>NC_059434.1:41119935-42428685 GCF_021028975.2 Sphaerodactylus townsendi | reverse complement strand
ATGGGCTATGACCACATATCACCTTACTCATTGTACCTTACCAGTCTCTGCTTGTCAGGACCATGCCTGGTTTGGAAACTAATTACTGTTGTCCCTTATTTGCCTTGCAAGATCTTGATTTCTTACCTGGTATTTATATGCCAGGAAACATAACATGCTAGGCAGCCAAAATTTTAAAGCAGAAGTTTTCAAGTGGTTCAGTCTGTTATTTTAAAAAACATGCAGAAGTAATTTTTTTGACCAGCAGAAAGGTTACCTAGCACCAGCCTTTCCTTGAACCAGAATCAAAGAAATCATGATGACCAGTAAAATCTAAGGCATATTCAAGAAAGATTCCTTTTCTCAGCTTGCAATAAAACCCAAACACCCGCATACACAGAGAATGAATTTCTTTTTGCAAATAAAATCAGTTTCTTTTAAAACACTGCACCTTCTCTTAAAAAAAATTAATAATGAAGACTAAAAAACACTATCATATGTTAAGTTAATTTCTCCAGGCTCAAGTGAAATGCATAACACCTAGGAATAGCAATATACATTTGTTTACCTTTTTGAAATGAATTCTACAGCTTCACAGAGCAGTCACGAGTGGTGGGGGTGGTGTTGTTGTTGAAACCCTATAGGAAGCAGCATGATCCCAGTGCGCCACCAGGGACATAGGTATAGATTTTTTATGGGGGGGTGGGGGTGGGTGGCCACGCCTTCCCAAGCCCTGCCCCTGGCCTAGCGCTTATAAAAGCAGCTCTCCGAGGCCGGGGACAGCAGACTCCCCTCCCCTGCCCACCCAGCCAGCAGCCGGCAGTTCCTTCTGCCCTCCCCTCTGGGCAGAGCAATAGAGGGAAAATGGAGCCCAGTGCAAAATCTTAGCCCCCCCCCCCCCCCGGGCAGCCACTGTGATGCTGGAATCCACCCCCAAACAGCATCACTTTCAATGGTGTTTAAACTAGAGAGCCCAAATTCTCTTTTTAAATCCAATCATGGGAGTTTTCATCAGGAGAGTCTTCATCAAGGTGTAGACCCCATCTTCTATTAGATCCCATTGGAAACAATGGAGGATGGGGCACCCACTTTGGGAGTCCATAACTTTGGACCCCCTGAACCAAACTTCACCAAACCTGGGCAGTGTCATCAGGAGAATCCTCCAAACAATCCCTGAAAGTTTGGTGCTGCTAGCCTAAACAATGCACCCCCTGCAGGCCAAAAACCGAAAGAACCCCCCTTACCTACGTCCTTGGGAGGAGCTTACCACCTCTCTGCCCTGCTGTGGCATCAGGCATGTGCCTGAAGTGCTCTTGTTTTCTGTGCAGAAAGAGAAGAGCAGGAGGCATTTTGCGGCTTCCTTGTACATCAGTACAAGAAAGTTTGCCATGTGCTATTTCTGCTCCCCAGTTGCCAGCATGCTGTAATTGGCCTTTGTGTAATTGACCTAGTTAAAGGATCCTGAAGTGGGTGATTTGAAAGCCCTCTACCTGAGATTCTTCGCACATTGCCAACAATGCACCACTACCCAAGTGTGGCTTGGGGATCCCTTGAAATTACAACAGATCTCCAGATGTCAGGCATCAGTTCCCTGGAGAAAATGGCAGCTTCAGAAGGTGCATTCTATGGCATACATCACTGTTGAATCCCCTTCCTATTACCAAAACCTGTCCTCCTCAGGCTTCACCCTCAAATCTCCAGGAGCATCACAACCCTGTCAGACATAGTGAACCCAAAGCAACTGCCTTTGAGCAAAACAAATGGAAAACCCTTTCAATGTAATAGCCAGCTGCAGATGATTAATTTACATCAAAAATTATTTTAAACAGAGCCACTTTACATAGCCAACAAAATGCAAAAAGGGAGGGTACAGCTTGAACCTCTAACCACAGTGTCTTTGATAGCTACCACAACTGTTATCCTCCTATAGGGAAGGATGAAAGGAGGAGTTAGCATGAAAGTTGTAACCAGAGTCATATAGGGAGAGATTTTCCTTCAAATTAGTTATCCTTTCCATCTCAGATTCCCCAATGATAGAACAACTACCTGGAAGCTCCCAGCCTTCCCAACTAGAATGACTTCTAGATTCTTATTTGGATTGTGCTTTAGCTTGTTTGTCTTATCCATTCGGTCAGCCCATCCTGGCACCTACCTCAGGCAGCAATTCATTGACAGTGCCATCTAGGGTTGAGGACAGACCTAGAGAAAAATGTCCTTTAATAGAGGTTTCATATATAGAAATGAGCAGTTAATATATGGTATGGAGATAAATAACATCACATTAAGCCTCTATTAAATGGCCAGGATTTCTTTTCTTCAGGCAGTAGTTAAGGCTAGTCCCATTCTTGCACCTTTCTAAATCAATTCAAGTCAATAAACTCAGAAGGATATGAGATAGTGGTACTCTGTAGCACACGGAGAGCCCCACTGGAAATTACCAGCAACCAAAACAGCTGTGGAACCACTGTACATCACCCCATCAAACTCATACATACAATAATGTAACAAACAACTATTAACATGAAGTATATAATATGGATTTTAAAATTACCAAATTCTGCCTTCCTGCTCTCTTTTCAGCAAGAAGCACAGTAGGTTAGATAAAAGTGAGATTGCCAAGGTGTCCAGAGGAGGACCAGTTGGCTGTGGAGAAAAAGAAATAAAGCCACTACCACACTGTAGCCAGATGGTTGCTTTCTTGAATGGCTGCTGTGATGCTTGTACTCTCTCTGCGCTGCTATCAGCATGCTCTTCTCCTGGCAGTTGCCCTGGTTCTGGGATGAGATCACAGATACTGTAAAGAAGGGACCTACTGTTCCATGCTGGAATGAGACCCACAGCTCAGGGAAGCTCACAACTTACCCATCATCCAGGACCACCAGCAGTGGCTGTTTTAAGGTGAGAACCAAATGCCAACCACAGGCAATGAATTTGGCCACTTTTCTCAAAAATGGAAAGGGTTCCATGTTGGGGAAGATAGCATGTCAAAAAGAGGTACTTGGCATTCTTGACTCATTAAGAAGCACGGGTATAAGATGCAGACAAGTTTGGGAAGTGAATAAGTAAAAGACAAGACTGAACAAAACATATGCATTATTTAGATATTCCAAAATTTTGGAAACACTAGATTGATCATTGTTCCAGAGCTCACAAGGTTTTAGTTTTTAAAGAAGTGCTTCTTCCTGGTGAGCATAGTAAGCAGGTCTACTAAGACTTGCAATAAATTGGAACATAAAGAATGAAATGTTCAGCTTCCTTAACTCAGTCAAAATCAATGCATGTATCTAATCCCTCATTTTCCATTCTTAATCACAATGACTTAACCTTTTGGCTTTTTATTTTCTCACTTCACTACAGTTCTCTGTTGTTGAACTTTCAGCTTCCAAAATTTAAAGCAATTCCCTAGCAATTTCACTTATGAGTTCTCACTTTTCTATATGCCTTTGGAGCCCAGCTGTTCTCTCTGCCATTCAATTCACTCCACCCTGGTTTTTTAAATCATGCTTCACACACACACTTCAGCAAAATCACGTTCTGCTGACAGATGCTCTGTGTGGTCTTCTCATGCTCCTAGATTCAATTTCCCTGCCTAATTCTTCCTTCAAATGAATTTTAGTTTAAACAGTTTAAAACATTCAGTAGCTTAGTTTCCTTACAGCTAATGCAAGCAGAGAATAATAATAAATATTACTGATAATACTAACTGGCAACAATTAACAAGTTGAAAATATTTCAGATAGTAGACAGTACATCAAAAACAGAGTAACAGCAGTGAAAACAAAGGAAGAGAAAAAGGTAGACAGATTCTAATGAGAGCATTGAAAAGTAGATATACACAAACTACCCATCAGGTGGTATGATCAGACCAATAACGTTCTCATGGTAATTTGCTGAGTCAGCTTGGCCAACAGTCATAATTGCTAAAAGATGTAATTACTTACTAAGATGATTAAGGTTCTATTCAAAAAGAACATAGTTTTCAGCTGGGCCTGACTTTTAGCTGACAGAGCTACAGATTGGAGAAATTAAAGTAATACTCAGAATAGACTCCATTGTTTTAAGCCATTGGGCTACTGGATGAGTAAGTGACACAAGAAAGTGTTAATTCAATCTTGATGGAATAAAAAAAATCTACATCAAGCTTAAACTTGAATCCTTTCCACTGAAATTAATAGTGCAACCCTGGGGTGGGGTGAATAGTTGTACCACAAATGGGGATGACTCAGCTGGGGTGAAGCTGGCTGCCTCCTAAGAGGTTTGCTGCTCTGTGGCCATTAAGCTGATAGCCACCCTGCTCCTTTCCCTTTGAAAGTGGCCTATGCAGCACAATGGATACTACCACTGATTTTGCTAGCATTAGTCTGTGCCAGCAAATGGGAGCATTCCTGGGATGAAAGGGCTCAGGAAGCCAACTAAAACTGGTTCCATCAGTACTGGTGCGGGGTCCTGTGCCAGAGAAACACTGGTGCTACAGCTGCACTGGCATCAAGGCATTGCACTGTTGCACATCCTTACACCCTTTTAAGTCAATTGAAGTCAATAAATAAGTACCTCTGTGCTGGTGTAAATAGTATTTATAGTGGCGCTCAAGAACGTAGGTAAGGGGGGTTCTCGGGTTCAAGCCCCCCATTCATGGCTTGGACAGATTTATGGAGGAGAAGTCAATTTATGGCTACCAATCTTGATCCTCCTTGATCTGAGATTGCAAATGCCTTAACAGACCAGGTGATCGGGAGCAACAGCCGCAGAAGGCCATTGCGTTCACATCCTACATGTGAGCTCCCAAAGGCACCTGGTGGGCCACT
Organism: Sphaerodactylus townsendi; assembly: GCF_021028975.2. Lineage (NCBI taxonomy): Eukaryota > Metazoa > Chordata > Lepidosauria > Squamata > Sphaerodactylidae > Sphaerodactylus > Sphaerodactylus townsendi. The sequence continues at coordinate 42,423,901 of NC_059434.1, read as the reverse complement.
GCGAGTAGCAGAGAGCTGGACTAGATGGACTTTGGTCTGATCCAGCTGGCTTGTTCTTATGTTCTTATGTTCTTATGTCCGAAGCTCCGCCCCTCCGTTTGTGGATTTTTAAAACATTTTTAGGGTTTTTTCAATTTTTGGCCTTCAGGGTGTGCATTGTTTGGGCTATCAGTGCCAAACTTTCAGGGATTGTTTGGGGGACTCTCCTGATGATACTACCTGGGTTTGGTGAGGTTTGGTTCAGGGGGTCCAAAGTTATAGACTCCCAGAAGGGGTACCCCCATCCTCCATTGTTTCCAATGGGAGCTAATACAAGATGAGAGCTACACTTTGAGGGTCCATAACTTTGGACACCCTGAACCAAACTTCACCAAACCTGGGATGTATTATCAGGAGCATCTTGTGTTGATACCACACATGTTTTGTGAAGTTTGGTCCAGGGGGTCAAAAGCTATGGACTCCCAGAAGGGGTACCCCCATACTCCATTGTTTCCAATGGGAGATAATAGAAGATGTGGGCTACACTTTTGAGGGTCCATAACTTTGGACACCCTGAACCAAAATTCACCAAACCTGGGATGTATTATCAGGAGAGTTTCTTATTGATACCACCCAGGTTTTGTGAAGTTTGGTCAAGGGGTACCAAAGCTATGGACTCCCAAAAAGGGTGCCCAATAGGAGAAGGGGGCTACACCTTTGAGGGTCCATAATTTTGGACCCCCTGAACCAAACTTCACCAAACTTGGGTGGTATCATCAGGAGAGTCTCCTAAAGATACCCTGAAAGTTTGGTGCTTCTAGCTTATTTGCACGTCTGACAGCAGGCACCCACCAAATTTCCCCAGATTCTCCTTTTAAATCCACCCCCTTTGTCATGGATTTAAAGGGAGAATCTGAGGTCCTCAGTTTAGAAGAAGAAGAAGAGTTCGGATTTATATCCCACCTTTCTCTCCTGTAGGAGACTCAAAGGAGCTTACAATCTCCTTGCCCTTCCTCCCTCACAACAAACATCCTGTGAGGTGGGTGGGGCTGACAGAGCTTCGAAAAGCTGTGACTAGCCCAAGGTCACCCAGCTGGCATGTGTGGGAGCACACAGGCTAATCTGAATTCCCCAGATAAACCTCCACAGCTCAAGCAGCAGAGCAGGGAATCAAACCTGGTTCCTCCAGATTAGAATGCACCTGCTCTTAACAACTACGCCACATTGAAAGTGATGCTGTTTCAGGGTGGGGGATAATCCACCCCCAAACAGCATCACTTTCAATGTTGTTTAACTAGGGACCACAGATTCTCCCTTTAAGGTGGATTTAAAAGGAGAATTTGGGCTCTCTAGTTTAAACACCATTGAAAGTGATGCTGTTTGGGGGTGGATTCCAGCATCACAGTGGTGGGGGGGCGGCGGCAAAACTCAGATTTTGCACTGGGCTTCATTTTCCCTCTATGCCTCTGTCCAGAGGGGAGGGCAGAAAGAACTGCCAGCTGCCGGATGGGAGCCCAGCTGGTGGGGGGCAGGGCAGGGCAGGGCATGGGAGTCTGCCATGCTGGCCTTGGAGAGCTGCTTTTATAAGCGCTATGCTGGGGGCAGGGCTTGGGGAGTCGTGCCCATGCCCTAGGGGCATCTGGGGGTGTGGCCCCACCCCTGAACCCCCCATAAAAGTCTATACCTACGTCCCTGGCTCCTATGTCCTTAATCAGCCCTAGAATTCCTGAAAGCTGAAGCTAGAACCTTATGCATTCAGAACCAATGCTCTACCACTGAGTCATGGCTTGAATTTGACCATATGCTTCTTAATAATCTGCAAACATAACACGTACACTCCATATAGCATCAATAAGCTTCCTACTGTTGCTGTCTGAGAATGCAAGGCAATTGTCAAGAACTTGTCTAGCTATAGTTCATGGCTAGCAAGCTGCACTCTCCTTTGTGGGTTTTAATTAGGTGAGGCCAACATTAACATATCATTGGTTACTGTGTCTCTCAGGCATATGCCAAGATCTTTCAACATTAGTTTATTTGTCTTGGCCTTGTTCACTCTATGTCTTAAAAAGCAGTGCATGGCTGTTACATTTTAGAAAAAAAGCCATTCAGAAAATGTCCTATAACTGTATAGCATTTGGACTCTGTCTTGAAATCTTCCCTATAGTAATCACATACAGTGTTTTCCAAGAGGAGGGTTTTTTTGTTTGTTTGTTGCTTATGCCGATACCTGCCTTGTGTAATATACAGAGTTATAGTGCTAAGGTTCCCCATAGCCATGTTTTCCAAATCACAAAAACAGCTTTATACATCTAGATACAACAATACATAATCTGTTTCAACTGAGTGCTGACTGGAATAACTAATGCGGCAGGCATGTTGATTGCCTGTTAAGCTATATCTTTGGCATTAGCTCTCTAATATGCCATCAGTGTATCACAAAGCAAATGTTTTGTTAAGCACATGGGCCAAATTTGATTTTCAAATACAATGGTGCATAAGACAACACAATTTATGACAACAGAATTTGATCATAAGTCCTGCCCCTACCATTCAAAACAAGACATAGCCAGAAGGCTGGGGGTGGGTGGTGGGGGAAAACAGCTAGAGTAATGTGTGAATTTCCTAACAGGCATCACAATAATGTCCTATGGTTCTCCCCAAAGATCTCTTCCCTAAGCTACTCATCTTTCTAATTATTCTCAAAGTTGCGTTAGCAGGCAGTGCAGGTCTGGTCTCTGGTCACAATAGTAAAAGATGCATGATCCTTCTGATAATTTAAAAGAAATTTGGAGAAAAGCACAGGTTTTTTTTTTTTAAATCTATGATTGTCAGTTGAAATAAAAGCCAATGCGGCTATTATCTTTGTTAATGTTGTGAGGTTAATACCAGTTGGTGCATGAATGTTCATCCCATGGATTTCAAAGGGACTCAAGTGGGGGGTGGGGGAAAACAGCTAGAGTAATGTGTGAATTTCCTAACAAGCATCACAATAATGTCCTATGGTTCTCCCCAAAGATCTCTTCCCTAAGCTACTCATCTTTCTAATTATTCTCAAAGTTGTGTTAGCAGGCAGTGCAGGTCTGGTCTCTGGTCACAATAGTAAAAGATGCATGATCCTTCTGATAATTTAAAAGAAATTTGGAGAAAAGCACAGGTTTTTTTTAAAAAAAATCTATGATTGTCAGTTGAAATAAAAGCCAATGCGGCTATTATCTTTGTTAATGTTGTGAGGTTAATACCAGTTGGTGCATGAATGTTCATCCCATGGATTTCAAAGGGACTCAATTGCATACAAGTGGCCTTCAATCATAGCTATTTTTCACTGTATTTCTTCTGAGCAAAGCTTGAATTCACTGCTATGAGCTTTGAAGCTGTCTTTTTCTTTCCTATGTGAAAAAAAAGTTGTTAGGAGGGGAGAAGCTTTAGGAAATCACCATTCGTAACAATTTGAAGGCCTTCATTCTTTGCCTTGGAACTGTGGTAATGCCAATTATGTCTCAGAAAAGGGCATATCATTACTTAGTGAAGTATAATAGATCTCTGCATCTAATTTGTAAAATAGGCAACCATACAAATGTCACAGTAAAAGCACCATGACATAAGATTAAGGCCATTTCAGTTAGAAGCATAGTGACTCACAATGGAGAAGATGGTGCTTGCAATTGCCAATTTCTAATGCTGACATCGGGATGAGGAACTACAATGCTGGTCCCAGCATGAGTGTTTTTCTAAATATTTTAAAATCTGGAGAATATAGATTAATAAATGGTAAGTGGCAAAGCTACAATTTCTTTCCTCATGTAGCGCTACCTCGGAGGGATAAGCGGCACAGGCTATTATCAAAGGAGGAAATTGTAAGCAAGTGGGAGAAAGGTAGAAGAAAGCATATCTGCATTCCTCTGCCAGCTTGACTCTCCATTAAACTATCATTATAGATGCACCTGCTGGTTTGGTTTAGGACTGAGTTTAGCAGTACTCTTCCTCATAACATTTTCTTTGCAGGAATGTAAACCAAAAGTAGGTTCACCGTATTTAGTTCCTAACATTCACTCCACAGCAATACTAAGAAATTGGCCCTCCTGTAAACATGAAACACTACAAAGAATTATGAGGTAACAATAAACCCCATGAAAGGTTGTATTTTCATAACATAAAGGAGTAACTCAGAGCCAAAACAAAATAATGCTCTGAGTTCCATGGAAGTAGTTAAACTGCTTTTAAACAGCTTGTGTGAAGACCCCTTTCTCTCCCACACTGCAATGGCTTCGTTCAACATTTTGTACAACTGGGCAACATACAGACACTGCATTCTTGCTCCAATGGGACAAACAAGGAGCTCCAAAAGATCATGACAAATTGGGAACAAAGTGAATGTGTCTATCTCTCCCCATTTATACAGTTTAATCCAAATTGGGATCTTATACGCCAACTTCTGGAAAATTTTTAAACGTACATGCAGAGAAGCTCATTTATGGGATCTCAGTATATCTTCTGACTTGATTCTTATACATAGGAAAGATTACCAGTGTTACCCAGGTTTCACAGGTTGTGAACTTATTTCTAAGGAATCTCCACCAGCTGCTAAGAGTGTAACAGCACACAAATATCTTAAAGTAGCAATGGGGAAAATAAAGCGGCTTGGCAATGCGAGAGGCAGGCTGGGTAGGGATCTTTTAAGACTATGTATACCAGAAACAGCTTGAAACGTATCTGCAGAGAATTCACAAAAGACCAAATTGCAGTTTTAAATATTTTTATATAAATTTTGTTTGCAAGCAATCATACAGTAAGAAGTAAAGGCACATACACACAGTTCCTAAGTATATAGATAGGGAGGAAAAGATAGGTGGGATGATAGAGTAGGAGTTTGGGGGAAGCAGGGGACTTATACATTACCTAAATCTGCAGAGAAGTTCTGGAAGAAGGCAGGGATTCCGATGCCAGCATGGAGAGTAAGGGCCAGCAGCAGCTGGAGCCAGCAGCAGCTGAAGACAGCCTGGAGGGCTTGAGCCAGCATTGAGAACTTGAACCAGCAGCAGGAGCTGGCTAGCTAGCCAGCTAGTGCTAGAGTAAATTATTATTATTATTATTATTTATATTTATAAACCGCCCTCCCCTGAAGGGCTCAGGGCTGCGAACAAACAAATAGATAGAGCACAAATAAAATCAAAATTTTAAATAGTTATTAAATATGGCTCTATATGTTAAAATCGACCCCCATTAAAATGCAGCATCTATCAAAATTACCGATGGCGTCCTACTCGTAGTCCCCTAAGAAAAGAGGGGGGAGGAAAGAAGAGGGAGGGGGAATGGCAGGGTCCACAGATTTTAGAAAGTGGGGGGGGCATCAGCGGCCGGCCTCCCCAAAGGCCCGGTGGAACAGCTCCGTCTTGCAGGCCCTGCAAAATTCATTAAGATCCCGCAGGGCCCGTGTAGCTGGAGGTAGAGCATTCCACCAGGCAGGGGCCAGAGCTGTAAAGGCTCTGGCCTGGGTGGAGGCCAGCAGCATCATTGAGGGGGCAGGGATCACCAGTAAATTTGCCTCTGCTGAGCGCAGAGGCCGATTTGGGACATATGGGGCAAGATGGTCCCGTAGGTACGAGGGTCCCAGGCCGCGCAAGGCCTTAAAGGTCAAAACCAACACCTTGAAAACGATTCGGAATTCAATCGGTAACCAGTGCAGGCGGCACAGCACAGGCGAGATATGGTCTCTGGCGGCAACTCCTGTGAGCAAGCGTACCACCGCATTCTGGACCAATTTTAATTTCCGAATCAGACTCAAGGGAAGGCCTGCGTAGCGCGAGTTGCAATAATCCAGTCTGGAGGTGACCGTTGCGTGGATCACGGTGGCCAGGTCCGGTTGAGAGAGGAAGGGGGACAGCCGCCGGGCTTGGCGCAGATGGAAAAACGCAACCCGGGTTACATGGGCCACCTGGGTCTCCATTGAAAGAGACGAATCCAGGTGGACCCCAGGCTACGAACGGAGGAGGCCGGTGCCAATGTAGCCCCCTCCCATATCGGCGGCTGGAAATCCCCACCCCCTCCTTCCTGCCCCAGCCAAAGGATCTCCGTCTTTGACGGGTTCAGTTTTAACCTGCTCTGCTTCAACCAACCAGCAACCGCCTCCAAACAATGCTGAAGAGCCGCAGGGGCGATGACCGTTCCCCTCTCCATCAACAGAATGAGCTGAGTGTCATCAGCGTACTGATGACAGGTCAGCCCAAAGCTCCGTACCAACTGAGCAAGGGGTCGCATATAGATGTTAAATAATAGTGGGGACAACAGTGCCCCCTGAGGCACACCACAATGAAGTGGGGACCTCCGGGAAGAACCAGCATTAAGAATGTGGAACTTGGGGTGCTCTGTATTTTTATACCCCCATGAGCAGTTTGGGGAGGGAGCTAGTAAGTTTCTATTCCTGGATTTTCTGGGTTTCCATGCTGAGATTGCTGGTTTGAGCTAATCAAAAGCTCTCTCTATTGTTCTAAGTACCCGGGACAATGGAGTCAATTGCTCTTAGATTTAATCAGGAAGCACAGAATGGCTTTATGCAGAGTAACTCTTTGGAGCCTCCACTTAGGTTATTCAAATTTGGCAGAGGCATCAGATTAGGAAGGGATTGATTCGTTTTAGGAAAAGTGTATCAATAGGTTGAGGAAATGCAAGAAAGCAACCATTTGTTGCAGAGCCATTTTTTGAAAAGGTGTAGTGAAATGTAGCATCAGATACCAAGGAGGTTTTCAGTGTCTATTGTGTCAAAGTAGTTCAGTGAGATGTGGTTATCAAGATCATGTCCATAGTTAATGAGGCTTCCAGATTCTCACTGGAGTAACTCATTAATTGATTTAATCTTGCTAAACAGACCTTTTGCCTGTGGCCTGCTTCTGAGTGGACACACTGCTACCCACCCAGACAAACATGGAAACTGGCATTTTGCAGCACATGGTATGAGAAATAATATGAACTTCAATATTTTATAAGGCAGGGGATGGAGGCCAGGGTTACACCAGCTTCCAGGTGGAGTGTGGGTGGCTTGTAATAATGACTTCAGACTACAGAGATCAGTTCTTCTGGAGGAAATTGCAGCTTCAGTGGATGGGTTTTGAATCATCACATCCACATTGAACTTCCTCTTCACCTCAAACTCTACTCTTTTCAGGTATTGCCTTCTGGAATGTCCTAAACAGGCAATTTCTGGGCCAAAGGTGGTACTTAAAGGTTGACGGGTGGCCCTCTAATTGCCAGCCCAGAGGTGAAGGAAAGACATGGTGCAGAATTGCACATTTTTGCAGTTCATTTTGCAACATGTAGCTTTGGGTCTTAGACTGCTGCTCCTTATTCCATTTGCAAACTGTCCTTTCATGGCATTATATTCACTGATGTCCTCTCTGCCCAAACCCCAGCTTCACCAGCTTTGCTCCAAATCTCCAGGAAATTCCTAACCTAAAACTTGAAGCCCTGCTTATACCTCACCTTTCTCCCCAATGGGGATCCAAAGCAGTTTATATCATTCTCCTTTCCTCCATTTTGCGGGCAGAGGTGTGGCCCTTCCCAATCGGTTAAACTTAATTCCCAACAATAAGACACTTACCTGGCAGTGGAGACACCATGATCATGAAGGTGGTTTTCCCAGGGTGAGGCTCATCCATTGCACTGGGGGTGTGCTGACCGCTGCGATTTCCTCCAATGATATCACTGTCACATCACCCCTAAATATTGACACAATAAGACACCAGACAATATTTAGTGTGAGTAAGAAATTGGCCATAGCCAAAGAATTTATTAACAGAAACCACAGGAACGCAAAATGGTGCAGCATGGGTGGTGATCCAAGCTTCTGGGCAGCCTGAGTGCTGTCCCCCAGAGCAAACTGGTTCCTCCAGCCCGCCTGCTGGTGGAATATATCATATTGGAAGATTAGAGTGAGGCATTCCAGACTGGCGAAGTGCCCATGACTGAAGTCCCCTCCAATCCTCAATAGGCACACAAGTTCCTTAGCCCCCTGTGGGGTATCCCAACCATGGGCTTGCTCCACCCCCACCTCTTAAGGAGGTGTAATAAATAGGGGAGATTCCCCAGCTCCCCTTTCCTGCAGATCACCCCCTATGCCCATGGTGGCGAACCTTTGGCACTCCAGATGTTATGGACTACAATTCCCATCAGCCCCTGCCAGCATGGGCAATTGGCTGTGCTGCCAGGGGCTGATGGGAATTGTAGTCCATAACATCTGGAGTGCCAAAGGTTCGCCACCACTGCCCTATACGCAACCCGCAAACGGCTATGACAATAAAATTACACATAAACATTTTACTGAATACAGGGATTGGGTGGGTGGAAAAATGCTCGGTGTCCGGAAGCAGAGTGGGCCCTGAGCCATGAGGCAGGGACTTATATAGGCTCTGCCCCAGGCCCACTCTGATGACATGACCAATTGTAGCCCATTGGCCAATTGCAGCCCAACCTTTGCGCATGCGCAAACTGGGCCTAAAGCCACCTGGCCTTTGCACACACACACGCAGGCCTCGACACCGGCCGCCTGCCCACCACTACTCGCAGTGGCCCACCAGGTGCCTTTGGGATCTCACATGCAGGATGTGAAAGCAATGGCCTAAACATCCCCAAACTCCCTAAAAGTCCCATTATTCTAGCATTGTGATGATAAATTTTCTTAATTACTCTTTATCCAGTTTCTTCCTGAAATGCAGCAATCCATTTCTATTCCTTTTTGTTAGAAATTTGATATGTGTTTCAAATCAGTTCTCTTTTGATCAAAAAAGAAATTTGAAGAAAGGATAGGAAGAGAGGTTCTGCAGACTTTTTGAGTTTACCTCTGCAGATATTCAGAGGCAGGCAATGTTTTCCCAAACCTTCCTATTCTCCTGCCGGAGAACTACCCTGTGGTGTATAAAAACAACAAAATGTTGCAAAGACTGAAACTGCAAAAAGGTTTGCAGAAGTGTGACAGAAAACTACAAGGAGAAATCAAATAGAAATCCCTCTTTGAAAGAAAAACATACAGTAAGAAGACTCAAAAACTATCTTTAAAAGTGTATTTTGGGTGGGGTAATTATATTCCCCATGACAATGTTACATTATTCTTCCACTTTGTTTTGTCTTGCTATTAATTAGGGCTATGACTATCTGTTGCACACAAGCTGCATCCACATGTTGTTCTAGTGTTATAGTAATTTGCAACTGGATTGCCTTATGTGCACATGAAAATACTGTTGTGAATGATTAGTACAGTATTGTTAGTGCAATAGTCAATAATTTGCTGATATTGTAATGTATTGTATTGTTTTAAGAGTCTGCAGCTGTTGCACTGTAATTGGTAATCAGTAAGTGTGTTATATTGAGCACAGCTGCAGAGTGATTTTAGGCTATGTGTGAGTAGCAGCTATGGAATAAAGTACTATGTTTTGTTCCTCCGACTCCTGTTTCTTGAGACATGACATATTGGCGACGAGGATGAACTTATGAAAGGTCTTGGAAGGTTTTTAGTGAAGCGTGGAATGTGAGTAAATTATGGCCTTTCAAGGGCAGCTGGAACAGTTTAATTTGGAGTTTCCTTTGAAGTGGCAGAGTTATGAGGCCCGATTGGAATTTTATCTTCTGGCAAATGGCATAACAGACCCAGAAAGGAAAAGAGCTGTGTTTTTGAGCCTCTGTGGTGAAGGGGTGTTTGACCTCGCCTTAGCATTGATAGCGCCAAGAGACTTATCAGCAACGCCACTTGTAGAGATATTGACTGCATTAAGGAACCATTTCATTCCCCAACCGTCAGAAATAGCCAGACGGAGTGTTTTTTACAAACGTGATCAGGAGGGGTCTGAAAGCATTGCAGATTATGTTGCAGCCTTACGACGGTTGGCACAACAATGCAATTTCTCCAATTTGGAAGAAATGTTAAGGGATCGTTTGGTCTGTGGCCTGAGAGAGGCATCATTGCAAAGTTGCTGCTGGCAAAGACAGACTTGACTTTCCAAACGGCATACCAAGAAGCCTTGAATTTTGAACTTGCTGCAGCCTCTACTCGGGAGGTGCGACAAGCCAGGAGCACACAGAGACTGCAAACAGCTGGCAGTGGGACTGTAGACCCTGGCAATGGTGAAATTCAGAGACTGCAGCATGGTGTAATGAAGATGGGGAGACCACCACAACAGAGAGGGAGGATGTCAACAGAGAAATGTTTGAGTTGTGGTGGGCCCCATGAGAGAGAAAGGTGTAAATTTAAAGAGGCACAATGTTTCTGTTGTAAACATTGGGGGCATATTGGGAGAGTGTGCAGAGAAAAAAAGGCATCAAGGACCAAGAAGACATGTTCCCGGCTCATCTGCTACACACTCTGTGGATGCACCTTGCTGTCCCCATGTAGCTGGCTTGGCTGGCCAACCCCCACTTGAGCAGTGTGATGGTGTTCATGCAGCTGATGTAATTAACCACGTGCAACCCGAGATCCAGCATAAGTTGACGGTGACTGTGAGGATCCAGGATGTCCCTTGTGTGATGGAAGTGGATTCTGGGTCAGCATTCTCCATCGTTTCATGGGACACTTATAAGACATTTTGCCCACAGGATGATTTGGACATTAGATCTTGTGACTTACCACTTACGGATTATCAAGGACATAGAGTACCTGTGGTTGGCATGTGTAATGTGCATGTGAAATATCATATGTTTGATGGATGTTTGAAATTGTTAATAGTGGAAGGAAGGCGGACAAGCCTATTGGGGCTGGACTGGTTCGGGAGGTTGGGAATTGCAGTTACTGGAATTCATGAGGTTAGCAAGTTAACATGGGAGGTGCTAGTGGAAGAATTTAAGAGTGTGTTTGCTGAGGGACTGGGGCAGTATAAGGGTCCACCTATATCATTGTATCTTGATCCTTCAGTACCCCCAATACGTCTAAAATCACGCCGTATTCCATTTGCTTTTCGCTCTAAAGTGGATGCAGAATTAGATCGGTTATTGGAACAGGGAATACTGGAACCAGTGGTAAATGCAAAATGGGAAACTCCAATTGTGACCCCCCCTGAAGGCCAATGGGGATGTGCGCATTTGTGCTGATTATAAGTGCACAATTAACAAGGCATTGCAGAAACATCCGTACCCAGTGCCAGTTGTCAGTCAGTTGTTAGCAACATTGGCAGGGGAAAGGTTTTTGCAAAATTAGATCTAGCGCAGGCATACCAACAGCTGGAAGTGGATGATGCCACTGCAGAAGCCCAGACGATAGTGACTCACAGGGGGGCATTCAGAGTAAAGCGGCTGCAATTTGGAGTGAGTGTAGCTCCTGGGATATTCCAGAGCTTGATGGAAGAAATATTAAGAAACTTGCCGGGGTCATACCGTATTTTGATGATGTCTTGATAGTGGGTGCAACTGAGGAGGAACTGATGACACGCGTGCGGAAAGTACTGCTGTGCTTCCCAGATGCAGGTTTGGGCAGCAAGCGTGAAAAATTTGTGTTTCGCGTAGCGCAAGTAGAGTTTTGGGATACATGGTAGATGCAAGGGGAATCCACCGACATCAGCAAAGGTGAGGGCCATCCAGGATGGCCCAGCACCACAGTCAAAGCAAGAGCTACAGGCATTTTTGGGATTGCTAAATTTTTTACCATTCATTCTTAAAGCATAAGGCCACAGTGGCAGAGCCACTGCACCGTTTATTAGATAAGCGGGCAGTGTGGCAGTGGACAAGTCAGCATGAGAAGGCATTCCGAGATGTCAAAAGATTGTTGTCATCAGAAAGTGTATTGGTTCATTTTGATGAGAGGAAGCCATTAATTTGACATGCGATTGCCTCCCCGTATGGAGTTGGAGCAGTGTTGAGCCATCAATTGGAGGATATGCGGGAAGCTCCAATTGCGTATTATTCTAGGACGTTGTCTACAACAGAGCGTAATTACGCGCAAATAGATAAGGAGGCATTAGCAATAGTGGCTGGGGTTAAGAAGTTTCATGATTACGTGTATGGGCGACCATTTGTGATTGTTACAGACCATAAGCCGCTGTTGGGATTATTTTCCTCAGAGCGCCAGACACCACAGATATTGTCCCCTAGAATGCTGCGGTGGGCAATGTTCCTGAATGCATATGATTATGTCTTGCAGCACCAGTCGGGAAAGAAAATTGGGCATGTAGATGCGTTGAGTCGCTTGCCAGTACAAAGGGAGGAGGAAGATCACTCCCCACTTTTGGAGGTTTTGATGTTGGAATCATTATCAGAGCCTCCAGTGCAAGCGGCAGAAATAGCAGAGAGGTCAGCTAAGGACCCAGTGCTTGCCCGAGTCTTGAATTGGGCATGGAAGGGTTGGCCATTGGGTAAGTTAGAGGAAAAATTCAGACCATTTGGAATGAGGCAGCACGAGATATCTGTCCACAAGGGGTGCTTACTGTGGGGAAATAGAGTAGTGATCCCAGCAGCTTTAAGGATTAGGGTGCTGGAGGCCTTGCATGTAGGGCACCCTGGAATAGTGAGAATGAAGGCATTGGCCCGTAGTTATGTGTGGTGGCCAAAGATGGATAGTGAAATAGAAGAATGGGTGGCCAGGTGCAGGGAGTGTCAGATAACGCGACCTGCCCCACCTCAGGCCCCTACCTATCAATGGGAGTCCACAAAAAGAAGATCAAGTGTTGAAAGCACCTCGGACATTTGATAGGGATGATACGGTGTATGTCCGAAATTATGGAGCAGGTCCGTGTTGGGTCCCAGCAGTTGTGAGGCAGCCAACAGGGCCCTTGTCTTATAGGGTGGAAACTGAAGAAGGGCGGGTGATCCGCAGACATGTTGACCAAGTAAGAAAGAGAGTGCCAGGTCCAATAGTAGATCAGGAACCCCAGGTCCTCGAGGAATCTAGGGCGTTAAGGGCGCAGATGGAGATGCAGGATAAGGAAACAGCAAATAGTCCAATTGTCCCCGAGGAATCTGGGGCGTTAAGGGGGCAGATGGAGATGCAGGATAAGGAAACAGCAAATGGTCCAATTGTTTTGCAGAACCAGGAACAAACACAGACTCAGGAGCCAGAGCAGGAGCTGAGACGATCGCAGCGAAAGAGAATCCCACCAGATTATTACAGGAGTTAGGGGGAAGGGGTGTAATGTATTGTATTGTTTTAAGAGTCTGCAGCTGTTGCACTGTAATTGGTAATCAGTAAGTGTGTTATATTGAGCACAGCTGCAGAGTGATTTTAGGCTATGTGTGAGTAGCAGCTATGGAATAAAGTACTATGTTTTGTTCCTCCGACTCCTGTTTCTTGAGACATGACAGATATGATTACATAAATCTGAATCAGGCAGTTTAACAGCTCAATCCAGATTGGGGGGGGGGAGGTGGCAAAGATGTGTTTGCCCTCCCAGCCAGCATAAGTGGCACTTACGCCAGCCAGAGGGCAAACAGGAGGTCGAGAGGGCACCGTGAAGCTCCCTCCCTCCCTCTTGACAAACTGGGGTTGTTCAGTTCCTTCCCACCCAATCTGCTACCCCACTGCTGTTGAGCCTTGGGAGGCACAATTTCAGTGTTTACCTCAGGTTCCATTTTCTGTAGATATGCCCCTGGTGAGAGCATATGCTTCTGGTTTGAGAACAGGGATACCAACCTCCAGGTGCAGCCTAGGGATCCCCTGGAATTACAGCTTTTTTTCAGACTAAAGAGATCATTTGTCTTGGAGAGGGTGGACTCTATGACATTGTATCCCACTAAGGTCCCTGTAATCATAAAACTTTATCTTCAAATCTCCAGGAGTTTTCCAGCCTGTATCTGGCAACTCTACCACATTCTCCACCAATGGCCAGGAAAGACCTGCAGCTCTATTCTATAGGATTTCTTTTGTAGGGTGTTCAAACTAGTGGTATTTTACACCTGCATTACATCACATGGTGAACACATCTGTGTCTGTGTCTGTTCTGTGAATTCAAGTGTGTTGAAAGTGTTTTGGAAGGATACAACAGGACAGACCCTTCTGGAATCTTATATGGACTCTTGGCACTATATGTTTTCCTATCTTTCTCCTGACCATCTTTCCCCACACTACAGGACCCCAGTACTCCCCCAGTCTTCTACTACCTCAAGCAACCCCAATGCCTCTACCCCTCTACACTTACCTGAGTCCTCATAGAATCATCACGGCAATGTAAGAGCTCCCTCAACCCTCTCTCTTTGCTAGGGTCCATTGCCTTTTCCCCTACAGTGGGTGTTGCTGCTAATCTGCCATAATTGGCCAAAGACATCAACATTCTCCCATACATTCCTAGGCTTTTTAAAGCTTTTCCCATGTAGTAGTTTCTTACTGAAGCATGCCTTTCCGCCATTCCAGCACACAGACTCCCCAATATTGTTTTTATCTAGGGAAAAATTATTGCACCTTCATTATCACCAGGGATGGTAAAAGTGTTTGGAAGTGGCAATTCACAAAAGGAGAAGGGACCCAAGGAAAGTTAAATATCCCCTCTTTCACTTCAAGCCGCAACCTAAGTAGTTTAATGTACCAGTTTTTAAGAAACTCTCAGTAGAATCATAAAATAATATTTAAGATGTAATTCCATCCTAAGAGTTTTGTAAACAGGCGCAACAGATTCTGGTCACAGTTGCAGCTTAACTAAAGATTGCACATTATGTCTGGAATGCCTCACTTGTTATTTACTTGTAAGCCTTTTTTTTCTAAATACACCTTTAGAATTATAGTTTGTTCAACATGGTTTAAAAAGCTGCTGCAAGAGTCAACCACATCCATCACATGATTTGGTACATTACTACAGTAGGATGAAAAGCTCTTAGTATTTTCTTTTCTGTCCCTGCCAACTAAGGCTACCAAACATCATTGGCATGCTTGAGACATGTGCATAAACTTATGTTTCTACACTTAAGTCTGATGACTGAATATCAAAGGATCTATGATTGATTTGTTTCTGATCTTTTCTGTTGTATCTTTTGGTTGTCCATGAAATCGATCGTGCACCATTTTTGTTTGCTCTCCACAGGCTGGTTGTACTGCAGCAAGTAGCTTTAAATTGTACTCTGTTGGTAAAAATGCAAAAGATTCTATTTCTGTAGGAATTTGTTTATTGCAGAAATTCTTAACCACAATATCCAGACTTTCTTTTTCAGGTGACCAAAATATGCAATGGAACATAAACTCTATCTGGATGGTAAGCCATCATTCAAAAATGTACATTCTTTTAAAGATTTGGTTTAGATTCCTACAATTTTTTTTTGTGAATAGAAGGGCTGATTTTGATAAATTACTTCCTTTCGCTGAAGACCCCCAGTTTACCCCTCATGCTGTGCCCTCATGCTGCGGCAGAAGGCCATGTCCCCCAAATCAGCATTTGTGGAGGGGAAAATTGGAAGGGGGGCATTTTGTGCTGTAGCTGATGGCAGATTTGAGGAAGTTCTGATCCACTGATAGAAATGCATTGTATTAGTGGAGATTTATCAAACCTACTGCAATCCTATATTTCAATTAGAGCTTGTGTTCTAAGTAACAAATAATTCAAATGTGAGTGACAGTTTTATTCTTTTGCTTGCAGCTATTCTATTGCCCTATGAACAACTCTGTAGAGTCATTCACAATGCTAGAAATTAACAACCTGAATGCCATAAACATTCCTGTTATTTTGATCATAGCCAACATAGATGATTTAACAGATGAAAAGCAGTGGTACAATTTCAAACAGAGAGCTGACAAGAACAATTACTTTTTACAGGCGTACACAGTTTCATTAAAAAAAGGTAAATACTATTGGCTTTTTCAATGTTCTTAGTGCCCCGCCCTCCCAAAAATAAAAATCTATAACCCATTAACCCTCCTTCCTTTTCTCATGTGCAAAGCTTACTAATATTTGTGGTGTTCGGTATGAAATCAAAAGTCAATGAAAACTCAAAACCATTCTATTTTGTGACATGGAAAATGTGCAGATCCTCATCTTGACGGCATCAAGAAGTAGTAAAAAGAGACATTCTTGCCCTGAAATATTAGTTCTTGGACTCTTTATGAATTACTGGATTGGCAAACTAGTTGTAATGTCTTCTGAACTGCTGTTGTTTGAAAGGTTTTTCATGCATATTATATCATCAGCTATTAGTAATCGCTTACTCTTCTCAGTTGACCACTTTTCTCTCATAATTAACCATTTGTTTCCTGGGGAAAAAAATTCTTGTAAATCAAGGAAAACCCTGGAGGCAAAAATAACAACTTGGAAGGCATATGAGGCTGGAAAGTGTCTTGAAAGAATCCATTCTCATGGACACCCTGCTGCACAAGGACTTTTCTACCAGCCAACAGGTAAAATATCCCAAGAATATTGAATTCTCTGTGAGTTCTTACAAAAAATAATACCCACATTCCAAACTCTGAGAGCCAAATATGAATAATGGACATTTGGGCATTGTCCCAGGGCCAGACACAACCTTGAACTGATTGATATAAAGTAATCCCCAATATACCCCAGACAAATGATTTAAGACAGAGTCCTGATTATGTTATAATTCTTTGTCTCAGCTTCTTCTATTGGATTTTTTTTTTGCTTCATGTCTGTCTGGCAAACCCACACCATTCTATGTATTGTTGAAGGTTTTCACGCCCGGATTCAACTGGTTCTGGTGGGTTTTCTGGGCTGTGTGGCTGTGATCTGGTGGATCTTGTTCCTAACATTTCGCCTGCATCTGTGGCTGGCATCTTCAGAGGTGTACCACATAGGGAAGATGCCAGCTACAGATGCAGGCAAAATGTTAGGAACAAGATCCACCAGACCACAGCCACACAGCCTGGAAAACCCACCAGAACCACACCATTCTCTTCCTTCTCCTGCAACCCCCCCAAACCACTATTATCTAAACCTAGTCATTTTTTGCACTACTCCCACCTTTATAATGGCTTTCACATACCATCCATTTTGCAGCCAACCCACATGAAGTGCTTCCAGTGGACTTGCAATGCAATTCTATCAGTTATTTTAGCTTAATTGCATTGAAGTCAATGGTTGGTTCTGTGTGTCTCTCATAAACAGCTGCCACTGCATAGGATTTCCCTAGTAGAAATATAACTGAACAAATGTTCCGTGTATGGTGAGGATATGAAAAAAAAATAAAGGATGGGTGATTTTATAAATGATACATCATAACTGTACATTATATTGCAGAATACATTACTTTTTTACAGGATGAATGCAAGAGACAGTTCTCTGTAATATATTATTTCCAGTCTTGGAAATGTGATAAAATAAAATAGAATACTACAATACAGACAAATGAAAAGCTTCATAAAATCATGAATATGTATGCAAAATCATAAATAATATTCAGTTCCCAGATATGGATTCAGATTTGCTTCACTGGAGCAGTGCAAGCATGTAAACTAGTAGGGCTAGTAGGGTGTTCAGTACCTCTCAGTTGTTGTCCTATGGATCAGCCTGGGAGTTGTTCTGGACTTGCATGCAGAAAAAACAATGATACATTTAATTAACTGAGCTATGCTACAGTGGTAACAATTTTCAGGAGATTCAAACTGCACTCAATTATATTGGAGGATATAAAAAGGCTTGGGACCAAAGACAAGCAACCAATCCACAATAGAGTTCTTAGATGTTTGCAAAACTCAATAGCACTATTTGTTTGGAACAGCAAATATTTCTAAATGGCACAGTAGATGGAACCAGGTCCCAACAGTGGGATCAAAATTATCAAATAACCAAAAAGACAAATCTGAATGTCATACAACAAAGGCTGCCAGAACAACAGCAACGTTCCTGCAAAAAAAACAAACCGATTATCTAAACCTAGGTGGTCTGGTGGATCTTGTTCCTAACATTTCCCTCTGTGATACACCTCTGAAGATGCCAGCCACAGATGCAGGCGAAATGTTAGGAACAAGATCCACCAGACCACACCATTCTCTTCCTTCTCCTGCAAACTCCCCAACCCCCTATTATCTAAACCAGGGGTAGGGAACCTGCGGCTCTCCAGATGTTCAGGAACTACAATTCCCATCAGCCTCTGTCAGCATGGCCAATTGGGGCTGATGGTAGGGGCTGATGGGAATTGTAGTTCCTGAACATCTGGAGAGCCGCAGGTTCCCTACCCCTGATCTAAACCTAGCCATTCTTTGCACTACTCCCACTTCTATAATGGCTTTCACATCCCATCTATTTTGCTGAATGCTGAATGCTTATCTTGGTATGTAGAGGCAACAAAGAATTCTACCTTGCCCAACCTTTTTGCTAAGTCAAGAGCATACTGTGGCTAATTCCCCACTCCAAAAAGGAGAGACTCCAACCATTTTGGATAAAATGGTACATAATGATGTGGCAATATCAATAAGGGAAGAAATCTTTTTTTTTAACGGAAGGCTTGAACAAATCTGGGATTTTTACATTTAATCAATGATATACTTGTCATTTTGTCATTTTCTCAGCTGAGGTCTAGACATGACTTATCAACTTACTGAATGACAATGTTTACAATTGCAACATCTGTTGAAATCTAAATATGACTCTGTGGTATTAAGTATCTCAGAGTCTCCTTTGCTTCAGAAAATTCTAATTGAACTGAGGCTGAAAATAAAACCTACAATTAAATATAAAAAACCTATAAATATTTGATGGGGATTCTTAAATATAATATAGAGAGTCTCAGGAATAAAAGAAATACAGAGCTAGATCACCCTATTTTGCCAAAACAATGGTATACAACTTTAAAGTTTCTACCTATTTTCTCCATTGATCTTAAGCTGAGACTTATTCAGCAAAAAGTCGTGTTCAAGATATACTTTACACAATAGTGACTAATTAGCAAAGGATTGATTAAAATAACTATAGGCATTGTAATTCATAGGATGTGTCCCTTAAACATGCTTTGGGCATATTTACTGATTCAGTTTCTCTGGTAAATTGATAGTAGTCATATTAACTTTGTATTAGAATATTCATTCATTTTTGAGGTTATTTATGTACTTCAAACTTCCTGCCAATCTATTAGAGACTTACCAGTGGTCAACGAAAACGAACCCTCCATGCCCTTACTACAGCTAAAAGATACTTATTACAACACTGGAAAAAAATGCACACCTCTGGTAAATTGATTGAGGGCATTAGATTGAGGGCATTAGAACTCTATCATTACTTGAATGCAAGATATACAGATAGAAATTACATATGGACTTATTTTAGAGACATTTATATGTAGTTCTGTCACCACTAATGTTACATTTTTGTCTCTATATATTACTTTTTTCTTTTCTTTTTTATTCTATTTAGTTGCTTTCCCTTGTTATTCCTTTTTCTATTTTGTTCAAAAGAAACGTTAAAAATCAGAAATCAAAAACAATTCATTGGGTTGTGATGGATCACAGTGAACAACCAAAAATGCCTGAATAATTGAAACATGCACAATGGAACTATCATTATTCAATCATTCATGTTGCAAGAGGTTATTCTTCCCTTGGAGCTCAAAGAATCAAGCCTGTACTTACATGTGAACAGTGAATTCACACTTATTCCTCTTAGACTGTAGCCCAATGAACATTGTGAAGAAATAGTTTTTCCCATTTGAGGTTTGAAGGGAACTTCTATCCATTTTTTTCCTGGGTAGTAGGAAAGAAGGAAGCCAATTCAATTATTATACAGTGGAAAGGGGATGCCAAGCATAATCAGACATCCATTCTAAACTGTAAGAAAGCTAATTTCAGTAAACTTAGGAAACTATTGAGTATGATCTCATGGTAAATAATGCTAAAAGAGAAGGGAGTGCATGTTGGATGGGAGTTTCCTAAAAGTGAGATCTTAAAGACTCAGTTTCAAACAGTTCTAATGAGGAGGAGAAATGAGAGGTGTCTAAGGAAATCAGCATGGTTGTCTGAAGCTAAGATTTAAAAGAGACATGTACAAGAATGGAAAAATAGGGAAATCACCAAAGAGGAATTCAAACAAATAGGATGTGTAGGGAGAAAGTTAGGAGGATTCTGCACGGCTCAAAATCAGCGGTGTTAGGATGGTAAAAACACCATTGTGGAGGAAGACTTTACACAGCTACCGCCGCTGAAATGAAGATGCAACATCCTATCTTCCTCAAACTGGCATACATGTGACTCGCTAAATGCCATTCTGCAACTGGCACCAAGTGAACAGGTGGGCAGGAGCTTCTGCTTCAGCCACACTTGCGTGGTTTTCTTTATTTCTGGCTCACTTCCGGATAGCCACACAGGCACACAGCATCATATCGGGGTCTTGCAGGATGTCAGCATGGCTGTGGCAGTTCATGTGTGCATTCCTGTATAGATATGCCGGAATAAACACCAACAAAAAAACCCTGCTGCACCTCCGTGTGAAGGCCCACAGCCCGGCCGATTTGCATGCTGTCCACGGGACATCGGCCATGCAAATGCCCCTGGGGCAGCTGCATTTCCATTTACACCGACTCCACTCTGCTGTTTTCAGCCCGTGCAGAATCTGCCTCAGAGAATTTAAAGTGCAGAACAAGCTCAGCCCTGCAGGAAAGGTTAAAAACAATTAAAAAGGGAGTTTTGGTTATGTCCATAGCAAATGGATATGATATGGATCATATGATGGAAAATGGATCTGATAGGATCACTGCATAGAAAATGGATATGATAGGATCACGGCATGGAGAGGACAGCAAAATGCTAACGTGAGGCAGAAAAAAGGCAGAACAATGCAACACTTTCTTTGCCTCAGTTTTCTACCAAAAGGAAAACAGAAAAGAAAATACAGTAGGGGAAATTCAGCACAGAATAAAGATTGTAGCACAGGAATATGCACAGGAAGATACAGTGATTTGTCAAAGGGCTAGAATTTGTACAGCAGTCAGAAATTTCAAAAATCAGTATGTTTCAGTTCCATTATTAAGAGAAATTCAGAAATCAGGGTGTTATTTCAAATTTTGTTCAACGCAAACAGATCCAAATGTGGTCTATTGCTTTTTCACAAATAGATTCTATTACCTTGTGACTTTGTCACTAACCCACCCTTTCTGTAGTCATACACAATTAAATGACTTGTTCGTTTTGGTCCTATGAAGCCTTTGAAAATCTTCTGTTATAGGTAACAATGATTGTTGCCAGCTCAAAGAAAACCAATGAAGTGTAAACTTGTAATCATGTTGGTAACACAGAAGTCAGAGATGTAAGGGACATATATTGCACTTTAGTAATTTATTATGGTTGAAAGGGAAATTGCAAGAACTTTGACTGGTGAAATAGGTTTGTAGAGGACTTGTATTTCTCCAAACAAGTAATTAGAATTTTTTAAAGCTAGAATTCACAAGATCTAGGAGCACAACTGAAAATGTACTCCCTTTCAACATACATAGAAATGTTTGGCATAATTTATGTAAACAAACCAAATAATAAAATCAAATGATAAAACCAAATAATAAAACCAAATAATAAAAATCCTAATAAGCAAAGGCACTGACAATGTTTAGCATCCAGAAAAAAAGTTTAAATGTATTTTCTCTCTTTCTTTTAAAGATATTTCTTTTTCATAAGCCATCGTACATGGTAGATAATAGAATAAAGGCTTCGTTTGGCTTCTCTGGGGAAGGAATTTAGGGCTTCAGTGAACTGTTCACACCTGCTTCTAAAAAACAGATGTGTATGTGTGTGTGTGTGTGTGTGTATGTGTGTGTGTGTGTGTGTGTGTGTGTGTGTAGTAAAGTCAAGAGACTTCTGACTTATGGCAACCCTATGAATTAAAGAATCATATGAACAACTTTTCCAAACTCATATCTTTATGTGTAAAAACACAATAAGTACATTTACATTAAATTCATAATACTGAAATAAGAACTATAGTTCCAAGAGATTGCTCTTATAATTCCTTCTCTTCTCCCTCCTTTTTCTACACAAATACACAGGAGATAATGCAAAATATAATCGCACAGTGCCCCAAATGAAGACTTGAGATGATTTTATAGGTTTAACTGGCTTATTTAAATCAGCTGATTGATGTAATCTATTAAATTATTCTAGTATTTTAATTCAGAGCAGGCTGCCAGAAATCCACCCAGGAGCCAAACTTGGCCAATGGCTACCATTTGGCTTTGTTCAGCCTAACCAACACCTAAAGTGTTAAGAGGTGCCCATCCCCAGCACCCTACCTTGATGTGTAGAAAAGCTGCCACCAGCTTTGAAGAGATCCTTCATAAGCTCTATCCCAATGGAAAACCAATGTTGATCTGATCAAGGCATGTCCTCCATCATGTCTGATGTCTCTGGGTGCTTGTCACTGATCCCTGCCTAACCTAGCCAACCCACCCACCCTATCCCTGCTAAACTAGTTATGGCCTAGGGAATTATTAATCATTATCTACACCACATCGGTATAATTACCACCAACCTTAACATCATGAAGCAGGCTCTGCCCCCTTTTTCCAGTCAGGGAAAAAACCCAAAACAACCTGCTTGGGTCCAAATGGTGATTGGTTAATCCCATTTTAGGGTGGGAAGATTGGCAGTGGGCAGTAAAAACTGAACACAAAGGTGATGCAGTTAATAAATAACATTGGCCTGCTGTTCCCACATTGGCTGGCTGCCCCCAGCAGCTAATCTGGTTTCAGGTTTATTTCAGTCTTGACTGGGTCAAATAAATTTTTAACACAATGGCCACTAATGCCTTTTTAATTTTTTTAAATTAAATAGCAGCTCATATTCACATTATTTAACTATTTCAGGCTTCAAAAAACACATTCACAAATCTGGGATCATTTAAGGAACTTTAGAGAAACTAGAAGAACTGTACACCTATCTGAAATTTTCATGACTATCTGAAACCATTAAGTTTATTAACCATACAGAAGCAGTTACACTGTTACATTTATAAATAAAATCTATTTCAGAAATAAGCTGTTTCTGAAAAACAACTGTATAGAAACAAATGAAAAAATTCAATGCAGTGGTGGGATCGGAGTTCGATTCTCCCATCATCCCAATGAACTCATTACCTTAGTGATAAGTACCCATTACCTGAGTCTGTGCTTACAATAGCTAAAGCAACTTAGGATTTCCAGTCAATCCATAACAATTATGTGATAAAATGATTAATCTCTCTAATCCTCCTAACTCTACTACAGATGGTTAAGAATGCTGGGCAATCTTAATAATAAAAGGCATGACTCCAAATTCACAATGAACAAGGATTAATGCCTTTTTGGCAGAAGCTTGCGTCGTAATAACAAAACAGTGTTGGATATGTAAACAGTCTATTTAGATGATGTTGGTTGAAATCATAACAACACTTTCCTGCAAGTAAGCTCCATTCAATATAATAGGACTTCCTTCAAAGTAGATATGCATAGGATTGCTCCTGTATGTAGCCACTAATCATTCTCAATCTCTGTTTCTTCAAAATCTGGAGAGACAAAAAGAAGAAACCATGCTCCCAAATAATAATCTTTCAGTGGAGAACCACAGTCACACTAAATGTGATACTAGATGCCTGAGATAAGAACTCTAATTTGTCATGAAAAGCAACCTCTTGCATCAGGTTACAATCTAGATTGCAACAGCAGTATTGAAGGGAGGGAGGTTAATGTTTACCCACACATACACCTTTCCTGATCAACAGTTATCTTCCTCGAATTTTTTTACAACCTGGTATAGAAAAAAACAGACAAAACATGAGTAGCTATCCTTTTACCCAAACAAAGAATTTATTTATACAGCGTTTTTTGTGTGCTGAAAATCTCTTTGGGTCTATGTGAGAGAAATGCAGTATGTTAACACTTAAATAAAAAATCAGTCTGAGCCAAACTGGACCAGGCAGACAGATGGGAGGAGAATTGCTTCCCCTGTCCCAACCAGTGACACAGCCAGGGAGGCTAACAATCTTATCCACAAGCCCAACGCTCAGATGCGGTGCCTCAGCTGTGCCACCGTTCTATTCCCAAGAAGGTTTTCTGGCAGCATGCTGACCAAAAAAGGCAAAAGAAACCAGCCCTCCATAGGTCTCCAATGCACTTACATAGGAGCCGGGTGCTGGTATTTCTGGTGCCAAAACGGGAGTTGGCTATGCCCCTACCCACATCTCCAAAACACCCCTGTGACATCAGCACAGGCAGCAGGGGTGCAAGAGAACTGGCATGGCCTGGTGTCGGCTGCTGGCCAATCCACTCCTCCACCAGGAAATGTCTGTGCTGCTTCCAGCACTGGATTCACACACACACACACACACACACACACACGCACGCACGCACGCACACACGCACAGACACACATGCACAGACACACATTTTGATAGGACTACAACTCTGACTTGGAACATTGCTACAGAGGTTTCTGTAAAATTGGCATAAAATAAACAAAAATGTCCTTAAAAGCAACAATATGCCAAAACATGGACAAATAAGTAGAATTTTTTAAAAAAGAAAATTCGACAACTACATCAATTTCTGCACACTTTACCTTTAATGAATTCTGTTGAAACTCCCAGTCACTCTTTTCTCATATATCTACAGCTTGGTAAAATGCAGTGATATAAAAATAAAACAAAGCAAAATCAAACATTGCAGTGAAATAAAATGTTTTACCCTTTGCCTTATCTCTTCCTTAGTTGTTTTGCTAGCATTTACTGTTTTCTTTCCCTTGCCACCTCATTTTAAAGTACTGAACACTTTTAAAAAGTTTTTAAAAACTGATTCAGTATAATTGCATTTGAAACACCAACACACCAAAGTCACACCAAATGTTTGCCTTCACTGATTTCTAGGAGCAACATCTCTAGTATGCCCTGTGAAGACATTCTTGCTACTGTCTCTTCTGATACTCAATTGTTGTGATCTCTTTCCTGCACAAATGAATTTAAATAAAAGAGGAGATACCCATGGCTAGATATGTGCATCTGATTAACCACTGGTTCAAGTAATGAAACAGAGGTCATTTCATAGTGGAATAGTTCACAGGTGATGGAAAATGGCAATTAACCAAGTGCAAAATAAATCCTTAGTAACATGTTAGTTCTTCCAAATTAAAATTATGTTTTATAATTTCTAATAATTGATTTTCTTAGCTTGGTAGTAAACTCTGCTTGAACACTGCATAATCCAGTTACAAAGATCATACACACTGTCTTTAATTCATTTAAAATATATGACTATGGTAATACTCCCAAGAAATCACAAGTCAACCTGAATATACTTTTTTAATTAATGCAGTAACTCTCAACTGGACTCCTTAGCAATTACTGTTTTTCCCCATAGACAGGAGCAGCAAATACTATTGGATTTGGAGGATAATAAAATTGTGTCAATAGTATTTTTTGTGTCTTTCTACTACTGTGAATAGTGCTTCTGAAATAATATGCAGGCAAGAATTATGCACCTGCCTTTCCTTCAGAAATAAAAGCCAATTTGGACCTTTAACGGAAGATTCTGGAGTTTTAACAGAAAATTTGATGGTACATAAGGTTTGCTTCTTTTTCTTTACTGACTAGAAAGAAAATAAATTCTACTATGGGGTATTTATTTATTTATTTTTATCATTAGATTTAGAAACCGCCCATCCCCGGAGGGCTCTGTCCCACCCCAAGGCAGCTAAAGAACTGTTGCACCTGAATACCCACACTCTAATTTAGAGCTGTTGTGCAATAATGAACACACAGATGTCCTATATATATGGGCATTCATTTTCCCTTTCACAAAAAGAATCAGGTAGTGAAAATGTATTAATACCTAGCTAGCTCAAATGAAGCATTTCAACATTTTGGGGCACATATAGACAGATTTGATACTAATACTGAGGTGTGCTGTTAAAGCCCATAAAATTCATCCTCTGTTTCTTATGCAAGTGGCACAGAAATCAACTGGCCAAGTTGTACAGAAGGCATGACTGACTTCCTGCACTGGACAGACAAGTATCCTGGAAAAGGTACATGCCTTTCTTTGAGACATTTATCCTTTTCTGGTTCTGTGGTGCATATTTATTTATTTACAAAAAATTATCCCACCTTTCCACCCTCACAAGTGCACATTCACACCATCCAACCATGTCACTGCAAACATAAAGTCAAAGTTGGGACAGATGTAGAAGGTTTTATCAGCAAAGTGCTGAGCAGAACAGTCACACAGCAGTTCCTATGCAAAAGAAAAACATGTACAAAGTCAATACAACCGCTTTCAAGGATTATCTTCTTTGTGACATACACTTGTCAGGAACAGCTTAACAACAGTCCCCATAACAATTTACACATTATTGGTATTATGGGAATGACACTGGAAAAACCACCTATGAGGTATACCTTCTGAGTGTGCCTGTGATTTCCAGCAAGGTTCTACACATGGTGTGGAGAGCTTCCATTATGCCACTTGTTTTCAGAATTGGGCAGCACCAACACAAAAACTCTCCATACATTTAGGGTTATCAGAAAGTACCGAAAACAGGGATATGGCCGGGGGCAGGGGGGATGCACAATCACATCACTTTCAGTAAAAACCAGAAGTGACATCCAAGGCCTCCTACAGTTTTTCTTCTTGTCACTTCCTTTTAAAAAAAAGCAGGAAATGGGAATGGGAGTTGGGAACCTTCTGCAAAACCTGAAGCCTCAAAGCACTGACACTATACCTTAGAAACTTGTGCAGAGGCACTACATTTCATAAGATTAGTGTAGAGAAAACATCACACAGAAACATCCTCCAGTTGGCTCTGTGTAGGCAGGGATTCATTTTCAGTCTTTATACAGATCAAAGAAAAAGAGATAATTAGTCTCAGCTGCATTACAACAGTGCCAGTGAAATGTCATAATTATGAGATATAAAGATCATGCTTGCACACCTCTCCACACTAAGCAAAATTGTATTTTAAAATCTCAAAACAGACCTTGCTCTGAAATAACACCATTAAAAATAGAGTTCATGTGAATGCAGCGCTCTCTTTACTGCCAGTGCAGTGCAATTAAAAATAAGAACCACAAAGAACTTAGACTCCATGTAAATAAATGCAAACTATGCCTGCTTTAACCCATTTACAACATGGGATTAGTCCTGATTTATCTGCAATTCTAACTGAAGAACTAGAAATAATCTGCTTGCAATACAATCTGTAAGCTTACTTCTTCTGAAATGCATCATTTTTCCAAGGAATCACAAACAGTATCTCAAAGGCCGTTTCCGCACGGCCCATTAACGACGGCGACAGAGGGCGCTTGAAAGCGCCCAGCCCCCCAGGCCATTGCCGCGTTACAGAGCTGCAGCTTAGCTGGCTGACCTGACTCAGCTTCCCTCACTCCCCAGAGGCTGACCTCCAGGCCGCCCTAAACAAATCTAACTTTCCTTTAAAGGGTTGTTGTTGGGGAGGAAGCATCTTCCCTGGCCCGGCGCTGGTCGCGAACAGCTGCTGCCGAGGAAGGCGCTGTCTCCCTTCTGCGCCCCCACTCACGATGCATCCTCCCTGCGCCGTCTGCTGGAAACGCTCGCAGCCCCGCCGACACTGTCCTCCGACCTCCAGGGGTCGGAGGGGGGGCAGCGTCAGCCGAGGCTTCGGACGCCAACAGCATGAAACGACTGCAGGACAAAGAATTGCGCAGAAAGCAGAAGAGGCGACTCTGTCGCGGAGCCGCCTGCCGGTGATCTGTCGGCATCTGCTTGCAGCACACGTTAGCATGTGCTTGCGCTCTTACGCGGCGGGCTTCACCAATATGCCGCCAGAACTCTTGGCGGCGTGGGGGCGAATGGAGGCCATGCGTAAACGGCCAAAGATGGTTGACTTTTCACCATCAACAATAGCTGTATATCACAATATAAACAGATAGAAGCAGCAGCTAACCCAGATGGTTTATGAAACTGCGGGGTGGGGCGGGTGGGGGGAGGATATGGTCTTTCTCTCACACAAAATAATTTTTTCTGTCTATATTTTTGTAAATACACTTCACAAACTCAACATTTCACTCAAATAGCTTGTCATAGGGCTCAATGTTTACATATGAAAAATACCATGTCCCTGCCCAGAATCCGCTGTCCCAGCATGGCTTCCACAGTACTTGCTCAGTGAGGAAACACAATGAAGGCTGCGCTGGGGCAATAGAGTTGAGGAATGAGGGTTTGCTGAGCCAAACAACCCTAGTTATTAAATAAAATCCTTGGGAGCCAAGCTGAGTCCTTTTAGTTAATAACTATGTTGTCCAACACCCCTTTCGGTCCTCTCCCTCCCTCCCTCCCTCCCTCCCTCCCTCCCTCCCTCCCTCTCTCTCTCTCTCTTTCTCTCTTTCTCTCTCGTCTTTCTTTTTGTCTGTCTGTCTTTCTTTTTGTCTTTCTGTCTGTCTCAGCAAATGGCAGCAGGGAGAATCTTTTCAGCAGCATTCAACATGTTGGGTGTAAGCTGAGGGTGAAACTGACCAGAGAGCAAAATAGTCAGAGTGAGAAAAAGGCTCTTTTCCCATCTGATTCCTTTGGTGTCTGGAACCAAACCAGCAGCAGCTTCTTTTTAAGACATCTCCTAACATCTTATTTTTGGTGTGCAGAGTGAAAAGAAGCGGTCACCTGTTTTAAAGACGTCCCACAGATATTTTTTTTTGTGCCATGTGGAATGAATCATCCTGAGAGAACCAGCTCCTGAACACACCAGCTCTCAAAAGTACATGAGAGGAAAGTGCAACATCACTTTCTCTACCTGTTCAGGAAAGTAGCAAAGAATACAGATTTTGGATCATTAAGACATAAATGTATATAAAGTTGATCCACTGCTGATTTGCAAGTAGACTTAGAAGAAAAGGGTTTGGTAGCAATGTGTGCCAGCAAGACTTTGTATTCATAACCGCATAAGGGGCAAAAAAATTCTCTATTGCTTTGTGCAAACTGTGACTCCCCTTCCCTTCCAGTTTTCTTGTAATTTTTTTCAAAAGAATAGCTACAAAGAGACCACAGCTTGGATAAAGCCCAGGCTGAAACAAATGCTTCAGTTTGCAGTTTCTTCTCTCGACAAGAATTGTGATGGCAGTAATATGCTAGTCGAAATTGCTGGTATGTTCAGCAGCCTGAACTCAGAAGAGGCTCGATAAACAGGGACATAATGAAGCTCCTTTGTTGATAAGTGTTGAAGCTATCTGAATGCTGGATTCAGCTCACTTTTCCATTGTTGCAGAAATATACTCTGCAAAGTGGAGAGATACGAGTGCAGCATTCACTGCACAATTGAACCAGAAGACATAAAATCAGTATCAGGAACTTTGTTTCAGAAACTCTGGATGCCTTCTACGCAATCCATTTTAAATTCAGATAAAACCTTCCCCTCTGGACTACCTGAGCTATCACCCATACGAGCACATACAAATTTAAGTTGAGATGGGAAATGTATGCAGGCAACTCCAAATTCCATTCAGAATGCAAGAAATAAATTGGAAGTAATCCATTTTCTGTGCAACAGAAATGCTTTGTACAACACACACATTTTATTAGAATTCTGGCAGAAAACTAAAGAATCACCATTATCTGCTTGTCTGACAGACAGTGAGGCCCCTTCTGCACATGCAGAATAATGCACATTCAATTCCACATTCACAATTGTTTTAAAGTGGATTTTGCTATTCCGCACAGTGAAATCCAGCTTCAAAGTGCATTGAAAGTGGATTGAAAGTGCATTATTCTGCATGTGTGGAAAGGGCCTGAGAAAGACGTTTATATTTTAGGGGCCACTTTCACGATAATTCATTATGTAGGGTTTGTAATATACCAATCCATGCAATACATTTTTATTCCAAATTCCCTCTAGGTGTTAAAAAATGTACATGGTTTCCCTAGTCTCTATTTTATCCTCACAAGAACCCTGTAAGGTGTCAGGTTGAAAAAGAATGTCACCTAATGAGTTTCACAGAAAATAGGCATTTGAATTGAACTCTGCTAGTCTTAGCTTGACACTCTAAGGCTGAAATCCCAAGTACACTTTCCAAGAAGTAATACTTACTTCTGACTTTGAGGATATCTGCTTAGCCTTACATGCTGGCTAATGACATCATCATGTTAGTTTAGAAAAAGAAACGTATATACTGTGCAATCCACATTGTATGTCCTGGAATCCTATATTTTAAATACTTTCCCAAAGGAGTTTGGATTTCAACACACAGGGAAGAAGGTGGGTGAAGCAGCAGCTAGTTTTATTTGGCACAGCAAGCAAACACAGTGATTTAATTAATTTAATCCATTAATTCCATCTGAATGTGGAGAAAATTACTATAGTTGATTGTGAATTTGAACAGTGGACAAAGAGGAACTACTAAAACTGCAGTTCTCGGATGTGTGCTTGTACTAAAATACTTCAGTAACAATCTAATTTCATGGGCACAATGTCCATTTGGAATGCATTTTAAAATACATACCCAGACTGATAAAAAATTCTAATTATTCTTGGGTACTGTGTGGTTTCCGGGCTGTATGGCCGTGTTCTAGCAGCATTCTCTCCTGACGTTTCGCCTGCATCTGTGGCTGGCATCTTCAGAGGATCTGTGGCTGGCATCTTCAGAGGATGCCAGCCACAGATGCAGGCGAAACGTCAGGAGAGAATGCTGCTAGAACACGGCCATACAGCCCGGAAACCACACAGCACCCAAGTGATTCCGGCCGTGAAAGCCTTTGACAATACATCTAATTATTCTATTTGTTTATTTATATGTGTACATAATATGTTGCAACAAGACCACTGAACAAGATCTGGGAATCAAAATGCACTTGACATTTCGTTTTAGAACATCAACCTTGTATTTGACATTAGCTTTTAGGTCATCAACCAGTGACGTTTTTGCCTAGGGACAAGGGGTACCCCTTGCCCCCAGACACCACTCTTCTGGTCATGTGGCGAGTGCAAAATTGGCCCCCGACATGACCAAGAAGACAGCAGTGGGGGGACAGAGCCAGGCAACCTCGACTCTGCCCTGGTCGATGACACATGGGTGGGGTCAAGGGCGCTTGAAGACGATGTGGCAGCAGGACTTCCTGCCCATCTCTTGGAGGCCAACCAGTGGTCAATGAAAATGAACCCTCCATGACTTTACTACAGCTAAAAGACTCTTATTCCTACATTAGAAAGACAATTCCCAACCTCCAGTACATCAGTGGATGCAATCTTTCCATTATTTCAGTCTTTTCTAGGCCCAAAAGATAGGCTTAAAATGCAGATAGGGTATCTGTCCATGTGTCTATACTCATGGCTATATCTACAGCAGGAAAATAAGTTAGTTATGAACAAGGTGGACACTGTTGCATGGTCAGTCCCCCTAGTTTGGTGTGAGACTGCTGCTGTGGATTCTGTCTGCTGGTATACTTCCAAAAGGATAACCTCTTCCAAGCCGCCATGCCTTATGGGATTAGGATGGTAGCACATATATATCAGCTGTTAACTCCAAGGGTGCATCGTAAAATACAATAAAACACACTCCATTCTCCTAGCACTTACATAGAATATTAAAATCACATAAAATATTAAGCAACATTTTTAAAAGGAGAAAAGGGGAGTAAATAAGAATAAAGCACTAAATCAAAACTGAATTTAGGTTGTATGTTTTCTGGCAAAAAGCATGCAAAGCAGGCTTGTGGGGAGAGGTCAAAATTTACTTATTAAGAGAAAGATTTTTCCAGTGAAAGGTATGATAGTCTTTTTGTTTTTGTTAAATGAAGCATGCAGTTGAAGAGTAGCTAAATCCTGCCCCAGCTCTCCTCTTGTGCTTTAAACTACTTTTCTCCCAGCCAAGCTCTGCTATTAGAAGATAGCAATGGATGAAAAAAAATGTTTCAAGCACTAACATAGGGCTCAGGAGGGAACATGGTTTAGCTCTTCTCACCTGAACTTTCAAAATGGACCAGGCTGGTGGGGCAGGACCAGGCCTAGTGAGCCGGGTCAAGGGGGCAGGGTCAGAGGGTAATTTTTGCACTCCTCCAGGAACATGCTCAGTGCAACACCCACTACCCCCCAGCCAGTGGTGGGATTCAAATAATTTAACAACTGGTTCTGGTGCTGGGATTCAAATAAATTAACAACTGGTTTTTAACAACATTTTAACAACCAGTTCTGACAAAGTGGTGTGAAGCTGCTGAATCCCATCACTGCCCCCAGTCCCCTTGTAGCTCTGCCACTGCTTCAGACTGCCAGCAAATCTCTCTTTCAAATTTATAAGCAAACCTTGTGCTTACCCTCACCCTCACAACATGTTTCCTATCATAGTGGGAGATGCAAGCTGTGCCTCTACCCCCATCTAAATCACTCGCCTTCAAAGCATGTCAAGCAAACACTTGCCCTTGTTGGAAGTAAAGCATTGTGCAATCTATTTGTACTACAGAGTACTACAGTACTACAGAGGAAGCAGTAGAGCTAAGAAGTTTGATAGGTCAGTTTCCTCTGTATCCTTCCTTAGTTTTCTCTGTGCCCTTCTTCTTATCTGCTCTGCTGCTCTGTTGCTGTCTTTTAAAATTTTATTTATTTGTTAGTTGCTCCAATTTTTACTCTCAGGGAATTTTTATTCCTTCTGGCCAACTAGGTGACTGGGGGACAGTGCTTGGGCTGCCCAGCACACTGATCAGACCACCATGCTGCACCCTACACGTTGCTTTACCTTGAATCCAATATGTTAAATAAAAGGCTATGGTCAACCTTTTTTTAACCACTCAAAATGATATCTTTGTTGTTTCATTTTGCTTTTCAATTATGCCAATAAAGGCTTATGTATATAGTAAAATGTCTTTGTTGTTTGTTTAACGCAGGGAATAGGATTTAGGAGGGTTACCAGCTACTTCCCTCACACAGCAATGAGCTTTCAGCAATCTCTCTCCACCTTAAGCAAAAAGATATCTAGTACTCTCTTTATTTCCAATCACAGCATGTATTTCCTTAACAATAAAGGAATTCATTTATTTTTCAAAACAACAAGCTTTGTCTGAACCTTATTCCTAAGGTATTCCACTATGCTGCACACGACCAAACTTTTAGCTAACAACCCTTCAGAAGGCAAGCAGGTGCAACCTCAGAGTAGAAAGCAGAACAGCAAGCAGACAAGAAGATCCTACTATTTATGTAATCATGTCAGTTTCCCCCAAGCCAGCAGGAACATAATTGACACAAAGTGGAAACACCAAACACAGAAATACCCATGCTGATTTTCCTCTTCAGTGCAAACATCTGCTAGCTCTTCTTGTTGGAAAACAACCATCACTAGAATTGTAACACTAGAATCTGCCCTCACTGGGGTGCCCTTGCCTCTTTTCTCTCATGTACAGGATAGCAAATCATGATGCACCAGAACAACACTCATTTCTGAAATTACAGAATGTCAGTTACTGGTTATTACTATTTTAGTGATTCAATTAGTTGAAGATTTGAGGGGGATGACTTTGATATATTTGTTTGGATTTTGATATATTAGATGTAGGGATGTGCATTTGTGCTATATATAGCTTATTAAGATGAGGAGTTATGAGTGAAAAAAACCCAGAAAGCCTAGCAATTGCTGGTATTCACAATAATTCTACCGCAAACCACTAATCATGTGGACTGCTGTGTTGATGTTGACTCCATGACAGCCAATACACGTTGCAGCCATACCACTCACCAGTGTCAGACACCATTACCCACATAAAAACACAGCAAAGAAGGGAATGATGGAACACTTTCCACCGGAAGAAATACCCTGGAGTGACTAGGAGCAGCCCTCAAACAAATACACTCTAAGAAGCTCTATATACTTGGGGACATGAGCTTGTGAGACCTGTCATGCAGATAGGTTGCCTTCTGCCAGGTGTATGCACAGGGAAGGCAATGTGGGCATTCAAGCTACAGCATTTGAATGCTTCTGTTGCTTACTCAGCAGAAACAATGCTGATAGAAAATGCAAACTCTCACCCACACAAGGGTTCAGGTCTCAGGGCTGGCCAGGTTTGGGAGCATCAGCCTTTTGTTCAGCAACAGGCAGACGCTGATGCAGAAACAACAGAACATATGATTTTACATTCACAAATGGCATTTTGATCACCTCGCCAATTGCTTATGGGGGGGGGGATACCTTGTAACAACCAGGGGCTATGATATTGTATCTTTCTAAGGGGGAAACTGCTTTTGTATCCTACTAAGGGGGAAACTCTGGTCGCTTCCGCATGGCCACGATGGGGGTTGGGTCAGCGTACATAATGCTGACCCAACCCCCCACCGGGACCGTTCGCACGGATGGTCCCGGTTGCGACGGGGAGAACGGCACAGCATCAGCACAGGCTGCGCCATCCCCAAACGCCTCACCGTGTCCTCCGGCCTCCGGCGCGTCGCACAGGCCAGGGGACACGCCCCCCCTGCCCTGTGCGACAGCTCGAAAGTCGCAGGGCAGGGGGGCGTGTCACCTGGCCTGTGCAACGCGCTGGAGGCCAGAGGACAAGGTGAGGCGTTTGGGAAAGGCGAGGGGGAATGGCGCCTTCCAGCCGCTGCTTCCCAAAAACCTCACTGGGGAAGTGAGGTCAGGAAACAGCAGCTTCACCCCGCTGGGGAGGCAAGAGGGTGGCGCAGCTGTGATGCAGCTGCGCCCCCCCATGCGATCAGCTCCCTGGGGATGGCGTTTTTGCTGTCCCCAGGGCGCAGTTAAAGGCCCGTGCGGAAAGGGCCTCCATTCATAATGCACTGCCAACTATTTACTAAACCTGAAACATGACCAGTGAGCTACCTTGCTGTGGGAATTCCAACTGTAGCTCCTGTACTATTAACAGCTGCTTAACATACAGTTGTCTGACCAACACAGTAAACATTTTGTTTTTGCTGGCATAATATGTCAGTGCCATAGGCATGATCAGGTCTGGAGAGATACCAACAAAGCCCTACTCTTCCATTAGCACAGCCCCTAATGCCACCCATTTATATGCAATCACTTGGCTTACACTGACATGGCTGTGTACCAGCATATCTCCAGGTATGCTAAATTGTTCATAGATGGGATTTGGCATTGCACTGTTTGCTTCTGTTGTTGATTTTCGCATATTTTAAATCTTGTAAACTGCGTAATATGCAGCCCACACTTTAGACATGTGGTGATTAGTGCTTGTTAACAGAATGCAAGCACATCTCCTTATCCATGTGTTGTCTTCCAGTTGTTCAAAGCACACTGGGAAAAGAGACAAAACAGAAGAAGCAAAAAAGAGCATGTCATTGCAAGTCACACATAGAAGGAACCTTCTGGCCACAGAGAAAGCAACAACTTGCTCCATCCACAGCTCTTCTATGGATTGTTTATGCTTGCATAACAAATTTCTGATTAGGCATCCTGCCTCTCTAACAGATGGTCATTATGCTATTATACAAAAAAGCTGAAATATGCATTGAATTGATTATTTTGGACACAACTTCTCACATACGAAATGAGATATCACAGTTTTTTTTTTTAATGAGATGCTCCCTCAGGTACACTACTGAAAATCTGTATAGACAAAACTTGGATCTTCTAGTTCTAGATTGAAGGAAGTGTTAAAATGAACTAAAGAGATACCAGTTCTACATATGGTAATTTCACAGATATAAATTTGTAGTCAGGTGTCTATGCCTTGTTTTATTGTTGTTCTAGGCACCAGAATTAGCAGTTCCAAGCAAGGTCTTACCTGGATATCTATATAGTCTGGATCTAAGCAAGCTGCTATGAAGGATTCTGGTGGATATTTGTGAATAAAATTATACTTTGTTTACCTGAGAAGACTCTCAGCATTCTCATTGGCTGCTTCTTATCTTTGGGGTTTATGTTATCGCCATCAGAAAATATAAATGGGTTGAAATGCTATTTAATAATTTTCAAGCTACAAATGAATAATTTATATGAATAAATAAGGTCAAAGTGTAATTTGGTTGGCCAACACCTGCTAATGCTCAAAAAGTTTGTTTTTGAATTCTAAATTGTATCAATCTCTTTGCATTTGTACATCTTGTATTGACAGTGGGAATTATCATACCGGAACAGGGCAGGAAAGGGAGAATATTGTCTATTGGAGGAGTTTTCTGGTATGTGTTTGTTCCAGTATAAATGCTTGTTCCTTCCATTTATACAAAATATTCCCTAGCAAAGATGTTATGCTTCCGGATGACCTTCAAAAGCAAAACATGATGGGGGCAGTGGCATATTTGCCTAGGGACAAGGGGTAACCCTTGCCCATGGGCACCACTCTTCTGGTCACGTGGGGGCCAAAAAATCGGCCTCTCACATGACCAGGAAGATGGCAGACCTGGGTGCCCTTGACCTTACCCATGTTGATGACACATTATGTTTATTAGACTGTTACAAGTAGCCGTGACTTTAATAGCCAAAGATAGCCTGCTGCCTCATAGTCTTCAAGCGCCTCGACCCCACCCATGCGTCATCAACATGGGCAGGGTCGAGGGCACCAGGCGGGGCCAGGCAGTGCCAGGCTCTGCCCCCCTCCCCCATTTACCCCCGGTATGCCTCTGGATGGGGATATGGCCATATCTTGACAAATTTCTATGAATTATGCCATGAGATTTTTTTTCTACTGGACATGCATAGGATACTGGCACCATGCTGGTCTCAGAGATGTCCCAACGTTGTGGTCTTAGGATGGGGCTGCCCTGGCCGGCATTATTCTGGTTTGCTGCTGAAACAATAAAACTAAGAGAGGGGCTATGAAGACCCTCCCACATCTGAACTTGAGCAACCTTGTGAATCTGTGGATGTATTGTGAGTAGCACTTTAAAATCAGGATGCGCTGTAATGAGCTCTAGCCTGTTTTGCCTTCATATCACATCTGACTTAGGGCAACCATGGTGGGGTTCTCAAGGCAAGACATGTTCTGAGGTGGTTTGTCATTGCCTGCCTCCATGTCACTCCATGTCACCACATTGATATTCTGCGGAGGTCTTCCATCTGCTTAGCTTCTGAGATCTGACAGGATCAGGCTATCTTTGGCTCTTAAAGTCACGGCTACTTAGTAACAGTCTAATAAAAATAAACATTGACATTAAGATATATTTTAACATTGGCATCTCTGTACCATATTTTTCTAATTAGTCTAAAATATAACAAATAACAGCAGTAATGTTCCTTGAAATGTATTTATCCCAAAAATCTATTGGTGATTTTAAATACACAGTCCATTTCATTTAAGATGTCTCCTAAACATAGAATAAATGATGTTGTGTTGGTTTTAAATTAATTCTTTCAGATTTACAGTATATTATTGCTGCTTTCAACTATTTTTTCCTCCCCTCATTTCACTCAAGGTTAAATTGTCTGAACTGTCTGAACTCTAAAAAATTGCATTTATTATGGTTGTACATCTTTGTAGATGCACAGTGTGGGAAGGACATTTCGAAATGAATTAATAAAATAAGCAAGGATAGGAGCACATTTGTGTGATACTAAAGGTGAATAATACACATCAATTGAGGGAAAAGAATTTTCCTAACTCAAACACTGGTACCAACATATTCTGATTTAAATGGTGGTACTGTGGGGTGAGAATTCTATCTAACCCAGCTGAGCTTTGGTTTAAAAGATGTGTGAAGAAAAGAATACCCAAGGCTCGGGTTTTAAGAGAAAAAAAATATTTTTTACTGTGTTGATACAACATCTATCACAGAGTGAGCTCTTTCTCTCTGAGAGATTCACACCCAACCGGACAAAAGTGCACATGTCATGATTTCCTTACATACATACTCTTCACCTTCAAATCAAATTTGCTAGTTTGTCACAAAGCTGGAATTTCCTCTGCTCTTTGGCTTGTTGTCCCATCCATAAATAAGGCAATAAAACTAATTCCAGCCTTCCTGGTTTCAATCCAGATAACCACTTTCCTACATTCCTGAAGGGGACTATGTCCAAAGAGAAACTTCTTCAGAATAACATGATTTCACATTCCAGTACATTTAGTAAATAAGTATGTGGGGTCACCTCCAGGCTTGATTATTGTAACTCGCTCTATGCTGGCCTGCCTTTAACCATGATCTGAAAGCTTAAGCTTGTCCAACATGGGGCAGCCAGACTCGTTACGGGGACGTCAAGTCAGTACCAGATTATGCCAGTCCTGTACCATCTTCATTGGCTGCCCATCGAGTTCCGGGTAATGTTCAAGGTGCTGGTCTTAGCCTTTAAGGCTATAAACAACCTTGGGCCTTTATACTTGAGGGACTGCATCTCCTCATATTGCCCTGCTAAGACCCTCCGATCTTTGGAGGAGCGCCTATTAGTGGTCCCTGGCCCAAAACACATCTGGCTGGCCACCACTAGGGCCAGGGCCTTTTCGATGGAAGAGGCTCCCTAGAGAGGTCAGGGCCCTGTGGGATTTGTCAAGTTTCCTCAGGGCCTGCAAAACGGACCTGTTCTGCCAGGCATTTGGCCAGCCAGGCTGAATGTGGTTACATCGTTCTGGCCTCCAGTGGGCTTGGGGAGGGTGGGGGGTGTTTTCATCACCATCTGAATTGTTTTAGTTTTCTACTTGGTTTTATTGTATACTTTGGTTGGTTTTATATAATGTTATTATGTAACTTATTAATGTTATGTTCTGTGGTTGTAAGCCACCCTGAGCCCTTCAGGGGAAGGCGGCTTATAAATCAAAAGAATGAATGAATGAATGAATGAATGAATGAATGAATGAATGAATGAATGAATGAATGAATGAATGAATAAGTAAGTAAGTAAGTAAGTAAGTAAGTAAGTAAGTAAGTAAGTAAGTAAGTACGTACGTACGTACGTACGTACGTACGTACATACATACATACATACATACATAAAGGTGAAAATGATTGTAACAATGTGGTTTCCCAAAAATACATCCTATGCCTACCTTTAATTCACCATCATTTCAGAGTTCATTAAAATATAGAAAAACATATTTTAATCATCTCATTAGATTTATCTCTTCTCTAACCCTTGACATCTTCATTTCTGTATTTATTCTGTATTTATTATTCTGTATTTATTAACTTAGTTCCTCTTATTTGGCTGAGGATTCCTTTAGGTCTATAAGACATGCTCTATCTCACATCTTTTTAGTCCTATACCAAGATGTTATAAATTCCTTAGTGATATAAGATCTTCCCTGCTTTGTAACTTTGCTGACAAGTTACTTTTCCTACTGAGAGACTCCTTGATTTTCAGTTTATACAGATTTCTTATCCTTTTTTATCAAATATAATATTCAAGCCTATTTTCCTGTTCCCATAGTACTACATGATGGTTTGTACTATGGTACTGCCACAGATATGTAATATCAGCACCTGGGAAAAATTACAGGTCCTACAGATCCCCCTCCCCTCCCTTGCATACCACCCTAACTTCCTCCCCTCCCTCACTCCCCTTCCTTCACATGGCATCTATCCCTCCGCTAGGTTGGGTGGGCCATGTCCAGATGCTGGGACCCTCCCCCTCTCTTTCCTTGCATGCAACCCACCCTCCCTCCCTCTCCTTCACTCCCTTTCCTTCGCATGGCACTCCTCCCCCTCCCTCTACTAGGGTGGGTGGGCCATATACAGATGCCGGGCCCCCTCCCCTCCCTTGCATGCCACCCTCCCTCACTCCCCACCCTCACTTCCCTTCTTTCACATGGCACCCCTCCCCCTCCCCCCACTTGGTTGGAGTGCAAGCAAAGAGGGAGGAAAGAGGGAAATCTTTGGTGGATTCCACACATCATATTTATAATGAGTTGCAATAATGATAAATTAACCTGTTTTCCCTTTTTATGTTCACATGTGTGCCTTTTACTGGTTCAGAAAGTGATTTGAGCTTGTAAAAACAATCTACACAAAAATGTTTTTTTCTTAAAACAGATTTGTGAGTGAAATAGTGGACACAATCACTGCCATGGGGAGTAAACAAGTTTGGGGGACTTTCTAAACTGGTGGGCAGTCAGAGAATCAGTATACAACATGCTGGGCGAACTGCACAAAATGGAAGTATGGGCAGAATTATCCTGAAATGGCAGATGGTGGCAGAAAGAAAAGCAAAAGGGTGGAAGGAAGAGGGAAATTGGCTGGTGGGTGGGAAAAAATAAAGGATCTCCTGCCTGTTCTATTTGTGTGGGAGTGTCTTCAAGCCGGGTTTTTGAAAGAAAGAACACTAGTTTAGTGATTTCTGAAAAACTTTGGTTGATAGAAATAGAATGGACTAAAGTTGTTTTGGGGAAGAAGGCTGTGTGAAGTTCTTCTCCAAATTGCTTTTCATAACATGCTCAGTGTAATGGGATCGAATCTTCTGGTAGAAAGGATTCCTGGTAGCTGTTTTCAGGAACCTTCCTTTTAATTAACTTTTCGCTGCCACCATTTAATTCAGATAACTAGAGAACCCCACACTGTTACTAGACACCAAGGCTTTAAAGATTCCCACCTCTCTCCCACTCTGACTTGAGGAGAAATTACTTCAGAGTCCCTTTAACTGTTTTGGAGGGAACTCCTAATGGCTGGGGTTTCTAGCCAGTCACCCACTCTAAAGACACACACACAGAGACTCTCACAGGGCCTCCACCCTCTAGCAAGCCTCCTCCGCGCTGGATCCTGACAGCTAACACAGCTGAGTCAGAATCCTTCTCTCTCTCAACTGTCAGTTTCATACCCCAAACTCTGACTGATCTTCAGTCTCAACTGCTCTCTGACAGACTCTGATTAGAACTGTCTTCACTCTAAGTGCTGTAAGCACATTAGCTCCCCCTAGCTTTGGCCAAACGTTATTGGACCTTTTCCAACCAATCAGGTGGGTTCTTTGCTTATGGAGCCTTTTTTTTCTTTTCTCTGGCTGTTGCTAAGGCCTTCTTAACTAGGCCTGCCATACTCCAGCCCTTCAGGATGGGGCAAGTTCGTTACATTCAGCCCTTTACATTTTAGCTGTGTGGAATCCACCTCTGCCCCTCTCTCCTTGCTACCACAGTAGCAAGAAAAGAAAGTAAAGTCATTAGGAGTGTGCAAAAATCAAACATTCATATTTGTGTAAAATTATATGTAATTTTTTAAAGGATTCTTGAATAAGTCTCAAATGTGCCAAACCATTGTTGCAGTTGCTTTTTTTGTATGCTGATTTTGTATGTTTATTTTATGCCAATAAAGGCTTGTGACTGACTGCTTTTTTATAAAGGGATCTCTTCCCTTAATTCAGGGCCACAACTAATTCTGGTACTGAGGAAACGTGTAACAAGGTCTTCTAGCTGTTTTCCTTCTGAGCCTTGGAATTACAAATTCAATGGCACAACAAAGGGAACAATCCTAAACTCACGTAATTAAAAGTAAATCCCATTGAGTTCAATACCTACCTAAAAACATAAGAAGAGTGCTGTCTCACACACTGTTCAACCAGTCACTCTGAATGGCCAACAACAGGGCATGTAGGCCAAGGCCTTCCCCTGATGTTGTTTCTTGGCACTAGTATTCAGAGGTTTACTGTCTCTGAATATGGAGGCTGTCTTTAGTCACTATGGCTAGTAGCCACTGAT
Organism: Sphaerodactylus townsendi; assembly: GCF_021028975.2. NCBI lineage: Eukaryota > Metazoa > Chordata > Lepidosauria > Squamata > Sphaerodactylidae > Sphaerodactylus > Sphaerodactylus townsendi. The sequence goes on along the minus strand of NC_059434.1, from coordinate 42,382,549 downwards.
AGACCCTATCCTCCATGAATCTAATTCGCTTTTAAAGCCATCTATGCCTATGGCAGTCCCTATATTTTGTGGCTACAAATTCCACATTACACTTGTAAAGAATTATTTCTTTTGTCCATCATGAGTCCATCAACTTCATTAGGTGTCCCTAAGTTCTTGTATTTAGGGAGAGAGAGAGAAAGTTCACTTAGTCCACTCTTTCTATACAATGCATAATTTTATAACCCTCTAGCACAGGGGTAGGGAACCTGCAGCTCTCCAGATGTTCAGGAACTACAATTCCCATCAGCCCCTACCAGCATGGCCAATTGGCCATGCTGGTAGGGGCTGATGGGAGTTGTAGTTCCTGAACATCTGGAGAGCCGCAGGTTCCCTACCCCTGCTCTAGCATATGTCCCCCTTTAGTAAGATAACAAGAATGTCCTGTCAAAGTGCACTACATTTATATGAAGGCAACACCCTTCTGGATTTAGCACCAGCTTTGCTTGGTACTAGCTAAAGCAATAACCTGGGCTTGTGCCACTGGTCCATAATTTGTAATAACCCGTTTCTCGAGTTGAACGAAAAGCCCTGTGGCTAAACAGATCAAAACTACCTCTCAGTTATCCTTTGACAAGCAGCCAACACGGCCATCCTCTAAAGCACTTAGCACCAGTAGGAAATTGCAACAATGGCTTTTTTTGAAATAATTTATTAGTAGCAGGAGGACGTGAAATCAGATGTATTAGTGCATTTTAGATGGTTTTGCTCTTAAACTGCCAAATCCCAAACCAAATGGTGTACAAAAGCTGCAGGACCCAACAAAAGAACTGCATGAATTCTATATAACTAGCATTTAAAGCCAGCTTAAGACCTACTAGCTTTTCTGATAGGAATATATGGGAAAAGATTGACAATTGTTCAAACAGCACAACTGACTTGCATAATACTGTGTTTCCTGCAGCATCGTAATGTGTACAATATACAGCTAGGCACAAGAGACAGATGACAGGCAAAAACGTGTTCAATCATGTTTGTTTGTGAGCAGGTGTACAGGGGGAGAAAGCATGCATCATGGAAATGAAAGACATCAAGTACCATGGAAGATTACTACTGTTCATCCAGCACCATCCATCAATATAAGGGTAGTTAAATCTTTGTCAGTGTTTCCATTTTAATCCCCATTTTGAAGAATTTATTATTTAGCAAGTATTAATCCATATTAAGTGCCACCTATGGTAGAAATGACAAAATGAACCATTGCAAATTTATACCAGCTATTGATTGGGCAGGGAGTGAAGATGGTATGGTGTAGCCTGATCTCATAAGATCTCTGAAGCTAAGCAGGGTCAGTACTTGCATGGGAGATCACCGAGGAAGACTCTGCTGAGGAAAGCAATGACAAACCACCTCTGCTTGTCACTTGCCATGAAAGCCCCTTGCTGGTGTCACCATAAGTCAATTGCAAGTTAATAGCACTTTACACACACACACACACATTCACTTTCTTTGAGGGGCACAGATTAGGCACTGGAAGTTGCTCTATACCTGAGATACACAAAAAGAAATAATATTTTTATTCCTGTTTAATTTCAAGTTTCAGCTTGAATGAATACATTATGGATAACAATGCTTGTAAAACTCAAGAATGGGGGGAAACACCACATTTTATTATGGAGATGACCAGTCTAAAGTAAAAAGCTATGATTTCCTTAAATTTTATTTCTAAAAAGGTATCATTTCAAAGTGAAAGCAAAAATGTATCTCTGAAAATGACAGTATTATGTAAAGTATCTGTGGCAATGTATTCATTACAAATGCATGCAGTGCTGTTCACTGGCTGAGATAGCTTTAAATGAGAGTTTTTGTGCAATCCTAAGAACACTTTTTATTTGTCCGTTCATCCATTTATACACCACTTTTCTCCCCAGTGAGGTTCCAAAATCGTTTGCAACATTCTCCTTTAAGTCATTTTATCACTGAATAGAACTGAGTATGATTCTGAGCCAACCTGCTGAGGATTGCTTCATAGAGGATAAGTGATAATAAAGTAACCAGATCCTCCATCATTAGAACGATGTTCTAAACTGACAACAGGGCATGCCTTTTACATCCTGATTGGAAACTAGGCAAATCTTTGGTAAGATCTAGCAAAAGACTGTTTATTTTCTTACCTAACTATGATATCTGTGACATAGGGGCATAATGTCACCTCTTGTGGTATCTTGCTCATTTTTACGCAGTGTGGACTGCCTCAGATTTACATAATGAACATAAAATCACAAAATGTCCATGTGCCACATCAAATATGAAGGATGCTACTTTTTTAAAAATATTGCATGTACATAAATAGCATCAAAAGCTGGTGGTTACTTTTGTGAATCAAAAAAGACTGAAATCTGCTTGAACCCTTTATAAGAATTCTATGTATTTTGTCCTCAGCAACTGTACCACAAATGGATAGTTGTGTGAGAAGCAGCAAAGAGTAAGCTTTAGTACCAGGAAATAAATGGTTTTGAAAACTATCTCCACCTTTGCTGAGTATTTTATTACACACTGGCACATTACATGGAAAATGGAACCCAGGCACCGCCCCTTGTACCCTCCCCCCCGTGCCCTGGTCCCAAGGGTGTCCTGCCCCCCTTTTATCTTAGCTCAGCCAGCTGCTCTTTGCAAAGAGCAGCTGGCTGAACTCCAGGTTGTTCCAGGCTTTCCCCCCTGTGCCCCCCATGGGGCCCTGCCCCCCACTTGCCTTAGTTCAGCTGGCTGCTCTTTGCAGCCGGCTGAACTCCAAGCTGCAAAGAGCAGCCCGTCTCCTTGCATTTTTCTGTTTGCATTGGAGAAGGCAGCCCAGGGCTCTCCTGCAGTTAAACTCAACAAGCCTCTGTTTCCTGGTTCTCTTGACTCTGCCCTTCTTAAAGTCACAAATCTCATAACATCTGATAGCATGCAGGAGTCCCAAAACTAGAGGGCTGATATTCTTCCCCACTTCTCTCTCTCTCTCTCTCTCTCTCTCTGCTGTGGCAGGAGAGGAGTTTGTTTCAAAGAAGAGGCTTGTCTGAATCATAGGCTCATTCTGCACATGCAGAATAATGCACTTTCAAACTGCTTTCAGTGCGCTTTGAAGCTGTGCGGAATGGCAAAATCCACTTGCAAACAGTTGTGAAAGTGGTTTGAAAACACATTATTTTGCGTGTGCGGAAGGAGCCCCAGTTTTAAAAAGCACTCCTGATCATCAGGGAGGGCAGAAGCAAAGCAGGAGAGGTGGTCTAGAGCCAGAAATAGCCCCTGCTTGTGTTGTCCTTGCAAAAGCCTTTGTTATATTGGTATATTGAAATGAGCATTAGAGAAGCAGGAAGGAATAGGCAATATGAAATGGGGCAAGGGGGAAGGTATGGATGGCAGTGCAAGGAGTGGGGAGGGTGGAGCTAAGCAGGCTGGCCATGGCCAGAGGAAAGAGGTCTGGGACAAAGCTGTGCTCATGGAAAAATCTCCCTACTCTGACAGTGAATCAAAATTAAATTTGTGCTAGAAGTGGTCTTGCTTGTTGCTGGGAGACTAGAGGTGAATGCAGGACCAGACAAAAAATGCCCATACAAGAAATCTTGCTGAGGCAGACATTTGCCCTGTTATAAACAACATGGTTCAGTTCTCTGGCACCAACCTGGCACTAACCACCCATTCACCACTGGGGCTGCAAGGGGAGAATACTGCACACTAAATATAGTGCCAAAAATACAACAATATGGCAAGGACCAGCTTGACATTTATAGCCACTTAAAGATGTAGTTAAGGTAATATTATGTTTGTTATACAGTAGAATAGTATTTGTATGTAGTTGAACATTTGTAAACAATTTAAAACTGCTCAGTGAAAGTCTAGTTAGCTTTCAATTCTGATGTCTACTTGCTCTTCAAATATATATATTCTTATTTATGATGTAAATAAGGTATTGTGAGGAAAAATGGGGATTACCAAGGAAAAAATAGCTGATTTCAGATACTTTGTGCAGTTTACAAATATACAAATGAGGAGAAACTCATTATGCCTCAAATTATGTTCAGTGCTTTGCCAAGTAATAGACATTCTGCCAACATATTTTTTTCCAGTTTGAAGTTCTTAGAAGGGAAAAAAATGTAAATAAGCTGGCTACTATCTGAAATTGGCTGACAACTGTTAAAGCCAAATTCAGCACCTGAGTACTCCACTCAGACATGGAAAATTCTTGGGATGAATTTATTGTTGGCATGGAAGCCTGTACATAATTTACTTCCACTATACATCCTTATTCCAGCAGAGACTATATACCGCTGTGTTTTGTTAAGCAATATGATAAAACATAATTGTTGTTCAAAACTAATATTCAGGTACATCCATCCTCATGTAAACTGAGTCATGATTTGAATACATAAATGAACAATTCACAGGTCTGGAATGAGGTGACTAAAAAGTAATCTTATAGTGGTTATATATCCACAGGGAAAATTTATTTTTACCACTTCTATGTGTGAATGAAAGAAGAACAGATAACAATAATCACTTCTGATCTAAGCAAGTCGCCAAGATCCTTGGGTCCAGCTACCATTAGTGTACTTCCAGATTCCTGTTTGTCTGATGAGGTCAACTACAGAAGCATTGCAAGCCACAGTATCATGTCAGTCTGAAGTCTGTCCAGCTTGAGTGCTCTCAGATGGCTGACACCACCAGGTGGAAAGGGAACCATGCAGTGGCTCCCATCCATGTGGGATCCCAGAGCTTGCCATTTTGTATAAATGCTCTCTTAGGAAGCAGGGTGGCAGATAGCAGTAATATCAGGTAGCAGGCAGGTTACCTGATGACATATCTATTGAAGTTCCAAGGTTTCTGAAGCTACACTTAGTAAAACCTGTGGCCTAATTTCTTCCAATAAGGCCCTGATATTATTCTATCCTATTCACCCTCATTTCCTCCCTTGTCTTTAAGAACACAAGATGTAGCAGTGGTATGTAGATGTCACTAGTTGAAAGGTGAAATGTCTTAAAATAATAAGTATTTTTAGACATGGATATTTTAATGGTGTTATGTTTTTTATTTTGCTCCATATGGGAATGAATTGCAATGATCTTTGGCTACATGCAATACATACTATTGTATAGTAGCATTTAAACAAGGGGTTACAAATTAATAATACACCAGGTCTACCAGTATCTACTAGCCATGGTAACTAAATAACAGGAGAATATGAAAAATGGAAGTCTCAGGTCACATTATGGCAATCCAGTTCATACATTCTTGCCTTCTTCCCCGAATGTTTCCTGTCATTTAGTCCACAAAGTTACCCAGTGAGCTTTCATGGCATAGTGGTGGTTTGAAGCTGGGCCCCCTAGATCATAGTCTGAAACTGTAAGCACTACACCACACTGGCTTCTTTTGAGTGGCTGTTGTTGAACAGTAGAAACCAGACAGTCCTGGATAAGTCATGTAAGTTGCCTGATATCAAGTCACCTGGTAATTGCTGTCAGGCCTGGCACCAATAAGTTCTCCTCCGAGGGCCAAAACAGCCCTGAAAAGGGCCATGCCCTCCTTCTCCTGCCGTTTACTGACCAAAGTTTAAAGGTTGGCAATACTGTTATGGTTCCCAGAAATACCTGCAATAGCCTTCAAGAAGGCATTCATATTTTTGAAGCTACATCAGCTGGTCCTATTATTTGGGGTTTTTAAATCTCTAATGTATTCATTTTTTTTCTTCAAACCCAGGAATTTTTCATGTTTGTGCAAAGAAGTGTCTTGTCTGGTCATGGTTTCAATCTCTGGATGTACATATCCACAAATTTGACTATGTTGCAAATTAGATATACTAATACCTAAAATAAAATATGTGATGTATTTCCTGCATTGCTTCAATCCCCTAACTAATGCTTACACAGATGGGCAAATTCTCAACATAATAGAGCCATATCAAGCATTTGTTTTAGTAAATGAGAGAATTTGAAGTAATATTAAGCTACTTTGGACAGCTGCTTCACATTCTCCACATCATCCATGTTTTGCCTTAATCTCTTCTGCTAAACATTCTTGTTTCTGTCTTCACTCTTTTAAATTTCACTCTTCTTTCTAGGTTAACACTCTGGCTCAGCTTGTGCCACCTTACATCTTGTATTTTATTTGTAAGCCAGATATGTATGAATCTGGATCTAATTTAGATGCTGTTACTTTACCTTTCCTCAGGGACAAAGCCACTGTAACAATCTGCATGCTGTTGAATTGCATCGTAATGAAAGGGAGAACTGTAGATTCCAGAAAACGTAAGGAGTACAAAGGCAATGAAATGCAGCTTTATTATAGATAATGCAATATAATAATCAGAACTCTCATCTGTATCTTTTTTATTGAAAAGAAGAAATTCAATTTTTGGACCTGTTCCTGAATATAGCTACCAGTTCAAACTACTGCAGTCCAATTTATTGGGTAGGGTAGGGTTCCTGTATCACAGGCACATGTTTATTTTATTTTCTATTGAATTTCTATTCTACCTTGCTTCCATTATAGGACTCAAGGATTCTCAGATGTTCTCCCATCCAGGAATTCAGATCAGATCAGATTATTTATTGTACAGCCACTGGCTTGAACAATATGACACAAAAAGTCTTAAAAACTTAAGCCTTTAATACATTACAAACAATCTCAATAAAACAATTTGAATTGGTGACTTTCCTTAAACCCAGTCTGTCTCTGATTTTTGAGGGGCAGCTAGAGCAAACAGAAACATAAGAATCAGTGTCTGATAGCAGGAACGTTAATTTATCAAAATCAGAAAAAGAATGTATCATGGTTAAAATCTTAGAAATGTAATCCTCAGTGATGAATACAGGCTAAAATGTAGTGTAAAAGATCCTCCACAGCACTTTTGCTTATGCATAGGCATTGTGCCAATAGTTTTTGGGATTATTGACCAGCTTAAAGCTTCATTGGCATTGTTTGAAAATGTCTGAGTGGACACTGGCTCAGGAGGGGCATTCCTGGAGGTGGACTTTAGTCAGCTTCCACCTCAGCTTTCGAGCCAGGAACACTGCGACCTGGGGCTCAAAGTTACCCCACCCAAAACAGTGGTGTAACTCCATTTCAGGCTATGGAGGGCTTTGCAGATTGTCAGGGGATTTTTTTCTTTGTTGCTTTTCCCCCGCACCACAGGAGAGTTTTTTGGAGGCTGCATGGGAGCAACACCATCCCCAGACGCTTCAGCTGAATGGATTAGGTATTAAAACTGAAAAATTATAGAATTATCAATTAAAGGGACACCTTTGTAGACACATTCACACAGATCAGAGTTGAATCTGGCATGTGCAGCAAATTATCTGGGATAATACAATGGGAAAAAATGTAATTAAGAAAATCAAAGTCTTATAATTGCATAACAAAAGCTGGAAACTATGTTTAGTAAGCAAATCAACATTAACTGATCTATTTTTCTTCCATGATTTAGAATAACTTGTCAGATAGTTCCACCAGGCTGAAACCATAGTTGAAAAAACTCCTACTCTTGTTGAGTACAGCTAGATACTTCTGGGGCCAGAGAGTTCAGCAACCCAGGAGTTCTACAAATGAGTCAGTTCAACTTCAGTTGAATATAGTATAGTGACTAAGAGTGGTGGACTCTACTCTGGAGAAGTGGGTTTGAGTTCCTGCTCCTAGAGAACCAAATTAGATTCCCTACTCCATATGCAGCCCGCTGGGAGATTGTAAAAGTCTGCTTGAAAATAACAAATAGTTAAATTTAGCCAAGAAAAACTGCTTTAGGTGAGAGAAATGAAATGCATGAAAATCTTTTTAAAGATGAGTTGTGACTGCTGAAGCAGGGTGCAATGTGACAGAGCTACATATGTGTAAACAAAAATAGCTGAAATAAGAAAAACAAAAAGGCACAGGTTCACGAAAGAACAATTTGATTTTGGCTGCAATATTTAGACCTGTCTCTTTATCTTTTGCAATGAGTTGCAGGGACAGAAATGGAAGAGATATAGAAATGTTCCATCAGATAAACACAACAGTAGAAATGGGACAACTGTACACCACTTTTAGTTGCAGGTAGAAGTGTTATCAGGTGTGATAAGAGAGAAGCATGTACCCCATAGAAGCATCAAGTGCACAGGGCAGTGGCCTGCTTTCCAATTCATTCCAACTTCACACTAGAGTCATCTGTGTGTAAAGGAACTGCTTGCTTAGGTTTTACATGTAGTTTCAAGAAACACCCCCAATCTGGACACTGTTCACACAAACAGCTGTAAAGGAATTAATTGATAAAGTGATAAAAGTTCCCCTATAACCTTGGAAGGAATACTAAGAATCTGGATAGACTGAAATCAGAACCATCAACTGAGAGGCATAAAGAAGCATCCATTCTGGAGAATTACACAATTCACACAATCACAATACTATCAAATACAGCAATAATACATGAACTCACACATATTACATCATCCACTCAAAAATGGGCAACAAGGGATCAAAGACGTAGATCAAGAGTTACAATTACTGATCAGTGCAGGTTCCAGGCAAGATCCAACTCCAAAAGCTGTCTGAACATCCAGACAGCAAAATAATAAAAGGAATCAAAAGAAAAAGAGAAGCAATGAAGCACATGCTGTGTGCCAAGAATAGGACTTTCCCACTCACAGGATCATAATAGTCTATGGCTGGTAAAAGCATAATTGATGTTTGGGCTCCAGTTAAAGAGTCATACCACAGGCTTAAAACAAAGGAATCTTTTCTTTCCATGCTTGGAAATAGCACAAGGGGTAAGATCAGCTTGCTTGGTTTGCAGAAGAGCATGAAAGAAATGGCTCAACAAATAAGGGATTTAGGCAGTTAGAAAATGTGGCTGGAGACAATCTTTAGTCTTTTCTGTACAACCATTTTGAGATGTCCCGGGGATTTTTTTAAAAAAAATCAACTCATTTTTTTGTCTGGTTAGCATGGACAAATAAACCATTTGAGGTGACAGCAGAGTTTTTTTCCCTGTCCATTTTCTCACTTTAATTTTCCCCCACTTGCCATGCAAGCTCTCATTTTTGTTTTCCCACACTCTCCATGTTCTGATGCTTGAATCCTCCATTCTGCTTGCCATTTGGTGAAGTTCCCCTGGAACATTTGCCCTGCTGGCATCATGGCTGGGCACCTTCCTAGTGAACAAAGTGTTAGATTTCGTTTAGAGTCATGGATATGCCCAGTAGTGTGTGTGACTGCAGTTTATAGAAAGTTCTCCAGAGACATAAATGTAAAAGGTAAAACTTACATTTATTCAATCATCTTCAGTTCACAACTTTGTTCCAAGAAAAGGTAGATAGAAAGAACCCTATCTAAAGAGATTACTTTCCCTACAACAAGTGGGCACAACTAACGCGCCATCACGTGTGTGGAAGTGAGTGGATGCTGCAGTGGCAAAGGCCCCACTGAGCAGGCTGCCATTGACCATGCGCTTCCGGTTCAAAGGCTAGAGCAGAAGAGAAGCTAGCATGGGGAAGAAAGGAAGTTAGTGGGCGGTCTCCTGTCCCAGACAAGGAGGGCAAAACAAGAGAGGCAACATCACAGTTAGAGTGAGATACACAGCACCCCCCAGTGTCCAGGCATGCAGAAGTCGCTTATTCCAACACAAAGTACATGAATGGACTCAGCTTCTCGTGTCAATTACAGTGACGTCGTTTCCTCAATTTATATTAAAAAAATTGGGGTTGTAGCTCCAGAGCTACAAAGACTTGACATGAGAATCAGCATGGATTCCCATATCGAGTCTTTTCAGCTTCAAAGCTAACTCCCTGATTTTTTTTGAAAAGGGAAACGTCATGTCGCCATAATCAGCAAGAAAAGTTGAGTCCATTCATGTGCTTTATTCATTCATTGATTATACTTTTATTGGCATATTAAAAGATTGTCAGAAAAGTGTAAACATGTGACTATTATTTAAAGAAAAAGTTTAAAATCCAAATACAGAGTTTAAGAATTTATTTTTATAGATATGTGGCTACCACTGAGATAATTTGTGAATTACAGTCACTTAATAAAAAGCTGGTAACCTGGAAATTTAATTGAGTGGTCCTTACTGCTAGCAAAGGTTGAATCAGGGATGCACATAGGTCATAGTAAAGGTTGCATTCCAAAAGTATGGCCATTTCCGCACGATCATTTAATGGCGGCCTGGAGACGGCAAAAACGCCGTCTCCAGGCCGCCATTCGCACAGGGGGCACAGCTGCATCGCAGCCACGCCACCCTCGCGCCGCCCTCGCGCCGCGAAGCCGGCGTTTCCCCAGAGCGCTCGGAAGCGCTCTTGTTGAGAAGCGCGCGCTGCCCACCGAAACCACTGCCGAACAAGCGGCAGCGGCTTTTTTTGAATGCCTCCCCCACCCGGAGTACTTACACCTTGTCCCCAGGCCTCAGCGTAAGCGAGGCCACCAGGAATGGGGGCCTGCCTGCCCTATAGGCCGGCTGGAGCAGGTGTACAGAAGCCAGGGGGGCGTGTCCCCAGGCCTCGGCGATGCACCGGAGGCCCGGGGACATGCCGGGTCGGCCAGGCGCCAGCGCTCCGTGGCGCTGGCTGCCCGGCTCTTTCCAGGACCATCCATGGCGGGGCCCGGTCCCGAGAAATTAATGTGCGTCGAATCGGCGTCAGGCTTACCCGACCTGGCCATTTCTGCATTCTGGAGATTTGCATCTGCAGCAGCATAGTTTTTGTCTGGCTTTGACACACAATGTTGGATGTGCTTTATTCACTGAAAAGGCACCCAGCTGCTCTCCACACAACACCATCTGGGGTGGGGGAGATCATAAGTTTAGCATTTTCTAAAAAACCTGGGTTGAGCTTAAATAAAATGTCCTGAGGATGTTTTGGAGAAGTATCTGTTCAGAGGTTCCTCTCCAAAATGCTTCTTTTAACGTCATCAAGATTTTTTTATTTGTGTTATGCCGAAAGTACTTTTGTTACATCACTGAACTGGGTTGTATACAAGAATTCCAAGAGTTCAGGTAAGATCCATCTGAATAAGGTATCTTTTGTTAGGTCATAATGTAGATGTCAATGGTAAGTTACTCCAGAGCTGCTACTGGTCTCAGTGAGTGTGATGAGGCTATAGTTGATTCTACACAGCATATTTATAAAGAAGATGAAGATGCCAGCCACAGACGCAGGTGAAACGTCAGGAGAGAATGCTGCTAGAACACGGCCATACAGCCCGGAAACCACACAACACCCAAGTGATTCCGGCCGTGAAAGCCTTCGACAATATATTTATAAAGAGTTGCAATTGTTATAAATGAACTCATTTCCCCTTTGGAAACGAGTTCATTTATAATGATTGAAATCTATTATAAATATTCTGTGCAAAATTTACTTATGTGTAATCCAACTGCTCCATCTCTCCCTCAGCCTTTTGAAGCACCAAGATTCAGAAACATTCTTTTTTGCCCTTGTGACGAGTAGATAGAAACTGACCTCAGATTGAAATGGAAGATGAAGAAAACACAGGTAAACATAGACTCTTGATGGCAGCCTCAAAATATGCAAGTGCTTCAAAGCCTTGTTATTCATGCTCTAATGGGTTTGTTGCAGCTAAAACTGATCTCATGGCACAGTTCTTCTGAATATATGTGAATTAAATGAGGGCATGTACTTGATTCTGTTCCAAAAGTGTCAATGATGAAATTCTTAAGTGGACTATTGAAGGAAGAAGTGCTCTCTTGGAGATCTCCAGCTATTTCTTGATGAATCCTGGTTCCCAGATCCAAAAACAGGACTTAGCTTGTAACCTGAAAAGGGTTTTCTTCTTATTGCTTGACATTCTGGGCATTTTTTTGTATTAACTTATCTACGAGCTTTCTTCTTGGTATTCACATATATTTCTGCCAACTAAAAATAATGTTTCACGGTTCATGCATTCATTGAAATGAAATGTTATTGATAAATGTCTATGCTTCAATAATGAGTTAGTCTTCAAGGAGCCATAATACTTTTTGATGTTCTAGCCTAGATTGTAGAATCATTTTCAGTACAGCTTACTTCAAAACTTATAGTTTGAATGTCTCAAGTGTACATTACTTTCCAGTTGGATTCTCAGTTATGCATAGAGGTTCCCCAATCCCCACTCCTGAACTGACAGTGCCACAGATGAATGAATCCCTGCCATTCCAAAAGCAGGGAAAGTGCAACTTTCCCCTTGTCTTCACAGGGGAAGTAGAGGAGATGACCGTGTGTTAACTCTCTCTTTCAGTTCTCTTACTCCTCCCTATCTTTTCCCTCCTGGAGTCCACCATTTCACATCAATTGGAAGGACATTTTAATGTTTTGAATGAAGTCTAGGGGTATATCGATGCAGCAAAGAACCATGCCAGCAGAGTAATGCTGGAAAAAGTCAACAAACAAAAAGAAGTATCAGAAAATAGAATCAAGAAAGCAGTGGGCAGGCAGTAGTTGCACCAGTTCCTCATTTATACTGCACAGTCATCTGAAGGGTTTTTTTTTTTAAAAAAAACCAATGGCAGTAGAGCAGGCCACTGGAGCAGTGAACAGTCTGTAATTCAGGGAAATAACAGCAAATCAAAGAGGGGGAACAAAAATGAAAGGCACCAAAAGAAGGTTTTGGGAAGAAGCAAGCAAAACAGCAGCAGACAGCTAAAATGATGGATCATCTGGACTCAGCCAGGGACACTTGGCAGCAAGGTAATCAAAGCACACAGCCACATTGCAAACGGTAGCTCCACAAAAGTCTACAGTGTCATCCTAAGCAAAGCTGCATCTTTCTTAGTTCAGGTATTGAGGGGTGGAACTCTGATTAGGACAGTAATGTCAGTTACTAGACCTGCACTCCAACACTGTACTCCGTTCACAGTTTACATTCAGTTTGGTCAGTGCTGTGCAGGTTTATTCAATTTACTACTTATTGAGATTTGAAATTTAAAGAAGAAACATCTCCATGTATGTACATTTTCATTTCTCTAAATAAATCTTTTACCAAAAAAAATGTCAAATACTCTTCATAAATCCAGATATATTCCATTTTCATCTGTGCTACTAATGGGCTAAAATATTTGCAATTGCAAGCTGTGCTTAATCACTTAATCTGTGTTATTTATTCAGGTTGGTGTCTTTTTATTTTTTGTTTGTTGAGCTTCTGTAGTATATGTCTATTGCGCTAAATCCCTTCTGAAATCTGTGCTGCTTATTGCTGTCTGTGTTCTTTGTTATCATCTTGAGAAAGTCCTAACAGTTTTAATCAGAAAAGTTTTCTTTTACAACAGCAATGATTTCTTATATTGCCACTGAGTGTTTCATCTGAGGGTGAAAAATGCCATCAGTTCACAGCTGTCTGAGGCCCCTTCCGCACGGAGGAGGAAGGGGTTGGGTCGGCATAATCTACGCTGACCCGACGACGCTGGGATGACGGCGCCGCGAAGCGCCGTCACCCGGCCGACCCGCCTCTTCCCCGTCCCTCTCCCGTCGCCTCCGTCGCCCTGCTGGCCTCCGTAGACCCGCCCACGCTGCCCTCCGACTTCCAGGGGTCGGAGGAGGACAGCGAGGGAGGGCCTTCGGAGGCCAGCAGGGTGATGGAGGCGACGAGGTGAGTGGGAGAGGGATGGGGACAACAGCGCATTCCCAGCCGTGCTGTTCATACTGCGCCGCCGGGAATGTGCTGTTGTGCCAAAAACCTCCCTCCAGGAGGGAGGTTTTTGGAGGGGCCTGAGGCCGCCCTGGGGGAGGAGGAAGGGAGTCAGGTTGGCGCTGCTGCATTTTGGCAGCGCCGCCTGTGCAAATGGCTCCCTGGGGACGGCGTTTTTGCCGTCCCCAGGGAATCGTCGATTACTCAGCCCGATCACCGGAAGAGGGCCTTATGAGCGGTTGAAACAATAGGGTTTTAAAGACAAGAGATGTTCAAAGGTGGTTTGCCATTGCCAGCTTCTATGTAGCAACCTTGAACTACCTTGGTGGTCTCCCATTTAAATACTAATCAGGACCAACCCTGCTTAGGTTCCACAATCTGACATGATCGGGCTTTTACTGAACTGTATTCCTACTGTACTGCTCTATCTTTTAAGTACTTGGCAGTATCCAGACAGCCTTCCACTGTGGGAAAAAGCAGTTTTAGACACAGCAAATGTTCACCTGAAACTTCCCCAAACATTCATGGAGCCAAAGGGACTGACAATACATTGATTGCTGCAAATGTTATGTCTAAGGCATTTGAGAAAATTCACTTGGAGGTTTGATCACCAGCACATTTTTTTTTAAAAAAAATAGTTACCCCTAATGCTATTTTTTGTTAAGAATAGTGCTAAAGTTTTGGTTCTCTTGTTGATTCATTTGTTTGATTTACATGTGCTGTACAGTTTTTGCACTCAGTGAATGATTCAGTCCTAAACAGAACTGCATCCTTCTAAATCCATTGAAGCCTTTGGTTTAGACTCTGCTTGGGGTTGCACTATTACGATATCTACAAACTACTGAAAATATATACCTTTTAGGGGGAAAACTCAGCATGAAAAAACAGAAAATGTCATGAAAACAAAGCATCACAAATTTTATCTACACAAGAATATGAAATCAAAATTGGAATTTTTGTATCAAAACAGTGGGAGTAAAAAATTGAAACAACGCCTTCTGCAGTATAACAGAGAAGGGGCTATCAGCATCCCCATCCATCTTATGCCATATACACTTGCCCTCTGCAGCATCTTTACAGAGCTTCTTGTGCATGTGGTAGCAATGTGCACTGTAGCCATACGTTATAGCAAGAACAGAATAATTTCTGTCCAGTTCTGCTCTGTGCACTGAGAACAGGTCAGAACTAGCTGATGTGGGGAAAGTAAATTTTTATGCCTTCACGCTGAAAATTGATTTGTTGGACTGTGCTTTAACATCTACAATGCCCATTTATCAAACATGTATTCTGTATCTTGTCCTGTATCTGAAACAGACATTTCGGTGTTCAAACAAAGACAGTCAGTTTTGTTCTATTTTTCTTGCCACCCATTTAGGTATTAGGAACAAACATTGGGTTCAATATAGCTCCTTTTTACTCATTTATCTCTGATGGAGAAAGGCTTACTCCAATGGATTCAATGCAATTTTTTAAAGCAAACTTATAACACTTGATTAAATCTTGGTCTCTATATTTGAATTGGATGTTTCTTTAGTTGAAACCTGTATATGTATGGTTTGCAATCTGAAATTAGGAGAAAAAGAATGGATATAGATATATTTATACAACCAAGTAGAGGGACTTTTTAATGATTAATGGTTTAACCAGTGATATGACTTTAAAGACATTTGGATATTTTCCTATCACAGAATGTATTCATATTCTATTTGTTCAGCGCAAATGCTGACCTTTTTACTTGCAATACACATAGGATAAAATCTAATTAGAATTCAATAATTTGCTAATGTAACTGATTTTTTAGAAAAGCAAAATTAGGTCAGCATTTGGAAATGCTTCATTATTTACTTCATAGATGTATAATTTGTATTGCACTTACTCTATTGTTTGATTTCTTTGGTTGTAACATTTAGATTTATCTGCTTAGCACTAATCCCTGCTTTCCCTATATGTTTTTTCTTTAGGTCCAGAAATGTTAGCTGTGATGGATGCAGGAAGAAGGAGGATATGGACAGAATGTAGAAAGAGACATGTAGCAGGGGCAGGTGGACACTGGCAAGAAATTCTGCAGGACAGCAAACAAAGTTTAACAATTTTACTAAGGAACAATATGGGTACACAAGCACACAACAATCAAAATAGCAGAACACAAACACAATCCTAGGATATAAGCAGTGTTGAGTGGATAGGTTTGGAATAGATGAGGAATTGTGGAAGTAAGAGTTCTAGTTACCTGATCTTGGAGCAGAATTGTTCAGTGAACAGAGCTGAGTGGACTGTGTTTAGCTCCAGTAGAAGAACAATGCATTGTGGAACAATATCGCAGACAGGGAGGGGTCCAGATATATTGAACAATGGCCACTGGGTGAGGGGATTCTTATAGGGAAAAAGAGACCATAAGAACATAAGAACAAGCCAGCTGGATCAGACCAAAGTCCATCTAGTCCAGCTCTCTGCTACTTGCAGTGGCCCACCAGGTGTCTTTGGGAGCTCACCTGCAGGATGTGAACGCAATGGCCTTCTGCGGCTGTTGCTCCCGATCACCTGGTCTGTTAAGGCATTTGTAATCTCAGATCAAAGAGGATCAAGATTGGTAGCCATAAATCGACTTCTCCTCCATAAATCTGTCCAAGCCCCTTTTAAAGCTATCCAGGTTAGTGGCCATCACCACCTCCTGTGGCAGCATATTCCAAACACCAATCACACGTTGCATGAAGAAGTGTTTCCTTTTATTAGTCCTAATTCTTCCCCCCAGCATTTTCACTGAATGCCCCCTGTTTCTAGTATTGTGAGAAAGAGAGAAAAATTTCTCTCTGTCAACATTTTCTACCCCATGCATAATTTTGTAGACTTCAATCATATCCCCCCTCAGCCGCCTCCTCTCCAAACTAAAGAGTCCCAAACGCTGCAGCCTCTCCTCCATAGCAGGAAGGTGCTCCAGTCCCTCAATCATCCTTGTTGCCCTTCTCTGCACTTTTCTATCTCTTTGATATCCCTTTTTTGAAGGATCTTGTACGACCAGAGACTGGACCACACAGTACTCCAAGTCGCGGTGCGCACCACTGCTTTATATAAGGGCGCGATGACAATCTTTGCAGCTTTAGCCTCAATTCCTGTTCTAATGATCCCCAGCACTTAGAGTTTGCCTTTTTTCACAGCTGCCATGCATTGAGTTGACATTCCCATGGAACTATCAACTAAAGGCGCCTGAAATCCCTTTTCCTGAGTCTGTGACTGATAGCACTGACCCTGTAAGCGTGTATGTGAAGTTTGGATTTTTTTTGCCCCTATGTGCATCACTTTACATTTTGCTACGTTGAACTGCATTTTGCCATTTTCTGGAGACCCACTCCGTAATTTATCAAGGTCCGCTTGGAGCTCTTCGCAATCCTTTGTGGTTCTCACCACCCTACATAATTTGGTATCATCTGCAAACTTGGCCACCACGCTACCCACCCCTACTTCCAGGTCATTATGAATAGGTTAAAGAGCACTGGTCCCAAAACGGATCCTTGGGGGACACCACTCCCGACATCTCTCCATTGTGAGAACTTCCCATTTACACCCACTCTTTGTTTCCTGTTTCTCAACCAGTTTTTAATCCATAGGAGGACTTCCCCTCTTATTCCTTCATTGCTGAGTTTTCTCAACAGTCTCTGGTGAGGAACTTTGTCAAAAGCCTTTTGGAAATCCAAGTAGACAATGTCCACCGGTTCACCCCTGTCCACATGCCTGTTTACACCCTCAAAGAACTCTAGTAAGTTTGTAAGACCATCAGGGATATGCATAGTGGCCCAGGACAAAGAGGACCCCTTTTCCAGGGAAAGACAAGAGACATACATCAACTTTAATGGTTGGTTTATTAATCTAATGCCTGAGGCAATGGTTTGATGGGCCAAGCTTGGAATGGCTGAGTCTGAAACATTACTTGTTGGCAACCCTGTAGCTTTAGCTGGTACGCTTAATTCCCACAGCTGAGGTAACATGATATGTTTTGCATAGTTTTATGTGATTATTTGATGTTGCTGGTGTAGGCTGCTTTTGTGCTTAATAATGACGTTTGAGTTATAAATCTAACTTAAGAGTGTATGTAATTGGTCTTTTATTCTTTACAATTCAAAAAACCTGAAGCACTGCGGCCTATTCAGCAGAGTTGAGCTAAGCGCAACACTGCTTATGACTGGTGAGCAGAATGTGAGCCAAAGTAGTGAGTATTCAAGCATCTCTGATAGTAATTGAATGACTAATGAAAAGAGTGGGTGTGCAGCCTATGTTTTAACTGTGCATAATATATCAGATATAAATATCTTTACTACTTGTGTCAGTGCTATCAGTAGTCAGTGCTATCAGTGCTATCAGTCAATGCTATCAGTCACAGACCAGGAAAGGGATTTGGGCGTCTTAGTTGATAGTTCCATGGGAATGTCAACTCAATGCATGGCAGCCGTGAAAAAGGCAAACTCTATGCTGGGGATAATTAGGAAAGGAGTTGATAATAAAACTGCAAGGATTGTCATACCCTTATATAAAGCAGTGGTGCGACCGCACTTGGAGTACTGTGTTCAGTTCTGGTCGCCACATCTCAAAAAGGATATCGAAGAGATAGAAAAAGTGCAGAGAAGGGCAACGCGAGGGATGATTGAAGGATTGGAGCACTTTCGCTTATGAGGAGAGGCTGCAGCGTTTGGGACTCTTGCTTTAGTTTGGAGAGGAGGCTGGACTGAAGGGGATATGATTGAAGTCCTATAAAAGAATTATGCCATGGGGTAGAAAATGTTGACAGAGAAGAAATTTTTCTCTCTTTCTCACAATCACTAGAGCCAGGGGGGCATTCATTGTTGAAAATGCTGGGGGGAAGAATTAGGACTAATAAAAGGAAACACTTCTTCATACAAAGTGTGATTGGTGTTTTGGAATATGCTGCCTCAGGAGGTGGTGATTCAACCACTAACCTAGGATAGCTTTAAGAGCTTGAGACAGATTTATGGAGGAGGAAGTCGATTTATGGCTACCAATCTTGAATCCTCCTTGATCTGAGGAATTGCAAATATAGAGCAGACCAGGTGCTCAGGAGCAGCAGCAGCAGAAGGCCATTGCTTTCACCTCCTGCATGTGAGCTCCCAAAGGCACCTGGTGGGCCACTGCAAGTAGCAGAGAGCTGGACTAGATGGACTCTGGTCTGATCCAGCAGGCTAGTTCTTATGTTCTTATGTGATGCAAAAGTTAACAGAAGAGGCTTAGGTTATAACAGCCAGGCTTCTTGGTGCATGAGTGAATTTGTAGATGCCTTAACTGTTCCCTTAAAACTATTTTTGACCTAAAAATTTTAGAATCCTAGTTTTTTATATTTGTACTTTGTATTAAGAAGCTTAATTTTTTCAGTTTCTGCAAGGAGTTGCCTCTGCTGTGCCTCTAGCTTTTTGGCAAACTTAACATTATCTGCAAATGCACATTCAAAGCCATTTCCCTGCATTTCAGCAACATTTGTTAGCACATCCAGTCACTGAGACAAAGGCATAAATGTCAGTTAAGAATCCCACCACAGCTTGTTGCTATGGGTAACTTCAACAAGAATGTCATGCCAAATGACAGGGCATAAAATAAATCTGAATGGTGACATTTCTGCAGTTGAGATCTTGGCTTTGGAGTATATTGCAGAAACATCTTCCCAGATTCATCCATTCCAAGAAGAGCACCGTGAAGCCTCTAGGATGCTCCAGGGTAGTGTATGCCACACTATTTTTGCCAGCATTAACAGAGTAGATATTAAAGACTCTGAAATGTCAAATTTGCCTGTTCCACTGGATTTTCTGATAGAATATGGCAACAGAAAACATGCCACTAATCATCTCAAATAAAGCATAGAGTGAGCAATAATGTGAGTTCCACACTTACCCCTTCTCAATATGTACTGTGATTTGGAAAAAAGCCCCAGACAATATAAAACAATGAAATTTGGAACATTGAAAGATGCTCTTACTCATTTGTATTTCTGAAGTTAATGATTTTGTGCATAATAAGGAAATCTATTAAAATAATAATACATAGTAATGATAAATGTGTATCATTCCTATAGGACCCTGCCTCAGGTTAGATAAAGTACTTCACCATCCAAAGTAAGTCACATCTTCTCCTGAAAGCTCCAAAGGATGCTACTGGCACTGCAAGGTTTTGGCTGAGACTTGGTTGGCCCAGCATGGATTTAGGAACTAGTGATGAATATAGATTGCCTTCTGAGGGTGGGAACCACCAGGGTGAATCCTCTCCAATAACCACACTGGACACTTAGCTGGGATAAACATTTGGCCATAGCCATTTTATTAGCCAACCACAAAAAACAGAAGCGTGAGGCGTAGCATGGGTCTTGATCTGGCCTGTCTGTTTCATAGCGGAGAAGTTCCAATGGAAGCGGATGCCTGGTATTGAACTTCCGGCTCACGCTGAGGAGACTCTGCGAGGCGGACAGGCTCCCTGGCAGAGGTGATCCCCATTTTGCGGTTTGGCAGCGGCGGTTACCTCTTTGCCGCCATCCCGGCCCTTCAAGATCATTACCCATGCGCCACCGCCAAGCGGCTATGACAGAAAAAAATGCAACAACCCGGACGAAATCCAGGGGAGAGGTGGGTGGAGCAAAATGCGGCGCTGGCTGGCGAAGCACATAGCCCAGAACAAAGGGAGGGGCTTCCCGACTTTAAAGGGTCAATCTGCCCTCCCCTCCGGTGACGTCAGTACCCTTGCCCAACGCTGACCGCAGGCCGGCTTCCGCCCTCAGTTAAGAAGTGAGGCGGTCACTGCTCAACTCCACCGTCCCACCCCAGAGGCAGCACGCAGCGGGGTGAGGTGATTCACAGGCTATGCTTTGCCTTCTGAGGGCAGGAACCACCAGGGTGGTGAATCCTCTCCAATAACCACACACTGGACACTTAGCTGGGATAAACATGTTTGGCCATAGCCATTTTGTTAGCCAACCACAAAAACAGAAGTAGGCGTGGCGTAGCATGTGGGTCTTGATCTGGCCTGTCTGTTTCGCCATAGCGAAGTTCCCAATGGGCGGATGCCCTGTAATTGGACTTATCCGGCTCCGTACGAAAAGAGCTCTGCCCGGTGAGGGCAGCTCCTGGCAGAAGGTGATCCCCATTTTGCGGTTGACGGCAGAAGCGGTTACCTCTTGCAGCCATCGGCTACTTCAGATCATTACCCATCGCCCTGCCGCCACAAAAGAGGCACGAGGGCCTGCCCCGGCTCCATAAGCAGCTTCCTAGTAGCTTAGCCAGTCCTGCAAGCGCTCCCCGTATTCGCAGGCGCCAACCACAGGTCCATCCCTTGTTCAGACAGATGGACGCCATCCTCCCGATAAATAGCCATTTCGAAGGAGATGGCGGATGCGGCAACTGGCGATGTTCCTGCCGTAGCCGCCAAAGCGAACCGGGGAGACTGCCCGGCAGATCTTTCCTGGAACTGCGTTCACGGCGCCCACAAGCGCCCTATTTGCTTTACGCCATACCATGCTTTCCAGCAGCTGGGACCAAAAAATCCACGGTGCCGGCAGAGAAGCAGGGGAGCAGTGCCCGGCGAGACTGGACGGTATGTGCGTTGGAGAAGCTGCTTATCCGCTTCATCTCGGGCAAATCGTTTTCCCCCAGCTGGATGATAACCGAGTGTGGGGTGCCACGATGTTTAGAGTCTGGCCAGACTGTTGTTGCAGGAAGCGATGCCCAGCGCATGCCCTCGAATCCCCACCCAGTGAACAGTCACCCGTGGTTGCAGGCCCAATGACTCTCCCCATCCGGAGGTAGCCGCGGGTAGCGAGATGCACCAATGCGATGCGGTGCTGTGGCCCGCGATCCGAACCTGCCGGCCTGCCTGACCTGTCAGGGCTTAGAAGCGAAGAGGGGTTAGTGGGAGGAAAAGGTCGGAACATTAGCTCTTGTATCGCGGGAGGATGCGCCACCTGCGCCAACTCCTGTAACCATCCCTGGGGAGTCCGGAAGGCCACCCCAGGACCGCCCGCCCGTGAAGAGGCGCTGCTCCGATCCGGAAGGTACGAAAAACCCATGTCACCGAATTGGGTAGCAGGACCCCAGCCTGGCCAGGGCCATCGCGGAGCACCCGCCAGTTAATTGTAACCCGGGGAGAGAGAAGTCGCGATCTTGATGTACCAGAAGGCAACCCGTCACCGCCCGGTGGAACGCCAGATAAAGCCCTAGAGAGGTGGCAGCTGGGCAGGATATAAGCTGCAGGGGCTGCTAGAAGTCGCCTGCCTTCACCCCTACCCGCTGGTTCCGGTCTTGGACCGTTAGAACCCAAAATCCGCCGCCATGGTCCCGGTAAGCTGATCCGGACCCCAAGGCCACCCACAAAGCGATCCCCTCGGGAAGAAGCCCACCAGTTAAACTGTCTCGCGGGAGGGCCCCCAAGAAGGCCAGGGAGAAAAACCCGCCCTGGAATAGCGCAACGTAATAGAATGAGGCAGGGCTTGATGAGAATTTTGCAGGACGAGCCGAGGGATTTGGTCCGTGGCAGGATAGTGGGCTGCGACTATCATCGGCGAGGCGTTAGAGCAACCCTGCCAGCCTACTACATCCCCTCAGGATACTTCGACGGCGCCCGTGAAAAGAAGGGGCGGAAGGCGGGTCGGATGCACCAACCCGCCTGACCTGACAGTAGAAGAAACGCTGCGCGGAAAATCGCATAGTCGGGATAGCCCTCGCCTCTGGAATGGAGCTTCATCCAGTTGCTGCAGGACGGCTGACTCACTGAACTGTCCCTGTCCGTGCCCAGCTGGAACTCGCTGTAATTCAGCGCCAGAGAGCGTGTTCAAAGACCAGCGATAGGCCCTCTGTATCGCCAGGGGCCAGAGTCAGTCCAATGCGCCCTGGATCAGGTAATTTGTAAAGGCTCCACAACTCCTGAGGAAGAGATCCGACTAGCTCTGCAGGCTTCCGGCGGCGGGCCGAAACCTCTCTTCCTGGAAGCCGGGGACGATCGCGTCCTCGCGATGCCGTTCTCGGTCCCTGGAACATGCCAGCCACACAAAGTGATGTTATTGACCTTTAGGCGGTGTTATCACAAACCGCGGACCAGGACCGACATAACTCTAGGGGACCCTGGAGGGACTGTTTATTAATGACCAGCACTGTGGCCTGAGTTATCACACCAGAAGGAGTACCTTCTTGTCCCTAAATAACTGTCCCCAAATGCAGACTGCCCACTAGGATAGGGAAGAACTCCAAGAATGCTTGAGGATCCCTCTGAATGCTGAGTCCGCCCACCCTGGGGAGGGCTTAGCGTTACTTGTTGCACCTGTGGCGAGCGTTAGTAAACCCCAAACCCTAGGGCCCCGCAGCATCCGAGTTGACCTGGAGTATGGAATCCAGTGGAAACCTGGTCTGCATATGGTCACCCGTTGAAGTGGTTGAGAAACTCCACCCATACGCCAGGTCCTCTTTAATGGCCCTGAAGTAACCCTGGCCGGTGGTGGTAGGGCCCGATACCCCAGGTGGCCTAGACTAGCGAAGACACAAAGGAGGCCGACCAGGGCCTGACAATACCATCAAAATGCGAAATTCAAGGTGACCCAGAGCGGTTTTGAAAATCACTTCAGCGGGCATTTTCCTCGCGTCCCCATCAGCTGCCATGAGGGATCGGGCGTGGCCACTTTGTCATGGGGCAGCGAGATGTACCATTATAATTAATACAAGGTGATCCCCAGAGAACACCAAAAGATGGCGGGAACCTTCCGTTTTCCGAAACTAGAGGGACCCCTAGTTCGCGCGACTTCCTGGAAGGACCAGCAACCTGTCCCACGACCGGCTGGAGGTCGCCCGGCCAGCGAACAAAAAATCGTCCAGATAATTGGGTGATGTAATGGGGGGGATGCAGCCCGGTCTTTAGCGATGATGCTAAAAGGTGCTGAAAGCCGAAGGCGCACATGCCCACGGCACGGCATCCAGTGGCATGGCTGTGCGTACCAGCGCCCCCCAAACTTGAACCCCCAGGAGGCGAGAAGTCCTTTCGGGGTGGATGGGGAAGCCCGGAAGAAGCGGACTGTATGCCGCGTTTTTTTGCCAGCCGGACCCGGGCCCTGAGCCCGGATAATGGCTACAGCATGGTCCAGTGATGCATATTTGCTTCGAACAGAGATGGGGAGTCGATGCGCATCGTTCCGCACAAACCCCGTCGCGGGAATTGCAGGACCAAGTGGTGTATAAGCCTGCTTACTCCCCGCTGCCTTCTTGGAGGCGCACCACCCGGCGAGGATACCCATGAATTAGGGAATTAAAGGTGGTTGATTGAAGGGCCCATACACCAGCCCGCCACCTGCTCTTTGCCAATAAATCTTTGCTGCGAACCAGCGGCGCTGGAAGCGCATGGCCAGCGGGATTTTAAGTTCCGCTGTCGTGGCTACGGGGGCCCGTGTAGGGGATGCGGAAGCCCTGCAGAAAACCTTCATGAAGGTATCTTGCTGCCTGCCTGTTAGGATATCGCGCCAGCCACGGCAACATGGCAGGGAGGGAGACCGGCGTGTTGGCCAAGCACGCCAGGGCCCCGGCCGGGGCCGCCTCATCTTGTGGAATTAGCTGGCCCGGCCCCGCCTGCTCCCTTGGCTCCGGTGTCAGTGGCGGGCCGGGCACCTTGAAAGGGGTGTTTGCCTTTTTGGCAGGATTCCCTCGGGTGCCTGCCATGACACAGGTCGCATGCATGTTCGAACTTGCACCGCGAGTGTGCGCACTTTCATAGTTATATTCCCAACATACTGGCAGCCCGCCCCTTCTTAACTTTTGGCCGTTTGCCCACGGGCCTGGCCTGCTTTGAGTAGCCTGCACCTTTAGGGTCCAGATGCGTTGTTGATGGCGTCCACGCAGTCGGTGGCGAATGGGAGGCGAGCGGCGAATTCCTCGTCATACTTTCAATGGCGCCCGCATCTTTAGCGATGGACCTGGCTATCAACCGCGGTGCCCATGTGCTCCCAAAACTGCCACGCCCTCAGGGGCAATGCTGCCGACAGCATAGAGGCATAAGCCCGGCACCCATTCAACCAATTGGCCGAGCGTCGCCCGGTCGTGCGCACATGCAGCCAGCGAGCCTGTCACCTCTGCCATTGACCCCTGGCTGCCCCATTCGGTAAACTTGGCCATGTCAAAGACATCGACATAGTACCCTGCCAGGGCCCGCTCCCTGATTCGCCTTGCCATGTGCCACCCTGGCGGGCAGCTGAGCTCCCCCCCCGTCGCCAGCGGGAGGGATGGGGGGCCAACCCCAGTCAGGCCAGCCTTCCGTAGGCGAGCCAATCCAGGAGCACTGGGATGGCAACCCGTATCATACCCAGAAACGTGCCATCAGCATGTGCGGCGTGATCTGCTGGGTCATACTCACTTTCAGGCAGCAGGCTCTCGGGCGCCCGGCGTCGCGCTGCTTGGAATGGCGTCTCCATAAGCCCTGTCGGCCGAGCTGTGTCCATCCCGGCCTCCCCATCCCGGTCGGACTCGCACAATCACTTTCAATTGAATATTCAAGACTCTCCTGCGGGGAAGAGGGCCTCCTCCCCGTCGCGAAGGGCCCCACCTCGTTGTGCAGGCCGCTGCTCCGGTGCTCTGGCGGGGGAGGGGCGGCAGCAGTGGGGGGACCCCCGGTGTGGGTGCCCTCCCTGAAGGCCCTGGCCATATCTGGACCATGCTTGTTGGTCTGCTCGGGAGGATGCTCCATACCCTGCCAGGAGTGCGGCCACGAAGGGGGGGAGGGGCCACCGGGCCCCGGTACGGCCAGTACCCGTGGGGTGTCCCGGCCGAGCCCGGAACTCCCCACTGGGCCGCCCCTGGACCCTGGGCCGGCCCCGCCCCCCACCCACGGGCATCACTGTACCAAGCGGCGGCTGACCTGAGGAGGCCAGGCCAGATCCTCAGGCAGGAGAGAGGAGGAGGAGGTGCCGGAGCCCCGAGGGACCTCAGCGTCCGACCCTGGCGGGCAGCCAGGGGAGTGACCGAGGGGTGGCGCTGGCTGTCGCCTGCGCCCGGCACCCCCGGCCCCTCCATGCGGACCCGTGCTCAGTGGCTTAGTACGTCCCGGCCCCTGGTGCTTCCCAAATGACCCTTGTGCCAGGAGGCCTCCGCTGGCAGCGGGTGGGTGGGTCAGTAAGGGCTCCCGACCCCCCAGGGCCCCCCGGAGACGGGGATGCCCTGGGTACACCCTCCGGTGGGGCCGAATCTGCCCTGCGCTGCAGGTGTGCCATGCTTGGGCGGGCAGGCGATGGGCGCGTGTGACCGCCGTTGGGGAGTCAACCGAGCGTCCCTGGGCTCGCACTGGGCAGCGGAGAGGTGGGGGTGTGGAGAGCCAACCAAATGATGACCCACTGTCCTGAAACTCCCGCCGCCCCTCCATCCCCTCTTCCAACTGTCCCCACGTCCCCCCCCCCGGGAACACGGGGCGGGGTTGTGTGTGCCGCAACGCGGCCGCCAGCCGCAGGCGGCAGGCCACCAGGGGTGCACTCCCCCCCCCCGTGGCTGGGGGGGGGCCAGCCACCCGGCAGCGGCCGGCTGCGGGCGCCTATAACGCTGCAGGCGGGAAGGCTTGTCCCCTGTGAGCAGGGGTGGGGCGGGGGCGGCTGGGCCGCCGCTGGGGCGCTCCCCTGCCCGAGTGCCGGGTGGGGAGCGAAAGAGAGCCGCAACCTGGCCAGCCGGCGTGAAGGCCGTCCCGGCCAGGCGGCCTTGCCGAGGTGCGGGAGAGGCGAGGCCAGCGGCCAGCCCGGCAGCCCGGCCCGAGGAAGGCCTGCGCCCCAGCGAGGCGAGGCGGGGTGGCGGCGGCCGGGCCGCCGGTGAAGTGCCCGCCTGCCTGGTTGCGGCCGCAGGCGGAAAGGCCCATCGCGGGCCCGAGGCCCGGCTGGGCCACGCTGGGCGCTCCCTTGCCGGGTGCGGGAGGGCGAAGAGAGTGCGGCGGCCAGCCGCGCCCTTGGCGAGGCCTCATCCCGCGAGGCGAGGCGGCTGGGCTGGGCGCTCCCTGCCGGTTTCGGGCAGGGCGAGGCCCGCGGCTCGGCCAGCTGGCAGCGGCGGGAGAAGCCTGCGCCCCCCCCCTCGGCCCGAGGCGGGGAGTGGGCGGCGGGCCGCCCGGTAGAGGAGATGCCGCCTGCCTGAGATTCGCGACGCTTGGCCGAAGAGTCCACCCGAGAGTGGGAGGCGGAGAAGCGGCTGGGCGCGCTGGGCTCCTGCAGTGCCGGGGAGCGAAGGAGGGCCACGGCCCGGCAAGCCGCAGTCGCGGGCGGGAAGGCCTCGACCCCCGCGAGCAGGGGCGGGGAGGAGGCGGGCAGCGCTGGAAGCGCTCCACCCGGTTAGCGGGGAGGAGCGAAACCGGCGGGGCGGGAGCGGCTGCGACGCCGCCGGGGCGCTCCTGCGGAGTGCCAGGAGAGCGAAGAAGGCCTGCCCTTTCCCGGGCAGCGGCCCATGGCGAAGCCTCACCATCCCAGCGAGGCGAGGCCGAGGCGGGCTTCGTGGCGCTCCCTGCCCGGTTGCGGGAGGGAGCAAAGGCGGAGGCGCTGGGCCGCCACTGGCTCCCCTGCCGGCTGGCGCCGGGGAGAGGAGAAGCAGGCAGCGGCAGACCACCCGAATGTGGCAGCCATGCGGTTGGGGCAAGAGAGGCGCCGGGGAACCCCGCCCGGGAAGTCTGCGACCAACTGCGGGCCCGGTAGAAAGGAACTTAAGGGGCAAGAACCCCAAGATTCCAGCCCGCTTAGCCTGACCCCAGTCCCACAAGCTTTATTGTTCCAGCCATACTCACGCTAGCCGCGGATCGGTGGTTCAATGCGTCCAAATGCAGCTGGCTGGCGAGCACATGGCCAGAACAAGGAGGGCTTCCTTTGGGTCAATCTGCCCTCCCCTCCGGTGACGTCAGCCCTTGCCCAACATGGCTCGGGCTTCGCTTCCGCCCTCAGTTAGGCGGAAGCGGTCACCTTGGCTCCACCCGTCCCACCCCCAGAGGCAACCGCAGCCGGTGGGTGATTCACAGCTGTCTTTGTGACCGCTGCCTTCTCCTATACTGCTGGCAGGTGGGACAAAGCTGCTCTCCTCCCCTTCTGTGCTTCTCACCATGCTGTCCCCAAGCAACCATATTGGGGGGAGGCGTGTCTTGGTAAAGACCCCTTTAATTTGTCATCATTTGAAACACATATATCAATTAGATAAACTTCAAATTAACATAGCAAGATAATTTTATTATTTGGAAATTACTCTCCACATATTAGTTTAAAAAGTTTATTTAAGTCAGGGCTGTCAGAGATCATGGTTTCTGAATGTTTTTGCTTCGGCTTGTGACTGGCACAAATATTCCATAAAACTTTGTTTTCCAGCTCCCAATGGAAATCCATTGGAGGAGGTAGATGATGGTTATTGTATGCCCGAATAAGACAAATAACATATTTGGATACACACAAATATTTAGGTATACCTGAAAAATTCAGGTCTGATTTTTTGTATTTTGGTGTTTTTTCAAATTTGTACCTGCAGGGGGTACATTTGTGAAGCTAACAGCACCAAAATTTCAGAGTATTTTCTGGAGACTCTAATGATGATACCAACTGAGTTTGGTGAAGTTTGGTTCAAGGGGTCCAAAGTTATGGACCCCCCAAAGGGGTGCCCCATTCCCCATTGTTTCCAATGGGAGCTTTGGGTGGCTGGGCACTCGTTCTGTGGAGATCAGGTTCACCTTTAGCTGGGTGCCCACAGCATTTGCCCCTCCCAAGAAAACTTTAGCAAAGCTGGCTGGTTCCTTTCAGAAGACACACACCAGCAGCGCTGCAGGAAATTAGATGCTCCTACCCAAAACAACCCCCCGCCCCAGAGCCTCCCAAAATCTCCAGCACAGAGCCAGCTGGGCATAACAGCAAGCCCCATTGAAGTCTATGGTGGGAAAAGTTAATTAATTTTTCCAACCATAGAACTTGCTGAAGATTATGACAGATTCTGTACTCTGCACTGGCTCCATTGTACGCAATGGGGAATTTCTGTGCAGGCTGCACATTTTTGCAGAAAATGGTACCAGACTTTCAAGGTCGCTCCAGGAGGCCCTCCCTGGTAGTAGCGTCCAGTCTTGGTGCACTTACAAAATAAGCCTTTTGAACCCACAGAAGCAAAGTTCACCAAGCCTGGATACTCTTACCAGGAGGGCTTCCTGGAGCCATCTTGAAAGTATAGTGCCTCTATTTTCAAAAATGTGCAGCCTGCTTACACACTCAGAAATTCCCCATTGGGTACAATTGAGCCAAGGCACTGCAGAGCACAGAATCTGGGCAAATGTATTGGGGCACCTGTCAGGGATCATTTTTAAAGCTACTGTCACCAAAACTTAAGGGTCTCATCCGGAGACTGTCCTGATGATACCACCTAAATTTGTTAAAGTTTGGTTCAGGGGGTCCAAAGTTATGGACCCTCAAAAGGGTAGTCCCCATCTCTTGTTAGCTCCCATTGGATCCATTAAAGCTGCTAGCTTTAAAAATGCCCCCTGAAGGCCGAAAACCAACCCCCCCCCCCACAATAATAGTCCAAAAGTCTGAATGCCTTGCACTTGGATTTGTGAATATTCGGGCAGGAGATATTTGGCCAATTTTGGCCTGAATCTGACCAAATGCACAGAATATTCAGACCAAATCCAAGATTCGGTGCACCCAAATCTCCAAGCCTACCGAGGATGCTGAGGATATTTGCAGTGAAATGCATGCACCAAACGAAGGGCTCGAACATCCCTCATGGAAATGCTTCCAAACAACAAGATACTGCAAGCAGCCATGGTGCACTCTACAATTTAGGATGCAGGTAACCTTGTGGTGCTCCTGTTGATCAATAAGTTCTAATCTGATCAACTGTTGACCTAAGGTACCTTTTTTCAGGAGACTAGAATGAAACACAAGGTGAACAGATCTGTAAATTTTGAACAACTCAGTCTCCACTGTCATCTCATTTATATCATGCACCATCTAAAAGGGCCCTAAATAATGGTGGCACAGATCTTAGTGGAAGTGTTAAAAGTCCCCCTACTCGAAGGAGACATTCTTAAGTTTTTGTTTGCTTGTGATTTATGGCCTTAATCATAGCCTTGTAGATATGGAGCCAAAACTTCTGAATGTTCCCCAACCAGTCTGCAAGTTCTTCGGACTCTCTCCTTCCCCCCTCAAGCAATTGTAACAGTTTCCCTCCTGACTATGGACCACTGTGAAGGAAGACTTCAGCAGCACAGCTGTAGTACTGGAAAAATATTTTGTTACAGTGAAGGTCTGATTATCAGAAATACTCTTTGCAATTAATGAAATCATCCTTCTGGTCTTTTATCACAATGGTAATTGTTTCAGTATTTAAAGAGTAAAAGGGTAAAAATACACAATAATCCTCTAATGGTACTAATAACTCCTATATGTTATTTGTCCAGTATGCATAACTTTGCCGCAGCAGTAGACAGAAAAACAGGGAGAATGATAAAACAGTTTGGTCGAATTTAGCCACCAAATGCATGCTGAGTGATACCAAGTTGTGTTTATTGAATTTCATTATAACTTGCATGTGCCCTTCAGGCAAAAGAGAAGGCTAGGAAGAAGAAAAAGGAAAAGTCAGTGTGAACTGCTAGGTTTCAGCAACATAAGCAAATCTTTAGGTCTTTTTGGTATTTTCTAATTTCCTTTCTGCATTGGGTTACATAGAAGTTTGGTTTTGTTTCACCTTCCCCAACTAGCTGACAGAGCACACCAGGTGGGGAACAAAATAGAGTTTCCATGTATAAAAATCTTTACAATAAAATACAACTTCTCAGGATGGATTCACGATTTGAAGCATACAAAATAAACAAACAAAACAAATTCAGTATCTACCTTTAATTGGTCATTCTTCCTGCCCATCTAAAAAAAGAGAAAAATCAAGGTCTTAGAGTTGAGATCCTATGAAACCAAAATCTGTGGTGCAGGCATCATCGCGGCACTATTTAGGTCACAGCTAAAGTATGCCAGGCACCACCTCATTTATTCCAAATGCCAAAAAGGAAAACCTGATCCATAGTCTAATTTGCACGAGTGGATTAGAACTTTGTTCTGTCCCCCCGAGTAAAACAATCTAAAGGAGCCCTGCTCTTGGGTGAAACAGAGTGGGAGACACACAAGCAAGGTGTAACAGTTCAAAAACAAGGTTTATTGCTTAGAAGAATTGAGACCCAAACTCCTCTCAGGGTCTGACTAAAATAAAGTACTTGCTTGACTGGAACAGTTTGAAGCTTGAGACTTTTATCCTTCCTTTGACTGCTTCCAAGAAAATCCACTTTGTCTGTATTTCTTCTGGGTTTTTTGAGTGTCCTTTATCTGGATTCTACTTTCTGTACACCTTAACTTTATGCTATCTCTGCACACCTTATACGTAACATATATTGCAGCCTTCCAACTACCCTAGGCACCTTAGACAGACTGACTGACCAAGGGGATTACTGGGTAATAACAGGAAGACTACCTCTAGTGAGATTTCTTAAAGGGACAGGGTGCATTAAAATTCCCTCCCTTAGAATACTATATGAAGAACTAAAAACATCTATATATATAAAAAGCTAACAGTGTTTTGGTTGATGATAGTATAACTCAGTAACTGCTGGGCCAATTCCTCTGAAAATTCCTAGCCACTATAGTCAGCCAGGTGAGAGTGTTTTTAGATGTTCACATACCTGAAATTTCAAACCTGGCCCAGGTAAAACACCTTTTTCCTGGCGCTCCATGGTGAAGGACATGCAGCTGCCTGTGTATAACTTAGAATGTTCGTGCTGCTTAGAAAGGTCAGATATGAGCAGTGAAAACAGTACATGAAAGAGCCGAAGTAACTCAAAAGCAGAGTGGAAGTGAAACCACACACACAGCCACACACCCACTTGAGGGAGAGGAAGGGAGGGAGAGGGAGGGGTGGCATGCAAAGAGAGGAAGAGAGGGAGGGAGAGGGGAAAGGGACTCGAGGGGGGGGAGGCATGCAAGAGTGAGAGAGGAAGTGAAAGAGAGGGAGGACAGTGAGGGGTGGCAAGGGCAAGGGAGGGGAGGCAGGACCCAGCATCTTGATCCATGAGCCCACCCACCTATTGCTAGCGGAGTGAGAGAAAAAAAGGGAAGGAAAGGGGTGGAATTTGGCATGCAAGGGAAGAGAAGGGAGGGAGGGAAGAGAGTGACGGTCCACATGCAAGGGATGGGAGGGAGGGGCCATGCACCCTATATTCCCTGAATACTGCGGTTACAGTTAAGAAAACCAAGCACGCATTACTCATGAGTAAGCTCAGTACAGCAACCGTGACATACTTTGAATGGCTGCATCGCGCCCCTCAGAGGGTTTCCTCAGAAGCAACACCCATTGCCACCAACCAAACTTACTCCCAGGTAGAGGATCATGACCAGCCAGCATAGATGTCTGGGAGGGGTGCCTTTCCATTCCCCCGCCCAAGGAATACGGGCACACACATCAATGACATCGCCCAGTATCAGGCTGCGTGTTTGCATGAGCACGTACTGCTGGCCTCTGCAATTGATTTGCTGCTACTGTTCCTTTCCCATTTCACCACAATAAGCCACAGCAACGCGTGGCCGGGCCCTGCTAGTTATAACTATAGGGATAACTGATGTTTTAATAACTGATGTTTAATAGGAAAATAACAAAAGCTTCTGTGGGGGCATGACAAACTTATATCATGCACAATAAGAATTTGCTTCAAAAATACTAGGCCATTTCCTGTGGCTGTATCATTGATTTAAACCAACTATGGAGAGAGTTTTTTAAAACTACTATTGCTCTGCAGTGTCATGTTTGCCCAAGTTATCCATTCAAAGAAGATAACAAAACAAAAGCTTCGGTTTAACCAGTTTTATTTTTAATCTTATTGCCAATTCAGTTACCCTGCAAAAACCCTTCCTGCTCAAAGCAAATGAGTAGGAACCCTCATGAGTGGAGGGCATTGCACCCAAACAGTCCTTCTTTGCTGGGCAGTCCTTGGCACTGTGTCGAACTTGTCAAATAATAGTTGCCAATTATGTTTTGCCAACATCAAAACAGGCCTCCTGCTACTCTGCAAGAAGGAAGTGAGTTCATCAACTCCTATGATAGAAGTTGGATTCAAATGAGGATCTGAGCCCAAAACTCTAACCACTATGGATCACTGACCTAATGCCTGCTACTGCTACTAAGACCCATCTTTCTTCAATTATTGCCCTAACTTCAATGTTTTACTATTATTTTTATTAGTTACCGTAGTTTGTTTTTACAGAATGTCTGATTCAGCCTTTGATACCACTGATCTATAAAGCAGGTATTGTGCACTCTAGCTGTCATTGGCTGGCAAGAACATCAGGAATTGAAAGCCCATGCAAAAAAGTTCTGCTCTCCCCTCTCCCTTGGCATCTCTTATGGCTACTTAGGCATGGCCAAATATCTGTTTGCTCTTTCTGATCCAGAGCACCGACGTGCCATCACTTTGGCCAGATGCAATGTGCTTTCTTCCACTTTCTTTCACTTTTAGGAATGGAAGAGGTTCCAATACACCCCATAGTGAAAGTTTCTGCATCTGCCCATTGCAAACTGCAGAAACTGTACATCATGTTCTGTACTGCTGCCCCCTTTAGTAGTACAGAATGAAGTTTCTTTCTACTTTATTGATACGCTTAGAGTGCTAGGCCGTTTCCGCACGAATGCGGAAACGGCCAGGTTGGCGTTTCCGACGCCGACCCGACGACGCTGGGAC
This sequence comes from Sphaerodactylus townsendi, assembly GCF_021028975.2. Lineage (NCBI taxonomy): Eukaryota > Metazoa > Chordata > Lepidosauria > Squamata > Sphaerodactylidae > Sphaerodactylus > Sphaerodactylus townsendi. Next base: position 42,349,225 of record NC_059434.1, on the reverse strand, counting down.
CGTCCGCACGGACGGTCCTGGAAAAAGCCGGGCAGCCGGCGCCGTGGAGCGCTGGCGCCCCGCCGACCCGGCATGTCCCCGGGCCTCCGGCGCATCGCCGAGGCCTGGGGACACGCTCCCTGGCCCTGCGCGCCTGCTCTAGCGGCGCAGGGCAGGGGGCGTGTCCCCAGGCATCGGCGACACGCTAGAGGCCCGGGGACAAGGTAAGTGAGGGGTGGGGGAGGCGTCTCGAAGCCACTGCCGTTCGCTCTGCAGCGGCTTTGAGGTGGCGTTTCCCCAACAAGAGTGCTTCCAAGCGCTCTGGGGAAACACCAGCTTCGCGGCGGTCGGGCGGCGCGAGGGTGGCGCTGCTGCGATGCAGCTGTGCCCCCTGTGCGAATGGCTGCCTAGAGATGGCGTTTTTGCCGTCTCCAGGCCGCCATTAAATGCCTGTGCAGAAACGGCCCTAGACAGACCAGCAGAAGACTGTTATGTGTTAAACAACGAATCCAGGGATGCTCTAGAGCAAATGGCCAGGTTTTTACGGTCATAAACAAACAATCTTAATTTTTGCTCTGTATTTTATCCTTTAATCTCCGTATTTTACTGTAAACCCTGTAACTCTGTATTTGAACCCTGTATCTATCTATCTATCTATCTATCTATCTATCTATCTATCTATCTATCTATCTATCTATCTATCTATCTATCTATCTATCTATCTATCTATCTATCTATCTATCTGTCTGTCTGTCTGTCTGTCTGTCTGTCTGTCTGTCTGTCTGTCTGTCTGTCTGTCTGCCTGCCTGCCTGCCTGCCTGCCTGCCTGCCTGCCTGCCTGCCTGCCTGCCTGTCTATCTATCTACACTCTGTCTGGCATTGGCTGCTATCTATCTATCTACACTCTGTCTGGCATTGGCTGGTAAGACCCTCAGGCAGAGGGTCATTTCACCTCCTATATTCCATCTTTTCAACTGAAATGATAACAGATTAAACCTAGGGCCCTATGCATAAGATAAGTACAGTAAACAACAGGTAAGTCTCATGGGAACGGTGTTCCAAAGGGAGGGCACCACCATCGAAAAAGCTCTGTCTGGAAACCACTGCAGGCAGGGGTGCAGAAACCAGCCTTCAGAAAAAGATCTTAACTTGCAGGATAGACAATGGGAGTCAATCAAGTACCCTAGCCCCAAGCCAGGCATACATTTGATGACTAGTGGAAAGCTCGTTTTCATTATGAAAGAAAAGAATCCTCATAACATTTTAATAAAACAATATCCTATCCAATATTGCCATTAATTAATTGACTCAGGATTGATGCTGAGTCTGTTATTGTAATTTTCTGATTGTTGCTAATAAAAACGTTTTCCAAAACTTTAACAGCCCTGGGAGCAATATACTAAGCAATGGTGGCTTTCATATCTCACTGAAACAAAGAGTAGTTGTGCAGCAGCCGTGGTCCAGACCCAAGATGTGAAAGAAATATAAATCATTTGTCATTTTTAACAAAGGTATCATTTTTTCCAGTGAAATGAGAAACTCAAGTCAATTCCCACATTTCCACAGAAGAACAGAAAGAATAATTTACTTTAAATCCTCTATATTTTTTTCTCTGATCAATGTCCTAGTTATTGTTAGAAGGATACTAGGACAGATCGATTACAGCTTTAGGCTAATTTGTTTCTCTCACTTTAGTGTGAGGTCTAGCCTATGTTGCTGTTCAAGACATTTCTATCAATAGAGGTCAATTGTACTGTATCTGTAGGTAGTCAACAATATGATTGATAATATTCTGGAACCCTTTAAATTATATGTCCTACTGATAGCCAAAGCAATTAAATCCTTTACAGGATATGTCTCCCATGCTTTTATGGGTATTTTCTGTGATTTTTTTTAAAAAAAATACTTCAGTGGTCTTTTGGAAAATATATCGTTTTTAAATATTTGACAAATACAAAGTAGATTTCACTTTTGATGTTTTGACAGTGGAAACATGATGAGAATCTGTGTGAAGAGTTTCAGGAGAGGGACGAATTAGATCTTAGCGATAAATTATTTCCTAGGGTATGGGCACTTTTTCTTTAATGTATTGTTTCTTCTTCTTTTTAACAATCAAATATTGCTTTACTTCCCTTTAATTTTTTTTCCCCTTGACAACTCATAGATAGGACAAACTTAGGCTGCATCATTTGTTACCCTGTTATACAACCTTCATATCAGTTTCCTTGGTTTGAATCAGCCCAATATCCTGTAACTGTCAAAGCAATTTGACTAGAAATAGATAAGAAAAAAGTGAATACAGTCTTCTTCTTTTTTTTAAAAAAAGGAGAAATATGCATTGATGTGTTTGTCACTGAATTCATACCTGTCAAAAAGGACCCAATTTAAAATTAGATTTTTCCTTTTTAGACTACACTAAACATGATCGGAGATCTACAGTTAATAGCTTGTTTTCATTATTGCCCATCACCCAGAATAAAAGACTCCCTTGTTAGGTGCGTTATTTATACACTGGAAAACAATTACTCAGGAATGACATATTTTAAAATGGAAATACTGATATATTCATAGGCAATAAAATTTATATAAATTGAAGTTCTAACTGGTGAGTTGTTTCTGTAGACTAATAATTAACACACTCATCACAATGTTGTTTATTAAGTTTCGGATATTTGCTAGGCCATCAAAATGAGAAGTTCATAAAGGGTGACACAGATATGCTATAGAAAAAACAGTTCAGTTTTTTTCTCTTTACTTAGTTTTCTACGTCTATGAACTTATTATGCAGTGCTATGTCTGTGAACAGTTACTAAACAAAAAATGTTGTAATGAAACTCAGTTCCAGCAAAGCTTGCTTGTATGCTGCTCGTAATATCTTGTCAATAAACCAATTTCTGAACCTCTGGTTAGTTCAGGAATACCAGGATAAAAGAAATTCAGTGGAGGAAATATTTTCCACAAACTGTAAGAAATAGAGCAGTTTCAAGTGGTATCAGTTGTGGAAGCTTGCCCTCCATTGTGAGGGGACAGCTGTGGCTGGTTTGGACCCCTCTAGCAGGGGGCCCAGGATATCAGTCCTGTATGCCCCTGCTTCATTGCTGAATCTTGATTGCTTCTTTTGGCAAAGTACTTGTCAAGGGAGGTGGTTGCAGGGACCACACTCAATGTTTCCCTGTGTACTACTTCCTTGGAAGTGTCTGCAAGGAAGAAAGATGATCTATAGCAATACTGAAGCATAATACTCCTCCTCTCTTGCCAAGAACTCTGTACTAATAGCAACCCAGGAGATGAATCAGCTTACAGTGCTGTGGTAGTTTCATTCAAAATGACAGATGCCACTTTTAAGAGGTAAACATTATCCATCCTGTTCTTGTGCTGTCCTCAAAAGATGACTGAAGCAGGGTACATTTTTTTCACAGGGAACAAGCAATTTCATGGCAAAAGGTATAAGTGATATTCCTGTAATTGATATATTGCTTCTGACTCCTATTATTCTCTTCAGCTTCTTTTCTTCCTATCATTTCCTTTGATGTCGTATTCACTCCGCCCCCCCCCCCCCGGCTCTTCTGCATTTCAAGGTGATGTTCTTCCAAACCATCTCTGTCCTTAAAGGCTGTTTCTTCAGTTCTTTTTGGAGCATTGCTTTGAACATAAGTAATAATAAAGCAAAGGATACCCTAAAAGAGAGTAGAGACAACACAAGAGTGGGTAGACAGTTACAAATCTGTATTTAAAAAATTAGAAAGGAATAATTAAAAACCATCTTGAACAAGAATATTCCAGACACTAATGGTGTCCTGCATTCTTTGGTATCAAATTAAACAAGGCTACTTTGTCTGAACCTTGCATGTTTCTCAGAATTGTCCTGGAGCTACAAAGACTTCATACATCGGAACTCTCTTATATTGTCACTTATTTTCCCCTATTCCTTCCTCAAACTCAATACAGATGTTGTTGCAATACACGCTCAAAAGATCAGTGGGAGAGCAGAAGATTTGCACATTAATAACTGGACTTCTCTCTCATGAAAACATCGAATGCTAATGGGTTGTAAAACACAGCTGAGTAAAAGTGATTTGCAGATTAACTCAAGTGTCCTCAGGCTAGAGTGAACTTTTGCTTTGCATTGGATGTTTAAGAAGTGAAAGACCTCCCTTTCAATACTGCTGAGGAATCATCTGTAGCCATTCCATTTAATTGTGCATATATTCTGTGTAATCATGCAAGCAGGTATATGTTACAGCTCCCTCTTGCATTCACATCCAAATGTCAGAGTACTATATATATATATTTGCTCACATCCAAAGAAAGATTCAATAATTTATAAAGGGCAAAACCGCAAGCAACACTGAGAAAAGCTTTCTAGACATCCTGACTCAAGAATATCATGCACTATGTTTTTTTTATTATGCTCAATTTAATTGATAGAAAGGGGCAGGGAACAGAGCCTAGATCAGTGTCCTTTGTAAGTTAGGGAAGGGTCACTCCAGAATCTGATATGTAACAAAAAGCAGGATGTGAGAAGCTGAGGAAAACCAAGGGTGATGTATTATCAAAGTGCAGAAAACTCAGTCACACAAGGTAAGAGAACAACTTATCACATAGTTCTTATTACACGGACGTGGCTTGTAGCTAAGACAGTTAATGAACATATATTTGGGATTTGATATCCAGATTTGAGAGGGCTTGTTGCTCAACAGCCTTTCTTTGAGAGCACATGCCTTGCATGTAGCCACTCTTTATTTATTTATTTATAAATATTTATATCCTGCCTTATACCAAAGTCCCTAGGCAGCTTACAGAAGGCTAAAAACAATAAGACATCACAATAAAAGCTTCATAAATAAACTATAACAATTTAAACAAACAAAAACAGCATGCAAATTACCCCAACCCCCACTCCCCCATACCCAACCCTCACTCCATAACCAGGAGCTGCAAAGGGGCTTCCGGGGAGGTTAGCCAAATGTGTGGGAAAGAGAAATATCTTTGCCATGTGGTAAATCTCTGGGTGGAGGCTATTCCAGAGCTAGGGGTGTATATTACGTAAGCCCCCCCACTCCCCCCCACCCAACCCTCACTCCTCAACCAGCAGCTGCCTGAGCCCTTCGGGGGAGGGCGGTCTATAAACCTAATAAATAAATAAATAAATAAATAAATAAATAAATAAATAAATAAATAAATAAATAAATAAATAAATAAATAAATAAATAAATAAATAAATAAATAAATAAATAGCCCCCCTGATGACCAGGGAGGTTAGCCAAATGTGTGGGAAAGGGAAATATCTTTGTCATGTGGCAAATCTCTGAGGGGAGACTATTCCAGAGTCTAGGGGCAATCAAGGAGAAAGTCATGTGCCTCCATCCTTTGCACCTCAGTAAGGGGAAGTACCACCAGAATTGCCTCTCCCTGGGACCTTAGTGCCCAAGCAGGTACACATGGGCACAGGAACTCCTTTAGGTAGACTTGGTCAAAGCCAATGAGTGAATTGGGCACAGGAGCAAATCGGGAGCTAGAGCAGTTCCTTAAGGATCATCATGATGTACATCCAGCTAGGTATACTAACAACCTAGTTGTTGCAGGCTGAAACAGCTCCAGCTTCTGGACTGTCTTCAAGGGCAGCCCCACATAGAGTGCATTACAGTAGTCCAATACAGAGGTTACCAGAGCATTTAACACTGTGGCAGATGGTGAACCAGACAGAGATGCTGCAGCTTTTATTGTCACTGCCATCGCCTTAACTTCAAAGAACAGCAATGACTTCAAGAGCACCCCCAGATTTTGCACCCAGTCCTTCTGGGGGAATACAACCAGAACTGGGTGCCCTATGATCTTGCAAATCCAGCAGCCCAAAACACAGAGAGCCTCCATCTTGTCTGGATTCAAACTCAGATTGTTGGTCCTCATCCTGCTCATAACTGCTTCCAGACAATGATCCAGCACATGGAGTGCCTCTTCTCACTCTGAAGTAATGGAGAGAAAGAATTAGTTGTCATCCACACATTAATGCCACAAGTCCCCTGATGACCTTATTCAGTGGCTTAATGTAAATGTTGAATGGCGTAGGTAGGAGACCTGACTAAACTTTGGGGAATTCCACAAGGGAGCTTCCAGGGCTGCAAGCACAAGTCCCCCAAGGCTTTCTTCTGGAACTGATGCTGAAGGAAGGAGGAGAACCACTGTAACACAGTGCCTCCCAACCCCATTTCCCAAAGCCAGTCCAGGAAAATATGATGGTCTGTGGTATCAAAAGTTACTAGGACAGGGGTCTGCAACCTGTGGCTCCAGAGCTGCATGCGGCTCTTTCAGCCTTATACTGCAGCTCCGCATGGCCTGAAGGTCAGAGGGTCCCTCCAGCCCTCCAGAGCATGCTGGAAGGAAAGGTGAGTGGAGGGGCTGAACTTGAGGCGGTTCCATGTGTGAATGCACCATTTTTTGCATCTCCTCCACTCACCTCTCCTTCCAGCGCTGCTCTGGAGGGCTGGAGGGACACGCCCATGCTGCCCTCTGATCTCTGGAGGTCGGAAGGTAGTGTGGGCATGTCCCTCCAGAGCAGCTGCCATCCCCCTCTGCCATCCCCACAGCCACCATCCCCCCTCTGCCCCACATAGCAGGTGGCTGCCCTCTCCATGGGGCAGAGGGGGTTTCCCTGCCCGGCACCTTCACCTCCCAGCACTGGAAGGAAATGTGAGTGGAGGGGCCAAACCGGAGGTGGCTGTGCAGAGCCACCTCTCCAGCTCAGTAGATCTTTGGGCCCGTGGAAAATGGGTCCAAATGGTTCTTTGGATGGTAAAGGTTGCTGACCCCTGCACTAGGAGATCAAGGAGATTCAAAAGGGTTGTATTCCCCCATCTCTCTCCCAGTACAGGTAATCTGTCAGAGCGACCAAGGCAATTTCCATGCTGTAACCATGTCTGAAATCAGGTTGACATGGGTCTAGAAAATCAGTTTCTTCCAAGTGAGTCTGCCACCACCATTCCTCAGAGCTTGCCCCAAAATGAGATGTTGGCCACTGAGTGATAATTGCCCAGCACCATAGGGTCCAAAGATGGCCCCTTCAAAAAGCAGAGGACCACTGCCTCTTTCAGATGTGCTGGCATTACCCCCTCCATCAAAGAGACATTTACCACCTCCTGAACTCACTGGGCAATACAGTATATGGGCCATAGGTTTATGATATCTCTAACACAGACTTTTTTCTCTGGTTGGCTGCAAGTCCTGAGTTGCCACCTATTCCACAAGGCTTACTTATTCACAAATTTATCAACATAACTGGAATGAAAAGAAAAGCATGAGGAAATCTAATCAGTCCTCAATCTGATTCTCATAGATTAGTGTATCACAGTGACCTGAAAAAGTGCTTCCACAGTTTAGAAGAGGTTATGGTCTGTCACAGATTTAGGTTACTAGGATCTCTCCACATAATTCTGTATATGAGAAAGAGAATATGGATAAAATTAGGGCTCAGCCTAAACAACTAATAGTGTCATTATAAGGAGACTCACACCTTGCTAAGTCTATTGAAGCCTATGGGTTTAGAAGAGTATTGTTGGGAAAGGATAAATATGCCTTCAGAATAACACATGCTTATTTTATGGAACTGGGAAATTAGATCCCAAGTTACATTTCAGGAAGGGAGTGACAGGTATGTGGTGATCAACTGAGCTGGGAAAGGAAACTGAATTCCAGACTGAAGCTCAATATTTGGTCAAGTGCTCTTCATGGATTATCCCAGTCTAAGGAATAGCCCATAAATTTATTTATTTCATTTCATTTCTACATCATCCATAGTCAAAGCTCTCTAGGTGGTTTCAGTGAGAGTCAGAGACCTTTATTAGGCATATACAACACAGGGAGAGTAAAGGGTAAATCCAGTAGAGAACAGTAAAAGTAATATGGTCAGCAGCCAAGGGAACCTAATTCAAAACGCGCAGCAAAAATTTGGCCAAGCAGAACTGTGACAGATATAACTCAGCTTTCAATGAGATTGTATATTTCCTTTCTTTATCTCATTTTCTTGTACATGAAGGCATACATGTGTCAGTGGGAGCCATTATTCTAGTCATGCCTTTCCTTATACCTTATGGGCGGGCTTGTATGAAATAAAAGTATAAACAGAGTCCCATGTGTACATGCTCATTTACTATCTGTGTATATAGAGGTCTGGATTCAGAGTTGTAATCATTTAGCATAGAATTAGCTACCTAATTTTTCTGCTATGTTACAAAGTATGTCCTCTTTCCAACTGTCAATTTCCGTGTGTATACGCATGATTAGATAGAACAATAGGGATGATAATATATAGGACATATTAATGAGCGCAAAGAGGAGTTTTCATCCCTGGGTTATCTGGATTTAGTCTTTATTATCTAGTGTTTGCTGATTTGTATTCAGTGTTTGCATATGTTATCTCTGCTTAATTCTTCTGTTTCACAATTCTCATCACAGATTAGTACACAACTCCAAGGGGGAAGAGGAGAGGCCGTTGATCGAATTCTGCAGAAGCTCCTAATTCTAGCATATATTTGCAAGACAGCAGACTATTTTCTATAATAAAAATTGGTGATAAAAGTAGCACTGTTTGAAAAACAGTGTCTTGGTTTCTGTAATTTCAGTTTGGAGAATGTGAGCAGTACCTGACACTGCTATTACAGGACACAGTAGAGTTTTTTGGTAGTGAAAGCGAACATCACCTGAGTTTATTTTATTGGTTTATTTTAACATTATACCATAAGTCTGAAAAAATAATGCTACAGAGGGTCTAAAATGTGATTGTGCAATGAACAGTGTAATCCCAAGGAGAGTTGCAGCCTTCTATGTCCATTTAACTCAAGGATTATGTTGAGGGTAGTTCTGCTTGGGATTTCATTATACATCTGTGTTCTGTTACAGATATCAGTTAAATATAGCTGCATGGTACCATATTGAGGGACTGTATTCTGTGGAGTGTTGGCACAAAAATCCATCAAACCACTCCACGACCGGTATGTAGGATATGATTTAAAGATGGTCAAGGGCATAGAAACTGTAACTCATCAAAATACCTCAATACAGGAAATTTTTGAAGTGAGTTTCTTTTTCATCAAAGTGTCATAGACATGATCATAAATATAGGGTAACAGTTGGTGATCCTGACCAAAATATTTTGGAAGATGTTTCTGCACACCAGAAGCAGAGCTGGCCCAGCCTCCCAAGTAGTAAGAAAGAAAAAGAGTCTAGAGACCCAGAATACACTAGCCTTGGAGAAGGCAATAAACAAGGAGGTACCAAAATAATATAACACTTTGTTAGCCATCCAACCCAGTTCTCTATTTCTTTATTTATATCCTTCCCTTTCTGACCCAGGTCAAGCTCAGGACAGCATACAGACATATTTAAAAACAACTTTGAGACGAGGTTAAAAAGACCTTTGAGACTTTGAGGTTCACCCAGCAAACCCCGTTTCCTTGTGTCAGTGTTTTTAAAGGTTACACATGTATTTTAGACTTGAGAATTCTTACTTAAATATCTCATGAAGAGAGTGGTCTTAGTGGAAAGTTTCTATAGCCAGAGATGGCTTGTAGATATTATGTAGCAGGCAAATTGGAGCCCTGGGCAAAACCTGAGTTTGATGCCCCCCATGGGCTGTGAAAGGAGGTGGAGCTCCCCCGTCCTCCTCCCCTGGTGGCTTGTGGCTTCCCCCCTCCCTGCCGGATGAACTTAGGCACACCCCCTTACCGGCGAAATGGCACGAGATGCGGAGGGCAGGCAAGCAGCGGCGGGCAGCGGCAGCATCCAGGGGAGAGCAGCGTGGTAGGTGGGTCGGCCAGGTGCATGTGCGCCCCTGACTGCTAGTCCTGCCACCCCACAAAGATCCATCCGAGGACGCAGCAGGGCTGGCAAGAGGCGGAGCAGAGGCAGCAAGGCTTGGTGGTTCGGCTTGGCCCGATCCACGGATTGGGCCAAGCTGAGCCAGTTTGGAGGCACTAGGAGGACCAAGGGCTTGAGCCCACCCCCTCCGAACTCTGCGCAATCCAAACTTGCGGTAACATCCGAGATTCTCTGATGTGTTTTTATTTTTTGATGTTTTTCACATTTCAGCCTGCAGGGGGTGCATTTTTAGAGGTATCAGCACCAAAATGTTAGAGTATCTACAGGAGACTGTCCTGATGATGCCCCCAAGTTTGGTGCAGTTTGGTTCAGTTGTCCAAAGTTATGGACCCCCAAAGGGGTAGCCCCTATCCCCCATTGTTTCCAATGGGAGATAAGGAGATAAGGGCTGCACTTTTGAGGGCCCATAACTTTGCCCCCCTGAAACAAACTTCAGGGGGTGTCATCAGGACAGTCTCCTGATCATACCCTGAAATTTTGATGTCACTAGCTTTAAAAATGCTGTTTTTTGTGTTTCATTTCTCCTGCACATTAAGCCTGCCAGGTTCCACAAAAAAACAGCATTTTTAAAACTAGTGACACCAACATTTCAGGGTATTTTCAGGAGACTGTCCTGATGACACCCCCAAAGTTTGGTGAAGTTTGGTTCAGGGGGGCAAAGTTATGGACTCCCAAAAGGGGTGCCCCATCCCCCATTGTTTCCAATGAAAGCTAATAGAAGATATGGACTGCCCCTTTGAGGGTCCATAACTTTAGCCCCCTGAACCAAACTTCACCAAACTTGGGGGTGTCATTAAGACAGTCCCCTGATAATGCCCTGAAATTTTGGTGCTGATACCTCTAAAAATGCACCCCCTGCAGGCGGAAATGTGAAAAAACACCAAAAAATAAAAATGCAGGAGCATGCCCTGGCCCGGGTAGAAGCCAGCCGCACCATGGAGGGGCCAAGGAACCCCAATAGATTGGCCTCTGCTGATTGCAGAGGCCTACCTGGACATATGGGGTGAGGCAGTCACGAAGGTATGAGGGACCCAAGCCACGAAGGGCCTTAAAGGTTAACACCAACACCTTGAAGGTGACCCAGAATTCAACTGGGAGCCAGTGCAAACGGTGCAGCACGGGGGTGATATGCTCTCTGAATGAACCACCCACCAGTAGTCGCACCGCTGCATTCTGGACCAGTTTCAGTTTCTGGATCATCCGCAAGGGAAGGCCCGTGTAGAGCGAGTTACAATAGTCCAGCCTGGAGGTGACCGTTGCATGGATCATAGTGGCCAGGTTGGTGTGGGAGAGATAGGGGGCCAGCCGTCGGGCCTGACGAAGATGGTAAAAGGCAACCTGGGTAACATGGGCCACCTGGCTCTCCATAGAAAGGGAAGAATCCAGGCGGACTCCCAGGCAAGTAGGGGTTAGAGACACTCCCTTCAATATCGGCGGCTGAAAAACCCCTCCCACCCCCTCTCGGCCCAGCCAAAGGACCTCCGTCTTCAATGGATTAAGTTTTAGCCTGCTCTGCTTCAACCAACCAGCAACCGCTTCCAAACAATGCTGCAGAGCTGCAGGGACCGAGGTCGCCCCCCCTCCATCATCAGAATGAGCAGAGTGTCATCCGCATATTGCTGGCAAACCAGCCCAAAACTCTGCACCAACTGAGCAATGGGGCGCATGTAGATGTTAAATAAAAGTGGGGATAGCAAGACCCCTAGGGCACACTGCAATCTAGCGGGCACCTTCAGGAAGCCTGGTCCCCACACCACACCTACTGACCCCTATCCCGGAGGAACGAGGCAATCCACTGAAGGACAGTGCCCCAGACCCCGGAAATGGCCAGGCGGTGGACCAATAGGTCATGATCGACCACATCAAACGCTGTGGTAAGATCTAATAATACCAACAATGCCGATCCACCACAGTCAAATTGCAAGTGGAGCAAATCTGTGATGACGACGAGGACGGTCTCTGTCCCATGCCCAGCACGGAAGCCGGACTGGAATGGATCGAGTACTGATGCATCCTCCAGAAAGCCCTGAAACTGCTCCAACACCACTCTCTCAATTACCTTTCCCAGAAACAAAAGATTCGAAACTGGGCGGTAATTGGCCAGATCACCAGGATCTAAAGATGGTCTTTTCAAGAGTGGGTGGACCACCGCCTCCTTCAACCCACCCAGAAGTACTCCTTGCTCAAGGGAGCAATTGATGATATTCAACAGGTGGGGTCGTAGTTCCTTCTCCCGATATGCTTTAATAAGCCAGGAGGAGCACGGATCCAGAAGACAGGTAGTAGGTCTAACAGCAGTAAGGACTCTGTCAACATTGGACCCGACGAGCAGGGAAAACTGGTCCAAACATGGACCCGAAGACGGCCACGGAGCCTCCAGTTCACTACTTGTATTAACAGTGGATGGAAGGTCATGGCAGAGCGATGCAACCTTATCAGCAAAAAAGCTCATAAATGCCTCACAGCCAATAGCCAATTGGGAATTTATAGAACCCTTCAGTAACGAGGTAAGAGGTAAGAGACTGAATAATCCGAAACAATTGGGCCGGGGGAGAGCTTGCGGACGCGAGAGTGGATGAGAAATATGCCCTCTTCGCTCCCTTTGTTGCCATCTCATAGGCCTTCATAAACGTCCTATAAGATGTTCGCGCAGGCTCGTCACGAGACTTCCTCCACACTCGCTCTAGACATCTGAGCTCCCGCTTCATTTCACGCAGCTCCTCAGGGTACCAGGGAGCTAACCGGGATTGAGGTCGCAGAGGTCGCTGGGGAGCAACCACTTCGATGGCATCAGAAAGCCTGGAGTTCCAGTCCTCTACCTGCTCATCGAGGGTGCCAGGAGGCTCAGGATTCAGGAATCCAATCGGATCCATAAGTCTCCTTGGGCGGACGAAAATCTGTCCATCGCCTAGACAGGGTTGGCGCAGCAGGTCTAACTGGACCTTCAAGGCGTAGTGGTTGGACCATGGCACTCTATCAATAGAGGATACGACCACATTAACACCCGACCCAAAGACCAGATCCAGAGTGTGGCTGGCCTCATGGGTGTGGCCAGAATTTATTAAGAAGAGGCCTAGCATCACCATGGATGACACTAGGTCTGCAGCTGCTGAGTGGCTTACACAGTCTTACACAGCAATGAACCAATGGTTTACAGTGGCTTTGTGCTTTATGAGAAGCAAAGCAATTGTTTCAATCACTCATACAATTTCTTGTAATTTGGAAAGGAAGTCACATTACAGGAAAAAGTATGATCTGTTTTCCTGTGATTATTTTTCTTTTTTGTTTAAAAACTCAAAATTTACACATAAACTAGCACAGAAAACATTTCCTTCCTTCCCCTTACACTTTAAATGCCTCTCCTAAGGGTAGATATACACAATTTTCCTTCTTGTACTTTACTCCAGAGGCCCAAAAGTCAAATGGAGCATCTCTTCCTTGTCCATTTCTTAGCACTTATAACATGCGCCAGATAGCATTCATAACTTTTCCATACATTACAAATGTTATTTTGACATGAACAGATAATGATATAATCTGTATCAAGCAACTATCTGTAAATAAGAGGTTTTTTCAAAGTATCCATTACTGGGTATGGGAGGGGAGAGCATTTCTCAGCAGCAGAAGGGTTTTTGATCAGTATGCATACAGCAAGTTTCGCTTTGCAAAGTCAATTAAAGGACACCAGAACCTCTACCGACCTTACACTATTTTTAATTGGAATGCAGCTTCTGCAAAAAGAATCCTGCTAACAGAATTAGCACAAATGTTGAACATTTTGATATTGACTATGAGCTAAGCTGTGAGCAGCAGAAAAAAGGATCTGTGGAACATATGTGCTAATTATGCCACTAGAATGCAGAATGGGCTAGAATAGTAACAGTCTGGCCACAAATATTCATACTTTTAGTGTCTGGGTCTTTCTGCATATCAGACAAATTCTATGCCAGTAAAGGCTTGCTGCTGCATATCAGACAAAACTTTCTGTTTTATTTTACAATGGACATTTTCTTCTTCTGTTGCCATCCACTCAACTGCACCTTTTGTTGAAAAAATTGATATTCCCCAGAATGTCTGAATACTAGGCATGAGCAATAATACAGAAAGTTGCCTTGTTAGAGGTAATCTGAAGAATCATAACAAGGAGATTGTGTATTGGAAAATGAAGATACAGAAGATACAGAAGCGATGTTCAAGTTGTTCCTTCTTCTCAGTGATCACTCAAAGGTAATAGAAACTTTTAAATGGATAGTGGAATTCTCTACATAAGAGTTTTTCACTGTCTGAAAACACCAGCAGTCAAATTGCCACAGGCTAAACTCTAACAGAGCAATCCAGTGTGTAGGGGAGGAGGGCACAGGGCACAAACTAGCTACTACACCAATGTTCCCTGGCACTGTTGTATCAGTGCTGAGTTCATGGATAGGTCCATGACTGCTCACTGTCATGCCTTTTGGCATGTGGCGGTGGAGAGGGTCTCTGCCCTGGGCCACACTGCCCAGAAAGAGATGTCTGCCCTGAAGAGGGGCATTGAAGGGAGGTTTGTTTGTTTGTTTATTATTGTTTCATTTTCTATACCGCCCTATCCCTGAGGGGCTCTGGGTGGTGTTGGTGCTCTCATGAGCCAGGGCATCCTCTAGGAGTGCACAGTGGTGAAGGGCCTGGTTATTGATGAGGCCTGCTGCATGTGGTGATCCTGTCTATCATGGTGGGTGGTCAAGTTCATGTCGGGTGATTATGTGACCTCACAGCCATACACCCCTTGGGTAGTGGCAGGAGATGTCCCCTCGCCACTCATTCACTCCTGCCTATCCCCTGAAAGTGTATCACTCTGCAAGGAGGCTGGTGCAGAGGCTGGGGGGGGTGCGCGACACACTGGGTGCGCGCCCCTGTGGAGGTGTGGCGAGGGCATGGTGGGGGTGTGGTGGGGTGTTCCAGGGCAGGATGGGGTGCATCAGGCGCTTTTCCTCCTTGCTACTGGGCTGGTGCCAAGCTATTGGGTGCTGAGTGACAAGGGGAGTGACACTGGCTTAGGGATCATGGACTAGGCTATGGTCCTGGAGGATGAGGACACTGGCATGGTTGCAGGCCCATGGTTGACTCCTCTGGAGGCCACCAGTGGGTCCACCCCACCACTCATATCACTCTGGTAAGCTGGTTAGAGAGTGAGGTCAGTGAGTGGACATCCCTGCCACAGTGGCTGCAGGGGAAGAAGGGAAAATAAGTGAGATTGCCATAGGCTCAGTTGTAAGGCTGTGCTTGGCATGGGTGGAAATCACTGTTCTACATGTTGCTCTCCATTGCCCTTCCCTTCTAGGTACCAATGTCTTCAGCTTTCAAGGGGGAACTACTGGAAATCTGGGGCCGGGGGGGCGGGGTGGAGGGGTGGGGGATGCCCAAACCCATTCACCCCTCACACCACCCCAGCCAGGTTGCTTTTTCAGCCAGCAAAGAAGCAGGCTGAAAAAGCTTTTTTTCAGTCAGTTGCTTTGCCAACAAAAAAGGCAAAGGGGAGGGAGCAGAGCCACAGGGACACCATTTTGCCCCAGGCACCATTTTCTCACCCGACGTTTCTGCTCAGAGTAAACCTTGCAATAATTTTGCAGTGGTTCTTAGTCCTTTCAAAGCATACATGGAATAGTTAATTATTTAATCCTGAACTATTTTTTAAAAGTCTAGATTTTAAATTTGCTAATCATTTCCTCTTGTTCTCACCTACACACAGCATTCAGCAACCCCTAACAAATGTGGAGGACCAGAGTTGAAATTTATAGTTAAGTGAAACATGGAAATAAACTCTGCTAATCAGTCATCAGCAATCTGCCAAAAGTCCATGAAAAAAAATGGGCAGTATCTCATACAAACATACAAGCAAAATGAGCATCCAGATCAGCAAAATAACTACTCAGCTTTCTAGTAAAACTGATGATAGAGAAATTTGCAGCACTTGCCAATGGCAGGCCTAGACGCAAAAATCAGAGAAAAAACATGGACTGTCAATCTTAAACCAAATATCTGCCCCAAAACAAATGAGGACCACTCTTTCATTTCTCTTCACACTGACCA
This sequence comes from Sphaerodactylus townsendi, assembly GCF_021028975.2. Lineage (NCBI taxonomy): Eukaryota > Metazoa > Chordata > Lepidosauria > Squamata > Sphaerodactylidae > Sphaerodactylus > Sphaerodactylus townsendi. Next base: position 42,333,307 of record NC_059434.1, on the reverse strand, counting down.
CCAGCAAAAGATTTTGTGCAGACTGTTTTGCAGGACCATGAATCTATTGACCACATAACATGAAACAACAGTTCAACCTGTCTGATGTAAAGGAGACTGTCCAAATATGTAAGCATATTGTGCTCTCCGTCATTACTACCAGATTATGTCTCCAGAGATTTTTTTTGGGGGGGAATTCAGTGGTGCTTAGGAATAAATTGCAAATGAGAATTATGAAAAGTGCAGGTTTATCTAAAAGTTCTATAAATTAAAGCCCAGTTCTACATTAAACCCAGTTCAACACTTTCTATATAAACTGTTACCTAGTTAAATCCATACTTTCCCAAAGTGCTTGTATTGGATACATTGCATCATTTTGGAAATGTCCGTGTGTCAGTGCTGTTAGGGACACTATACTCTTTTTTGCATAAAGATGTTAGTAGATTGTATATCCCTCCATCACAGAACAAAGCGTGCCAAAGCTTCCTTGTTGTAGAATTCTCTATTGGGTTCTATCTAGTCCTTGCCTCAAGCAAGATCTGTTTAAAAGTAAAAATATATTTTGGGATAAATGCCCTTGTATCCAAGTACCATGTTAAATAATGCCCTTGTATCAAAGTACCATTTACAATAATGTTTTTGACAAAGGCAGTGTATAAAAATGAATGATAATTTTCCTATTTGTTTGGGACTATATTCTAATGTGAAAGCATTTAGTTTTTGTCAACTGCAGCTCAACTGACTGAACTAACATCTTTTTGTGAAACAGAGTATAGAAAGACTCCCCCCCCACCTGTTACAAAAAAATAGCCGAGAGACATATAAATATTGTATTATACATGACAGTAAGATTGTGCTCTTTTGGGCCAATAGCCAGAAGAATAAGAAGCAATGGATCAGCAAATGTTTTCAATTTCATTTCTTTTTAAATTCATTTATAGTTTTGTCTCATTTCACTGTGGTTTGGGAGAGGCATTTGTATTGTGCATACAATCAGATCCATGTAGCCTCAGGTGACAAAGACTCAGTATAAGATAGCTTCATATGCTCAAAAGTATTATTGTTAGCTGCCTTGAACCAAGAGGAAAAGTCAGGATATAAATGTTGTAAATAACTAATAAGGACAAACGTGGTGGAGCAAATTCTTGAGCTATGTTTGTGAGATATCACTTGCAGTTGCTTCTCAATTCCATCACACAGTCCTAAATCATTCCCCATTCCTGCCATTTTTCCAAAAAATTTGATTTTAGGTAAGTGGATAAATTGCACACTGGGCACCATCCAAAAATTTCACACACAGATCCACTTCACTTGCAGAATTATTTTTGGGATCTATCTGCTGGTCCAGAAGGTTGCACCCACTTACCATAATTGTAGATTTCATGAGTTGGCCGTAGCATACCACTACCACATCAGTCACTTGTTGGCCATGCCATGCACCTTGGTTACAAGTCAGGATCACTTGAAACTATTCTCAGTTCTGTCAACAACCTTCACTATATTTATAACGTGTACTATAACTATAATCTTGACTATAACTGTATATACCAATGGAGAATGCAAATGTTAAAAGCTTCTTTTAGAGACTAGGAGTTTGATTAATACATTTTTTGACAAATCACAAATATCAGGTTTGCTGAAACACACAAGCCTGAGGCGTCCATATTGCAGTGAATCTCTTCAGACAATTACTTTGTTAGAATCCCTGCAGATACAAATAAATGGAATTTAGCTTGTGGCTGGTAGAAATGAACAGGGAAGAAACCTTTTTAAAAAACCAACAACTAACCACCCAACACTGGTCAATGACTTATTGAAGTAATAACCTGTCTATTAGTGTGAAATAATGCAGTGCTCAGAGGAGGAAAGCTTTCAAAAGTTATGGCTGAAATCTACCAGCCTTTCTCACATGTATGTGGATCAGGTTATTCATACCCAAAAATCTTACCAGTGTGAAAGTGACAGCTAATACATTAAAAAATGAGCTGTATCTTCTCAATGTGTGGCTCAACTGACCTCTGGTAGGTTGCAGGAATCCTGGGTCTCTAACCTTCTCTGCCAGTCCTTGGGGTGCCTAGCAATGCAGTGCCAAAATCAGGAGCCAATTCTCTGCATTGGCTCAGTGTACCCACAAGGGTGTACAATAAGTAAGAAATTTTTCTGGACTTGCCCTCTCCAAATCAGCCTTGCACAATGCCCCTCTCATAGCCTTCCTGACAGGATTAAGTGAACACAATGCCCTTGCCCTGGAAAGTGTTCCTAACTCCAGCCCTGGATCATATACCCCTGTGAAGACAATTGCTATGTTAATGTGTTTATTTGTCCAGTGCTATCATAACCCAATGTTTCTTCCTTTGACTAATACCTTTAATGGCCGCCTCATTTGCATTGTCATTGTTCTTCAGCTATAATTTCATCAGCTACCTTCTTCCTTGCAAGCACTCCTGAGCTTGGAATATCAAGCTGATGCCTCAACCCATTAGATCAGTGACCCAACCAATAAGGTTGATGTATGTCTCTTGTATTTCCCTGGAAAGGCAGGACTCTTCTTTGTCCTGGGAGATTAAGGGTCACTCTGCATAGCTCTGAATGTCTCTTTTTTCCTATAAGAAGCTCTTCTGTGTAGCCAGTGTTTAATATCTCTGCACACCTCTCTGTATTGCTCCACAAGATATTGTTCTTCCAGAGCTAAGCACGGGTCACTCAGCTCTTCTCATTGAAACATTCCATTCCAAGATGAGGTAACTATAACCTTTAATTCCCCATACCCTCCTCTATTCCAGACTTATATACTTAAAACTGCTTATATCTTAGGACTGTGGGCTGTACTGATTTGATTATTCTGGAGCTCTCTCAGCCCCATCTACCTCACAGGGTGTTTGTTGTGAGGGGGAAGGGCAAGGAGATTGTAAGCCCCTTTGAGTCTCCTGCAGGAGAGAAAGGGGGATATAAATCCAAACTCCTCCTTCTCCTCCTTCTCCTCCTCCTCCTCCTCCTCCTCCTCCTCCTCCTCCTCCTCCTCCTCTTCTTCTTCTTCTTCTTCTTCTTCTTCTTCTTCTTCTTCTTCTTCTTCTTCTTCTTCTTCTTCTTCTTCTTCTGTGCTTGTATACTCTTATTATCTCTTAATAAAAATTGTTAAACTTTATTTGCTCTTCTGTGAGTTTCTTGCAGAAGCTGATAACAGTATATGTAGACAACCCTGATGCCAATCTACTATTGAGAGTATAGTCGATTTTTTCCAGTTCCTAGCCAATACTAATTTGGCTGCAGTCACCAAACAATGGAATGAAGATTTTTTTATTATTTCCTATTTTTGTTTCACGATTTCCTAAAAGATACATTTCGGGCTTACATTTCATATTCCATTTCATGATTTTTTGAATCTCATTGTAAATCTTCAACCAGAAAGTTTTCACACTTGCACAACTCCACCATTGGTGAAAGTAGGTGCCCGGTTGTTTACCACATTTCCAACAAAGTATAGACATATGAGTGATTCTCGTGACTTGTATTGGAGTTATATACCATCTATACCATGATTTGTAAAAAAATACTGAATATAACTACTATGCATACATTTTAGACCAGAGCACCAAAGCATTTTCCAGTTTTTAAACAAAATCACATGGCCCACATCTCTTGCCCATTTCATCATGAAATCTTTGACTGTTTCATCTTCTAGTTCTAATTCTAAACATAAATTATACATTTGTTTGATTAGGTGGTCTTCTTTACTAATTAGATTTTCTTGTAGCATGCCCACTTCCTCTTGCATCCAAAACGGTTTTGGTTCCCTAGAAAAACACTATATAGTTGTCGATACAACCACCAGTCAATATTCCAACCATCCTATTTTAAATCTTCCAAAAGTTATGGAATTAGTAAAGTTATGGAATTAGTAAAATTAGCAAAATTATCTGGTCATGTGGACCTAAAAATATAGATAGTTTTAAATACCAGTGGGATCAATGGATAATTTATTTAAATGAGAAATATAATTAAAAATACTATGCTATTAGATGTTATTTAGTGCACAATTTGCATATTAATTCATACTAATTTGGACATTGAAAGTATTTGTTTATTTAATGATGGAATGGATAAATTCTCTTATAAATCATGCTTAGTTTGTACACTTGGAAGTAAAAATTTAATGTAGAATGAAGGATTACTAAAACCATATTTTTTGTTATATTTCAGTATTGTTTAATTTTTATTTTATTCTCTTGTATAAAGATTTAAGTTCATGTCTATGTAGTGCAAAATAAATAATAAAAAGTATACATAGGGAACCAAGATACCAAACTTGCTCGATCATTTGCTGAGCCAAGAGTCTGATCCCTCACTCTAAAAGGGAGAGACTCCTACCACTTTAGGTAACAAATGAGCACACCAAAGTATTGTCAAAGAATTTCATGGCCAGAAATAGCTGGCTGTTGTGGGTTTTCCGAGCTAGGTGACCGACCGTCTTCTGGTAGTTTTTGCTTCTAACATGTCATCTGTCTCTAGGGCTATTATCTTCAGAGGCATGTCATGGTATGATGTACATCTTATGATATGCCTCTGAAAATGACAGCTATACAGGCAGGTGATAGTACTATTAGCATGAATTGTGTGTATACAAAAATACACTAAAATACAGTTGAAAGATAAACATAATCTGTGTTACATACAAAGGGGATAGTCATGTTTAGTACCACAAATTTAGAAGTCAAAATTTTCTTCCACATTTATGTTAAAACACTAGTCCAATAAAGTTTTTGACTCAATTATTTCCAAATAGCAAAACCAATGCACATCATTTGGTGATTCCTGTCAGAGAGAAGATATTCAAGTATGATTTTATTTGATCTCCCCAGGAACCTATCCAGTAATGGCCCAATGGTTTCTTTTTGAATTTTATAATAAAAGACACAATTGAAAAACATATATTCTATTGATTTTATTTCTGTGCATAACCTTTGCTCATAAGAAGTTTTCTTAACTTTCACCTCCAAGAGAGCAATGTTTTACTACTACAGAGAGCAATGTTTTACTTCTGGCCAGCATAAATGCCCTCATAGCTTTATTATTCAAAAAATTGTACATGGGTTGCCAGAACTACTGTATATTTGTAATTATCTGTTGAAATATCCAGTTTTTTTTCTCTGTGTTATATACTCTCTGCTTAAGGTCAGTTCTTGTGTCCTCTGTCACAAGTTCCAAAAGGGCTTGAGGAGGGAAATGAGCCAGATGCCCAGTCATGGTGCTGAAGCTGTACATGGCTGCCACCCCAAAGAAGCTTCCCAGCAGTGCAAGGAGGCTGAAAAAAATCAAATAGCCTCCTCCCTACCATTGAGAAGCTTCTATGGGCTCCAATTGACTTAGGCCTCTCCAAAGGGTGGCTTAATGCACATCCCACCAACGTAACACCAGCAAAGGATGGGAGGAACTAAGGTTGGCTCCTCCTCTGACCAAACTAAAAGAAGAGGAAGGTGGCTGTAAAAAGAGCCATAAATAAATTGAAATAGTAACTTGACTTTAAACAACTTGAGGACTACTGGTATAAAATACATACCTTGGGATTTATAGAGTTTAACCGTACTATTTGCTGACCTTTCACAAGAGGCTGCCATTGTATCATGATGGATTGGGGGGGGGGGGTTGTTCCTGAGGCCTGCATCACCATCCCAAGGCCCCTTCCGCACATGCAAAATAATGCATTTTCAAACCACTTTCACAACTGTTTTCAAGTGGATTTTGCCATTCCACACAGCTTCAAAGAGCATTGAAAACAGTTTGAAAGTGCATTATTCTGCATGTGCGGAATGAGCCCAAGATAATCTGAAACTTGTTCTATCTTATTCCCCTGCAATTTCCAGCATCTTATTTAGGTCTTAGGTTGGCTCCTCCTTGTCCATGTCTCTGGCTCTCACTATGGTGGCTGCAGTTACAAGGGTCCTGGGACACTGGTGTAGCATCCATCACCATGTTCCAGAGCCAGGAGGTCAGCAGTGGCCACACATTGGCAGAATCACCACTTCTCGTGGGAGGTGCACTTACCTAAGGCTAGAATATTAGGTTTTTGATTATTATTTCTAGGTTGTTCCATCTCACAAAAGTGGGTGAGTTTATTTAAAGCTCTCCTCATCCCAACCAGTGTTCTAGAAAGTACCACTGCGCCATCTGCATATAGCAGAACCATATGTGCCAGTTTACCATCAGGGTGTTGAAAACCCACAATAGTGATCACACCCAAACTTTGTTTTCTGATACCTGCAGAGAACAGTTTATCAAGAATCAGCAAACATTAGAATGTACACACATATCCCTCTACTTTTTCTCTGATGGAAAGTTACTTCTTTTTTCTGCCTAACATTGTAACAGAGGCTGATTCTGCATGGGCCAAAAACAGCGGTGTGAAAACAGTGTAAAAACAGTATAAACCCTTTTACACCATTTTCATACCGTTTTCACACTGCTGTTTTTGGCCCATGCGGAATCAGCCCTAGTCACATAAATTGTACAGCCACATAAATTGTTTGGTCAAACAATGTCTTGCTTTTATTAATACAAAAAGGGAGAAATTGTTTAGTCAAATGGTGTCTTGCTTTTATTAAGTTGTCCTAATTTCATATCTTAACAATACCAGATGACTCACATCTAATATTTGGTTGGCGGAAAGCAAAAATAGCTCTTGCCAGTCATTCCAAAGCACTGATCTGCCAGTACCCCTCCCCTAACTTTAAAAAGAGCATTGTCTTGGAGAAGGCTGGCTGAAATACATTCTGAGACTCAAAAGTAATTTGCATGACCAGGGATAACAATTTTTAATGTATAAAGAGGCATACAACCAGAAGGAATGTGAGAACTTCATCATTAACTGGGCCATCCTAAGCAGTTACACTCATGTAAATCCCTTGAAGTCCATGAGCTTAGAAGACTGTACTTCTGTTTAGGATAGTGCTGTTGCAGCTAACTTACTAGATATTTGATTTTTTTATATAAACCTATTAATTTACATTGTTGCAGTACAGTTATTATTGCTTATGCTTATATTTGAACATAGCAGGCTGTGAACATACAGGCACTAATATGGAAGTATACCATGAGTGTTAGTATTTTAGCAGTAATTGAACTGAATGAGTGTTAATGTAAGTCCTAAACCCGCAAAATCGCATGTACTTGTTCCATATGAGGAAGGACATTAACTTCACTGTGGCTACTGTCAATGTATAAAGTATGCACATAAATTTTTCAGGTTGAAGCAATTCAGTTGTGTTCATTTGTCAGTTAATTAAATAACAACACTTTGAAACAGTGCGCAGCAATGGGAGGCAGAGAAATTAAAGACCCTGTTAAATATTTGACTCAACTTGGTGGTATGCGGTTGGACTAAAATCAGCATTCTGGATCAGTAGATATTAGTCACCTGCTGTGAAGTAAGGGAGATAATTCCAAACTTCTACTTGAAATGCTTGGCATCAAATCCAGATGTCAAGGTTTAATTTTGTGTCAAGGACAAGAAATTTGGAATCACTGTTAAGTAAAAACATTTTAAACGGATTACATTCTAAATAAATGGATGGGAATCAGGATGTGTGTAGCGTTACAAATGTCTTCTGTTGGGATATTTCAGATTGTTTTGTCAAGCAGAGGTGAATTAAAATGAGAGAGGAGAATCATTTGTCAAACATATTAAACCACATTGCTAGTTGACAGCATCTGCTTCATGAGTCAAAATGTAGATGGGCAGTTCAATCTAGAGCCCAGGGGTGGTACTGCTGCAGCACCATCCCACCACTTTTTTAGCGGTGCAAGGAAGTAAAATATGGGGGGAAAACTCTCACCACCACCTAAAAGCCCTCTATTGGGTTGAATGGGCTTATGCCACACCCCAGGTGCCAGCATCCTGTGAGGTAAAGCTGGAGTGGAAGCCAACTAAGATCAGTTACACCCCTAGCCATAGAACAACCCAACTATGCCAGCAGAGCCATTGGGGTCACTGGTGTGTACTGATGTGGTGCTCTGCACTGCATCTGGTCATTGTGGAAAGCTGCAGCAGTCTCTAGTGTAGCGCCCTTCTACCTCCACAACTGTCTTCACCCTCCCATCCAGACTGGCCATAAAATAGATATATTTAAATACATACAACATCACTTTTATACCACATATATCAGATGAACTACATGCCATTCACATAATTTGGATGTTTGCCAACCAGTTCAGATTTAAAATGTAATTCTCTACATTGTTAGCATGACATTTAAAGTCTCTGCACAACTTGACAGAGACAATTTATGTGATAATTAGTGGGGTAGAATAAGTTATAGCAAGGTTTCATTCCCATCAATACTGATATGAAATATAGCTATGTAAAGTAGTAATACTAATCATCCACAGTGAAAAATCATACATGTCATATTTATGTGGTTTGTAGTGATAATTTGGTTCCCATAAACAGGAGGCCTCTGTTTCTAGGGGTGCTTGTCACCCAGGTGTGTATGACACTGCAGCAGGGAGATGCAGACACCAAAATATTATGGATGTAAATTAAGTGATGTATTTACTCTTTCCGCACAATTTATGACATTTTGAGGCAGGGAATAAAAAATTTCCTCTGAGGAGTTTTGCATTCCCCCCCCCCCAAAAAAAACCATTTTATTTGCAGTCTCAAAAATGGTTTAAGTGAATCCCCTTTTAAAAATATTTTCTGGCTGAAATGTTTTAAAAACAGCTTCAATTGCTGTGTGGTCCCTTTAAGATGTTTCCCAAGCCTCTCTGCCTTCTCTGCACTTCCTCATCAGTTTTTGGAGCGTTTCAGAGTGTGTTTGAGATTTTGGAGGGCTTAATCTTCATAGCATTTACTACAGAAGACTCAGAGAATCACAGAACAATGCTGCAAAGCATAGAAGCGCTGATTTGTCAATGAACTGGGAAAAAAACAAGAAAAAACAGAAAATGGCAGCCAGGAATCATTTCAATGGGGTGAATGTGAACAAAAACAATGTTTCAATACATAAAGAAACTAATAACCTTGCTAACAACAATAAACAATTAACCAGTAACACTACAATAAAACAGAATGCCAACCCAGTTCTGAAGAGGCTTCTGCATCATTTCAGCACAGTGCAGCAGCATCAGACAGACAAAATCATTTTCCACTGAAGCTGCAAGGTCAGAACCAATCAGAAAAATAGTTGCCTCTGGCCCAGCCCAGGAGTTCTTATTTTCTCAGACTCCATGGCTCTATGACGTATTAAAGGAACATGAAGCTGGTCACTGAGTATTAAGTTGTTTAACACCTGTTCTGCACCCCAACACACAAAATCAAGAGGATGTTTAAACATGAATCTCTCCACTCTTCATCCCTTCTCTTTAGTTGCCTTGCTAGCAATACTATCTTCTTCTATTAACTTGGTAGCTAATATCTGTGAAGTTTGCCACCCAATGGAACATCAGTTTAATGGAATTCTGTTACATACTTTAGATGCTGAATGTGCAAGATTTCTGACAAAATTGTCAAATATCAAAAATATTTTGCAATAACTTTTATTCATAGCAAACAGGACAATATTCCACACAAAAATTATTGATTCACTGCTTCAGTTTTATTGTCATACTAGGATTGCAGTTACAGTGAGCAGAAATAATTTGCCGTAGACTATGCACCTTCCAATATTGAAGAACGTTTGTGGTATTTTTAGACATCTGGCATAACAAAGAAATGTTCTGACAACCTGAAATCAAAAAGTGAATATTACTACTGGAGAATGGCCAACATGGTTACAAAAAAATCAACAAAAAATCCATACTCTGTCAATGGAAACCATATTTGATGCACTTATTATAGAAGATATAACAAAATTTTACAAGGCCAGTTGATATTCTATGATAGCATAGAGAAGGAAGGTGGAATGGTACAACCCAGTCTTATCAGATGTTGGAAGCTAGGCAGGGTAAGCACATGGAAGAGAGACCACCCCAAAAACCTCCAAATGATAGCAAAGGAGCAGCAGTGGCATAGTGGTTAAGAGCAGGTATACTCTAATCTGGAGGAACCGGGTTTGATTCCTCGCTCTGCTGCTTGAGCTGTGGAGGATTATCTGGGGAATTCAGATTAGCCTGTGCACTCCCACACATGCCAGCTGGGTGACCTTGGGCTAGTCACAGCTTTTCAGAGCTCTCTCAGCCCCACCCACCTCACAGGGTGTTTGTTGTGAGGGGGGAAGGGCAAGGAGATTGTCAGCCCCTTTGAGTCTCCTATAGGAGAAAAAGGGGGATATAAATCCAAACTCTTCTTCTTCTCTTCTTTAATGGCAAACCACCTCTGCTTAATCACTTGCCTTGAAAAGCCCCTTGCTGAGGTTGCAAGAGTCACTGTAACTTCATAGTACTTGGCACACACTCATACACAAACAACAGCATAAAGAAAACATGCAAGGTATCCCTGAAAAGGATATGGGTATAAAAAAAGTGGAATGAAAGGAAGTCACTTAGAAAGATTCCATAAATCTGTCCTGTTCTCTTCAGTGTTGAAAAACATGTCACGATGTGCATCCCTGCTGCATTCATTTCCTAATATCAAATTGAATCAGAAGCATCTACTCATTCAGTGTTCCACAGGAGTATCACTGTCCCCACAACAAGCTAGATTTATTTTGGGACAATTGTCTTTATCTTATTGAGATGCAGGGTAATTTCAACAACTCATTCACCGTCTGCCACATTTATCTTTTAGCTTTTCATTACTGTCCCAAATAGCTGCATTTCCAGAGCATTTGCTTTTACCAGCATCCTTCAAATTGATCTTCTCAGTGTTTAAAAGCCATGTTGATCCTCAATTGATTTTAAATTGGATCCAAAGATACTTTGAAGCTATAGATCAGAAAAGGTTTATTTGTTGTGTTCACATTAATAATTTGTCCCAGGGGAAATTATCTTCATAAACAGAGCAGAGCAAAAAAACAAAACAAAACCCAATGTAGTCGGTGACTCATATATCTTCACATTAGTATAATACAGTGTCTCCGAAAGAAGTTTCTGTATATTTCGCAATATCACTGAAGGGTCATTGTAAACATTCATAGAGATCAAAACATACGGATTTTTCATCTCTTCAGAATGGTATAATCATTGGTAAACCCCAAAAAACAACAACACCATAATAAAAGTGCTAATGCTACTTTTAAAATCAAGGGAGAATAGATTGCCCATTTTAATGGCTTACTCTTTTTTTAAACCTTTCCCTCCCTCAAAATCTCCATCCAGAGCCACTCAAACAACAGGGAAGCTATTCTCAAAATGATGGTTTGAGACATCATTTCTGTTACAATACTAGCAGCAAGAGGCACACACAAGAGCAATCTACTTATATAACTAGAAGTCCAAATCCGAGCTATGATAGCTAAAGGATTCTAACGCTAAATTCCAAATATAAATGATCTAGAATGTTGCAGTTTTGTCTGAATAGAGAAGTGATTCCTCTCAGTGTTGCAGGTAATACAGATAAGTAACAGTTTACGCCAAATGGGAGTAGAATGAAGCATGATGCATACATCTCATTCCATACTTCTTTGCAGTACAGGTAAAGAAATAGCGGCCCCAGACTTACCGGGGGTCGCTGTTGCGGAGGTGGGGAGGCTCAATGGGTAGCCCATCAGTCGAAGGATCGACACGGGTGCTCGGATGCAAGCCTGTTTTCACGAGCACGAGTTGAAACACTGTCACATGCAGGGGGAAAGGGGCGTGCTCACCTTATAAGGTGGTGTGTGGGCCTGCCTTGGTCTCTTCCAACGGCCAAGGCAACAGCAACACCCACCCGAGTCCCCGCCCTATTGTAGGAACGGTTCAATTTGCACAGTTGATGTCTGTTTTGTGTTTCGGTTGTTGTTAATGTATTTTATTGTCACAGCCTGGTGGGTTAGGGCAGGAGATCACATCGTTTGGGGAGAAAATCTAGCTTGGGAGCTGGATTGGGGGGCCTCTGTAAGAGGCTTGGGGTGGGGTGGGTCTCATGGCGCAAGCTGTGGAGGCTATGCAATTGAGCCTGCTACCCCAGCAGGGGATGGGTGTCACAAATAGGGCTTGCACCCAGGTGGCACCTGCTAGCTCCCTGTCCCATGCCCCAATAGGGATTGGGGACAGTTTTAGGGGCCAGCATGGGTGCTGGCCCAAGGCTCCGATGCGATCCCGTTTGCTCGCCCTAGCTTCTCATTATAATAAAACGGGCTGTGGCCCAATTTTATTCCACAAGTGGTATTTGTGTGATTTTTGGAACCCAGGAGCAAGCACTTCCCATCCACCCGCAATTAGAATTCCTACTTTTCCTAGGCAACTGGGCAGCACTTGTTCTCTTCCATATAGCTGTATAATTAAGAATTATGCCTAAGCAACTTGGGAGATCCTCCCACTTTTACAGTGTTGTGCTGAAAAACAGGTTCCAAAACCATGACATTGCCTATACAACTAATAGTTGTCATTTCTGAAAGGGAGCACTGTTCTCTTACCTGAACTACGGGGAGTGTGGGAATGAGAAATTTCTTCTGGAGATCTGTGAGTATGCACCACAGCTCCAGAAGAGAAGATGTGCTGCCTAGGCAAATGGGTACAGCTAATTTTTTCCTGTGAGATTGAAGATGTAGCAAGTGTTTTCCAGTTGGCCAAGTCCAGCTTCTATTGCTTGCTACAGAAAGCTAATGAATAGTATTTGAAGGGAAACAAAAGGGATCATCATAGATCCCAACACAGACAAACAAATTAAGACAGTTTGGCTTTCTGTAACCATCAATGCACCATTTATTTTGTCCAGTTCTAAAAGTGTATCACTTTTATACCAACCACAAGAACTTTGCGAAAGCTTTGCAACAAATTAAATAGTTCCATTTTCAGTGTGGGAAACTGAGTTTTACTCTTCCAATTCCAGATACTCAACCCATAACAGGAATTTTTTATTTACAGTTTTTAAAGCACAGTAATTCATGTCAATGTTATTAAATGTAAAAACCTATTTTATAACTAGAGAACCATGAAGCTCTAAAACAAACAACTTGCTAATGAGCAGGCCAAAAGCAGTCAGGCATCCTTCCACCATGCCTGAATCCAACTCAGTTGAGAATCCCCCAGGAATATTTTATCTTGAAAAGTAATTGTCATTTGTATTAGACTGATTCTTGTGAGCTGCTTTGGGAGTTAATTATTGTCTGCAAAAGCAAGATTAAAAATATAACAAACAGAACATGAACACAAATTTATGTAAATGAGGCATTCTTACATTGCATCATGTCTGCAAGGTTTGAGAAATCTGAGTTTATGAAAGATAATTACAAGCATGAGTCCAAGTGGTCATTTGTGAAATTAGAGTGATGCTTTGCTTTGATTACATTTATGGCAGAAAAGGCAGATTCAGCACAACACTAACAAACCCTGCAAAAAGGTGTTAAGTACAAGAAACTTTTCCCAGTCATGGATATAAATTTCCGCCAATTGGATTCAGAAGATTTAGATTTTAATGACACCACATTTTAAATAAATTAACACTCACATTGTTCATGTTAAGCATTTTACCACACAAAGAACCAAAGGATCTAAAGGGGGGGGGATCTGGTTGTGGGAGTGTTGGGCAATTGCACTGGCAAATTTGCCCTCCCTGGGGCACCTTGGCAAAATGACAATTTTGTCAGTGTGTGGCTATTGTACCCCCCCCCCCGGTCTTGAATGCCATGCCAGCATCCCAGGGTTCTTGCTGCCACTTGCATAGTGGGGCCAGGCCTGGGTGTGGCCAGAGGAAGAGCCAGTGTTAGTCAGCTCCCTACTTTGCTGGCATTACGTTTATGGTCCACACTTGAGACTTAAGCCACCAAAAAGGGTCTATTGAGGCCCATCGAGGATTCTTAGTGGCAGGGAGGCTTTTTCACTTTCAGATCTTCCCCAAGCTGCCAGAAAGCCTCTATGGGAGCAGCAGAGTGGCACCGCGTTGTTGCCACAGCCCATCTCATCCAGTTTGGATGGCGCTGTCAACGTGCTGATAGGTTTGCAGTGCAATCCATAATAAAGTTACACCCTTCTAAGCCTGTGATTTCAGTAAATTTAGAAAGTATAACTTTGCTTAAGATTGCACTGTAAGTATGGTTTTAATGAAAGCTGAGATTTTATCATACAGAATAATAAACTCATTTTTTACAGCCACTCATAATTTTTCTCCACCTGTGGTAAAAGTCTGTAAGAGGTAATTCAGTTTCCTATCTGAATTGTTTAGAAACTTGATGTATACTATTCTAAGAATTATCCCCATAATATAAATAATCTTTTTTAAAAGATCTTCTTTCAACTGGAAATTGTAAAAATCTATTCTGAGAAGGGTCAGTCATGTCTGTAAACTCATCAGGCTGACTAGAAAGGCTAGCATACTTATCAATCATACTTATATTTGCTGTGAGTAATTGCTGCTCAAGTTTTAATTGGTTAATGGGTTTAAGTTTTACGTTGTTTTGATTTGCTGTCTTGAAGAATAGCCATGTTGTGAGCCTCCTCGAGCCCTTCGGGGATGAGGCAGCCTATAAGTTAATTAATTAATTAATTAATTAATTAAATAAATAAATAAATAAATAAATAAATAAATGTCAATTTTGAGCTACTCAATCAAATCATTACAGATAATTTCTCTGTTTTGTGACAGTTCTCTAGAAAAGGTGATCATTAACAGCCACCAGAAGTTCATTTTAAAAAAGTCTCAAAGAATGCATCAGCTGATGCTAAGTAATGTGAGTTTAATAACTGTTCTGACTTCAAAATGGCTCTTCTAATAGAACACAAGTTACTCCACTTGTGTTAATTCTGAATTTGCCATTGGCTAAGTGGCTGAGTGAAAATTGATTGATTTTTTTATATTTAGTTCCTTTTGCTTTTGCCTTATATGGTTCCTTCTGGATAAGTAGTGATTGGCTTTCTACTATATCTCAGTATCTTTTTTCTTTTTAGGAAAGCTACACTGGAATTGTATTCATGCACTTTAATTTTCACAACTGTGAAAAGTGCCTCCTCCAAGCCCTAACTAAAGTGTTATATCTTTTGTTCCTTGGTGCTTGGTCCTTTTCTTCATTCATTGTATGTTAGAGTAAGGCTCCAAGAATGTAGATACTTATCAAGACTGGGATGTTTCAGTGATTCTGTTCTCCTGCTGTTAAAATTTTACCCACATTAGATTTTTCCAAGTCTGGAGCTGTTAGAAGATTCTTACATATCAGATTTAAAGTTAATCCTATACAAATTTACTAACAATATATGTTACATTGATGCTGAAGGTCTTAAGTTAGTGCACACAGGATTGCAGCTGTCTTTTCCAAATTCATGATTTACAACACAGTCTTACTCATGTTTTCTCGGTGCAAGTAATGTACAACCTCCCCTCAGCTTGCTTTTGAAATGGGTTCAGAATTACACGTATTTAACTCTGAGGATCTTAGTTTATCAATTTTTTGCTTCTTCACGATAAGCAGAAAAGTCAAGGAAATACAGGCTGGCAGAAGGGAAGCAAAGAAATTACCCGGAAGAAGGAAAGAGACAGAGAAAATAAAGCCTCCAGAATGGAGAAACTTCTTTGGTAAAAATTTCAAGATTGCATAGTCTCTTTTCCAGAAAGCTCTAGAAAATACAATTCCATGAAGCTCTGACAGGGGCAGTTTCTGCAAGGGCTGAAAGCAACGGCTTCAGCCTGGTAAAACACCATTTTGGCGGGGACCCTTCGCACAGGTGCCACTGCCAAATCGATACAGAAGCTCTGTGCCTGCCCAAACGGTGCATTCAAAACTCACTTGGGGAGTGAGTTTTCCTGCAAACGCCGGCTTCCATCCGCTGCCATGCGGGTGGAAGCTGGCATTTTTCTCTCCCCAAATGCCTCGTTACCTTCTGCTGGCAGCTGCGTCACTCTATCGTCGTTCTGAGGAGGGAAGGGGACACGCCCCCTGGTCTCCAGTGCTTCAGCCGTTGCTGTGGCCATGGGGGTGTGTCCCCTTCCCTCCTCAGAGCAACGATAGAGCGACGCGGCTGCCAGCAGAAAATAAGGAGGCGTTTGGGACTGGGGAGGGGAATAAGCGGCTGTGCGGAGCTTGCTCCCACAGCTGCGCATCCCATGGGGGCATTTGTGCGAACAGCCCCATAGCCTGCATCAGCATGATTAATGCCGATGCAGGGTCTCTCCCTTGGCTGTGCGGAAACCGCCAGGTAGTCTCATTAGGTTTGCTAGTTGTTTGGACAATCCCAACTCAGCTCTATGGCCACAATAAATGTGTGTAAATGTGCATAAATCTCATCAATCCCATCTCCCACACGGGCCCTTTGTGGACAGCATAAATAAAATGTCTTGCTGACATTAAAAAAATCTTGTTTGCCTTTATCAGTCCATATAACATGGACAAATAAAGCCTTGGCAGGGAAGGCATTTTATTTTCTCTCTCTCTCTCTCTCTCTCTCTCTCTCTCTCTCTCTCTCTCTCACACACACACACACACACACACACACACACACACACACACACACACGCTCTCTCACTTTTGGTTTTTCTGCAGCTTTCACCCACCATTTTCTTCCCTCTTCAAGAGACTCCGTGCTGCCACCATTTGCAGAATGTTCGTATGGAGCTTCCTTTGCTTGCAGCTCACCTACACGTTCTTTCAGTGTATAAATGCATTAATAAAGTTAGTTTTTTGTAGCAATGCCACACACATCATTTCTTTTTTTTGAATGAGATATTTGTGAAGCTTAAACATTACAATGTGAGAATTGACTGCACTGCAGCAAAGCAATGCCCTTTCTAGCAGCCATCAGCCAGTCACTCACAACTCACTCACAACAGCCTCAGAAGATCATACCAATGCTCAACCTGACAAAGGGTCTGCTGACTGCCTGGCACCTGGATAAATTTACATTTTACTTCTTCCTTTATTCCCCCGCATGAAGTCATTTCCTTCCTATCTCTTAGAGAGAGCTGGAGCTCCAGAGAATGTGTCAATCTGTACCCCTTCCAATTGAATAGCTCTCAATTGAATAACCTTTTGATTCCACCTAAAGATCAATTAATACTCCAACTAAAGCCTAATATGACCATCATTTCCATGCTTTGTTATTGTAAGGCAAGAAATCAGTGACTTTGTCCAAAGCCAATGAGCCCCTTATTTAACATTGCCAGAGGGCCAAAATTTCCTGTATAAGGATACCCCAAACAACAGTTCCATGTCTATTAAGTCTGAGCTATCTTGGCTGTGGTTCAGTGTGTTCCAGACATGGTTTTCTTCTTGCCATTAACCACCAAAAAAAGTAATTATCACCCACTACCAAAACTATTCCAATCTGTCCTCACCTCTATCCAAACCCTAGGCTGCTTGAAACTCTGTGTTTTACCCAATTAAGTGTCCACTCCTATTATTTTGCTTTACAAGATTGTCAAAAAATTCACTTAAATTTGGTTTCTTGTGGATTTCTAAGAGGCAAAAAACTCTGGTATAAGAGGTAAAGATCCTGCAACCCGAGCCTCTTGCATTTGTGTGCCTGCCAATCCTCCTGACCTCAATTGGGATGAACCCATCCAATTTGGGTAATACTCCAACTGAGTTGCAATGTGCTTGTGTCTATAACATCTAGAATATATATTTAAATTGAAAATATTTATTTATTTAAAACATGTGTTAGCCATGTATTGTCCAAGGCTTTCATGGCCAGAATCACTGGGGTGTTGTGTGATTTCCAGGCTGTATGGCCGTGTTCCAGTATCATTTTCTCCTGTCTTTTTCTCCTGTCTCCTGCCTTATTTGCTTCATCAAAATCTATCTTCAAGTTATTGTTCCTTCTTTTTCATCTCTTCCATCAGTTAATAGATCTTTAAAAGTTTTAAATCAAGTAATTATTTTAGTGTGCCTTAGTGAAGGGTGTGCCTGAAAAGGAATGATACTTAACAGCAGGAACACTCAAGACCAACAAGTCTCACTCATTTTCTTCTCAGGGAGCTAACCTCCTTCCCCCTGGGCATCATAGTTACATAGCCAATCAGAGTGCAGGAGGTCACAGCCAATCAGGTGGCTCCTCTGTTCTGTCTCACTCTGACTATAAACAGTAAGTAGTTTTAGATAAAACTGTACCTTTAAAAATCTTATTCCCTTGCAGTATAATTCCAAAACCAGACCTTCACTCAAAGGTTCAGTGCAAAAAATTAAATCCCAGGTGTGAACATTTTCATTTGTTGGACCCATTCCAACTGGACAGAGGTCTGTGGCAGCCAAATAAGCTACAAAAATTGGGCTGGCCCTGGCTAGGAGCCCTCTGGATGGATGTTTAGGTGCTATAGACCCATCAACCAAGGTGTTTCCAGTACTCAGCTCCAGCAGCAGCTGCAGCAGCTCAATAAGGGTGCCTGGGGGAAATGGGGTGGCTGGTAAACAAGGGGAATGCCCAGTTTGTCCCTGGAACTCAACAAAAGGATCACACAATCAATATCAGCAATTGTTTGCACCAGGAATTTATTTGAGGTAAAAGAATCGTGAAAGATGACAGCCTCCCTGTGATATTGATGAAGGGGCACATAGTGGAGACAGAAATACCATCTCATTTTCTTCCAACCAGGTCTCAGTCATGCAAACCAGATTATTATTTTCCTTCGTTAGCAATCCAGACAGAAGTTTAGTTTTGTTTCTCACTGATCTGGTGTTCCACAATATAACAGAACATACAGGGGAAATTGGGGTTCTGTCATTATCATATTTTAGGATGAACCACAGATTAGATTAGCAGCAAGTGCTCTTAACTTTCACTGGCTCTTTTTGAAACTTCCATACCTACCAGAGCCCATTTTCACTGAAATAGTGGGTTCATCAGATAACTTGCCCATGCACAATCTGCTACCAGAGACTTCAAATACACCATGCCAAGAAGTCATAAATCAAAAAGACTGAAGCTATCCTAGCACTAATGGTGTTCAGAAGATATTGTCTTAGTGTATTATAGGCTAGTGCTGCTCTCAGGCTCCAAATATACAACTGACATATCATGCAGTGAGAACAGGACAAGCCCTTTCATCCAAGGTGGCAGGGTAGGACGCGATGCACCGGGCGTGCGCTGTGCTGTGGTGGGGGTGTGGCAGGGCGGGGGCGCAGGATGCAGGGCTGTGGTGGGGGTGTGGCAGGGCGGGGGCGCAGGATGCAGGCGTGCCTCGGGTGCAGTTCCCCTTGCTCCAGCGAGTCCACCCCTGCTTTCATCTTGTACTGTTTATTACAGACAATTATATGGAGATGGACCAACATGTGCAGTGACAGAAAGGCTGGAAAACCCTACTGTTTCCCAGAGATAGATGTTTTCACATCTACAGGGAAGATGAGAAATCCATCTATTATACTAACATATGTTTATTGGCTCATGGCTTCTAGTGGACTCAGACAACTAGAACCAAGATCAGCTAGGATCTTCCTACACACGTATGTGTGGGTGGGTGAAAATTCAAAAGATGTGTTCTCTCTCTCTCTCTCTCTCTCTCGTAAGGAGAGTATTTTCTTTACACATACACCTACTTTCAATTTCCAGGTGGGAGGGAAGAGCAGCTGCCAAGTTCTGTAGTTTTCAAGTTAGCTGGAAATCTCTCTGAGTTTCATTTTCTTTATTCACATTTGCACCATAATTTCTGTAGCCTGAATATCCTCTAGAGATGTACTATCAGAATAAAGCTTTGATATGAAAAGGCTGATTGCATTTCTACCTCCACATCTTGCTGTAGCTAACATTTCAGAAACAGCCCTGTTTGACTCTCATCCTGGCAACCAGCTATTGAAGGGATACATTCTGAGAGGTGATAGCAGAGATTGGAAAGAAAGACCCCTCAAAGCTCTTGAGAAAAAGAGAGTAGCAACTGAATGCTTTTGCAAAGGTGGTTTCCTTTAGCAAAGATAACTTCTCCCTGGCTTCTGAGAAAGGCTGCTCTTGTTGAAGCCTCTGCTACTTTAGTTGTTTAGAGACAGAGAACAAAGTAGTCACTGTGCATATGTCCTTCTTGCCTCTTGGCCTCAAATGGCCTCAGCTGGGGACATATTTCTCCTTTTTCTCCTTCATACCTTTCCAGGCATCTTAATTTTTGGTCAGGTGAACTGTTTCTGTTGAAGCAATGTCACTGAGATACACAGTTTTGGTTGAGTAAAAGGGTGTGCGTGTCCTCCAGCTTATGCTTAATAGTTCTGCAGCTAAGGTAAATACTGAAAATTGTGCATCACCTGCATAGAGGTCTATAGACTCTAATTATCACTGATTATCACTCCACCATGAACTGGCCTATGGTCTACTGTGATTGTTGTTGTGTCTGACCTGGATTTAATGACAGCAATTGGCTGGGCAAGACAAGAATAACATTGTAGGTTAACTATTTTACAAACATAAATGAGATGTAATTACGAAGATGATTGATGTTTCTCTTCATCAGGTTGTTTGGCCAGAATAAATCCCTTATCTAGCTTGAATCTATTAAGCGTGTACTTTAAAAGATTGCAGTTTAAATGAAGAAATAGTCCAATCCATAAGCTGTTTTTGGAGCATTTTTATAACATATTGTAGAAGCAGTCTATGAATGTGATTTACCCTTTTTCATTTCTTGCTGCCTAATGGACACTAATAAAAAGTCCAGAATCTTCTGTCTTGAGGGATTAAATAGAAATGCTAATCTGTTTAAAGGGAATCATAAAACTGCCAAGTTTTTAATGAACCTTATGAAAATTTTACTATAAACTGTTTTCGAAGTGACCCCTTTTCTGATTTGGGGATATTAAAATTGCAAGAGAAAAAGGAAGGAAAGGCAGCTACTGCTAAGACATCTATTGAAAGAGTTCATGACCTGATTGTTCTATTGGTAACCCCTGGAAAAAACAAAATCAGGTTATCTGAATAAAAATGAAATCTGAATTCACTTGGACCAGGTCACTCAATCAAAGAGAAGAAGGCTGAGGGCAAAGGAAGATTTTTACTGCTTCAGCCAGTGAGCAAACGGTACCTTCCATTGTGCAATATATACAACAAGACCTTGCATAGTCAGGATGTTCCATTCACTTAAACAAAGGCAGCAACAAAACATCCATCACTTGGCATATTTACAGGAACTCAATGTGTAAATGCTGTTGCCTTGCAGGTGGTGAGTTCTTGTTGTGCATTGGAGCCCTTATGCCTGAAAAAACCATCCATGGAGGGCTCATGCTTCAATGTCACTGTACATAAAAATGAACAGGAGTCTTGTAGCACCCTAAAGACTACCACCTTTTGTTCTAACATAAACCCAGCAGGTCAAAGAGTTATGAAATGCAGGAAACACAGGATAAGAAGTAATTATATAAAATTCATCTGTAATTTTGTGGTGCTTTGACCTGGATATTTACAATGTTTTTCTATTTATGTAAGCATAGTGAGGACCACTGGTGTAGGCCCAACTGGTGGATGAAACCTTATACTAGTTTTAAAAATCAGTTTGCTGCTAAGATTCCAAAAGATTCCTGATCAGTTTGAGTCCAACAGATTAGTACTTATGTGAATCTTAGTACAAAAAGTTCCCATCAGTGAGGCTGCAGTATAGAAAGTATAGAAGTAATTCTCCATCTTCATTCTAAAATAAACTTTTAATATGACACAAAATTCTTTTAAATTCATCTCCTTTCACAAGCAGGTTCAACCCATTCTGAGCTGCCTCAACTCACATTCCAAAACTGACCTAGAAGCAAAATGGGGGAGAAAAAGAGGATCCCCACACATTCTGGCAGGAAAAGAGGAAGCAAATTGCAAACCTTGTACTCAAGCACTGGGAATGGGACTTACTTAACATTACAGCCATAAAGTAATGATGGGCAGTACCTCATTTCACTTGGCACATCCATTGCAAGATTCTACCCCTTCTGGCAAATTTTGCTCATTAAATCTGTTTTCAGTGTCAGAAGCACTAATTCATATTCATAGGTGGATATTCTT
Source organism: Sphaerodactylus townsendi (assembly GCF_021028975.2). Lineage (NCBI taxonomy): Eukaryota > Metazoa > Chordata > Lepidosauria > Squamata > Sphaerodactylidae > Sphaerodactylus > Sphaerodactylus townsendi. Next base: position 42,311,371 of record NC_059434.1, on the reverse strand, counting down.
CATCTAGTACATCTCTCCCACTTTCCCCTTGAATTTGTACCACTTTTCCATTGTTCAAGGCAGGATGCAAATCAACCACTATTAAAAATATTAAAATCAAACAAATCTGTAGCCAATTTAGAAAGAAGTCGATCATAGCAGCTGCCCAATTGAAACCAAATGCTAAGGGTGAACCTAAATCACTTTGGAACTAAAAAAAAGTCTTGCAGATATTATGACAAGATAAGAGTGAGATGGTCCTTGGAGCCAGCACTGAGATTACAGTTCTCACCCTATAGGACTAGGGAACTGATTTATGGCAACCCCATTTTTAAATGTCATTAAAACACTATGATATTTTGAGTCATTTATTGCCTTAAGTAGTGCAGCAAATTATAAAGGTGCTGTAAAAACAAACAAACCTATTGTGCTCTGCCTTACTGTACATCAGGTTTTTGCTGAGATTTGCCCATCATCCATCCCTGTGAATAATTTCAGAGAGGCTGATCACTTTTTGAGGGACAGGGCCAGAATGTTTTGAGCCTCCTTCAAATAGCTGGAACAGGAGCTTTTTCATGTGTTCCACAATGGTGAATCATGGTATGTTCTAATTGGACTTTTAACTGGCTAGGCCTAACTGTTTGGGGTAGGAATAGTGCAAGTTACAAAAGTATAGTTCGGGATAATTTGTAATCTTTGAGCCATCTGGGATGGGTATTCATTCCTAAACTAGCCTATCAAGCAGCCTGTTGGTTTGGAAGGGGAGCCATTGTGTTTCAGCTGAGTCCTTAGTTTCTCAAACAGCATGAGGGAGGTGAAGCTTAACACTTGCCAGTACAGTTTTATGTACAGGTGAGAAGAAATGAAAGCAGAGGCATGACTGGCTAAGTTTAGAGTTGAGATGGGCTTGCCCAATTAAGTAGTAGACATGGCAGACTGCTTGCTAGTAACAACCCACACTAATTCAGGAGTGTTTAACTTATTATTTATTTGTTTGTTTGTTTGTTTGTTTGTTTATTTATTCATTCATTCAACTTATAGGCTGCCTCATCCCCGGAGAGCTCGAGGCGGCTTAAAATTAAAATTAACCAATCTAAAGGCCAAAAAGAAAGGGAGGGGGCGGGAGGGCCTGTGATGGTATCAGAGAATCAGGCCCAACCGAGATGGAGAAAGATGGAAACAGGCAGCCTCAGTTGCAATTTCAGTTTCAGATCATCCAGTTGCAGAGCATCCAAGAATTAACTAGTTAACCCACATACTGGTGTCTCAGGTATTTATTTGTGGGTACTGCTACATGTGCTGTTTAATGTATCTGTAAGGTTGCCAACCTCTAGGTGGGGTCTGGAGATCTCCAACTGATCTCCAGATAACAGTGTGAGTTGGAGTCTGGAGAAAATGGCTGCTTTGCAGAGTGAACGCCATAGGATTATACCATATTGAAGTCCCTATCCTTTCTAAACCCCAGGGTCCACCCCAAAGGTTGACATGACAGATATTTCCCAAGTGGGAGTTGGCAATCCTGTGTATCCAGTGAATCAAAGGCACTGCGAGTCAAAGGACCATTGGGAAAGATCAGTTAATATGGGGAGATGATGCTCTGCAGTGATATAATTAATTAATCAGAACACAGCAAACAGAATGTAAATGCCAGTTTATTCCATAGTAACCTCTCTACCTACTAGAAAACTAAGGGTTGGAGAGTTAACTTGAAGTTTAACATCAGTTGAGAAAGACCAGATGATTAAATAGCCCCACAACAGAAATAGGTCCAGTAGTTTTATAACAGTTTTGATGGCCCAGAGTACCTCTTAGCTATCACATCAATGTTTCGTGAGGAGGGCTTCAGGTATTAGAGAACCACAGGGTATCAAAATATCCATAAACTATCCCACCTTAAGTAGAGTAATTACTTCCCAAGGCACTGCAGCAGCTAAAGCTATAATATAAATCAATACATTTTGATAAGAAATTCCAACAACACTCATTCCCATAGATCTCATTATCATCATCAGTCTGTAGGGAACCTATCTAGTAAACAGTTGCAGAGAAATATGTATTTGCAGACCATAAAAAAGGGAAAAACCTAAGCTAGCACTAGCATTTATTGTATTTAAATTTAAAACTATTTAAAATGGTCTGAATTCTTGCAAATCATTTTCACATTGTATGAAAACTGTTAACATGCATGAATGAGTGAATGAATGATTTTTTGCCTTAATGAGAAAGCAGGCTATCAGGGGAGCTAATGTAAGAAATGGATTATGCCTCCAACTTATGCTGGGATAGTGTTTAAGCCTTGGGACTGTGCATAACATTAGGATTTCTAAGGGTGGTATGATTAACTGACGGTTCAGTTATGTAAAAGAAGAATCTCATAGGTTTTGTTTTTGGAAAGCTAAGCAGGAGGAAGATGGTTTTTCGAGGACAGACATTATCCATTCTTCCTGATAGAACCCATCAAGTTCCTGTCTCCCACAGTTCAAAAATACAAACATTTACAGGCCACAGATTCTTGAGAAGATTAGTCCTGCCCCTCAATTGGGGTTGCCCACCTCCAGTGGGTCCTGGAGTTTTCCCAAAATGACAACTGATTTCCTGATTAAAGAAATCAGCTCCCCTGAAGGAAACAGCAGTTTCAGATGGCTGACAATATGGCATAGCATAAAGCGTAGGACACATAGAAATCCTAGTGTGGTATCACACCGCTACCTAGTTTAGTCACCTCGCCAAACTCCCTAGACACCAACCCCAAATCTCCAGGAACTTTCCTAATTTCATACATGCATTGTCAAGAAACACATGCAATTGCAATGTGTGAACTTGGTGGGCAGCCCCATCCACGACCTGTGTGCCCAAATGCAGCACCACAGCTGTGTCTGAACATAGCTCCCCAAAAAAGCCTCCCCACCACTGAGAAGCCCCAATGGGCTGCACCACAATTATACCAGCCAAAGGCTGACTTATATGTGGACTGCAGCCCTTTTAATCTCTACTTCAGAAAAAATTTAATCTGTACTTTGAGAAACAGTTCAAGGCATTCTCATGTATCCTGATGGCCCATCATGCCTCTCCTCCCTTTTGTTCAGACACCATGTAAGCAATCAACTCTTTATCTCTGGCTTACTTGCCAGCTTACATCATACTACCTCAGGACATGTTTCAAGGTATAAATATTAGTCCTTTGACCCTTCATAGTGCATAGTTTTGGATCTGTTCATGCGCCCCCACTTGCATGTGGTCCTTTTCCCTTTTTCTCTAGGACATGGCTGTTTCTGCCTTACTTCAATGCTACCTTAGGTGGACCTCTCCTCATCTATATTGGTAAAGCAGCAGTGGCATAGTATATTGGTAGAGTAGCAGTGGCGTTGTGGTTAAGAGCAGGTGTACTCTAATCTGGAGGAACCTGGTTTGATTTCCCGCTCTGACACCTGAGCTGTGGAAGCTTATCTGGAGAATTCAGATTAGCCTGTACACTCCAACACACGCCAGCTGGGTGATCTTGGGCTAGTCACAGTTCTTCTGAGCTCTCTCAGCCCCACCTACCTCACAGGGTGTTTATTGTGAGGGGGAAGGGAAAGGAGTTTGTAAGCCCCTTTGAGTCTCTTTGCAGGAGAGGAAGGGGGAGATATAAATCTAACTCTTCTTCTTCTTCTTCTTCTTCTTCTTCTTCTTCTTCTTCTTCTTCTTCTTCTTCTTCTTCTTCTTCAATATTGCCATCCTTGAAACCATTTCTTCCCTTTCCATTTCTTCCCTCTTAGTTAGCTCTTGGATGCATTTTGTACGTTTGTATATATTTGAACGTATATGCAGTCTGACTATTATTTTTTAAAAAACCTGTTTTATTGCAACAGTCTCCTTATTTAAGAGTTTCCATCAATATTATCCTGGTGTGCACAGGTTATCAATCTTTGTTGCCCTTCTCTTGCTCTGTCACCACAGCTAATTTCCCCCATCTAAAGTGAAGACAGTCTGTTTAGGGTAACAGTTTGGTTCACACATCAGAAATGTAACAATAATTTACCCTGGGGACAAAAGCATTAAAATCTTTGCTTCTCAGAGACATCTTTGAAATCTCATTATCTACATGGGTGCAGTTCAAACACTAGATCATGTTCTCTACATTTATTTTTCTGACATCTCTCCTTCTCGGTGAGTTTCCATCATGTTCTCAAGTTGTCTATTTGGATCTGAAAGCAATTTACATTTTTTTCTAAACCAATAAACATTCTTATTATTTCTCCTCAAGACTTATTATGAGGCAACAGAATGAATGTGAATGCTGAGCTTTTTTTCCCTTAAAACCCTATTATGTATCAATAAAAAGAGGCATTAAAATAAAAGTCAGCTTTGTTTAGGAAATCATCCAGCAGTCAATACTGCTATTGTGTGATTAGAAGTTGTGCAAAAAAAGAAAGAAAGGTTAGCTAGTGCAACAGTTTACATATTCTGATTTTCAAAATCTGTCTTGGAACAACAGAAATATATTGAGAGAAAATGAGCTATTTACTCTGAAAGGAAATGGAGTATAGTGTTAGCTAAAGCAACCACCTGCTGTCTTGAAGATACTTTTAAAAGGAATAAAAGAAGAGTGCACTATCTGAAGGGAAACACTTGTATTTATCAGATTTCATACAGTAAAACAATATTTACTTCCCTCTTGTTCAAGTTCATATGAGTGTAGTGGTGATTTTTTCCCGTGCCTGTTGAAAAAGATGATAAATCCCAGCAACTTCTCAATGAGTAATGCATGTAGTTCATTTTAACCTCCAGTATTTCACCATAATGTTAATATTCTCATAGAATGGAAAGGAAGAAAGATGCTGAAGATTCACTAATAGCTGACATTTATCATCAGGCATACTGGTGATAGATTCATTTCCAAACAAATGTAGTTTGCCATTGGCAAAGAAGATGCAAATGAAAAGACAACTGTCATATGCTCACAAAAAGTGCTCAGAAGTGGTTTGGCAATCCTGGACTTCCTCAGTGGTCTCCCATCTAGCTAGGGCTGACCCTGCTTAGCTTCAATATGTGAAGAGGTCAGGCTAGCCTGGGTGTGATGGACTGCAAGGAAATATGATTTTTTTCTGTTTACAATCAGAATGAGACAGAAAGACCTAGGAACAGGGGAGCCACCTGATTGGCTGTGATCTCCTATATTCTGATTGGCCAAGTAACGGTATGATGCAGAGGGGAAAGGTGGTTAACTCTCTGTCAGAAGAACCTGTGGGAGCTTTTGGTCTTTAGCATTCCTGCTGTTAAAAGCTGTCTGCTTCAACAGTATTTAAATCATAACAACTCTAAAGGGAGTAGTTGAATGAAAGTGTATGACTGCTGCTGATATCAACCTGAGAGCTGTGGTGAAAATGAACATACACAGACTGGAAGGACTGGTGGGGTGGTTTATTAATGGGCCAAGCTGAAGGGCCATATAAACCAGTGAAGAATATTCCTCTGTGGAGTTCTGAACTGTTTTCTGTCCTTTGCTTTTTCTCTGTTGTTTCTGAAAACACTTCTACTACACTGTTAGGGGGTGGGGTTTGCTGAAATGTTTCCAAGCCTTTCTCACAGTACGGTCATATTTGAAAGATTGCCCAATTTCCTCCCCCTGGTTCACTATTTTTTTTTTTGCATCATTCATGGTCCATTCCCCCTCGCCTCTTCAGGTTCATCATTGTGTGTGTGTGTGTGGGATTGCTGTTTGAGGTGACTCAACAAAGCATCTTTTAAACCGATCTACAGAGCATTGAAGCAATGAAAACAAAGCATCATTTCAACTATTTTCTAGAACCTCAGGTGGCCATGTACCATTTGGAGAAAGTGAATGCAGAAAGTAAAGGTGGGGTTTTTTTTCAAAAATATTCTGGATATGTTCTAAGCGACTTCTGCGGAAAAGAGCTTGATGTCATAACGAGTTTGTGTAGCACCTTGAACCATTTCATGCAGAACAAAAGTGAGTCAGCAGATGCATGAAGTATTTGCCCAGATGGCAAACATATACATGGTTATGAACAGGAGAGGAGAGAGGAAGATAAATTATTACAAAATAAAATGAACAGTCACAAACAAGTTAAGGAACAGGCTGTTTCAACACTGGCTCCCTGTTCACCAGTGGCAAATAGGACCACCCCAAGAGAAAACCTTCCACCCCCAAAAAAGATCGACCTCACTCACCACAGATGCTTCATCTGCTGCTTCCAACTACTAAATGAATGGAGCAGCAGCAAGCCAGGCAGCACAAGTCTAGGCTGCCATATGACACTGCTACTGCCGCAAAACTGCTGCAAAAAATCACTTCAGAGTCAACTGATCAATGGGTTGTTCCTTAGGTGAGTAAAGCCACTTTATAGGATTTGTTTTATGTCCCATGTCAGCTCTTATAAAGGTATAACTCTAATTCAGATTGAATTGTTGAACTCCCACAGTCAAAATCCACTACTCATTCTGCAAAGGTTTAGAGACATTCCTCAGGAAAAGCTAAGCACTCATCTCAGCATTTTTTCTCCATTTGGAATCCAGTGAAACAGTATTTTTCATTAAAAATCTAGAATTGTATTGAATAGCATACTGATGAAAATGTGTATTTCCGCTAAACTTTTTCACCACTCCCTTTGAAGTCAGATTTGATTCCTAGGAAGATTATTCCTGCAGCTGATGGACACTCATGAAAGAACAGCAGCATGAGTAGGAGGACAACAGTAAGTAGGAGAAATGAAATGAAATTATCTCTCTTCACACTGACACAGCACCATTGATGGAATCCCAAAAGGGACTGATTTCATCACCTTTCTCCTCTTCATTGCCACCACTCCATCCACCAGGCTGTTTCACCTTAGTGTTAAGGCACAGTGGGGGAAATAAGACTATGGAGGAAATCCGTGTCTCTTTACTTTGTACCTCATTAGATAAGCCCTAAGTTGTAAATAAACAAATTTGATAATTTTTAAGGTCTATTTCAAATAAAATTTAGTTTTAGTGTTAGGCTTTTAGGGAAATGGACTACAGCTTAATGTGGAATTTATTCCGTATTTCTCTTTTCTGTTGGATAAGCATATGGTCCCTTTTCAGATAACCATCCAGATAATGCAAAGGAGGGGAGTATAGTTGCAAGCCCTGCCCCTAAGCATTGTGTCCACTAGTTTGTGTATAAAACTCCAGTGCACATAAAATTTTACATGAAAAGGTTTGTCTGAGCACTTAGAAACCACATGAGGGGTTGTTGTTTTTTGCCCTGTTCTTGCTTATGGATTGATCTAGCCCTCCATCCATCAACAGTCTGCTGATGATTACAAATCTTTCCCCTGTATCTATCTCCTGTTTCATCCACACAGCAGTCCTTTTCAACACTGAGAAAGTTTGTTGTGGGCTCCTGTGACCCATGTGGTTTAACAGTCACATGAGTGAAAATGCTGCAGTGAACAGACCATACCCCTTTACTGTACACACATTGTTGTATGAATAGGCAATAGTATACTATAACGGTGTTTCCTACTGAAAGTATTTTACATTATGTAAACATTTATGAAGATTTTTAAAATGTTATGAAAAGACCCTCTGCAGTTGGTGAGGAAACCTCCAACCCAGAATGGGGAGAGAACAGCATATGAGTTGTGAAGCTGGCTGGAAAGGGGGTGGCCCTCCACCCTGTAGGAACAACTCTGAATGCAAACTTTATTCCCTACTCCAGATGGTTCGGCACTTGTCTCCACAAATACATGCCCACTCTGCTCTGGCCATCCTGACACCCTCCACTGATGTGTGGTCACCACTCACCTGTTTGGCCCACCAGCTCCTTGCTATGACTGCCTTTAAGTCTTTCCCCAGCAGGTGTCATCATCCACGGAATGAGATGAGTTGTCCTTTGTCCTGTCTGCAGAATGAGCCTCACCATTCAAAGGGCATGCCTTTTCTGGTCAGGGCTGCAGCTAACACCAGCTGCAGCTTTTGTTGTGTTCTTAAGGCCATACTTGTCCCACCAGCTTAACCTACTAGAGGCCAGCTTCCATTCCATGAATCCCCTCACCCTTCACAATTTCACTCTGTATTTGATATGAGAATCAGAGAGCACTAGGCCTTGCAAATGAGCCAAAAAAGATAATGTTTTATGCTTACACTTGGAAATCCCCCCCCCAAATCTATTGATTTATTAATATCCATTGAACATTCTACATTAAGCAGAAACTTTTGCCTAATAGTTTGCCTTCAAGCAATCACTATGAAGAAAAGGCAATCCACTGTTTCTGGAAAAACATATAAGTTAAAAAAAATTACTCCAAGTGCCAATTGCCAGTTGCTTTTAACTTATCAGAGTGCCCAAGTGCTTTGTCATAGGCAATGAACAGCTGCATCACAAACTTTTCTAGATTTGAGTAAGAAATTTATTACCCGGCTGAACAATTTTGTCTTCAAGTACACTGTCTGTCTCTTATATTGAAAAGAAAGCTTAGAGACAGTAGATGAACAAGTGGTGGGAACTGTACATTTTTATACATTGTGAAGATTAATACAGCTAGTTCTTCTGTAGTGAGCTGCCAGAAACATGGAAGAAAGTATGTGGGAGCTGCCCCCTCTGTAAGTTATTACTGATTTATAAAGCTGTAAGGGGCTTTTGTATTGCCTGAGATGAAATTTTGATCTCTATGAACAGAGGACGTTGTGATGTTGAAAGTGTCCTACTGGTTTTACTCATCCAAAAAAGAGGTCCTCCGATTAGGCTGGAAAAGAGTACTTTTTTTTTTTAGCTACTGATGGATTTATGTTATTTTCATCCAATTTTCCAAGAGAAACTGCAGCATTGTTCTCTTTTAAAGATACAGACCACTGACTTTAGCATCTGAGGTGTAACTCCTTATCAAGTTTAAGTTCAGAAACATTTCATGACTAAGTTATTGTAGACACTGGCTTGTGACCAGAACCACCACACCCTACCAAAACAAAAAACAAACAAACAAACAAGTGGCTTTTAAGGTGGGAGAAGAGAATCCTTCATGCAGTGATAGCAGAGACTGTGTACAGTTGCCATTGGTTCAAACTACAAAATATGCTAGCTCAATGAGGGACTATAAAATGTACACTGCAAATATTTAGTTAATTGAGTGAACTGACAAAGAAATCCAACTGGGGACACAGTTGAGACACTGCAGACACTCCTGTTTTATCCACACAGCAGTCCTTTTCAACACTGAGAAAGTTTGCTGTGAGGTCCTGTTACCCATGTGGTCCTGAAACTTCACACACTCAATAAAGTAACACATTCAAAAATATTGGTATCAATTTAGCCTCCCAAGTAGACTTGTTATGTGGTTGTACTTTCTTCATTGTACATACAAACATGTTTCCTATTCCATTTGATACAGTGGAATGATGCTTTTGCTTCCACATTCCCTCAAAAGATAGTGAAGTTGTCAGACACAATTGGTGGGAAGTTAACTCCTGCCTCAGGCAGTGGGGCATCACAGTGAGAATGCTGGTTAATGTTGTCATGGCCCTTGAGCAGCACTTTTGCTTTGGAATTTATGAGGAAGTAGACAATTTCCCCAGCAGCTTTTGTAGGGTTGAAGTGTGAGTAACTGACTGTCCAAGTGAGTGAGCAGCAAGAAGGAAGAGTGAATAAATGAGAACTAGATCATGTTTATTTCATTTATTTGTAACATTTTATGCAACTTTAAAAACATGTAGAATTAAACCAATTAAAATGACAAACAAAACATATAAATAATTAAAATATATAAACAGGAAGTAAGGTCAGTGAGGAAATGCCAAATAAAACAGAATTCCATAATGTGGGTGCCATTCTGAGAAGACCCTTTCTTGAAGTGTAAAGTTTACCTGGAAAGTGTTTTACAAAGTGATCATAGAGGAACAGTGAGCAGTCTTCCTCTTCCAGCAGGTCATATCCCATTAGGCTTCCAACATCTCTGAAGAGTTCCTCAGGCCTCCAATGCACAGAAATAATGATGGGAAAGAAATATCATGTCTTCACCACCGTTACCACTTAGAACAAGCTTATGATTGGTAGCTAATGCCTTATCAGCTTCATCACAAGTCTTTCTTCACTGTCTATAAGTCATACCATTGTTTGTTTACATTTCATGAATTCCTTTGGTAAACCAAGAGACTTCTCATGCTCTAATGCTAGAGAGAGGTTGCCTAGGAGCAGTGGCGTAGTGCCAAGGAGACAGGGGGGTGCATGATGCACCAAGCGTGCACCAGTGTAGGGGCATGGTGGGGTGTGGCAGGGGCATTCCAGGACATTCTGGGGTGTTCCAGGGGCAGGTGGGGTGTGGCAAGGGCACAGGGCACATGTGTGCCCTGGGCACAGTTCCCACTCGCTCCAGCCCTGCCCAGGAGTCATCATGTCAGTTGCTCAGATTGAGACCAATCAGGTCATCAACAAAAGGAACATTTCTAAAACTATCTGAAAACCATTAGAAACTATTTTTATTTCCTCCACCAGCTCATATAATTTCAATTCAGTCTCAGAGTCCCAATACTAGGTACACACTTTTACAACTGAAAAACACCTGGATAGAACACTGCACTAGTGTACAGACCTTAAACATATAACACAGTGTTTAATCTATACTAAGGTACTTGAAATCTTGGGTTATTTGTTTTCTAAGTAAGGCTTCCCCACTTGGAATCAACAATGTAAAATCAGCCTTGAAAACAGAACTAAGTTTACCCTTTGAACTCAGAGAGAGATGAGATACTATATTATTCACTCATGCACACAGTGTGGATCAGCCTTTGTCTAAATAATGTATTTGTTTCAGTGTCAAGAATCTTTCAACTGTGCTCTGAGTTGTAAAGGAAAGGGTGAAAGACTCCAACAAAAATTAAGCATTACTTTAAAGGCTTAATCATGTGGATTACAGAAGGCAACCAAACAATTTGCCTGAAGCAAATTGTATATTTTGCCTTCTATTATGTACAAGAAAATACAATATAACTCCCTTTTGTTATCAAGAATTTCTGAAATAGAAAGGAAAATATAAATTGAAATGCCTACTCTATTGGTTTTTTGACTCAAGCTCTTGAAGTACGCAATTTTCCTTTTAACTTTCTAGCCAAACTAAATTTGAACCACTACACTCTGTTTCCTTTGCATCAATTGTGAAATGGATGTGCGGTCCTGTAGGTTCACACTTTAACTATTCATTTTTTAAAAATAATTTGGTGAGCTGTAATGTATGATTCAATTTCCTTATTTTGTTACTTTTATACTGAATTTTGTCCACAGTTTTGTTTCTCCACTTTTGGGTAAAAAAATAAAATGCACATATATAATTTGGTTGACACCTGGCTTGACAGCAGTACATGTGAAAGGGATCTGAAAGTCTTAATAGACCACAAATTGAACATGAGTGTGATGAAGTAGCCAAGGAAGCGAATGTAATTCTTGACTCTGGCTGGGGAGCAAGTTGGGGCCGCTCGCACAATAGTGTTTGAACGGCCTCTGAGCCTCCACTGGCACAATTCATGGAGGTTGGAGGGCAGCATGGGCAGGTCCCTGCAGCCCTCCAGAGTGATGCTGGACAGGAAGGTAAGTGGAGGGGGCCGACCCAGAGGAATAAGAAATATTCACTCATCTCTTGCAACAAGCACAGAGCCCGCCACTGGGTTGGAGGATCTGAGACATATGTTAGAAAGAGGTGTGATGCGTTTATTGAAATTATACAGATGTAGTAATTTTTAAATTCATTAACTGCAATATCTACATTTCAAGGTTCATCAGACAATATAATTAAATATTTCTCTACAAGTGTTAATTAAACTAGTCAATTAAAGTACAAATTAATATACTGCAGTAACACATTGCCTATTATTACAAGAAAAACACATAAAATAAGAATTGATCACATTAGCTACATTTTGGAAGTTATCACTTTTGTAATGTTCCTTTTAGATCTGAATGTAAATCAGCATTGCCACTGCAAAGCAGAAAGCATACACACATAAAGCTCCTCAGATCAGCACCATCAATTTTAATACACTTGTTATGCAAAAGGTCAATCCATTATGTAACGTTATGTATGATATAAATACAGTGTTACTTGCCAGTACAGTCTCCAACATTCCTTAGAGGACCTTGCCTCCTCTTGAACATTTTGCCCTATCTTACTCATGTTGTTCAACCTCCCGTCTGTATGCGGTTTCATGGTCTCATTCGAGACAACGATGAAACCGCATACAGACGGGAGGTTGAACAACTAGCCTCGTGGTGCCACTGGAACAATCTAGAACTGAACACACTTAAAACCGTAGAAATGGTGGTAGATTTCAGGAGAAACCCTCCCATCCTACCTCCTCTCACAATACTAGACAACACAGTATCAATAGTAGAGACCTTTAAATTTCTAGGCTCCATCATATCTCATGACCTAAAATGGTCACCTAATATCAAAAATGTCATCAAAAAAGCACAACAAAGAATGTTCTTTCTGCGCCAACTCAGGAAGCTCAAACTGCCCAAGGAGCTGCTGATACAGTTCTACAGAGGAATCATTGAGTCTGTCATCTGCACCTCTATAACTGTGTGGTTTGGTTCTGCAACCCAACAAGATCGACACAGACTTCAGAGAATAATCAGAACTGCAGAAAAAACAATTGCTGCTAACCTGCCTTCCATTGAGGACCTGTATACTGCACGGGTCAAAAAAAGGGCTGTGGAAATATTTACTGACCCCTCGCATCCTGGACATAAACTGTTTCAACTCTTACCCTCTAAACGTCGCTACAAAGCACTGCACACCAAGACAACTAGACATAAGAACAGTTTTTTCCCGAATGCCATCACTCTGTTAAACAAATAATTCCCTCGATAATGTTAAACTATTTATTATATACTTATTATATAATTACTGCACTACTTTTTTTATCATTCCTATTACCCATCTCCTCCCACTTATGACTGTATGACTATAGCCTGTGCTGACATTTTATTTTATTTTATTTTATTTTATGATTTTACATTTTATGTTTTCATTACTACTGATTGTTTCCTGATTGCTTACTAGACCTATATGACAATCATTAAGTGCTGTACCTTATGATTCTTGACAAATGTATTTTTCTTTTATGTACACTGAGAGCATATGCACCGGAGACAAATTCCTTGTGTGTCCAATCACACTTGGCCAATAAAGATTCTATTCTATTCTATTCTATTCTCTAAAAGTAGATTGAATCAAGTTGCCTGTTATTCTCAAATGTATGACTTCCATTTGAGCGCATCGGCTATTCTTTCATATCCAATTTGAGATGCTCATACAGAGTTCACTTTTATTGAATTCCTCTGCAGACTGTGTAGTCCTAAGCAGAGCTGCACTCTTCTAAGTCATTTATTTCAATGGTGTTTGAATGGTATAACTCTACTTAGGGCTGCACAGTTTGACTTTCAGTATCTTGGCTATTATCATATCAAGCAGTATGGGTTATGCTCAGTCACCTGAGCATCCAAGCAAACTAGCAAATGTCATGGTGAACATATATCATTTCAGTAAACTAAATTTCAAAACCATTTTTTAGAAAAAAAAATCAAGTTCCTGTTAATTTTTTAAATGACAAAGTAAATTAAGGACTTGGCTTTGAAGGTAAGCTATCAAATTTGAAAACAATACAAAAACTTTGGGGCTGTTTCCACACGGGTGGAAAACAGCACCCTAGGGACAGTAAAAACACATCCCTGGGGTGCTGTTCGCACAGCAGGAGCTGCTGCATCACAGCAGCGCCATGCTGGGCCCACCCAAAGACGCTACTTCCAAACCACACTCCCCGAGCAAGGTTTTTCAAAAGTAGCGTCTTCATGCCAGCATGAGGGTCGGAGGACAGCATGGGTGTGTCTTTCCAGCCACTCAGAGCTGCACAGGAAGGCAAGGTAAGTCCCTCGCACACACCCTGGGCGGCTCCATGTGGAGTCATCCCTGCAGGCAGCGTCAGTGTTGGGACTGCCCACACAAGATCATGCGAATGGTCTTGACGCTCCACCATTTTTATGTAAGCAGGTGGGAAGCCACTGCCTCTGGCCATGGAGAAATGGCCTGTATGTAAGATAAAAGCAAGGCATGACTGCCTGCTTCCTTGAGTGTTTCAGAGAAGGTTAAACATTTTTAATCCCTTAGTCACTTTGTTCTCTTCCCCCAGGCTTTTAGCTTTGTTTATTTGAGAGAATGCTCCTTATTTGTCCTGCTATGAATACAGATGAAAGATCATTGTAAAGTTTTTCATAGTGCAAGCAAGAGAATGAACATGAATTTAGGAAAGGAATAATCAAGGATTTAAACTAAAATGAAAAAAAAAACTATTGTTAACTGTGGGTGTAACCTGCATTATAACAGAACAATATAAATTTAAATGCAAAATCAATTAAGGAAAAGCTGAAAACAACACTGCCCCTTCTCCTGTGAAAGTTGCCTATGCAGTTCAATGGGCTGTGCCACTGATTTTGCTGGGGGAAAGTCTATGTCTGCAAATGGGAGCCTTCCTGGGCCAAAAGGGTTCAGGTAGTTAACTAAAGCTGGTCCCACCCTTGGAAATGTCCCCTTTGGTGCTGGTGAGAGCTCCTGTGTCAGACAAGTGCCAGCGCTGCAGCGTTGCTGGTGCCTGGGCATCTTGCTGCCATCCCCACTATTGGCATAATTGCCTCTGAACCAGGAAAATTGCCCCTTACACCAATGCAAGTGGCATTTGTGCTCAGGCTCACTGCCTTTTGAACAGTTTTGCTCCCATCCTCAGGATTGCACTGTTAGAGGCCCCTATAAAGGCATGAAGTGATGGTGTCTTCAACATCTAATCTAGTAGGCTATTTTAGGAGAATGAACCTACTTCAGAAAAAGCTTGGGACCAAACTATTCAGTCTTACCACGAGAAGGTTGTCTGAAGAGCAGAATAGGTCCTTATACTATTTCAATACGTGGTTTAAGTATGCAATTTGATGATGGAACTTTCTTATAACTAAGACAAAGCAGAGTTATACCATTGTAATGGACTTTGAAGCATGTAACTGTGTTTAGGTCACAACATATTAGACATACTCTGGTGCATGAAAAATAATTGTAACCCATACTTGAAAACTGGTTCTGGAGGGTTTTCCAGGCTGTGTGGCCGTGGTCTGGTGGATTGTGTTCCTAACGTTTCACCTGCATCTGTGGCTGGCATCTTCAGAGGTGTATCACAGAGAAAAGGTGTATCACAGTGAAAAGACTTTTCTCTGTGATACACCTCTGAAGATGCCAGCCACAGATGCAGGTGAAACGTTAGGAACAAAATCCACCAGATCATGGCCACACAGCCCAGAAAACCCTCCAGAACCAGTTGAATCCAGCCATGAAAGCCTTTGACAATACATCATACTTGAAAAGTCAGCATGGTGCTGTGGTTAAGAACAGCAGGCTGCAAGACGGAGAACTGGGTTCAATTTCCCACTCCTTAACAAGCCTGCTGGGTTTCTTGGGCCAGTCAAAGTTCTCTTAGCACTCCCTGAGCCCATGCTGAGGCAGGCAATGGCAGAACACATCTGAACATCTCTTGCCTTGAAAGCCTTATGGGATTGCCATAATTCAGCTGTGACTTAGTGGCACATGCACACATCTTTTGAAAGCACACAGAACACACACATAAATAAGTCCAGAATATAATAGGAACCAAAAAAATTTTTTTTCAGGATTTATTTGCCTTCATTGGCTGCAAAAAGCTGAATGGGATGAAAAAAATAATAGAGACCTATGATGGCTTTCATAGGCTTTCATAGCAGGAATCAACTGAATGCTGTGTGTCTTTCGAGCTGTGTGGCCATGGTCTGGTAGTTTTTGCTCTTAATCTTTTGCTTACATCTATAATTGGCATCTTCAGAGACATGTCACTGTGAGATGTGCCATGGAGAGAAACAAATCTCACCACGACATGTCTCTGAAGATGCAAGCTGTAGATGTGGGCAAACTTTAGGAGCAAAAAAATCAGACCATGGCCATACAGCCCAGAAAACCCACAACAGTATGATGTTTGATTTAGTCATTGAGGTGTAACACAACTTCACTGTATGTCATATGCCTACAAAACAAACCAGTCTGGAATTTAGTGTTCATGACATAACTCAACTTTATCCAAGTATATATCATGTGCATAAATTATTAGGGAAAACACCATAATGTCAGATTATAAATATTCATAATTAATTTGTACATAGCATATGGATCCACTTCTTGTCATTTTGCTTCTAAGTTCTGGTGCTTCATCTTTATCTTTGCCTAGAGAGTACAGAAAAAGGACAGATTTGGCATTCAAACACAGGAGTAATGTTGAGGAGATATGAATGTTGCCCCCCCCCCAAAAAAATGCATATCACTCCCTGAATCTTCCTATGATTTTATAATCCTTTCAGACTATTCAAAGAGGGGATGGGGGCAGGAATTTTAACAATAAAATGGTGGCAAATGCACAAAATACATTGATGAAACATGTCTATCTTAAATTTTACAGAGTTTTCAAAACAGACTCCCTCTCCCCTTTCTGCATCTAAAATAGTATTCTGGTTTCTTAGTTATTGAGATTGTTTATATTTGCCCATCTTTTTTTTCCTCTTGAAGACTCTTGCTTTTACAATAATCTCCGCTCATATGTTACATGTAATTCTTCAGAAGGAGTTCAGGCCACCTAAAAGGAAGGTCCAGGCAAAAGAAGCCTTTGACAGACAGGTTGGGTTCCACCTCTCTCTAAAAGCAGCCAATGCAGCTAATGGAATGTTAGTGAGAAAACATTTGAAAACAGCAGTTAAGAGAATTGAAGAGAGTAGTTACGGAGTTGACAGTGTGTCTGGTTGAGTGAAGCTGTGGCAAAGAACAGCTAGAAGCTGTCTGAAAAAGGTCAATTAGTAACAGAAGATCCCAATTGCTGGAATAAGAAAACAGTTCAAAAGTTCATTGGAAAAAAAGGTAACCTCTGTCTTTCTTCAGTGCTATGTTCAAACCATAAATAAAAGTTGATTCTTTATTTAACCTTGTGGACTGGTAGCCTCAGAGAAAGAAATACATGTATACATAGAAACAGTATTTTGAGTTTCCAGCCCCAATAGTACAGTGTCTGAGTAAAGGGGAATTAGTAAACAGTGATGAGCTACTCTGACTGGTGATGTCTGTGAGTGCAAGAGAAAACTTGGGATGTGAAAGGTCATGGCTTTCTCCCTATATTTTAAGAGGCAAGAAGTGTAATGACATGTGACAGCCTGACCTACTTGTAACCCTGAACTTTTGGAAGATAATTTGTGAAGGGTGGTTGTGTGAGGGAAGAATGTGAGAATCACAGCTCTGTAGCTTCAAAAAACACTTCATTGGGGGAAAAAAAGGAAAAGATGACATGTGTGCATCATTAGTACAGAAAACTAAGTTTATTAATGTGCTTTACAAGCTGAAATAGTGACTGCCTGCAATGCAAGTAGGGGAAATAGTCCTGAGAACAATTCAGCTAATGGCAAAAAGCATGGTGAATCCCTGGAGCAGCAGAAAATGGTGGGCGTGAGCTGCGTAGAAACCAAAAGAGAACTTTAAACTTGAGAAGCAATTTCCTGCTTTCTGGTGGGCCAGCTCTATGCTTCTATTTGTTCCATAGTGACAACTCACACTTCCTGAAGATGCACATTCAAGTATAAAAGATTGATTGGCATGGAATCAATCTACACAAGGAGGTAAGTGTGAGCAGAAGCATAGGGGGGAATGGTGCCCAGGATAAAATGATGACCACCCCCTGCCCCCCACGAGACCCCCACCCACTTACCTTAGTTCAGCTGGCTGAAAAGCTTCTGCTGGGCCTGATGGGGTGGGAGGAGGGGAAGGGGTGTGGGGAGCACCCTCCCCTGTGGCATCCCGCCCCCTGTCCCCCACCTATTTATCTTAGTTCAGGCGGCTGCTCTTTGCAGACGGCTGTAAAGCCTCCAGTGGGCCTGGCAGGATGGGGGAGGAGTGTGGGGTGATTTTCCTCCCCATGTGACTCACCGGGGGGGCACCCGGGACATTTGTCCCCAGATGTTTCCATTATAATTACACCACTGAGTGTGAGGACAAAGAGGCAAGCAATAAAAATGAAAGTGAAACCTTTTTAGCAGAATACCTCAGAAGTTTTGGGATCTTTCTGTGTGTGACCTGAGGTTTAACATATTCTTTCCTTGAAGGGGAAAAATCTATAATGACAGCAGGCTATAAATGAGACACAATTTGAGTATATGAAGTTCTTCTACCTATGGTGTGTGTGCAAAATGCAACAGAGGTGTGTGTGTAAAATGCAAACACTGCAGCAAAGAAATGCAAGAATGAAACTGGAGGTAGTTAACCACACAATAATTTCAAAACTGAAACCAGTATAAAATGCAGCCACAAAGCTCCTTGTTGGGGCATCAGTGAGGGAGCATATCACCCGCATCCTCCGCGAACTGCATTGGTTACCAGTAGAATTCCAGATCAGGTTCAAGGTATTGGTTTTGACCTTTAAGGCCATGAGTCTGCATACCTCCGAAGTCACATTACCCCATATTTCCCGCAGAGAAGTTTGAGATCAGCAGATGCAAACTTCCTGGTGGTTCTCAGCCCTTCTACTGTTAGATTTGCCTCAACCAGGGCTTTTTTGGCCCTGGCCCCTTCCTGGTGGAATGCTCTAACATCAAGGCTCTGTGGGATTTGATACAACTCTGTGGGGTCTATACGGCAGAGTTTTTCCTCCAGGCTTTTGGTCGAGGCCTATACAATTACATCTGTTGCTGACCCAATCCTGATGTTTAAGCTTTAAGTTTTAAGTAGATTCTAATTTTAGTTGTATCTTAACTAGTTTTGTATTTGATTTTAATTATTAACAGTAGTTTTAGTTGCTTATTAAACTGAGTTTTATTATGTTATGTTTTATTACTGTAACCTACCCTGAGACCTTTCGGGAAGGGCAGCATATAAATTGAATCTAATAAATAAATAATATCTATGTATTTCTAATAATTTAACTAGATTTAACTAAGGGCTTGGGATGGGACCGAACACATGTGGTACCCTTGCCAGAATTTTGTAGTTTCCATCTACCATGGAATGCAGACATTTCTCTATGCTTTCAGATACTCCTAAACTAGAAATGTAAGTGGGATGAGAGTTATGATTGGGTAGGCTGAGAAGGAGTTGTAATGAATCTATCTATAGTCATGCGAACCTCTGAAAGAATATGTGTGAGTGTTCAATTTGTTCAGAGAGTGCCCTGAACATATTTTGGTTTTGGAGGCATATTACACTTGTGGGAAGATTGAATGAGTTTGACAGAAAAGAGCATAACCCTCTGTAGAAGTGGCTGGACAGTTTTTTAAAAAATCAGAAAACTCTCTTCCTTCAGGCACTTTTCTAATTGGTACTAACCTTCTGCCCCCCTTTCAAGGAACAAAATGCAGAAACCTCAACCATGCGTTTAGGCAGTGGAGTTTCCCTTTTTAAAATAAAAACTTTCCTGCTTTTTTCCTTTTTTAAAACAAGAAGCAAATAGGTGAAAATATTTTTAGATAAGAAGAACCATCTCAAAGAAAAGAATGAAGGAGCACAGCTAGTAAAGTTGTTCTTATGATGTATTGTCAGTATCAGGAATATGAGGAACAGACAGCACCAACACCACCATATGTGTAACAAGCCTTTCTTTCTCTCTTCAATGGTTTGTTTTTGGAAGGTGAACCAACCATTCCTGTTTTTGGATAGGTGATCTCCATTATAGCACTTTTTGTGCTGGTGGAATGGGTGACTAACAAAGAGAAACTCATTTTTCTTCAAGGTACATTAGTGAAGAACTAGAAACAGTTTGTTACTGAAATTAGTCTGGTCTGTTCCCCTTTAGTTTGGGGAATTAGCAGGAAACACACCAGGGAACAGGATGTAAGGTATTTGCATGTTCTTTGTGAGATCAAGGGCAGGTGTGCCCACTGAAGACTATGTTGTTGTTATCCAGATTCAAGTTGCTGAGCTTTTAGGGAAGGTATTATCTACTGCTATGCATACTTGAGATGTCAGGCAGCAATCTTACACCAATTTATATGGAGTCTCCAGATCCCCTTAGAAATCTTCACAAGAATCAGAATTTAGAAGATTTCCATTTTTTATTAAAGAATCAAAAAATAATAAAAATACACATGCACTTCCACAAAACACACGCATAAAGAGTTTTAAGGATCCTGGGATGTAGAAAGAGGTGAAGAATAGATGGGAAATGGAAGAGGGTGTTGAGGGAAGGTGATATGTACCATTCCAGAAGTGAAGAGGTCTAAGGAGAATGAGAGACAGTTGCCAGCACTGCTTATGGGCACAAGGTGGACATTCAAGTACAAAGATACGAGGATTTGGGGGGGGGGTCTATGTAGGAAAAGTTAACCCTCTGGCTATGATAAGAGGGGCTACTTTCCAGAAATAAATCAGGGTTCCATTCCCAGGCAGTAGCAAGGCTGTGGAAAAAGGCTTGATTGTGTTAAAACCTGGGTGCACCCACTTCTGGTTAGATCTAGCCAGCATGGATGATATTGGAACCAGGAGCATTCTAACTCAGAATGAGCCTGGAAGGCTAAACAAATAAACTTTTATGGAACACTGATGGTTCTTTGATAGTTGGACAGGAAGTTTAAGATTAAATTAATGCTGGGAAAGAAGGGTTCAGGATGAGCTAACTGAAATCAAGATGTGAGGCATTTGCATTCTCTTTGTGAGATCAAGGGCAGGTGTGCCCACTCAAGGCGATGCTGTTATCCAGATTCAAGTTGCTGAGCCTCTAGGGAAGGTATTGTCTACTGCTATGCATACTTGATTGGGGGGGGGGGAAATATATGTCAAGCTAGCCTCTCTTAGTATCAAAGTCCATGAGTCAAGATAGGTCTCCATCTTAATCTGGATTGGCTATGATACCAAGACATAATTGGTAGGGCATTTTAAAATGCCCTCCCCCCTTGCTATGGGCCTGCATGACAATAAATTAGGATAATTTATTTATTTATAAGTTTGCACTTCTCACTGAGCCTCAAGTCAGATTACATGGTGTAAATCAGTGCCATCAACAGAATAAGACATCTAATGAGCATAGTAATCTGACTAGGATTGCAGAAATCCAGAAACAGTAATTAGCAATGAAATTGCAGATTAGCAAAAGGCATATTGTTGTACTGTTCATTAAAAAATTGTTCAATTGGAAATATGGAAACATGCACAACTCAGTTGAATATTGGAATATATAGACGATGAAAACCAAGGCTTTGTGTTACCAATAATACTCCACATAGTCAGAATACTGGCCATGTATTTAGACATTGCTATTATATTCCACAAATAACCAAACCATGTTTCCTGTGTTGTGTTCTAAGGTAGTTTTTTTAGTTATAAAATTATAATAATAAAATAGAAGCGTGAGTATATGAAATGGTTGATGCTGATGATTCGGGAGAATTAATATATTGCTAATATACAAGTTAAAAATATTAGACAGGAGAAAAAAGAAAATAGTAAATCTATTTAGTATAAATGGCAGGGAGCCAAGGCTAGCCTTAGGAATAGTGTGTTGGTAATTCACTAGTCCCATCAGGCTTCATTAAAACTCCTGGAGAGATATTTAATTTTACTCATATGTAGCATAGCTGTCATGGAGAACCAATAAAATATATCTACTGACTTGTCACAAGAAACATGTCATCAATTTCAATCTGAAGTTAAGCCCAAAAGCAGAGAAAACATCTATAAAATATATGCTTGCTTACCATTAAGTCTATTCATTAACTTGCTAGGGGTAACAGAATGTTTCTTTGGTCTTAAATTTAAAATATATTGTAACTCTGAGGTTTCTGTAATGAACAGATTGTTTCCTCGGATTTCGATTGCCTGGAATCAGGAAGAAGTAGAAAGAGAATGAGCACTGCCTACCCCCAAAAAACCCCCACCATGACTAGGAGGAATATTTTATTCCTAATGAATATTGGTTACATGACAACTTCCCTGCTTTAATTTAATCAGGAAATGTCAACAAAATACAATGAAAATCCATGGCTGATATAATGGCTGATATAGTGGTTCAGGTCCCACTGCTGAGGAACATGTCAGGGATAGGGGGATAGGGTGTCCAGCCAGAGGGTGTCCAAAGGTGCCAGAACCACAGCTATGACACTATGCAAATGTGCAGTGATTGAATGAATAGCAGAATATGGCAGGGCCACAGGTGATGACATTGCTTGCCAAATGCTTCTGTCCATTCAGTAGCTGTGCAACAACACACCGCTACAGCTTGTAACTCCACTGCCATCCCCTGATGTAGCCCAGTAAGCAAGCCACTTATCTCTCCCTATGCAATGGTTATATAATCCCCTTTGCAATCCACCACATGAATCACGGCTTGGGTTAGGGTTGTTAATTCTCTTTATCCCTTTTTGATCAGTTTCTCTGTAAAATTCAACTACGGTTGCATTCATCCACTGGAGGCAGGAGATCTTCTGCCCCCAGCACGGCCTTTCCACTGCTGCTCAACTGGATGATGGCAGAAAAATAGGATGGGAGAAATGATCAAAATCCCAATGCACTGACATCACTTCCAGTCATGTCATAAGTAACGTCAGCAAGTTGCCAGTGACATCACTGATTAGCTCCTCACCCCACCCCATCCATGTTTGTTTCCTGCCGGTTACCAGTCTTATGCCGGCAGTCCTAGATCTTTTCATCTTTTTGGTATTTTGGAGTCAGTTTCTAATCAGTTCTGTTGATTAGAACAGAGATATTTGAGAAGAGGAAGATTTCACTCTAGATGCTCAGAGGCAGGTAATATCTTCCCAGTCCTTCTTGCACTTCTATAAGAGCACCACTCCTCAGCAAGGGGTGAAGTTATAAGAGGGCACTGATTTCTCTTTAAGGAGAAATAAATAAAGGTTTCTTTAGAAAAAAAGGTTTCTTAAAAAGGGGGGGGGGTCGTTTAAAAAAGTTAATATGAAGAATCAGTGGTTGTATCTAAAACCATAGATTTCAGAGGAAGAAATTCCCTTCACCATTACAGTGTTACTTTTAGTGAGCAAGTAGCTTTGCTGAGATGGAAGTTACCCAGTTCTAGAGAAAGGAACATAACTCCAGTTGAAACCATTTGGTCTGTTAGAGGAAAGCTCTTTTACCCAACCCCCTAGACAGATTATTCCATCAACTGATCACTGTTAATAATTTATTATCATTTAATTTTGGTTAATCTCACAGCTGCCAGTTCTTTAGCTGGTTGTTGTCCTTCATTACAATTAGAGCCTACAATTTCATTGGCTTCTTTGCCCAATCTATACTTTGTATCATCTGTCTGTACTAGATGATTCTTGTTTCATATCTTTCGGTTTATCTTGCTCTGGCTGTTTTTTTAAAAAAATTGTTCGTTTATATGGCAATTTAGTAAAATTTGGATTTATTCGGGCATAACATTATTTATATGCCCAAATAAGATAAATTACATATTTGGATATACCCGAATATTCGGGTCCATTGGAAAAATTTGGGTCCATTTTAATTCTTTTGTATTTTTTGGTGTTTTTTAATGTTCTGTCCTGCAGGGGCGCTTTTTTAATGCTAACACCACCAAAATGTCAGGATATGATTCAGGGACAGTCCTGATGATGCCCTCTGAGTTTGGTGAAATTTGGTTCAGGGGGGCCAAGGTTATGGACCCCCAAAGTGGGTGCCTCATCCCCCATTGTCACCAATGGGAGCTAACAGAAGAGAGGGGCTACCCCTTTGGCCTCCCTGAGCCAAACTTCACCAAACTTGGGGGATATTATAAGGACAGTCTCTGGATGAGACCCTGAAATTTTGGTGTTAGAAAGGCAGTGAAAGAGGGTGAAGATTTTTTTTAATGAAAGCTTGGAATTCATAAAAACTGATACAAAGGTTGTTATATTGATGCACCAACTATGTGGCTCTTCAAAGTGGGTAGCACTGTATTTTTTAAAATGTTGATTCCAAGCTTACAGTGGGTATACACATATGTAGCCTTCCCCCAGCCCTAAAGACTTTGCTTCTGCTGCGCTCAGTCTAAGCATCAGTAACCCATGTAGCTTTGGATCGCTTCTAATGCCGCCACCACAACATATCTAACTGCATTTGAAATAAATGCAATTTCAGTGTATGCTGCTGACCATTTAAAATAGCATTCTTTCTCTGCCGTCTGGAGTCCCTCATTTGGTTACTGCACAGATGGTACATAAAAAGAATATGATGACACCTTTGCTATTTGTTAAAAAGTGAAGCTAAAGAGTTCCCTGTTTCATTCAATCACATATGTAATTGTGATCTTAGGGCAAATTCAAAAGACAGAGTATTTTGGATCTGCAATGAGTATTAATAGACATTCTAAATTCTGAGCTTTCATTTCACTAACTATGGCCTAAGGCAGAAAGAAATCATTTTCAAAGAGGGCTCTGAATAAAAGATAAGTACAAATATCACCAGGATCAATAGCCTGGAGTTTTATCATTGTACTATAATTACCAACATAATTTAGCTCTAATGTTATCTAAAATTGAGTTTAATTACCTAAAGGGAACTGAACAATGGGATAGAGTACATAAGCTAAAAGGGTGTGTGTGTTTTTGACAAAATAGACCCACAGCTGGAAATATTTGCTAACTAGTTTAGGCATTTCAATAGCCACTTGAACACTTAGTGCCATTTTGCAAAGCACAGATGCCACGAAAGGGAAGTAATTGGTCTTTTCACTTCTAAATATTTGTAGAAAAATAATATTTGTCATGCCTATTAATGTCTCTTCCTTCTGCAATTGTCTCATTTTAATGCTAGCTATTCAGGGTATAAAAATCCACAATGAATTTTGTTAGCCAAGAGGGGAAAGGGTAGGGGAGAGAAGCAACACTTCAATTATTCCATTAGATCTGCCTTGTTCTGCATCATCGCACCACAATCCAGATTTGAAAAGACTATCTTTTTGAGGAATAACCAAGTGATAGAGTCCCTATATTCCTCTAGGCAAGGAAAGAAGACTGTGCCAAGGAGAGGGGGGAATGTTGATCCATATACTACATGCAGAAATGGCAAAGGAGTCCTTACTGCTTCGTTCAAAATTTTACACAAGCGGAGTGCTTTTAAAACAATGGCATCAGACTTGTTCTTTTCAGTGGTTGTTAAAAAAAACCCTGAGATTTTCCTACAATGCACATCATATTTTTTATAACAGAAGTTGCTCTATGTATTACTTTAGCAGCATATTCAGTGCTTTGCATAAAATCTATATTCCCTTTGTACAATTACTTCTCTTTGTACAATTTTCAGCAGATGTGCTTTTATGCAGAGAATCACATCAGTCTCAGCATGAGGAAAGTTATTGTGTTCTTGGATACTCAACTTCTGAATCATTGCACTGTGGTTTTGCTATTATTATATGGTTTAATATAGTAGGAATGAAAGCACTGGAGCACATCCTGTTTTACATTAGGGTAAGTTTTGCCTGAACTTTAATGCAGCTGTGCTTTAGAGAGCAACTTGGACTGTTGGGTTTAAGATTTGTTTCCATTACAGTGAGTGCATGTTAAGTTGTCTCGGGGCCAAATTAGCCATAAGGAAAGAGACCAATAATAACGTTCACCTACATTTTTTAAAATTAACAGCTTTATGCAACTGGTTTGGAAATAAAATACATTGCATGGGCAGGTGCTTAACCCTCTCCTTCCATGTCATTTCTGAAATGCCTATAGACTTGTCCATTTCAAAGTTGTGTAAAAAGATAACAAGAATGGCACCTTTCATTGTTCCTTGTAGGGCTAATTGTAGCTTGGTATTTACATACCAGAAATAGCTGGGAAATAGTTAAATTACTCCTGCCTCTTACCATTCTTCTGTTTTCAAAGAAAGTGCAACTGGTTGCTAACTACTAAAAAAGCTACCCCAAAAAAGCAGAGAGTTCTAATTATAGATATGCAGTGTCACACCTAAATAATTTATTATTTCCAACCTTGGAGTAAAGCCTAAGCTAAATTAACTTTATAAATTAACTTCCAGGAATTTAACTTTAAATTAACTTTATAAATTAACTTCCAGGAATTTCCTAACCTACAACTGGTAATATTTTCATGGATATTTTTTTCTACAGGGGCAGTTGCTTCTATTTTATTACACATGCTTAGCTGCGGTTACTGTTGCATCATTTGCTTCCAAGACAGTTATCTCTGTGAATGAAAATAAATAATAAATACTATGCCAATAATAAATACTGGAAATCTCTTTCAAGAACAACAGAATTTGACATTTTAGAAAGTAGCATAGTACCGATTCTTCTATATTTTAAACTTCACATCATATTCTTTGAAACCTAAGTCCATTTCATGAAAGATATTACATGTACTGTATATACTCGAGTATAAGCCGACTTTTTTCAGCACATTTTTAATGCTGAAAAAGTCTCCCTCGGCGTATACTCGTATATTTGGTAATTCCAAGATGGCGGCCAGAGCTGGGCCTGCTGTAAGCATGTTGGGTAAGCATGTTGCTGCTTTTTTCTAACTCATCAGAGAACCATAAAAACAAGCTGTAAGGACAGCCTGCATAGCATTACAACTAGGGTGTGTGTGTGTGTGTGTGTGTGTGTGTGTGTGTGTGTGTGTGTGTGTGTGTGTGTGTGTGTGTGTGTGTGTGTGTGTGAAAAGAAACCGAGGCATTTCTCGCCTAAGGGTTATTGGTGCATTGCATTCTAGATGAATACAATTCTTCATACAGTATTTACTGCCAAGTACTGATGTTTCTGAAGACAAAGCTTTCTTTGGAGCAAAGGCTATGAATCCCAGAATTATTCTACATTTGGAGGAAAACAGTGGTTCATTTGTGTTCCTAAAGTGCTGGAAAGCTGCTTATCCCTAATGCAAACTCCGTTAAGCAACTCTATTTCATCTTGTTCCCAAATCTTCTGTTTTTAGCTGCTACTGAGTCAAGTTTGAAGGCTTATACTCAAGTCAATAAGTTTCCCAGTTTTTTGTGGTAAAATTAGGAGTGTGGGCTTATATTAGGGTCATTTTATACTCAAGTATATACGGTAATAAATGTTTCTATTCTGGTATAAATCTGATTGTTGAGTTGAACTTGTGTACAACCTTACATATCCTTGTGAGAGCGCTTTCCAACAATGCCTCGATATTTCTGCTGCTAAAAGTGCAATCTGGAGGGGTATGTGTGTGTGGCTCAGGATGCAATGTGATCCCTGAACCTGTATAGATGCCACTTGCAGTGCAGTCACAGAAATTTAAGAGGGTTTTTTTTTGCTCCCCATGCAATTTGAATCCTTTTTAGAGACAGCAGAGCTGCATCGTGGCCAGTTGCCATCCATCTACCCCTCTTCAGGAATGCCTATTACTAAAATTTATAAGGGTAGGATACCATCCAGGAGACTTTGTGAAGGCGCTCAGCTTCAACATAAAGAGTAGTAATAGCAGTCATCTACATATATTCTCTTAAAAAAACCTACATGGTTCCTACCAGTATTACTATGTCACCTATAGTTAAAGGAAGAAAATGGCTTCAGGCAATGTACATAGCAGACAAAGATTTTTTACTGGAGCATACCATGTCAAACTGCTGCTGATCAGCAAGATCACAGGGAGAATGCTGTCCTGCACTGATTGAATTTAGAGTCATTACGATCACATGGCCTCAGTTTAGGCATAAAGTCTGCTTTTTGTAGTTCCTAAAAGTTCTTTTAAACCATTGCTCATTTAAGTAGTATCACTTTATAGACTCCAAAAGGTTACATTTCTCATATTAGACAGAGATATTTGCACACAGAAAAATAGCTTGTCAATGAGAAGGTTATGCTAGAATGCTTCTTCCTAAAGCAGCTGTTTTCATTTTTAAAAAACATTTTTAAAAAACAAGATTTATTCATTTGATTCTCCCATTTGCCATTTGAAGTGGAATAATCCATAAACTTTTATTATATAACCTTTTAGTACAGATTATGACAGTTCTAGTGTATAATTTAAAACACCTTCTGAGACTTTCTTCCACTTAGGGGTGCCATGTCCCACCTGGCTATTGGCAAGAAGGGGCTGGTTGGAGGAATCTTATCAGGCTTAAAATGAGGCTTAGGCCTTGAGATCAGATGTATGAAGAGAATCCTTAGACTACAGATACCCTCAGCCTCTGGGTCAACAGGGGCAGAATTGTGAACAGAATAAGTTCTAAAAAGTAATGAAATATAAGAGATGTAGTTTGTGACATTTCTTTGCAAGCCTTGAAAGTATTCAAGATAAACACAGTAACTGTTCACACCAGGTGTAACAAGTTAAAATAAAATTTTCCTAGATATGTTAAGTACTTTAAAATCAGTAGAGGATGAGATATGTGTGGTCTCTGTTGAAGTGCTAATTAATAAAATTATGTCTATCAATAAATTGTAGTCCAATGTATGCTATGGTAAATCTGTTATGGGTTGTGGTACATATGGTACAGATGTAGCCTGACCTCAGCTGATCTTGGAAGCTAAGCAGGATTGGAGCTGGCACTTGGATGGGAGACTTTGTAGATGAAGGCAATGGCAAATGACCTCTGCTTTATCTCTTCCCTTGAAAACCCTGTGGGGTCTACATAAGTCAATTGCACCTTGATTGCATTTTATTGTTACCAGACAGACCTGAGGTAGAAGGGGGAGGCTGTTTTTAGGAAGCAATGTCTCCACCTGTCCTTGGAGGGTGCTCTAGCAGTACAGCCCAAAGATGGAAGTCATTTCCTTATTGGCATAGGTACCAATAGGGAAAAAATCTGCCTGGACAAGTCTGCCTGCCACTCATTGGAATGTGCACCTTTCCTGAAGGCACTGTTATGCTAGCTTAACGGTATGAGAACTTTTAAACATTTAGCACTGGGGGAAATAACTCGACTTGGCAGCAAGAGGTAGGCTAGCGGTGGGATCTTTTTTACAGCTATACCAGAAACGGCTTTTGAAAGGCTCTACAGAGAATACAAAGGATATCATAAGAACATAAGAACATAAGAACTAGCCTGCTGGATCAGACCAGAGTCCATCTAGTCCAGCATTCTGCTACTCGCAGTGGCCCACCAGGTGCCTATGGGAGCTCACATGCAGGATATGAAAGCAATGGCCTTCTGCTGCTGCTGCTCCTGAGCACCTGGTCTGCTAAGGCATTAGCAATCTGAGATCAAGGAGGATCAAGATTGGTAGCCATAGATTGACTTCTCCTCCATAAATCTGTCCAAGCCCTTTTTAAAGCTATCCAGGTTAGTGGCCATCACCACCTCCTGTGGCAGCATATTCCAAACACCAATCACACGTTGCGTGAAGAAGTGTTTCCTTTTATTAGTCCTAATTCTTCCCCCCAGCATTTTCAATGAATGCCCCCTTGTTCTAGTATTGTGAGAGAGAGAAAAATTTCTCTCTGTCAACATTTTCTACCCCATGCATAATTTTGTAGACTTCAATCATATCCCCCCTCAGCTGTCTCCTCTCCAAACTAAAGAGTCCCAAACGCTGCAGCCTCTCCTCATAAGGAAGGTGCTCCAATCCTTCAATCATCCTCGTTGCCCTTTTCTGCACTTTTTCTATCTCTTCGATATCCTTTTTGAGATGTGGCGACCAGAACTGAACACAGTACTCCAAGTGCGGTCGCACCACGGCTTTATATAAGGGCATGACAATCTTTGCAGTTTTATTCTCAATTCCTTTCCTAATTATCCCCAGCATAGAGTTTGCCTTTTTCACAGCTGCCATGCATTGAGTTGACATTCCCATGGAACTATCAACTAAGACGCCCAAATCCCTCTTCCTGGTCTGTGACTGATAAAGCACTGACCCCTGTAGCGCAGGTATGTGAAGTTTGGATTTTTTGCCCCTACGCAGCATCACTTTTTACATTTCGCTACATTGAACTGTGCATTTGCCATTTCTTAGCCCACTCACCTAATTCTATCAAGGCTGGTCCGCCTTTGGAGCTCTTCGCAATCCTTTGTGGCTCTTTACCACCCTATGCATAATTTGGTATCATCTGCAAACTTGGCCACCACACTCACACCCACCTCCCTACTTCCAGGTCATTTATGAATCAAGTTAAAGAGCACTGGGTCCCAAAACGGATCCTTGGGGACACCTCACTCCCCTACATCTCTCCATTGTGAGAACTTCCCATTTACACCCACTCTTTGTTTCCTGTTCCTCAACCAGTTTTTAATCCATAGGAGGACTTCCCCTCTTATTCCTCTTCATTGCTGAGTTTTCTCTAACAGTCTCTGGTGAGGAACTTTGTCAAAAAAGCCTTTTGGAAATCCAAGTAGACAATGTCCACTGGTTCCCCCCTTTATCCACATGTCCTGTTTACACCCCTCAAAGAACTCTCTAGTAAGTTTGTAAGACAGGATTCTGTGCTCTGGCTTTACAAAAGCCATGCTGACTCTTTCCTCAGCAGGTCTTGCTTTTCTACATGTTTAATAATTTTATCTTTTAATGATAGATTCTACTAATTTACCAGGAACAGATGTGTCAAACTGACTGGCCTCTGTAATTTCCCTCGGGTCCCCCCCTAGACCCTCTTTCTTAAAAGATTGGTGTGACATTGGCCATCTTCCAGTCTTCAGGGATGGAGCCTGATATCAGGGATAAGTTGCATATTAATGTGGAGAAACATCAGCAATTTCCCATGCTTGAGCTCTTTAAGAACTCTTGGATGAATGCAATCTGGGCCAGGGGATTTGGTAGCATTTAGTTTATCAATGGCTGCCATAGAACTTCTTCCTTGTCTACCACTTAACTTATGTCTAGTTCCTCGGATTCACCTCCTAAGAAGCTTGGTTCAGGTGCAGGAATGTTCCTCACTCCTCCTTCTTTGGGGTGAAGACAGATGCAAAGAATTCATTCAGCTTCTCTGCAATCTCCCTGTCACCTTTTAGCACACCTTTTGTTCCTTCATCATCTAACTGGACTCTACCGCTTCCCTTAGCTGGCTTTCCTGCTTTCTTTGATGTAATTTGAAGAAACTGTTTGTTGCTAGTCTTGATGTTCTGCAGCCATAGGCTCCTCATAATCCTTTTTTGCCTCCCTTACAGCTAACTTGCTTCTCTTTTGCCACCATTTGTGTTCTCTCTGGTATCTCTTCATCAGTTAAGTTGGACTTCCATTTTCTAAAAGACATCTTTTTACTAATAATTACCTCAACCTCCCTTTGTTAACCATGGTGGCTTTCTTTGACTGGGCTGCCTTTCCTAACCTGCGGAACACATTCCAGCTGAGCTTTTAAGACTGTGTTTTTAAATAACCTCCAAGCACCTTGGACATTTTGACTCTCTTTGATTTTCCCTTTCAGCTTCCCAAGACTATCCCCCTCATCTTTGAGAAATTTCCCCTTCTGAAGGCAAATGTAATTACATTAGTAGTTGTCACTTGTTCGCATGCAGAGATACCGAATCTGGCTGCATTGTAGTCTCTGTTCCCTATCAGCTCAACAACACTGACTTCCCATACCAGGTCCTGGGTCCCACATAGAATTAGATCTAGGATCACATCTCCCCTGGTTGGTTCTACAACCATCTGCTCTAAGCCACAGTCATTTAGCATATCCAGGAATGTTCTCTCCTTACTATGACCTGAACATGCATTTTTCCAGTTTATGTGGGGATAGTTAAAATCGCCCATTACTACTATGTTTGCTTTTGTTGGCCTCTCTAATTTCTTTTTCCATCTCAAAATCCTCTTGTGCACTTTGGTCAGGGGGACGATAATATATTCCTAATGTTAAACTTTGCTTCACCCCTGGTATTGATATCCACAGTGCTTCTGTAGAGGAATCAGCTCCCCCTGCATTGTCTATTTTATGTGACACTATGCTCTCTTTGATGTAGAGGGCCACCCCACCCCCCAATACGCCCTGTCCTATCCTTCCTGTAGAGCCTGTAACCTGGGATAACAGCATCCCACTGGTTCTCCTCATTCCACCATGTCTCTGTGATGCCCACTATATCAATGTCCTCCTTCAAAACTCTGTACTCCAGCTCCCCCATTTTAGGTCGAATGCTTCTACTATTAGCATAGAGACACTTGTATACTCTGTCTCTGTCCTTAACCTGGGATTTATGTGTTTTGCCCTCTAGCCTTTGTAGACACTATCACTTATCACATTGCTATGCTCCTCGCTTGTATGTGGTTGATTTAGAAAAACCTCTCTCTGTGTCTGCATCCCCATGGACTCTGTATTCCTCGAACCAGAAGTCACCTCAGCTTCTGTCGGCTTTCCCCCAAGGATCAGTTTAAAAGCTGTTCTGCCACCTTTTTTAACGCTGGGCGCCAGCAGCCTCGTTCCGCTTTGGTTAAGATGAAGCCCGTCCCTTTGTACAGGCCTGCCTTATCCCAAAAGGTTCCCCAGTTCCTGACAAAGCTGAAACCCTCTGCCTTACACCACCTTCTCATCCACGCATTGAGACCCTGTATCTCCGCTTGCCTAGCTCTCCCTCTGCGGTGGAACAGGTAGCATTTCTCGAGAATGCCACCTTGGGGGTCCTGGATTTTAACCTTTTTCCTAGCAGCCTAAATTTCGCTTCCAGAACCTCCCCGGCTACATTTCCCAATGTCATTGGTACCAATGTGGACCACAACTGCTGACTCCACCCCAGCACTGTCTAACAGCCTATCTAGGATGAAGCGTGACATCCAAGCAACCTTCGCACTTCAGGCAGGCAAGTCACCATGCGGTCATCACGCCTGTCACAACCACAACTCCCTATATTCCTAATGATCGAATCACCCACTACAAGGGAGCCCCCCCCCTCCCCGAGGGTATCCTCAGTGCGAGAGGATATCTGACCACCAGCTAAGGAAGGGGTCCCATCTAAGGGAGCATCTTCCACCACCTCAGACTGGCACCCTCCGGGCTCACCCAGACTCTCATTCTCCATGAAATCTGAAGAGATGTCACCTTGGGAGTGGGACCTCGGCTGCTAGGTCCCCGAAAGCCTCGCTTTGTTGCCCTCTCTGCCTCTCTCAGCTTCTCCAGGTCTGCCACCTTGGCTTCAAGAGAACGCACATGTTCCTTGAGTGCCAGGAACTCATTGCAGCGAGGGCACACCCACGACTTCTGCCCTAGTGGCAGATAGTCATACATGCGACACTCAGTGCAAAACACTGGAAAGCCCCCATCCCCCCTGCTGGCTTCCTGTCTTCATATCTAATTTTGTTTAGATATTCAAATACTAATTTTAATTAGTGCCTCCCTCTTAAGGTTTCTATACCTTCTACTATCCCTTAAAATATGTTTTTATTTAGTAAAAGCCCTCTGTCAAGCTCCTCAGCCCTTTCTGGCCCACTGCTGTTCTCCACTGCTCCTCTTCTCTGCTGGTTCCAGAGACTAACTGAAAAAGATTTAAAATGTGAGAAGCCCCACCCCTTCAGCACTAACTGAAAAGATTTACAAATGTGAGAAGCTCCCACCCTTCAGCAGCTTCCCACCAATCAGCAGCCCTAGGACAAGGAGAAAAAGAGAAACCCCTGTTTAAAAATACACTGTTTAAAAGATGTGGCTTTGAGAAAAGCCCTCTGTCAAGCTCCTCAGCCCTTTCTGGCCCACTGCTGTTCTCCACTGCTCCTCTTCTCTGCTGGTTCCAGAGACTAACTGAAAAGATTTAAAAATGTGAGAAGCCCCACCCCTTCAGCACTAACTGAAAAGATTTCACAAATGTGAGAAGCCCCACCCTTCAGCAGCTTCCACCAATCAGCAGCCCTAGGACAAGGAGAAAAAAAGAGAAACCCCCTGTTTAAAATACACTGTCTCACTGCCGTGCTATTGAGAAAAGCCCTCTGTCAAGCTCCTCAGCCCTTTCTGGCCCACTGCTGTCCTCCACTGCTCCTCTTCTCTGCTGGTTCCAGAGACTAACTGAAAAGATTTGTATTTTAAATATTTTATAAGTTTTGGCTGTAAACATACATACAGTGAGACATAAGGAAGCATACACACAGTTCCTATGAGATATAAAAAGGGTGGAAAGTAGGTTTGGATGATAGATAGGGAAGGGAAGCAGAGGACTTATATGTTACCTATGTTCTGCAGAGAAGTTCTTGGAGAAGGCAAGGATTCAAATGGCCAGCATGTGAATCCAAGCGAAGGACGATATCGTGTCTCAAACCAACTTGGCCAAGAGAGGTTCAAGCTAGTAAAGAGTGCTGAGTCTGGGGTGAACGGTACTGTTATATATACCCCATTACACAGTTTGGGGCGGGAGAAAGTCGGTTTCGTTTCCTGAATCTTTTGGGATTACCATGCTGGGATCGCTGGGCTGAGCTAATCAATAGCTCATCTATTATTTCTAAGTGTTGGGACAGTAGAGTCAATTGTTTCTTGATAGTATCAGGGGAGTCTTTAATGACTTATGCTGAGTTACTTTTTGAAGTCTTTGCCCATGTATTCAAATTTGGCTGAGGCTTCAATAGATCAGGGAGGGAACAATTGTTAAGGAAATGGTTATAAAAGGCAGAGGAAATGCATGATCTGGTATCAGGGAGTTCTCTAGGTTCTTTGTGTTAGTGAACTTCTTTGGAGGGGTGTGGTAATCAAGATGCATGTCCATGGGGCTTCCAGTCTCAGCTGACTGCATTAACCCTTTTTAATGATCTCATTTTGCTAACAGACCTTTTTGCACATTTGGGCCTGTATTAATATCTGTACATTCTGCTACACACACACACGTATATGGCAGTTGGCATTTGCCAGTACATATTGCAGGAAAATCATGTGAAATCTATATTTCAACAATGTCAGGGTATGAAGTGTAGGGCAACGGCATGTTGAAGTTCTGTTATAATGAACTATAAAACAAAGAGGCTTCATGACAACGTGTGATCCAAATGTAAGCAAGCTTAAGTCTCTGCTGAGTATTTCATACAACATTAAAATAGGCTCATCACCAAAGTACGTCTACATGTTTCATCTGAGCAAAAAGACAACATGCAATATCTGTGATACGATAGATTAATAGTTTATAAGGATTTTTTTAAATCCACCAAATGATATATTCTTAGAAGAACCATTTTTTAAACTGGATAAATTTTACCAAGGGAAGACAACAAACTCATATTCAAATGTGGTTCTGTGTGCAGCTCCCTTGTGAAAAATACCCATTTACTGCATTCCTCCTGAGGGGGAAAAAGATTCCTGTGGCTGAAAGTTTTATGTATATCGCTAAACACACACTAAAGCCTAGTTAATGGTCTGTGTCAGGAGATTTGGAGCTGTCAGATGCTACAATGCCATAATAACTTTCCAGTCATAGATGATAACAGTTGCATACAGAAATGTACCTAGATTGAAGATGGTACAGTTGCCAGCTGTATCTTGTTCCCGTTCCCATTCTGTGTTGCCTGCCGTCGCACTGAAATGTAGTGGGAGGAAAATGGGGAGGAACTTTGCTGCTGACATTTTTATGTCATTTTCAAGTGAAGACCCAGAAAGCTTCATTGCCTCTTCCCCCTCCCTGTGATGCTATAGAAACTGAATAAATCTTTGTGTTATTTAACAGAGATTTGGGGATTTGTAGGTGTAATGTGTGTGTGGTGGGAGGGGGTCACATTGGTTCCCAGAGAACATGACATGGGCTTAGCACTCTTAATTGACTGTCATATTGCTTCCACAGAACCAATAACTGTGGCTCATATTGACGGAAAGTAACTTTCAGATTATGTAGAAGCTTTTCTCAGGCTGGATAATTACTGAAAATGAACCAAAGATTTGCATGCCAAATTGTGGCTGTATATCCAGTTCTGTTTTCCAAAATCGAGAAATGAGTTGAAGCAATACAGCAGCTTGTCAGCACAGTCTGTTTTTAACTTGCCAAAGGCTTGGTTAATATACATGGCTTATGGCTATTTCAACCACAGTATTCAGAAGATGAGGTGCCTACAGTTGTGCATTATTCATAGTTAAATTATTGTGGGGGAAGCTACTGGGATACATATAAGTATGCATCAATCCGCTAGGGTCTGGAGATTGTTCAGAATTGTTATTGATCTCTGAACTACAGAGATCAATTCCTCTGGAAAAAAATTCTATTTTGGAGGTATACAGTATGGCATTCCACCCTACTGAGGTCGTTCCCCTCCCCTCCTCCAAACCCCACCTTTTCCAGGCTCAACTCCCAGATCTCCAGGAATGTCTCAGTCCTAAGTTGGCAGTCCTCGAATCAGACCACATTTGCTGGTTCGTGGGTTAAAGTCTGCTATCATAGTAAAATATATGGAAATGCCTATAACTTAGCAACATATCTTAGGATATGAGATATATTATACATAAGAACAGTTTTTTCCCGAATGCCATCACTCTGTTAAACAAATAATTCCCTCGATAATGTTAAACTATTTATTATATACTTATTATATAATTACTGCACTACTTTTTTCATCATTCCTATTACCCATCTCCTCCCACTTATGACTGTATGACTATAGCCTGTGCTGACATTTTATTTTATTTTATTTTATTTTATGATTTTACATTTTATGTTTTCATTACTACTGATTGTTTCCTGATTGCTTACTAGACCTATATGACAATCATTAAGTGCTGTACCTTATGATTAAGTGCTGTACCTTATGATTCTTGACAAATGTATTTTTCTTTTATGTACACTGAGAGCATATGCACCGGAGACAAATTCCTTGTGTGTCCAATCACACTTGGCCAATAAAGATTCTATTCTATTCTATTCTATTCTATTCTATTCTAGGAGGAATTCATCTTCATGGAAGCAAGAATGTGTACCTTCTCTGGACCTAAATGAAAATATAGTGGCCAGATACAATATACCCTCTAGTATGAAAATTACTTGCAATTGTTGATTTTTAATGTGCTGTGCTTTCGGTTGTCACTAATCTGTCTTGTTGTTTTTTAATTACTGTGTTGACCTTTCTCCTTTTACCTTTTAAAAAGACTTACAGTATCAGGTTTCTAATCATTAACTTACATCCTTCAAAGAAGAACTTTGTCTTTTAGAAGAATTATTTCTGTGCAAAAGTCAGGTGATTTGTTGATGTCATAGATCATCTTCTTTCTGGCCGCTAACTAGTTACTTTTTTGCCTGTCTTGGATTCATAAAGTAGCATTTTAAAAGGTTTCCATTTAGCTTTGGATTTTTGATGACCTTTTCCATTATGTGCTTCATATTGGTACTCTAAATGATGTCTCAGTTTTTCCTGCAGAGGCATTGTTATTACTTTAAAATAATGGGTGTATTGTTAACAAAGTCATGCTTTTTAACAAGTTGATTATTGGGTCAGTAGTAACTACATTCTATCCTGATGTGATGTCACTCCATGGCTCAGTAATGCCATAGGGCTTGCATGGGAGGGACTATCTTTAACTACATTATGTACATATTAATTAAATTCAATGTACATAATGGCCTTTTCTGCACAAATTGCTTACAATGAAACTTGCCATCAATTACTATGGGTTTTTTTCTTTAAATCCTGTAAGTTTTCCCCTCCATTTGCTTTCAGAAACATTCCCCCTTTATTTTTCCTCCATGGCTTTCCTAAGCATTTTAACTACATTTTTTCCGAAGGCTTTCATGGCTGAATTTAACTGGTTCTGGTGGGTTTTCCGGGCTGTGTGGCTGTGGTCTGGTGGATCTTGTTCCTAACGTTTCACCTGCATCTGTGGCTGGCATCTTCAGAGGTGTATCACAGAGGGAAGTCTGTTACACACTGTGTCCAGAGAGAAGGAAATGTTTGGGGTATATATTGTCCATGTCCCAGGGTAGGGAACCAATCAGTAAGTGTTTGGGTGGAACTTGTTATGCAAATATGTGGTTGATAATATGAAACTGATGAAGAAACATAACCTACAAACCATCTTCAAACCTACCAGGAAAATACAACAGATGCTACACTGAGCAAAGGACACTTCTGCAGGAGTCTATCGCATACCCTACAGCTGTAGAAAGGTCTTCATGGGAACCACAAAATGTAGCATTCAAACTCGAATTAAGGAGCACGAAAGACACTGTCGGCTTAACCATCCTGAAAAATCTGCAGTTGGGTTTACTGTATTTAAGTTCATAATCTGTATTTTACCACTCTTTATATGCCATTAAAGGTTTTGTATTTGTATTTGTATTTGTTGTATTTAAGTTGGAATGTATTTTATTGTGGGTTTTGATGTATGCTGCCCTGAGCCCCTTTGGGAATTGGCAGCATAGAAATCAAAAATAAATAAATAAATAAAATATAGAAATGTAGCATATAGCTTGGCAATTTTTGAGAGAATGCAAATGGGGCGGAAGTTGGCTGGGTCATTGTGGGTCCCCTTTTTATATATAGGGACCACAGTGGCTTTCCACCACATTTCTGGAACAATGTTTGTACTATTTATTTGGGTGAACAGAGTTGAGCCCACCAATCTGGGTTTACTTTGAGAATTTCTGCGATATTAATATTTGGGCCCAGGACCTTTCTAGATTTTAGACACCCAGTCAAATCAGCAATTTCCTGATGCATGACTGGTGGCCAAGATGGCCATTTGGATATGTTCCTTGGAGGCTCAGTTCTGTCAGCTATGCTCCCATGATAGAAATTTAAGAAATATGAGAACCAGTTATTTGCTGGAATGACTGACATAGTGGGATTACAGGAATGACATGTTCTATTTACTAAGACCATAACTGTTTGGCATTATTGGAGATTGTTGCTTGATAGAGAAGCTCCCATTCAGTCTCAATATACTTCTGGTGTTTTTGTCTCTTGAGGGTGTGGAAAGGTTTTTTTTCAAATCAAGAAGTTTAGAAAGAGTAAGATTGTTTCTTAGTTGATGGTGGATCCTGGAAAGAGTCCAGATTTGATTGTTGAACTTGATGCACTCTCTATCAAACCATCCACTGGTCTTTGGACTTTTGTTATTCCTAGCATCAGCATCATTACTAAGGGTGTTTACAATTAAAGTTAGTAGACTTTCAAAGAGGGGTATTCCCTCCTCTGGTGCCTTTGTATTGATTATCAGATTTTTAAGTTCAACTACTGGTGCTGACTCCAACAAAGCAATGGTGGCCCGCTCCAAGCACGGGACCATCTTATTTTAGGTAAAAGGTCTTGTTTAAAGGTTGTCTCTGTGTTGTCCCCATGTAGATCATTAGAATTCAGTCTGAACATAAGGGGAAGATGGTCACACAAAAATAATCATCAATATTGAAAGTTTCTAAAAAAATCCATAGGTAAGGGGAAATCAAAATGTAGTCGATCACACTTCTGCCATATGCAGATACAAATATGTAATACTAGCATTTTTAAAAAGATACAATCTGTTTAGCCAAAACTTATTAAACTG
Source organism: Sphaerodactylus townsendi (assembly GCF_021028975.2). NCBI lineage: Eukaryota > Metazoa > Chordata > Lepidosauria > Squamata > Sphaerodactylidae > Sphaerodactylus > Sphaerodactylus townsendi. The sequence goes on along the minus strand of NC_059434.1, from coordinate 42,272,085 downwards.
GATTATAAACTTAATTAGCAAGGTGCCAGCATAGTTTAAAACTGAATCTTTAGATTCACGTTGGGGTGGGGTAAAAGTTGAATGATGGTGGAAAAAGAAGCAACGGGTGAGAAATATCCAGAAAAACAACAAAGGATTGGCCAAATCCAAAAACTCGCCACACAACAAGGAAATAGTATAGTGCTATGTGATTATTAGATAACTACAAATTAGGCAGAATATCTTAAAGTCATTAATACAAACGTCCATTCATAAATACATCAACATCCATTAGTGACAGTATCATATCAACAGCATGGATTTACTATCACTTCATAATCATACAGGTAAATCAGGTCGGATGGAATATATTGAAAATACAGTCCTTTTAACACAAACACCACAGCAACACGGAAGCAACGCGGAAGCCTGCGTGCTGAGAGTACGTTTTCGAGCCGTGAATCTTCTTCAGTGCGTGTGTTCATTCATTGTAATCACTGTTATGCAAATGCTTATTTCCAAAATTCTCATTCAAATATTGTTATACTGCCTGTGATATATAAAATCATAAAATTAATAGTGCTTGCTATTTTATCAACATAGGTCATTAACTTTATACATACTTTGATAGACAATAAATATTGCAATAATAAATATTCTATAAATATTATCAATAAATAAATCATCAATAAATAGTACATCGTTCTAAAAACACCAGGAATTATACATTACATGTAAATACAAATGATAGTAGACAATGTCTTCTTATCAGACTGTAATAGAGGTAATTCACAAGATGACCCTTCTCTAATTCTTTATAGCTGAATGAATGTGTGAAACATGAGTTGCAGTTATAATTGCAAGTATAAATTGGTCACAACTGAGGATAATCATATCACCTGTGAGCATCTAAAGATAGCAACTATAATCGATGTCCCTATTCAAACCTTTTTTCAAGCTGTTAAGTAAATATGTCCAGCATGATTCCTGCTGTAATAAAATTCTTTTGACATTCACTTTTTCATATTCTCAAAACTGTGCAACATATAGGACTACAAATTTAAATTCCCTAGGAGAATGATTGTGTGTTAAAAAAATGCTCTGTTAAAGGGGCCTCAACGCGCCGAGTCTTAATTGAGCTGATATGCTCAGACAGTCTTTCCCTCAATGAGCAAGTGGTCATGCCCATGTATGCCATCTGGCACAGGCACTCCAACATATAGACACATTGTCTCGTGTTACATGAAGAGAAATGACGAATTTCCCAACTGCGAAGTCTATCAGATGGATTGACTATTCTTCTAGTGTTATAAGTTAAGCTGTAAAACTTACAACGACCACATTTAAAGTGTCCCTTAATGGAACCAGATGGATCAGTCCGTGGTCTAATGTCTGTTCTCACTAATTGATTTCTAATATTTTCAGTCCGTTTAAAGGCTATTCTCGGTGGTAAACTACAATCTGAGGTATGGGACACTATATGCCAGTGCCGTAAAACTATAGACTTAATAGCTGTCACATTAGGGGAAATGTTGAGAGCCCAGTGGATCCTATTATCCCTATTTTTCTCTTTATACTGCAACAACTGTTGTCGCGGTATATTATCGGCTCTTTTAATTATACTATTGTAAGGAACCTCAAAGGACTCGAAACAAAGTAACTGAGTTCAGTTCGTTTATTTCATAAACTTCAACGATCGCAATACACGGAATGCGGATTCTGGCTTTCCCGGGCTTAAGGTGTCGCTTTTACGGACAATCCAGGCCCCTCCCCAAACTCCCAAGCAGAATTCCCATGACAGGGTGAAAACAAGCTTCAAACACACAAGATAAACGTAGCAATGCTAAGGCAGAAACCATTCCGGGCACGAAGCCCAGACTGTGGAATGCGCCAAGGACAAGACGAAGGAACCGAAACTAACCCCCAACCTTACACTCCGCCTCTCCTACGAACGCCCCCTCCCCACCCGGCTTATGAGGGAAAGCCTTATGAAAAGCAGAAATCAGGGGGGCATCAATATTTTCCACATACACCCATTGATTATAGCCCGAGGGGTAGCCCACCCAGGAAACCAAATATTGCAAACGTTTGCGAATGTAACGAGAGTCCAAAATAGCATTGATCTCGTAACGTTTGTGGCCATCAACAATCACCGGCGGGGGAACCTCCGTTGGGTCATGCCAGGCATCTGAATCTGGAGCCCGCTTGAGTAAGCTAGAATGAAACACAGGGTGAATGTTACTGAGTGAATTGGGCAATTCCAAACGAGCCGTCACATTGTGAGTGATCCGAAATGGGCCTATGAATTTCTTGCCTAGCTTGGAATATTTATGCACATCTCTAAGGTTTTTGGTGGACAAGTAAACAAAAGCCCCCACTTGCAGGGGAAAATCCATTCTATGTTTGTCCGCTTGGGTTTTTTGAGCTTCCTGCGCTTGTGAAAGTGAAGAAGAAACGTTTTTCCAGCCTTCTGCCAGAGACTAGATCCAGTCACCAAAGTCAGGGAGTTGGAGCGCATGATCGGGGAGTTGGGGTAACGGGGGGAACGAATGACCCAACACCACCTCAAACGGAGTTTTTTTGGTACTACTATGAACTGCATTGTTATAGGCGTACTCAGCGAAGGGAAGAAGTTCCACCCAGTTATCTTGATGATAGTTGGTGTAGCAACGTAGATACTGCTCTACTGTTCTGTTGGTCCGTTCGGTCTGGCCGGCGCTTTGCACGTGGTACGGAGCAGCAACAGCCGAGGCTGTTCCCAACATCTCCAGGAATGCCTTCCAAAACTTAGATATGAACTGTGGCCCCCGGTCGGAGATCACTCTCTCCGGCGACGAGTGCAGATGGTAGACATGTTGGATAAATAATTTGGCTAACTTAGGCGCCAAGGGGATAGTGGGACACGGAACAAAGTGCGCCTGCTTGGAAAAAAGGTCTACCACCACCCATAAAACTGTATTCCCGTGGGGCTCGGGGAGATCTGTGATGAAATCCATAGAAATCACTTGCCAAGGTTTGGCAGCCAGGGGAATGGGGTGTAGCAGTCCGTGGGGCTTACCAGGGATGGCTTTAGCCGAATTCTGGCGCATGTCGGGCACCCTTCATGGTATGTATGGTTCTTAACGTCCTTGGCGCATGGTGCACCAATTACCTCAAAATTGCGCTCCCTGAGCAAGGGGAGTGTTTTCAAGAATCCAAAATGTCCCGCTTTGTCGAAAGGCTTCATAGTCAAGGCTTAAGAGAACCTGCTTTGCTAATACAGGGGTCAGCCGGGGAACGCATACCAGCAGTCACCCCGCCTCCAAACTCCCCTGCAAAATTGTAAGGGGGTCTGATTCCTCCTTCGGAACCTCCCTGTCGTCTCCGGCCTCCTCGGCAAAATTTCCGCGCACAGAAAGCGGGCGATACAAATGTCCGGGAAGATAACGTTCATAGGGGTGTCGGGGATGCAAGCTGGTTCTGGGATCGGGTTACCACCAAGTTTCCAATTGAGAGGGTGCTAGGGATGGTCTGCGGGCATGGCTGCGTAGAGGTATCCGCCTCTTTAGGCAGGCGGGACAAGGCGATCCGGCCAGCTTCTTGTTGCATGGCATTACCAGGGAAAAATGGACCATAAAAGTTAAATCTGGAGAAGAAAGTCAGCCCACCTTAATTGCTTGGTTTACCGGAGCATTTTGAGCGGAGTTATGACGAAAGCCGCCAGGTTTTTATCGGCGATCCGTGGAACCAAACTTGGAAGGCGTGCGGCGTAACCTTCCAACCAATGTTTCGGTAACGCCTTTCACGTGACTTAAGGGCTTCCTTTGATGGCTTGCTGTTTCTTTTTTTATCCCTCAAACTGTCCAGTTGAGTTCAGGGCCTGACAGTTTTTTCGACAAATAAGCACACGGCACAAGTTTGTTATCTTTATTTTTCTGCAAGAGAGCTGCCCCTCAAGGCTTTTATCCGGCGTCGACATTACGAACGATGGAATCCCAGGCAGAGTGGGGTCTGGGTGTTTCAAAATGGGCTCTGTGGTGAAAGCAGTTTTAAGAGCTTGAAACGAATTTTGGCATTCTGGGGACCAGGAGAGGGAAGCCCCGGGTTTTGATGCCTGGGGTCCCTTTCCCTTGGTGCGGAGTAAGTCTGTGAGTGGTAGGGCGAGTTTGGCAAACTGGGGAATAAAGTCTCGATAGAAGTTAGCAAAGCCTAAAAAGGATTGAAGTTCTTTGCGGGTGGTGGGAACCGGCCAATTCACCACTGCTGCCACTTTTGCCGGATGCATTGAGAAGGTCCTTAATTAGGGGTAAGGGATATTTATTCGAAAGAGAGACAGCGTTGAGACCACGATAATCAGTGCACAGATGAAGGGTCCCATCTTTCTTTTTCACAAACAAACTGGGGGCTGCGTGAGTGCTCTTGGTGGCCCGGCGAATAAAACCGCGAGCCAGATTCTTATCGAGGAAGGCACGAAGCTCCTTCTCCTCGAGTCGGAGCCATCTATCCTGTATATTCTACCACTTAAGTTAAGTTAAGCTCCGGGACCAAGAGAGGATTTTACAGTGTCTGTGTCCCTATGGGGAAGTTGGTCACACTCCTGTTCCTCTTTCAAAGACTTTGGCTAAATCCTAGGCAACTCGTTTGGGGAACCCCGGCCAGTTCCGGCTTGGGTTTAAGCGTAGTGTGTCACGAGAGCCATTGGCTGGAGCTCAATCAAGGGCGTTCTCCTTTGGAGTTCTGCTGCTGGTGGCTCACCCTCGCGTGCATGTGGATCCCCACAAGGGGATCCTTGTGAATTGGACTACATGCGCTTTGCCCCCAGAAGATGGTGGGTTCATGGGGAGCAGAAGCCAGGGCATCCCCAAAAAATATGTAAAGGGATTGTTTGGCGAATCGGAGCCAAAAATGAAACTACGTCTCTCCCAGTGTTCAGCTTATCGCAGGAAAGCACTGGTTGGAGTTTTGAAACTTGAGCCGGATTTCTTAATTTCCACGGTTTACCTAATGGGCTGTCGTCCACATTTTGAGTGAAGGGGATGGTTTTGGCCAGTGCTATAATGGGGTTCAAGCCCTAATTGCTCTGCCAAGCAATTTACAGGTCTCCATAAGGCAGTGGGAGCAACCTGGAATCCACGAAAGTGCCTTTCGTGCTTATAATATGAAGTATGCGCTTGGACGCATTGGTCAGAGTGGTCATTGATAGCCATGGTGCTTCCACTCAACGCGAGATCTGGTGCAAGGGATTCTCCTCCGCCGGGCACAGATGAAAAGGTCACTCCCTTCTGGTTCGGCAGGTCATCGAGGCATTCTTCGGCCTCGTCTTCGTGCAGGTGGCTTGGCAGCAGCTCGCCTTGGAGTCCCTTCCCAAGGCGGCCAGGAAGGTTTAAGCTTGAAGGGGTTCTGTGCAAGGTCGGTGTAATTCCGCGGGAGTGGGGACTGGCGCCTTTTGTTTTTTCGGGCAATTGGCCACCATGTGGCCCAGGCCCCCATTACAAATATGTGGGCGAGACATAAGCCGAGACGGGCAGCTCCGGAAGCGATCGGAGGTGGATTCGGTTGTAGTCGGTCCTGCACCCGCCTTCTTTGGCGGGGCGGCGGCCGCCGCTGCAGGTTTGGCAGGAGGTTTGGCGGCTGCGGGTTTTCCCGTCTTGGAACGGGTGAGTCGGGCCGCGATGAGGTTGCCGGTTGTGATCCATTCAGCAATGGTTTGTGGTTCCCGCACCATATCTGCCCAGGTGCAGATTTCCGAATCGATAGCGTCGTGGAAGTATTCGCATTTCATGCGTTTGGGCCAGTCTGGGAGTTTGCTCGCGGCCAACCGGAACTCTCAGGAAAATTCTGCAAAGGTTTTATTGCCCTGCTTGAGTGTTTTGATAGTTTTAATGGCTTTGTTCACCTCGGGGTCCTGAAAGCGTAGTCTCAGACCTTGGAGTAAGGCCGCTACGTTCTGAAGTTCAGGGGCCCCTTCCAGTTCGTGTAATTCCACAAACCATTACGCCGCATCCCCGTCCAGCACGGAGCCGATGTCTCGCACTTTCTCAGCCTCGGATCTATAGAGATCGTCAAATTCGAGCATGTGGGCGTCCAGTTGTAGGATGAAATATGGCAGTCTGGAAGCCGTCCCATCGAAACGTGCGGGAATGTGAGGGCGAGGATAGCCCCTTCCTGCTATCGGCACCCCTCGTGGAGCCGGGGCAGGAACCTGTTCAGGTGGTAGTTGTGCCACTGGAATCGGCGGCGGAGGTTGCACCGCGACCAGCGGCGGAGGTTGCACTGGGAGTAGGACTCTACGTTGCAACAATGGAGCCTCCGTTCGTGGAGCGGGGCGATTAGGGACACTGGGCGGGCGAGCCGCGCCGCCAGTGCTGGGTAGGGTCGCTTGCGGCGCTCCGAGATCCCTCTGGAGCAACGCTTCCCTTGCCGCCAACTCCCTCTCCCGACGCGTGAGAGCTTCCCGGTCGCGTTGCAGTCTATCGCGTTCCCTGCGTTGCAATGCCGCTTTGATTTCACCTTGACTCTCCAGTGCTTTAAGGCACTCGCGTTGGCGCTGGAGCTCGAGCCGGGAGTGTTCCAGGACATGGTCCCGGGAAGTGAGGTCTTTGAGGAATTGGTCTCTAAGAACACCCTTCTCCCGTGATAATTCCGCTTCCACGGCTCAACGCTGCTGTTCACGTTCCAGTTCGAAAGCAAGCCGCTCATTTTCGAAGGCTTCCCGCTCCTGCTCACGTTCCAGTTCTAGGGCCTCGCGCTCTCTCTCAAGGGCCTCCCGTTCCTGTTCCCAGTCACGTTTGGTCCTCTCAAGGGCTTCGAGCTGTTCCCAAAGATCCGAAACGGGGGGACGCCGCTCATCCGCGGTCGACAGGGTAATCGCCCCCCCAGGTTCATGCTGGTCCGAAGGATCCCGGCCCCGAGCACCCCCAAGAGGCATGGCAGTTGCCCCCTCAAGTTCTGCTAAGTCCGGGGGTTCGTGGGCGCGGGCATCCTCCGCGAATGTAAGCCTGACTCGGGAACGTGTAGGTAGTTCCAACACTTCACCCTCAGAGTCCCGGGATGTGAGAGGACGCGAACCCTTAGGGCGCGCTCCGGTGCTTTGCCAGTGATCTTCGGGAGGGGGGTCTTCGAGGTATTGATCCAGAAATCTTGCCAGGGATTCCTGGGTGTCCCCATGGATGGTCGACACCCCGATTTCCTCCTCCACCCTTCGCATCACTGGTTTGTAATCCATATGTTGCCGGGTGGTGAAGTGCCGCTCCAGGGGAGCACGATCCATCGACACCCCGCCACCAGGATCGTAGAAATCCTGACGCACTTCCAGGCGTCCGGTTGAGACCGTGCGCCGAGCCATCAGGGGGGCTTCTTCCACCTGCTCCTGCAGTTGGAGGAAGGAAGACAGGGAACCCTCTTTGGGGGCTACCACAGTCTTTTCGCCTTCCATTTGCGACGAAGTCTCGGGGTTCAATCCCTGCATGTTGGTAGACATCAGGAATCCACAAAACGGATGAAAGATGGTATTTGACCAAAATCAATCCGAAGATAGAATAGGGAGAATCCGCATAATGTAAGGAACCTCAAAGGACTCGAAACAAAGTAACTGAGTTCAGTTCATTTATTTCATAAACTTCAACGATCGCAATACACGGAATGCGGTTCTGGCTTTCCCGGGCTTAAGGTGCCGCTTTTACGGACAATCCAGGCCCCTCCCCAAACTCCCAAGCAGAATTCCCATGACAGGGTGAAAACAAGCTTCAAACACACAAGATAAACATAGCAATGCTAAGGCAGAAACCATTCCGGGCACGAAGCCCAGACTGTGGAATGCGCCAAGGACAAGACGAAGGAGCCGAAACTAACCCCCAACCTTACAACTATCTGGATAACCCCGTTTCTTGAATTTCTGCACAGTTCTACTAATTTCTTCATGAAAAGTTCCTTGTCTAGAAGAATTCTGTTTTTGACGTAACAAACGACTATAGGGTAAATTATTCACTAAATGGGAAGGATGATAAGAAGTGTAAAATAATGCTCTAGTCTTTTCTACTGGCTTATGGAAAGGGAAAAAACGATCTTATTATCTTCATCGAACTGTATATTTAAATCTAGGAAATTGATAGATGTTCCACTTACACTGTCCAGTGAAGGCTAAGGCAGGGTGCAAACCGTTCAGCCATTCTAAAAAAGTAGAAAATTCACATCCAGGTTTCATTAAGAATAAAAGATCGTCAATGTACATTTTGTAAAACAACATATATTGGCTGTATGGATTATTACAATAAATATGTTTAGTTTCAAAAAATTGCATATACAAATTTGCACAGCTAGGTCCTAATGGTGACCCCATGTTTAATCCGGATGTTTGTATATATAAGTCATTTTCAAAACGAAAGAAGCTATTTTCAAAAATGATATCAATAAGGGAAACCAAAAAGTGTGTAGGAGGGTTCAAATCAGCTCTCGTTTCCAGCATATCAAATAAGATTTTTCTAGTTTCGTCCAGTTTCGTCCAATGGAACATTGGTATAAAGGGCAGCAACATCCACTGTAATAAGGCAGGAACCAGAGGGGCAAGCCAAACCTTCCAACAATAAGGTGGACTGAATCTTGAATAAATGAATTCATATTTTTAACAAAAGGTTGCAGGTGAAAATCAATATATGTTCAAAAATAGAATATGAGGCAGAAACAATGGGTCATCCAGGAGGAGGAAAACCAGGCTTATGTACTTTGGGAAGCATATAAAAATGGGAATGCGTGGAAATTCATTAACTAAGTATGTGCCAACTTGTGGTGTGATCCATCCCATTTTCACATTGGGATGGGGTAAAAGTTGAATGACGTCATCTTCCAGACCTTTATTACTTAGAAATGCACTTAAATTGGAGCCTAACCTAGTGTTAAAAAACTCCCGCCAAAATAATTTCTGTGACCGGGTATTTATGCGCTAACTCCACTATAAACATAGATAGATTGGTCCAGACCATAGATAGGGATAAGTAGTCTAGCCCTGAGGGCATATAAATGTTAACTATCAGCTTCAGTGTCTCTATGCTCAGCAAAGTTGTCTGAGCTATCAGTGGGCAGCCCTGAAGGGCTTCTGATACTACTTTGGTAGACACCAGGGTGGCTAAACCACGAAGAAGTGGCCCAAGTTTTTGGATTTAACAACTGGGAGACAATATGAACAAAAACCATCCAAGATAACATCTGAATTGGCCCAGGTTTCTTGCAAAAATATTACTGTGAACCATGTGCTGCAGCAGCAGTAGTAAGCTCCTAGAAATGTCCTGAAAAAAGCATCCTTAAGATCCTTAGAGCAGGACTGAACACCATGGGTATAGCCTGGGATAGGCCAGCACCCCTGCTCCATTCGCACTCACCTTTTCACAGTGAAAAGTGCTCTGTAACTGAGGCTGATTCCGCATGGGCCAAAAACAGCAGTGTGAAAACGGTGTGAAAACAGTATAAACTCTTTTACACCGTTTTAAACCCTTTTACACCCTTTTCACACTGTTTTCACACTACTGTTTTTGGCCCATGCAGAATCAGCCTGAGGCTACATAGATGCAAAGCCCATTGGAGCAGGCAGTGGGCAGTGGGCTGTCCCTCTTCTGTCCTGGAGGGGAAGAAACCACCCCCACATTGCTTTCATACTGCTGGAAGCCACCAATAGGCCAAGGGCAGGCCCCTCTCCAGCTCCTGTAAAACTGAGCAGGAGCCTGGGCACTTTTGCCAGAGCTTTTCTGCTCAGTGTTGGGGTTGCCCTTTTTGACCCCACCACCACCCATGCTGTCAGACTTCGTCGAGAGCCCCCAGGCTGTGTCCCTGCACTCTCCACAAAGGCTGCCACTGCAGCTCCTCAAATAGACACTCCCTAGCAACTGGCTTTTTGCATTGCTGCCTAGCTACCTTCTTCTGGACCTTGGGAGGCATCCTTCCCCCAACCCAAGTCCCAAATTCCAGTGACACTTGCTGATGTAAGCCCTGAGAAAAGCCAGTCCTGGCCCAAATAGGCACCCAAGGCTGTATCCTTCCCACCACAGCTTGAAATGGCTGGCTGCCATGAAGCTGCAGCCCTATCACCACTATCTGCAGGGGCCTCAAGGGAGAGCAATGCCACCTCTGCTGCCTGCCCCTGGAAGGCTCAAAGTCACTGCCAAGGCCCAGCCACATGTTTGCAGCAAGCAAAAGCCCCATGAGCTCTGATAGCTGGCAATAGCCACACCAGAAGGGAAAAGGCATGCCTCACCTGGCCCTTTAAGGCTGCTGGTCTGCCCTCCAGCCACATCATGCAGCTGCACTGGCTGGGCCTCTGATAACCTTGTGCACAGAACAAGAAGCAGCCATAGCAGCCCTTGGCCTTCCACACCCCTGGATGACAATGGAGGGCCCTTAAGTAAGTTCTTGACCACTCCTTCTAGAAGATAATTTCTACTGCAAAAGAACTGGGATAATCTCTAGTTAGAATGCCTAATGTACAATTCTATGCAGGGCTATTCAAATTTAAGCCTATTGACTTCAATAAATTTAGACCGGAATAACTGCATAGTTTTCTTGGGAACAGGTTGCTCTACCTTTATGTCTTTGACTAAAAAGATTTTTGAGTACCGAAACAGGCTGTGATTTCAGCTGCCTAGTTTTAGCAAACTTCTAGGATAAAACAAAACACGTAACATCTGTTGAGGCCATGCACAACATAAAAATATATTCAAACTGTGCAAGCTTTTGCAATTGGCAACATTGCAAATGCTTGCATCTCTACATAGTATTGCTAAACTCCAGCAGGTATTTTATCTCCAACCTTTCCAATTCTCATTGACAACAGAAGTAGTAATTAAAAATGAAGAGGTAGCTTCTGTTCACAGCATAGTTTATTATTATGTGTGTGGGGGAGGGTGTTCACTCAAGTGTTGGAGAGCTGTACATCATAAAAGTTTTATAATATGCATGTAAAAATGTGAATTAGGTTGGTATGTATATTCTGCTACAATTCATATGGTTTAGAAAGAATCCTTTCCTTAATTTTACTTATCTGGAGGCGCCAATATCAAGTGTTCATTACTTCACACTGAAGTCCTGCTACTCACCCTGGCTCAACAGTACTTCCATTATTATTAGCTACCCGTCTCAGTTTCTCAAAACATTAAAGAGATGCTTTGTGATTTATTCCGTTGTTGCCAGGCACTTGGGCCCAAGTCACTAATTGGCTGATGTGTAAGTATGACCAGACACTTGGCTCTGGAAAGTTCCACTCAAATTTGGCTCTAATTGGTTAAATTAGATTCACCTGACCATGATTGATGAATCCTTACTAAAACTTACTATGGGGCTAGAGTTGCTATTCTATTTGGAACCTACCTGAAATGCTGTAACTTCTCTTTGACTTATGCTTGCTGGAAGAAATTAAGGCCGATGCTAAATGCACTTCAAGGACTGTGTTAATATTTGCATATTTGTGAGTGCCTTATCCTGGAGCCTCAGTGGCGAAGAGGTTAAGAGCTTGTGTATCTAATCTGTAGGAACCGGGTTTGATTCTCCACTCTGCCACCTGAGCTGTGGAGGCTTCTCTGGGGAATTCAGATTAGCCTTTACACTCCCACACATGCCAGCTGGGTGACCTTGGGCTAGTCACAGCTTCTTGGAGCTCTCTCAGCCCCACCTACCTCACAGGGTGTTTGTTGTGAGTGGGGAAGGGCAAGGAGATTGTAAGCCCCTTTGAGTCTCCTACAGAAGAGAAAGGGGGGATATAAATCCAAACTCTTCTTCTTCTTCCTCTTCTTCTTCTTCTTCCTCTTCCTCTTCCTCTTCCTCTTCCTCTTCTTCAGCTAACATTATGCTGTTTATGCAGATGCTATTATTCATGTTGAAGGAGTTTTCATGCTGACTTTTTAATTTTCTTTAAAAAAAAATAAAACTTAAAAAAATTATTTGGTCTGCTGTGTGTCCACTTACTCTCAAGGACCCATGTGAGCTGGGTGGCAAAAGCCTAGGCTGCTTTTTTTGACACTCAGATTCTTATAATGTTCTGGTTATGTGGATAGCAAATGACAATGAAGTAATCCTACAGTTAGCTGCAAATGACCATATAAATGTATTACAGAGTCTGCACAAACATGGATAGTTTTAATTAGACATGGTTTCAAGAACTGGTTTTAAATACATTTCCTTCTTTCCCTAAACACCTTGTTCATTATTTTTTCATTATGCAGTTCAAGTTCTCCTACACATAAACACTGAAATGTTGCATCTGTTTACCTCACTTTAGTTTTGCCAGCCTGGTATTTTTCAGTGTAAACTCACAAAGACCCAATTAAAGAAAAGAATGAGTATTAGAAAAGCTATTTCTTTTATTTCCATTACCAAATCTTGTAGCCAAGTACTTACAGAGACTGATAATAAAGGTATTTTGTATTTAACATTAATTACTGTAAAATACATTTATTATGTTTTACAATTCTGAAATTATGCACAATAACTATGTTAGTTAGAGTTGCCAAACTCCATGTGGGGCCTCAAGATTCCCTGGAATTACAATTTATTTCCAGATTACAGAACTACCCTGGAGAAAATGGATGGACTGCATAGTAAAATGAAGGTTTAAAGTGCCAGTCAGTCAGTGGAACAAGGTGCTATCACTTCCTAGGAATGGGAAAATACCCTGATTGAGTAAGCTGATCTGCACTCTGATTGGTGGAGCAACCAGCTGACTCAGAGAGGGAGGAGGTATCTCTCTGAGAGGAAAAGTTTTGTAAACTTTTGAATTTGGATACCTGCAAATTAGCATCAAGTCCCTTAACTGTGTGTGTTAAATATCTACTTTGAGGAAATTTCAGTCAGGAAGTGGACATGTCTTGAAATATACTGAGTTCAGTGTGTGCTGACAGCAGACAATGCACAGTCAAGAGAACTGGGAGTTTTATTTAATGGTTCTTCTAAAGTGTACTGTTACCAGTCCATTAGAGCCCAAAGTCATGTGAATCCATTAGCCAGTAACATCTAACTGAACCGTCTTAAAGAACCTCTCAAAACACCTAAGCAACTGTAAAACTTATAAAGCTTAAAGTGAAAAACTCTCATAACATCTAACCAACTGAAGAAACTTGAATTAAGAACTACAAAGCTTGAATTCAGAACTGTGCCTGTACCAAAATTATTTGTATATAGCCATCTCTTGCCTGATTTACATCCATTTGAAATATATCCCAGTTGGTTCAATAATTTTTACTTCTGTTTGGTGAACCTGCTTCAGTTCTCTGGTGCCCTGAAAAGGGGGATTTGTCATAGGGGAAAAAACTGGCTCCCTTTACCTTTCTGGAGTTCCAGACTGAGTTTTTAACACCTCATACACTACCATCAAAATAGTTCAGTCATAGAAAAGGTGTAAAAATCTGCCCAGTATAGGAGGCTGCCTGAACTTGCCACAAATAGTTAGGAGCATGAAAGGACCTGCCACATCATCATATTCATTATTTGAAGGACTAATACGTTTTTTATTCTTCTGTGGCATTCAGTTCTGGCTGCGGCATTCAGTTCTGACAAACCAATATGAACAGCCTCATCATGTCAGTACTTACTCCAGTGGAGGGTAGAAACACCAGTGCGTGGCCATTGCCCTGTCTTGTGGTGCCCAGTACCTCATCAGACTCCCACAGTGCTGCTAGCTACATTGGGACAGCAGAAGTGTGGCAGGAGTGGTCCCGGGGGTAGAGCTGATGTTAGTCAACTTCCACCCTGCATTTGTAGCAGTTACACTGGGGCCCCAGTTCTCATATTTACAGCACCCTTTTGAATGGTGTAAATCTATTAACCCCAGTGGAGGGTTCTCCAGCAGAGTGGGGAGGTTCTTCAGAGTGGACCAGAAAGTCCTCTTGGAGGCAGTGTGGCAGTGCTATTGCAGCACCACGAGGGTTTTGGAGAGGGCTGTAAGTGTAGCAAAAAAGACACATATGGGACAACAGCAGAGTCTGGGGTTACTTGTATAGCACAGATACATTTGGTGGAGTACCTGTCTGCAGCAGACTAGAAAGGCCACCTGACACTTCCAACATGTTCACATGATCAATTTTGTCTCTACAAATTGCGCTCTGTGTGTCCCTGGGTACCCATTCACCCTAAGAATTTGTCTTTTGATGAACTGAGCTCCCTGTGGCCATATTTATCATTCTTGAACAAGCTAATCCTATTATTGTTGCAGCAGCAATAATGGAAATTGCTCAGAAGCAGCAGCAGCTACAATACATGAATAAGTCCCTGAGGGTACTCATTGAACACTGAGTCAAGAGAAAATTGACTCTGTGAAGTCAAAAATAGATATTTTTGAGAGATCTCATTTTTTTAATTCATAAAGCAGGACAATGCTTTTAGAACCATCTTGTACTTATAAAGGTAATTTCTTACACTTAAAAGCAAATCTGGCATATGAAATCTATTCAGAGGTTTATTTACTGAATTTCTGGACCTGTCACAATGTCCACAGAAAGGGTAGAGGTTTCCTTTTATTGTGGTGCTTAAAGAAGAAGGCACTGGGGAAAAGGACAAGTTTCAGGCAGTATTGTATTTTTGCATGCAATGCAAACTCTGTCAAAAACATATTGTTATATAGTCAATATGAATTTTAGAATTCATAGAAGTCAGAAGAAAGTGAAAGCAAATGGTATGACTGATATGGAAATACCCGCGTTCATTACTTCATAGAACTAATTCTAGTGTTGGAGCATCATTAATCATTTCAGACCCCAAAGGACCAAATTGCCCAAAGTACATCAAGGCACCAGTTACTTAGGCTTGCACTGTTGGCCTCATCAGCAATATAGGGTTAATAATACTGAAATACTGAAGTAAACGTATTGAATACTCTAAACAGGAACACAAAAAAATGAAAAATATAAAATTACTCAGAGTTAAGTGATGTGAGACGCTTTTACTTAATGTTAGGGATAAGGAAAATCATGTAGGGTTACTTTGCAAGTAGGTCCTATAAAGTAAATATATTTAAGAAGAGAGTTCTACTTCAAATAGTTTGGGAACTACTGAGTTACAGCAAGTTGGAATTTTAACAGCGATGATTTTCTGCAGTTAATGTAGGGATGCAGCCCTTTTAAATTAATAAACACATTAACTGCAGCCTTGCTTTTCGGAATGAATCCCATAGCAATAACAGATAAACATTCAAAGTGGTAATGCCCTTTTAAAAATGGAATAGATAGTCTGGATAGTGGAATTCACAATGCAAAAAAGAAGACCGCTAATAAAGGAAATAAAATTTCCCACCAAATGCATACTGTTTTCAGTGCCCAGCAAATAGCCAGAATCTTAGAGGGAAGCTGCTCATTAAATAATAATCATCAAGTATGAGACTGAGCCACAATAGTAAAATGAGAGGATAAATATGAATCCAAGAAGTGTGCAGAGCAGGGAGTGAGAGATCATGAAAAATTTAAAGCCTGGTAAAGCTCACAAATGAGTACAATAAAAGCCTCTTTATTATTGTTTTCCATTTACAAAATAAAACCATGACAGATACACATAGAATAATCATATTTTTATCCCTAAACTTCAAACTATTAATGTTGATTTAATAGTAATTAACAGTAGTAGTAGTAGTAGTAGTAGTAGTAGTAGTAGTATCAATATAAATTATTTCTGACGTTTTTTGAAGCTTCCCAGATTTGTAAATTAGGAATTCATATTTGTTTTTACATAAACTCTATACTGTTTGCAAAGGCAAGGAGGCAAAAATACCAATGTATGAAATGGTGATTATGAAATGTTCAAAATATATTGCTTTAGTATGGTCTTCCTTATCCCTTGATGAAAATGCTTGGGGTGAGCAAGTATTTAACAACCCCAACTCATCTTGGGCTTTGATGAACCTAAAAAAGGAATCTCTAAAACCAAATTATTCCATATCCTGGAATAAAACAGTGAGATATAGAATTAGATTTAACAAAAAAAACCACAGTAATCAGGAGTATTCTTTCCACTAAAGCAAGAAGAGAAAAAAATAAGTTTCCTTCAGCGCACCTCGTTGGGACAATTCCATTCTAGCTGTACACATCATCATTCACATACCTGATAAGTACATAGAAGTGGTTTTGTCACTGTTGTTGATCCTGCTTGCAATCAATCTCCAATTGCCAATTTAGCACTAAGAGTAAAAAAAAATCCTGCTTAGCCTATTAGGCCAACTAATCCTGTGGGTGGATGGTGTTGATGCAACCAGGGCCAAGAATTCAGCTGCAGGAAAGGTTGTGGCCTGCTTAAATAAGCATCACGGAGTAGCAGGACACAGCATTAGGATCCTCCCCTGACACTGGCAGGGGTTGGGGAGAGTGTTGCCAGATTCATATTGGGAAACTCCAGGAGATTTGGGGAGGAATCCTGGGGAGGACAAGGGCTTCAGTGGGGTACAATGCCAGAGGCCACCCTCCAAAGAAGGGTACTCTGGACATGAACTGTAATTCTGAGGGATCCCCAGATCCTACCTGGAGGCTGGCATCCCTACACAACATGGTCATTCTTTCAAAAACTGGAGACAAATCTGTCCACACCCACATGGTTAGATGTTGTTGCCAAAAGAAACATGTGCCCCAGATACATCAAATATGAATATGATCCAGTTTTCATTTTGAGACCTTAATCCATACTGAAATCATAGTATGTATGTGGACAGACAAGGGCTTTCACTGCTTCTTGCTCTTGAACTAGAGGAATAGCAGGCTTAGATTGTAAACCTACTTTAAAACGTACCTCACTCTGTGCAGTAAGCTATCTTTGACCAAGCATCTTTGACCAAGTGATGAGATGCTTCCAGAAGCTTGAAATACTGAGACTTTCCAAACAGAGATAAAGTTAATTGAGGAGCATGCTACAGATGTTGATACTGAGAATCTCATCTAACAGTTGGTTACTCCAGACATCCAAACACTGCGAAAGTTACTCCACTGAAAAGAGGAAAGCAAAAGACCAAGGAGCTAAAGTGAGAGAGAAAACAGAGGGGGTTATAGTAACTTCTCTTGAAGGTCCAAAAAGAGGTCCAGACTTTGAAGCATGGATCCAAGCAGCTGGAGCAAAAGAATAATCCAAAAGGTAAAATCTATGTGATGTTGCAGTACAAGGAAACTTAAGCAGCTACAGACACATGTGCTATTGAACAAATCAAGAGGCCACACTGCTAAAATCTGAGGCAGTGGACGAAGTGGTAGTCCAAATAGAGATTTCAGATGAAAGGAAGGGGGATACATAATAAGTTTCAATAGTAAGCTTTTTATGAGATGAAACTAGCAGGAACTGTGAGGCAAATTTCAAGCTCCAGTTATATACATGTATGTGAAGATTAAAAACTAAAGATTAGTTTTTTCATAGAGTAGTCAATATTAAAGTTTGGTGATCATGCCTAATTTGACTGGTCAAAAGAAAGGAGTGGGTAGTTTAGTGTCCTGAGAAAATTGCCAGAAAAGTAAGGAGACAGGAAATATTTAGGATTTTTTGGTGGCAGACTTGGTCCAATTGGAAGATGGACATTTGCAGGAATTCAAAAAAGTTACACTGAATTATACAAAGTGTGAAAACCTTTTCTGTGTTTGTTTTGTTGTTGGCTAGCTTGGGGAAAGTTCTTTCTGTGGAAGTTGCTAATGTAGCAGGTTCTCTGTGTTGCTAAAGACACATTGATTAATAACTGAGAGATCTTGACTGACAAAACAGAAACTGGCAGGTGGTCCTGGCCTCCAGGTGGGAAGGGAAGATATAAATCAAAAGCAAATAAGGGGAAGATCCACAATCATCATCACCTTCCACTGATGGATCATTGAACACTATTCAGTGATCCATCAAACGAGTTGTCTAAACTATTCTTATATCTACCAGTGATTTAAAAAAAAACATTTTAAAATATGCATTAATGCCCTGATATCACAAAGTCAGTCTTGGACCAACGATAAAAATGATGGTACATCAAAGTTGTAAAGCACTGAACATTTTTAAAACTCTACCTTAAGAGTATCCTAGGAAGGTTTTAATCCTCTCATCCTTTGGAAGCTTAGCCTTTGAGTTCAGATTGAAAATGGCACCTTTGTCCCATCGCTCTTGAAAAAGTCTCTCTCTCTCTCTCTCCTCTCTCTCTCTCTCTCTCTCTCTCTCTCTCTCTCGTAAAGAACTAAATCAATGGCAAATTTCATCCACAAACCAAGAAAGAGCAAACCCTGGAGTGATGCAAATGAGCTGAACAGCTGGCAAGTACTTTATTATAACAATCCTAAAAGCCGTTGCATAGCTTGCTTTTCTCTGGGAAATTAGTATTTAAAGTACTGCAGGGAACAACTCAGAAATGCTCGATAGAAAATATCCTGATGCTGAAACATTCATAATTACCTGCAGTCTGGCTCTGTCAAAGAAAATGTGATGATGTTGTACATTATAACCAATGACCTTTCCTAACCACGAGGTCAGAGGAAAATGATACAACAAAGATATACATTATATAGTCAGTCAGTTTTATTACGGCCATTAGGCCAGCAAAGATATACATTATATAAAAAAGCAAAATAATTCAGCAGACTAAATAACTTCTGTCCATTAACTAATTTCCTATATGTGCCACCAGAAGCTCATCAGAAAAGTCACTCTTTCTGCATTAACTGTCCTGCACTATCCAGCAGCATTGTTTAAATAATAAATACATTTTGTCAGAACCAAATGCCTTTGTTTTTATTGAACAGGTAATAGCATCCACTATTTGCAGGGCACTATGGTCATTTCACAAATCCCTTTGCTCCAATCCAAATTTTTCCGTAAAATTATGGGCCTGCCAAATTGTGTACCGTATGCGGCCCTCTGTTTAGAACTGGGCCAAAATTCATTAGTTTATAGGGCTTGGTTGAGAGCTTTTAAATTTTGGCTTCCGGCCTCTTGCATTTCTCAAAAGCATGATGAGCACTTCAAGCTGGTTAGTTCATCTACTTCTTTTTGTCCTGATAATCACTCAGGCTAATCCAGCTGGATTTCTCTCCTGATCGAAAAGAAAAGATTGAATCACTTGGTATATCTCTCGACTCGCTTTTCCCGCTATCTAGTTCAGAATCCTACAACTTGTTAAAACAAAAATTGTTGGAAAGCGAATGGATTAATTTATTTAGGGCTGCTATGAAAACTTGTTCACTCCCTTGCTACATCTTTCTAATACCCCTATATCAAAACAGGATGGGTCCCTATTTGTATTTTTTGACTAATCCAATGCAGAGAAGAGCCCTCACACTTGCTCGCTTCAATGTTTTCCCCTCCGCTTTATTGCGTGGTAGATTTAACAACTTGGAAATGAGCGAAAGGGTATGCTCTTGTGGTGAACAACAAATTGAAACATTGGCACATCAACTGCTTTGCTGCCCTAAATCTGCTAATATCAGATCAAAATATTCCAATATTCTTTCTAGGATACCTAGTAGGGTTGGTCAATACTAAAAAAATTCGGTAAAATTCGGATTTGGGTATTTTGG
This sequence comes from Sphaerodactylus townsendi, assembly GCF_021028975.2. Taxonomy (NCBI): domain Eukaryota; kingdom Metazoa; phylum Chordata; class Lepidosauria; order Squamata; family Sphaerodactylidae; genus Sphaerodactylus; species Sphaerodactylus townsendi. The sequence goes on along the minus strand of NC_059434.1, from coordinate 42,252,643 downwards.
GGCATAAAATGATTTGTATGCCCGAATCCGAATCATAGCCGATTCGGATATGCCCGAAAATTCTGGTAAATCCGAAAAATTCGGGTCCGTTGTATTATTTTTTTGAATTTTTGGTGTTTTTACGCGTTGTGGCCTGCAGGTGACGCAATTTTAAAGCTAGCAGCACTAAACTTTCAGGATATCGTCTGGAGACTGTCCTGATGATCCTCCCCAAGTTTGGTGCAGTTTGGTTCAGGGGGGGCAAAGTTATTGACCCTCAAAAGGGGTGACCCATCTCCCATTGTTTCCAATGGAAGCTAACAGGAGATGGGGGCTACACTTTTGAAGGTCCATAACTTTGGACCCCCTGAACCAAACTTCACCAAACTTGGGCCGTTTCCGCACGGGCGGAAAATGACAGCCTGGAGACGGTAAAAACGCCATCTCCAGGCTGCCATTCGCACGGGCGGCGCAGCTGCAGTGCCGCCGCGCTGCCGCCGTGCCGCCCGGCTGGCCCGCAGCCGGCGTATTCCGAGAACGCTAAGAAGCGTTCTTTTTGGAATACGCCGCCGTGAAGCTGCTGCCGAGCTAACGGCAGCAGCTTCACGGTGCCTCCCCGACCCGGCACTCACATTGTCCCTGGGCCTCCAGTGAGTCACTGAGGCCTGGGGACACGCCCCCCTGCCCTGCGCCACTCAAGCAGGCGTGCAAAATAACCCAAATTATTTCACTGACATCTTAAAACTAGTAAACTAACAACAACAAATCAAGTAATCAACCAATTGCCTCTAATCTGGCTAAATAGCTAAGTTCCAGAGAAAAGTCAGAAATGACTAAAAGAAACAACTTTTAAATAAGCACCAACGATCATCTCATCTCAGTGCTTTTTATGTGTATTTGTAGTCTTGTTGTTACATTGACTACAGTGTCTCCGACAAACAGTGAGAAAGTGGAAGGTAATTTGAGGGCTGTATTCGTACAGGATCTTTTAAGGTAAGTTATGTCTGTGAATCAATGTGAATCAAGAAGATGAGTCTAGCAACATGTTAGATAGCAACCAGTGCTGCTACGAGCAGCAATAACATAGATAACGGGAAGGCTCTTAGCACATAAACTGTTACATACTTAATATTCAACTAAGACATTAGGAATATAATTAACATAAAATAGAAAAGAGGAGCTGTCATGATGCAGCACAACAAAAGCAAGCTTTATGGCTCTTAAAGCTGAATAGACTTAATGTCTCATAAAATGCTTCAGAACAAGCATTCTTAGTTGGCAGAAAAAATTTGTGCCATAGTATTCTTGAAGCTTATTATGTATCATTGTAAAAATTGGACAATGAAGGCAGCTGGCAGAAAGAACATTGATTCATTTGAAATGTGGTTTTGGGGAAGAGTTTGATAGATACTGTGGACTTCCAAAAGTCAAATAAGTGCTAGGTCAATCATTACCGAATGTCTCTATGACCGAGGTTATCATAATGGAGTCACATTATGAGAATGTCACTGAAAAGACAATGATGCTAGAAAAGTTGAAGGAAGCCAAACCCCTCAATTTGCAAGACCTAAGAAAAGCAGGATTTGTATTAGCATCACTTGGTATTTTAGATGCCAATGAAGGCTTTGATTAGATTTCTTTGATCACTTGCATTTTGTAAAATAATACGTTCTGGGATCAGCAATGAATACCTTACATAAATGTATATAGTGTCTTCCTGTGCCATGCATATATATCTCAGGGTTGGGGTTGCCTATGATGTATCAACCCTGATCTGCTAATCAGAATAGTAAAAGAAATATGTGGGTTGTAATGAAACTTGTTGTGAAATATGGAAAGGAAAGAGAGTATTGATCATGTTTTGATGATGAAAAATAATCATATATCACCCTTTTATTTAGGAATGGCCATACTTGTATATAATTTGTTTTTTTACCCTGACCTGATAATCTAGAAGCAGCTAACTACATCAGATCTCAGAAACTAAGTGGCTGGCCCTAATAGTATTTGATGGGAGCTTACCATGGAAGTCCAGGGTGATCAGGCAGAACCATAATGCAAGCCACCTCTGAAGTTCCTTTGCCTTGAAAATCCTGTGGGGTCTCTACAAGTCAGCTGTGGCTTGACAGCAAAACAAAATGCAGATAAGGCAATGGCAAACCACTTCTATTAGTTTTTTGCGTTGATAACTCTGCTGGCTGCCATAGGGTCAAGTGTGTGACTCTGATGCAGCACTCTACACACCACATCTGACTTCTCAGATTTTGTGGCATCCCTTGTGCTTAAGCAGATGTTACAAGCTTCCTCTGCCTAACTTACACTGTAATTTAGATAAAATCTATCAAGTAAACATGATCATAATGAGACAGTGCTCATTTGCATCTCATAATTAGTGTTCATATGTTAAATATTGCTTTATGTCATTCTTTAATAAACTAGTTTTACTTGTAAATTATTTCTATGTATGCTAAATCCCACATGCATGCAGAAGTCTTTGTACTTGATAACAAAACATATTCCTCATAAATGAATCCCTCAGCACCACACATTTGGTGTCTTCATCAGTGATGGGAAATGCACAAAAACACAACTGAAGCAAGGTAACTGTGATTTGCAACACAGTTACTGTTGAATCTCGTTTGCAAGTCTCTCTGAATAGTGAAGACAGAGAAAAATTAATGTCTTCTACTCTGGAGTATCAAAGATATCTTAGAAAAATTGCTTTCATGTTAAAGGTTTCAATCAAATTTAATAATTACATTGCACTTTAACTTCATTCAATACTAATAGAGCAACTCTATCCAGAGCAATTTACACTCTTCTGAGCCCATTGAAGTCAATGTGATTTAACACTACTATACCAGAACTGTAAATGCATAATTGGTTGTTTATGTCATTATCAGAGTAATTCGTGAAAACAGTTCCAAAAACTATGCATGGCTATTTCACTAATATTTTTGTGATCACTTTGATACCGAATATATATAACGTGCTATCAAATCCTTCAACTGACCTCTGGGCCAAACCCCACAAGTGGCTTTCGCCATATTATCTCCATGTCCCTTTTGTTACTGAATATTACTGATTTTATACTTGCTTTTCATTGTAAAATGTTTCATACAGTGCTTTAGTTTGAATTCCTATACAGTAAGTTAGATTGCTTAGTTCTGCTGAAGTCAGGCAGCACTCTGTGGCTGCTAAGCTTGCTATTCACTCTGTCCCGCACTTGCTGGAGGAGCCCATTTGGGTGCTTTTTTGTCTTTAATACAGTATTCGCAATGGTTCTAAACATAGCTCTGTTAGACATAAACAACATTTGTTTTCTCCCATCCGTTTATGTTCAGTGCTCACTTTGTGTGCAGTTTTTTTAGGGTTTAGTCTGGAGAAAGGCTTTTTGGAGGATTGTTGGAGTCACACCAGTATCTAGTACCTGGATTTTATTTGCATAATATTATCTCCTCTTGACTTTCCGGTATGACTTGGTGGCGGGTGAACGTCCGAGAGCTCCCGAGTTTTCGAGTTCAACCTCCACCACCCTATTTCGTGGTGCCACACTCCTTTCTTCTGGCAGAGGAGTTTTATAACAAAGCTGTCGACTCACCTACTTCGCTTCATCAACCAGCTCTGTGAACAACGAACAGAGGCTCACAAAAGGTATTAGCCAGCTCTACTTTTAGCTGCGCTACCTACAAACAAAACTTAATTTAATTTAATAATAAAAGGTCCTTCAACTGAAACAAGAAAATAGCCAATAAAACAGTTAATTAAATCATTGGCAATTGGATTGGGACTTACAAAATTGGGCGAAAGATAGAAACGGAGAGAGGCTTGATAAAGACGGATTTCAAATAATTCTGTTTTAAAACCACAAAAGGCTCAGGAGGAGCAAGCCCAAACTGTTGTTAAGGCTAGACTTCAAAAAAGTCGGGAACAGTTGGTATAAAAAAAAGAAAAAGGGCGTAAAGCAGGGCAAGGTAAGAGAAGGTTTTGTGCAGAGATCTACAGACGCCTTTAAGTCCCCTCCCCTTGGTAACCCATACCCCATACAAGGAACTTAAAACTTAGTATACTAAAGACTCAAAAATACCCACCAACTTGCTTAGGGAATTGCTCCTTTTTAACTTTCTGCAATAGACCCAGAGTTGACGGGGAGCAAGGAGAGAAATAAACACAACGTAAAACATCACCCTAACACTTGGAGAACAGGAACGGAGGTTATGGCAACAAGAAGGAATGCGGCTGAGGGTAAAAACGCAAAACCAGGAATGAACCTGACAGCATCTACATCGGAGAAAGTCCAAAATGATTCAAAAATTGAGCAGATGTTAAACTCTGTCTTATCTTTACAGACTGAAACAAAGGATCAACTGAATAAATTTCAAATGGATACAAACAAAAAATTTGAGATAATTGAACAAGAGTTCCAATACATAAAGAAAGAACTGAAAGATAATTCAACACAATTTAAAAAGATAGAGGAGACACTCTCCCAAATGAACTTGGCTTTACATGAAAATGCTGAACATATTGAGGAATTGGAGGAAGCAGTAGGAAAAATCAAGGACCAACAAGGGAAGACACAGTCCAACTGGCTTTTATTGGAATTAAACAAAAGGAAACTTTTATTAGGAGCCAGGCCCTCTCTGAGGCAACCAATGAGAACCTTCTTAAAAGAATTCTCCCTCTTTTGAACGAAGCTTGGCAAATGGACAGTGATGGATCTGTAAAGGAAATAGACAGATTATATCATATTAATTCAAGGATTGCATGAGGTAAAAATATTCCAAGGGACATAGTTTTAATTGTGTCCTAAAAGAGCCTCGTATACCCTTTCGATATTGTCTCCACTAAACCACAATTGTATGCATGCTAACATTGATCCTCCTAAAGAGATTCTCCTTTTTAGGAAGAAGAGAAAGGACTACATTGAGCTTGCTGACATTTTAAGGACCAACGGAATTTCTTTTAGATGGAACATCCCAGAAGGCTTGGCTTTTCAATTTAATTCAAAAAATTATAACATAACATTTACGGCCAAAGCACAAGATTTTCTTGCAAAAAATAAGAAAAATCTGAGATTGAGCAAAGGCTAGGGGGTCAGATTTTATTAATGCAGTTCAGATCATGTTGAATGCTAATGGTTTAAATAACCCTGTTAAACAAAAAAAATGTCTTTAGCCAACTTAAAACAAAAAATTTAAATTTAATAGCTTTACAAACCTATATCATAACAGATGATGCTAAATATTTATTAAATCCTAAATTGGGTCACCTCTTCCATTCATCACTACAAAATAAAAAGAAATGTGGAGTGGCTTTATACATTCACGAAGAATTGAAACCTAAAGAAATATACATAGACACGGAAGTGAGGCTGATAGTGGCAGAGTTAGAATGGAATAACGAGAAAATCAATATAGTGGTGCTATATGCACCAAACACTGAAAAAGCAGGTTTTATGAAAAAGTTCATCAACAGCTACTCTCACTTAAACCTTACAAATGATAATTTGGGATATGAATGGGATTGTTGACCCAAGTAAAGATAGAAGCATTTCACAAAAGATTTCAAAACTCATAAGTTGGTTGAGACAATAAACTCCCTAACTCTTTAACATGATGAATGAATTTAACTTGATGGATATTTGGCGGAAAATCTGGGTCTTCTTTTAGAGTACTTTCTATTCAGGGACACTCAACCTAATAATTCAGAATAGATATGATATGGGCTCTCAAATCTGAGTTCTATACCATTAAGATAAATATAAGGAAAAATTTATCAGATCATAATCCTATCTGTTGGGAATTTGGAGGTGGTAGGAAAATTAAATTGGAATATTAAGGATTGATCCTTAGAAATTCCCAGGTGATGAAAAACCTAGAAAAAGAACTAAAACAATATTGGGACATAAATACTGACTCTATAAAAAATAACGGAACCATTTGGGATGCACATAAGGCCGTTATGAGAGGCTATATAAAATGGGAAGAAATAAGCTTCAAGAAAAAAACAAAAACAAAAAATGAATTTAGAACAGGAATTAAACAGTCTGGAAAAAGAACTGGAAGAAAAAGGGGACAATAAAAATTAAGAAAAAAGATACAACATGTAGAGATCAACTTATCTATTGAATAATTAGACGAACAACTAAAATAGAGATTTACATGAAGCAAAAATTCAATCTGCAGGGAAACAAACCGGGAAAATGGTTAGCTAAAAAGTTAAGAGATAGACAAGAACGCAACATCATAACACAACTCTCAAATAATTATCAAATCATAACTGATCCCTTTAAAATAAAGGAAGAGATAAGAACTTACTATAAAAAACTATACTCGGCTGAATCAAAATCATCTACTGAGATAGAGAATTATTTAAAAAACCAATCTCCCTTTGAAATTACGCAACAAGACTTGATAAGTCTAAATAAAGAAATAACACAAGAAGAAGTAGACAAAGCAATCGAGGGATAAAAACATAAATCACCTGGCCCTGACGGAACAAAATACTTTATATTATAAAAACATTAAAGACAGTCTTATAAAACCATTAATTTAATTTATTAAATGAAGTATTCACAACAAATTTGATCCCTGAATCTTGGACTAAAGCAACTATTTCTTTAATTCCTAAGTTGAAGGAGGGAATCCCCGACCCAAAAGATTTTAGACCGATTTCGGTATTAAATATAGATTATAAGATATACACCATAATATTAGCTAATAGACTAAAATTAAAATACACTATATAACTAATGATCAATCGATTCCTCTCCCGGCCTAAACATAACTAGAACATAATGCATTGTTTTAAATATTATTGAAATTCTAAACCACAAATTACATCTTCCTATGGCAATTATATGCCTTGATGCTGAGAACGCATTCGATAGAGTCGATTGGAAATTTTTAATACAGGCAATTAAGAAATCTGGGATTAATGGGAACTTTCTCAATGGAATATCAAATTTATATACAAAACAGGAGGCCCAATTAAAAAATAAATGAGTTAACTGAAAAATTTAAGATAGAAAGAGGGACGCCACAAGAATGTCCCCTCTCTCCCTTTTACTTTTTATTATGTCTGTCCCCTTTGCAAGATAATAAAGACACAACTATAGAAGGATTAAAACAAAAGGACTAATTACAGTTAAAAGCCTAATACTTATATTAGTCTGCTTTCTGGAAGAACCTTTTCGAAAATTCAAACACTTAATGAAATTAATTGAAGAATAATGCCTCCCCAGCAGGTTTAAAAAAAAATAAATAATAAAAAACAAAGATCTTAACAATTGTCATGTGAACTGCTGAGGAAAAGAAAATTAGAAGAATGCAATTCGATTTTAGTTAAAACCAAAAATATCTGGAAATCTGAACTTGAAATAACAGTACTATACAAAAATAATCATGAGAAATGCTGGAAAGACATAAGAAAGAAATTTAACAAATGGGAGAAACTGAATCTCTTTCTGTATGGTAAAAATTTCTACAATAAAAATGACAATCCTCCCAAAAATACTATTCTTGATGCAAAACCTACCAATAAGAAAATATTTAAAACTTGGGAGAAAGATATAAACAAATTCTTATGGGGGGGGGAACCCAGAGTAAAATTTAAATATCTAACAGAACATAAAAAAAAATAGAGGGTTTACCAGACCCTTCAAGTATATCATGATGCTGCATTGTGCTGGCTAAAAAATGGATTAATTCTAGTGGATTATGTATTTTCTTTTAATTCTAGAGGAGATTAATGATCAAGCAGGATGGCATAATTATTTATGGCCGCTAAAGAAGGAAGCAAAACCAGGATCTTAGACTTTGAATGCATTATTGTAAAAAAACTCTCTCCTAAGATCTGGATCAAAGAGCAAAAAGATTTTAGCAGCAGCACCTATGTGAAGACACGCATGGAGGATTTCATAACCAGATAAGAATGAAAAAAAGAACTGGTTAACATATAACGATCTTACGTATACATATCAAAATAGACGAATAATTAAACCCAGAGACCTAATCAAAATCCAAGGGAATAATTGCCAATGGTTTACTTACCTTCAACTTTAGAATAGCTGGTCATACGATGACAAAACTTGGGGAATAAATGACAAATATAATGAATTAGACAAAATACTCATAGGTGAAGATACAAGTTTGTGCTAAGTAAAGCATATCATTACTGGCCAACAGAAATTAGAAACAGAGGTAATCAAACCAAGTATGGTTAAATGGGCCGAAAACATAAATAGACCCATCATGTTGACTTCTTGGCAGAGATTCTGGACAGATATCTACAGATATACTCCCAACACAAATTACTGGGAACACTCTTTAAAACTTTTTAATAGGGATTATATAACACCACTAACCTTATCTAAAATCAACAACAAATACTCACCTGCATGCTGGAAGTGTGGCCAGGGAACAGGAACATTCTTTCACATTTGGTGGACCTGCTCAAAAATTTAAAAATATTGGTTATTTATACATATAGAAATTGAAAAAATAATGAAGTTGAAATTTAAAAAACCTTCAATAACATACTTGTTAGGTCCAAGCATGATGGAGAAACAAATAGGGAAATATCAAAAGCATTTATTGTTTCATCTTATCCTTGCAGCACGTCTAATCCTGGCCAAACTATGGCGAACAGACACAATACTCCCTCAGTAAAGACTGCGGTGAAAGTACAACAACTCTTTATTTTCACAAGGGTTTTCAATTAATCGAGGTTTCTTCCAGTGGAAACATATTTAGAGATCTGGCAGCCTTGGATATTATATTTAAAGGAAAACATTGATTTTTTTCCAATTGATTATTAATGATAAGTGGTTTATTTTCAAAAATTATAATAGGATTACCAAGGAATTAGTCATAATATAATTAATATTAGATAGTCTGATTAGACATAAAAACTGAACAATGGGTTCAGAGAATAACAATCTGCTAGCAATGTTACAATGTTCATTAAATAAATGTAATCTTTTGAAGGAGAAGTCGATCTTCATATAGTCAGATATTAGAATGAACTTATTCTATGTGTGCATCAATTTTTTGTATTTATTTAGATGTAAATTAGATTAAGTATCTTATTATATACGGTTTGTTGTTGATGCTATCACTTATGTATATATATATAAAAGGAAGACTAGGTTTTTAGGAAGACTAGAAGGCCTGAGACTGAATTTCATTTTATTGTTATTACAATGTAAAAAATGTCCGCTCAAATCTATGAAAAGAGCTGCTTTTGCCTCAGGGTTCCACCTATCCCTTTGAGGGTTTTTTTAAAAATAGAGACATCATAAGTATTTCATACCACTTGAGAGCTGCAGAGCCTCTTGCAAGAAGAGGTTTTTCTAACAGGAGAAGCTTCAAAGCTAGAAGAAAGTTCCCAACTTAGATGTGCATAGTGGTAGCACAGAACCAAGAATACATTCCTATCGCCAACTCAAGGAAGATGGTGCTTTGAACAAATGAGCCTTTGGGAGATCTCTGCCCCACATTACTGAAAGGAGCTACTGCTAGGCAATTGCTGGCATTACAGAGTCTGGTCCTAGCCTCTCACCAACAACTTTTGTAGACCTTAAATTCTACTGGTGAACTGGTTTGCAGAGGTGTAAGGCCTGACATGGGGGGGGGCGGGGCCGGGCATGCTTCATTATTATCAAACGGTGCTTCCAGCCACACACACTGCCGTCCTCCCACCCCCCCCCACCTTCCCTGTAGTGGCCATCTCCTCCCATCACCAGGCCTTGGGGACAGCAGAAGCCAGCCTGCAGGGAGGTGGGGGGTGGGACTCAGCAGTGGACGGCAATGGCACTCACCCAGGCCACCAGCTGCTGCCAAGTCCCTCACCCCACCCTCCATGCAGACCAGCTTTTGCCCTCCCAAGGCTCTGAGGATGTCAGGAGCCGGCTTGTATGGAGGCGGGAGCAGGACTCTGTGGCCTTGAGCCACACCCCCAAGTCCTGCCCCTGAGTGGGGGGGGGGCAGGGGGCACCCAGAGAATGTGTTGTCTTCTGTGGCACAACTCTCCATACTCTGCTGGTTTGATTCTTTTCTCTTTTTTTACCCACCATCTCTGGTACAAACCAGGATCAGTAACATGGGTATCACATGCCTTTCACTTTTTTGCTACTCCATTCTCCAAATTTATACTTTCACTTTTTCTGGATGCTCTTTTTCTTTGAGATTTCTGTATTATTCTCTTTCTTGTGTTCTTTTTCCCCCTTCTTTGTTGCTTTTTGTAAATCAAAATAAAAATACTGTTTTTGTAAATAAAATAAAAAATAGTGCTTTTGGTAAATGTACAAAAAATAGTAGTTTTAAAAAATTCAATGAAACAATCTGCTGATTATGTAGGTATTATTTCAGAGGTGAGCCTATGCATAATTACATTGGATCAAGTTTTCAGTGGGACTTATTTTAAGGATTGGGTACCATGAGCATTTCAAACTCCAAATCCTGAAAATATAATATGTAGTATTATGATTGTACACAAAGAGATATTCAAGTACTTTTTCAGGCCCACTTAAAATTTTCCTGCCAATAATAGCAAGACAGGATGGAAACAAACTGTGGCCCATTATCCATGGAACACTTACCTTGGGGTTCTTCACTGTGCAGTGTATTTGTAATAGGGTCTCCTCATATTTCTCCGTTTATTCATGAGGAGGCACTCACTAGTTGTTGCATAGTTTGTGTGCTGAACTCTCCCAGGTCTGCTTTTCCCAGTTCTCTTAGTTCTGTCCATCAATTCACTCTTAAAGGATTTAAAGGCCTTTAAATCACAGTTACATTGATACTGCTGTAATTGCAGCAATATTAATAATGTGGCGCCTTTCCAGAAGTAATCCCCCCAAATGAAAGAGGCAGCAATTCCTGGACCACATGGTGTGCTGAGGAATGGGACCATGTCCTAGAACTTATATTCTTCCCCATCCCTTCCACACACACTCACCTTCCTCTTCTGTTGCTGCCATTATATAGAATGTTATTTTGATATTCTGCATGATCTATACTTATTTCATAGATCTAGTATAGTTGAAGAGTTGAAGGAAATAAGTTTTTTAAAACTCTCCTGAGCATCGTGTGTGTGTGTGTGTGTGTGTGTGTGTGCTGGCAGTTCTGGCAGCTAAGAAAAAATTAAAGTCACACTAGAAGTGGTGTTGTTTACTGCAGAGAGAATGGAAAGAAAGCAGGACTCAAGGAAATACATCTGTATAAGAAATCTTTCAAGCACAGACATTTGCCCCTGCAGCACGGTAGACCTTCTGTGCATGATCAGCTCATGTCAAACCACACTGACTTCTGGTAATTCACCCAGAGTCTGTCTGCCTGTCTGTCTGTCTGTCTGTCTGTCTGTCTGTCTGTCTTTCTTTCTTCTTTCTTCTTTCTTTCTTTTCTTTCTCTTTCTTTCTTTCTTCTTTCTTCTTTTCTTTCTTTCTTTCTCTTTCTTTCTTTCTTCTTTCTTTCTTTCTTTCTTTCTTCTTTCTTCTTTCTTTCTCTTGCTTGCTTGCTGTTTGCTTCTTCTTTCTTTTTCTTTCTTTCTCTTATCTTCTTGTCTCACGCTCTTGTGAGTTATTCCATGTTCCATGTTTCTGAGGGAAAACTACGGCTGCATTTTTTTATGCATCTTCTTCATTTCTGATACAGGTTTCCTGAACTGTGCACAGGAAATCATTCAATCTGCTGTAACTTAAATCAATGAGAATTTGAGATCCCAGGGAGGAAAGGTTTTTTTTACCTAATCTGGGATGGGCACTAGTATATGGTTTTTCTGTATGTGTTGTAGACAATGTATCTTGCTATTAACTCATGGGTTTTTAACAAATTCAGCATGTTTTTTCTGTTTGGTTCCAGAACGCCTCTTCAGTTTTCCTCTGTTGTTTTCCCTGAATACTTTATTGTGATGTTTTAATCAGTTTCCAAACAGCTTCCTGAACATGATCATGTTGAAACAGTCTGTATTTCTCCACCTCATCAAGCACCTAGCCATTATCCACACCTCCGTGATAGTTGCCAACTTTACCCTTCAGCCATTTTCTCCTCTCCCTCATTCTCTGTTTTCAAAATGATTAAAACCTTTGTCATATCCTCATTAATGATCTATCGTTATATATCAGACAGCCAGGTTGATTGTCTCAGCTTTATCCATTTTATCTTGAATTAGTGAAGCAATGTTAAGGCAAGGATACAATGCATCCACAAAGTAGAGAGAATGAAATTGACAAGGAAATTGCTTTTTTGCTGGAAGAAATTGATAAGTGACTGTTGCAGTAATGTTTGTGTGTGTTTCATACCCTAATTTGGCCAAAAATGTGTGGTTCTTAGTTTGTGTGTGGTGACCGGACTGGCTGGATACTTATTTGTTCCTTTAGATAAACACACTTACCCAGTAGTGTTTTGACTTCCAGTTGGGGCAATCATCTGGGGCTTATCCACACACCCTCGTGTTGTTGCCTGATCTCCTCAGCCACTTTCTCCTTCTTCCCTCCCCTTCCATTTTCAAAAGGATTTAAAAAAATTCTCTATGCGTCATGTCAAACTAGTATAAATGTAATGTTGAGGCAGAGATACAAACTAGCATGGTCAATTGGATCAGATTTGTCAATTTAACGTAGAATCTTAACCTTTGAGGCAGAGATACAAATTAGATTACCTGATCAGTTTTGTCAATTTCATCCTGAAATACAAATGTAACGCTAGGGCAGAGAACAATTTTAGCTGAGGGTGACTGAAAAGAGTGCCAAGAATAATCGTTTGTATCCAGAGACTGCTGTAATTATTGTGCATTACTGCAGATAAAATTTGCTGGAAAATCGTGGCTCTTGTGGCTGCAGGCCATATTTCTGTTCCTCTGGTAATGGTGCCTACTCCAGGAGCCATTTTGGCCTCCACTCCAGGTTGGTAGAAGTTCTCTGTATTAAAAATGGAAGCCAATTCTTGAATTGTCATTTCATTTTTCAATTGCCATTTTATAATGTAACTGCAATAACACTAGAGTTTCTGCACACAAAAGAGGGGTCTTTGTTCTGCTACACAAAATGACATCACACCAATAATCAGGAATAATACATTTTCATATGTACATGTGGAATAAATGCAACTGAAGAGGTGGGGAGAGTGGACCCAAAATGAAAGGCAGGTAGGATGAGGAATGATTTCACAGAAACATTTCCAAGATACAGGGTTTGACCACTGGGAAAATCTGTGTATCATAGGAAAAGGCCTATATCTAGATGCATCCTAATAAGAGCACTCATATGATAGAATGTCTCCCCAGAGAGTTAGGATTAATTATTGGGAGAAAGCTGCATAGCTCAAATCAGGGAATAATTAACAAGAGATTTGTGTGGGGAGATGACTTGGGCAGGAAACTGCAGCATATGTAGACTGACTTCCCAGAAATCCATAAGGAATGGAAGAAATGGTTAGGACAGTATGAGTGCTACTTAAGTGTGCTTTTCTACACAACTCAAAGTAATGAACACCCTATCACTGGCAGACTCATATCATTGATTGCTTTGAGGAAACTGAATGGCAGACTTTCCAGTTTAAATCCCATTGATGTTCATTTTATAGCAGTAAATATATCATTCATGAAGAGGAGATTTTGTCCTGAAATAATTGGGAACATTGTGCGGAAATTCTCTGAGAATAGAATAGCTCCCTTCGCTATGTTCAAAGTGTCTGGATAATGTTGAAAATCAGCAAATCATTTTGAGAAACAGTGCAGGTTAGTTGGTTCTTCACATTTTAGCACTAACAGTACAATTCTAAAAAAACAGTTTTACCTCCTATATCAATTCAATGGACTGAAGAAGCTGCTTAGGATGGAAATCCGTAGAATTGTTGTACAGCATCAGGATTCTTAGACCTAAACATATTGAGGACAAGATCTTGAGTACTCAGTACCATTTTAATCCTATTTTTAGAACAGATATATATAGAATGTTAATTAGGAATGTTTTTTTGATATTTTTTCTTCAGCTTTATTCTAATGGTTGATACTTACAGTTCATGGCCCATATCACAATCAAATCCAGGTCTTGATTTAGCAGACAGAACAAAGAATTAAGAATAATCTTCAGCTTCTCGTGATTATGTAATGTATTTGATTTGGTTTCTGTGTTGGCTATCCATTGATGTCCATGAATACCGTTCGGTTGCCTGAAACGCAGGTTCACACTGAACAAAGTTGTCTTTACAGAATTTTATGACTTGCTCTCCTGCTTACTTCGCCTCAACCCACATTTCTTACAATGCTCTGGATTCTACTTTGTGTCCCATTTTTTGCATTTCCCAGTCACTTATGATTATTAGCACATCTTGTTTAGCATGTGATCAATTTTCAGGGCAGCCCAATCCAGAGGCCACCACGACTGGGAATGGTTTCTGCTGCTGTGTCACTACACTGCCTCCAGAGGGCTTTCAGATGCTGCAGAGGTGTAACCAAAGAAAAACTTGGCCGTCCAAAGCCCCCCCATAGGTTTGAGGATAGTGATCCCTGCCTCTAAAGGCTGGGTAGAAGTCACCCGCTGACTTATCCCCAGGAATAACACCTTCAGTCTGCCTCTACAGCTAATGGGGCTAGCTGTGGCGTGAGTACTGACACAGTAATTGGGGCCCTGTTTGGATCGCCCCAGAGAGCTGCAGTCTCCTTGCGTTCTATTCTCTGTTGAATAGTGTCAGGCAGAACGAACTACTGGCACAGTTCACACTGCATCCAGGAGGTGACTTGCACCCTCCTGGATTGGGCCATAGGACTTGCATCAAAGAATAGTGCAGTTTGTAGTTCCTCTCTTGGCCCCTACCCTACAGCTGGATTTCGAGTGCCATCTCTCATCTGGGGACCTGTCTGTCAGTGTATCAACAGAAAATGGTAGTCTGCTATGCAGTGAAATTGTGCCCTTCCAACATAATTGTGTAATTGGACAATTAGCAATAATTAACACCTCCCAAACAAGGACCAGTTAATAACCAATTTAGAATACCATCAGTTCAGTAAACAGCAAAACCCCAATTTAAGTAACAGAAGGTACGAATAAGAAAGGTAACAGTCTAATTTAAAGGAACCATCAACCTGCAGCTTCAATAAAGTTTTGATAGTCCCTATGTGTTTGGATTTATACCTCACTTTCTCTCCTTCCTGTAGTCATAGGTATAGACTCCTTTTCTCCATTGAGTCCCTTCTAACTGTTACTTGCTCAGTCTTCAGATATTCTATTAAACTGGGCTTGTTGAAGATCTCTAAGATATATTTCACTACTCCCACCTACTACTTTATCAAAGGCCATATTAGCACAAATATTTTGGTGCTGTTGAGTTGTGGTGGGGGTTGAAACACATTTTGTGTACATTTCATGCTGGAGAAAAATATCACGCTAACCCTCTGTGAGACAAATGGAAGGCTTCAGTTTTTATGGAGAAGATCTGTATTGTTTTAATGAGTTTACACTCATTCTGTTTGAATGAGCTTTCATTTTGGACATATAAGTGGATACTGATAATTTGGAAACTACTGCTATTCTTCTATGAGTTTCTTGCCTAATGTGGCATCATTCTTACTCAATTCTCTACGCGTTCATCTTTGCCAGTAGTTTTATTTAATTGTTGTTTTAGAGAAGTGCGCTTGGGTTTTATGACTGTACCTGGCCTAGGACCTTGGTATGTAAGTGATAACAAGTATATAATAAGTAACTAACAAACAAATAAAACATAACGGTAGTTAGAAAAAAAGATGCAATATTAATGAACTGTAAAGATGCATTTGGGGAACTGATAAACACACATGTTGAGGACATAAAATAAAAGGCTACCAGCTGCAAAATAAATAATAATGTATAACTAGTTGAGTTCTCCTCATGTACCTGCATAATTCTACTTTGTAGCCTGGATTTCTTAACATCAGAAACGGGTGTGGGGAGTATTTGTGTTTCTGGCACGGTTGTCACGATCTCGAGCTCTAGAGCACATTTCACCAGCAGACGAGTGAAAGCCAACTGAAGTGCTTTCACACCAAAGGTGGGGAAACAGCATTTAAAAAAAAAAACATTATCCAGGAAGAATAAAAGAGATCATGAAAAATATATAAACCAAGCTGCTTGAAAAGGAGTCACTAATAGAGTTCGTCACTGCACAAGCGCCAATTATAGAGAAAGAATGAGAATGCAGCTTCTTCCAGAATGTATGGTGTCTTCTTGACAACTCTCTCCTATAGAACTAAAGCGTGTTTATGTGATTTTGTTTTTATTGGTAGTAGACCGTACTCAAGCAATTCAAAAAAAGACTAAAAAGGGAAAGTTTATCCGAACTCCAAAGATCACGGTATTGGGGTCGAGTTTTCATTGCATCTTTTCCCAAGAGGGTGATCGGATTAAATTACTGCAAATTCAGCCCGAACAAGCCTCCCCTTTCTGACCCTCCCCTGCAGTATAAGGGGAAGGGAGCCCCCGCCAAGCAATTCAGGAGACAGCAAGGCACGGTACAAGAGGGAGGAGAAAAGGATCGACAGATTCAATGACGAGAAGGCAGCCAACTGGCTTCCAGGGTACTAGAGACAATTGATCTGCGGAGCTGGCGCTGGCTCCTGCTTCAACGTGATGCAGCCCCCAGCGCCTTAGCACTGCTACCGCCTTGCCAAGCCTCTTAAACAGTCTCGCTGTCGCCGCAGGAGTCGTGCTCGATTTCGGCCAGGCGAGCCTCAGTCCTCCGAGGTTTCTGCCCTTGCATGTTGGTTGCCTGAGAAGCAGACTGCTTCTGCAGTTCACAGTCGCTGTCGGGTCCCCACGTGGACTCGCGGGTGCTGGTCACATTGGCAGACTGGTGCTGCAGACTGAGAGTGGGGAGCACCCGCAAGCAGCCACGAGCAGCGGCAGCTGAGACCATCTTGCTCAACGCAGCTTCTTCGCGCCGCCGTGAGGCACCCCGGTTGCAGGCACAAGAAGAAGGCAGCCGTCCGCACTTTGCAGGGAAGCTCCGCGGCTGCTGCAGCAAAAGGATGCCGGCGGCTGCTGGCGACGTGCTCCTGAGCGAGCCCCCGGCGGCGAGCTTCGGCGGCAGTGGCGGGGAGCCCACCACGCCTCCCCTGGGCCCGAGGACTTCCTGGCGGCTCCGGGTCAACGCGGCGGCGTCCCGGAGCGGCTTCGCGAATTCCAGCAGCACATCAAGCGCGTCGGCAACCATCACCTGATCGGCAGGAAGTTGGGCGAAGGCCTTGCCAAAGTGCGCGGGAAGGGATGCATGTCGTGACCGGAGAAAAGGTAGTTATACCAACCCCCACCCCCGCCAGTATTTTTTCCTCCTAAAGTGAAACAGCTTCTGTGGCGCCCAGGCCGTCTTTCCATGAGGTGCGGGCTATCCTGACAACGTCTGATTTGCAGCCTTTGTCCCGCCAACAATCTCCGCAGTTTCTCGCCGCAGTCGGCGCTGCTGCAGCCCGGGACTAGCGCTCTCCTTCGCCGCTGGCTGTCGCCGTCCTCCCCGATGCAGCCGGTGGTCTGATCCGCAGGCCGCTGTTTACCGGCTTCCCACTCGTAAGACAACTTCTCCCGCATCAGCGCCAATTCTTTTCGCACCCGTTGCGACAGTTCTGACGGGCTGCAGCAGCGCGGACTTTTCGCCGCTGGGACAGCGTGCCGTCAACAACAACCCGCTTATGCCACAGGTTGGAAAGGAGGGTCGCATTAAAAAACAAAGTTGATACATCAGGCCATGCAGCCATGAAAATAAAGAACTTCAAGAAAGAGTACGTGTCGTCACCATGGCACATTAGATTCATAACTATTCGCTATGCCAGTCTGTACATTTTTTTTATCCAACCACCTCTGGCGAATGGTTGAGATGGGATACCTTAAGAGAGAGGAACTGACCAAGGTCACTTAATAAGGCTTGAGGGTTTTTGAACATGATGAATGGGGATTTGAACTCTGTCTCAGGCATATTTTCAAGTTTCGTTCCTGCTCCTCTCCCCTCTTAAATCCTTTAATTGGGGTACAATCAGCATTGTCCCCCAGGGTACAAACTTATTATATTTGTTATTTAATTTTGTTTAGCATCTCAGTTGCCAGTTCTTTAGCTGGTTATTGGCATTTCATTACAATTTGAGTCCCACCCAGAGGCCTAGGTCACTGTAATGTATCCAAGTGGTGGCTCATGCAGATCCCAACGGGCTGCCTTCTGAATCTGACAGATGTTGATTTTGTCAGTTTGAAGGTGTTCTGGCAGCCCTAGTGTTTTCAGAATTGCCCCTTGCAGGATGCTGGTTATCACGTGAGACCCTCAGGCCGGTTTTAGATTTTAATATCCCGGTTCCTTCCTTTGGACCCTGTTGAAATGCTGTGTAATGAATCACAAGTATTGAAATTGTGTGAATCCTTTGTTACAAAAGGTCAACAATTTACATTTAAAAACCTAACTGCTGCTCTTTGGGGAAGGCCTTTATTATGTTTGTACTGTACTGAGCATGCCTGAGTGAATAGCAAGGATGACTTATTTCTGCTTTTCCTTCCCATGCTTTTATTATTCTGTTTCAAAAAATGCAATGACAAATAATATATATCCAATAATTTTCAGCTGCTTTATTGTTTGACAACTGAAAATTGACTTTGTGTTTAGGAAGTTCTTGATAACAGCCAAAACAGAGTCTGTTTAGGCTTTGACATGGAACACTGAGGTATAAAATCTCTAGAATACTCTGTGAACTGATCTTTTTTCATTTTCACAACAGCAAGCACTAAAGTTTCACTCACCCCAAGCTAATATAGGTGTCTAAGGATAATGATGAAATAAGTGATTTTGTAGTCCAGTCCAGAGTGGTTTCGAGTGGCTGGGACAACACTCACTCTGGCTCTGCTGTGCCCTCCAAAGAGTTTCCCTGCAGGAAAGAAATGAAGTTCAAGACACTAACATGCACTTTCAAGCTGCTTTCACAACTGTTTTTGCCATTCAAGACAGCTTCAAAGAGCCCTGAGCAGCTTCTTGAGTGCATTGTTCTCAAGGTGCAGAATGAGCCCTAGAAAAGTAAAAAAAAGATCCAAAATTCCTCCCATGGGGTAGTGTGGTGATGGAATATCTCTGTAGCTGATGCCTACACCAGTGCATAGGACCTAGCTGGGTAGTGGAGGCCAATCCATATTCACCCTCCCCTGGCCATGCTGGCATTGTGCATTTTGTACCAGTGAGCCTGGGCACTGGCAGCTACTTCGGGAGGTCAGTGCTGTGGAGCTGCACAACACCCACCTGTCAAGGTAAGTGACACACACACACACACACACGTGTATTTGCCTTTGTTCTGGTGGGATGTAAGCACCCATGCCTGCTACAGTGCACCGACTTGGGGGATTCACCCTCCCTCTAGATTGGCTGTTGAAGATGACTAGTCTGAAACATTTTGCATAAACTGATTTCCGGCAGTTAGGGCATGTATGTTGTATATAAATGTGTTTTCCATCAAGTCACAGATGTGGTGGCTGAGACCCACACTCTGTCATCATTCTGTTGGAAAAAAGGATAAAGCTGCTTGTAATTGCCTTTAAATGAACTTATCACCAACATTGGTTGTTCTTTTGTGGCTTCAGTACAAATTCAGGGACTCTTTGGTTAACCAACTGAGTCACCTTTTAGGACTGGTTATTGCTTTATTTCCAGCTTTGGGGCAGAGCTGAGTTTTGGCAACTTAAGAGTTCCTGGAGCTTAGTAAAACCTCTGACGACACTGATTAGCATACTCAGGTTACAAGTGAACAGTTTAAGCTTTAGACTATACAAGTAAACAATTTTCTTAGTTTATTTCATTCTTGATTCTGAAATCTGAATCTTGGTTGTAGACAATGTGCTTTGGAAAAATGAGCCTTCATTATCATCAGTCCAGTTGTCAAAGTTTGTGTTTTAAGTGCTGTCATTGCCCGATTTTTTGAGTCGTATGAATTAATGACCTCCAGAATATCTGATTAATGACTTTTCTTGAAAGTTGAGGGCCTTGGCTTCCTGGATTAAACCAATTCAATTCACTTCTCTTTCCTGATACCCTCAACTTTTCTAGCATTATTGTCTTCTTTTCCATTGGAGTCTGGTCTTGTGTAATGTGACCAAAGTGTGATAACCTCAGCTGGTCATTTTAGCTATAGGAGAGTTCTAGATTGATTTGATCTAGAACCCAGTGATTTGGGATTTTTTTTGGCAGTCTATAGTACCTGTAAAACTTCTTTCTCCAACAGCACATTCCAAAAAAAAAATCTATCTTCTTCCTCTAGTCTGCTTTCTACACTGGTCCAACTTTCAAAACCCATACATGTTAATAGGGAAAACACTGTATTACGATTTATCTTGGTCTCCAAATGATATATACTACACTTAAGGATCTTCTACCTCCTCAATAATGGCTGCCCTTCCCAGTCATATTTTCTGCCAGTAATGTGGGACCATTGGCATATATCAAATAGTAAAAATTCCTTTCATAAATGCTTCATCTAAATTTAATCTAGCTTTCTTTATGATATGTTCTACATAGGATTGGCAAGATAGAGAAATAAATGCATCTTTTGTCTGACACTTTTTGCCCAATGGAAACCATTCTGTTTCTCAATTTTTTGGTCCTAGCAGTAGCCTTTTTGTCCAGAGCAATAAGTTGCCATCAAAACAATCCTCAGATGCTATGGCACATCCATTTTTAAAGACTAGATCACACAGTCAAAGCTTTACAGTTTCTATGAAATACAAGCTTAATTTTCTTGTATGTTCCAGTAACTCCATAAATTAGTATGATCTTTAATGCCCATTCCTTATCAGGTAGGGCGACCTGGCACTCCAGTTATAGGATCACACCTCTATCAGTCTGCCAGCATGGCCACCACATGCTAGTAAGGGCCGATGTGAGTTGTAGCACAATAACATCTGAGGCCAGTTCACACCGCTATTTTAATGCATAAGGAGAATATCTCATTTCTTTCATGTATGGTAATAGTGATTTACTTTTAAGATTTTTAGCCCCTCACTTTTACTTGTAATGTGATTCTTCATTTAATGTGATTCTTCATTTGTTGCTGCAATCTTGACACTTTTTTTGGGAATTAGAATGCCTGAGGTTTCAAGTCTGTTTTCTATTTGTTGGCATATTCTTTTGTTAAAGATTTTATTGGACAACATTTCTAGGCTTGAAATAGCTCTATTGGATATCCCATCAGTTCCTGATGATTTGTTTCTCCCAATTGTGCTGAGTGCAGCTTTCACATCACTTTCTAAAACTGGTGGTTCTTCAAAAGACTTTTCTTTTCATCTCTTCTGTACAGTTCTTCAGTATATTGTTCATATCTATTTCTCTATTTTGTCCTGTTTCACATTGATCTTCTAGTACCTAATCTTGCTTTTAAATTTTACCAGGATTTCTTGGATCTTTTGTAAACAGATCTCTGTGAGTGATCAAAAGTAGTTTACTATTGCTTTTCTTCACAGAAGAACCAGGGTTAGCCAAAGTGTTACAGCCATTGTCTGTGAGCAGATCCTCCATCAATGTCACCTTGACTACTTCAAGGATTCCTTTTGCCCATCACCATTCAGACAGTCTGTTATGTTGCTGTGTTGTTGATTCCTGAAGGGGTGGATGCATCTTAACTGCGCCTCCAAACTGTGGCCATTCCACCTTGAGTGACCCTACTGCTAAGCCTTGGACAATCTTAAACTCTACATTTACAGTTATTTATCTCAACTTTGTTGACACCTACACACATATCCTCACCTCATGTTAAATTGTACATCCAAGAGCTATCCAACTACTATATTAACGCGAAGCTAACTTCGTGAATGGTACTTTTAACAACTATATTGCTTTTGTTGTAGATTTTAACTTCAGACCATTTTTTAGACATTTACTTCATATCTGAGAATTTGCTTTAAGGGTTTGTGTAATCTGCAAGCATGCATTTTTTCAATTTTTAAAAAGCTAACAGCACAATTTTTACTGGAGGTGATGCACAATCAATAATTTATATTTTATCTTAAACCTTTGTATTTGTATACCTTTTATCTCAGGTTTTTTATTGTGTTATGATTATTGTTATGCCAAATAAAGGCTTATTATTATTATTATAAATCCCTTTGCAGATACAACCTCTCACATCCATCCTCTATATTACATCCTCACATCTACCTGGACTCTATATTAGTAGTGGGGTGATCAGATGGTCCCAGTGTGTCAATTTGTCCAATTGTATGGGATACCTTTCAGCTTGTTGTAGTAACACATTGCAGAAGATCGTTGTGAGATAGAGGAGTCAGTGGTGAACTACAGATTTCTCCATCTGTGCTGTGACAGAATCAGACCTGAAGATGCTACTGGTACTAATCATTTTTTCAAAAAAATATTTTTGTCTTCTCAATTACTTATTTTTTTAGCTAATGCACTTTATTTATTAGTTAGATTTACTGCCCATCCCCAGAGGGCTCTGGGCAGTGTAAAATACACATATTAAAACGTTACATATTAAAACCAATTACAAATAACATAAAATCATAAATAATACATTAATTAATAAGATGGCAAGAATAACATTCCATTTCATGTCATGAGGGTGATCAAGATGACATAACAGTATCAAAATTAAGAAACAGATTAAAATACAGGTTGGAATACAGGGATGGCATGCACTTTAGTGGCTATCCCACCCCAAAAGCCCGGTGGAATAATTCCATTTTGCAGGCCCCGTGGAATTGCTCAAAGTTCTGCAGGGCCCTAATGGATGATGGTAAAGAGTTCCACCAGGCAGGGGTCAAGACACTTAAGGCCCTGGCCTGGCTGGAGACTAGCTACATCACAGAGGTGCCAGGAACCACCAGTAAATTGGTGTCTGCAGAGCACAGAGGCCAAATGGGTAGAGGTGGTTCCTAAAGTATGAGGGCCCCAGGCCATGGAGTGCCTTACAGGTTGACACCAACCTGTGATTCAGGTGCATCTGGCGCAGCACAGGAGAGATATGGAATCTCCTGTGAGAAGCTGCACCACTGCATGCTGGACCAACTTCATAAAAGCCTTGCAGCTATGGGCCAATTGGATATTTTTGGAACCCTCATTCAATGAGGACAAGGACCAAATAATATGGAATAATTGTGCTGGGCGGGAGCTAGCAATGGGAGAGAAGACAAATTATTTGCTTTTCGCCTTCTTCATCACCACATAGGCTTTCATAAATAGGTCTCGGTGATGCATGCCAGGTCTACCCCTTGGGCTCTGAGATAATCTCGGAGCGTCGCAGTCTTCTTATTTATGGACCTGGCATTGATCAACACCAAGGATGAAGCAGAGTAAGCCCTGAGTCCACAGCCCTTATCCCTTTGGAGAGGACTGAGGTCAGACGAGGGCCGAGCATAGCAGTGGGATTGTTTGGGAGAGGATTGTTTATAGACTGGATTGTTTATAGACTGTTTTAGTATAAAATGTATCAATCCTTAGTAAACTGATTAAACAAGTGGTTTAACTGGACTGTTCTCATCTGGACAATTTCTGGGTTTCCTGAGTGAAGTGGACCATTTGGATCCACTCCAATCTGGTTTCAAGCTTGGTAATGGAACTGAAATGGACTTTGGTTGACCTGGTGGATGTCATGCACTGGGATATGTACAGGGGATGTGACCATGTTAATTCTCCTGGATATCTATATAATTTTGATGCTATCAATCATAGTATCCTTCTGGATTATCTTTCAGGACTGGGGCTAGGAGGCACTGTACACTGACAGTTGTGGTCCTACCTCAAATACATACTTCAGAGTATGGTGCTGGACAACTGCTGCTCTGCCCTTGGCTTCAGTCCTAGGAGGTTCTATGAGATTCCATCTTGTTCCCATTGCTTTTCCAATCTACATAAAGCTGCTGGGAGAGGTCTCCAGGGATCTGGCCTGAGTTATCACAGATATACAAATTACACATACTTACAGCAGATCCTAGGGAAGCTGTGGAAACCAAAAACTGGAGGCAGTTCTGGAACAGATGAGAACAGCGTCAACCTCTCATGAATATTTCTTCTTTGCCCTTTCTCATAGATTCACACAGATACTTGGCAACAAGAAGGCAAAATGAATACCTGCTGTTGAAAGCCATTTGGGAGGCTATAACCAATGAGGAATTCTCAGCATCAGGCAATCCAAGACAGAGGCACTGGTAACAGTGGCGGAGCGCCAAGGGGACAGGAGAGTGTGTTGTGCACTGGGTGCATGCCTGGGATGCAGAAAATCACCCCCTGGCCCCTCCCCCTTTCCCTGCACCCCCTGCAGCCCCCACATGATGCACTTACGCGGCACACACACACCCCGCCCCCCTTCCCACACTAACCTATGTTCCTTTTTTAAAAGTACTTTTTGCGACTGAAAAAAGCGGACTATTTACAGTTCGGGCTAAAAACTGCCTGAGGAACTACAGTTCCCAGGAAACCTTGGGGCTCACAGTTTGCCTCATGTATAGTTCGTCAGGCAGTTTTTCCCCTGAACTGTGAAGAGGCTGCTTTTTTCAGCCTTAAGAAGTACTAGAAATAGAATAGGTAAGTGAGGGAAGGGGTGGGGGGGGCGCTGTGGGGGGCCATGATGGGCGGAAAAAACACACTGCGAACCGGGCAGTTTGCCCCATCTACGCCTCTGACTGGTAAGGAGTAGTATGATATAAAGGTTAGCCTGAAGATCTACATAGCTGCAGTTCCTATGCTATGAGTGGAATTGGTAAGGGGAAGCTAATTTACCTACCACATTCCTGCAGCATTTCCCATCCTACTAATCATGAGTAGAAGGACTAGACATGAGGCAAACTGACTGGAAGAATCAATGCAGCAAAATTCTTGAGAGATTAATGGAACATTATGCAGGGGGGCAGTAGGAATTAGACTTTGATCTGAACTTTGAAAACCTGGCAAGATGTTTGCTCAACTCCGGGACTATGGTAGTGGAAAGCACAATCAAATTACAGTTGGCTTATAGTGACCTCATAGAATTTTCAAGGCAAGAAAGGGACAAATGCGGTTTGTCATTGCTTGCCTCATAGATGTACAATGTGTAAAATTCCTCAGCATTATTGCTAATAAATGCTGAGTTAATTAAAAAATATAGATATTTTGTTCAAAGACCTAATTGTTAAAGAATAAGCTGATTTGATGCAAATTTTATGAAAATTGTCTGGATGATGTACATGACAGTATTAAAGTAGTAGCCAGTGTGAATGGAATCTGGCATAGATCATGTATACATAATTCTGGCATCTAGAGAGAGAATGGGGATTGTGGATGACTCACAATTATACACAGTTCACCTTCCAGGTATATGCTCTGAGGTAATGTTTCTAATTTGTTCTCTTTCTACATACCTCTATGGTCTCCAATGCTCATGTCTGCAGCAGTTTCTATCCTTGTTTCTATCATCTAGCTATTGGAAAAGTGTAATCTATTTGTTCTGCTAGAAATGAAAGTAGACACCTATCAAACACTCCACAAATGGAACTTTGCCCCCGAGGCTTTCACTTCATTCTTTCAATCTGATTTTCCAGTAACTTGTACCAGTTTTAGTGCTGGTTTAATTTTCCATTGGACTGTGCAAATAACAGCCAGTGTTTAAATTGCAGGACTCCCATAAAATCATCAGCATTAGCCATCCTGCAACTATGTTTCACCTTTGCAAACAACCTGGTTCCTATTTCACACAAGCAATTGGTGTGTGTTGAATGAAACTTCACAAATGAAAGAAAAATCAAAGGTTGCTCTCCTCTGGACAGTGGAGAGTTGGGGGAAGGGTGAGCAGGAGAATGTGGTATTCATACTACTTCAGAAACAGCACATTCACAGAAAGAACATTTTAAAATGAAGCAGCTATGTGATTTACTATTTATTGCAAATATAATATAGATACATTATATTTTAATTAGAGTTTGAAATCTGACCAGTCAAAAAAGATTTGATCAGTTGAATGAATACATATTAGTCATGAACATTATTTAGAACAAAAGATTATTTAATGATTGATACATATCCTGATTTGATACATATCCTGATTACAAAACTAAATTAATTATTGTTCTGAGAAATAAAGTATCTTCAAAAATCATAATGCATTATAACTTCTTTTCCACATTAGGTAGGCTTTTTGTAAATGTGAAAAAAATATCCTTTTTGCCTCAAAAGAAGACTGGGTTTTTTTCACTTATCCTGGCAAGGAAAAAGAGGGTGCTGTCTTACATTTGCATGCAAGTTACAGTTTGGTACAGTGGTAAAAAGTGTCTTTTTGTGTGTGACTTTTAAAAGGAAGATTATTTATTAATTTATTTTATATTATGTTGCATTTCATGTCATCTTCTTTTCAGGTGAGAAATGCCAGCCTTCACGTAGCATCTGAGGATCCTCCAAAATTACAGCTCATCTCCAGACTACAGAGAACAGTTCCCTGGAAGAAAATGAATGCTTTGAAGGCATTGCATAAAATTCAAAGGAACCCTTCTTGTTCTTCACATCTAAAGTAATGCAAATTATCAGTGCTTGTTCCAGTCAGGTTGCCAATTGTATATGCCACCTCTGAACCAGCGTGGTGTAGTAGTTAAGATCAGGTCCACTCTGATCTGGAGAACTGGGTTTGACTCCCCACTCTGCCACTCAAGCTGTGGAGGCTTATCTGGTAAACCAGATTATCTTGTGCACTCCCAACACATGCCAGCTGGATGACCTTGGGCTAGTCACAGCTTCTTGGAGCTCTCTCAGCCCTACCCACTTCACAGGGAGTTTGTTGTCGGGGGAGGGTAGGAGCTTGTAAGTCCTTTCAGTCTCCTTACAGGAGAGAAAGGGGGGATATAAAATCATCATCTTCTTCTTCTTCTTCTTCTTCTTCTTCTTCTTCTTCTTCTTCTTCTTCTTCTTCTTCTTCTTCTTCTTCTTCTTCTTCTTCTTCTCCTTCTCCTTCTCCTCCTCCTCCTCCTCCGTCTTCTTCTTCTTCTTCTTCTTCTTCTTCTCCAGTCCATTCCTCTTCCACTGTATACCTCCTATGAGTTTTACTTTATTTTGTGTGGCAGCACTGTGTCTTAATCTTACCGACTCTTTTAATGTGACTATTCAGACCACAATTCTAACATTTTGCATTTTTGACTGTACAGATTGAGGAGGCATTGTAACACTGGTTTCTTTTCATTTTGGTTTTTTTTTTAATGTTTTTCAAAATATGTCCTGGTATCCCCTGCATGACATCCTTCTCCCCCGTAAAGCTGAAAATGCTGTACATTTTTACTTGCAGATTCCATAGCCGGAGCCAATATTAAAGCAGAATCAAACTATAAAGCAGATTCAGACAGTATTCACCTCTGTATTTTCCCATTGGTTATAGACTAACCAATCCCTTAACATCTGCATCATCAAAGTAGTAGCAAAACTGCAGTTCTTAGAGAGCTTTCTCTGTTTAGCTATGAACTCCCCTACAGACTTCATGACTTTCTGAATTGTGAATTAAATTTAAAATGCTCCATTATCTTACCTCGAATGGGGTTGAAATGATTCTGCAGTAGATTTACTAACTCTACAAGTTTACCACTGGGTTTTTTAGGTAGTAATCTCTATTAAACTTTAATTGGAAGGTCCTACACTGCTGGGCCAAATTGCTGAGTTTCTATCCTCAACTGTGACATCATTTGCAATGAAAAAAAGATGAGTGAGAATTTCATAGTATTCCTCATAAGTTGGGTTCTGAAACAGTCCCCGCACTGGCAGCCATTTTCTCCCAGCTTCCGGAATATGCACAAAGCAAAAGCACACTCTTCTGCATCTGCTTGTTAGCCAAGATGCCTTCAGTTTATCCTTGCTGCCGTATGTAGTATCATGAACAACAAGGCATGCCAGCTTCTATATAATTTAATAAGGATTTTTATTTATTTATTTAGCTCTCTGACTCTCTCTGTCTTGGCCTTCTTTAGTAGGCCTGTTGTTCAGCTACTTCAGTAACACATTTGCATGCAAGACACCTGAAGGACCAAGACTGAACAACATGCAAAGCTGAAACATGCCCTCTAGAGGCTTCTTGTGAAGATTACTACACTAACAAACACCATACTGAAGTAAAGAGGTAAGCTGTCAGATACTTTCCCTTTGTTCCATGGAATATTTGATTATTTTTGTTACCACAGTTTAATAGACATAGAGCCCCATCCAAATGGATGGGAACGGTGCACCCTCGCACTGGCACATTTACAAGGGCACTTACCCTGGTGGAGAGGTGAAACTGTGGGCATGTGACAACCTTCCCCCAGCACTGGAAAGGGATGCAGGATGTTGTGCCAGTGTCCCAGTGCCCTCGATGCTGCCATCCACAAAGGGGGGGGGCAGTCTGAGGTCATGACTAGGGAAGGAGTCTGCGTTAGTTAGCTTCCAGTCATTTGATGGCTACGCTGGCAGCATAAGTCTGTTCAGCCCCATAAAGGCTTCTTGGTGGTGGGAAGGCAGGTTTATTTTGCAAGTCTCCCCACACCACAGGGAAGCCTCTCAAAGAGTAAAGGGGTGCTGCAGTCATGCTGATCCATCACTTGGATGGGGCTGCCCAACAGTTGCTTGGTCAATTGGCAGTACACAGCCAGTAAACTAGAATGTCGTCCTAGTTTTAATATGATTTTAACCATGTTTTGATAACAGAAAATACACAATGAATGTATCATCCAATTTTATAGCACTGGCTAAAACCAAGACATTATTTGTTAGAATGAAATGAAAGAGATTGTTTCTTTAGTTTCTTTATGCAGCCTTCTTTTTTAATCTTTGAGGGTAGTAGTGATTGGTGTGAAGGTCATCCAGCTGGGAAAACTCATGCATGATTCTTTTTTTAAAACCATCTTAATTTAAATGTCACAAATGATAGCATTTGTGTTATAATGTGATTACATTTGTTTTAGGGGAAAAGCAGTAGGATGTTGTAATCATTTTTACCAACACTTTAAATAAAGTTAAAAGCAAAATATTCTCAGCCTGCACTTTATCCTCCTCATTGGCTACTCTAGTTCTGCTTTGCATTTAGGGTCTCAACAGAAATTTATTCAAAAGACCCACAGTTAGGATCCTCTGTGAGGTTTTTTCCAAGCCAATTAGTAACTATTGCAATTCTCTTTTTCTTCCCAAATGTATGAAATACATATAGATGTATTCTGACTCAGCCAAAGAGGCCGAGGATCTGAAAAAAAACTTGTTAATATATGTCTGAATATGGCACACAAGAAGCTGATTTGAATTCTCAACACATAAACTGTTTTATTTTTCACTTATGGTCAAGTCAGACTCAAGGAGGTTTCAAATTTAAACTTGGCAGGTGAAAAGGTAACAAGAATGAGGGAAACTATATATAATCTGTATGTAAAATAGATTTTTTTTGCAAAACTGTGATTTTTTTGTTTTATACACAAGTGTTTATAGCTGTTAAAGAGATAATTTTTCTGTCACTACTTAAATATACACAAAATTAGCTGACATGAAATGTCTCAAGCCTGTGGAGACAGGAATATCACTCTCTTTTCATTGGACCTATTTCCCTTAGGGAAGGACTACTGGCTTACTCAAGATCCATCTCTATCCTTTACTCTTCTCCTCCTTCTGCTACTTCTGCCAACATTTGACAGAAAGAGCAGTTAATGAATATTTGAAATAAATAAATAAAAATAAAATAAATGCTTTAGCTGCAAGGCTGAAAAAAATCACTGATAGCTTTCTGACATGCTTCTTTTGCACAGACCCAAGGAACTCATTCAAGCCAATTCTGATCTAAGCGACAGGTACAACCTTAAGAGCAACCCAATAGAATCATTAATCAAAAGCCAACACAGTCCCTTAAAATTGCCCAGAAATTGTTTTTTAAACAATCTTCTCATCTTGGGTACTTTTGCAATTACAGTGGGTCCTTTGACTGTACTCTTTTGCTGCATGTTTTAAAAACAGGAACTCAGGTTGGAACCAAGAAAATTTCAAACTGATGATCTCCAATTTGAACTACAAAGTGTTCAACATGTGCCCTATTATGGCACCTCAGACACCATGAAATGTTTGCTTTTAATGCCTAAAATATTTAAACTGCATCGTCAAGCAGTTAATATTAAACCTAAACAACTTCAAGTCATCCCTAGCATATAATTTAACCGGTGATGATAAATAATCCTGACTCTTATGACTGGAATGGAATGCAAAATAAAACAAAAACAACAAACAAGAGAATATAATAACTTCTTATGGAGAGAAAATACAAATCCATTAACTTGCTATGTTCAGATGGTGTTTTTTCCCTTATTAATGGATAATGAGTCCAGCTAGCTTCAAAAAACTGAATGATAAAAGCAGGTTGTCTGCAGCCTTCTTATAAAAATAAAACAGCTTCAATTGGTCATTTCTCAGAAATCAGAGAGCCATTTTCCACTAAGGATGTTCACTGTGCAGTATAGCTCAATGCAATTCCTTTTATAAATAACAAAAAGGGTCTGCAAGACCAATTTAACATCAATCATGAATGTGAAACTGCACTGAGAAAGGCAACCAGAAAGATTAAAGCAGTGTGTGCTTCAGAATACCAGAACACAAATTAAGGGTTTTATGCTTCTAGGAAATATCTACTAACATCCGTCCTTCATCACCTTTTGCTTTGTTTTTCCACCATGAAAATGAGGACTTAAAAAAAAAAACTTTGGAAATCATTTTGTCAAGCATTTCTAAAAGGCACAGCTTCTAGAAGAGAACATATAATAGCTAATAGGCTGTAGCAAGGCCAAACTTGGGGTGCTGTGTGATTTCCGGGCTGTATGGCCGTGTTCTAGCAGCATTCCCTCCTGACGTTTCACCTGCATTTGTGGCTGGCATCTTCAGAGGATCTGATAGTAGGAAACAAGTGGAGTATATATACCTGTTGGAGTATCCAGGGTGTGGGAAAGAACCATTGTCTGTTAACAAGTAAAGGGTGCAATTAGCAAGCTAAATTTACATTTGTTGAGTAGGATCCACCCATTAGCATGTGAGTAACAACTCCACTATCTATGAAAACTATTGCCCAGTTATGTGGTGATGGCTATTGGGCCAGGTGGCTAGGAACTTTCAAGGACTTGTAAAGAGTCACCTCAATTTGCCCTGCATCCTCTCTAGGTACTATTTCCTCTCCTCCAAGCTACTCCCATTTCTTTTCCCTGTTCCCTGCCTCATTCTTTTCTTCTCAGTCATTCACCAACATACCTTTTATCTGCCTCCCATCTTCAGTTATATTTATTATTTATGTACTTCATTTATTCCCCATCTTTCTCCATAATGGGGACCAAAGTAGCATATATTATTCTCCTCTCATCGTTTTTAGTCCTCACAACAACCCTGTGAAGTAGGTTAGGCTGAAAGTGTGTGACTAACCTAAAATCACCTAGTGACTTCCACAAGAAAATGGGAATTTAAACCTGGGTGTCCCAGACCCTACTCTGAAGCTCAAAGTGCTACACCACACTGGCTTTCACATGTTGACTGCTGTTAAACAGTAGCAAACCGCCAGACCTAGTTGAGTCGTACAAATTGGCTGGTTTCAAGGCACCTAGTGGTTGTCGCTGGAAGCCCAACCTTCCACGCAAAATATCCAAATGTTCTTGCCGGACATGAAACATGGTGACAAATGCTAATGAAAAGTCTTGCCGGCTAGGAGGTTTCCTGGCAGCGTGGAGAGGTTACAAACACAAAAAAGCCTCCCTGCCACCAGAAAGTCAGAATCTGGCTTAATGGGGGCAATGGCTAAGTGGAAACTATTGTCAGCTACTCTCTGGGCCATGCCTCCAGACTGCCCCAACTAAATCTGTCTGTTGAAGCTATAAGTACTCCTTTTATCATTTTGGAGTTTTTAACCCCCTTAGCGATTTTTTTAAAGATGTCACTTTTTTTCTGCAAACCTGGGACCCTTTTCATATACTATTCCTAAAGCTCCGACGAATCAGATTACCAAGTGGTCTCTGTGATCAATGGCCAACTTCATCACCGATTAGAAAGCGATATGACGGATTTCCGCTATTTAGTCTGTTCTTCTTCACTCGGAGTTTAATATGGGATTCATACGGAGCTGAGTATGAGACAACGCTTTTGCCACAAAGGAAGGGAAACGGTATGAAACCTATACGAATCGTCAATTGGACAGAATTATATTCCGAAGTTGGGCCTGATTCCATTATTCCTTTGCCGGAATTCCTGATCAGATGGAAGTAAAATTGCACCTATCATTCTGGAAGTCTTTTGTGGACTCAATGTAATCATAAAATACTTTTCTTTCTGGCACTTGGAAGAAACTTTTTTTGTCAGGAGGTGGGAAATAAGTTTCAAGTGGCTACTTATTCACTGGCAGATGTGTGGGGCCAGGCTAGTCTTTTTTTGTTTTTGTTTTGCTATGGTGAACACGTGAAGGTGTCTTATATTGAATTATATCAGACAGAAGTCTTTCACATCACCTTCTGCCTGATCATTTTAAATGGAGATGCTGATGGTTGAATATGAGAATTCCTGCATGTCAAGCTGATATTCTACCTCTGGACCATGACTCATCCTGTATCCAGGTCTCTTTTCCCCGATGCAATTTCGGAAGCATCCTGAGGATGCCTCTCAGCCGGTGGCAGTTTCCAGACTATCTTTTTTTCCTTTGCATTACCTCGAGGCAACGTAGTGGCGTGTCTGAATTCCCCAACCGGTCATGAATGAATTATCTTCATAGTGTGATGTCCCTAACATGTAGCAAATTGTACAAGATTTGAGCTTGATGGGTGTTCGATTGACAACCGATGCCATGCAGTCAGTGGTTCTCGGAAAGATGAGTACGTAAGTGGGAAATGTGGATTTCTTTTTAAAAATAATGGTACTGGAAAGCCAACACTTCGGAGACATGAAACTTTTTTCTTATTCCTGTGAATTCCGTGTCAAGTGCAGACACATATATTGCTCAAACAAGTTTGTGTGCACTGGTTGATCTCGGCGGGGATCGTGTAACCCACTTGTCTGTAATGTTCTGAAGCTGCCTTAGGTTGCCCGAACCTTGAAATGCAAATTTCAGGGTTATTGCATTTATTTGTTCTTACTACATGTGTTTGCCAGAATGAAATGCAATGCCTGACTAGGTGACCTTTACTTTCTTAACTCCAAATGAGTAAACAAACAGTCAGGAATTATTCATTGCTATTCCTGTTTAACCATCCAATCCATTTTGCATTACTTTTCAAAACAAAGGTCAAAAATAAATCAGGCACAGATTAAAGTAAAAAACCAATTCCTTCTCAGTTTTCCTTAGCTAGGCTGGAGAGAAGAAATTGCACTATTTGTATAGCTCTGTGAACATTTTATTGAGCCTAGCCTTGCTCCACTACCTTCTCTCCTGGGTAGATTTCCATCATTATTTGCACTAAACTCGTTAGGAGATCTATCTGGAGAGCACTATAGGTCATGCTCACCTAGGAGCAATATAAGTTACATTTAGGTCCAGAGGGTATAATGTTACTGATTAGATAAATCAAGCACAGCATGAACACTGTTAGGTCTGTATGTGAGTTGATTCAGACTTGGCTTTCCCCACCAAGCGTTCTGAGTCAAATCAGTGCTTTATAATGTGCCCTTTCCCTCTTTAATTGCTTTATAGACTGTTGTTTTTGTCCCAGGAAAGGTTGCAAGGAAAAAAAGTTCTTCTGATTGTTACACAAGCTGGGTTTCTTCTGATTGTGGCTTAATAGCATCATGACAGATTACTCTTCTTATTTATTATAAATATGCACAAGAACTTACATTTTGACAAATTTTGCAAACCCCTAAGAAATCCCTAAGCATCAACATATGCATGGATTTCTTCAGTTTTTTTGAGTTGGTACAGTGAATGCCCTTCCAGAAGTGTTTAAAGTCAGAATTACTCACTCATGTACTTTTTGGGAGTCAAAAGCAACCCAACAAGAATATAAAACCATGCCTATAGATCCTTTCTTTTAAAATGAAATTATCAGAATTTGAATTGTAAGCTTTTACAGAAAGGGCAGGATATAGATACGATTCTTTAAAAATTGATATATCACTTTACATAATCCTTTTGTTAAGCTGTCTAATAAAGTGATGGCCTTGGACTCATCCAGGGCCACTTTACAGCCCTGGGCAAGGGGGAGCATGGGAAGGCTGCTCACCTTTAGCTGTGCCATCAAACACCAAGCTCCTGTCCTGATAGGAGTTACTATGTAGGGAACCTTTTCAAGGAAGAGAGAGTGTGCTTCTGATGACAACCAGGCCATGGTATGGATGATCAACCATCAAGCCTCACCTTCTCAGAAGATCATGCATCTCATGTGCAGGTTTGTCCTTCTATGCTTGTCTACTAACATCTTTTCGGGGAAGAGAATGACCTGTGTCTGCCCCCACTGGGGCGGGGCACAGTTGAACAATGGCAAGCAGGGCTTGTCCCCATTTGCAGTCTCCATGTGGAGTGAGTGGGGCTCTCCCCATTCATAATCTCCATGCAGTGGCGTAACACCAATGGGAACATCCAGGGCTGATTGTCCCAGGCGCACCCATGCCAGGTCACGTGGGGGTGCAAAAACACCCCGCATGCATGGGCAGGAACCCCCCTCTGTCTGAGGGAGCAGGCTCCATTGGGCAGAGGGGGAATGGCGGCGGTGCCCTGCTCTGTGCAGCCGGCTCTCGCGCCGTGAGAAGTGGCACCTGGGGCTTGAGACACATTGCCAAAAACCAAGAAAAGCTCTATCAGAATATCTTGTTTTTGTTTGTTTTTTCATTTGTTTTCTAGATGAAAAAAGCTGAGAAAAACTGTAATTGCCTTTTCTGTTTTGTTTTCTTTTCTATTCTGGTTTACCCAAATGCTCAGCTCTAGTCAAAGGTCATACAAGGCACACATACCAAACAAAGAAGAAACTCTCTTTTAACTGCATGACCACAAGAAATATTTAAGCCATCATCATGAACTCATTCCCCATGACATGCAAGCCAAAACAAAAGAATGTATTTTCCAATGGACAATCAAATACCAACAGTAATATCTGTACATTCAAAATGCCACATTAAATGTAAGAGACCATAGTTTAGTGGTATAGCACATTCCATAATCAAAACGCTTCACATCACTCCATAGCATTTTCAGTTAAAAGAAGCTCAGGTTGAAGGAAAGACCTCTGCCTCAGAACTTGGCCACTACCAGAGTAGAAAAGGAGGAAAATTGAATAGAAAATACTGCACTAAATATTTGTACAAAGACCATCCTTGTACATATATGCATATATGGACTCTGCAGAAGCCCAAATTCTTGTAAACCCAAATGCAGAATTCCGATGAATGGAGCTAGTTGGAATCTAGTTGTTTCACCTGCAGAAAAAAGTAAAACTGTGATTTTGAAGTTTTTACAAATGTCTGAAAATGAGAAGAAGCATGCATAAAAAGTTTGGCTTTATACAGTCTATGCCCCCACTTTTGTTTATCAGATAAATAGCTGCTTCAAAGTGGCTCTTTGAAAATATTCTGTAGTGTGGAGATGGCTTTGTGCCAAATTCTTCTTCCTCACTGGATGCATCAAAATGTCAAAATACCTTGCCGGACAATTTCTTACAATTGCCAATCTGACCCCACAACTCCATACACGTACTTTGCCACATGATACTTTTGTTTTAGAGTTTTGAAGATTGAAAAGTTTGCCATCTCTATCATCACTCTAATTTAATCTGCCCTTTTGGCTCTTTGCATGAATTCTAATTTTTCAACAAGACAGAACAACAGTCTATTATAAAAGTTCTCAGTTGTACTGCAGTACTGGTCCCCCCTCCCCGCAGCTGCTACAAGTGTAAAGAGGTGGCAAACATTTATCAGTGAAGCATTAGTACCTTCCATTTGAAGACTGTGGATTTCATTATAACTTCTATATATAGTGGAACCTCAGTTATTGTTGACGTCAGTTTTCGTTGGCTTCGGTTTTTGTCGATTCTTTGGTCGGAAATTTTGTCTCGGTTTTCGTTGATCGCTTCGGGTTTTGTTGGTTTTCGTCAGTGTGCACACGCTAATTTTGCAATGAAAACCAGTGACCCCCTGCTGTTCCATTGCTTGCCAATGGGAGCCTCAGTTTTCATCAGTTTTGGTTTTCACCAAGGTTTCCCAGATGGATTACCAACAAAAACCAAGGTTCCATTAAACAAATATGGGAGCATATCTCCTGTTTCTGTTTCCATGTGTATAAATGAAAGAGTCAGAGATAGAAACGAGAAATTCCCATGCACCCCTTGTAGCCATGCAAACAGTTTTGATTCTATGGCACAAGAAATAATCTTTTTAACTTTCCACACTTCATCCTTGGCTTTTCAGAAAAAAAATTCAGAGACCAGCTTTACGAAACCTACATTAGAAGTGGAAAATTAAATGTAAATGTTGCTGTATTGATTGACTGTTAGCAAAAGAAAGGAAGGTTACAGGTACAGGCTTCTTTAAACTTTATGTGAAAACCCAAAGATTGCTCTGTTCCTATACTGGTTTTAATTTAGCTTAGCAGCTTGTTGTTTTTCCAAGCCAGACATTTGTACACTTGGTTTGGTCAGCCATAATTTATACTTCTCTGTGTTCAGAAAGTCCCAGAGCTTATAAAAGTTTAGATTCCTAGGTGACTAGCATCCTTGCATGTACTTGCATCTTTTAAATGTGATTTATTTTACCATATATACTCGTGTATAAGCTGACCCGCATATAAGCCGAGGCACCCAATTTTATCTCAAAAAACTGGGAATTTTTATTGACTCGTGTATAAGCTGAGGGTGGGAAAGATCCATCAGGAGGCAGGGTACTGAGCCGGCAAAAGAGCCACAGCTGGAGGAAAGGAGCACCCCAGAAGCCTTTAGGAGGCCTTTTAAGGAGGGGCGAGGCAGGCACGCACGGGTCTGGAGAGAGGGAAAGTGGCTGCAGGCAAAAGAAAGCGAAGCAGAGAATGCCTTGTCCCCCTCTCTAACTCACGCTTTCTTTGTTACAGGCTCTAAGTTTAAGGCGTGGTTTCAGGGAAGCTGCCGGCTTTCTTTCTTGCAGATTCTAAGTCTACAGGAAAGCTGTCGCTCGGGACAGCCTGTTCTATGGTTTTCTTAAAAGGGCAATGCAGCATGAGTTAGAGAGGGGGATGAGGCTTCGCGACTCATGAGTAAGCGCCGTGGCTCCACGCAGGGTGTGTGTGTGTGTGTGCTTGTGCGTGACTCTCGTATAAGCTGAGGGGGCATTTTTCAGCCTAAAAAAAGGCTGAAAAATTCAGCTTATATGTGAGTATATACGGTATATCAGTCAGCTATTATTAAACAATATCCTTTTTTAAAAAGGAAATATATTCTGTCATAATGAGGCATATCTAGGGCCCTTTCCCCACTTACCCTTTTCCGAGGGCAGTTCCCAGCGTGCGGCATCCCTGGCACGCGCCTGGGCGTCCCCACGACCCCGCGCTCTGCGCGGGGTCATCAAAAGGTGCCCTTTGAAAGAGTGCCAGGAATGCCTCGCGCTGAGGGGCGCGACAGCAGCAGCGTCGGGGCGGCTGTGCTGTCGCCGCCCCTCTCAGTGGGGAGTGCCGAGGGACCCCGCGCTACTCTTCCTCGAGTAGCGCGGGGCTTAAGGTAAGTGGGGAAAGGGCCTAGGGAAAATGTAGCCCAGTGCAAAATCTGAGTTTTCTGCCCCCTCTCCCCTGTATGGGTGGCTGCCTTCCCCCACCATGACCAAAAAAAACTTTTTTTGCATCAAGAGGAGGAGTGTGGGTGGTGATTTTCCATCGCCCACGTGACTAAATGGCCTCAGCCCAGGGACATTTGACCCCATATGTCTCCCAGCTGATATGTCCCTGCTTCAATGGCATATTTTCTAGGCAACAAGAAAAATATCAGCAGCTTTATGTTGTTAAACAGCATACATGGAGAACATTGCTATACAAGGATCCTATGGCCAGCATCAGTTTCTATGACTAGAAGCTGGGGAAATTGAAATTACCAGAGTAAAATTTCACTAATCTGTAATTGAGGATTCCCACTGAGCACGTAAGCATGCATGAACTGACTATCTGATAATCCCCCAATGTTCTATAATGGTTCTTTCAGATACCTGGCCCATTCATATGGGCATGCCCTACTGAAGTAGATGGGCAGTCACATCCAAGCAGCCAAATGGCCAGCAATGACACTGCAGCCATGCAGCCATGCCACTCCCAGAGAGGTTTCCTGGCAGAGTGAAGAGGCTTGCAAAGAGAAAAACCTCCCTACTGCCAAAAAGCTTCTATGGGACTCTTTATAGTTTTGATGTATAAGTCTAAACTAACCACCTCGGGAGTACATAAGAACATAAGAACATAAGAACTAGCCTGCTGGATCAGACCAGAGTCCATCTAGTCCAGCATTCTGCTACTCGCAGTGGCCCACCAGGTGCCTTTGGGAGCTCACATGCAGGATGTGAAAGCAATGGCCTTCTGCTGCTGCTGCTCCTGAGCACCTGGTCTGCTAAGGCATTAGCAATCTGAGATCAAGGAGGATCAAGATTGGTAGCCATAGATTGACTTCTCCTCCATAAATCTGTCCAAGCCCTTTTTAAAGCTATCCAGGTTAGTGGCCATCACCACCTCCTGTGGCAGCATATTCCAAACACCAATCACACGTTGCGTGAAGAGGTGTTTTCCCTTTTATTAGTCCTAATTCTTCCCCCCAGCATTTTCAATGAATGGGCCCTGGTTCTAAAGTATTGTGAGAAAGAGAGAAAAATTTCTCTCTGTCAACGTGCCTCTACCCCCATGCATAATTTTATAGACTTCAATCATATCCCCCCTCAGACGTCTCCTCTCCAAACTAAAGAGTCCCAAACGCTGCAGCCTCTCCTCATAAGGAAGGTGCTCCAATCCTTCAATCATCCTCGTTGCCCTTCTCTGCACTTTTTCTATCTCTTCGATATCCTTTTTGAGATGTGGCGACCAGAACTGAACACAGTACTCCAAGTGCGGTCGCACCACGGCTTTATATAAGGGCATGACAATCTTTGCAGTTTTATTCTCAATTCCTTTCCTAATTATCCCCAGCATAGAGTTTGCAAGAGTGAATGGTCAGGAGGGAGCTGACTAAAGTCAGCTTCTCTCCTAGTCTTGCCTCCAGACAACCCCTGCTGTGGCGGCACAGGGACACTGCCACAGCATCCTTCACCATGTCCCACCACTGGGTAGGCTGTACACTTGCAGATTTGCCCCTCTGCTGGGGTAAGTGCCCAGGGGAGTGCAAATCTGCCAGAATGGCTGCATGGCATTCCCACAGGCCATTTCCGCCCTCCTTTGGATGGAGTTGTAAGTCTGCTCTGAGTTTAATATGACTAATGATAGAAACTCACACCTATCACTAAAAAATGGCAATAGGGGCAAACTGGGATACTGAAACTACTCCAGGTTAATCTGAGGCAAGTAGTCCCTGCAAACCCAGGTCACAATGACACTAGTAGTTGTCAGGAAATCATCACCATAACCAAAGTCCAAGCTGAGCAGACCCTTTAGTGCTGCAAGACCCAATTGGCTCAGGATCTTCCTGGTTGTCTCAGCAACAGTTCACTGGGAACATTCCTGTAAGAGCCCATGACTTCAAACTATTGTCCAAAATTCCTGGTCTAAGAGAGTACTTCTAAGCAGGTTGGCTCAAAGTTTTACACAGTGAAGGTGTTCGTGGGGTTGCACTGTAAATTATTATAACTGCTGTTAACAGATCAAACTTTCACCTTGGCATTTGTAAAACCCCTGAAAATGCTTCAGTTTTTCCTCAAGTAACTCATGGATGTTTTAATAAATGCCTACACATGACTGCAATCTTTAGGACTCTATGTTTTGATTTATGGCAGCTTACATCTAATAAGGAATCATATTTTTTACATTTAGTTTAACTGCTTGTCACATCAAGACTCTCATCTTTTCCAATGGGTTAGAAGAGTATTTTCTGAAAGCTAAATATTATAGAATTGATCTGCAGTCCTAGCCATGGAATTAATTTGTTTCAGGCAAAGGAGAGGAGAACCTTACCCAAGTAGTCACAAAGCTGAGACTTTAACAGTTCTGAATTTATTAGCAAACAGCTTTAATTTTGGGTGCTGTGTGGTTTCCGGGCTGTATGGCCGTGTTCTAGCAGCATTTTCTCCTGACGTTTCGCCTGCGTCTGTGGCTGGCATCTTCAGAGGATCTGATGTTGGGAAAGCAAGTGGAGTATATATCTGTTGGAGTGTCCAGGGTGGGTGGGGAAACAGCATCTGTAATTAACAAAGAAGGCGGCAACCAGGTTAATGGTTGAGACATCCTGAATAGAAATTGCTTGAGTAACAATGAAGACTATAATATAGGAGTAACCCTGTAAATAGCAAGGTCACTGGTGGGAGCATCTGAATAGAAGTATCAGCTACTGTTTCTTTTGTCTATAGTCAGTCTGTGTTTTGTGTGGAGCTGGTTTGACACCAGTCTTGACCTAATTATTTTTTCAACACTGGCAGCCAAGTTCTGTTCATTTTCATAGTTTCTTCCTTCCTGTTAAAATTGTCCATGTGCTTATGGATTTCAATTGCTTCTCTGTGTAGTCTGACGTGGTGAAACTTTCAGAGTGGTCCAGAATTTCTGTTTTTTTCAAATAATATTCTATGTCCAGGTTGGTTTATCATGTGTTCTGCTATTTTGCTGATTTTTCTGGCTGAAATGATTCTGCAGTGCCTTTAAATTGTTCTTTGATACGTGTCATGCACTGTGTTTGAGTAGTTCCTATGTAGACTTGTCCACAGCTGCATGGTATCACGATAGACTCCTGCAGTAGCTAAAGGATCCCTCATCATCCTTTGCTGGGCGTAGCATCTGTTGAATTTTCTTAGTGGAGTCTATGGGTTGTTTATGGAGTTGTGCTTCTTCATCAGTTTTCCCTATCACGATCCAGTGGATTATGATGCTTATAGTAATAACACCTTCCCTCTAGATGGCTCTTTATCTTTGTTCATGTGGCTTGTTCTTGGTCTTTCAGCCCTTCTGATTTCTGTATTAGAGTAACCATTAGCCTGTAGAGCCCTGTTTGGAGTGATTCAATTCATCTTAGCAGGAGGTGAGGAGTTCACAGATTCTGTTTGCAATGCGATGTACCAAAGTTTTTATGGTAACCCTTTTTTGCCCTGGATGGTGATTGGAGTTTTATTGTAGATATCTGTCTGTGTGTAGGTAGGTTTTTCTGTATACTGTGTGTCCACAATTGCTGGTTTTGGTTTCTTGGGATGAGCTAAGACATCCCTAAAAATGGCAGTTTTTCCTTCATTTTCTTTCTCCACCAAGTAAATTGGATGTTTGGGTGGATCTTGTTGATATGGTCCAGGAACTTGTTGGTTCTTCTTCTCCGTGAAAGCTCCAAATTGTTGAATGCATTATTAAATACATACTTGAACCATATGGTGGGCTTTTTTAGCGAATTGCTGTTTTTCCAGGGCTAGTTTCTCAAAATATTTCCATACATAAAAATTTGCTATTACAGGGCTAAGAGGGGCTACCCACTGGCTGCCCCATCTTTCTGTTCATAGTAATTCATTATCCCACTGGAAGTAGCTGGTAGTGAGACTGATGTTTGGAAACAGGGCTGTGATGTCTTTTGGGAATTTCTGGTTAATGAGTGCCATGAATTGTCTGCTATAGGGACCTTGGTGAATAGGGACACCACATCAAAACTGATCGGTTTGCATGCATTGGGGTTTGAGTTTAGAGTTTAGATTTTTTTTTTCAAGTGAAGTAGGTTGAGTCCTTAATGTAATGTGCTTAGTAAGTCCAATTATGGGTTTTACAGTTGTGTGGCCAGAAACTTACCGCCAGGAAATCCATATGGCAAAGGAGAGATCCAATTACACTCTATTAATGGAGTCACAGGTGGAGTGGAGTCCCTTATTAGTTTTGGGGAGTCCATATAGGAGTCTAGGAGGGTGAGCTTTGAGTTGCAGAGGCGTTTGTTTGTTTTTTTCCTTCTTCACTATCGAGCCTAATTTTCACAAGGATATAGAGGCAAAAGTAAAATTTGGCTAAAATAACTATCCATTTTTATTCTGGTTTTTTTTCTCAAGAGTTCAGGGCAGTATACATGATTTCCCCCCATTTTGTCCTTGGTACAGCCCAGTGAAGTACATTAGGCTGTGTGGGACTGAGTAATTTGAAGTCATGCAATGAGCCTCATGAGGTGAGAACCTCTTTTTCCTAGTCCTAGCTGAATACTCTGGCTACTACATTGCACTGGATCTCTGTTTTTAGATGAAATCACCAATTTTTTCCCCATTCAAGAAGCCTGGGGAATACTAGCATTCCAAGGAACAGTAAAAAAAACAAACAAAAACCAGTGCACTGTATGGTTATTACTTCACTCGAAATAAAATGGATGACTGCTAACAGAGTACTGAATGCTCAGTTAATTTTTATTTACAGATTGAAAAATTTACAGATAGCCAAATGCCCTATGTTATTTATAGCTGAGTAACATAAAAATTTAATTGTGGAATTACAGCATATATAACACAACAATTCGAATAAGATCATCTTAGGAAAGAAGGAGAAGGAAAAATAAAAAGCCCAGTTTTGTTAAAATTCAGGAAGCTTTGTTGCTGGTTAAAATCTTTACATATTTAATCTTTCAGCTTCCTTTTCTCCTCCTTTCCTTAGACATTGTTCTTCAAGCTGTTGCACTATGTATGCCAATTTTGCACAATTAAAAGCTGAGGCCTGCTCAGCTATAAACAACCATTTGCTGTGGGTGCTAACTCAGAAATACTAACTTTCCCAAATACCAAATGGTAGATATCAGCTTTCCCAAAGATCCTCTATGTTGATCTGCAAGTAACGGCTAACGCCTAAACTTAGAAAAGGCACCAAGGTTTGGGGGATCTGATCCAAATAACTTCCACTACCACCCCACTAAGCATACCCCCCAATTGCACTCATGTGTG
Source organism: Sphaerodactylus townsendi (assembly GCF_021028975.2). Taxonomy (NCBI): domain Eukaryota; kingdom Metazoa; phylum Chordata; class Lepidosauria; order Squamata; family Sphaerodactylidae; genus Sphaerodactylus; species Sphaerodactylus townsendi. The sequence continues at coordinate 42,209,729 of NC_059434.1, read as the reverse complement.
CACATGCTCAATATTCCTTCCTGAAGAAAGTAGCAGAGTATGACTTTTTATGGTCCTTTTATCATCAGCAGGGCCAAAAGGGCTAAAAGGAGTATCTCGTAAGTAAATAAATAAGGGCCTTTCAACATTCAGGAAATCTGTGACTAGTCTCAGCCAGCAACCTAGCTGCCATGTTGAATACTGGCTATTTCCTCACAAAACATCTAAAACATTTGTAAAAAGTTTTCAAACCCTCCCTTTACCACAATGCTAGTCAGCACTCACCCCCTTGAAAGGATGTATGGTTCCCATTAAGTGTCTCTCTCCCCCCCTCCCCACTTTTTAATGGAGTTAGGTGTTAACTCTATTTTATTGGAGTTAGGTGTTGACTCTGGCGCCTCAAAGCTTCTTGCTGCAATTCTCATAGCTGGTATAATAAACACTTTGAGGATTTAACCCCCCTTGAGGATTTAACCTCCCCAACCCCCTAAAAAACAAAGAGAAATGATTAAAATAAACAGGCGAGGAGAAATAAAGTTAGCTCGGAAAATGGTGCCAAGAAGGAAGTTCAGGGAAGCAGAGAGGCATGGAAAATGTAGTAAATAGATTGCAATGCAACTGAAGACATTTTGAAAATGTTTTACCCAGAGAATAATTTTTTAATGGGGGATTCATTTAAAATGTTTTGAGACTGGAAATAAAATGTATGTTAAACGCTGGTTGATTTGCTTTTGTTTACAGTATTTGTTTATGAACATACAACATTAATAAGTTTGGGGAGTTATCCTAACATATGGACTTTTTTGCCATTTTTTTAGTGGAAACCTGGGATTTTTTCAAGTTTGTAGAACCTTCAATCATAATTGTGGCTGGCCCTGTTGTTCACATTTTACTATCTGCATGGGATCGAGCCATTCAGACACAAATGTTTGTTCCAGCCAATGGTGCATAGAAACAAGCTGTCTAAACAGGGTATAACTCTACTTAATACTGTTCTCCTAGTCGCTGTATTATCCAATGGATATAAACTATATAGCTTTGCTTGCTATCATTAATACCCTAACTTCTACCATAAACAGCCGTAACTTATGTATTGTCGAAGGCTTTCACAGCCAGATTCAACTGGTTCTGGTGGGTTTTATAGACTGTATGGCCATGGTCTGGTAGATCTTATTCCTAACGTTTTGCCTGAATCTGTAGCTGGCATCTGCGTGTAACAGACTTCCCTCTGTGATATACCTCTGAAGATGCCAGCCACAGATGCAGGCAAAACGTTAGGAACAAGATCCACCAGACCACGGCCACACAGCCCTGAAAACCCACCAGAACCAGCCGTAACATAGATTGCATTGTTCCACTAATTCGTATGACATTTACATGTCTGGAGCTTTAAACCTGGATATCAAATAAAATCTTTTTTTTAAAAAGAACATGTTGGACAAGTTATGCCAAGAGAGAGCAAAGGCAAATATGTGCTAGGGAATAAAAGTATCTGCTTGAAGAAAGTGCTTTTGGGAAAAAAGGATTTTAGTTCTAATGAATCTTTGTCTTGCACAGAGCATGTCAGAAATAAAGCTCTCTTGTAGGATTATGATGTTGGTCCCTCATTCCCCAATCAGCAGGGGCCAGGACTGACAGCTCACTTAGCTTCTTAAGGAGACAAAATGCATCTTGACTGGTGCGAATAAAAGAAAGCCCTCTGGCTGAATATAGGATCTAACAGGAGGCCATCCTAGGCCATTCCTCCTGGTCTTTCTGTGATGCAAAACTTCAAAGGTGGCAAGATGAAAATAAGGAAAAGAAAAGACTGTCTGCAGAGCCTTTAACCCCAGTAGAATGGACCCCAAGTTAAATACAAACTTTGATCCAGGTTTCTTCCTCAATGTAAAACAATTCACCATTACTACATGACATGCCAGTCTAAGAAAACCCAACATTTAAATCTAGTCCATCTATAATTATTGACAATGTCTGCAAGAAGAAACCCCCAAGTCCCTATAACGAATTTCAACTGAAAGTAGAAAATCAGGTCAACGGCATTAACATATAAATCACTTTTTACTAATATCTTCTCAGTAATAGAGAGTCTGTTCTTTCATTACAACATGTCTCTTTACATCGAGCAAGATTAGGAAGATCCCCAGTGGCACACGAAGAGCATTAGGAACTTTTTTAAAAAAAAGCATCAAAATTGCCATTAAAATGATGAAAGGAAAATTTGCTGTTTTATAGAAACCATTAGGAAGAAATAATTGCCAAACAGAGTAGTTTGACTAGAAGATACTTTATAAAACACCTTTCAAATCTCACCTGAACTATTTAGTCAGACCATAGGTTTTTCAGTCTTCTGCATTAATCTTATTGTTGATTTAAACCTGATGTTGGTGAGGCATTCCCTGGGTGGACTCAGAGTCTCATTTCAAATGTGCTGCAACTGTGCTTTGTGTGTTGTTTGCACTGCAGACAGCTGTCACCTGGCAGATAACTGTATTGGCATGCACACTTTGCACGTGTTACCCAATCTGGACCCAGAGAAGGGGAAATTAATTTTAAAAAGAGTTCCAGAGAAAAATAATGCAAAATCTTGTTGTCTATATGTATCAGGGTGGATCTTAGTAGGAACACCTTAAATTATGAAATGAGAAAGTGAGACAGAAATTGTAAACACAAACTGTGCCATTGAGAGAAATATCTCTTACTTTGACATGCCTCTGAAGCTACCTGTGCTGCTAGCAGGCAGAGGTGTGACCGGATCTGACCTTGCAGGGCAAAGCAGGCAGAGGCGTAACACCTATGAAGACATGGGGACATCCATATCTCTGGGCGCATGCCTGTGGGTCACATGGGGGGGTGCCTGGCAGGCTCCTGGCCCCTGGCTGCTGCCACTCTCCCCCTCCATCAATGAAATGCAAAGTGAATATACAAAGAACAAAATGCACAATACAAAATATAAGCACAGCCACAATGTCTTTAAAGTTTGCTGGGCAGGCAAACAGCCCTGTGAAAGTTCTGCATGTAACAAAGCTAGACTCTTGTGAAGACTTCACATATTTCTTAAAGGATCAATTCTCCAAAGATTGCTTAAAGGGGAAAGGACTTCAAACTGAGTTTCAGTACTTTAAAAGCTGGCAACCAAGATTCTGAGTTTACCCAACCTCTTGCTAAGTCTTGCTAAGCAAAGGTCTGCTTTTGCTAATCCTTCAACTCTAAATGGGACATAATGCCACCACTTAGGGTATTAGGATCAAAAACACAGCCACATAGCTTGGAAAACCCACAACAGCCAACAAACAAAAAACTTCATTGTACCCAAAATAAAATAATTTTAAAAATGTAAACTGAGAACTGATTCCCTAAGTACTCACACAGCCACTCACACCAACCAGAGGACATTCTTTACTAGAGGTAAAAGTGAGGAAATTGAAGAGTTTAGGGAAGAGGTGTACAACCGTTAATCTGTGGTTTGACATCTGGAGAGGTCATGGGATTGATGCAGCAGAGTGAGGAGCTGGCAAAGCAAGAAGAAAAAGCCTGCAGAGTGCATCAGGAGTTCTTGGAAGGAAATGTCTGATCAGCAAAGATCTGAACCAGAAATAGAAGGAGCAATTTGCTAGAACTTGGGATCCTTATTTTATGGACAGAAGGACCTGGGGCCCAGTGGAAGTTTGGTCATCCTGACTTTAGATGGGACTAAGATAAAAGCTTTGCCTTACTGGCAGGTTTAAAGTTAACTGCTGTCAAACTTTATCTGGAAAAACTGGGAAAATTACCTTGATTATTCTATTTTGAGACATTTGCATGGGCGCAAAAACCTGGGTGATACAGAAATGACTAACGGAATTAAAGGTGGAAAACAACGCTCTATTGTCCTCTCTCACTGAACAATGACTGAAGTATCTTTCTGGGCTGAGATCAACTTTGGGCTGGGCAGAAACCTCAAGGGTTGTTAGCAGTGGTGGCATTCAGCAGGTTCGCACCACTTTGGCAGAACCGGTTGTTAAAATGGTGCTTGTAAACAACCAGTTATTAAATTATTTTAATCCCACCACCGGAACTGGTTGTTCAATCATTTGAATCCCACCACTGGTTGTACGGACATTGAGTAATGTATTTAGCATAGAAAGGTACTTTATTCTTGAAATTACGCTGACTCAGTTTTAATTTCAGCAACACCTTTTCTCTTGCCCTGGGACTTTCTAGTATCATAGCTGAACCCAGGTGCCTTTCTGAGACTCCCCAGGTTTCAGATCCCCTGGCACTTAGGCACTTAGAAGTTGCCTATTAAAGCAACGAAGTCAAAAATAGATGTAGAACCCTATTATCTAAAGGATCCTGGATGGAGAAGGGTGAGGGATTCTCACAGCAGGTAGCAGGCCAGTTATTATATGAGTGCAAGCCCCACAGATGAGATATTTTGCCATGTCAAAATCACAATGAAAACTCAGACATAAATTTGGAAGACTATCCTAAGGGCTTCTTCAGAACTTATTTATTAGTGAATCTTACCAGTAACTTATTTTGCATCTTTTTCTACCCTTCAACGTCAGGTCTCAACTCTGATTTCCAGTATAAAAATCATAGCTGGTATTTCTTTCACCAGCCTCTGCACAACTTAGCTGTACCACTCAAGCACCATTTATGTAATTATGAGAATGGAGCAGGATCACTTTATGTTTTTTTGTACCCCATCAAATGTCTTATTTGGTTATATTGATATTTGCAAGCTGCTGAACAAAAACTAGTAGTGAGGAAGAAGTGAGAAGAGAAGAGCCGTTCTCTACCCACGATACCATTACACAATGGTGCCTTGGTCAGTCCCTATCATTACCATTCCTAATTCAGCAACAGAGGGATCATTACTTACTGATAAAGTACATCATCTGCATGGAAAAGAAGCTATGTTCAATGCTTGGTATCTCCAGAAAATTATCTCAAGTTATCAGTGTGAGGCAAAAGTCTGCTTCAGATCCACGAATAGCTCCCCCAATAATATCTTCTTCAATGCACTGTGTGCCTTCTCTTTCAGAAATTAGGTAGGTGGCTCCTGATAAAAGACTTTTTGATGGTGGCTCCATGACTTTGGAACTCCCTTCCCATAGGCTGCCTGTCTATTTAACTTTAGGCACCAGATGATAACATTTTTTCCCAGTTGAGATTTGGTTAATGTTGTCCAATTTTCTATTTCTTCCATCACTGCTCAGCTTGTAAGGAGAGGATTGTGTGTGTGTGCATGCTGTTTGCTGTTTTTAATGGGTTTTGCTGTACAGCAGAACTAAAAATGCTTTTTTTTGGAACTGTGAAACAATTGTCAAAGTAATAGTTGGAAATGTTCTACTCATGAAAAAAAATAAGCACTGAGAGAAATTATCAAAGTGATAGTTGGAGGTATTCCACTTGCCAAGAAAAAAAGGTTTTGAAAGGAAGGTAAGTTTCTTTTTTTCTTTTTTTCCTTTTTTAATTTAGAAAACAAAGAAATTAATCAAACAATAAAAGACAGAGAGAAAAAATAAAAAAGAAAACTTTCATCTATGGCAATAATTCCACCTACATTCTATTTTATACAAATTATATCCAAATTACTATTGTCAAGATGGGTGCTCAATATATTAAAGATATTTTCATTTCAGGAAATTCCATTAAATATATCACAAGATTATTCCAGATCTTCTTGAAGTCATATTTTTTCTTCCTTGTATCTTTCTAATGTTATTAGTTACTTTTTAGTCCCACAAAATTTCTGATTTTAACCCACCATCTCTCAAATGAAATATTATCTACATTTTCCAGTTTGTAGCAATGACCATCCAGGCCAATAGTAATTAAAAATTGATGAGTGCTTTCTCCTTACACTGTGCATCCCCATTAGAAAATAAGTTTAATAGGGCTAACTTGATCGTCGGTTCTAACTAATTTCAGGAAAAATAACTTTCCAAAACTTTCTTATCATGGGACAGATCCACCACATATGTATAAAAGTACCCAATTGCCCACAGCCCATCCAACACGTTTTATTTTCAACCATCATTATAGAATACATTCTAATTGGGGTATAATTTTTGAAGTACACTTAGCCCATGTTCTTGTACATTCTTAAAAATGACTTAAATAGGACTGGCTTAAATATTTTATACCAATCATTATCACTTATGATTGTACTTAATTCTAATTCCCAATTCTTTTTAATCAACTGAGAAGGCATTTGTTCTTGATTCTTTCTTTTCTATATTAAAACTAATTTGGGCCGTTTCCACATGGGCCTCTATCGCTTCTCCCTTGCAAGAATTCTGCCGACGGCCTGGGGGGTGGAAGCACCGACCGCACGCATATGGCGTCGCGAGGCGGGCTAGCAGACGCCCCGCCCAGCATGGAAGAAGCTGGACTCCGCAAGGAGCCGCCTCTTCCCCCTTCCCTCTCCCACTTACCTCGTTAAATGTCGTCCAGAGTCCTGCTGGCCTCCTAAGCCCCGCCCATGCATGCCCTCCAGCCTCCACGGGGTCGGAGGGACAGCTTTGAGCGAGGAAACTTAGGAGAACCAACAGGATGACGACAGTAACAAGTAACAGTGGGAAAAAGAAGGAAACAAGCGTGTTCCTAAGCCGGTGCTGTTGCGCACAGCGCCGCATCGGGCGAGCCTGTTCCCTCAAAAAGCAACCCTTTAAAGGGTTGTTTTTTAGAGATAACCTGACGCCGCCCATGTGAGGGAGGAGAGAAGGGCAGCAGCCAGGTTGGCGCTGCTGCATTTCCAGCAAGCACTGCCATACCTGCAATGTGAAGCTTATGGCTTGGCCCATTGGACCCACCTGGGCGGCGTTTTTACCTCCCTCAGGCACCCGTTTTTTGGCTGGCCCATGGCAGAGCCGGCTTGACCTTTGTGGGAGGATTCCAAGTTCATTTGATCTCTAACCTCACTCTCTCTCTTTTTAGAAAAGTTGCAATTTGATGTCTCTGCACCCAATTTTATCCTCCTGGAATATAACTTCAAGACCTTATTTGGTCCCCTTTCTCCAAAATTATTTTTGCATTTTTTTTTTAGAAAAGGTGCTTTTTAGAGTATAAACCATCATTTTTAATTAAAGAAAAGGTAAAATTCCTGGATATAAAATTCCCCCTTTTCTCTATATCAGAATTGGACTATAAAAAGTTTAGAATAAATTTGACTTCAAATTTTTTAAATGATCCTTATATAATATTTGATGTCTTCTTACTACTTCCAAATTACACTATGTCCTTTAAAAGAAAGTAAAGTTTCAACATTTTTATTAAGTTCTCAGCATCCAGTCTTGAAACAGATTCCATGTCATGTGACTACTGTTCCACAGGGTTAGGATAAGATAGAGGATCATAGGCCCACTCCACACAGTCCAAAAACAGCATCCCAGGCACAGTAAAAATACCGTTCCTGGGGTGCAGTTCGCATGGCTGCCATCTCCAAAATGAGGCAGTGCTGTGCTTGTTCCCTGCAACCAGTGGGGTAACACTGTTTTCAAAACTCGCTAAATGAGGAGGTTTTTGACAACAGAGATTTGCATCTTGTGCCGTACAAACGGCACTGGGTCGGAGGCGCCACTTTTAGGTGCCTCCTGTTTTTAAAAATGTACCTTCTCTCCCTGCAAGCTCTGAAGGGATGGGAAGGCACACCCACTCTGTCACCCAATCCCTGGGGCAATACTATTGTGTCCCCTCATCCCTGTGGAGCTCCAGAGGGAGAGAAGATAAAGGTTTTTTTTAGCAACAGGAGGTGCCTCAGCAGCTCCAGGCTGCCCACATGGGAGCATACGAATTGTCCCCGGGCTCCACTGGCATCAAGTATGCCAGTGTGCATCTACCTCCCTGGCCCAAGTGGAATGGGCCATAGTGTGGTAGCCATGGTGATACAGCATTTTGTTTAGAATGAGTTGATCCAGCCACTATCACCCAATGTCACCCACTAAGATGGTCTTCTCAGTCAAAATGTGCAGTAAGTTGTTCAACCTGTAATTACGACCACACAGTGCAGCTGTTACTTTCTGGCTGTTCTCAGAAACTTTCACTTGGTAATAGTAACATGTACGTTCATTTTTTGATAAGTACTAGTTGGTTTTCCTGTGTAAAATATACTTTTGAAAGAGTATAATTCAGTTTTCTTAGCTGCCTTTTCTATCTGAATACAGTTCAAAAGCTGGCAGTTTCTTGACTGTAGATTTTGCTTCTTGCTGTTAAAGATGTGCTCTTTAATCAAAATTTTAAAAAGAGCAGAGCATATAACCCAAAAAAGCCACAAGAAATCTTTTGGAATTATTCATTCCATCTGGGAAATTGAAATATATGCTATAGTTGTTCCCTCTCTTTCATAGAATAAAAAAGAGACTATCAATATTCTGTGGAGGAGACTGAGTGAACATTTTTACCATGAAACCCTAAATAGTTTCAATAGGATATATTTCAATACCAGCTATTCAGACTCTTTCAAGGGAAGAAACAAAATGAAAAGAAACCCAGATCTCTTTCTTCTCTGATTCCTGGCTGGAGGCAAGCTATTTTAAAGGAGAATTTTTAGCGTTTGTGGGAAAATGTGCTGCATTTTTAGCCCAAATGATCACCAGTCAACAACAACATAACCATCTCCATGGCCAACAAAAATAATGGACAACATTGTTTTTTCACAATAGGGTTGGGAAAGGAATCAACTGCTCTGAAGGGCCTTGGTGTAAAAACAAAGTTTTGCTTAGAAACTTAGTGAGTAAAATGGATTTTGGGAACACTGTATCAGGGAGCTGCTTCAAACACATTTTCATTTTCCAGTATGAAGATACTTTTCCTAACAGTTGCTTCTGTAAACTTATCCAGATCTGCAAAACAGATTTCTATTTCAGAAATCACCCTTGATAAATCGTGGTCTCTGCCCTAGCAGGTATTATGTGGACTTTTTTAAAACAGAAACTTCTAAAACTTAGCATAAAGCTCCACTTCTTACAGTGGGACTCAGTAATGATGACATTCTTGTCAAGTAGGTGAAAGCATAGCCCTGCTTCTCCAAGGAATCAGAGGCCATTTCCACACGGCCACGATTGGGGTTGGGTCGGTGTATACAATGCCGACCCAACCCCCCTGGGACCGTTCACATGAACGGTCCCAGAAACAGCCGGGAAGATGGCACCACGGAGCGCCGTCACCCAGCTGACCTGCCGTTTCTGTGGCTGTCTGGCACGTTGCAGAGGCCTGGGGACACGCCCCCCCTGCCCTGTGCGAATGCTCCAGTGTCTCAGGGCAGGGGGGCATGTCCCCAAGCCTCGGCGTGCACTGGACGGCCACAGACACGGTAGGTGGAGGGTGAAAGGGGGGAGGGCACCTTCGAGCCGCTGCCGTGCAAACGGCAGCAGCTCGAAGCTGCTGTTTTCAGGCGTTGTATACACCTTGCTTGGGGAGCAAGGTAGGAAAATGGCAGCTTAGCGCTGCTAGGGCAGAGCGAGAGCGGCTGCGAAGCAGCTGCGCCCCCTGTGCAAACGACTCCCTGGGGACAACGTTTTTGCCGTCCCCAGGGCACCGTATATGGCCCGTGCGGAAAGGGCCAGACTGATGGAGAGCATAACGTGCCTTTAAATTACTTGTGAAACTGCTCCAAGTAATGTTCCATCTGTTGGTTACGAACTATTTTTATTTATTTGATTTCTGTTGGATTTTTACCCTGTCCTTTCTTGACAAGTCAGCTCCGGCTTCCAATAAAAATGCAATACAACAATAAGACAAATATATAAATACATCAAAACTCCAAATAATAAAACCTCAAATAGATGAAACCTCAAATAATAAAATATAGTGGTGTCAACCACAGTTGGGGGCCCAATCATAAGGAAAGGATGAAATTGAAAGAAATAAGGATACTACAATAATAAATAAGGGGAGAGGGTGGAGGGAGGAAGACAAGCTAGAAATTGTCACTGCTCTCAACCATAGACCTGGCAGAACAACTTACAGGCCATGCAGAATTGAATTTTTGAAAGCTCCACAGAGATTTCTATTAAAGCAAATATACTTTTTATTTTTTCAGCATTTGTGGTGAATTGAATAAACCTCAGGGTTGCATTAAAGTTTGGGACCTTTCCTGTAGACTCAATTTGATCATTGCTAAATCCCAGCTTGCCTGAACTTGTCCTTTATGCTGCATGAGCACTGTTATTACCTTGAGAGGATTCTGAGTTTATGATTTTGTTCCCCTTGTCCAAATGGCAGGAAATTCAGATTGGCCTTCACAAAAGGATGCTTCCTTTGCAGAACAAACCCTATTGTGTCTTACTTTTAAAAAGATCTGATTTTAAAACCATTTGAGGCCAATTCTCCCAGCATGGCTGCATTTGCAGTATCGGTATTTGCTGGCCAGCAGAAGCTTCTGGAAATCAGAGAAGTTGCCATCACAATCCAGGGTGTTTCATCACTGCATCCCTGATCATCTTCATGAAGGCTTTCAGTTTTTCTAGCCACCTTCTCCTCCATTTGGAATTTATTGAAAAAGGGAATTTCTTCCCAAAACACTCCCTAATAATACATTTCACATGGTTCATGGCACACATGTTTCAGGCACACTGTTGCCTGAAAGTATAGATGCATGGGTTGTTTAAGAGGGTGCTTTTTGGGTGTGGAAACTGGGAGTCATGAAACACTGACCTTGAGTGCAGCTGCTGCTCCTGCAAGCCATATAACTGATGACCTCTCTGTGTTCTGTCACTAAATTGCAAAGGTGCAAACCTGCTATGGAGTGGAATACCTAACTAGCAGTGAATCCTAAGCAGAGTGACTCTCTTTTCAGTCCACTGAAGTCAGTGATTTGCAAGCTAAAGGTCTCAGATCTGCTTTGAATACAGAAGATTCCAGATTCAATCGATGACATGTCAGATTAAAGGGATCAGGTAGTAAGTGATATGGTGTGAAAAATCTTGACCTGAGATGATAGAAAGCCTCCAGCAATCAGAATAGACAATATTGGCCTTGATAAACCAATGAACTGACTTAGCTCCAAGTAGTTTCCTGGGTTGGGTGCAATTGTTACATAGGTATCAAAATGCGCAGAGAAATTGCATCCCAGGCTTCAGCCTGGTGATGCCATTGCGGCGGGGGAAGAAGGAGTGCAATGCCTCTTCCCTGCCAGCCGGCTGAGGCAGTCATGTGGCATGGAACTGCCACGTGACGAGGGCCTGACAGCCTATAAGGGGCTGCGCTGGCAGTGATCGGCGCATCCATGTGGCATCTAGTAACTTCCTGTCCCAGTTCCCTTGGGGGATGTGCCAGACAGGGGCTCTATCCGAAGGACCTAAGGGGTCAGCTGGGGCTGCCCTATAACCAGGTTCAGCGGTTCGCTGCCTGGGGGCCAGGATGTGCTCTGTTATGCTCGCCCAGCTTCAAGGTTATTGTTATATGATTAAATAAATTGTGCTGCGGCCGACTTCTTTTCCAACAAATATATGTTGCTGTTTCATTAATGGAACGAGTCTCCACATATCTGCATGCAAATTGCGTCCCAGGCTTCAGCCTAGTGACGCCATTGCGGCGGGAGGAGGAAGGAGTGCAATGCCTCTTCCCTGCCAGCCAGCTGAGGCAGTCATGTGGCATGGAACTGCCATGTGATGAGGGCCTGGCAGCCTATAAAGGGCTGCACTGGCAGTGATTGGCCTCTTTCAAGGCCGGCTTCAGAGAAGGCTCTCCCTTCCCTCCCTGGTAGTATGGTTATTGGGTTTTACTGTTATGCTTTGTCGTAGTTCACTGGGCTGTTTTGGGTATAAGAGCACATCCTATTTGGGAAGGCAGTAGCTTGCATGCCGGACCTTCCCACATCGGGGGCCTCCATATGAGGTCCGAGGTGATGCTAGAGCTCGTAAGGGCAAACCTTGGGGCCGCGCTGAGAGCTTGCTGCCCGGCAGGAAGGGGTGTCACAAATTGGGTTTGCGTCCATGTGGCATCTAGTAACTTCCTGTTCCTATATGCCATTAAAGGTTTTGTATTTGTATTTGTTTGTAACTTCCTGTTCCAGTTTCTTTGAGGGATGTGCCGGACAGGGGTTCTGTCCAAAGGGCATAAGGGGTCAGCTGGGGCTGCCCTATAACCAGGTTCAGCGGTTTGCTGCCTAGGGGCCAGGATGTGCTCTGTTATACTTGCCCAGCTTCAAGGTTATTGTTACATGGTTAAATAAATTGGGCTGCGGCCAACTTCTTTTCCAACAAATATATGTTGTTGTTTCATTAATGGAATGAGTCTCCACACATCTGCACGCAATATACACACAGAGAGAAACAGGTAGGTCTGTTTCAATGTATCATGCTAGTATGTGAACTGGTCAAATCTAGAAGAGAAATTCAGTAGCAGAGAATGTTGAGCATACCAACTATTTGCTCACAAGAGAAGAGCTTAACCAATAGGCAACTCCAAGCCCAGGCAGGCCCCATAGTTCAGAGCAAATGATAACACATCCCAAATTACTTCTCTAGCCTCATAACAAATGAAATAATTATGGATTGTACCATATTAACACCATAAACTGGTTGTTCATCCAGAATGAAATTGGCAAATATCACATTACTGTCTTTAAGCCTACTGCAAAAACTCTGGAGTTCATTTTTCACTTTTCCACTTGTGCAGTTATGTAGAACATTGCTTCCAGCAGCCAAGCTAGTTATAGCCAACTTGAAGAGCTAGGCTTCTCATGTGTTTTCCCTGGGCAAGAGGCACTTTTCACTCTCTTCATAAAATTCACTGGCCTACAGCTAGTGCAAAAGAAACCCATTTTAAGGCAGATGGAGGGAAATGGAAATTAGGATTAGGGGGCCAAAAATAGACTGCTCAGAATAGGAGACTAAAGCTGTGCCTATGAATGAGGAGGGGAGGCTATTACAAATGTCAGTCAAACCTGTTGCTTGAGAGACAGAAGAATAATCAGGGGGACAGATTTATAGCTTGAAATTACCAAGAGGCTTCTGTAGCCTGATAAATGATGTGAAAGGTTGGCTCAGTGTTGTTGTTTTTTCTGGCATCCAATGTTCTTTGAGAACTCTGGCAGCTTCTGTAAACAGACTGCCTTATCAACAGCACTGCACTGCATTTCTTCACCAGGTTTCTTTATTTCTGAATGCTGAAGATACTTGTTTGTCTTCTACTACAGAAATAAGAAACCACTGATTCTGATGCACTAGAGGGAGAAAATCAATAAGCTGAACAACAAAGAATAATTTTACAAAGAATAATTTTACACCCCCTTTGGGGGCAAGGCAGTCTATAAATATAATCAATCAAATCAATCAATCAATCAATATACCAGTGTATTTTCCATTTCAGAGTCTTATAATTCCTCTAGGGCTTTTGTTTGAGAAAACAACAAGAGTTTGATATAGCAGCTTTACAAATGCTTAACCGAGGTTTTTTCTGCCCAACAATGTCCTGAGGACATCTGAAACAAACCTGTTTCCTCATTTTTTGTCCACACAGCATGGACAACAATAAAGCATTTGAGGAGACAGACCCCTTTCTCCCAGTGCATGTTATTTTCCCCACCTAACTTAAATTTTGTTATTTTAATTTTTCCCCACCAGCAATTTGCCACTTGTTTGCTCCATTGTGCCCCCCCCCCCAATTTTGTGAAGATCTCCTGGGATATTTTCTCTGCAGGCATCAGCTCTTATTACCAATGTTGGTAATGTATGCTTTTGTCATTTTAAAGAAATTTTAGAGGGTGTGTCTTCAAAGTTTCACAGACTTGATATGAGAATCATTTTGGATTTTCATATTGAGTTTGTGAAGCTTCAAGACACACCTATTTTTTTTTAAAAAAGGCAAAACTATATATTGCCAAAATTGGCAAGAAGAACTGAGTTCAATCATGTGCTTTATTTAGTTCAAGGATAGGCTGCCACAATGCCTGCCAAGCAAATGTCCTAGGAAATCTTCACAAAATGGCAGGCCCAATGGAGCAGGCAAGCAGCAAATTGCCAGCAGGAGAAAATGAAAGTAACAAGATTTAAGTCAGGTGGGAAAAATAAACCAGGCTGCTCTCCACACAATATTGGGGAAAGCATCTTCAACCTGCTTTTGGGGGAAAAGATAATTAGTTTAGCAATTTTTGAAAAACCAGGCTGAGAGAAAAAAACTTGGCCTCAAGGCATCTTGAGGGAGAAAGCTGTGCAAAGTTTCTCCCCAAAACTCTTTTTTATAATATCTTCAAAACATTATATTTGTGCTGTATGAAAAAGACCAGAGTCCTCTATCTTAGTGGATATTTTGGCATTAGAAATTATAATTCATTCTTCATCTCTTCTGACAAGACTTTAGCCCTGCACAACTTCTTCCTGGACTTCTATCATTCTGTAAGGAAGATTAAATTAGCTGACTAAACACCACACACTAATCCACTAATGATCTCATGGCTCGATACTACTTGTATATTCCATGCTAAATCAGACCAATTCTCCAAGTGGCCAGCCAGTTGCTTTGGAGTGTCAAATAGACAGGGAATAGTGACTTTCCACTGATGATACCTTCTAGAACTGGTATATAGATTTGCTTTCTATGTACATGGATGTTCCCTTTGTACACCATGGTTAGTAGACTTGGATGGACCTTTCATCCATGAATCTGTCCTTTAAAGTCACCTATATTTGTGGCCATCAATTTGTGCCATCAATTTGCAAATTGTATCCAGGCACTCCCAATGTTATTGGACTCTTGTTCACAGTGTAATGGTAGGACCCATTCATGAAAATCATTCACTCATTCAAACCTTTGATGAAAACTGAAAAGACAGACATTACTGTTAGTCCTTTGTGATGTTGTTTGGCCAGTGGTAACTTTCTGAAAAGAAGACCATAATGAGGGAAATACTCAGAGATTATTTTTCCTTATTTCTTATGAACTATGGCATTAAGTCTAAGGTATTAAGGCTTGCATTACTAAGGAGTATTTATCAGTGGAATTTGCATCTCCAAAACTCCAACTGTTATTTTGAGGACAGCAAATGTTATGAAGTAATTTATGACATTGCTGCATGGACTTCTAAAAAATGTCTGAGCAAATAATCTAAACCAGAATAACTTTCAACAGGTAATAATAGTTACCTGAACTCACAGGACTCAGATGCAGAACATGCTAATGCCAAGCACTCAGAAGTGGCTCCTCTTGAGAAAATTCTAGCAGGAGAGTCAGCTACCACCCCTTCCTCACCTGATGATACCATGCCTCTGAGAGAACTTGCACAGTCCTCAAGCAAGTCCTGTGATGAGCCAGCTGTGCAAAGGAAGCAGAGACAGCAGCAGCTACAGAGCCAAAGGAGGAGTGCTCATTTCTCTGCCAGGTATGGCAGAAGGCTCTGCAAGATGGAGGCATATGTATCTGAGTAGGACTGAGCTCTTGCAGGATCTCAGCCTTAGTAACCAGAGCTTCCTATATAAACCTTGTCTTGGGCCTGGGTGCAATGAGTGTACTTCCTGCTGGGTTTTCCTGTGCTTGCTACAGCTCCCAGTCTGCCTGCCTGCTTGAATTCCTGTTCTCTGGACCTGGTGCTGTCTGTCCACACCTGCCTTGACCTTTTGGACTGTGACCTGGCCACACTTGTGCTTACTGCCCACATTGCTTTGTGAGCCTGGCCTTGATCACACCCTGCCTACCGGTAGCACAGAATGTCCACCTGAGAACCCACCACAATCTGAGAGTCCCTTCATCTGCCTGCACAGCATGGCAGCCACCTATGAGAGTACCCACTCTAATGGCAGCCACCTGCCATTAGAGGAATCTACCACAATGGTGGATGGAAGATTGATGGAGGAAATTAATGCTTCCTGCTTGCTATAGTTCACTCAGGCAAGCAGAAAGTGTTTGCAATCTGGGTTAAAGAAAAAATGTCACTAATTTAGCAATTTTCATTCTGGCCACTAAAACAGATTAGAAATGTTTGGGGGTTGAGTTCTGTGGGAACTCCCCCCCCCCAGTGTTTTTTAAAAGGGCCTCAACCCATTTTACTTGGATTTACATATTACTGTAACAGGATCACTTACATTCAAGGCGAGGGAGAGATATGATCCCACCACTAGCCACCAATTGTAACAGGATGTGTGGCTTACAATCAAGGTTCCCACTAAACTGACCAGTGGCGTTTCCTTTGCCACCCCAAAATGTCCCAGGCTAGTGTTCAGGGATCTTCTTTTTATTCTGCTGCCACCATTAAAGAGAAGGAACTAGCAATCCCAAACTGCTGCTGGCTGCCAAATATATAAAGGATCCCACCTCACATTCGCTCTTGGTCTGAGGGGGATGTCCTTCAGAGTCCCATATACAAAAATGGAGGGAACTCAAAATTGACTGGGATTCTAGTCTCTCAGACAGGCACTCTTCAACCTCTCACACACAAACGCAGGCTGGCACGAGGGTAACGTGAACACAACGAATGAAATTTATTTTGAAAACAAAAGAAAGGCTTCTTAAACTGGCCCAGACAGGTACTAACGTTTGATGGTTTCAGAGAGGTTCTTTTCACTTAAAAGTTACAAAGCTTCCGATGTTATGTAGGTTTCACACACAGAGACACACGCAGGTGTCTCTTCAGGAATGATTTTGGTTTAGATCTACTAACTTTCTTCACAGACAGACACTAGTCCTTTCTGATCCACAACCCACACACAGTACTGAGAGATTCTGGCATACACAGCCTCCCTCTCTCACATTAATCCCAAACTGGCCTCACTGCCACTGGATTGGGCCTTTCCCAGACTGGTGTTGTACAAGGGCAGGACAGACTCCTAGGTCTGGTCAGTGTCTACTGACAAGCCTCTGGCCAGCACTTCACTCTGCACCAAAAAGCCAGTGCCTTCCTTCCTCTCACAAGCTTCCTTTGCTTGAGGAGAGTCACTAGAATCCTGCCAGCTATCTGAGCTGGACCAGAATTCCTTTACACCAGAGACAGAGCTGAGAGACATCACTCCACAGTCTGCTCTCAACTGAACACAAGCTGTTCTCTTCAGAACTCTCCACAAAGAACTGTCTGGCAGGTTCTCTCTGTCTTTCTGTTTATCTAGCAGTGTTTTAGTGCCCCCTTACATTGGCCAGGGGCAACAGTGCCTTCCATCGACCAATCACCTTGCTTTTATTTAAATTAGGGCCTGCTGCCTTACTTTTACTGTCACCCAGGCCTCTTTAAGCAGGCCTGCTCCACACCAGCCCTTCAGGATGAGGCAAGTCCGTTACATTTACCATTAAAATGGACTCTTATTTTTCATCCATTGTATGCCAGTGGTATGAAAATGAAGAGTGGCATATGTCAAACTGGCATTAAAGTGTATAAAATAGCAAAAATATGGGAAGTGTGTCAAATAAAATAGGAAAAATGAAAGTGGTCATCCTGGCCAAGCATAAACAAACAAATAAATAATTTAAATACACATGTCAAATTGTTTTTCTTCCTCTTAGAAAAAACCGTGAACAATGTCTTGTAAAGGGAAATGTATCTGTGCATTTTTTTAAAAAAAGAAAGAAAGAAAATTCATAACTATCAGACTGGAAAAGAACAGACCATAAAGGTAAAGGATGGTGATAATAAAAGTTAGAAATATTTCCCCTGCAACAGCTTCTGGGGACTATCTGCATAAAAGCTTCTTGACTGAGCATTCAAATCTGGAGGCTAATAATTCCATTTTGAGAAAGTCATAAACAGCAATCTTCAGTTGATGATGGCATCTAGCATTGTTTGAGAGTATTCAAATAGCAAATATTTTATTATGACACCAGTTGCCAGATGATTGATTTTCTTTATGGTGAAAGGCATGGGAGAGACATATTTGCATTCAACAAAATAGGTATAGTACTTCAGGTCATCGAAAATGATCTCTTCATCTTGTCATGTTCTAAAAATACTGATTTAAAAAACCCATTATGACTGTCATTTCTCAGGTGTTACCAAGGATTTTAAGTGCCCAAAATCATAATACATCCAATATACTATGGACTTTAAATGCCATAAGTTTGTTTACATACCAGAATTAAAAAATCTTAGCATAGTGGTAGGAATAGCCTATAAAGGCACAGCTAGTGTTGATTAAAGTACAAAAAACAAATATCACCCTTATGTGTTCTGGTTTTAAAGAACAAAACAGTGGCCTTTTCTGTACAAGTCAATGAAAATGTTTGCAGAATGTTTGCGATCTCCCCCCCTTTTTGCTCACACACACCACTCAAACTATTTCTGACTGCCATTTTGTGATTGCTCCATCTTCTTTTTTTATTCCTCCATGGATCCAGTGCTTTGGTGCTTCAAAGTGTCGTGCTGCAGTTCTTCATAGGTTGTGCACTTGAAGTGTCAAAGATATCGCCCCTCCCCCCAAAATTAAAAAAAACCCTGACAAAAATAAACCTGTGAAATAATGGAGCGAGCTCAGAAAATGTCACCAAGGAAGAAATCTGGGGACTGAAGAAAGGTGTGGGAAATGTTTTAAAGAAATATGCATAGCAAGCCAAAATGTTTTGAAAACATTTTAACAAAAGAATCACTAGAAAAAAGGATGCATTTAAAATGTTTTTAGGCTGGAAATAAAATGGGCTAAAAACATCATGGAGCTCCTCAGAGCAAATTTGTGTGTAGATTTTTTTCCCCTGCCTCAAAATGTTTTATTTTGATTGTGTGGAAAAGACCAGTCTGTCAGTATTAACAACATTTCATGATGAGTTAAATTGCAAATCCAAACTTGTTGGGAGTTATTGAAATTTGAAAGATTTGTACCATTGATAATATTCATGATCAGATGCTGTTACATAACAAAGCAATAACCAAGGTATACCGGGTAAGACTTCCTTTCTATGAATATTTTTTCAAATAAACCACAGTTAACCCATTACTTTAGAAACAAGTGTTGGAAGGACTAGACCAAGTGCTGAGAAGATTTTGTTTCATGAAAGATACTGAAGATCTTTTTAGAGTGAGCTGATGAAGCCAGATTTTTTGGCAATGCATCCATCATGCACTAAAAGAGATAGGGATTAGAATGTTTATCTCAGATGATAAAAAGAATGGGTTTCATATATTATTTCCTTGAAATTTATATGCATAATCCTGAAGGGGAAATTGCATACATTTCATTTCAATGGCATATGACACCACATAATTCCTAAAGATCTATAACTTAGACAGTGAAAAGTGCTGATTGTGGGTCTTTTAAAAGTCAGCAACTGTATGATAATATAGTAATATTAAGGAATATTCAAACAGGGAGAAGCTACAGAAATAACTGAATATGTATTCAAATGAGCTTTGCCAAAGAAACAAACAGACATATTGCAGACAGACATGAAATAAGTGGTGCCAACACCAATAGTTGGAATAACAAAGAGCCAACTTTATTTTTTTAAATGTCTGTTACAGATTTGCAGCATTCAAGGACAAAAATTCACTCCTATAATCAAAGTGTAAGCAACTGATGGAATGTAGAAGAGTCAGGCCTCCTCAGTCTAGATATCCCTGTATTCTTGACAAGGCCAAATCCTGAGCTTTCAAATTGTATTCTGGCTGAGCTCCTCCCAAAGCATTAATTGTTGCTTGGGGGATATGTGGCATGTCCCTTCTGCCTATCGGTCTTTGGGTCAAATATAGTAGCATTCCTCAATGATTTTCTGTCTCTATTCCCATGAAAACAGTGTAGGCCCAGCTTAGATTCTATGTTGAAATGTACCTTCATCATTTAAGTGGTGCTGCAAAATACTCACCTAAGCTTGATACATGCAATTAAACCAATTTTTCCCAATTTGATACATCATAGGAGGACCAGCTTGTCTTTGCCTGGCCTCCCCTCATGTCATGTATTTGCATACACTGGTCCTGCAATGACTACCAACTCCACTCTTCAGGCCACCAGCAGACCATACCCATCCCTGAAGAATGAATGGTCAGAGTGACATTTTTAATTTTATGAAGGTCAGAAATTTAATTTTCTGAAAGTCAACTTTAGCTTGGGAAATTCCTGGAGATTTGGGGACAGTACTTGGGAGGAAAGCAGAGTTTGCTAGAAAGAAAGAGCCCAGTGGTAATACAATGTCACTCTAGGGGCCCCACTGTTCCAGACTTTGTGCTACACTATACAGTCTGCCCTATGAAGCTGCCATTTCCTCTAAGGCAGTGGTTCTCAACCTGGGGATCGGGACCCCTTTGGGGGTCGAACGACCCTTTCACAGGGGTTGCCTAAGATTCTCTGCATCAGTGTTCTACATCTGTAAAATGGATAAATGTTAGGGTTGGGGGTCACCACAACATGAGGAACTGTATTAAAGGGTTGCGGCATTAGAAAGGTTGAGAACCACTGCTCTAAGGGATCTGATTTCTATAATCCAAAGAGCAGTGGTAATTTTAAGAGAAGCAAACCTAGCTGAAGAATGGGGTTAGAAACATGATGGAGAATGTGTTACTCATGAACTTCAAGATTTTTAAGAGAAGCGAACTAAAAGGATTCTTTAATGAATGAATTCCTTAAACATTGACCCAGGTAAAGTTGATAAGCTATCTTAAATTAGGAAAATAGACAGCAGCGGGTAAAGTGCACACTTTTATTTAATATTGGAATGACAAACTCAGCAATCCTGAGTTTGTGAAGCCTGGATATAAGGTTGAGTAAAGCTGAGTACTGATTAGAATCAGGAAGGTGTTGGCAGAAAAGAGAACATAATGTTTGCTGTTGCTGAAACAGTATAACATTACATTGCTAGGCTGAGGTTGAATATATTATGTCCAGACATAAAAACCACATGCATTTTTCATGAAAGATGTATGAGGAGGTTTCACAAGTTACAAGTATACTTGTATAGTTGACTTCGGTTGTATACTTTACTTTGTGTAGAAATCAGGGTTAAGAATCTGAAAGACCTCTGTGGAAGCAATTAAGATTCTCCTGGGTGATTTAAAGTGAGAGTTGGAAGAAGCACTGAGAAGCACTGCAGCACTGAGAAGTCCGAAGAAGCACTGAGAAATGAGGAAGAATCATGAAACCTTGTCAGGTAGTAGTGCTTGGATATTTGAAAAGTTGAATTGCAAGTTTAAGAGAAGATTAAATTGTATGTTAGACTTTGTATGTCAATCCATGAAGGCAATGGATTAGTATGTTTTCTTGAGATAATAGTATTTGAAAGCTGTAATGTAAATTTGGGGAAAGACTCAATTAAGGACTTTACATGTCAATCCATGAAGCTAATGGTTAAGTATTTTTATTTGTAATATGTAAAAACAGTTTGGATTTGTATAGCGGTATTTTGTTTGTTACTTTTATATACTTCGGTACCACCTACCACCACCACTCCGTTGTATATTATTTTTTGATAGTAACTAGGCAGCAGAGTTCTGGACCAACTGGAGTTTCATAGTTGTATTTAATGCTGGGGGGAAGAATAAGGACTAATAAAAGTAAACAATTCTTCATGCAATGTGTGATTGGTATTTGGAATATGCTGCCACGGGGGGCGGGGGCGGTGTGATGGCCACTAACCTGGATAGCTTTAAAAAGGGCTTGGACAGATTTATGGAGGAAAAGTTGATCTATGGCTACCAATCTTGATCCTCTTTGATCTGAGATTGCAAATGCCTTCGCATACCAGGTGCTCGGGAGCAGCAGCAGCAGAAGGCCATTGCTTTCACATCCTGCATGTGAGCTCCCAAAGGCACCTGGTGGGCCACTGTGAGTAGCAGAGTGCTGGACTAGATGGACTTTGGTCTGATCCAGCTGGCTCTTTCTTATGTTCTTATGTTTTTATATGTAGCCCTGTTTCCTTCTTGTTTTTTACGAATGTGTAGATAGAACCAGTGAGTTGGCCCTAGACAGGTGTTCCTGAGGAATTATTGCACTGTTTTAAACCACATGAGAACAGCTCTTTCTCCACTTCTCTAAAAGTCATTCTGATTATCAGCAGTAAAGTAGAAGAATATAGGTCAGCCAGCTGGCAAAGAACTACATCCTTTGAGACAGAGTTTTGTCTGTTTGCAAGATTTCCATTCATTAAGCTTAGTCCATTAAGATAGTAAAAGTCGTTATAAACACCTTATCTAAAATTCTTCCAATTTTACAAAACAGAAAACACTGAGTAGTGTATTCCTGCAGCTCATGTGGAATTAGATTTTCAGTGAAAACTGGACAGCATGAATGCTGCAAAGCTAAATAAGATTGTTTTCCTGCCTGTAGGGTTTTGTTTAATCGGTTGTTTTTCATTTTTTACAGTGATGAGTCAAAAAGGAGAAGTGACCACATACCTTGACAAGCTGATAGAACTGCCTTATAATTTAAAGCAAAGAAAACATGCCATTCTGTTGCTGTTGGCAAGAAAGCTAATGCAAGACAATAACAGTTCTACTTTCTTTCATTTTAAAAAAAACATTGAAAACAGAAGTGAAAAAAATTATTGATCCTTCATAAATGAACTGTTTCCCAAATATCAACCATTTTCAATCAGTCTAAATCCTGATCTGATTTTGAAAGCTTGGCATGCTTTATATATAAGTTTACTGTGATTAAACTTAATTGCCATTTGTTGTGCTTGCTGTGCTTGAATTATTTGCACTGATGACACTCTGAATTTCTATCACAGCACTACAGGGGCATACCACCCATGAGGTATATCCCTGGGCACAAGCTGTTTTGTCATCCCGGGGGGGGCACCAAGCACCAGATGGGTCCCCATGATTGGCCTCTACCACAGTGCGGTGACCTGGTCTGTGCTGGGTGGCTCCCCCTATTCCAGGGTGCCACTCACTAGCTGAAATATTTGCTGTGGCTGCAGGCCGACTCCTGTCTCCTCCAGGGAGGACAGGGAGGACAGGTGCTCCCCGCACACCTGCCCTCTCTGGCACCCGCCCACTGTGCCCATCTGAGCCACTCACCGCTGAGCCCTGCCCCTGGCCTCCTGCAGGCAAACTCCACTGGGAGGGCATAAGCTAGCCTGCAGGGAGGCTGGGGGATGGGGCTTGGCAGTGGACAGCCCAGGTAGGTGTCATGGTTGACCCAGGAGCTGGCCTGCCACCATGGCACCCACCCGAGTCACCCACCTGAACTGCCCACCACTGAGCCCCACCCTCAGCCTCCCTATCCCATAAGTGGGGCGTGGGGGGCATGGGGAGCCAGGGGGTGGGGGGAGCCACTCATGCCCCCAGATGTCATTTGGGCCTGGTATGCCACTGCAGCAGTATCTTTCTGCCTATTTCTGTTGAACATTTTTTGCAAGGAAAGGAAAATGTGCCCATCCCAATGTTCTATTTGTAATGCTAGAGGTTCAAACACAGAAAATAATCCTAAACCGGTGTACTTAGATTCCTACTAAGGTCCATGAAATGGGGCTTACCCCCATGAAAGTGTTTTTAGAATGGCATTGACTAGCAAGTTTGGGACTTTTCTTGCAACAGCCTAAACATTTCTCCCGTTTCTGGAAGAAGAAGAATTTTGGAGGAATTCACTATAGCAAACTTTCTCATTTTATTAAGAAGTCCAGCATTCAGGAAGCATAAGGATGTTGTTCAAGGGATCTTAGTTCTGTGGGTTCTGTCATCTGCAGTCTTTCCATTTTCACAACACTATTCATGTCTGTATGCCTAAAGCAATCCAACTCTTTTATGTGAAAAACCCCCAACAGAAATATAAGAAATGAAACTTTTCAAATAGGTCTGGGAAAGTTGCGTGACTGGCACTGTGTCAGGTCTCTCATCAGACATTTCGTGGTCAGGAGTTCAAACTCACAGCTTAAAAAAAGGAACATTATATTGAGGCTAATGTGAACCTCCCACCACCCCATACAAACCGTTCACTATGGGTTGATCAAAGTGGCCTGATTTATTATTCATAATTTTTATTGATCATCCTTAGCTGCAAAGTTTTAGATGGGTAAGCTGTGTTGAGGGGTGAGCACTGAGAAAAACAAAATTATTCCACTTTTGGATCTGGGCTTCAGATGTCAAAAATAGGTCAGTAGGGCTTTGTCAGTAGGGCTTTGCCAGTTTGAGTTCACATATGTTCAAATATGCTGTGTTTTAATGCTAGGTTCTAGGTTTTCTGGGCCATTTTCTCTGTATGCACAGTGCAGATTCAATTCTGTTCTATGCATAGTCCAAGATTTATCTCTGAGTGCTGAGAAATGATGATGAAGCAATATTCCTGTTTCCTGAGCAGCGAGGAGAGATAGACTTCAACCACTGCTGAGGTTCTAGGAAGCAGCAGCAGGTAGCTGGATGATTTTGCTTCACCATGGCAGATAACATTACCAAACTGCATGAAACACAGTCCTCCTCCTCCGCTGCAGGTTGCACAAATCTCAGCCACATGCAGCAACACCGATTTTTCTGGGCCACCTAAAAGAAGCTCATTTCTGCACATACTCACACACTTTTCTATAGACTGATATGGGGGAAATGATGGACCACCATTTGCCATTTAACTAGTCCATGAAGCAAGCACATGATGTGTGCATGCTCACTGCATTTGCTTTCTACAGCTTGTCTGCAAAAGTGATTGGTTGGTAGGGCTAGACCAGGGGTAGGGAACCTGCGGCTCTCCAGATGTTCAGGAACTACAATTCCCATCAGCCCCTACCAGCATGGCCAATTGGCCATGCTGGTAGGGGCTGATGGGAATTGTAGTTCCTGAACATCTGGAGAGCCGCAGGTTCCCTACCCCTGGGCTAGACTCTCATCAGGATTCAGTTGGCAGTTAGAATGCCAATGCCCAGGGGAGAGGGAGAAGCACACTAAAGAACAACACAATGAATGCAGGCACATGGACCTACTAGTTTGGTAAGTAGTAGCGCCTGAACTTGAACACAACACAGATTTTGGGGGATGGTATTTTGATTTCAGTAAAAATCCTGGATGCCTAATATTATTATTATTATTATTATTATTATTATTATTATTATTATTATTATTATTATTATTATTATTATTATTATTATTATTATTATTATTATTAATTTATTTATTTATTTATTTATTTATTTATTTATTTATTTATTTAATTTGTATACCGCCCGATCCCGAAGGAATCCGGTGGTGAACAACTATTCACTACAACATCAACAGAGGCTGAATGCATTTGACAAATATAAACACATAGGCTCCAAAATCACCATGAAAATCCAAGCTTAAAACTCCATAAAACAGCAAAACCATAATACATAATAAAAAAAAGGTGTCCGACCCCCAATTTTAAAAAACCTACCTCATGGAGTGGCGGAGAACCCCTCAATATGAGGGGGGGACCTGAGTGTAACTGCCACCCTAAAGGGGGCAGGGGGAGCAGTAAGTAGGCACCCATGTCAGCAGCTGGACACTCCAAAGGCCCGGGTGGAACAACTTGCTTACTTACAGTCTTTACAGGCCCTGGCAGGAGACTCACCCAGGTCCCGCAGGGCCCGGACCAGCTGGAGGAAGCGGGTGTTCCACCAGGCCGGGGCCAGTGCCGTAAAGGTCCTGGCCAGCGTGGAGAGCCAGCCACCGCATTCATAGAGGCCGGCCGGGGACCCACCAGTAGGGAAGATTGGCCTCCCTGCAGAGTGCAGAGGCCGAAGTTGGGACATATGGGGTGATGCGGTCCGGCGATGTCTGAGGAGTCCCTGGCCGCATAAAGCCTTAAAGAGTCAAAACCCACACCTTGAGAAGATGATTCGAATTCAACGGGGAGCCAATGCAGCTGTATCGCAACACAGGCTGGATGTGTTCTCTGAAGAAGCCTCCCTGTGAGGCAGAAGCGTAAGCTTTGCCGCATGTTGGACCAGTTTTAACTTCAGAATCAAGCGCCAAGGGAAGGCCGGGCGTACAGCCGAAGAGTTACAATGAGTCCAGCCTGGAGGTGACCCGTTGCATGGATCACAGTGGCCAGATCCGCCTCGGGAGGAGGAAGGGAGCCAACCGCCGGGCCTCGGCGAAGATGGAAAAAAATGCAGTCCGGGTTGTATGGGCCCACCTGGAGTCTCCATTGAGAGAAGGCGAATCCAGGTGGACCCCCCAGACTCACCGAACAGAGGGGTCAGCGCCCAATGAGACCCCTCTCCACAC
This sequence comes from Sphaerodactylus townsendi, assembly GCF_021028975.2. Lineage (NCBI taxonomy): Eukaryota > Metazoa > Chordata > Lepidosauria > Squamata > Sphaerodactylidae > Sphaerodactylus > Sphaerodactylus townsendi. Next base: position 42,183,739 of record NC_059434.1, on the reverse strand, counting down.
CGGGCGGCTGGAAATCCCTAACCTCACCCCCAGTGCGGTCCTAGCCAGAGGATCTCCGTCTCTCGATGGATTCGAAGTTGCAACCTGCTCTGCCATGCAATCCAACCGAAGCTACCGCCTCCAAACAATGCTGGAGAGCCGCGAGGGCGGCAACGCTCCCCCCCCTCCATCAAGCAGAATGAGGCTGAGGTGTCATCAGCATATTGATGACCAAGATCAGGCCCAAAGCTCTGCACCAACTGAGCCAAGTGGTCGATATAGATATGTTAAATAGCCATAGCCGCAGATCCAAGATGGCTTATTAATTGGGAAAGACGCTTAGCTGTGCCAAGCAATAAAAAAACGTGAAATTTATCTTGATTCTGCTGCTGTTATATATGGTTTTAAAATTTTGTTAATAATAGCCAAGCGGGGATAGCAGGCGCTCCCCTCGCGGTGCCTACCGCTAAACTGAAGCAGGGGCACCTCCGGGAGAGCTTTCATCCCCGCGACCACACTTGCTGACTCCGGTCCGGGCTTGAGGCAATCCACTGGAAGGACAGTGCCCGGTACCCCGGAAGGCGGCCAGAAGCGGTGGAGTCAAAAGGTGCGTGATGCGACCATATCAAAGCGCTTCGCGGTAAAGATCTAACAAAACCAGCAGCGCCGATCCTGCCCCGGTCGAAGTTGCATACGGAGGCGTGTCTGTGATGGCGACAAGAGCGGTCTCCGTCCCATGCCCAGCACGCGGAAGCCCGGACTGGAAGGGGTCGAAAAGCCCGATGCGTCATCCAGGAAAACCCTGAAGTTGCTCCAACACCACTCCTCTCAATTACCTTCCCCAGAAGCGGTAAAGATTCGAGACGGCAGGCGGTAATTGGCCAGGGATCACCTGGATCTAACGATAGGTCTTTTCAAGAGTGGGTTGGACCACTGCCTCCTTCCAACCCACATCCGGAAAGACCCTTGCTCAAAGGGCGGTTTTCATTGATGATAGTTCAACAGATGGGGAGTGCGTAGCTCCGCCCGGCAAGCTTTATAAAGCCAGGAGGGAGACACCCGGATCCAGAAGGACAGGTAGTAGGTCTAACAGCAGCCAAAGGCCCTGTCAGCAGCAACTTTGGAGAGCAGGGAGAACTGGGCCAAACTTGGGCCCGAAGACGGCAAGGGAGCCTCCAGTTCACGCTAATTGGCGAAGTGATAGCGTGGCCGGGAAAGGTCCCGGCGAAGCAACGTGACTTTATCTGCAAAAAAGCTCATGAGATGCCTCACAGCTAATATGCCAATCGATGATTTGCTTAGACCCTTCCGATAAAGGAAGGTCAAAGGAGCCAGAATTATACCTGAAATAATAGTGCGCCCGGGCGGGAGACTAGCAGGCGCAAGAGAGGAGGAGAAGAAAGCCCTCTTACGCCTCCTTGGGTTTTGCCATCTCATAGAGCCTTCATAAGCGTCCTATAAGAATGTTCGCCTTGGCGAAACTCCGTCGCGAGATTTCCACCACACTTTCGCTCCTGAGTACCGTCTAAGCATCCGTTTCATATGGGCGCAGCTCCTCGGTATACCAAGGCCAGGCCTGCCGAACACGGGAAGCCGAAGAGGACGCTCAAGGGAAGGCTAACAATCTTACTTGATGGCAGTGTCCGGAGAGCCGGAGTTTCCAGTCCTCCACCTGCTCATCGAAAGGTGTGTCAGCCGAGGTTCAGGAGTCCCGCCAGAGCATTCCAGGAAACCAATCCCGGATCCATAATAAGCAAGTCTCCAGCGGGCGGGCATACAAATCAGCCCCTGCGCCTAGAGCCGGGTTTGGCGTGGCAGGGGAGCCATCCGAACCTTCAAAGAAGCGTAATAAAGGTCGAGAACCATGGCATTCTCTATCAGTGATAGAGGAGATATGACCATATTAACCCCCAAACCAAAGACCAAATCCAAGCGTGGTGGCCGGGCCTCATGAGTGGGGCCAGGAACTTACCAAGAGGGAGAGGCCTAAAGTGCATCAGCCATGGATGACGGTACTACAGGTCCGCAGCCACTGTACATGCGAGGCGGTAAGTAAACGGCATAGACATTAAAAGTCCCCCCAGGAACAATAAGACTGGGGAACCGCGAATGCCCCAGTCCGGCTGCACTCACCTCCAGCTTCAGCCGCGAGCAGGCTGTCCCCTACAGTCGCGGCTAGGCGACCTTAATCGGGTACACCAGGAGGACCGCCATCCCTCTCCACGGCCAACCACTCTAGGCCGAGCACACGCTCCATGCCGGCCAAAATCTCTGGGATGGGGGCTGCGCCCTGAAGCTGGAATGGAGATCATCAGGATGAACATCGCCACACCTCCCCCCCCGGCCCTGTGTGTTGCGTGGCTGGGTGGAGGCACCTTGAGCGAACCCGGGTGGCCGTGACTTCGCCTAAGGCTGACGGTTTCACCCTCCGCGCACTCCAGGTTTCCAGTGATACAAGCCAGGAGTCCATCTGTTGGGCTTCGAGATTAATCACCGAGGAGACACAAGCCGGGTTTTATTGTTGATGGACCTGGCATTGATCAGCACCAGCTGACGAAGCAGAGTAACCCCTGAACTCTGCCACCGTAAGTCTCTTTGGGATCAGGAAATTCCAGGGAGAGGTCAAGAAGGCTGAGCAGAAAGCATGACCGTGATCTTGTTCGTGCTTCCTATCATATGGCCGCCGGCTTCACAAAGCTGCTATATCTACCCGTCCCATCAATACCGGGATCCCCTGCCCCAAAAGTAGGTGCTCCCCCCATTGTTCAGCCGCTCTCCCCTAGAAAACCTATAGCCTGCAGCTAACTACTCACCACACCTCAAAGCAGGCAGACCAACTTGGGAGGGTCTGTCCCAGGCAGGGAAGACTGAACAGACTGGCTGCCTTGGAGCTGCTGGTGGAACTCCTATTTGTAGCTGCCAGGCCCCACCTGCAGGTGTTCCCAATGGGGTGGGTGGGGAAGGACTCTCACTCCTTCCCAGTGGCAGCAGGCTGACGCTTTCACCCGGTGGACTTCTGCTTGGCAGGCAGGCGAGGCAGGCAGACCAACAGGAGGGAGTCTGTCCCAGGCAGGGCTGGAACAGGCTGGCTGCCTTGGGCTGCTGGTGGGAAGCTCCTGTTGGGCCGCTGCGGCCCCCACCCCGCAGGTACTCCTACTGGGGTGGGTGGGGAAGGACTCTCACCTTCCCCAGTGGCAGCAGGCTGCAGCTCACCCGGGTGGACTTCTGCTCTGGCAGGCAGGCAGGCAGGCAGACCAACAGAGGGTCTGTCCTGCAGGCTGAGCAGGCTGGCTGCCTTGGGCTGCTGGTGAACTCCCAGCCAGCTGCCAGGCCCCACCTGCATAGGTGTTCCCAAATGGGGTGGGTGGGGAAGGACTCTCACTCTCTTCCCAGTGGCAGCGAGGCTGCAGGCTTGGCTCAGCTCACCTCGGGTGGGACTTCTTGCTTGGCGGAGGCAAGGCAGGCAAGGCAGGGCCAACAGGGGAGGGTCTGTCCCAAGGCAGGCTAAGGCCGAGGCTGCCTTGGAGCTGCTAGGTGGAACTCCTTGTGCTTCTCCAGGCCCCTGGAGTGTTCCAATGGGGTGGGTGGGGAAGGACTCTCACTCCTTCCCAGTGGCAGCAGGCGGCAGCTCACCCGGTGGACTTCTGCTTGGCAGGCAGGCAGGCAGGCAGACCAACTGGAGGGTCTGTCCCAGGCAGGGCTGAGCATTCTGGGAACCTGAAGTAACAACTTGGGCAACAATTTGTGTGTATGTTTTTGGTTTGGGACCTCCATTATGCACAACCCTGGCCATATTAAACTGTAATAGCAGAACAACATTTCTGTCCAGGGTATAAACTTTCATGAGCCAAAGCTCACTTTGTCTAATACAAATTGAATCTGATGAAGTGACCTTTGACTCATGAAAGCTTATACCCTGGACAAATGTGTTGGTCTTTTAGATGTTGCAGGACTCAGATTTTGTTTTCCTTACCTATAAAGCAACCAAGGTAATGCATGAGATTGTAAACCACAGATTATATGTGGTAGATTCAGTACTGACAAAAGAAAATGCTTCTTTACTCAATAAGTGATTAAAAGGTGGGATTCACTGCCAGTGGATGTAATTATGGATGGTTTTAAAAGGGGACAGATTTATGGAGGAGAGATCTATCAGTAGCCCCTAGCTAAGGTGACTGAGGGGAATCTCCACATTCAGAGGCAGTAAACTTCTGCATACCTGTGCCAGAGGCTATATGAGAAGTAGGTTTCAGCCTTTAAGGCCTGTTGTGGTCCCTCCAGAATAACTAACTGGCCACTGCATGAGACAGGATGCTGCACTAGATAAACTGTTAGTCTAATCCATCAGGACTCTTCCTACGATTCTATATTATTACTAGATTAGAATCAAATATGGTAAAACCAAAAATAATTAGTGAAAAAAAGATTTGAATCCAGTACCACCACAGGCACAGCCATCCACATATGGAGGGTCCCATAAAGTCCATTTACCCTTACACACAGGCAGCATGTATGTGTGCAGATAGTGCTATTAAGGGTAACTGGTGCTCTGAGAACAGCTGTCATATCCTTGTCTACCTCTTTGTCTTAGCACAGTGTAACTTCCATTATGGAAGTTTTAGCAAATGGGCAGCTAACAAGAGATTTGGAAAGCCTGAACAGATTTCACAGTTTCTTGTAATGACTGTTTGCTCTACACAGAACATGGTAAAGAATTGGGTTGCCAGCTTCAACTTGGGAAATTCCTTAAGATCTGGGAGATGAGCCTTAGGAGGGTGAATTTTGGGAAGGACAGAAAGTACAGCAGACATGTGATCCCATCGAATGGACCCTCAGAGGCTGCCAATTTCTACAGGAGAACTGATCTTCACAATCAGTTGTGATTCTGTGAAGACTGCAGGCCCCACCTGGAGACTGGCAACCCTATGAAATGGGCATGAAATGGGACTGTTTTGCATATGGGTGCCAAACCTTTGATGGGAGACTGGATTGGCCCTGTTAAATAGTAAATAGGAAAGTCAAAGGTTTTTAAGAAATATTTTGGGGGAAAATGGAAGCTGAAAATTTGAGAAAGCTCCTCATTCTACTTTGGCTCCCATACATCCACAGAACAACTCCATTTGCTCAATTTCTCAGGAGAATCGAGCTTGTTCCTCTCTACCTCTCCTTCACCTAGGTCACCTGATATCATCTGCTCTGCAAACTTGGGGTAGTGACCTGACTGTTTCACTCCTGATCTCAGTTTGCAGAACATAGTGCTCAGGCTCCTATGTGCGTAGCTAAGAAGAGCTTATGTGTGAAGAGAAATCTTGCCTTGGAGCTAAATATTTCTTATGCCTTTTATGTTTGTCAGTTTCTTGGATTAAGGTAACAAGCCAGAGAGACACTTCAGGCATGCCCAAGGGCTTGTGCAAGACTGGTAGTGTCTTGCTTTCTCCTATTTCTTTGGACTGCTAAATCTCCTTCCAGAACACAAATGGTTCCAAATGCCTTCACTTTTCTGAAGTGTCTTACCAGCAGCTGCTGTTTGAGAAGCACAAGACCAGACTTAGGCTGGCTGAAGAAAGCTCAAAATGTGTTTGCCGCCTGAGGAGGGGAGAATGAGCTTGAGGGTGTGAGTACCACCACTCCTCCTTCCCAAAATATGTGAGGTCTCCAGCTCAAAGGAGCTGATTAATTAAAAAGGGGCTATAACACATTTAGAACATTCTTATTTGAGATTAGAATATCAGCATTTTAGATTATTAAAATAGTCCTTGGAAAGTGAAAGTTCTACACACATTACTGAAAAGATAGTTTAAAAAACTGGAAATAGTTCTATGAATAGACAACTGGAGAAACATTCCAAATCTATATATATATAAAGCTAACAGTGTTTTTGTTGATGATAGTATAACTCAGTAACTGCTGGGCCAATTCCTCTGAAAATTCCCAGCCACTATAGTCAGCCAGGCGAGAGTGTTTTTAGATGTTCACATACCTGAAATTTCACACCTGGCCCAGGTAAAACGCCTTTTTCCTGGCGCTCCCTGGTGAAGGACATGCAGCTGCCTGTGTGTAACTGTCACCCTTAGAATGTTCGTGCTGCTTAGAATGTTCGCTCAGATGGCCAGATATGAGCAGTGGAAACAGTACATAGGCAGTAACTCGAGTGGATGTGAAACACATACACACACATACACACGAGAGGGAGGGGTGGCATGCAAGGGAAGAGAGGGAGGGAGAAGAAAGGGACGGAGGGGAGGCATGCAAGGGAAGAGAAGTGAGAGAGGGGAGAGAGTGAGGGGTGGCATGCAAGGGAGGGGAGGCAGGGGGCCCAGCATCTTGATATGACCCACCCACCCTAGTGGAGGGAAAGAGAAGGGAGGGAGGGGGAGGGGTGGCATGCAAGGGAAGAGAAGGGAGGGAGGGAAGAGAGTGAGGGGTGTCATGCAAGGGATGGGAGGGAGGGGCCAGGCACCCTAGATTCCCTGAATACTGCAGTTACAGTTAAGAAAACCAGGCACACATTACTCAGGAGTAAGCTCGGTACAGCAACCGTGACATACTTTGAATGGCTGTGTCGCGCCCCTCAGAGGGTTTCCTCAGAAGCGACACCCATTGCCACCAACCAAACTTACTCCCAGGTAAAGGATCATGACCAGCCAGCCTAGATGTGTGGGAGGGGTGCCTTTCCATTCCCCCCCCCCCAAGGAATGTGGGCACACACATCAATGACATCGCACAGTATCAGGCTGCGTGTTTGCATGAGCACGTACTGCTGGCCTCTGCAGTTGATTTGCTGCTACTGTTCCTTTTCCATTTCACCACAATAAGCCACAGCAACTTGTGGCCGGGCCCCACTAGTCATATATATTCAGAGTGGTGTAGACAACTCACATGCATATTCATTGTTTGAACAGTGTTTTACTACCAGCATGTTGTTAAATTTTCAAACTGTTCTTGTGAGACAGGTAGATTAAGATGTAAATTGGGAAACTGAGCTGTTTTCTGAACCATGTAACACCTTGGTAAAGAAATTATCTGGATCCAAACATTCCATTTCAGTGCTCTGTATATGCTGATAGTAAATGCCTGAATAAAAAAAAAAAACCTCTTGGATTTTTCAGATGCCTAAGAATTCCAATTACTTCTCTTTAAAACTTATTTTAATCATTTGGATTAACCTCTATTTGGATAACTCCTATTAATGAGTCTATAGATTGTCCTCTCAGAGAGGACCTCTCTTCAGTTTTTATGGAGGCTGTTAAATGCTCCTCAGTGCATAGCTGATGTTGTCCTTTCCTCTGAGTTTGGCCAAATTTCTCTTGCAGCTACAGTCTGGGGGTTGAGAGCCTTTATGCTACAATTTAGGCTATTTTTTTTTTTGCACAGAGGGATATCTAGATTTTGAGTTTTTTCTTTTTAAAAAAAACATGACTTATATAGACCCTTATGGCAAAAAAATGATGAGAAATTGTCATTGAAGGTCATATCATGAGATATGAACGAGATCTTGGGAAATCAGAGCCTTTCTCTGATATAAAAAAGCATATTGAAGAGATTGATTATGTTAGCATGTTGCTTCATGCTTCTCACATTTACTTTTGTTGTTTCTATGAAATCCCCCCCCCCCAATTTGCTTGCCTGTTTCTACCTATTTCTTAAAAACCTAAGAGCTTTTTTTTTGCTAGACTAAATGCCAACCTTATTATGGTTATGAACCTACCATATTTAGAAAGGACCTACCTATGTTCTTCTGGTTCTATTGATTTTCTAGCACACATGCTCCTGCAATGTCATTTTCATGAGAATTCAGTTTTATTGTATTTCTCTTCTATCAGATTGGACTAGTAGCTATGTGCTAATACCTTGTTTATTAAGTGATGATGATCCTAAGTTTACTTTGGCAGTGCCAAAATTTATTTTGATTCTTATACTCCTTAAAATAATAATTTAGAATTATGCTGCTCAAAATTCTATGAATGGAGGAGCTTAAAATAATAGATTTAGAATTTTGCTGCTCAAAATTCTATGAATCAAGGAGTTTCTGAGGGAGAAAGGAAGGAATTACTTTTTCCCATGATCTCTGTTTCCCCTTTTTCATATTTGGCCGTCTATAATGATAAATATTGTGCTCTTCCGTATCCACCACCAAATCTTTACCACTCCTAGTCAATTTTATATTTGCAGTTATTCTAACCAAACAGCTTTACATATGGGTCCTAAACTTTAGCTCTGTGCATATTTTTCCCAGGCACTGTGGAGGTGTCTTCTATGTGCAGCCCATTCCTCTTGTACAATGCACCTGCAATCTACTTGACAAACGTGGTGTGCCAGTAACAGGAGTGCATAGCTCCATGAGGGGAATCCTTCATGACAGAAGGCTTCCTTTGCAATGCCTTGAAATAAATTCATGTAAAGCAAAGGTATAGAACACAAATAATGTTTTTTTTCTGGATTTTTAATGTTATGGCAGAGGACATTGCTTATATGTTGCACCTACGATTGCATGGAATGTACAAAGTCTTGGTTACAACTTCTGAGAGAATTTCTTAATGAGCTTCACTTTATAATGCATGGAAGAGCAACAGATTAATTTTTGACTAGAATTAGTGAACCTGGAAATGAATATTCATCAGTTTTCATAAAGCAATACTTTAGAAGAAACTAGCTTGCAAGCATTCTTGTTGGAATATTATCATCCAAACCTTTGGAGGATATTTGGTGTTTCATCTTTCACAACTGCTTTGTATACCAATAAATTCCTAGGCCAGAATATCCCTCCCTTTAGCCAGCAAACCAACAATATCTAATTAAGTGGTATGAGTTTTAACAGGCTAACACCAGAGGAGTTCTCTGTGCTGGCTGATTTGGACATGACTATTTTTTCAGTTCACTGCACTGCAGTTTTATTGTGCTCAAGTCATTGCACTTATTGCCTAAGATTACAGTTAATTCCCTTTTGGTGGAGCAATTGGATTTTCATTTTGTAAAAAAAAAAAAAACATTCGCTCTCAAGGACCTTAAACAGAGAAATACATGGCTTTCCATTACACATTCAGTAGGCATTTAATTAAAAGGTAAAAAAATACTTGGGATTTAATTATGAAGGAAGAATTTAAAAGGAAGTAGCACCAACAATGAGAGATCTCTAGCCCATTCAGGCACACTAAGATGGAAGGAAGATATGGCCATCAAGAAGATTAAAAAAAGAGAGTAATATTAACAACCTAAAAGAAAACTTTTTACCCTGTCATCAGGAAGATTAAAATAAGAATTATTTTAATATTCATGAAGAAGACATGATTCTTCACACTCTAATTCTAAATATACAAAGATAATCTCAGTTCACTTCAGTCTTCTGTTAAGAACGAATTTGTCAGGCACTGTCAAGTATAGCTCAGTTGGAGGTGTTCATATGAGCATAATTTCAACCTATTTTTAAAAGCACTGAAGCAGTCAGGAGTGAGTATGGGAAATTTTACTAGTTGTATAGGTACTTTCAAAATAATAGGTGCATAGGAAGAACTGACTATGAGGCTGTTTCCGCACGGGCGGAAAACAGCACCCTAGAGACAGTAAAAACATTGTCCCTGGATCACTGTTTGAACAGCTGGCACTGCTCTGCTCACACACACACACAAATTGGGGTGAAGATGAGGTTTTTCAGGGAGCAAGGTTTTTCAAAAGCGGCATTTTCCTGCCGGCGTGGTGCGAAGCGCACCGGGGTGAGGGTGCTGCTTTTGGCCTCTCCGGTTTCCCGTTTGCTTACCTCTCCTCCCTGTGCAACTCTGGATAGCTGGATGGACACGTCTACGTTGCCCTCTGAGCCCCGGATGTTGGAGGGCAGTGTGGGTGTGTCCCTCCAGCCATCCAGGGAGGAGAGATAAGTAAACGCGACGACCTGTGGGTGGCTCTGTGTGGAACTGCCTCTTGTAGGTGACAGCAGCTTGGGGGCCACCCGCATGTTACCATGTGAATGGTCCCGAAACTCCACTCGCATGAATTATGCCAGTGGAGAGCCGTTTCCTGCTGCTGTGCAGAAATGGCCTGAGTTTTGTATCAGTGATGTATTATGAATTGGGGAACATGTTTTGCTTTTCAGTTCTTTCTTTACTAAGTAACAGGCAAATAACAAGTACTACTTACTTAAAATACTTTAAAACATGGAGCAGCAACTGGGAGGCCATTAGAACCATCCTAACCAGAATCTCAGCCTCCTACATCCAATGGACTTAACAGGATGTAACTCTGCTTATTGTGGTACTCTAAAGGGCTTAATCTACCCTGCCCTGGAATAACATCTAGGCTAATAAACTCAGAGGTAAGAGAAGTATGTAGAGGAATTAGTGGCTGATACTAGCTAGCAGGCAACTTTGTAGAATAGAGGGGGGGGGCACTATCCTCAAAACAGCTTTCAAACTATTTGTTGACACTAAGGAATATGCCATCTGGTAATCCTCATGGCCACTATTCTATCATTGTCATATATTTATGTACTTATTCTGTACTTTCTCTAAAAAGAGCTTTTAACACAGAGCACCCAACATAAAAGTTCTGCTAGTTCAGATCAATGGTCCATTTAGTCCAGCATTCTCAGAACTCAGTGGCCATGGTAGTTGCCCATAAATGCCAAGGCCCATCTCTGATGCTGTCTCCTGGCACTGGTATTCCAAGGTTTGCTGTCTTTGTATTCACCATGGTTAGTAGCCACTGAAATCTATCCTCAATGGATCTGCCTAACCCCGTTTTTAAAGCCATCCATGCTAACTGCTATCACTGGATCCACTGTCAGTGAATTCTATAGTTTATTTACTATTTCTTTTGTATTTTCTAAACTTATTGCACACAACTTAACTGGGTGCCCCCATGTTGTAGTATTAGAGGAGTTGGAGAAAAACCTTCTATTTTATCCATCTCATGCAACTTTTTTCTTAGACAGCCATCTTCTTTCCTAGCAGAAATGTCCCAGTCTGGGGTGCTGTGTGGTTGCTGGGCTGTATGGCCGTGTTCTAGCAGCACTCTCCTGACGTTTCGCCTGCATCTGTGGCTGGCATCTTCAGAGGATCTGATAGCAGGAAAGGAAAGCAAGTGGAGTATATATACCTGTGAGTAAAGGTCAATAGGTGAGGGCATCTGAATAAGAGTGGCCTGGCAAGTGAGTAACAATGGAGATATCAAGGACATTAGGTGAGGCATCTGAATAGCAGTAGTCTGGCCTTTGTTCCCTTTGATTGTCTATAGTCATCCTGTGTTTGTGTGGAGCTGATTAGTCACTGTCTTGACTCTAGTGTTTTTCAAAACTGACAGCCAAATTCTGTTCATTTTCATGGTTTCTTCCTTTCTGTTGAAATTGTCCATGTGCTTATGGATTTCAATGGCTTCTCTGTGTAGTCTGACGTAGTGTTTGTCAGAATGGTCCATAATTTCTGTGTCTTCAAATAATATTCTGTGTCCAGGTTGGTTTATTATGTATTCTGCTATTGCTGATTTTTCTGGCTGAAATAGTCTGCAGTGCCTTTCGTGTTCTTTGATTCCCAGTTCCAGTCTCTTTAGGATTTCCTCACAGGAAAGGTGTACCATCCCTTTAAGCATTTTAGTTGTCCTTGAATTAGTTGTCTCTTGAATTAGTTGTCTCTTCCCACAAATATGCTTTTATGATGGCCAGATTGAATTCCTTTCCATCACCTGTTCTTTCTGGAAGATTTCATGTTCCATATTCCAAATGACTCTGCTTTGTGTGGGGGAAATATGCCAGACTCTATCTTCCATATACTGTTGGATTGCTAGCTTCATACTGATCTGTGAGATAAACTTTTTCAAGTTAAAACCATCCAAGTAAAAAGAAGCAACTTTTCTTACTCTTATCAGATAAGGACCCAGATTCTACCAGTACTATGACTAAATTTCTTTCACTGATATTAAAAACCTAGGCTTGTCAAAAACTAGAACAAAGTGGTTGAACTGTACACTATTAATCCTCCTTTTATAATTTATTTATTTCACCGTTTAACAAATTTTAATTTATTTTTGTATGCCAATAAAAGAATCTGAATTCTGAATTCTAAAAGAATTCCTTGGTGAAGCAAACTGTTAAACTCTCAACCTTGCATTTTGCTCTTGTTTGTCTTTTCCATCTCCTGCATATGCCACCATTATTCTAACTCATCCCAATTTCTGTTTGCCATTCCTCATGTTCTCAAAAACCCACCCCTACTTTTCTACTCATTTTTTGTTTCTCAGTCTCCAGATTCAGCCTCCAGTATTGCTTACTCCCAGTGTCTCAACTTTCTTTCCTCCAACTCCTCTCTTGACTCTAGGGCTGTTTCCGCATGGGCCCCAGGGACAGCAAAACAGTGCCCCAGGGACGGCAAAAATGCTGTCCCTGGGGAGGCATTCGCACAGCAGGCACTGCTGCAACACAGCAGTGCCGTGCTCATGCCGTCCAAGCGGTGTGAACCTTGCTCCACAAGTGAAGTTTTTCAAAAGTGGCGCTTCCCTTCCGCCTTCCCCAACCAGTTTACCTGCTCCTGCTGGCTCCCGTCATGTTGGGGAGGCCAGGGGACACGGCTCCTGGCCTCCGTCTCCAGAGCTGTCGCTCTGGCTGGGGGGCATGTCCCCTGGCCTCCCCAATGCAACGGGAGCCTGCAGGAGCAGGTAAGCCGGTCCGGGATGCCACAGCCTGTGCAAAGGCTGCGCCGTTGTCTGCGTCCCTACCGGGACCATCTATGTGAACAGTCCCAAGGGGGTGCATTGGCATAGTTTATGCCAATGCGCCCCCACTCACTGGCCCTGTGGAAAGGGCCTAGGTTCCACCTTCTGTATTCCATTCAGATTACCCTAGCCAAAATAAGTTCCAAATCCTATTGTCTCTTCACTGCCCACTTAAATTCTCTGTGGCCTTTGATACAATTATTCATTTGCTCCTGCTTGACTTCCCTTTATCTGAGTTGCCTTGAGACTCTTTTCAACTGGCCCTCTTCCTACCTTATATCACCACTAATTCGGTGTTTTCTCTAGGAATTATTTTTCTTTTTTTCTGTTGGGATTCTCTGGAATTTTGTTACTGGATCTCTTCTATTCTCCCTCTGCACACTGTTAGCTGACCTCATCAAATCTCTTGGCTTACCGTAGCAACTATACAATGGAGGCATCACACACTATTTCTCTACTGAAAATATTCTTTCAATTAGTTCCACAGCTTCACTTGCCCATAATATTCTTCAACTATGAGTTTCATTCTTTCAACCCGACAACTCTGTAGTATGTAAAGGTCTATAGCTTCCTGAAACCTCTGCTTTTGCCTTATGCCTGAAAGCACATCTCACCTTGGTGATGCCACTTCTTTCACTCCCTTACTGAAATCCACAGTTGCTATTAAGCTTTTGGCATAGGCCCCCTCTCACTGTCTGAAATTAATGGAACTGTATGTAACTGCACCACACATGTAATTGGACATATTCCACTCAGTTTCTTTCCATTGCTATTTTCTTCTTTCTCCCTTGAGGTTCCTCTTCTGTTAATTTTTAAACTCCCCAGGACAGGGCTTGTTTTCTTGTACTCTGAAAAATACTGTGAACATGTATGATACTATGTAAACAAACTAATATCAACAATTGTAAAGAAGAGATAATCATAATGAAGTCTCAACAATATTAGAATACTGGAACCATAACACTAGGACCAATTCCATTATCATTCTCCCTCCTTTCCTTGTCAGGTAGGAATCTGGTAGACATGATCCATGTAATTAGAACCATGCATTCTCTTCTTGCTTTTCAAACATGATGGTGGCTATCTGGGATGAAACCACCGAGGTAATATATGGATGCACCCTAATCTGAGACATATGCAATTTAACATCTACAAGAGAAATGTATGCAGAGAATGGAGGGTGTCTCTCTGATTGAAGAAATCATGATTTCTCTTTCATATGTCTGGTTAGAAATTCAATCAATGCTTTCAAAAATTTTGCAGTTAAACAGTAAATGTGAGCGAAACTAAAAGCTGACTGGATGGTTACCCAATCAAATTTGTAAAGAACTACTGATATCCCATTTTGGGCATAGCAGCAAACTGGCCCAAAAACAATCCATACATTTTTTCTTCTTCTTGGAATAATGTTTTCCTTCTCACCATTTATTTGAATCTCCTACTGATTAGTTCTATTGAATTCAATAATGACATCTTTTTACCTAAATATTTATTACTAACCACCCTCAAAAATGAATAATGAAAATCAATAAACAAAATTAAAAGAGAAGGGGTGGATCAATGCTAGCTGAGAGATTTCCTCAGGAAAATGTCAGGAATTTTATGTGAGAATAATTGTATGTAAAGTCAGTAATAACATATTCTTTATTGAAACTAAACATACCAAGTTACCTTATACTAATCATCTCATAGACTACTGTCTGTTCTGCCTGGCAGTGGCTTTCCAAAGTCTTTGACTAATACATTTTTACCCAATATCTGCTGATTGAGGCTGTCTGGAGATGTCAGTGACTAAACATGGCACCATGTGCATGCAAAGCATATACTATGTCTATCAATCATATCCATTTCCTCCCCCAAATACATGCAGCAGCCTTGTATAGTCAGACCATAAGTCTATCATGCCCAGTACTTCAATTGGCAGAAGCTCTTTGGCATCTCCAGCTGTTTTCCAACTTTATCATCTGAAATTCATTTATTCCAAAGTTTCCAGGCTACCTTTCTTATATCAAAATGAATAACCAGCCCACAACTGTTACCGAGATCAGTATCTGAATTGGAGCAGAAGCTCTCCACGCTTTGGATCATGATCTTCACCTTTCACTGGAAGCCTGCCAGTTGATACATTTGAGCCATATTCATTATTGAAAAATTATTATTCCTTGGCGAGTTGTTGAACCTTGTTTGACAGCATCTACAAGCCAGTGAATGCATTGTTTCATGCTACAAACTTTTACAAAATGTAATATTTTCTTCACTGTGCAATCATATTTACTATGTTGTTGCTATTTTTATTGGATTCACTTACTTGCTTATGTAAATAAGTTGTTAACCAGCATCCATTACATTGAACAAGAATATTGCCATATTGGAATTGAATTTGTAACTTTGGACTAACAAGTTATTATATTAGCTGCATATAGGTGAGTGGAAACATAGCAAGGTTAACTATATGTATTTAAATTCCCCAATTCTTCATCTTCTTTGCTTTGTTTTTGTTTTCAGTGTAATAGGATATGTAGTAATTGTATTAAATGCTTTTACAAATACACATTACAGATCAAGGAAAAGTGAGTTTCACTAAAGGGATGTTTAAGCTGTACTCTGTTTCTTGTAAATTATTCTATACCTTTAAAATAATTAATGGGACAAAGAAAGTAGTACAGCTTATCCAAACCATAATGAAATGCTATGGGGAGTTTCAACATTGAATTTTGATTTGACAGGTAATGAATGACTGAAACTGCTGTTGGATTGTTGACAGTTGGAAAATACATTTGGATCACAGAATAATGCAAAGAATTATTGAACCAACATAGACTAAAGGTTAATGAAATAAGAAGACACCTGAATCTGCTAGCAAGAAAGTCAAATGTATCACTGTGTCTGCCTCCTGTACAAATTATGAAAGGCTCAATCCTGGGTTACTCGCAGATAACATACAGTCATCATACTTGAAGACTCCCTACATAGCAGAAAAATATGATACTTTAAATTAACTAAATAAAAGGGTTCTCAAAACACAGTCTGATAAGCAGTAAATATACTCTAGTGATGGAACAATGAAAGCAGTTTAGTGTCTGTTTAAAGAAAAAAAATGGGGAGAGAAGTTAGATTGCTCAGGTCCCTAAGAGCTTGTGTAATTCTGGAGAGACTGGAGAATGGGAATGGATTTTCAAATTCTTCTTTCCTCATTTAAATTTCCCTTCCCTAAGTACTACACAGAACCCCACTTTGCATTTTCTTTATTCCTTTTTAAAATTGCCATTTATATAAGAAGTTCACAAGCAAGAGAATATTATAATGATTGCATTTGGAATCTAACATTAACCATGGCTCATTCCGCACATGCAGAATAATGCACTTTCAAACTGCTTTCAGTGCTCTTTGAAGCTGTGCGGAATGGCAAAATCCACTTGCAAACAGTTGTGAAAGTGGTTTGAAAATGCATTATTTTGCATGTGCGGAAGGAGCCCATGATTCTGATAAAAGCATAATGAGGGCCTTGAACCGAAGAGGACATCTTATTCTACCAGTAGCCATGTATAGCACATGGCTTAACCACCAAGAGGACTTTCAAAAGAAGTGTTTGTTATGGCACAGGGGACTGCTGTTTCGTGGGGAGAAACAAGATCCTGCCCATTACTTAGGTCCTTGGATCCCGGCCACTATCAACTAAAGAGCAAAATTTGACATGTAGCTTTGTCAAATCCTGCTTTTTTTCCTAGATCAGACATTGTGAAGTACCAGTCGTGTAGTATGTTCTTTACTGCTCTAAAGCAAAGGAAGTAGAATGTACTAATCTACTTTAAATGAGTGTTGTAAGGATTACCAGATAAAGGCTTATATCCAACCATACCATTAAGAAAAATTAAGCACCCTTCTCTTGAGAGGAGTCAGCAGCAAACCTTTCTACTGATGCAGCCTACTGAGCCTTCCAAAATGTTTTTGCAGCAGGTTAATGAACCTTCAGGGAAAAGCCTAGTGGGGATCTGCCAAGAGAGTGGGGAACTGGTGGAAATCAATTGAAGCTTATATATGAGTACTGGCACTTTGTCCCAAAATAAGCACTCATATTGCATGAGGATTTCTTCTGCAAAGACCATCTAACTAATTTTGGTTCCATCTGACAAAACAACCACCATCTTCACTAGAGCAGGAGAAATAATATTCCCAGGATGTAAACAGCAGTCTGAGAATCTGTGGCTTGTCTAAGGCAGTGAGTTCAAACCAGTGGTGAGAGTGGATCTAGGGATCTCTATCACTAGTTGAGTGGAGCAAGAGGGAGAATGAACATCAGGGCTTGGGAGAGCCTCAGTTTAGGTGGTAGTACTCAGTACCAGTGAGTACCATCTCTCTATATAAAAATCTATCAGTGCGTTTTTCTGCTGACAGGTGATCTCCCAGACTACTACATCGATTGCTTTGAAATTTTCACACAACGTCGCATTTGCGTGCAGTCAGGTTTCTGTACTGTTTCCACACCTCCTGTTGTGTACATGTCACAACTGTGCCAATTATTGTGTACATGCCACACCTGTGACAGTTGGAACCACAGTTCTGTTCCGCAACAGCACCATCTGCTGGCCGTAAAAGCAACACACTCTGATACAAGGGAACCATCCATGCCTTCCTTGAAAACTACTGCCTTATGGAGTGAAAGGGATGGGGCGGGCCATCTGCACATGGCCCACCCACCCTAGCGGAGGAAGGTGAAGGTGAGGGAGGGTCCAGGGGTTTGCTGGACCAAATGCTCTGAAATTTGAAAGCAACGTAGCTCATGCCTCCCAGTGTGTTTTATGCTAGATAATTCACCTGCAAGGGAAGGGAGTGAAAGGGACAGGATCAGCCACCTGCACATGGGCTACCCAGCCTAGCAGAGGAAGGGGAATGTTAGGGAGGGACAGGCCGGGTTGTCATGCAAGGGAACAGGAGAGAGGAAGGGGAGCGAGGAGCCCCTTGCCCCTCCCCTCCCTTGCAATCATTGTGCAATGACACATGTTCAAACCGTTCGCTTCCCCTTTTCTTTCTTTTCCACTTCACCAGACTCAGCCACAGCAACGCGTGGCCAGGCCTGCTAGTTACAAATAAAGTTTTGTCTGCTAATGTACTGGAGTTAAAATATGTGCTCTGCTGCTACAGTTCTACAGAATTCTAAACACCAAAATCCCCAAGCCAGCATGTTGTGAAGACTGCCATTCCCAAGTGGCAAACACTTTTCTTGCCAATGGGGAAGTGGGCGGATATGTTATCCATAATAGAGTCTTTGATGAAAAGTCAACCTTTTTCTGCTTTCAGACTTTCATTAAAATCTTCTCCTCCATATTTCATAATAAAAACATTATCTGCATTGGCATATCAACTGTAGGCAACAGCTTTTAAAATGTAAGGGGTTTATTCTCCTTTTGTCAAGCATTTTCTACATATAGAACATCCACATGGTGTAGGATAGGGAGAAAAGTGTCAAGGAGATGGACTACTGTAAATCATTGACAGACATTTTACATGGTTCTCTGCTCACAATGGGGAAAATTGTTAAAAAGATTCAGTTGCTAGAAATGCAAGTCAATTAGTTTGCTGACTTCAATCTATCTGCCAGTTCGCTTAAGCTAAAGAGCGTTCTACGGTATCACAGCGCAGGATGCTAATTACACACAAGAAAATACAATGCTAGAAAATTTCAAATTTCTAAGCAGCTTTACATATTGGATTAAAATTAGATTAACATTTCTGATTGCACTGAATAAACAGAGGTCAGTTTAAATGCCGGGGTTTTTAATTAAAGAGACACAAATAAAAACAATAAGCCAAACCACTGATATTGTTACTGGAAATTTGAAGAAAAGTTGCACTGGAGTGCAGACATATATTTTTTTGTTCTATTGGCTACAGTGATTCTAAATTTTAGAATCTTTATCTACCTGATATAAGCAATGCCCAAACCCACAGCAATAAATTGTTAAAAGAAAGAATATAGAAAGTCCTTGTGATAATCTAATCAGCAGAGTGGGATAGAAAAATTGGCTTATCAAAAGTACTGAGAAAAGCAGATTTTTGAGATACAGTGTACATATAGAGGCATCTATTAAAATAGGGTGTCTGTTAATCTGACCCAAAACATATTAACTTTAAAGTCAGTCCCATTGATCTCAATAGAACCTATTTTTATTAAGGGACATAGGAGCATGGCCCAAACATCCATCTTTTTAGTGCCATTGTTATACAGATTCCTTAATAACTCATATATAGTATGAAATTGTTTGTTTTAAAAATAACAGTTTTCTTGCCAGTCTAAATGAAGTTTGTTGGTACAGATTGGACAAATTGTGTTTGTTCCTAAGCTTATGCATATGATGTTTCTCCTTTGAAGAGCAGCCTTTTTAACTGGTGGGTTCAAAGTTGTCTAGCTCTGCTATGAAAAAAGGATCAAACCGCAACGAGCAGCTAACAGACCTTCAACTGAAACGTGCAATTAAAGTCTCAAATTGTGATTAAAACAAGAAAACAGTAGATGTTTCAAACAGATGTTTCCCTTTTTCTTAAAAACATTTTACAACTGGATGGAAATAATTTTAAAAAAATGTTGAGATATCAAAAGCTTCTTTTCAGGGAAAATGAAAGCCTACAGTCAGAAGGGGGACAAAATTACACATTTCCTAGGCTTCTCTTCCTTGTGAGAGATTTCTCTTCAAGGCACAAAAAGATTAAATAGTGGACTGGACAGGTCAAGGTAGGACAGAATATTTCAGTTTAAGAAATCTGAGGTTATACATAATAACCTAACAATCTGATGAATCTGACTGAGTCAATATTATTTACTTTAAAAAAGACTTTCATTATAAAATGTTGCATCATTTGAACGTGTTGTGGCTCATTGATTGAGGGGACTTATCAATTTAATCTTTCCACCAACTAGCCAATCTGTCCGCAGGAGATCAGAGTTAGGAAACTGAATGTTTAATCACAATTTCAGCTTCTTTTATATCACCAAAATTGTATCTCAGTCAACCACATCACTTGTACAGAAGGGTCTAACAATAAAAAAGTGACTATTTAGAGGATGAAGTTAAGTGCAATGTACTGTAAAACTATTCACTCAGATGTCATCTAATGTGGTTCTTTATGCTTCTCCAACCCAAATAACTGTGTTTCCTCTTTTAACTTCAGTAATTTCACAATTCAGCTTGTTCAATCGTCCATCGAGAATAAACAGTGATTCCTTGGAAGGTGTCATCAGGTACTGTCCAAAGAGCCCACTGCCCTCAATTAACCGGTTCTTACTGCTCCAAGGCCATTCTTCTGACTTAAGAGGCTCCTTAAGACTCTTCACCATTTTCACCTTGCCAGAGGACAATTCTACAAACAGCACATCAGTTTGTGTGCTAGAGCTACCAAAGACATTATATTGATGGGCTTCGGTAAATGATGGTTGAAAAGCCACATCAGATATGTGCAAGTTGGTATGAATGTCAAAGGCATCCTGTATTTCTCCTCTGATTGTAATGATTTGGACTCTCATGAGACCTTTTACATCATCAATGCTGACTAGATAGTGACCATCTGGAGAGATATAAGGAGTTCCTGTTACATCACCATTATATCCAATAATGGAATCGGTAACACTGTCCACTATTAACTGTGGTAGAACAGCCCCAGTAGTATCAGGCTTACAGTTGATAAAATAATATCCTCCAAGGTGTGTGTAAGCCACAGATCGTGGAACACAACTGTAATCCTTTAAACTAATTGTCTTGATGTATGACATAGTTTCAAGGTCAATTTTCTGGAGTACTGGTTCATCTTTATGAAGAATAAATCCAAACCTAGAAGAAACAAAAGACAAAAAAGGTCATAATACTGATTATATTTAATGCATGTATCTACCACACTTTTCAAGAAAATTTTGTCCTGTTTTTTAAAAAACCCACCTCATAATAAAACAATCTGCAAAAGCATGATAAGCAAAGAAAGCGAAGTAGAATTATTGAAAAATGTGAGCATCAAAATTCGTGTAAAACAACAGAAGAATTATAAAACAAACTTATTTTCCAGAGCTTGAGAAAATTGGTGTTTTAGCCTGGCATGAAAAATAACACAGATCACAAAGGACATTTGCCGTCCGAGGGTGGAACTCATATGGGGCGAAGTCCCTGCCCAATAATTATACCATACATTTTGGCAGGGGTAAATCAATTGGCCATAGCCATTCTTTGTTAATCACATAGAAGTGTGAGGATGCAGCATGCAGCATCTGATCATATAAGCATCACAGCGAAGCTCCCTTGGGTGGATGCTTGGTACTGGAACTTCGCTCCACTGTGGAGCTCTGCCGGGTGGACGCTCCTGGTAAGAGGTGCTCCTCAGACGCCCTGTTAGCAGGGCGGTAGTCCCTTGCCACTGTCAGCCATTCCCGAGGGGAAGGGTTAGCTCACTAGCTCCCTTTCCCTGGCCCTTCCAGATCAATACCCATGCACCAAACCGCCGATGGCTATAACAATCTAGCAGGCATTAACAAAGCCAAACAAAGTAAGGGTGAGGTGGGCAAGCAAATCACTAGCCGGCCCAAGCACATGGCCAGCACAAAGGATGGCTTGGCCCTTTAAAGTCTCGGGCTGCCCTCCCCTTTCCTGATGTGGCCAGTGGCTGCTGGTGCACTGGCACTTGCCCTGGCCCAACATGGTCAACCACCTGCTTCTGCCCTCGTTGAGGTCAGAACAGGGAAACTCCACCTTGCCCACCCCGCTCAGTAACTTCAGCCTGTGGTAATTCACAGCCTTCTTCTCACATATGAAGCATCACAACAGAAAGGTGCCATCCTTCACAGCCACCATTTCAGAAGGTGGGGACAAGGCATTTGATGAAGATTTCAAATGTTCATGTGGAAGCAGGCAGTTTCAGGTTATGCTAATCCAGGATGACCTGATATAGCATCAAGTTATACATAAGTATATTTATCTGGAACCAGACTGTCACATGCATGCTTTTTTCCCCTGTCAAGTCACATCTGACTTATGGTGATTCCTGGTGGGATTTTCAAGGCAAGAGACATTCAGAGATAGTCTGTCATTGCCTGTCATGACCCTGGTATTCCTTGGAAGTTTCCCATCCAAATACTTGTCAGAGCTTCTGAGATATGTCAAGATCAGGCTATCCAGGTCAAGCCCACATTCATGAATACCACCAGAATATATTAGATATATACACTCTGGAAGATTGGCAGCAATATACAAAATAGCTCCACTAAAGAATGCCAATTTTAAGACAACAAAAGAGGATGTGGAAGCACTTTATGTGAAGCTAGAAATATGCTTGCTTATTTCTGCATACAACTTAAGACTGAATGTTGCAATCAAGTGAAGAACATCTGAGTAAAACAGGCCCAGGTCACAATTGCTTCCAATTTCAATTTGCTGATAAAAGTTAGATTTCCTATCAGCAGCTTAATACTGGAAACATCTGAAAGTTTTTTACAAATATATTTCAGTTTGCATACAATAACGTATTTCAAAACTTTATGTTAAGTTTAACTGGGGCATATTTTGCTATGAGAAGTTGGCAAGGGGAAGCGGAAAATGGCACAGCATCTTGGTTATTGAGAGATTTTATTTATGCTGTTATAAAATAAAATAGCTGTGCCTAACCAGAAGGGATAAGCAGCTTCAATTGGACTATACACCACATCTCACAGATTTCAGTTCGGTTCATTTCTTTCTCTTATTACCCCATGAACTTCAAATTAATCCAATGTTCATTGTTATTTAGATAATTATTTCAATACATATTTTAATTCAGATGGAATGAATATCATTATGTATTCCAACTATTCAGGCATCATTTGTTGTATTTTCTAGGTGCAGTTATGCATAACAATCAAACAATTACTTTTTGAAATTAACTATCTGAAGGTAGTCAGAAAACATGGGCTTAAAGAGTCTGAGCATAAAGAGTCGATGTGCATAGACCACAGTCACTGAACCTGACTGTGAGAGGCACATAGAATCCTCCAATCCAAATAGTGCCCCTACATTCGTTCATCTAATGCTGAGAGAAAGGTGTTAATGGGCACTGTGGAAACATACAGGGATCCATTCCATTGTGAAACTTGAGATTTCCATTATTAACATTGCCATTCTAAGCACTGAAGAGTGTAGCTATTCTTAGGGCAACAACGTCAATCTTTATTATGGTCACAGTCTAGCATAAGGTAAGCATGACATTGTAAATGAAAATGCTTGCTCATTAATTTTAACTTGGCACTATTCACTTCATCCTCAGAGCAACAGCTTGGCTGATCAGATTATTTTATTGTATGTATAATGCCCTCAATATTTTCAACAAGTCCAGAATGATATTACTGTAGTATGTTTGTGTGGGATACATGTGCATACACACTCACACACATTTTCATTAACATCTACCTTCTTAACAGAGGATTGGACAGGAGCCAAAGCAATTGCCAGGATCAGGACAGAGGGGAGCCAGAAAATGGCAGGTCAGTTAACCTAACATCTGTTCAAAGTGAACTGATAGAAAGTGTAATTTAAAACAGAATTAAGCATACAGAGGAAAAAGTCGAAAAAAAGCTGAATACAGCCAACTTCAGTGACATTTGATTGGGAGATGCAAATGCTATGGGCACCCAACAGGAGAGCCATCCATCCAGCTACTGTGTAGTAGTTTTAGTACTATCAGAGTAGTGTTAATGTGTCAATATATTGTTGAACATACTGTATTAAATATATTGATTTATTGTAAGGGTATTGACTGTTTAAATATTAATTGTTCACGTGCTAATACATTGTTATTGTTTTTGTATTATTGTTTATATATTTGTTTATATATTGCTATAATCGGGATTCTATAGTGATGTATTGTTCTAGTGCTGCTGTTGCTGTTGTTTAAGTTGCCTGAATATTTTGATTCTTAACTCTAGTTCTTAATCTATTTATTATTGCTATTATTGTTTATTCTATTATAATGTTGATTGTTTTATTATGTTGTTAGCTGCCCTGAGCCCTTGGGAATAGGGCAGGGTATAAATTAAAATTGAAATGAAAATGATCCGTATTATGGAAGCAATTCGTAGTCATTTTGAAACAAGCAAATATAGCAAAGTCAAAGACTCATGGCATGCAGGAAGTACAAAGTAAAATGCAGATGATGGGAAATTAAAATCAAATTAAACATTTGGGAACAGCAAATACTGTGCAAAGGTGGCTTGAGGTGTTTTAAATAAAACAAAATAAAGAAAATAATCATGGAAAAACAGAGACAATTTCCTAATTATGCTAAACAAGCTAACACCTTGTCTTGCCCTTGATAGACCCAGGTTCGCTTGATCTTGTCAGATCTCAGAAGCTAAGCAGGATCAGCCCTAGCTGGTATTTGGATGGGACACCTCCAAAGGAATTGCAGGATCCAAATGTGGAGTCAGACAATGGCAAACCACCTCTGAACATCTCTTCCCTTGAAAACCCCAGGAAGTTGCCATAGGGTTGCCATAGGTTGGATGGCAAAATAAATAATTAAATAGTAACACCTTGGTTTCAAACTGTACTGCTTTTGGGTTGAATGTTTTTGTCTCACTATTGCTCCCTTAATGAAACATATGATTACATGTGTTAACTAGCTTAGTTTATGTTGTGAATGGTCTCTTTATTTTTCCTGATTATATTTGAATTTTATATTATACTTCATTCCAAACTTTTAACATTTAGTGGCATCTTGACCACCAAAACACACCACTGCATGGTGATAGTACACCCATGGCATCAGAAAAAATGGACTCAAATCTCCAAACTCTTATGCAGGAATAAAATTTCAATAAAGGGCCTCAAGGATCCTTAGTTAAATTAGTACAGCAGTGATAGAACCAGGAGACCTTTCACTGTCCTTCACTGTTGACATTAATTTTTCTTCAGACAAAGTAAATCATTCTTGCAGTTTCTTGAGAACCTCTGTCTGGGACCGTTTATGATTCACGCAATGGTTTAAACAGAAAACTTTAAATTTTCAGAGTTATTACTGAAAGAGGGAACCTGCAGTCATTCATAATTGTGTTATAAAATTATGTCAGTGGCTTATGTACGACATGCTTGTTTTAGGAGTAGGCCTCTAGTAGGACAAGTGAAACATCAGAGTACCTTCAGTTTTCTTCAATTGATTTATATGTAACAAGTTGCATGTTTAATGAAAACTTCCTTTTCATGCAGACTGATGTGCACAGGTCTCCCACTGTTATTGATTTCCAATTAATATTTATGAGAATCCTTACCCTAGCAATAATATCACGCTTGGAATCACCAACATAATTTTGGTCACAGCACATCTGGGCCATTCCAGCCAGTCAACACAGCATGACATGAGATCTTTTCTTTAAAATGTCTTTAAGCTATAGCCAGTTAAAAACTGTAGCTTCTAAGCATCTAAAACCTTAAACTATTCAGAGAAAGTAGCGTTATATGGCTTTCCCCCTATATTGCCTCCCAAAGATCAAACAAAAATGTTATATATCAAGCAGCTAATTTAGAATGCAATGCTAGCCTGCTTAGAGAACAAATGGTACATTTACATTAAGCAACAGGCTGCACTGGATTACTATCAGACCCCATGGTGAGATTTGGGAGCAAAGACTGAGGATCACTGTCAGCAGTTTCTAGACATAGTCTTGTTGGGGCGGGGGGGACCAATTACAGTGTTTACCCATTTTTTGTAGCTATACCCAAGGCTTGAAATGAGCAGCCTGGGATAGATCCTGCACATGACCACATATACATCAGCCCTTCATGAGGAATATGAAAAGCGCTTTCTCCACCAGTGCTTCTCAAGTACTAGTGGGGGACAGATCCTGAATGCAGGACTGATCTACATGTTTTTGTACTCATCTGGCACTGGCTGAGCTGTTCAGAAAATGTGTGGGGCCACTGTAAGGCACAGCTAGTAGCTGAAATAGCAGCAGCAACTGGAGGATCAGGAAAACTGATAAGCATCAGGCTTTCATTTATGTTTGGTTCCCTTCAGGTTTTCGTTCTTTTTATTCTTCCATCTCTTCCTCCCTTTCTCTCAAGCTTTCCTTCATTTCTGTTTATTCTCTAATCTCTTTGTCTCTCCCTTCTTCTGGCTTTTCTGCCTTTCTTTTTATTCCCATTCTGTGATTCTTTAGTGAGAGTGTGGTATTGAATGTGGCTCCACCTCCCATGACAACCATTTTGGGGGTGGCTCTGCCTCCTGCAGCAGCCATTTTGAGATAGTGCTCAGCCTCCCCCTTTAAAATTTAAAAGGTTGTCATAGGTTTTGAAAGATTGTGGACCTCTGGATTTCAGCTAACCTTGGGGCAGTGACTTTGTCTCAGCCTGACCTACCTCACAGAGATGTTGTAAGGACAAAATATTCTAAAAAATAGTTCCAGACCTTTAAGTGGAAGCTGTCATGTCACAAATAATATAATATACACACACAACTTTTAAAAAGGTGGAAAGATATATATTTGAGATAAACTGATTATTTATTTAGAAAATTTATATACAGTATCTTCAGAGTCCAATGGCCCAGCTGGGTCATAAATGTGCTCAAATGCAGTTAGACTGCATAATTTCAGAAGTAAAAATACAATTACCACACTGTGCTTACGCAGCACTGGAGGACTTTAGGGCTGTTTCCACACAGCCACACTGGGGATTGGGTCGGCGTACATGACGCCGACCCAACCCCCCGGGACCGTTAGCACGAATGGTCCTGGTTGCGGGGGAAGATGGTGCAGCCTCTGAGCAGGCTGTGTCATCCCCCAAATGCCTTACCGTGTCCTCTGGCCTCTGGTGCACCACACAGGCCAGGGGACACGCCCCCCACCCTGCACAACAGCTCAGAAGTCGCAGGGCAGGGGGGGCATGTCCCCTGGCCTGTGCGACGTGCTGGAGGCCGGAGGACACGGTAAGGCGTTTGGGAAAGGGAGGGGGAATGGCGCCTTTCAGCCACTGCCATTCACACGGCAGCAGTTGGAAGCCGCTGTTTCCCAAAAACCTCGGGCTTCGGGGAGGCGAGGCGTTTCGGGAAACAGCTTCAAGGGCCGCTGGGCCAAGGAGCGAGGCTGAGAATGCGGCCAAGCGATGCGCAGCTGTGCCCCCCCCTGATGTAAAGCAGCTCCCCCCTAGGGATCGCAAGTGTTTTTGCCGTCCCTAGGGCGCTGTTATTGGCCCGTGTGGAAAGGGCCTAGGTCTGGTATCACTTCCAATGCATTGTGACTAGTCAATATTTTCATTTCTCAAAAAAAATTGTCTCCTGTTAACCTCATCTGACAAAAACCCCTCTCTCATCCATACCCAGTCCTATGTTCAGTAATACATAGCTCTGGTTCTATTATTGCCTGTTGGCCCTTATAAAAAGAAAGACAGAGTACTGTCTCATCAGAAAATCCTAAAAAATAGCTTTTTAGTTCTATGTCATGTGAAAGCAGGGTCAAAATAGATCATTGTGCAAATAGTAGCCATGTTCAGTTCGCAAAATGTACCAGGAAGCTCAAATGGGCATATTCATTACAGCGCTACAGATTAAATTGTAGTCAGTTCAAAGCAAATGAAGGGACTAGACTTTCCTTGAAAAACTGACAAGTACTTCAGGACACATGCTATCACTAGTGATACCAGGAAAAGTGCTAACTAAAGAACATACTGTGTTTGAGGTTAGAAAGGCAGACTTTGGGAAGTAAAATAAGCTAACTAAGAAGGCATGTTGGACTAGGGAACTTATGACCTGAAATGAGAAACAGTTGGAAATTTCTTTTAGTCAGGACAGTCAATTAAGAATAAAAGAAGAGTTTGCGGCTTGCAATTTTTGTTGAAGACACCAGGTGAGACATGCTGAAATTTCTGAGAAATCAAGAGACAAAACTTGTCGCTCTTCTCTCAGTGTGAATTTCAGCAGGATAGCTGAATTCTGCCCACGGCCTGAGTTTTATGTATTTTTTTCAACATTCTTATTCTGTCAAAACTCTGCAGGAAAAAGCTTCAGTTCCAACCTAACAGAATAAGCAACTCTTGGTCAACACCATCCTATGCTGTTTTACCTATGGCAGTAGCTTGTCCTCCGCATGCTTCCCAATGAAGCTAAGGGTGGCAATATGCAAGTGTTAGAGACGTTTTTCCTAAATCAAATCCTTCTTATCCAGATTGCTGATTGGGAGTGGAGCATACTGACAGCATTCTAACATATTCATCAAGTCTTGTGCTTGTGGTAATTACTAGCATTTACTACCTTACTTTTCCTTTTAGTTTGTTATATCCCACCACATGCAAAATGACTTACAGTTTGCTTTGGCTGAGCTGAACAACCATTAACTCTGCAGTGGCTCACGCTTTGATTCACTTTTATGCCCCAGGGAGATGGATTTTAAACCATTGCCTCAGGGTTGATTCTTTTAACACTACTCTGGATTCTATAATTAACTAATAATTTTCTCCCAGAAATTCTTCAAAACTATCTCAAGGTGATTAAAGATATTTCATGGTGTTTCTTTCATGTCTGTCCTACCTGGGACATTTATAAGACTGAATAAACACCAGTGACAGTTCATTGTGGAAACAAATCCTACCCACAGTTATTTTAGCAAGGGTAGCAATGGTATTGACTGCACTAAAACCTGGAAAGATAACTTTACCAGTACATGAAACTTGTATAAATAACTTGGGTCATGGATCAACAGACCACATGGGTGGATTGTGTAGCACCCCCCATTTCACATTGCTTTTACCATGCATGTCCAATAATCGCCAGCATAGCCTTTTTGGTGGCCAAAGAAACACTCTTCTTTTTCATCAGTGGAAATGCTGGCTGGATCACACCTAAGGCATGTAACCAACAGGTAGCCATATAGGACTTAAATTTTATCTTCTTTATCCATGGTTATCATAGATGATGGGAAAATGGGAAGGACATTCTCTTTTGATCTTTGGGTTCTATTCCTTGATGTCTCTGAGGTTGGACTCAAGATTGATAGAGCAAAACCCCTGGATTAAAGATGAGTTGAAGTCTAATCAGAATAGAGCTGGAAGAGTCTGTTTATTTCTATTTAAAACCCAATTATAAATTTCCATTGCCAAGCTCATACCCATATTAGAAATTGACTGCTGATGTCAGCACAGAGCTCAGTAGTGAAGATACAACTAAATTAGCATTTCTCAGAGTTGTAATTGAGTCAATGGGTGAAGCCTTAGAATGATGGCTGTTAAGACTGCCATTCATTGGTAGTTCTCCTAATTGCAGACTATTCTGCTTCAATTATATGAGAAAATGTGTTGAGTTTCAAGTCATGGAGACCAGGGATGCACTTATCTTCCTATCCTTCCTGTTTCTTTCCAGGTCAATTCAGTTTCAATATAAGATCGGGTTGAAAAGTACTAATAAGAAACAATAAAAACTGCCGAAAACTATACAAGATCAACAACAAAAAAG
The DNA here is from genome assembly GCF_021028975.2 of Sphaerodactylus townsendi. Lineage (NCBI taxonomy): Eukaryota > Metazoa > Chordata > Lepidosauria > Squamata > Sphaerodactylidae > Sphaerodactylus > Sphaerodactylus townsendi. Next base: position 42,154,618 of record NC_059434.1, on the reverse strand, counting down.
GTTTGCCATTATAATCCAACATTTCAGAATTCTCACACACAATAGCAAAGGCCAGTAATTTGGAGACTCAACCATCTGCTTTCATATTGTGCAGGCCATTATACAATCTTTTGTTACATTATTATTTCTTTAGAGAAGTCTGAAAGGAGCAGGGAAATGTAGAGTTGATTTGATCTTCCCAGGGAATTTATTAAAATTGGTGAAATATATTGGAAACTATATCATTATAGTAGGGACATTATATAAATATGCGATCAATTGATTAAATCTTTCCCATTTGACAACAGCAATTTCCTTCCAGGTCAACATCTTCCCTTATCGATAGTTCTGCTTTCTTGATCCAGTCATTCTCTTTTGTCCTGCTACCTTGTAAATTCCCCATGCTCCACTCCATACATAAAGTCCTTGATCTTTACTTGCAGCAGCATTTGAAGAACCGGGCACTAGGTCATGTGTGCTAAGGCCTGGGCTCCAGAAGGTTTTCCTTTAAGAAACTATGTTATAATAATTAAGGAGTGCCTACCTAATCTTCCTAGCTCCCTTCAATCTATGGAAGATTATGAAACAACGCTCACAACTTTTAGAACTAGGTTTATCCTAACTTGCCTTTCTCATAATGCTGTGGATAGAGCACTGTCAACCTGAACAAAATGAATTTAGTAAAGCAGTTTAACTTAAAATGTATTTAAAATTAAAAAGATTAAGATTCCCATTTGATCCCATGCAATTTTTTTCTGTTTGCTAAAGATTAAAAACAGCTTTATGTCTGATTATCCACTAACTAATGCATATACAAATAAAGGAATGATGCAGTGAGCAACAACAGCAGAAGTGTTGACAGTGTGAATCTCTTTGCCAAAACTGCAACTGAATTTGTTTGGTAAAAAATACCGCATTAGTTTTGCAGGACAACTTCAACATTTTCATGGACATTCTGCGATATATATTCCCCGCAGTTATAGTAATTGCTGTTTGGACACTTGGCAACATATACACAGATAACAGGATATGGAAATTTCCATACCCTTACAGAAGCTTTATTTGTGATATATCTGACATATCTAAGATTAGTTAGAACAATATTAAATGCAAGACACCTGCTGATTATGGAGTATATGGGCAATGTGCTGCCTGGTAAGTGTTAGTTCTGTGCCACACGTGAATGCATTCTGAAACTTAGCACACTATATTATTATTCTGGCATAATGCTGCTTTCCCAAACATAAGGCTTCAATGCACTTACTGCTTGCTTTGTAATGGGGCTTTTCCATGGTTTTCTGTTTACACAAGAGTAAGCACATGTTTCTCAGGTCCATTCAGCAGAGACAAGCTGGTCCATAACAACAGATTTTATTTATTACAACCATCAGCATTAGCTAAGGGAGAACTAGAAACTGAAACCAAGAACTCCACCCAGTAGGACCAAACTAAATCACACAGATATTAGGGGAGGATCAGAGTCTTCTATTCTATACATACATGTACAATAAATCGCGTCCCAGGCTTCAGCCTGGCGATGCCGTTGCGGCGGGGGAGGAAGGAGTGCAATGCCTGCTCCCTGCTGGCTGGCTGAGGCAGTCATGTGGCATGAAACTGCCATGTGATGAGGGCCTGGCAGCCTACAAAGGGCTGCACCGGCAGTGATCGGCCTCTTTCAAGGCTGGCTTCAGAGAAGGCTCTCCCTTCCCTCCCTGGTAGTATGGTTATTGGGTTTTACTGTTATGCTTTGTGGCAGTTCACTGGGCGGTTTTGGGCATAAGAGCACATCCTATTTGGGAAGGCAGTAGCTTGCATGCCAGACCTTCCCACATCAGGGACCTCCATATGAGGTCCGAGGTGGTGATAGAGCACATGAGGGCAAGCCTTGGGGCCGCACCGAGAGCTCGCTGCCTGGCAGGAAAGGGTGTCACAAATTGGGTTTGCGTCCATGTGGCATCTAGTAACTTCCTGTTCCAGTTCTCTTGGGGGATGTGCCAGACACGGGTTCTGTCTGAAGAGCCTGAGGAGTCAGCTGGGGCTGCCCTATAACCAGGTTCAGCAGTTCGCTGTCTGGGGGCCAGGATGTGCTCTGTTATGCTCGCCCAGCTTCAAGGTTATTGTTATATGGTTAAATAAATTGGGCTGCGGTCGACTTCTTTTCCAACAAATATATGTTGTTGTTTCATTAATGGAATGAGTCTCCACACATCCGTTCGCCAATCACCACCCTAGAATAGCTCTTTTTGCCTACACTATTTGATTTTTTGAAGTCTTTTTTTCTTATCTAAAGTACTCCTACCAGTCCAACAGGGGCAAAAGTTTAAATCCTGCATGCCTTGTTGTTTTCCTGAAAACTTCTCCCTCTCACCCCCTGTGTTCCAGTGTTAGACCAGCAGCATTAGACCAGCAGCAGTGTTAGACCAGCAGTTTTCTTCTTTTAACATACACACACACACATACAATCAAAACTCTTCTTATTGTGACCAGAAAAACTGCTGTTGGGTGAAATGGAAAAGGAAGGCGCAACAAAAACTGGATAAAGAATAATGTTTCCTGTTTAGCTGTTTTGCTTTGCAGGAGAAAGCAAAGCAACAGGAAATATTGCATTTTACCAGTATTTGGAAACTGTGCAACTTCTCTGCAATGCCCCATGGTGGCCTCAGAAAGGAGAAAAAATACATAAAGGAAAGTTTTCAGTGAGTGAAAGGTAAGCTGGCTGAGAACCAGAATGCAAGTGCGCAAATGGCCATAGAGAATCAAGGCAGGTGATGCATTTATTGATTTTGAACAATTGTAAACAGTACAATGATAGTGCATAAACATCTTTATTATATTAAGCTAATACTGCCACCAAGGTATTCTCAGAAACAATAATTGTATGACAGCATCTCTACTACTGACCTATACCTTTGGGATTCAAATAACACTTGAATTGGCAAGAGTGGCATTTAATTTTTGCTGAGCCAGAAAATGGTTTGGGATCTTCCTGTTTAAATAACAATTACAACTAGCAATCAATCTGAGGAATTTCTATCTAAGAGTTAAGTTTAGGCTGCAAGTATGTTCAACGTAGATACCAGCTGCAGACCTGGCCTACTGAACTTCATCTTAGAACTAGAATGTGTAAAAATAGAATTACAGTCATTTTCAGGTTGTGACTTTCAAGAAATAAGGAGCAACGGAGACTAACTTCCCTTACCAGCCCTACTTTCCATACAGTTAGACATTAGAACAGAAACAAAACTGCAGCGTTGGATCTAGGGGGATGAGGGGGGCAGCTGCCTGGGATGCAGGAAATGAGGGGCCAGTAACAGAGAGGGGTTGGCCACGTGGCAACAGCACTCACCAGTCAGAGGTTGTGGGCAGCTGCCTGCCTGGCTGCTGTGCAACTTTCCCACAGACTGCATTCAAGAAATAACTGCAAGCTTTTTCAGAAATGCCTACATATGTAAAAATGTCATGTGCCTCCAGTCAATTGAGCAACCCTCCTTCATCTCTTTCCACCACACTTTCCCTGTCTTTTCCCCCTTTCCCTGGGGCAAAGTCCTGCCCCTTTCTCCCCCTCTCATCTGATATAATTGACAAGGAGGCCCATCAGACAGCTTTTTAAAGTCTTATTTCCCAAGCCACATTTGGCTTAGATATCAGTGTCCACTGGCGTACCTGCCTAGGGACAGGGGGTACCCTATGTCCCCGGGCGCCCCACATTTGGTCACGTGGGGGGGCACCACCATTTCAGGGTCGTTTGTGTGTTTTTAACATTTTTAGGGTTTTTTACGTTTTGGCATGCAAGGGGCGCTTTTTTAAGGCTAGTGGCACCTAAATTTCAGGGGACAATCCAGAGACTGTCCTGATGATACCACCCAAGTTTGGTGATGTTTGGTTCAGGGGGAGCAAAGTTATGGACCCCCAAAGGGGTGCCCCATCCCCATTGTTTTCAATGGGAGCTAACAGGAGATGGGGGCTACCCATTTGAGGGACCATAACTTTGGTCCCCCTGAACCTAACTTCACCAAACTTGGGTGGAATCATAAGAATAGTTACCAGATGATACCCTGAAATTTTGGTGGCACTAGCTTTAAAAATACACGCCTTCCTGGCACCCCAAGAAAGTTGCCCAAGATTCTTTGTTTTGCAGTGACTTTGCTCCATTGTAGCCAATGGGGAATTTCCAAGTGTGTAGGCAGTCTGCACATTTTTGAAGATAGAGGCACCAGACTTTTAAGGTGGCTCCAGGAAGCCCTCCTGGTAATAGTATCCAGGTTTGGAGACCGTTGCTTCTGGGGGTTCAATTTTATGGCCCCCAAAAGGCTTATTTTGTTTCCCTGCTTCTGCACATGAAAGCCTGCGGGCTGAGTTCTCTCAGAACTCTCTCAACTCACCCCCTCCCCCCCACTCCAGAATCAAAGCTCACCAAGCTTGGATGCTATTACCCAAGACCTCTTGGAGCCACCTTGAAAGTCTGGTGCCTCTATCTTCAAAAATGTGCAGCCTGCCTCAGAAATTCCCCATTGGCTACAATGGAGCAAAGTCACTGCAAAACAAAGAATCTTGGGCAAACTTCTTGGGGTGCCTGGAAGGGGTGTATTTTTAAAGCTAGTGAGACCAAATTTTCAGGGTATCTTCTGGTAACTATTCTTATGATGCCACCCAAGTTTGGTGGAGTTAGGTTCAGGAGGACCAGAGTTATGGTCCCTCAGATGGGCAGCCCCCATCTCCTGTTAGCTCCCATTGAAAACAATGGGGATGGGGCATTCCATTTGGGCGTCCATAACTTTGCTTCCCCTGAACCAAACATCACCAAACTTGGGTGGTATCATCAGGGCAGTCTCTTGATGATGCCCGGAAATCATGGTGCTGCTAGCTTTAAAAATGCCCTCCCTGCAGGCCGAAAAACACCAAAGATACCCCCCACCCAAGCCCAAATACCTTGCATTCGCATTTGTTCATATTTGGGCAGGACATAATCGGACACTTTTTGTCCAAATGTGCCCAAATTTGCCCAGATTCTGGCTGAATCTGGTATTTGTTTCATCTGAGTCTCCAACCCTCAAAGGTGATGCTGTTTCGGGGGGGGGGGGGGGAATCCACCCTCAAACAGCACCACTTTCAATTTTGTTTTAACCGGGGACCCCAGATTCTCCCTTTAAGGTGGATTTAAAAGAAGAACCTAGTTTAAGCACAATTGAAAGTGATGCTGTTTGTGGGTGGATTCCACTGGAGGTGTTTTGTGAGAGATGATGCTGACATTTGTTTGGTAAATGTTTTGCTGGGGGTGATTTGTGAGAGATTTACATGCTTAATACCAACTTGCACTGGCTTGGAGTTGTTTCTCAGGCTTACAACCTACCTCAAAGGGTTGTTGTGATTAGGAAATTAAGAAAAGAGTTGGTGGGGAGAGAGCCATGTATGTTTTGCTGGGAGTGGGAGGTGTTTTGTGAGCTGGTGCAAAAAATCATTGTTTGTTCATGGTGGGGGAGGGTGGCCGCCCATTCGCAGGGGGGGGGGCGCCAAACTCAGGTTTTGTCCCCAGGCTCCAGTTTGCCTAGGAACACCCCTGTCAGTGTCTCTGCTGGCCCAGGACAAAAGCCTGCCTCCAAGGCTTTTCTGGGTCCCAGGCAGTGTGTTCCTCTCCCAGGCAGCGGTGGGGCAACTTAGGGAATGCCTGACAGTCCCTGCAACACAATTTCCTTCCATGACTCCAGTCTTGCACCTTTCCCCCAGGTTCTCAGAAAGCTCTTTGTGCCCCAGCTTTGCTGATTGGTGAGTACAGAGATGGCATGCTGGGAAAGTCTGGCAGACAGAAATAGCCAAAGTCTGACAGGCTAAGAAGCAAAGCATGGAAATAGGATGAGGGAGATGCAGTCAGAGGGTGAGCAGAGATGGCACGAGTGTTGGTGTGACACCAGGAAATTGCCACCCACCCACCTACTCATACAGGCAGGCAAGTTGAAAGGCAGTGAATGGATGGAGCCTTCTCTTGCTATTCCTGTCAGCAGCATGAACTGTATGCACCTAGACTATACCTCTTCTGACAGTGAAGAGCTGGATGAGCCCATCAAAATGGAAAAGGAAAGTGCAGACAAGAATGGGTGAGGGGACAGAAGCACATTACCTATGGCTGGCAAAATGGTGGATTCACCTGACCAGTGTGTGGGTTTTGTTCTGAGTGTGCTCAGAATCAGGTATGATGTGACAACACTGCCTGACACTCAACTCAGTGGTTTGTAACTTGGTATGAGCCCCACTCCGCACCCTTTGCACTTCTACAAAAATATTTATTGGATTATAAAGCAAAATATGATATACTGCCATCTGCCATGACTGCCTTAATATGATATTAACTGTGGTAATGGTCAAACCTTTAAAAAACCAGGAATGAACAGGGTTTTTTTAGTTACAGCTTCCTTACATTCAGCTTTCATCAGGAATGACAGAATTATAATAGTAAATCACATGTGGGAAGAGAGGAGGAACATTCATTTGCAACAAATGCCACAAATACATATCTTTTAAATATTGTTATGGCTCTGCTCTTTAAGCTGCCACGTGTGATAGATTGCACTGGATAGTTTACAAGCTTTAAATCATCTTGTGATTTAAACAGAACAAATAACAAGTGAAAAGATGTTCAAACACATGTAAATAATCTTTCCCACCAGTTATTAAACTTCTGTAGCTGTGATCTAAAGAGAAACATTCTCTGGCATTAATACTTACAGAAATTCCTGTAGCTGAAATTGGAGCACAGAGATTCATATATGGGAGATTAGATCCACCATTTTATGTGTTGTCTGCAAAGATAAAGGCCAAGGTGCTAGGGCTGCCAACTCTGGCTTGGAATATATCTGGAGATTTGTGAATGATGCCTGGAGAAGGCAGAGTCTGGGAGGAGGTGGGAGCTCACATAGATGTATTGCCATAGAATCCACCCTCTTTAAAATTAATATTTCCTTCAGGGAAACTGATCTCTGTACTCTGGAGAACAGTTATGATTCTGAAAGAACTCCAAATATCATGTGGACAGGGTTGCCAAGCTGCACTTACATTTGATGAAAATTCTGTAATGGTTCTGGGCCTGGAACACTTTGCTGTCTTCATGTGAAAATTGTGCAGTGATGAAAATTACTCTACAGTGCGAATTAAAAATGGATGAAAATGACCTAAATAGAGAGCTGATCCTAAGAACAACAGAATGAATACTATATTCTTTTGAACAGACCAGATAGTGTGACTGCAGTTCTAAGAGACTTCCTCTGTAAGCCCTATCAGCAAGTGTCAAAAACGTGATTAATATTAATCATAGATAATAATGTAAAGGTGTACATAGATAATGAAAAGGTGTAATTATACATTCACAATGCATAAACGTCAACAGAATTTATTCTATTGTTTTAAAAAGTTGTTGGATATAATATATGTCGATCTAAAGAAAAAATATGTATATAGTATATGGGGCACAGAATTTTGTATTCTTGTCCCCCTTTAACAAAATGTAGATTTAGCCTTGCAAAATGGGTGCAGCTGTATGCATCTTTGCTCTCTTTTCTTTAGAACAACTTCTACAGCACATATCATCATACTGTATGTCTTTCTGTCCTTTCCCAGCCAAGAATATAGAGGCAGAGAAATATGCATAATGAATATTTAGTCTTGCTTATGTTAGCAAACTTTAGAAGATATGGCCACAACCTTGCAAAAGTGGAGTTAGTAGCATGAGGATTTTGGACACTGGTGTGGAAAGGCAAATAGATTTCTCACACAAATGATGGCAGAAAATACTATAATCTGACAGTGACAGTGAAGCAGCATGAAGAAACATGCATAAAAAGTCAGCATGTCATGGCAGGTATAAACAAGGAGCAGAGGGATAAACAAAGAACATTATATGCATTGCCTCCAATCTCATTATCATAAAAGACAGCAGCCAGAAAGCTATCAGAATGCTGTATGAGAGAGAGAGATGTAGCAGGGTATCTTCCCACAGACAAATATGAATGTCTCTCTCCCATAACTCTCGAGCCTGAGGGATACAGGAAAGAAAGTGTACTGTGCCATCCCAAGAGGCTCCCTTTCTCTTCTGAGCCTTCTCTGTCATCCCCTAAGGCACAGACCTCAAGAACAAGCACAGCAGTCAAAAATAAAGGCATAAAAAGTCTTTGGAATTTTTTTATTTTCTAAGTTTTTTTTTCTTCAAATTGTATGAGAGAGTAAAAGAAACTATACTCTTACTTGGGCGACACTATCTTTAGTATGCCCCTCAAGGGATTGGTACAGTGTAGAACCACAGGACTTCAGAAAACTATTGATTTCAGAAACTATGGAAGACTCAATGGTAATATCTCACAACCAAACTGCAAGTAGCATGCCCATTTGGCAATGGAAAATGTGAATCTGTTTGCTAAGCCAGGGCTGCCAAGAATCAGGGCTTTACCACTAGTGTGGCCTATTAGGGACCTGATATACTATTTCTGCCTCCCAATAATTGTTTGCAAACATTTTAAATTTGTGATATCAGAGTTTTGAAAAAGTGAAAGTTTATTTTTGAAGAAGGAAAAATTCTGGTTAAAAAGTTAAAATGTTGATTTAAGAAAGGAATTCAGAACATAAAGATTTCTGAATGTAAGATAAAAGTTTTGCTCCAATGTATAAATTTCTGATAATGGACAATTTGTATTCACTGAAATACTAAAAAAACATTTGGGGCTTGGCAATAAGATGATAGAATTCTTTGCTAGTGAGAAGGAATTTCTAGTTTTGTTTTCTTTTGTTTGAAGCCTCTACTGGAGATGGGGCAAACGCTCCCAGAGAAGAAGGAGATTATGGTCTTGCTGTGAATATCCATGATTTGCTGCAAGGCCACACTACATATTTAGATTGTAATGTATCTCAAAGGAAACAAGTTTTAAAAATGGTGATTGAGTAGTCATAAAGAGAAGGAAAGTGTGTGGCAAACTGTGCAGTCTGCTTGGCAATTAAGAGCCTCATCCAAATGGGAGGCAAATGTGCCTGTGGGAGCATTGTACAGCCACAATGTGGATTTGCCCTCCCCTGGGGCACTTATCCCAATAGAAGGGGCTGTGCCCCAGCTGCCACGGTACTCCCAAGTGCTGGGACACAGCACCAGATACTGACAACAGCATCCCAGCACCCTTGCCAGCACCACTAGCATAGCAGGGGTGTTGCCGGGAGAGGAGACAACACTAGTCAGCTTCCTCCGGATATTTGATGTATTTTGCCGGAAAGTAAGGTCTCAGACTTATGGCACCAAAAAGATTGGTGAAAGTCTGTTATGGCCAATGAGAGTTTCTTGGAGGCTTTTTTGCCCTTCCAGGATGCAGCATCCCCACACCACCAGGAAGCCTCTTTGGGAATGGCAGCCCAGTGTGGCTGTAATGCCATGACTGAGCACACAGCCTCATGGATGGGGCTGTAAACCTACTGCACAAAGTTGATACCCAATAGTTGGATATGACCTTTCACATGACAAGGATGAGCATAGGAAGATAACTAAACTGAGTAAGAAACAAAGATAATATTTATTTATTTATACATACCCTGTTTTTCTTTCTAGTGAGGATTTTAGAAATGTTGATTACTTCCTATCATTTTACGTCATTAAGGTTTGCATCTTCATGCAATCATGTTTTCTATTCTGCTATCAGTAGAAGATTATCTCTGTTGTGAAGGTTTTGTTTAAATACATGGAATTTATTAAAATTTTGATAATAATAATAATCATTGGATGAAACATACTCAGATTACATCATGTTGAATAGTTTACTGATAGAACTATATCTGTCAGTGGAGCATGATTTTCTTACCTCCTCCTGCTGCTGAAGCCCAAATCATTGCCTGTCTAGGATAAGTATGATGTAGGGGAAGGGTTGTTTTTTTTTTTTTAGCAAGAATGGACAATCAGAGGCCCCTTCCGCACACACAAAATAATGCGTTTTCAAACCACTTTCACAACTGTTTGCAAGTGGATTTTGCTGTTCCGCACAGCTTCAAAGAGCACTGAAAGCAGTTTGAAAGAGCATTATTCTGCATGTGCGGAATGAGCCAGAGAGAATCAATCCTCCTTTAATTAGTGGAAATTTATTCTAGAACCTAAGTTACATTTTTTTATTATTATGTAACTCTTTTAGAATTAAAGGGGCAAGTAAGTGGTTGAAGAGTGGTGGATACCCCTTTTCAAGAACCTGAAAACAGTTAAATAGTTTTTATTTAACAGCAAATAAACCAGAGGAAGAAATTCTGAAAGCACCCAACCCACAAAATAAACAAACAGAAAAAGTGACTGTGAACAGTACCAAAGTCAGGGTAGGGTGAGAAAGAACTTTCTGGATCCAACTCGCATCGCACTGAAAAGATCTAGAAAAGTTTCCCTCCTTCATAATCTAGGAACAGTTTTCTTTTCCTTCACAGCAGAAGTCCCATGAACATAGTGAATCTGATGCCCCGGCCAATCATAAGAACATAAGAACATAAGAACTAGCCTGCTGGATCAGACCAGAGTCCATCTAGTCCAGCATTCTGCTACTCGCAGTGGCCCACCAGGTGCCTTTGGGAGCTCACATGCACGATGTGAAAGCAATGCCTTCTGCTGCTGCTGCTGCTCCTGCGCACCTGGTCTGCTAAGGCATTTGCAATCTGAGATCAAGGAGGATCAAGATTGGTAGCCATAAATTGACTTCTCCTCCATAAATCTGTCCAAGCCCTTTTTAAAGCTATCCAGGATTTGAGTGGCCATCACCACCACCTCCTGTGGCAGCATATTCCAAACACCAATCACACGTTAGCGTGACAGAAGTGTTTCAGCTCTTGCCATTAGTCCCTAATTCTTCCCCAGCATTTTCAAATGAATGCCCCCTGGTTCTAGTATTGTGAGAAAGAGAGAAAAATTTCTCTCTGTCAACATTTTCTACCCCATGCATAATTTTATAGACTTCAATCATATCCCCCCTCAGACGTCTCCTCTCCAAACTAAAGAGTCCCAAACGCTGCAGCCTCTACCTCCTATAAGGAAGGTGCTCCAATCCTTTCAATCATCCTGTCTTGCCCTTCTCTCTGCACTTTTTTTTCTATCTCTTCGGGATATCCTTTTTGAGCAGGATGTGGCGACCAGTAACTGAACTACGGCCTCCAAGTGTGGGTCGCACCACTGCTTTATATAAGGGCATGACAATCCTTGCAGTTTTATTATCAACTCCTTTCCTAATGATCCCCAGCATAGAGTTTGCCTTTTTTACAACTGCCATGCATTGAGTTGACATTCCCATGGAACTATCAACTAAGACGCCCAAATCCCTTTCCTGGTCTATGACTGATAGCACTGACCCCTGTAGCGTGTATGTGAAGTTTGGATTTTTTTGCCCCTATGTGCATCACTTTACATTTAGCTACATTGAACTGCATTTGCCATTTCTTAGCCCACTCACCTAATTTATCAAGGTCCACTTGGAGCTCTTCACAATCCTTTGTGGTTCTTACCACCCTACATAATTTGGTATCATCTGCAAACTTGGCCACCATACTACCCACCCCTACTTCCAGGTCATTTATGAATAAGTTAAAGAGCACTGGTCCCAAAACGGATCCTTGGGGGACACCACTCCTTACATCTCTCCATTGTGAGAACTTCCCATTTATACCCACCCTTTGTTTCCTGTTCCTCAACCAGTTTTTAATCCATAGGAGGACTTCCCCTCTTATTCCTTCATTGCTGAGTTTTCTCAACAGTCTCTGGTGAGGAACTTTGTCAAAAGCCTTTTGGAAATCCAAGTAGACAATGTCCACTGGTTCCCCCTTATCCACATGTCTGTTTACACCCTCAAAGAACTCTAGTAAGTTTGTAAGACAGGACTTGTCTCTACAAAAGCCATGCTGACTCTTCCTCAGCAGGTCTTGCTTTTCTACATGTTTAATAATTTTATCTTTAATGATAGATTCTACTAATTTACCAGGAACAGATGTCAAACTGACTGGCCTGTAATTTCCTGGGTCCCCCCCTAGACCCTTTCTTAAAGATTGGTGTGACATTGGCCATCTTCCAGTCTTCAGGGATGGAGCCTGATTTCAGGGATAAGTTGCATATTAATGTGAGAACATCAGCAATTTCATGCTTGAGCTCTTTAAGAACTTTTGGATGAATGCAATCTGGGCCAGGGGATTTGGTAGCATTTAATTTATCAATGGCTGCCAGAACGTCTTCCTTGTCTACCACTATCTTCGCTAGTTCCTCGGATTCACCTCCTAAGAAGCTTGGTTCAGGTGCAGGAATGTTCCTCACCTCCTCTTGGGTGAAGACAGATGCAAAGAATTCATTCAGCTTCTCTGCAATCTCCCTGTCATCTTTTAGCACACCTTTTGTTCTTTCATCATCTAACGGGCCTACCGCTTCCCTAGCTGGCTTCCTGCTTTTGATGTACTTGAAGAACTGTTTGTTGCTAGTCTTGATGTTCGCAGCCATGCGTTCCTCATAATTCTTTTTTGCCTCCCTTACAGCTAACTTGCTTCTCTTTTGCCACCATTTGTGTTCTCTCTGGTATTCTTCATCAGTTAAGTTGGACTTCCATTTTCTAAAAGTCATCTTTTTTTTTTCCTAATAATTTCCTCAACCTCCCTTGTTAACCATGGTGGCTTTCTTTTGGACTGGGCGCTGCGGTTCCTAACCTCACGGAACACATTCCAGCTGAGCTTTTAAGACTGTGTTTTTAAATAACCTCCAAGCACCTTGGACATTTTTGACTCTCTTGATTTTCCCTTTCAGCTTCCTGCGCACTATCCCCCTCATCTTTGAGAAATTTCCCTTTCTGAAGGCGAATGTAACTACATTAGTAGTTGTCACTTGTTCGCATGCAGAGATACTGAATCTGACAGCATTGTGGTGGCTGTTCCCTATCGGCTCAACAACACTGACTTCCCGCACCAGGTCCTGGGTCCCACATAGAATTAGATCTAGGATCACCTCTCCCCTGGTTGGTTCTACAACCATCTGCTCTAAGCCACAGTCATTTAGCATATCCAGGAATGTTCTCTCCTTACTATGACCTGAACATGCATTTTTTCCAGTTTATGTGGGGATAGTTAAAATCGCCCATTACCACGACATTTTTGCTTTTGTTGGCCTCTCTAATTTCTTTTTCCATCTCAGAATCCTCTTGTGCACTTTGGTCAGGGGGACGATAATATATTCCTACTGTTAAACTATGCTTCACCCCTGGTATTGATATCCACAGTGCTTCTGTAGAGGAATCAGCTCCCCCTGCATTGTCTATTTTATGTGACACTATGCTCTCTTTGATGTAGAGGGCCACCCCACCCCCAATACGCCCTGTCCTATCCTTCCTATACAGCCTGTAACCTGGGATAACAGCATCCCACTGGTTCTCCTCATTCCACCATGTCTCTGTGATGCCCACTATATCAATGTCCTCCTTCAAAACTCTGTACTCCAGCTCCCCCATTTTAGGTCGAATGCTTCTACTATTAGCATAGAGACACTTGTATACTCTGTCTCTGTCCCTAACCTGGGATTTATGTGTTTTGCCCTCTAGCCTTTTGTAGACACTATCACTTACCACATTGCTATGCTCCTCGCTTGTATGTGGTTGATTTAGAAAAACCTCCCTCTCTGTCTGCATCCCCATGGACTCTGTATTCCGAACCGAAGTCACCTCAGCTCCTGTCGGCTTTCCCCCAAGGATCAGTTTAAAAGCTGTTCTGCCACCTTTTTAACGTTGAGAGCCAGCAGCCTGGTTCTTCTGTGGTTAAGATGAAGCCCGTCTCTTTTGTACAGGCCTGCCTTATCCAAAAAGGTTCCCCAGTTCCTGACAAAGCTGAAACCCTCTGCCTTACACCACCTTCTCATCCACGCATTGAGACCCTGTATCTCCGCTTGCCTAGCTCGCCCTGTGCGTGGAACAGGTAGCATTTCGGAGAACGCCACCTTGGGGGTCCTGGATTTTAACCTTTTTCCTAGCAGCCTAAATTTAGCTTCCAGAACCTCCCGGCTACATTTCCCAATGTCATTGGTACCAATGTGGACCACAACTGCTGACTCCACCCCAGCACTGTCTAACAGCCTATCTAGACGAAGCGTGACATCCGCAACCTTCGCACCAGGCAGGCAAGTCACCATGCGGTCATCACGCCTCTCACAAACCCAACTCTCTATATTCCTAATGATCGAATCACCCACTACAAGGAGCCTCCCACCTCCCTGAGGGGTATCCTCAGTGCGAGAGGATATCTGACCACCAGCTAAGGAAGGGGTCCCATCTAAGGGAGCATCTTCCACCACCTCAGACTGGCACCCTCTGTCACCCAGACTCTCATTCTCCATGACATCTGAAGAGATGTCACCTTGGGAGTGGGACCCGGCTGCTAGGTCCCTGAAAGCCTCGTTTGTCGCCCTCTCTGCCTCTCTCAGCTTCGCCAGGTCTGCCACCTTGGCTTCAAGAGAACGCACACGTTCCTTGAGTGCCAGGAGCTCATTGCAGCGAGGGCACACCCATGACTTCTGCCCTAGTGGCAGATAGTCATACATGTGACACTCAGTGCAAAACACTGGAAAGCCCCCATCCCCCTGCTGGCTTCCTGCCTTCATATCTAATTTTGTTTAGATATTCAAATATTGATTTTAATTAGTGCCTCCCTGTTAAGGTTTCTATACCTTCTACTATACCTTAAAATATGTTCTTATTTAGTAAAACACCTGCGCGCCGTTAGGCGCGTGCCGCTGGTTCCAGAGACTAACTGAAAAGATTTAAAAATGTGAGAAGCCCCACCCCTTCAGCACTAACTGAAAAGATTTACAAATGTGAGAAGCCCCACCCCTTCAGCAGCCTCTCCCAATCAGCAGCCCTAGGACAAGGAGAAAAAAAGAGAAACCCCCTGTTTAAAATACACTGTTTAAAAGATGTGGCTTTGAGAAAAGCCCTCTGTAAAGAAAAATCAGAGCTCCTCAGCCCTTTCTGGCCCACTTCTCAGCCCTTTCTGGCCCACTGCTGTTCTCCACTGCTCCTCTTCTCTGCTGGTTCCAGAGACTAACTGAAAAGATTTGAATCAAGGGGTCCTTCTCTGCCACTACTCCTCTCCTTCTTCCTTAGGCTTTTCCTACCCTGTAATGCCTTCTTTCACAAATTCTCTGCTGTCTTCTGAGTAAATATATTTATGTCAGTGACATTCCATTAAAAAGTTTTTTAAAATGGATTTAACTACAAGAGTTGGAGGCTGAATTGGTACCAGAAACCTTGGACTTGAGTTTTTGAAGGTACAAGCAGATGTTTGGAGAACAGGTCTATCTCCAATTAAGAGGCATTGGGTAGACCTAGTCTCCACAGAATGTCTTCGTGTGAAAATGGTGTAAAAGGGTTTATACTGTTTTCACATCGTTTTCACACTGCTGTTTTTGGCTCATACGGAGTCAGCATTAGTTTGAAGAGTTGGATTTATATACCCTCTTTCTCCTGTAGGAGACTCAAAGGGGCTTACAAACTCCTTTCCCTTCCCTCCTTACAACAAACACCCTGTGAAGTGGGAGGGGCTGAGAGAGCTCCGTAGAGCTGTGACTAGCCCAAGGTCAACCAGCTGGCATGTGTTGGAGTGTACCGGCTAATCTGAATTCCCCAGATAAGACTCCACAGCTCAAGTGGCAGAGCGGGATTCAAACCCAGTTCCTCCAGATTACAGTACACCTGTTCTTAACCATTACTCCACTGCTGGTCCTTTGACACTTTGACACCACTGCTGTTTGACACTCTCACCACATGGGCTGTCTGCCAGTTGCACAGTGTAGCTACCTGGGGGAGAAAATAAAAGATTGTGGGCCCCACTTTATGCAGAAATGCTTTCTTTGCTTTAAATATTGAAACATAATGATTTTAAATTTTACGGTTGCTTTCTGATGTCCTTTGCATGCTTGTGCCACTGTTGAATATTTTCACTAATGACTGATGATAGCTTAACTAAAATAGACAGTTGTGTTCCATACAGTTTTTAATTTGATGGATTTCTCAGCTGCAGTTAATTTAAAGGGTTTCCTGCTACATTACTCAGATTGCTCATTTTTATTTAAATCAATTCTCAATGTTCCTAAAAGCAAAACACATGCTGGGGTAAAATAATTTTTAAATCAGTGAACTGGTACAAAAAATAACTGTAGAGAAAATTTAAACCTATAGCTGTACTACACATGTTCAAAATTTAATTCCCAGTTTAATTTAATATACAGACAAATGCTAGTAATTTTTTTTTCATTTAACCTTTCTCCTTCCAAAATTCTGTGCTATGCTCAAATAAGTTATTAGAGAGCTGAAAGTTTTGTGTAAAGGTGAGACCAGGGCCAGAAAATATCTGATGGAAAAGAGAGCCAAGAACTCTTGCATTTGATCTATTAGAATGTGAACAATAACTTTCAAGACAGAAAACTAGAAAAGCACAGTTCTTCACAGAAATCTTCTTCTTGAAATTAGATCACTCTAGGTTAACCATTCTGGCAGAATCTTTGAGATCTAAGGAGTACAGTACCCTTCACCCTAACTATTACAAACAATACATCTAGTAACAAAGAATATCTAGGAACTGGCCACTTAGTGCAATCCTAAACAGAGTTTCACGGACTTGGAATGTAACTATACAACACTATTATGCACCCACAGAAGATTACAGGCTCGCAAGACAGATCTTGCGTTAGGTTAGTTAGGCTAGGCTAGTTATCTACTTCTACTCTAAAGAAATGGCAGATCAAATTTTGGAAATGCACAGGAAATCAACAATCATTATAGAAGTCAAGGACATAATTGTGATGAGGCAGACTCCTTTAAGAGTCTGCCAGAAAAGGAAAGATTATGCATTTTTGGTGGACATTTTAAGAAAAAAACCCAGATAAGATTCTTGTGGCTAAGATGGAAAGGAGTTTTCTTTATGCACAAGGGACAACAGCAAAGAATTACTTCAATAATGAGTGCCAAAGGAAGAAGGAATCACAGAGGAAATATCAAATAAAAACAAACAAACAAAAAGTCTTTGTGTATTGGCAGAAGATGGCAACCAAAAGGAACAGACACATCTCCATGGGGAGGGTATTCTAGAGGTTTGGTGTCATGATCAAGAAGGCTCTCTTTTGGATTGCCATCATCCTAATCTCACAAGCTGGGGACACCTGAAGCAAGACCTCAAAGATACAGTGGTTGGGTAGGTTCACAAGGGAGTAGATGGTCCTTTAGGTATGTTGGTTCTGACCCATATGGGGCTTTAAAAGTCAACACCAGGACCTTGAATGGTGCCCTGAAACAGATTGGAAATGCTACAACCTCTACTGGAGTGATAAGGCCTCTGCATTCCATTCTAGTCAACATCTTGGTTGAAGCATTGTGTTAGCCTGCTGAGGCTTCCTCAGTTGAAGAGGAAATGAAGAGGCAGATGAGCAGCAGCAGGCAGAAGTATTTGCGAGAAGACAGGAACAGCCACAGGCAGAGGAGGCCTTACTGTGTCTGCAGCCTTCCAGCTTAGTGGTCCAGCAGGACCTGAGGCTCAGCTGCAGTCACTATCACCAGAGGGTACACCAAAGCTGCAGGAGCAGAGGACCAGAAGGCTCCAACTGGAAATAAATGACAGACAATGGAGTGCCAGACTACAAGCCCAGCGGCAATCACTAACTGACAGCAGTAATGAGGCTGGTGCACTCCACTGGGCTTGGAATGCCAGACATCCTAATGAGCAACACCTGGCTTTGCTATCCTAACAAGATAACAGCCTATTTGAACAATCAATGAGATGGACCCATTGTGGGAGCAACTCATCTTGTCCCTTCTGTGTATCAGCTGTGTGTTCTTAATGTTTTCTGGATTCCTACTACCCTGACTTTGAAATTTAACCTGACTCTGTAGTTGGATTGCCCCCTCTTGTACTGATGTATTGGACTTCGAGAAATATTGTTTGACCTGGCTGTGCTTCCTCCTCTAGCCTCATATCTACTTGCATTAAGATACATTCTGTACTCTCCAGACTCATGTACAGAAGTGGGAAGTGATTTTCCTGAGGAAATTTCACTCAGACCTTAAGGGTAAGGACCTGGTGGTCAGTGACCTGAATTTTAGGTAAATGTTTCTTAAGACCAGATATCATGTGATTATGGACAAATGGAACAACAGGATCTGAGGAGAAATATTATATGTTATTGGTGCAGCAGTTGTGGTATAGAAGAGTGTTGAATGTGGATCAGGAAGAACTTGACTTAAACTTTGATTCAACCCTAAAATATAATGAGGACCTGTTAGCCTAATTTCCCTCACAACATTTGTTATGACAATAAAAATGAGATAAGTACATGCATACCACACAAAGTAAATACATGCTAAGGTGGTCATATCTTTAGTTGCACAGCAGTATATAGTTGTTTGTAATCACTTACCTTATGTGATTGATGAGGAGTGTTGTAGATGGAATGAAAAAGTCATCCACTCTGTCAAATTGCTTGCCCACAGGTTGAGTATGAATAGTATGGTGAGAAATACTCCCACTGGCCTGGGTAATTACCTGGTGATCACAACGCAATTACTTACTTTTTTGACTTCTAATAATTTGGCTGAATAAATTGCAATCAATTACATTATGTTAATTAAGAGCATAACATGGCCAACATATTCTGACACTCTTACTTCAACCAAAGGTAGTGTAATGCATACAAACCTCCTTGTTTGTTTGCTTCAATTTGTAAAATGGATTTCACATCTTGTTTTTGTTCCTCTACAGCAGAAAAGTGCAATAGATAGAAGAAAGCAAGAATGGAATGAGTTTGAAAACATTCTGGGAGATCAACACACCTTGAGCCAGTCATACAATCTCAGCTTAACCTAACTGAGAAGGGGAGAATATTGTTCGCCAATCTGAATCCTTATCGGGATAAATAAAGAGAGATATGTGAAGTGAGCATGTGGAGACTGCTCACATAGTTCCCCAGAGAGGAAATCCTCAATCAGGATATCTGTGGATATCATATGTGGAAAAGGCTCACAAAACCCTCCACAGAGAGGTGTAAGTCACTTTTAGAATAACTGAATCATGAAAAAGGAAGTAAAAATCCACTGCTACTGTGAGAAAGAATTAATGGACCAAGAAACCTAAAAGGTTCTTCTACCTTAAAGTCTCTTGTGAGAAAATATTCCAGTCAGTTTTTTTACATGGAGAACAGTAACTTACCTCAAAGGCAAAAATTGTAGGTGGTAGACAACCATGTTCGACTATTAATTCAGATTCAAAAGTAGCAGAAATACTTTTTATTAGGACCAACCCAGAATGTCACTGAGTAGTGAACAAACTTTCAAGTTCTCCAGAACTCTTCATCAGGCTGGATGTTAAGCAAAGCAAAACAGAGAAAGGGAGAGGAGAAGAAAAAGAGGTCATCACGATATGAGACATCACGATATGAGAATCGATTCTCATATCATGGCGTCGTAATGTCAAATATATCTCATTTAAAACAAAAAAAGAAGAAAAATGACATGGATGGGACTGCTAGGAAAACTAACTGTATTAATGCACTTTATGCACTGAAAGAATGCATGGATGAGCTGCAAGTGAGAAAAGTCTGTGAGGACATTCTGCAAATGGTGGTAGCATATAGCCTCATTACAAGGGAAGAAAATGGTGGGTGCAAGCGGCTGAGAAACTAAAAGAGAAACTAAAAGAGATATTAAAACTCGGGCAAGAAAATACTGTAAATGCTGAATGACACCCCTATCAAACACACATCAAGACACACTCTACCTTCACTGCCCCTCCTCTGCCTGGTGAAATGAGATGATACTATCAAGGGTCAGTTAAATTCAGAAATCCCTAGAACCAATTGCTGTAAAGAAGTCATGGCTGTTCTGACTTGAAAACTACAAAAAAATCATGCATAATTAGAATAATTATATGTGGTCCCTTGTAATATATAGTAGAAGAAAACAGTAGTTATTCTTTGGATAAAAAATATGTACTGCTTTCTTCATTTTTCTTGGTTTCTGTTTCCCACCATTTTGGGTAACATTTGCATGATCTGATTAGTGCTAATGAAGGATTTGAATTATACCTTGTTTTTATATTCTCAAAGTTACAGTAGAGTTGCTTCTTTATCCCAGCAGCCATTGGTGCTGCCTGAAAAATTATTTGTACCTGGAATGGCTTAACCTAATACAATTGTAAAAACATTTCCTCTGTTTAATTTGTCACTGTAGAAAATTATAGACTGAGAAGCTTTCCCATAATGCTTTTTACTATCTTCTCTGTACCTCCATCTCTTGTGTTGTTTTTGCTTAACATCTAACCAGATAAAGCATTCTAGAGAAATCAGAAACTTGATCACTAGTCCCAGACATTTTGAGTTGGTCGTAATATTGTTGTTGGATTACCTCAGAAGGTCACTGTGATAGTAAACAAATTTTATGCAAACAATCAAAGTGTTAATCAAAGTGCACACCCATAAAAAAATTAAACCCATCATTTCCTACTGAAATCAGCAATACATTTTATTAACATGTAAAGGTATGGAGACTGGACAAAATATCAATAAGAAGATCCCTACAGTGAAATAAATGCAGAACTCCTGTTTCAGTTTCCAGATCATGGAGATATAATTTAATTCAATATGACATGTGAAGTTTTGTCAATTAGCCAATTACAGTACGTAGATTCCTTTGCACACTTCTCCACATCCATCCTCAGCACATTCCCTGTTCACCTATTTCTTTGCCACCAAGATCTTTGCCTACCATTGCCACATTTAAAAATAGTGTCTAATGTTGCAGTTTTAGATTAATTCAAGATACTAGTACAACACACACATTTCTGATGTTGCAAGAACACTGTAGTCATTGTACTTCCTCTTGCCTCATCTTTGCAGAGCACCACCAGAAGGTGATTTGAAATAAATTATGTGCCATTTTGAAGCACTCCATTAGCCATTTTTTCCACAAAGTGGATATGAATATTTTGAAATGTAGTTCAATAACAAGTTATCCAGTGCATTTAATATTCATTGGAAACTTCCTCTCCTACTAAGCTGTAATCAATGGAAGTATATTACAGCCTGCATTCGAAATTATGCTTCTGTATCTTAACATGTTGCTCTTTTCAACTCTATCCTATCAGGCTGATAGTTATCTTACATTTAGAAACAAATACATTCATGAACAATCTAAACCATTTCTAAGATATGATAAGGATGTGATGCAAAGCTTAGCACAACTATATTGAGGGAAATATAAATTTGGTTATTTTGTTATAACACCTAGAGATAAACAGCAGTTCCTTGCCATCAGGAATCACGTTGCCTCAGTTGGTTCTATAGGCCTCTTGAAGATAAATTACTTTTAGTACAACCGATTTTCACATACTATTGCTTATAGTAAGCCACACATACAATTGGCCATCTATTTGAAATGGTCAGATTTGGGATGTTAGCTCTTTAGAATAAAGGTGCCCTTTAGATGTTTCAGCAGTAGCGGAATCACATTTGATGGGATCATTCCAAACACTACTGTGTCACATTTCATGGGATCATTCCAAACACTACTGTGAAGCAGCCATGTGGAGCCAATTGTATATGATTGTTACTTATGATCCCAGATGGAGAAAAATTGAAATGGTGAAGACCAGTGTCATTGACCACTGCCTGAAGTGGACAAATGTTCTGATGTTACAGCAGTGTGATTAGAGAGTATGCAGGAAAGGGGATACCATGCTACGGTGGCAATATCTAAATGGTATCTAATTTGGCTGTGATTCATCTTTACAAGACAGTTTTATTGGGTTGATAAAAATAAACATGTGAAGCTCTTTTTTTTCTTTGCATCAGAGAATCAAAACAAAAGAAGCTGAGAGCAGACATGCAAACCACTTACAGAGTATTTTGATCAAAATATATTTGGGGCTAATTTTTTTAAAGTGTTGGTATACATAGGAAAACTACAACAGAATAAACATAGAGGGAGGTTTCACATTTTAAAAATCTATGTTAAAAGTTTCTTCTGTCTTGAAGGTCTGTATATTCAGAAGAAAATTTCTAACAACCATCTTCCTAACTGGAATGCTTCTGTTGTTCATAGACCTTTCAGTGTTGGGACACTTTCAGTGTTGGGATACTCCTCTGATGAGTTCCAGGATTGTACAATGAAGCTGGATTCACCAAATACACAAACCTAAGAATACTGACCTGCAATGTAGGAGAATTCTTATCAAAGCTTCCCCAACTGAGCACCCACACTTGATCATGTGATCGGTCGTAGTGAAGTTTCACTGGTACTGGGTCTGTACTTACAGCCTGTAACAGGTGAACAAGCAAGAAAATAATTAGCCTCAACTTGATTTTGTAGTTGCATAAATATCACACAAGAACTGGGTGGAAATTATGCCTAAATGTACTCTTCTTGCTGCTTCTTAAATTAGGCTGTCAATTGCTGGAGTCATTCTCTGATTAATTTGAAGCTGAAGCACTTCTGCTTAAACAGTGAACTTTGCTTATTATTTGAGCAATTTGACATGGATATATGTTCATTCTGATCAATTACATTGTATGCCATAACACAGCTATTAAAACACTGGAAACAACAGTGGTGAGTGGCCAAGTGTTTGTTTACATTTCTTAACTCACCACACTTTATCTTTTGTGATTCATGTGAAAACTTTTTGTGTGTGTTTGGATTGTATATTAAGTAGAGAAACAACGGGCGTTTTCCCACTCACCCTGATCCCCCCTATGCCGCACGCTGCTCCCAGTGTGCTGCATCCCAGGCGCACGCCCGGACGTCCCCACAACCCCGTGCTCTACGCGGGGTCATCAAAAGGCGCCCTTTGCAATAGCACCAGGGATGCCGCGCGCTGAGGGGGCGCGACAGCGGCAGCGTCAAGGCGGCTGCACTGTCACCGCTCCTCTCGTGGGGAGTGCCCGGGGGACCACGCGCTACTCTCCTCAAGTAGCGCGGGGCTTACGGTAAGTGGGGAAAGGCCCAACGACTGGATTGACCATGGATAAATCTGAAAAGACATGCATTACTTTGAAGCAAGAAATGTATGTGTTTGCTAAATCCTCCAGCCAGCATCACATTTCTCTAATACTACCCTGCAGTGAATGAATTAAATTAAAATATTGCTATCAACTGTGAAAGAAACATACACAGCATAGCTCATATTTTATCTCCTTGTTCTACATGTAGTGGTTAACAGTAGGTGGGCTCTAATCTGGAGAACTGGGTTGGACTCCCGACTCCTCCACATGACTAGTGAACTCTTAACTGATGGAACTGGATTTGTTTCCCCCCTCTTCCACATGAAGCTTGCTGGTTGACTCTGGGCTAGTCACAGTTCTCTCAGAACTCTCTCAGCCCCACCTACCTCACAAGGTATCTGTTGTGGGGAGAGGAAGGGAAAGGAGTTTGTAAATTGCCTTGAAACTCCTCACAGAATAGAAAGGCAGGGTGTAAATTCTTTGTTGGTGGAGAATGTGATTTTAAAATTGCTTTGAAGTTTATTAAATTGGAGGAGAAATGGTTGTAGTTCTTCTATACGATATCCTATAGCACATTCTTTTATAAGATATCCTATAGCACATTATAAGATATCATATAACACATAGTGTATTTGTCATGCAAAAAAAATACACTAAGGGATTTCATAGAGATGATAAGGGTTAGGATAGGCTTCAGTATCTCTGAATGCTATTGCTTGAGTACAAAGGAAATCTGAACAAGGTAACAAGTGATGTGAGAGTATATTACATGGATTTTACACAGCACAAATATAACATCTTTAAGACATTATAAATAGTGTTTTGGGAAGAACTTTGCACAGCTCTCTTCCCCAAAAAGAGTTTAGATCAGCATATTTCTCTGAACCTGGGTTTTTTAAATATCACTAAATTCTGCCATGGATTGAAGATGATTCCTGCCTTCTGAGTGAATGCCAGCAGGTAGGAAATGCTTTATTTCTCCCGCCCAACCTCTTACTTTTGTTTCTGCTGTTGCATCTGCCATTTTGTGGGCTGCAGGAGATTCTCCATGGAAATTCCCCATGGAGGTTTTCTCTGCTTGCAGCTCATCTGTGTGCTATTTTGCTGTCAAAAGTAGATGAGTAAAGTTTGTTCAGCTTACTAATCCTGTACATGTTTTTTTCCCTTTGGGGAAGGGCTGTCTGCAAAGCTACAGCAACTCAACTAGAGAATCTGCAACATGCACATATTTATATTAATGTAGCTTCACAGACAGCCCTCTCAAAACAAAAAAGGAAAAAGACACATTCACAGGATTGCTAGGCTAAACAGACCTTATTCATCTACTTTTGACAGCAAAATAGCACACAGATGAGCTGCAGAGTAAACTTCTCCTTGGAGAATACCCTGCAATACACGAAATGGTGGGCACCACTGTGAAACTGTTAAGAGCTCTGCAAAGATCCATTTTGGCAACAATCCTTGTGTTCTCCCATGCTGTGGGAATACAAAATCCCAAAATGGATCTTTTTATAATGTCCTACGGACTTTATATTTATGCTGTGCAGAATCCAACTCAGTGCTTTCCACTATTCTTACTGTTTTTGTGTTGTTAGAAAGGAAGAATATTCCAGAATTTAACCTATTTTAATGAGTATCTACCAGAAGGAGAGATGACAGAACGTTCATTAGTGGTTTTGATTTGGGGCTTTTTTTCTTGTTATTTGTTAGTGTCCCCTTGTACTTCTCCTATTATTCTCAACGAAGTTATTTAAGTGAAATAACTCACAGGACTATTTTCCTATCTTCATTAAAAACACACACACAGTCCACCTGTAATTTTTGGTCTCATCATTATGGAACTGTGAAGCACAGCTTGTTTATCAGTTTGATGAGAAGAGTACCAGCTGGCTAATTAAGTGAATCTAATTTAAAGTAATGACGTAGATTCTCAAGATGATGCGCTAATGGCTGGCTGAGACCACCGGCAATACTTAACTGTACTCTTGAGGTGATACCAAAAAAGCTTTGCTTGCTCTAAAGCACAACCTGTTTTTCTTCTTAAGTAAACATAACTCAGTTGCTTACTATCAGTTTCTTTGTTTAAAAAAGGCTGTTAGATAACACCTGCAGGATTTTTTGTGCTCAAATCAATTGTTTTGCCATTGCAAATTGCACAACATTTGAAATAATCACTTTTTACTGGAACACATTAAGCCATAAAATAATATTCTCATGCTACTGTTGAGGTGTGGTTGCTTTTGACTAGATGTTACATCTTTCAAAACAGGTGCCTGTCTGAACTTGATGATATAGAAGAAAGGGATATCTTATCAACAGTGCTCTATTCGGCTCCAATGCACTGCAAAAGGGGTGCCATTTTTGTGATGGAGCCAGAGAAAAGGGAAAACAGCTTCCAGTGGTTGTTTATGCTGCAAACATGATGCAGGCAAGAAGCCAGAAATCCCTCCCCACTTGTAGTTTTCCAGAGCCTAATCAGATCAAAGTCAAGTCCTGAGTCATATCATGAGTTTAATTTTTTGTTTTGTCAAAAGGCTGTCATGAGAAGAATAATCAGACTTCAGTGAAGTCTTTTAAAAGTTTTCCTTTGATATGTTAACTTCCACTTAAATAAAACAATAGGAGAGAAAAAACAGTAAAATCCAGTTATCCTTGGAAAGTGAATTTTAATGTATTTCACTGTATTTCATATACATATTGAATAGTGACAAGAATGGTGATAGTATAATAGTAATTCCAAGTGCTTGTCGTCATCCTCTTTTAGACCAACTGGGCATAACAACTACAAATAAAACGAGGTGCCTCATGAAACATTCCCTTGAACAAGAGAAAATGTTTTATACAAGTTTGGAATTATCCAGTCTTTGCTGGTAATTCTCTTTGGTAAGAGATACCTTTGCATTACAAGCAGAGTGCATGGAGGCAAAGCACAGCAGAGCTTCCCCAGGCATACGTGTGTGTGCTGGCAACAAAGAAAACTTGGCGTCAATTCATAATTTCTAACTAATAAGAGGAGTCTTCATTAGCCATCTCCACTCTGGATAGAAAAGTGAAGAGATAGGTTCTATATTCTAATCTGTCTAGCTCAGGGGTAGGGAACCTTTAACACTCAAAGAGCCATTTGGACCCGTTTTCCACGGGAAAAGAAAACACTTGGAGCCGCAAATAATTTTTTGACATTTAAAATAAAGATAAGACTGTATATATTGGGCTTTTAAAACCTTTTTTACCTTTTTTACCTGCAGGGCAGGCAAGGATGGGGCCAGCAGCTCGGCCTTGCCGGCCGCCAGGAAAGCACCCACCCCGCTCGAACAAGGCGGGCGAGAGGGGAAGCCCGCGGCGTGGCCCAGCCAGCCGCGGGCAATTGGTGCGCCCGCCCTGCTGCCTGCCCGGATGAAGCCGGTGGCACTCGTGGAGCCGCAGTGCAAGGGCAGAAGAGCCACATGCGGCTCTCGAGCCGCAGGTTCCCTACCCCTGGTCTAGCTGGATGGTGAGAGGTGCTGTCTGCATCTCTTTGCACACATGGTGAAGATGGAAGGTGTGTGTAAGAAAGGTGGAGAGAGGAGGAGAAGAAGGAGAAGAAGCAATCTACACATCAAAGGTATAGTGTCAAAGTGGTAGAGAAAGGTGTCTAGAGTCTTGACCCCCTCTAGCTATCTGACTCACTGATAAGTCCTCCTCTGTCCCTGAGGCAGGAAACAGCATACAGACTTTCACTTCCAACAGTCTTTCTGTGGTTTTGGGGGGTATTAGTGAGAAAATGGTATTTCTCAACATCTGGAATCTGAGATCCCTTAAGGTGAGATGGAGGAAAGTGCCATCAAGTCACAGCTGACTATAGGGTTTTCTAGGCAAGAGATTCAGGGGTGGTTTGCCATTGTCTTCCTCCGAGTAGCAACCCTAGTATTCTTTGGAGGTCTCCCTTCCAAATACTAACCAAGACCAACCCAGCATTTTGAGATAGCCTGAGCCATCTGGGTCAGGGAAAGTGACCTGGTGATACCAGGACTGAATCTTAGACTCACATGACACATTCTGGTCCACTATGCAGAGCACAAATAAAATGTCCTAGGAACATCTTTTAAAAAGTCATCTCATGTTTTGTCTGGACAGCACAGCCAAAAAAGGCATCAGAGAAGAAAGAGGCTTTTTCCATCCCTGCAACTATTTGCTGAAGGTTTCCTCAGGGTATTTGTTCTGCATGCTCCACTGCTGGGACCTTTTAAGCCCAAAAAGTATATGGTTGTACTCAGGTTGTACTGCTGATGCCAGCAATATATAACTTTGAGGAGCTGTCTTTGAAGACACACTCACACAACATGAAAATCTGCATGCATTCTGAAATTGTGTCTGTGTGTCTTCCATGTCAGCTCTTCAAAAAAAAAGGTGGGACTATATACTGCAGGAATCAGCAGGATGAGCTCAGTACAACATATACTTTTTGCGCTAAAAAGGTATCCAGCAGCAGAGTCTGCAGAGGGGAAACCTTCAGCAGTGCCATACAATGTCAGGGGCAAGCAGCATAGGAAACTGACCAGGCGGCTTTAATGGTCAGGCATGAAAAATAAAATATTTCATCAGGTCGTGAACTCTGCACAGCAAGAGAAGATAACTCATAGACAACTTAAAAGGTCGGTAGTTTTGTGTCCTCAAAATAGGACCACTCGAGCTGAAATAAGGCATCCCGAGGACGTCTTTGGGAAAAAAGTTCTGCAGAGTTCCTCCCCAAGATGCTTCCCCCCAATACTCAAGATGTATTATTTGTGCTGTGCAGAATGGACCAATGTTTATCACTTGAGCCTTAGACATTGCAAAACATCATAAAGGTCTGTGGGGTATATAGAAAATGTTAATTTCCCCCCTACAAAGTAATTTGTACAAGGAAGCGTCTTCTTTTTTGTCCTTTCTCAGCCTGAATAATCTTATGCCTACATTTTGCCTACAATGGACATTTAGTTCTAGGATACTTTCTGTGATAGTTTTGCTTTTCAAAGGTTTGCAATATTGGGCTAAGAACAATGTGAACCTGAAGTGGAGCCTCAAACACTCAAATTAAAAGCTAATTAATATGCACTAGAAAAATACACATTACTCTTCAGATAAAATAGTCATGACAGTTGTCTACTGTACTAGAACTGATATCATATGTATATTTTTCCTTCCTTCTTTAAACAAACTCTCTTCTTCTGGCTTTAGTGGTACTTATAGCTATCTCCCACTGTTACAACATTTTCTAGAGGCCATATGCTAGGTCCTGAGTTGTACTTGTAGATGCCATTCTGTAAATTTCAAGATATCAAGATATTATTTTTATGTGTAAAGTACCAAACATTCATTGAAGCTTATACTAGTATGATAGATTTATTCCTATACATTATTTATGAAAATGTCAAGTGCCTCAATTTTTGTTTTTGCTTAAGTTAAAACAAGGGATGTGTTAGAACACAATGCAACTACTTAAAATGTGACATTAAAACCAAATTTGCACTTAAAGTTTGGCAAGATAATTTCTTATTTTCAAGGCAAAGATGCAGTTGTGGGGGGGGGGGTAACAGAAAATAAAAGACATCAACCTTCTGAATAATGTACATATTTGACTTTTCTCTGCAGAGGCATTTCATTGATGTGGAAAGCAAAAATAAATAGTTTTCATGGTACTGGACTGGTATAGAATCTAAATACTTCATATTTAAGGCATACATATTTGAAGATTTATGTCTAAAGGCAAGAAAAACTCCTAGTGCTTGCAAAAAAGAGAATACAATAGCATATTATTATATGATAAAGAAAGTAGGAATGTTTCTATGATATTCCACATAATGCTGAGCCAACTCTTCCAGTCAAAGTGCCAAAGTGCTTTAAATTAGTTCTACCTCAATTGTGAGATTTCATCTGTAAAATGGCAGTGACTGCTATTTCTTCCATGGCTAACAATGCTCTTTGTCAAACTGTTCTACTATCTTTCCTAGTTTTAGCAAGCTGACAAATTATATGTACTTAACTATTTTCTCTATTCATCAAGAAATGTCATGAGAATCAGTATCACAGAAATGGTGGTGATGGAGCACTTTAAATAACAAAGAAGATGGTATTATTGTAACTGCCATCCAAAATAATTGTGCATATGGAGGATTAAGTCTGAAAGAGGACTTTATGGAGAAGATCAGGACCATTAGGTAAATAATTTGTTTGTTACCAAAGCAAGCCTTATAAATACTCCAAGAGTTTCTAACCCAAAGGTTGTTTTCAGTACAATGTAAATAGGGAATAAGATATGCACAGTACTTTCAACAATGGAGCTAATCTAAGTTCTGGTTTTGGAAAAATGATGATCAACATTTGGGAAGGGGAAAGGCAATTTAAACTGCAAGTCGAATCAAGCTAGGGAAGGAGTGGAGAAGATCACATTAATATGATTAAACACTGAATTCCAGGTGTACCCATTGGCATAGTGAGGGGGAACAAGAACTGTGGCCTGGACCCGTTTGGGATTGGAGCACAGTTAAAGGCCATCTACTCCCAAACTCCACTTGGAGCTTGGGAGCGGGCCAGCTGGTCAGATCCCACCCTCAAACTCCAAGTGTTCGATTGTGGGGCCAGACACCCAGTCCCAATCTCCATGAGAAGTTTGAAGCAGCCTCAGCTGACTCAATTGTTACAAATTTAAAATCTCCAATGTTATAAGGAAGTTTGAGAAAACCGGGAACATGGGTCACTGTGATGGACAGGAAGCTGTCCTGTCCTTGAAGAAAAAAGTCAGCCACTCAGATGAGCCCGTTGGAATGTTGCTATAGCATCAAATCACCTTTGAGAAGTGGGATGAAATGTTGGAGGGAATAATAAAGGAGATTATAAAAAACTGAGTTCTGCCTTAGAGAGAGAGCACTGACAGCTCAGGGCTTGGCTTGGGAAAAAGAACAACAAAGTGAAAAGTAGCTGCCTGATAATGTGACAGAGTGGTTTAGCTGTATTTCTGGGAGAGAACAGGATGCTTGGTTGTTAGGCCTTTCTCTGGGATGAGTAGACCTTGTACAATTTAGGCCTTTTCCGCACAAATCACAGTGTTTCCAGGATGATAATAAAATATTTTCTTCATAGAGTTCTGCGCTTTTCTTCCCCTAGTTGGTTTTGAAAATGTTTCCAAGCAGCTTTTTCTCCATTGCTTCAGAAAACACTTTTACCACATTGTTTTTTTGCTGAAACATTTTCAAGCTAGTTTTTCTCACAGCACAAACATTTTTGAAATGTTCTTTTTGCCCACCAAAATGGCAGACCACTATCCATACCCCCTGTGTAATCGACCAATTCCCCCTTCAGCACTTTCTTCACCATTTTTTTTGTCCCTCACCTTGCTGCTTCACCCCTCTCCTCTTAATTTCTAGTTTCTTGGCTTTTCCCTTTTTCGATTTTTGGGACCATCGAATCAGCAATGCTATGAATCATCACTGCAGCACATGCGTAAAAAACACAAAAACAAATTGCCATCAGGAAACAATGTTTGGAGGAGGAGAGTGTGGATGTACTTTGTTGTAAACGATGGGATCAAAACATTTTGGAAATGGGCTAAGAGTAGTGTGCGGAAAAGGCCTTCATCTGGTTCTGAAGAAAAGGAAGGAAGCTGTGTGTGGAATCCTGTGTGTGAAAGAAGATCCAGCTTAGTGTGGCTAGTCAATAAAAGTCTGTGCCTGAAAGAATTGGAGAAAAGTCTAACTACTCTCTGAAGTCATAACCAGCTTAAAGTTTTGTGTCTCAGCCAGGTTTTTACTATGCCTACCTGGAAACATGTGCTGTTGTTGTTGTTTTTTCCTTTAAAACCACCTTCTTAGTTGTTTATATATTAATCCAGTCTCATTAGTCCAGCCTCAGTGATCTCAATAATTTCCTTGTGCACCACAAAACTTACCTCACAGCAACCAACCCAGAGCTTATGCAACCCAAAGCTTATATATGTAGAACACCAGGAAACTGAGGGAAAAGTTTAAAGTTCAAAACAAATCTATATTCCAAAAATCTTAGGCAAATGCATGCATCCCCTCAGTAGATTTTCTTTAAAAAAAAGATTATCACAGTGATGATTAAAATTTTAATAGCAGCCATGTCTTTCAGTTTCTGATTTTCCTTCATTTTGTGAAGATGACAGCAGAATTTTTAGCAGCTGTGTAATGCCTATTCATGAAATAGAAGCACAGCTGCATGCAGAAAAGTTACATTTGTATTTTAGAACATGAAAAATACTCATCCCAAAATGATCCTAAGATGGTTCTTTGTGTTCTGAAATGTAATGCTAATGTACTTTTGTTCTCTGGAGAATGGAGACAATTTTTATCTTCATATCTGCAATTGGTAGAACATGCTCACAAGTGACAGGCATCTAAACTTCCTGGTCTAAAGTTACAAAGGCTGAAAATTGTTTACAATGATACCAAAAGCAAACTTAGACCATGCTCATCTGCCTGTACATATCTAGGACCATACATATGTACATTGCATGCACACATACAGAAATTCATAGACTATGAAGTGTAGGATCAGAGAAAACTCTTTTTTCCCCAACATTTTTGAAATTTAATATTTGCTTCTCGCTGTTTAGTCTGCATCTTATGTCTGATGTAATGTTTAAATGTTTTAACTATTTACTACGTATATTATATTATAACTGAAGTTCGTGTTAGCTGTATTGTCGAAGGCTTTGTGTTAGCTGCCTTAAGTCAGCTTTGGTCAGGGAAGACAGCATATCAAATTCAATGAATAAAAAACAAATACATTTATATTAAATATATTCTTCAACTCATAATCCCACAATCTACGTTTTGAGTTTATAATATGCATACATATTTTTTTGGCCATGGTTCTGAGTCTGCAGTTGCTGTCATGAAAAACAAGGATGAATTGCCCTTGGAAGAATTTCTAGGGAGATATGATAGATATATGCACCTGGGTACATAGGACTTATTTCTGGAGTTCTACTTGAGCACATTAAAGGTCCATAAGAGAGTGAGTTTCATTCCTTATCAGCATGTACATTGTGAAATGCTAGAATATGTGCATAGTATTTTCTCTTAGGTGTCCTCTCATTTCATACTACAAGACACTGCATTATCAATACAACATTTTAGGGGACTGGGTCTGTATGAACTGTAATCCTCCAAGCCAAGCACAGCCATCAACAATGTTTTGGAGCATATCCAAACCACAGCACAGTTCTTGCTTTTCTTGCTTTCCAGAGATTAAAAAAAATAGAAGAGAGTCAGCCCTCCCCCCTTACAAACACGCTATAATATAGAGTTAGTGGGCCACATTCATCTTGGATGGTTATATGCCATGAAGGTTTGTTGCAGGTATTACCTTTCCCAGTCTCTTTTCCCATGTTATTTTATCTCAATTGGGCCTAGAGTAAATACAGAAAATACAGAAAATGCTCTGTCCATTACAACAGAGTGTGTTCAATTGGGCTAAGTGTATGTTCATTCAGCTGACATGAATGGATCCTGCAGCATAACTTTGTTTGTAGCTCACAATTGATACAATAAAAACAAACAATATTAATATAGCACCTATTGTGAAGTTCTAATTGCATAGCATGTCATACTGGTTGAATCAATAAGCAAAGTAGGTCAATAAGCAAAGTTCTGTGCCTCACAATAATTAACATCAGATGCTATAGAGAGAGTTAAAATGATAAAGGGAATTTATTGGGTGATCAGTAGTTCCTGTCTAGTCATTCGGTGCTGAAGAGTAAATTAAGTTGAAAATGTATTCTAATGTTCCTAATGTTAGGAACAAAATCCACCAGACCATGGCCACACAGCCCGGAAAACCCTCCAGAATAAGTTGAAAATGATTTCCTGGCATCTTATCAGTTGTTAACAACATCTAGTTTTAGCAGCCTGACAACACATTCTGTACCATATGCTGGCATTGCCAAAGTGTAGAGCTTGTAATTGTTATTATAGGGTAATGTGGACTTAGTCTGCCTACAAATAACTTTTAGTGGATTTATGTAAAGAACCAGTGGAAGCCATCTTGAAAGAAAAAATGCAGTGTTATTCTTGATATCAGTTTGTAGCTCTTGATGGCTAGTAGATGACTAGTAGCTGCTGAGATACTTAGCTGCCTTTATTTTTGGGGTTACTTGATTTTCCTCTTTCAAACTTCATGTACTACAGTTGAAGCAATACCTAAGTAATTTTTTCAGTGCATTTTGAATTCAGCAAATGTGTGCTTTTTGAGGAAAATACATTTCATAAACCATAGTGTGTTCTTAATTTAGGAAAAAGCTAATCAGCATTTTGTTCTCACTTGCTGGGATGGTTTCAAATACTTTGTCTAGCAGAAACTTACCTGCACAACCTTTTGGGATTGCACATCTACAATCAGCACTCTGTCCAAGGTGGGTTGAGTTACGTATATGAATCTGTCTTTCACATTAACAGCAGATGCCCAGACACATTGCTGGACTTCATCCTCCTCAGCTTTAGGGCAAACTTCATCCTGGAAGAGGAAAGGTGGGGGAGGGAGAAGTATGAAAGAATGCAAATAACTTCAGGAAACAATAATTGTGAAGGATGTTTGTTACAAATGTGCTTTGTTTCTTCAATTCTAAAATACAAAGGGAACGAGAATAGTTCTGTCAGAAGAAAGGCAAAATCCAAACTATTTTAGGAGCTAACTGTGCTAGTTTGAAATTTCAAGTACAGTCTCATTCAAGAGTATTCATCTTTTGGAAATCTGAAGAATAGTTTGTCTCTAGAAGCTATTTACCACTACTCAGCTGTTTCCTTCATGGCTGAATTATGTCTTTCTAACAGAATAGCTTGTATTATATTTTTAGTAGTTCTTTGGTGCCCTAGCAATTATCATTTTTTAAAAAGCCCTCAAAAAGTTCAGTGGTGAAAGCCACTGCAAGGGGCTAACTGCAGACAAGCATGCCGAAAAAAAAAAGAACAGTTCTCAAAGGCCACCCCAAGTAATGTGCATCAGAATTATGCAACCTGGGTACATTCAGAGCATGGATCACCATGGCTAGATCACCATAGTTGCCATCTCTGCCAAAACTGATAAAAGATTTTGAATGCCACAGAAAAGGCCTGAACCTCCAGCCTTAGGCCAGGACCCATCAGCATCCCCAAGTTACCAGTTTGTTCCTTCTGGGGCATGCAATCTTTTTCAGGACAGGCTTGGTTCAGAAATGAGTTCTTTATGCCAAGAATTCACTTCATCTTTTCTTAATTGAGACAGTTCATAAAAAATTAGCACACGTCTGTGACTTGTTCCTGACCTAATATCTTTTGTTTGACACTTCGTAGCAGGCAGCTGTACTAGCAATCCTTATGGAGTGTCAGAGAAGGATGACTTTAAGTGAAGAATAGGTTTCAGTGATTGATGAGCTCTTAACCAAATATCTTGCTTCCTTGCACAGGAAATTCTTTGAAATGATGGAGATGGGTGGTGGGAAAAGCTTGTGACATGCAGAAGAAATTAATACTTGGAAATGTTCTTTTAAGAAATGAAAGATACAGGTTATTCTAGCATTCTGTGGCATTTGTGTTTGATGGTTTTGCTTCAGTACACACTTCAGGCTAAGGCTCAACTCCCCACATCAAAGTGAGACATAAATCAATTTCCAAGACCTGCTTAGAATGCACTTGCTTTTAAAAACAGTTAGCAGTCATTACTTGTTGCTTGACATTTCTTGACTCCTTGTATTTTTTTTTAGAAATCACTCTACATGATCACCCTTTGGAATATATTTAAAGATTCCTTGTAGACTAATGTTAGCAAAATACAAATAAAACAAATACAAACCTTTGTCAGTATTGTAATCAAAGCTGGATTCCTTCCCTTCTCAAGCAGGAAGGTTTTGATGATGAACCCCACCACTCATTTTTACTTCCCACCTTTCATGACTCCAAGGATACTCAGTCCAATGCTGCTGGTAGGAAACTAATTCACTTGGCCATCAAGCTCAACAAACTTTGGCTTAACTGCTTAAAGTGCTATGCCCACACTCAAGATTTCACCTTTGTTTCTCCTCATGAGTGTAGTTTCATTGACTATCTCCTCACTTTCCCGAAGTTGAGATCATCTGTTCTATTTTTCCAGATTGGAGATCTTCTGCTGGGTGATCATCTTCCCCTTAGACTTGTTTTATCACATCAAGAGGGCAGAAATGCAGCTTCCTCACCACCTAGTGAACTGCCCCCCAGATTAGTTTGGACACCCAAGCTGGTCTTAGCCACCCAAAACTTACTCAGTTCCCCTAGCTTAGCTAGCCTTAAATCCTCTGTCCTCTCTGCAGATTCCCCCCAGGAGACAATTACTAGGTTTGAAGACCTTCTTAAACAAATTGTGTATGGTTTTTGATGTCCACTGAGGGGAAACCCAGCAAAAACAGAAAGAGAACATCTTGGTTTGACAGAGAGTGCCTGGAGCACAATAGTCGAATTCACTCCTTATATCGGAACTTTAGGGCTTCTGGAGACCAGGATCTCCTTGTCCTGCTCATAAATTGTAGGAACAACTTTCACCAATTAATTAGGAAGATCCAAATGGAACATGTCAACACTCAAAGGGAACATTTCAACTCTGCAGTAACTTCCAACAACTCCAAGCTACTCTGGGCTATCCTAAATAATTTTCATCGAAGTAAGTCTCCTACCCCTACCTGTATTACCCCCGATATTTGGCATCACCATTTTAGCAAAATTTTTAATGATGATATTTTAAGCAATGGATCTCCTTCACCTATTCCTTTAGATTTGCCTAGTTGGCCTTCTGTCTCATCTCAAGAAGTAGTTGAGCTGTTAGAGGACTTAAAAGGAAGGAAAGTCCCTGGCCCTGATTTTATAATCCCAGTGATTCTGAAATTTCATACCAATTGGTGGGTCCCTATCCTGGCCACTCTTTTTACCTGAGTAAACAGCTCAGGTATGCTCTCCAAATCTTGTCTGTCTGCAACTGTGTTTACCATTCATAAAAAGGGAAGTCATTCAGAGCCTGCCTTCCGCCCCATCAACCTTCTCTCAGTGATAGGGAAGATTTATGCTAAATTGTTACTGAAGAAACTTCAGTCATGGCTCTCCCAGTCCGGTGCAGTGGGAGCTGAACAAATAGGCTTTTGTAAAGGGAAGTCTTCTCTGGACCATGGCATGGTGCTATTACACCTCAATCAATGCAGATAGCAAACTCTACACTGCCTTTATTGATTTAAAGACTGCCTTTGACTCTGTGCCGAGAGCACTTCTCTGGGCAAAACTGGCTGCCCTCAACATTGATGCCAGACTCCTGTTCTTAATTAGGCAACTGCACACTAATACCAGTTGCCGGATTAAGTGTTCCCATGAAGGCCTTTTGACAGATAGTATTTCAATTTCCAAAAGAATAAAACAGGGCTGTGTCCTGGCTCCCACTCTTTTCAATATTTTTTAAGTTACCTCCCCTCTGCTCTTTCAGCAATGAACAGCCATGCCCCAAAACTGGCAACATCCCATGTATCAATTCTGCTCTATGCAGATGACCCTGTCCTCTCTCGATCCAGAGTTGGCCTCAGACACTTAATGAAGCGCTATGTGGACTACTGTGAATCCAATAGACTGACAGTTAATTATGAAAAAACCAAGGCTTTGGTTTTCTCTAGGTGCTTTAAGAAGCTCATATGAGCAATGAACAGCACCCAAATTTAACAGGTTAAGTGCTCTAAGTACCTAATTCACATCCAACAGTATTTCAGCGTTACTACGCTTCTTCTACAACTGTGGCCATTCCTTAATTCCTCCTGCCCTCAAATTTTTCAATGCCAAAGTCCTTTCGAGATTGCTTTACAGTCCCAATTTGGATTCAAGCTGTTAACCACTCTTTGAATTCCCTTCAAATTTTTTCATAAGATAACTGGACTCTCAAATTGAGTGCCTTATGCAGCCCTTTGCCTGGAGTTAGGTCAAAACTCCTTGGACTCAGCCACTTGGCTGAGGGCTTTTAGATTCTGGCTGTGAATTCATTTTCTCTCAGGCCGTTTCATACGACGCCCTTTACGTTTTATGGCGCCCTGGGTGACGGCAAAAAACGCTATTCCCCAGGGAGAGCCATTGGCACGAGGCGCTGCTGCAACGCAGCAGCAGCCATTACCTGGCTTCGCTCCCCCTCCCCAAAGAGAGGCGAGACATCGGGCCGCTGGCTAAAAAAACAACCCTTTAAAGGGTTGTTTTTGCCCAACTTTCGCGATGATGCCCTGTGGCAGCTGGTGCTAACGAAACCGCCCGGGGAATGCGGCTGTTTACTTCCCTTTCCCACTCACTGCTTGTCCCCGTCGTCAGCCATTGCTGGCCTGCGAAGCCCCCCTCCCACTCACTGTCCTCCGACCCGTGATTGGAGGAACGGCGAGGGCCTTGCAGGCTCGAGGACGGGCCAACTGATTCCTGCAGCTGAATGAACAGGCAGTTTGAAAGCGGAGATGGCCTCCGCCCCCACGCCGGACAGAATTGCTTGCTGGCGTGCTACAAGAACCCTGGGGAACCGCGTCGCGGAGCTTGACCTAAGACTGTAATTCCCTGGTCCACTGCCTGCTCTCTGACACCCATTCCAACCCCTGGTTTTCCATAATCAAAGAAAAAATGGCTTCTATTGGACTGTCAGTGGATTCACTCTGCCTTTGTCCTATTCAGAAGCTTATACAAAATTAAAAGGTCAACTATTGGATAGAGAGTTCTCAACCCTAATCACTGCAGCCAAGAAAACTTGCTCCTCCCTGTATTTTTCTATCCCATTTTAACAGGGTCACTTGGCACACTACCTGTATTGCTTAATAAACCCTGTTCAAAGGAAAGCCATAATGCTCACCAGGTTTAATGTTATATCTTCCGCCTTGTTACATGCCAGATTTAACAAGCAAGAAAAGTCTCAAAGATTGTGACCGTGACTATGCATAGACTTCCACATGTCAGTTTTTTGAAAAGAATCTTCTCAAATATGGTAAACTTGTTTTTTTTTCATATCATATGAATGCTATTTTTTCCACATGATATAATTAACGTTGCGTATCCGCTACAAAGCAGTCACTAACAATCTCCGCTAAATTATATCTTACTTCCTAGCAAATTATTACTCCTCACATTTTGAATTGTTTCCAGTTCCCTTAATTTGACTGTTGCTGATGCCCAAAAATCGATGATAATACAAAGTACAATCAAAAGGGTTTTTTTGTTTTAAAGGAATTTTTAAAACAATCTGATAAAGTTGAGCTGAACAATCTCTTCTTATCATAGTCTCAAATGTGAGGCTTCATTAAAATGTCACAAGTGATTAGATAATGGGATCAAATAAGGTTCTCTTAAAATAAAGGAATGAAATCTCTTTTTTAATTAAAAAGTAATTGATACACCTTTTTCTAATTTAGTTTCTTTGTAAAAATAATTTCTGATGCTATCTAATAAAATATTAATCTATTTTCACTGCTTCATGACACTTTTTTAATCCAAAATTTTTTCAAGCCTAATACAAATTAGCAGAATCAACAAAGCAAAATATTCAGCATTTCTAGATATTACTATCTGAAGTTGAGGGAGATCTGCAGAGAATTGATTTACTAGATTCAGCTGATATGAACACCTTGGCAAGATTGCCTGATAACTCAATAGACTCTGAGCTGATGCATATATTATGAATTAGCTTGGATTCTTGTAATAATTCTGCATGTGATTAATTTACTTCCATGAGCAGTACTTTCACTGGAAAAGCATGCTTCTTAATATGTTACACTTAGGTGGGTAAGACTGAGGCTCAACTGAGATGAGATGTTGGAAGTTCTGAATGCTGAATTGAAGCAGTACCTTCTCAAGCTACTTGCTAATCCTCTTGCAAGTTTCCCTCAGACATCTAGTGTGGACAAGTGGGTAGAATGTTGAATTAGGATCAGAGAGAACTCAGAGTTTTCCCTCTGCCATTGAAGTTCACTGGGTGATCTTGGCCCAGCCGCTCTCTCTCTCAATCTAACCCAGGGGTAGGGAACCTGCGGCTCTCCAGATGTTCAGGAACTACAATTCCCAATTGGCCATGCTGAAAGGGGCTGATGGGAATTGTAGTTCCTGAACATCTGGAGAGCCGCAGGTTCCCTACCCCTGGTCTAACCTATGCCACAGGGAAGAATAATGTATGCTGCTTGGGTCCCTATCAGGGAGAAAAGTGGGGTAGATCAAGACAGAGATAACAACAACAAGTAGAACTGCTGGGATGACAAGATGTTGTGAAAGCAGTTGGGATGGGGTGACGTTAAATCCATTCTGCTTTCATACCATGATTCTGATGCATGGTTCTAAAAAAAAAGAGCATTCATGGATCTTGAACTGTGCCATCTAGTAAATCCTAGCAAATTGGTTAGTAAGCTTCAAATTTGAAAAAAAGACTGGCACTTTCATTTCATATATATACTACATATAAATTCATTTTTAAACCTCAGTTCTACTGAGTATGCTTAAACCTAAGTGTGCACATCTGTGAGACTAGAAATTCCATTTCTTTTTGCTACGAAGATAGTGTTTTCTTAAATCAGAAAGTCAATGTTCTTTAACAGCCAAGAACCTTTTAAGCATGGGATGCTATAAATACACTAGAAAAATGAATCTATAAGAATTTGGGACTCTGTCCAGCTTGAAAGAAAGTGAAAGGGTGAATACCTCTTAGTACTTGCATCTGAAGAAACTATTTGCCACTTCAAAGCACTGCATATCTAATGTGCTGTGTAGTGGTAGATGCTTAACTCAGAAACAGCTTGAAATCTGTTCCCAAGATTCAGCCTATGCATCAGAAATGTATGTATTAAAACAATGCATAATTCAAATAGTTGCAAATATGTTTTCATCCTCTGTGAAGGCCCTCCCATGAGAAAGATGTTTTGAAACAACATAGCATGAGTTGCCTAAAGGTGCATTGTATTCAAAACAGTGAGTAGAAAAAAACAGTTTTCCCCGCTTGTTAAGGGCTTCATGTGATGGAGCCTCAGATTATTTATAGGACCTTAGCCATTTTAAAAAAATCTTACCCAATAAAGCTGCCTTACAAAAAAAAGAGAAGGAATACCAATGTGATTTTGTTTCCACTATAAGGAAACATCTCATGATATGTAGCTGTGCATATCTGTATTGTATACTTTACTGTCATGCATCTGGCAAGCTTCACATTTGGAATTTATTTACAAAATCTCTTTAGAAAGGTTATATGATGAACTCATTAATTTTTCATATGTTTCATATTTACCTCAGTTGGCTTCTCTAAAAATTGAAAACTGTCATGAAGACTAGCCTTGAAGTGGCCTTTCGTGAATGCCCCTGCAACTGGTTCGAAGGAAAGTCATGATACAAGATTTTTTTCATCATCAATCACAGCTGACTTATGATGATACCATGGGGTTGTCAAGGCAAGTTCAAATGTGGTTTACCATTCCCTGCCTCTGCATTGTAATTCTGGACATATTTGGCAGTCTTCCATCCAAATACTAACCATGGTTGACCCTGATTAACTTGAGAGATTTGATGTGATCAGGCTAGCTGCAGCCATCCAAATCAGGACACTATGAGAATACCAGATTTTAATGTTGAATAAATAGTTTTCCATTATGTTTGTG
The DNA here is from genome assembly GCF_021028975.2 of Sphaerodactylus townsendi. Taxonomy (NCBI): domain Eukaryota; kingdom Metazoa; phylum Chordata; class Lepidosauria; order Squamata; family Sphaerodactylidae; genus Sphaerodactylus; species Sphaerodactylus townsendi. The sequence continues at coordinate 42,114,032 of NC_059434.1, read as the reverse complement.
AAAAGTCAGAATGTTAAACAGGAAAAAAAAGTTTGATGTGTTAATACATTATGAATTCTACTCCAAATAATCTGGCGGTTAGCAAATCTTGCTGTGGTTCCAGTAACATTTATTAAGATAAACTTTTACTTGAACAAGTATTATGCAGTATTCAAGTCATCTTTATTCTTATGACTGAAGTTATAGGTGCAAAAAAATAGTTTTAACAGTTTCACATTTAGTTAGTATTGAACTTTGCACATGCATCTACTCAGTGGGGCAATTCCCTTTTCCTGGGGACAGCTTTAGGATGGGAAAATAGTATTGGTAGAAGACAGAGACCCCTCTTCCTGTACCATGATCTTGATCCAAATTGGGCTCCTATAGCATTTCAAAATGGAGTTTCCATGGAGAACCTGAAGATGCTGTCTGACTGTAAGTCCCCATAGTAGTCACATTTTAAAAGTAAAATCTACTTTGGATTTGAAAACTTTGGAAATGCCAGGGATTGAACTCTGTGACCTTATACATGTAAAAACTGGGTGCTCAGCTGTTGAACCGAAGCTGCACCCCTCAAATATACTGAGACATGAACTTTTCTGAATTTTCATATTAATGCAATTAAGCAGAGAAAAATAACAATTTCTTTTTACAACATACTCGCAAATAATGTGACAACTAGCACAATATTTTGTCACAATGAGGCCTTTCAATTGCAATGAATTTTTGACAATGCTGAAGGAACAAATCAAGTTGCCTTAAATTCAAAAAGTAGAAGGAAATGATGAAAAATAATTGTTGACATACATGCATAATACACCCACACACAAACTTCATTACATGAATGAATCTTTTCTCTCTTTTTCTCTTTACAGTCTTGGAGAAGGGGTTTAAAGGCGATATGGAAAGGAAAAGAAATAAAATATGGCTTATATAAAATGTACTAATCGCAATAGTCATCATTCATCCTATCATTAATTCTTAACATCTAGACTGGATACTTTCAAACTTCACACTGTTCTCATTTTCAGCTGAGAAAATTCTCAGATACTTCTTAAATAATCAGGTTTTAAATTAGCTATCCAGAAGAAGAAAGGTCTGTGACTTATTTTTAGCTATGTCGAAGTACTTTCACTTAAGCTGCATAAATCAAAGCTTGATTAGCTACTGAAAGTATAATTAGGCACAGTAAAAATTATCTTGCTACTGAGTACTGCATGTATATGTATATTTTTAACTTGGGCAATGTCACAGCAGTAGTAAATCCAGCAAGAGGGGTATACCTTTATCTAACTAAAAGTTGGTTACAAGATTGTTAATAAATTAATGAAATAACTGTTAAATCTGAGCAAGAATATAGATGAACATCACAAATGAAGTCCAAAAAGAGAGCTGTAATGTAATGAAAACAACTGAGAGCTCGGTAACACTTTAAGCATGATTAAATTCATCTTAGTATACATTTCGATGGATTTAGAGCTCCACTTCAACAGATGAATAAAGTGTAATGTTGTTATGAAGAAAGAAATTTCCTTTTCCAAAATTCACTGATTTAGTCTCCCTCTTCCTTTTTTAAAAAATGACAGGTTTTCCTTTCATTTCTCTTTGTTACTTCAGCAACTGCACTTCTACTTTAACAAGCCCACTATAGTGTTCTAGCAGGAGGCTAAAAAGGTTTCAGAAGACATTGTCTACTTCCACAGAGCTCCATCAAAATGTAGAACATTTCATTTTCAAAGAAGATTCTTTGCTTTTAGCAATGTCAAGCATGAGGTAGGGACTATAACTGAATATATCAGAATACTTGCCTGGAATCCAAGGAGCTTTTCACTTGGTTTAATGTGTCTCTGGAATTCACATTCTACAGGTTGTATCACCTTGATTCCATCTTCATAAAACACATAGAACATATTCCCAATCCCCAGACCTTAGGAACAAAAACATATTTAAAAGAACAAAATTAAACCATCTGAGGGGGGAAAATGAACAAAACAAATATGTTTGGCCAGAAGTGCTTTAATTAATGTTGGTGAGGTTCATAAAGATAACTTGATGGGAATTTTTTGAGGGGCAGAAATGAAACCACAGAGTGGTCCACATATTATCATCCACTGGAGAAACTCAATGGCTTCATGAACATCAATCTGGAAATACAAGGCAATCTTTGAAAGTAACAGTGTGGAATTCTTTGTAATCCTGGAATAAAGCTAAAGTAATCCCTTATGCTTTCTCATTGGGTTACATGTTAGGGCTAAAATGAGCAATGACACAAGGATCTTTCCCACAAGCTACTCCTGATTTCCTTAGACTTTGATCCATAGGGATTTGAATTGGTTTGGTAAGGGTTCTTCTGCATGTCTGTCCCATGTGTATTTTTACAGTTGTGAAATCAGTTTAATTTCTTCTGCATGTGGCTTACATAATGAGGATTTTCAATGGAGGGTGCTGTTGTTATTTGTGGCATCAGAGCATTCCCATGTATTTTTAAAACAGCTCTAAAATATCAATATAATGCTGTGGTGTTTTATTGATAGTTTTCTGACTCTTCAGCTTTCATTTTTTTAAAGTAAGTCTCTTATCCCTTTCACTCACTGAAATAGGTGTTTTCCCTCTACATCTCTAGGAGGAAAAAAGATAGAAACTTACTTTTTTTAAAAAAAGAAAGAAAGAAAGCTGAGAATTCAGAGGACTTGCTTCAACTCTCTATACAACACTATAGCAAAGTGGTGGCGAACCTTTTCGAGACCTAGTGCCCAAACTGCAACTCAAAATCCACTTATTTATCGCAAAGTGCTAACACGGCAATTTAACCTGAATAGTGAGGTTTTAGTTTAGAAAAAATGGTTGGCTCCGAGGTGCGCCTTACTCGTGAGTAAGCTTGGCAGTAGTCAGTGGCTTTGCTTTGAAGTAACTGTGCAACTCTTCCAACAGGTAAATCATGACCCTAGGAGGGTTTACTCAGAAGCAAGTCCCATTGCCAGCAATCGAGCTTACTCCCAGGTAAACAATCGCGCTTTAGTTCTTCACATGAAAATCAGTGGGGTTTAACAGCGCTTAACAGGGTTACTTACACTGCTTCCCCAAAACTAGGGCTGATTCCGCATGTGCCAAAAACAGCGGTGTGAAAACGGTGTGAAAACAGTATAAACCCTTTTACACCGTTTTAAACCCTTTTACACCGTTTTCACACTGTTTTCACACTGCTGTTTTTGGCCCATGCAGAATCAGCCTAGGTCTCAGGTTTAATGCTAATAATTGAGCCCAGCAGCCCAGGCCAGCCTAGATGTGTGTATGGGGGGGGGGCGACTCTGCATGTGCCCCCAGAGAGGACTTTGAGTGCCACCTCTGGCACCTGTGCCATAGGTTCGCCACTACTGCTATAGCATTATACCAATATTTTAAAGTTTTTTTTAAAAAGACCCTGAACGAAAATTTTGGAAGAAAGTGGTTTAACGATGACAACAGCCCAGCAGAAAACGGACAGAAACATTACATTGTATGAAAAGGCCAACTCAAAATTAGCTTCTATTTTAAAAAGTATGGTAAATATGTCTCCAAAAAACTGGAAAAGCAGTTATGGGGCCAGAACCAATTGGGGGTGTGGAAGAAAACCATGGTTCTGTAGAAAAATACGACTTTTTCTAGAATCAACTAGGCTGTAATTGCGACAGGGGGCAGAGCACATGGTGAGCTCCGGAATAGTGAGCATGCGTGCCCTGGGCCAGCTGGGCAGCCAAGCCACACCCAGCCTGATTACATGATGCACACGAGTTCAAAGGGTGGAGCATGCTCCCTATATATTAGGCAGCACGCAGTTTCTCCGGCCTTCTTCGACGCCTGGAGCAAACTGACCCACTCACCCTCCCTATTTAGGCAGGGTTTGCTGCTTAATTTGTCGCAACCTTGGCGGTTTGGGCAGAGGAGCGCATCCTTATGGGGAGGCCGAGCTTGCGTGCTAGACTTGGGGTCAGGCGGACTCATGGCGCAGGCCGCGGAGGCCTCTACAATCGAGCCTGACACCCCAGCAGGAAGGAGGCCACAACGGGCACCCAGGTGGTCTAGTACCTCTCTGTCCCCTTCAATATGGATTGGGGTTGGTGCCGGGACAGCCAGGGATGCTGACTGGTTGCTCAGATGTGCTCACTTGCCCAGTTTCTGCCTCAATAAAAGGCTGTGGTCCATTTTAATTCCAAGATGTGTCCTGTGGTTATTCACCAGATGGAACCTCTGCACATCTGGGCGCAAAGAATGATGTATTTTATGATTATAATACAGAGATCTCAAATTAAAATATTGCTCCTAAAATCACTCTACTATAGCCATTGTGTACCTTTTGATGTTTTCCTTATATTTTTGTAATAATACATAGACTCTCATAGGTGGATTCCACAGAACATAAATATTAACATATTTAGGAGTTTCCCCATGGAGGTTTCTTCTGCTTGCAGCTCATTTACTTGCTATTTCACTGCACAAAGTAGATGAATTAAGTTTGTTTAGGCCAGAGATCCCTTGCATGTGTCTTTTTTGTTTGTTTGCTTGTTTTGAGGGGGCTGACTATGAAGCTACAGTGACATGACTAGAGTAGCTGCAATATGCACATATTTGTGTTGTCATAGTTTTGCAGACAGCCCCCTTAAAACAAAAACAAAAAAAAATAAAAAATGATATATGCATGGGATTGCTGGGCTAAACAAACTTTATTCATCTACTTTGTATGGTGAAATAGAGAATGGATGAACTGCAAGCGGAGGAGAATTCCCTGCAGCATATGCAATGGTGGGTGCACTGTGAAATTGGCAAGGGCTCCAAACAGCAGGTGGGGAAAAAAGATCCATCTTGGCTTACCACGCTTGTTTTCTTTTGTACTGTGGGAACAAAAAATTCCAAAATGGATTTTTTTAATTTATACCTTGTGGAATTCACCACAGAAATGGAAGGAACTGTTGATGTGGTGTACCAAGACAATTAGCATGACTTCTGGGACCACTGGAAGTAATTCAGTGGAGACAGACAGCGTCTGCCTAGGGCAGGTATAATTCTTTTCTAGGAGTGCTGTTCCAGTTTATCTAAGAACCCAAACAGTAGTGCAATCCATAGAAAAAATGTACAAGAATCTCTGCATTCTCATTCACCAAAGCGATGGTTGGCATTGTGTTTGAACAGAGTGTACCAGAATGTAGAATTTGATCTAATCTTAAATCAGTATTAAGAGGGACACATAACTACCGGTAGCATGATCCAGGCAAAGTTGAGTTTTCCCACTGATTCAAGAAGGAAAGATTTAGGATACAACAAGATGTGACACTGATTGTGCTAAATCTCTGTAAATCAAAGACTGTGGTGGAAAATGTAAAACTCAATCGTATGCCCATTTACTCAACAGTAAAACTACACATTATTGGGGGCATCATGTGCCAGGATTGCAGTCCTCATCTAAAGGCAAGAGCAGGGTTCTCCATTGCCTTTGATTTCTTTATAAAAACAAACATTAAAAATTATTTTCTTCAGGAGGAGGTATGTTAATCATGACTGTAAAGGAAAAATAGCTTAAAATTCGCTTGCGGCATGTTAAAACACAGGTCAGGGAAAGTTAAGTTTCCCTCTACCACTAGGGTTGCCTGGCCTGGCAACCGATAGGCAACTAAGTGGAGTGGGAACATGGGGGCAGTCATCAGTAATGGTGTGACATCTCTTCCAGGAAAACCCAAAAGCAATGCCAGGCCTTTCTAGGAATTACTGGAAATGCTATGGTTTTACCACAGAGTTTTCTGGGCAATTCCTAGAAAAGTGTTATGACATTTCTAAATTTTTTAGGAATTGATGTCACACCATTGCTGATAGCATTCCTTTAATATTTTGTTCCCTGCTAGCTGCTGGAGTGTTAGCAGGCGTGTGGCAACCCTATCTCCCACCCAATTATGCCGTGCTTTGAAGTTTTTTCTCTTCCATTTTGTAAAAAAGCGGAGGGATGAAATGAATTGAATGGTCTGCCACAATGTACATCAGGTTTCTCCTTTTTCATTCACAGCAACCAGGGAAACTTAAGCTGTTTCTGCATAGGCAGAAAACAGTGCCCTAGGGATGGTAAAAATACCATCCCTGGGGCATTGTTTGCAAAGCTGCCGCTGCTGCAGTGCAACAGTGCCATGCTCACACCCCCAAATGGTGTGAAAATGCTGCTTTCAAAACTCGCTCAATGAGCAAGTTTTTTGGAAAGCAGCATCTTCCACCCAGTGTAAAGTGAACGGCACCGGGTGGAAGGCAGCATTTTTCCCTGCACCGCTTTCCCCCCACTCTTACCTCTTCTTGGCTGCCATCACTGTACAGAAGCCAGGGAACACGCCTCCTGGCTTTCATCCCTGGATACATCAGCATGGCCACTGGGGCATGTCCCCTGGCCTCTGTACAGTGACAGCAGCTGAGAGGAGGTGAGAGCAGAAAAAAAGTGGTGGCCCTGTGTGTAGGCTGCCCCCTGGGCTGCTGGGGCACTGGGGCCATTGGCAGAATAGTGTACGAACGGCCCCGGGGGTGCACCGACTGCAACTATGTCAGTGCACCCCTGCTTGTCCGCCCATGCAGAAGGGGTCATAGTGGCTAACTCATGATTTAAAAGTTGCAAACAGCTGTATTAGCCCCCACAAAATAAGGAATCAAATACCTGTACAACATTTACTCAAATGTGAGACTAGAATTCTTTCCCCCCAGTCTGCCACAAAAATTGGGGGCATCTTAACTTTTCATATAATTTACAGTTGAATCCAGTATAACGTTGGAGAAGCTTCTTCCTTTTGAAGTATATATGATAATATCTTTTATTGGGGGCAATCAAATCAATACAAAAAATGTGCAAGCTTTCAAGTGTGACTCAAAGTCAGCTTCTAGATCAAACCAAGATTTGGATTAAGTCTCTTCAGTAAAAATCCAGTTTTTAGCCCCTTTACTACAGCTTCCAAACATCTTCTCTGATCACCTTGCAAACTCACCATTGCTTTTATATGCTTCACATTGCTAGCAGTATATTGTACTATACAAGTAGTGGGTACTACCAGCTTCTTTCTCCCACATAAATTTATTTATCGCTCCAAGTAATTAAACAGCCACAATTCTATGTTATTTTGGGAGTGACACAAGTCAACCCTGTTTGTAAACAGGAAGGGTCAATATTTCGGTCAATATTCTGACTGAAATTAAGCTGGTTGGCTGAATGATTCACAGCTACAGGCCAAGTTAACAGTGCTGGTCATTTGTTACACTGAACAAGAATACATCTGTTTGTAAGATGAAGCCCTGTGTTCACTTAATAATTCAAACCATTCCTATTCTTATGTACATTCATTGAATGTGACATGAGGAGTACTCAGCACTGTAACCACACAGTAGCCCTGTGCAGAAAATTTGTCCAAACACCCCTCCCTTTGATCAGCAACATTTGGAAAGCATTTGTCACAGGGAGGAGGCACACATGTGGACATTTCTTCTGTATGTCTGCACCATGCTTATGACTTGGCAATTACACAGAGACAGGGGCAGGGCACACTCTTCCAGCCTGTCAGTGAGACAATGTACTCATGGGCCATCTGCACTCAGCTAATATAAAGAAAAACAAATTACATGGTACACAGATTATACATAAGTGGTAATGGCAACTTGTAATAGAGGGTGCAAGGATAATAGTTCTTATATTTTGACAGTATATCTGAGCAGCATTTGGGCAGATACATTTGTAGAGCTTTTGTTAGGTAAAAGCAATAGGCAGGGGGGGAAGGGACCAAAATTTTAAAATCCTACAATCATGTTTTTTCCCCCACAAAATAAGGTTTTTGTTTTATTATTGACAACTGGTTATATGAGATAACTAGAAGTAAAAGGTTATTTACAAAGAATGGGAGAGAAAAAATACTATAATTCTCTAGTTATAGTCTGCTAGCTAGAGATTTAACATATACTATAGAACTATAATTCTCTAGTGATAGTCTGCTAGCTAGAGATTTAACATACACATACAAGACAATTATTACAGAATGGGAAAATATATATTAGTACCTTCCTCTCTCCACAGTATGTTTGCAACTGCAGCAGTAAAGAGAGAAAAGAAGACACAGATGAATATGAAAAAAATCACATGCAATGGCACATAAGTTTTTGCAGTAACAAATATGATACATTTGTCGTACAAAATAAATTCTAAAACTCATCATTTATTCAATCTAGTCAGACACAAGCTTGATATTCGCTATTTGAAATCAGCCATTTGGAGGCATTTTTCAAGGAGGAATATATTTTATGTAATTCAAAAAAATTACTTTCATTTACATTTTTTCCTAAAATATCAGCAATAGCTAGAGATGTTTGAGCTATGATTCTGATATCTATTGAGTGAACAACGGGATCCAAAGTATTTTAGCATTGAACAGAAGTACTTTAAAATACATCAGTTGTGCAATTAAATAACACCTGCATATTAGTACTGACCTAAATCGTTCCTTGGAAGCAATCCCTGGGTGTGCATCTTTTTAAATACATACGCATATATATTTGGAAAAACCTGAAAAAGGCTGAATTCTTCTGTTTTTTTATGTTTTTCAAAAATCTTTGAGTCTATTAAATCTGTGTATTTATTTATACTACCTCAAAACTTAACCTCATTTTTAAAAGTTGATTTGGCCTTTTTCTTTCCACATTGCTTCGTTTCTATATGAAAGCAAGAACTATTAAGTATATATGTTTTGTCAACATATGAGAAAGTGATAGAAACAGAGGTGAACCCAACCATATGGCCATGTAAATCAGATGTGTGCTGTAATTCTAACAAATTAGAACAAACTCCCAATTAGTTCAATGGAGCCTACTCATAACAAATTAGGAATATGCCATTGTGAAGTTGTTTCGAGATAAATGAGTGTCCAACGCAGCTGCATGACCTACAAGGATATGCCATAAAATGTTGTGAATGTCTTACGTGACCCATATGTCATACAACATTTAAATATTTATCCCAATAGTATTTCACAGGCTACAAAATTAGGCTGATCTATTGGCTTTGTGTTCTGTTTTGTACTGTGAATGAACAGATATCTGAACCAGGACATCAATGATAAGGCAGATCAAATGTATGATGCATTCTATTTAGGAAATGGGTTACTGTTCCAAACCATTCAGGAGTAATAAAACCCCTAACACTCAGCTCTGAGTTTTTAAAAGGGGAAATATTCATTCTTGAAGCTATTGTTACTGAGAGGGTGTGTGTAAATTCTTTTTTTTTTAATTATCTGGAAGTTTCTATAGACAGGTTTGTTACCTTAGGATAATAACTCTGAGATAAAATAAAATAATTCTGAATTATTTTGCACAAAGAAACCTGTGATAACCTACTGTGATATATAGGTCTAGGAACAAACACAGGGGACAAAGGTAAAATTAATATCCAGAAGTTGAGTATTTCTATCTGTGATATTTTCAAAATGTGTAACCTAGATTTACCAGGTTTCTACTAATGGCAGACAACTCTTGATAATTTTTTCTTATGCTCATTTGGTTAGCAGGTAGAAGCAAGCTGTTCAGAAGTGGTGACACTACACTGGGGCAACACTCTAGAGTGTTGACCCAGTGTTATGCCAGCTTCTGGGTCATGCCAGAACCGATGCTAACTTACAGCAATGACGATTGCTTGCCCCTCCCCCACCATACCACAGTAAACACCTGCCTCTGCTCATCTCCTGCTGGTTGTCCAGCCATGCCTAGCATTCTTTCCTTATGCCTATGCAGGTATAACTAAAAAAAAACAGCAAACTTAATTTCCGAAGAAATCAGGTAAACCAGTATTGTTGATTACAAGATGCAACAGAGAAGTTTAATTAAAGGTGCATATTGCCTTGTGGAAATAATTTAGATAATAAATCAGAATTACAAAAGATTTTGAATTTGTATTACATTCTATGAAAGTGTAGTTGCATATGGTGGCCATAAACCAGGAAAGTCAGTAGCATTCAGATCACATAACCCCTTCGAAGGTTGATAAGACTTTGACATGCAAAAAAGGCCCTGGTGTTAGAAATTGATCTGTTTAATGGTAAGGAAAAGGTACATTATTTTTTAAACACAGCCTCAAGACACATAATGCAGGAACCAGATAATTTTTAGCTTGCAGTGGGTGAACAGATGAAAGGATTTATAGAAGTCATTTCATAGAATGTGACAGCATAACAGCTGCTGAACTGTGTAACATGGAAAACTGTAACTGATGTTAAGGAATAAAAAATGCAGAATAAAATATTCATCAGGCATCAAATATTTAACTGATCTGAAAATTACTGAAAAATCATTGGGTGACAAACTTCTTTATCAGAAGATAAACAAGTAAATAATGAACTGAAGATCACCTGCAGTGGAACAAAGTATTCTGAAGGAAATTCTAATCTGGAGCAATCTCATAAATTAGATATTTACTGCTAAAGAAATAGGTTTTTGAACATTATCACACAAATACACATACATATAGATTTTTTTAAAAAAAAATGAAATGAATTACGTTTGTTTGTAAAACTGCTCTTTGCAATCTTTGAAAACAAGCCATGGGCCTGAGCCCTGATCGAGAACCAATTCTGCAACAGTGTTGACATTTCATCTTTGACCTGTAGATTGGCTGTGGATTGGATTGCCCACCTCTCTTGTGCCCTATTCAAGAAAGAGTTTTGGGTGGATCCCTCATCCATCAAATGTGGGGCATGAAAACAACAAGAGACAAAGTAAAATTGTCAGGCGTGATAGTGGTGGTTGGTGAGGAAAAATAACAAAAACGAGGAGCTCCATCATAGCAACACTCCAGTCAACATTCTAGGAATATCTGAAATCTCTACTGCAAAGAAAATAGAGATTTGGCAAATTAGAGCATTGCCTGGAAGTGGTATCATTTCCAGATTTGAATTAATTTCCCCCACTTTCTCTTGCTGCATGGGGGAAAGGGGAGCCAGCCAGCTGACACTGCTGCCTTAAGAACATGCGCGAGAACATGTGCACTCAAAATGTGAACTTGGGCCAAGGAGTTAAGAGTGCCAGAGGACAGTATTTTTAAAATTCCACAGAAGATTAAATATATAATATTTATGTCTAACATTTTCAGCATTGGAGACTCATCTGATCACACCACTGCTCTTCCATTACATAATTTGCAAGCTCAGGTGTCAAGATAATTCTTCGATTTTGGCTCTTGGAATCCACTAGAAAAATGACACTGTTTTTGTGAGCTATAATGGAATTTTAGTTTAAAACTAAATTTCCCTTCTGAATTAGTACCTATTCAAAACTGGATCATAACATCGAGGTTTCTTATGTGCAAAAATATATTGTTACTGAAACGATGCTAAAATATATAAAAACTAAATTTGTCTGCATTTGGGGGTATATCTGCTTCCTATTCTCATAAACTATATGTATACGGTAGACTGATAAATAAATATATTACAATGGAGATATATATATATATTCACTGTTCCATTCCTAACAGGAATGTCAAGAGGGCTTCTGATTATCATCTTTTTAAAAACTCTTACCAAGCTGTCAAAGAAGCTTAACTCATGACTTCACTGAGACATAAATGTAACAACTGCATGACAAAGTACTTTCACTGTGTTCTTCATTTACTTTAATCTTGAATTTCCATTTTGATGATGAATCATTATCATCTAGGAGTACTGGCTTCTCTTGGGAACAGGAATGTGCCAAGAGTGTGCTATCTGCAAGAAACTTTAAAATAAATTATTCCTTCCATTTTCTACCAAAGCTTCAACTCAGACTATTTATTTCCTTTTATTCTTGCCAACAGCAACAGGCATCACATGGCCCACTAAAGGTCTTATCCATCACTCTATTTTCTTGCCTGCTATGAAATGTGGTATATTAATCTCTCACATGAAACTCTGAAGGTTATTAAATCTCAGACATCTAATCTCAAATTTAAACTGTAAGTGTAACATAAATGCTTTGAAGATTTGTTTCATGTTAACAGTTTCATTCCAGTAAATTTCATCTTCTGGTTTTGTTGTTGGTGTAATTGAAGAAATCCAGGGAAAGAGAAATAGAACATACAGATCTTTTACTTCAGCACAGCTTTAGCAAGATATGAGAACCTTTATCATACTCAACAAAAACCTAGCCCTCCCAAGACCTTCTTTCAGGACAAATAAATGATTTATATGAAATAAACAGATACCTCTAGCTATCTGCTGGGAAGGTATGTCAATCCTGCAGTATTTGCTATAATAGCTTTTTCAGTGTGCATTGCTGTACATTTTGAAGTAGATGTAAGATTCTAAACACAGATGGTCAAAAATGGAATCACTGTAAGAATGAATTGCTAAAAGCTGTACAACTGTATGTCACAGCCTATAAAATAAACTTACCAAAGTATCCACATAGCATTCTGGTAAACTTCCTTTGACAGGCACAAGGTCCCCACCCCATTCAGCTCCAGACCTGAACCATAGCATGGACCTTTCCCCACTTACGGTTTGTGGCGCGCTACTCTCAGCACGAGCAATTTCCGCTGCGGGGCCATTTCTTCAGCGTCAGAAATGACACGCGCTGAGGGGACGTGAGAGCGCAGAGTCGGGGCGGCTGCATTGTCGCCACCTGGACTCGTGAGGAGCGCCGCTGGACCACGCGCTATTTTCTGGACCATGCGCTCTCACGTCCCCTCAGCACGTGTCATTTCTGACGCTGAAGAAATGGCCCCGCAGCGGAAATCGCTCGTGCTGAGAGTAGCGCGCAGCAAATGGTAAGTGGGAAAAGGGCCCATGTTTGCCACACAGAAGTGGAACAGGGGTAGCTGTAGAATTGGATGGAGCAGAAAAGCTAGGGGACTCATTGAGAAGCCAGTCAGGCACATTTGGCCCCACACCAACCATCCAGAGTGAGGTAGTTAGCAAAGGGAAACTTTCCAGGTGAAGACACTAATGGCATTGGGACAAAGCCACAGCTGAGGTAAGAAGGAGGTAAAAAAGTGCAAGAGGACTCACAGGGCATGCTGGGTTGGACTTAAGAAAATAAGGTGCAGTCTGGGACTGACAGATTGGAGACAGGGATACAGCTACTTCTCTCCCAGCTAAGATTCATGCAAGTTAGTTGCTGAAAGTGAAAATAAATAATCCTGTAGGGGAAAGTTCCTGCAACTGGCCAGGCTCATGTGTTTCATGCTTCAGCCTCTAAGATATGTACTAGTGTCTCTTCCCCAGACTGTTTTGGCCAGTCATGCTGATAATCAGTGGCCACTTTATGGGACTTGGTGACAGTGCTGGTTACAATCATCTTGAGAACCTTGATCCCCACCCCCCATACACACACACATTTTCTCCGCCTCAGCTAAAAGAAACCAGGGCATGAATATCCAATAAATATTTTGGGCACTGAGATATTGAGCATTCATAGTTGAGCATTTGACTAATGGAACTTGTTGACTAGGTATGTTGACTTAGGCCTCCTGTGCCCCCATCCAGACAATGCCTCCATAAATGGAACCAAGGGACTCAGAAGCTTTCTCTTGTTGCAAGAGAGAGAGAAGTTTATGTTGTTCCCTGAGACATGAGAATGAATCAAAGTTCAATGTTTTTAAGTTTCTTCATTTCATTTCAGCAGGGCAGAATTAAAAACATAATTATGCTTCCCGACGAAATAAATGGGAATGAGTTCAAAGTGTTTAACTTTGGCAGGACTGTATCCCATATATACAACAATATCCGAATGTCTGTTTTCTGGTTCAAAGAACACATTAGAGAAGTAGCTGTAGTGCTTGGCACATCTAACAGTCATGTTCTAGCACCTTTATGGTGGAGATCAATATAACTTTTAAGATTTACAAATCATGTTTTAATCTGTTTCCATGACCATCATTTCAGTTCTTGCTTCTGCAGGGCAAACCCCAGAAATCAACCAAATGTAAGGTTCGTGACAAGTGTCTGCTTGTTTCTTTTATGAACTGAAACACAGCTACAAGGGAAAAAACGTTAGAATTACTGGGACTGTACTTTATAGTAAAAGAGACCCACTCTGGGAGGTCCTTACAGGTGATTTATGTTCTTATGTGCTGGCTGTTGATGTTCTAAATTAGCTTGATATATAGAAAGGGACTGAGAGACGGAAGGATTTTTTTTCTGGTGTCTTGTCTGTCTTCTTTTGGCTTGGGCAAAAACAATGCTGTGGTTGCCTGATTTCTTACAGCATGTACTTGTTGAACACGTGCTAAATTCAGTTTTAATGCATATTTTCAAATAAACAAAACTGATTCAATCATATCACTTCTACTAGATTGTTCATTACCATCCAGACAGTTTCTGGAATTTGTTTCTAAAAGAACAATACTTTCTATTCCAATCATAAACATTACAAACACAATCACAGCACTCTTTACTTGTCTTTGTGATGGGACAATGCTTCAAAATGTTTGATTCTTCAGCCAAAATGACCAGATGAGACAGGTCAGGATCATTCTCATTTTGAATTTGAGATTATGATTATTTGTGCAAATGAGAGTAGCACGTGTCTTTCCAGTCTACCCAACTTTTTGCTTGCCAAAGAATATTTCACTGGATCACACAGACTGACTTTCAAGAGAACAGATTTTGAGTGACGATGCAAAAGGTCATATGCTTTGTCACTTTCACTTATTCTTTCATAAAGAAATAGGAAGAAATGGAGAGGAAGGGATCACAAAGCAAGAGATAAGGCTTCCACCCAGAGGTGGGATCCAACCAGTTCTCACCACTTCTCTAGAAGTGGTTACTAATTTTTTCTGAGTGCCGAGAAGGGGTTACTAAAGCAACCTCCCTGCCCAATAGGGACTGGAGATGCGTGTGTGCAGCGGCGCCACTGTTTGAATCCCACCACAATCGGAACCTGTTATTAAAATTTTTGGATCCCACCACTGCTTCCACCTAAGTTGTAAGGTGTGACAGGTAGCAAACATTTGGGGTGAAATGTTTAACAGATAATTCTTCCAGTTTGGGTTCTGATGAAGCCAGTCACTCCAGGTACCCGAACAAGCACATATCCCTGATAAAATAGATTATCAGGGCAAAAAAGCCTCGACTCTCCCTAGAAATGAGGAGAGGATGATGTAAGTTGTGGTCACCTGAAGACCGTTTAAAGTTAAGTAAAGTTTCCCCTTCAGTCGTGTTGGACCCTGGGGTACCACTGCAAGCAGTGATTTCATAGGCAAGCCGTTTTTGTGGGGTAGTTTGCCATTGCTTTCCCTGGCTACCCCTGTGGAATTAATTCCATTGCTTACCCCTTTTACCCCAGTGGAATTAATTCTCTGTGGGATGGTGAAGAGCTTGAAGAGGAAGCTGCTCATCTACTTCGAGTGACATGGCGGCAGTGGCTGTCTGGCAGAGAAACCCAAACTGCTTCCTAGAGTAAGATTACTTAGAAAAATAATTTTGAAACAAGAGTTACAGAACTGTCTTGGTGGATTTCTTGAAAGGTATTTTTTAGTCTCTATGGGTGATGTTAGAACAGAGACATAGATGCAACAGGGACATCTGGGGCGGCTCACCTCGGGTGTCGCCATTGCAGCCACATGGCAGGGCCAGGGCATTTTGAGGTAGGGGTGGGAGGGGGCATGAGGGCAGTTTATGCCCCGGGCACAGTTCTCCCTCCCTTAATCACTGTTTTAGAGATTGTAACTAACTGGAATTAAGAATGTGATGAATGTAGAAGCTTACCTAACTTGAAACAGGGAAATGGAGAGCTTCACTTTTTGAAGTTTTTGAATTCAAAAACAAGGAAAAAATAAACTTAGAGGGATAAGTGGAAATTGGAAGGAGAAACTTGGAGCGGAGCCTGCAGACCATAGATTTTGCTTACTAGATGGACTCAACCTAATCTGGAAGGAGAACGGAGACATGGAGCCAGACTCCATAGGAAAAAGGGAAACAGTCCTTTCTGATGGTATGTAAAAGCACTAAAATTAATGGAAGTGTAGACCTCCAGCAGGATAGGGCAGCAGAGTTGTGACTTGCCGAGAGCCTGACTGTGCTGGAGATAAAAACTCCAGACAAAAATGGTATAGACACCAATGTAAAGCTGGAGCAACCTTTAGAATTGATGACTTCATTACATGAAGAAAATAAAGATATTTATATATTTTAAAAATATATGTTCTGCCCTATCTCCTTGAACTCAAGGATAAATAATAAGGCAAAATCCTGTAAGAGAGGTAATAGAGATATTGGACAGAATATTGATACATAGGATAAGAGCTGTTGTAGAATTTCTGGATTTGGGCAGAGTGGGGTCAACATCAATTTATTTTTATTTATTAGAAGGTATGTTAATAAAGTATTGTTCTTGTGTAAAGCTTACAGTTACTGGGTAGCAATCCCCTTCATCAGGAACTATTAATGTCATTTCAACTTTGCTAACTGCATATTCTTGCCATTCAATGCCCAGATAACATGACAGAAAGACTGTCATCCAAAGAGAGATGGCAGCTATGATATCTAACTGGAGGAGGTTACTAAATATATAAAGTGGTATTTTATTCATCAACCTGATGTCATTTGTGATTATTTACTAGTATCCTATGTCATTAGAATCAATGCATCAGGAGATACTACTAATGTAACTGCCAGTCATCATGTTATATATATATATATAATGCATGACAAAGATAGCATGAACCTAGTAAACTTCATTTTTCCCTAGAAAAGGAAGAAAATATTTGACAGAAGGGAGAAGACGATAAATGATGTCTTAACCCAATGGTAAATAACTTGCTCAGTTTTGGGAATATCATAAATGTCCTCATATCTTTGAATTTATCTCTGTAGTCATCAAAGCTGAAAAAAACCCCTTCAGTTTAAAATGTTCTTGTCAAAGTGCAGATAAGAACCATTAGCCAAAGCCAATGGTAAAGGAAAGTTAATTTATACTAGTAGACAGCTATGATGTGACATCTACAAAGATGTACAGAGATTTCTAGGATTGGATGCATTTAATCATGTGACTTGAATAAATGCAATACTATTTCTGCTGTTTTTGAGAACTTTGACATAATCCTATTATTGTTTCTGCTTCAGTTAAAACTATCGAAGGCTCTCAAACATTTATAATTACTCCCTGCTATTGTTATTTGCTTGGTAAGAATGCTAGGAGAGGTTGGAGGCAGCAGGAAAAGAAGAAGACCCAAATGATATGGTTTGACTCTATAAAGGAAGCCATGGCTCACAGTTTGCTAGATATGAGCAAGACTGTGAAAAACAGGATTTGGAGGAAATATACTAATAGGGCTGCCATTAGTCACAAGTGATTTGACAGCATTTAACACACACCAACACATATAATTATTTGCAAATTCATTGTGTATTATCTGATTAATATTTATCTGGACTAGGATAACTAGTGATCCTTTCCTGGAAAATCTCTATTGATTTTTATCCAGTAACAAGTGGGGATTCACAAGAACCTTGAAGAAGCAGGTATTCCATTCCCCCTACATTTGCTTTCACGCCTCTCCCCCTTCTTCTCTTAGGTCTCTTGCTCTTTCTCTCACCTGCCACCAGTTTTATTACTTGTTCTCTCTTCTATGCCTGTCACTTTATCCTTCTGCTGTCCATCACAATTTCATCCTTCCGCATGCTTTCTCTCCCCATTCCACAGGAGCAACCAGAATACACATAATAATCTGGAAGACCAAGATGTCCACTTCCCTGCCACAAGAAGTTGGAGTGCTAAACATTTCCCCAAAGTAAATGACAAAATGCTTCTTATACAATAATCTACTACAATTTATTCAATTATCCTAGTTTTTTCTCCTTTAGCTGTAAATGACATAAAAAAATGCTACATACGGGTCTTACGAGCGGAATCCTCCACAAAAAGTGAAGAGATGTCTTCATCCACTCCTGCTTCATTCTTCGCAATGCAGGTATAAGCTCCTGTATCTTCATAACGCACATTGCTAATGTGAACTTCACTGCCATTGGCTGCCCACAGAAAAAGAAAGTAATACGTGAATGACTGTATTAATTTCATTCTTGTGCTTTTAAGATTACACATGTAGGCATCTGACTTAATTAACCAATTTAAACCATTTAGTATTTCTGGCAGTGTGTACTGGAGCATATCAAACTTGTCCACAGATATTTGGTTATTGGTGTAATATGTCACTTTTTCTGGTTTTATGATCCTCATAGCAATGCAATATTGCCTTCATTGCCAGCATAAGCATTGCACAACAGACCAGCATAAGCATTGCACAACTAGTACATCTCTGATCTCTGAGACAAAGTATTCACACATGGTGAGTGTTCTTTTGTGATGCAATCTATGAGAATGCTATTAAAGACATAGTGATTTGAAGCCTATAAAACTAGCAACTGAAACTTGCTGAGCAGAACCATTCACTTCCAGCCCAATCAGACGCACCACAAAATGTAGTTCTAGGAAGTGGCATAGCTGCCATGGGGACATCTGGGTACAAATCCTCCAGGCGCCCCCATGGGAGTCATGTGGGGGGCAGAAAATCACCCCCACACTGCTGCCCGAAAGGCAGGTCTCGGCCCACCCCTCAGGCAGCAGACAACCCAACTGTGGCTGCTCCACCAGGCACAGGGGTGGCCGTGGCACTGAGCAAGGCCACACCCCCTCTGCCTGACAAAGCAGCTGCAGCTGGCCAGAGGGGATGGCTGCACCAAGCAAGGCCACACACCCTCTGCCCAATTGAGCAGCTGCGACTGAGTAGAGGGGATGGCTGTACGGCGCAGCCAGCTCTTGCGCTGTGATAACCGGCTGTGTCGAGCGAGGCCACACAAACCACCTCTGCCCAATGGTGCAACTGCAGCTGGGCAGAGGGAATGCCCATGCAGTCGGCTCATTTTCCACTTCAACATAGGTCCCCACACCGCAGCCATCCCCATGCTGTGGCCACATTAGGTAAGTGGTGGCACAGGGAGGTGGGGGATGTGGCACGGGGGCCAATGGGGGCAGTAAAATATACAGAGTCCACCCCGGGTGCAGCTTTCCCCAGCTACGTCTCTGGTTCTAGGGGTCACAGACACTCATGAACAAGATAAGTGGTAAACCAAGGTCTGTTCTACAAAGCTGAAATAAGATATCATGAGGACAAAAAAAGGGGTCTTGAGAAGACACTCCACACAGCCTTTTTCCCAAAATGCCTTAGGATGTCTTATTTCTGCTCAAGATGTCTCTTTTTTTAAAAAAAAATGCTTCAAATTGCACTTTTTTCACCTAAGCCACCTGCAAGACATCTCCTGCCTAGCTGTGAGGAATGAAGAGCTCAGAAGGCATATTATGTTTCATGCCTGACCATTTTGCTCTCTGGTCAGTTTCACCCTCCACTTGTACCCAACATTTTGTGTGCAACTGAAGGGATTCTTCCTGCCTCCATTGGCTGAAGGTTGTCCAGAACATTTGCTTGGTTGGCTCCAGTCCTGGGTGCCTTTTTAGCCAAAAAGTGGATAGCTGTACGCAGCTGATCCTGCCGATTCCGGCAATATATAGTTTCCCTACCTCTATTGCAACACAGACACACAGAAAAGAATCTCAGAAGATGGGTCTGCTGCCCATTGAAAAGCATTGGGTTGACCTGCCTTCCACAGACCGACTTCTTTCTTACTGCACAGAAGTTGTTTTATGTTCTTTGCAGTCAGGAGAGTTATTGTATTGTGCTCCTGGTGATTTCAGTTGTTGGTTTGATTGTTGAGATTCTGGTCAGATTTTAAGTAGAAGATACTTTTAATAAGAATGTTAGGAACTGGTTAAAAAAGGCTTAACGTAAATTTTAACGTAGTCCTTCTGTTCCTCCCTAATTAGGCTATTGCTATGCAATTAAGAAGAGGCAGGTTTGTTTGTCAAACAGCAATTAGCATGGATTAATTGCAAAAAAATTAGTTGAAACCAGGCGATTTTAGAAAAAAAAATGCGCTTTAGGCTGTCCTATAGCTTCAGTTTTCACAAGGGAGCTGCTCATTCCAGGAGAGTAAGGAAAAGTTTAATACTGTTCATTTAAACTCTTTAAAAAGTTTTCTAATTCCATTTTAAGCATAGTTTCTTTGTCTATTTATCAAATTTTAATCTGGTCCTCAGACAATTGCAAATACATTATAAGAGGTTTGATAGCCAGTCTCCAATGTCCTAGAAATGCAGGTGCACCTTCTGCTTTAACAGCTCACTAAAGATAGTTAAGGCTGTCACCTGTAATTTGGTCTAGCCGCTATCACCTAAAAGTGGTGAAGGTCCCAAAAATTATTAAATGGGCTAAATTAATGATTATATGAGAGAATGTTTTCATTAGTGATATCAGTCAAGTAAGACCCTTTTGTCATTTAGCATTTAAGCTACATGCACTTCTAGATAAATGGTGATGTGTTTGAAGCCACTATATGGTGGATCTTGTCAGTTTGCTATTATGGCACTCATTTGCACATACACACAAGCACAGAATCCGAGATGCAGTCTACACCCTGCATGTTAAAATGACCATGCTTGTCTTGTATGAAGAATGAAGAATAACACTTGTATGAAGAATGAAGAATAAAAACAAAAGCCAAAAAGATGGATCATCATAAGGCCTAATCAAATTAGGCTAGCCTCCAGGTGTGGTTGTCCTGAAGTTGTCCTGGAATTACAACTGATCTCCAGACTAAAATGATCAGTTGACCTTCCCACATTCTGTATGGACCCAGGCACTGGCCCCAACTGTCCGTGAATTTCTGAAAAGCGGAGTTGACATCCCTAAAATTAAATAAACTACCATTTAGGATTTCAGATTATGAGAAATACCAAATTCCTATTTATATGATAATGATATGGGGCCTCTAAAATTTGATTTAGGACCTCATCATATTTTAATATTGCCCTGGCCAAATAAGAATTCCAGCTACACCTTGAGGAAATGCTATGAAAGTACCATAAAGAAGAAATAATTTAGGCTGATTTTTCATGGTCAAAATGCCCTGTGGTAGATTCAGGAGCATACCTATCGCAGCACCTTTTGCCCCGCTTTTGACTCTTCACTGTTCCCTGGTTCTTGCTAGGATTTGAGGCAGGGCTGGCGTGTTATGCCCCAACTGTTTCTTCATGAGCCCAGTGCTTCTCCATTTGCACATCAAGCTCTTCCGCAACGTCTTCCATGCATGTGCAGGAATCTCCGTTTCCTGCATTCTGATTGGCAGAATCTTCCCCTGTTCCCCCCACTCAGTTTTACTATTTTAATTTTAAATGACTCTGAACACAAAATGGGTACTGAGGATCGGCGCCCTCTCCCCCCTGTCTGCCTGTCTAAAATCCTTGTGTGTGTGAGGGAATCGCTGCCCTCCACACCCCCATCTAAAATCCTTCCATGTGCAAGGGAATCACCATCCTTCACCCCCTGTCTAAAATCCTTGCATGTGTGAGGGAATAGCCATCCTCCACCACCACCACCCCATCTAAAATCCTTGCTTGTGCAAGAGAATCGCCATCCTCCCGTTTGCAGTGCCTGCGCAAGCCACTTTTCTGCCCACAAACCAAGTTTTTTTTCTGTCTAAAAACAGTGGGGTTTTTTCCACTGCAAGGGGTGGCGGGGAGGGCACCAATTCTCAGTGCATGTTCATTGGAGAAGTGAGCCAGAGTGGCGAGGTGGGAAAAATGGCCCCGGTTTTGCTGCTGAGGAGTTTTTCATGGCAGAGGAAGCCACCAGGGCAATAAAGGGGCATTTCAAAAGAACTTCAACTTTGGCGGGTTTTGAAATTCACGGAGCAAAGCCAATGCTGCGGGGCGATGCTGGGGCAACAGCGTGACAGACACGCTGCAGGACCGGGAGCCATGAAGAATTCCCGGCTGCACTGGACTATTCTCCATGCTAACAACGGGGCATTATTATCATGAAAAATCAGCCTTAGTTGCCTCATGGTTTACAAAAAAATATTGTTTGTCATTGTGCACCATTTTAAGAGCATGAGGTTTTTTACTGCTTCAAATGTAAGATTCCAATATGAAGTCAGTTCCCAAGAGGGTATTTGTATACAGAGCATGCTAAGAGGAGACTTATGGCCAGGGAAACAAACAAAATAATTATATCAAAGTGTTGTAGACACCAACACTGCTAGATTGGCTTTCAAGATTGTGGAGCTAACATATCACACTTATTGCTTGAGTCTCTGCCTGAATCCATGATAAATAAATTATACCAGTTTAAAAGTTCACATTACTCTTTGAAGCATTTGTAGTGTAGATAAAAAGACAAGCCATACCTACAAAAATTATAAAAAAATTTTTACCTTGAAGAGTTAATTGTTTGGACAGCTTTGGAGTAATATCAATTCCATTCTTCAACCAGCCAAGCTGTGGGCTGGGAATACCTTCAGCATAGCATCGAAGGCTTGCAGTAACACCAGGCTCTCTGGCTTGGCTTTCGGGGAAGACTCTTATAACTGGGGGAACTGAAGACACAAAAGCATCATAAATCAACTGGAATGAAAACTGTTATAAATATGAACACCTTTCAAGGTCACAAATGGCACAACAAAAGAGAAAGGCTATATTTTACCTGTTTGTTTATTGAGGTATGACCTTAAACTCTGTTACACAATTTATGGAATACAACAATGTTATGGGAAGGGTGAGTATGTGCATTTGCTGATGGGTTGTTGCATGACCCTTCAGCCCAAGATGCTACAGACATCTCACAAACATAATTTGAAAGCACTATACATCAAGATCAATAAACAAATACTCTACAATCAAAGACCAGGAAAAAGCATATAACCTTTTCACTCCAATTGGTAAGATTTCACCATGCCATCAAGACATTTATAAAACACTGGGGATGACACATATGTTAGAAACTCAAGGAGAAAAAAATGAAGGTTTTTTTTGGGGGGGGGCAGGGAGTATTACCACACTAGAACAGCCACTAAGAAATCTTTTGTCACAGCTAAGTATATTTTGCCTTCCAAGTAATGCAAACTCAGGCATTGTTCCTTGTCCTATGCAAACTATGTGGAACTGATCCTGCCATAAAGTTTTTAACATTTAAAGCTGGACACACTGAAGATGGATTCCTCTGATCCACTAGAAATGTCCATTCAAAGGTGTAGCTACACATGTATTGTCGAAGGCTTTCACGGCCGGAATTACTTGGGTGCTGTGTGGTTTCCGGGCTGTATGGCTGTGTTCTAGCAGCATTCTCTCCTGACGTTTCACCTGCATCTGTGGCTGGCATCTTCAGAAGGATTGGATCCTCTGAAGATGCCAGCCACAGATGCAGGCGAAATGTCAGGAGAGAATGCTGCTAGAACACGGCCATACAGCCCGGAAACCACACAGCACCCATGTAGCTACACATTTTGAATACCAAATAATTTTTTTAAAAGAAAACAATTGTGAATGTGTTCCTGTACAAACATGGGTGAAATGGCACTCACAATCGCTGCCACATGATGAGCCCATGCTAGGGGACATTTAAGTACAATGGCAGGCTGTGAGAGAGTTCTTCACATCATTAATGGCAGCCAGTATTGCCTAGCAGTAGAAACAAAAACTTGAAATGATGGGGAGAGAAGGTGGGGAAACAGGTATGGAGAAAAAAAATAAAGTGTTTTACGCCCATGCTATTTCACTTTCGAGTGGGGTTTAACCCACGTTTGGATTCTTTAAAATTGCTAGGTCTAGCTATTTCTTTTTGAAACAAACCTTGGAATTGAGGGACATATAACAGAGCCTGAAATTTCAAAATGGGATATTTTCCTTCCTCAGCCCGTTATATTTCTATTCTGCGGAATCCACCAGAACTGTTTTACTCGTTCTCACAATTGTTAATTGTTGAGGGCTAGGGTGTCTATATCCCCAGATCTCTATTTAAGTTCTAGGTATGTGTGTGTGAGTGCTGTGTAAAGATCACGCTGAGGGAGTCGCTCTGATAACTCCGCAAGTAAGCGCTGTTTTAATTCTATGCAGTTTTTTCTTTGTTTGGTCAGGCATGTGGAGTTTGCTTTGCTCACTGTTGGGAATTTACAGTCAGACTGTTCTACCATTTATTTTAAGGATTACTTCACATATTTTGTTAACAATGTTAACGGACTCCCCCACCTGGGCTAATGGGACTTTTTTGGAGCTCAGCTGTACCCTTAGGCCCCTAAAGGGATTAGAGGGAGGGTAAATGTAGTTTCTTCCCTTTCTATGGAAGAGTGATTTTAAAAATTATTTATTACAAAGCTAAAGAGGTGAAGTTACCAAGAACCAATACTTAGCAGAAGCCAGGAGCTGATAGCAACGTCTTTGGCGGTATACATGTTTGGTCTACAGATATTCTTTTAGAAGTGAAAACTGGAAACTGCAAAGTTCTACTTGCTATGTTTTGGCATCAAAATCTAATTGAGCTCTGGAGTTTTTACACCTCAATTTGTTAGTGGGAAAGTGTAATAGCGACCCAAAGGGACCTCTGTAATATTATTTATATATATTTCTGCTTTAAAATCATATTGGCAAAAGCCAGTTGCCAAAAGCACTCCTATGGGTGTAGGTAGCCAGCATGATCACCTGACCACAAACCCAAAGGTCAAAACTTCACTTTTAACAGTGCTAAGATAATGAGTTACTCCAGCATAACCTGAGGTCTCATTTTGAGTCACTAGAAATGCTTGGATTACCCTCACCTTGCAAAGATACTCGTTAAAGACAAAGAATATCATGGAAAGCCAACTTGCTTTATCAGATACCTGTCATTTCCCTATCTCTCTCTGGGAAACCAAGTTAGCAACAAAGGGTTGCTTCTCTGCATCTCCTCTTTGTCATGACTCTCCTCAAATCACTCACCTTATCCCGATCTAAATGTCTCAGCTAAATCTGAATATCCTGGGCAAGTGTAAGCTCTCAAGAGCTTAACCCTGCAATGGAAGTCTTCAGCATTTCCCTCGCTTAGCCTAACAAAGCAATTTTGGCCCCATTGTCCCTGGTTTAGCAGTAGATGAGCTGACTAATTACCTCAGCACCCCCAAACCCAGCACAGGTGTGAAACTTAGTGAATGATTGGTTTCCCTTCCCATCAAGGAACGACCCACCTTTATAAAAGTTTCTAGTTCACCTGCAACAATTCTGCTCCATTGCCACATGTTCTCTCTGCTGTGTGGTGTTGAGACATGGATTCGCTCTTCATTTGGGTTTCTGTGCTGGCATGGAATCCCCTGCCTTCTACTTCTACATTCTTCTAAGAATCTAAAGCTTTAGGTAAACGACATTACCCCACAAGCAACCCCATTCCCTTTCTCTATCATCCAATCTATCTTTCAAACCTGTTTTATATCCTAGGGAAACTTGGAATGTATGTGTACCCTATGTCTCACTGTGTGTTTGTATTTTTTGAACAAATCTCTATATAAAACATTTTAAATTCAATTTGGACTCTTGGCTTCCTCTGTGGAATATCCATTGCCAGGAATTCCCTTCCTCGTATTATACAGTCTAAAAGATCTCCTCTTGGCCCCTCTCCTGATCTGTCAATGTGAGTTCATTCCCCTTTGCTACTTTTAATAACTATATGTGTGCTGTTACACTTTTAGAGGCTGGTGGAGAATCCCTTTAATAAAACCCTTGCCTCTGTTAAGGCCATAACAAAAGGCTACTCATATCGGTGGAAAAATTTGCTTTTAACCATAAATTAAAATTCCCCACAATAATTTACTTGGTTGCAGACCACTAATTTGGGTAACAGATGAAACTCAATGAAAATAAGGAAATGTTTGTCTTCTGCTGGTTTTAGAAGTGATTTTATAGTGATTTTACAGCAACACTGTACAGCATGTCTGTACAACTAAATTAAAACTAGAAGGCTCAAATTAGCAAGGAGAAAGGTTATATTTCCAGAGTGACTGGCAATCAGAGACTTATATTTAGTCATTTAAAATTCTGCTGTTATATCATCTGGGATTTATACAGTAAAACAAAGCTATTGTTTGATGTAACTGTGAAATGTATCTCTGAATTAATAGTAAAACCCTCTAATTAAATCCCTTTAATTAAAATGGATCACTTACTCCCATCTCTTTAAATTATTCACTCCCACTGT
Organism: Sphaerodactylus townsendi; assembly: GCF_021028975.2. Lineage (NCBI taxonomy): Eukaryota > Metazoa > Chordata > Lepidosauria > Squamata > Sphaerodactylidae > Sphaerodactylus > Sphaerodactylus townsendi. Next base: position 42,087,994 of record NC_059434.1, on the reverse strand, counting down.
ATCCTAATTAATTAAATTTTAATACTTGGATCATCTGATATTGTGCACACTTTCCATACAGAAAAAGATATAATGAGAGAACACAACTGCTATTCTAAGGCTGCATGCAACCATTAAAGTAAAATTTAGTTACCTTCAGTGCTACAGCTCATAATCTCGGGATTTCAGTTATCTTGTGCACAGAAGCTTTGCACACATGTGCAAGCCTCTACACTCATGGAATGCAGCCTAGCGATATGGAGTTAGCAAGAGGGAATCTCACATGCAGAAGAATAAGTGGGAAAAGGGAAGAATGCCGAAGGATTGAATCAAATTGTATCAGTACAATTGTTAAAAACGAATAAGAAAGATGTCAGAATATGTTCACCAAAAGCTGGCTGGGTAACCAAGAGGATCAAGGCATAGGCATCTTGGAAGTGGGTGGTGGGGGAAGGGGGCCTTTCCAGTCAGGTAAGGGGAAGTTGTGCCCCTGACAGAAGCCAGCAAGCAACAGGTAGGAGGGCACAATGTTTGTACAACTCAGCAGGAACAGGTGCTGGACTCTTCCAAGGACAGGACTGACATTAAGTCATTTTCCCACTTCATGAAGAGCTGGGAGAGAACTGTGACAAAAGCTTCACTCAGCCTAAAGATCACTGGATAATCTTCAGCTCATCCACTCCCTCTCTTAATTTAACCTACCCCACAAGGCTGTTGTGAAGCTCCTTGAAGGGTATTATTTAGGTAGTTGTATGGCACCCCTGCTCGTTTACACCCAGACTATCCTCCTATGGAGGAGTCCGGCTACTCCCTAGGGGAGAGTGGTTTTTAAGAGGCAAGGATTTTACCGGCAACCTTTATTATGACGCCACTTGCCGCTGTTTTACCAAAAATTTAGTATGTTTTAGTATGTTTTAAATGATGGAGCTCCTATGGTTTGTTGGTTGTTTTAGAATTATTGTAAACTCCCGCCTGGAATTCATTTGTATTAGTTCTGTTGTACACTGCCCAGAGCCCCTGGGGATGGGGCGGCATAAAAATTCAAATAATAAATAAATAAATAAATAAAATTGGACTGTGAAATTACTTTTAGCTTGGAAGGGTAAACTTTATTTTTTATTATGTACTCTTTAATCCATTGCAGTTTATAAAATATGTATTTTCATAAAAACTAAAGAAACATAAATATGTATAATATAAAGAAAATAATACATATACAAGAATTAGTGAAATAAATGTCCCAGTGTTCAATAAGCAACATCCAATTTACACAAATGTATTTGATCTTCCATCTTTTTGTAATAAGTTAATTTAGTTAGAACAGGCCACGTCACTGTATCGTCTTGCGCCAATCCAAAAGTCATCCATTGTACTGTTATACAAATTTGCATATGTATTTGCTATATATTTTTATAGTTTCTGTTTGCAGAAACAGCTTGTTTAGTTAGAAATGGTTCATTTCCCAAAGCTAATTTCAATCTGACTAAGGCGCGCTTCAGGAGATTGCAGCACGTTCTTACATAAGATGAGTGCTGCTTTACCTGCCTTGAAAGAGATGAATTGTATAAGGTATACCCCAAAAAAAAACACTACCATAATTGGATTCAGATGGGAATTGGCAACTTCCACACTGTTCCGTTAATGAGCATGTGGTGGTGATATAGCCTCTCCTGGATGATAGCTCAATCAATTGGGTTTTAAGTCCAAGTTTAGTATGGCGAATGCTTCTGAAGACAGATAGAAGAAGTATGAGTCTCTCCATAGCTTTTAATTCTATCAAGGTAGCTTTCTGAATCACTTTCCAAATTGGGGAGTTGAGTTTAACTTTCTGAAATGATTTTTGCTTGTTCCTACTTGATGGGTGGATTCCAGAAAAGAATTTCTGCTCCATTCCACAGCAACTACAATGTGGCATGTTACAAAGTTCTATTGCATCCTCAGCAGTGTGATGTTTTCAGAGGACTTGGAGTGAGGTGTTTAGAGTTGCCAACTCCATTGTGGGAAACTCCTGAAGATTTGGGCACACAGCAGAATATGGGAAGGAGAGGGAGCTTGGTGGGAATGTGAAGTCACTCTGAAATTTCTGTTTCTTGTAGACTCTTACTGGTGTTGTTTGGTTTTTAACATCGGCCATTTCCGGCATCGGCAGCCCCGTGAAAACGGCTGGGCTGGCTGCCCGCGTTACCGCGACTGAAGACGCTTCGGAGACCGCCCCGCATGGACGGTCCCGGGAAGAGGCGAGCAGCGGAAGGTGCCACGGAGCTACCGTGTTACTCAAGCGATAACCCGACACTTATCTTGAACAGAATGCCGGGCCTCCCGACGCGTGGCGGGGGCTGGGGACACCGCGCCCCTGGTCCCTGTGTGCCTGCTCAAGGGCTTAGGCAGGTAAGCGAGTGATGTCCCCAGGCCTCGGCGACGCGTTCAATAGAGGCCCAGGGACAAGGTGAGTGTGTAGGAAAGCGGCAGCTTTGCCGTTTAAACGCTCGGCAGCGGCTTCACCGACAGCGTATTTCCTCGCGAAAAGAACGGCTTCCACTGGCGCTGCTCTGGGAATACTGCGCTTCGGACTGGCTTGGGCCAGCCGGGCGGCGCGCGAGGGCAGCGCTAAGGCTAGCGCTAGCCAAGTACTGCGCCCATGCATAAGATCGATTTAGGGAATGGCGGCTTGGAGACGGTGTTTTTACCGTCTCCAGGCTGTCATTTTCTGCCCGTGCGGAAACGGCCAATGATTTGTTGATGATACCATGGTACCTGTTTTCTGTTATTAACTACAGATAGTGCTTTTAGTTTCTATTTTATCTGAAACTGCAAATTCTGTTTTTAGTCCCTTTTTTATGACTTTTTAGGATTATTCAGTATTTCTGCTTTTGTATTTTTTCCTATGTTACGATCATTGTATTTTAAAAAAGTTTTACTCTATGCTGTTCATGCTAATGGCTGAAAGCGTGCAATAGAAAGGGGAAAAATGGCATTAACAGCCAAATCCGGGGGGGGGGGAGGGATTCTCTTGAGAAGATGGAATAGGGCTGCACTAGTGTGTTTGCTCTCTCCACCAGTGAAAGGAGCCTCTGCACTAGCAGAGGGGCAGAGCTCCAGTCACCGGTTGCCCTTAAGCTCCACAGCAGCAAAAGGCAGAAATCTGGGTCACTGTGGAGCTGCACTGGTATGATGTCCTGATACGACGCCTCTGTGTGTGTGTGTGTGTGGGGGGGTCCTGGAGTGGAACCAACTTCCATCCAGGGTTTGTGGCGAGTAGTACTATGGCCAGGGTCATGGACTCACACCATCCTGTTGTGGATGTGAGGGCGATCTGGCTGCGACATCTGTCACCCCATTGATCGCCAGGGTTGATTCGGCTGATCTGGCTGGCTAGGCGGGTGTCCCCTACCTCCCTCACCGCTCCATGTGCGTCCCTCCCGAAGCTGCGCGCTCGGTGGAAGAGGACGACCATCCCAGATAGAAGGAGTGTACCATCCTGTTGTGTGGAATACATCCATTAAGCCCTAGGGAGAGCTTTTTGGCTATGGGAGAGAGGTTACCTTTTTTCTCTCTCCATGCATTGCCAGGAAGCCCTCTGGAGATTATGGGGTGGGCTGCTATGGCACTATCTCTGGCCACCAGGGTCTCTTGTTTGTGCTGTAAATAACCCAGCACTTTCTTCCAGTATAAACAGATCAGCTCTTCCCACATGTAACCAAGATGTTACATCATCAAAGCTGTATCAAAGCTGTTTGATGTACATCATCAAAGCTGTATCAATCTTATGGCTGTGGTTGAGAAGAGGGGGAAATATGTCTTACAGCTGAGCAATGAAACTAACAGTGCAATACTAACGAGAGTTACTCTAGTCTAAACTAATTCATTTTTGATGGGCTTAGACTGGAGTGACTCTCTTTAGGCTTGCACTGTAACTTTTCTGCTATAATTCCTATCGTCTTACAACCTGGACTCTCCTTTTCCCTTCTTTTAACTCCTCTGATTCTAGAGAAAATTCAAAGTCCCCTCCACTTTCCATTGCATTCTACAAGAGATTCCATTCTTCTGCAAAAATATCATGACAAATTCATGATAAGCTTCTATTCTGTGACCAGAAGAGATTCAGAGCTTGATTCAGCACTTTCTCCCACCACTGTTCTTGGATTGTAGCATATTAAATTATGATTACTATGACTTCTGTGTACTGCCATCTCCTTAACAAAAAGAGTAAATGTGGGTAATGGAGTGGCCCTGCAGGATGGCTGAGTGGCGTGGAGATGGTACAGCTTATTTTAGACATGCCCAAAGTAAAACAAATTAATTTGGCTCTGATTGTAATTTAGGGTTGTCAGCTCTAAGTTGGGAAACGCCTGAAATTTGGGGATACCCTCCATAGCAGCCATTTTTCTCCAGGTTAACTGATATTTGTAGACATTAGTTATAATTCCATAAGATCTCTGGGCCCTACTTGGGGATTGGTAACCTTACTGTATGCATATTCAATCATTTGAACTGAGCCCAATTTACATGTTACCCCATCACTACTTTTTGGCTGCCCTAGAGAGAAATTTCTTGACTTTTCTAGAAATTTCAATATTTCTGGAAATTTCAAACTTTCCAAAAGCAGATAAAATTGCAGAGAAAATCTCACAGACACTAATCAACATTTGGATTCTTTCCACCCATGACTTCTGTTATAATTATGTCTTTATTACTGCCTTTATATTTTGCCTCTGTTCTGTTAAGGCTGCTACTTGTTGAATAAATAATTAAAAGAAAGTCAAGGGCATCTTAGTAACAACATTAAGTCATGAACAGCATGAAAATTTAGAGCTTATTTGCACCTTGTACTTATCAACAACAAAGTAGTGTCAAAATGAAAAAAATGGAGTGAGTTTAATAAATTATGTACAGGCAAGAAAAGTAGACAATACCTCTTTGTCCATGACATTATTAAAAGCATCCATTGCTCCCTGTCACTATTCCTTCTGAGACATTCTGTTTCTACGCTGTTTTACATCAGCTCAAAATTCAGCCCCTGCCTACATTAAAAAAAGAAGAGTATAATGGTGGACATTTCCAACCCAATTCATAACAGGTAGCCCCATCCAAGGAACAGGTGGCCATCCACACTGCATCACCACTCCCAAAGAGGCTTCCTGGCAGCATGGAGAGGTTGAAAAGCAAAAAAGCCTCCCCACCTTCAAGAAGCCCCCATTGGCCTTAATAGACTTACACCACCCCTTTGGTGACATAAGTCTAAAGCCCCACCTCCTGGCCTAACAGGGCTACATGCCAGGAGAAAGCTCACTAATGTCAGATCCTTCTCCGGCCACACTCCTGGCCTGCCTCCACTACACCAGTGATGGCAGGGGCCCCGGGAGGCTGGTGCAACATCTGGTGTGGAGTCCCAGCTCTGGGGAGGGCAACATTAGCCACATGCCAATGGAATAACCTCTCCACCAAGGAAAGTGCCCAGGGGTAGGAAAATCCATTGGAAGAATGGGAAGGAGAGTGACAGCTGGAAAGTAGGAAACATTCTGTTCCATGGACTAGTCAGGTGCCTGTTCTTATTAACTCCTTCACAGAGCACAAAATTGGACATCTATCAAGCATCTACTGAGCCATAAACTATGACTGATAGCCATGCACTGCTAGAGGAGCATGAGTCTGACTGCCATGATTCTGTCGATCTATGGCCCTTTACACACACGCAAAATAAATGCATTTTCAAATCACTTTCACAACTGTTTGCAAGTGGATTTTGCCATTCCGCACAGCTTCAAAGAGCACTGAAAGCAGTTTGAAAGTGCATTATTCTGCATGTGCGGAATGAGCCTAAGCTTCCATAGGACTGCTCCAGCTTATATTTCAGGACAGTAGTCCATCAGTGTTCTTGACGTGCCTCTTCAATGCATTCATATTTTTTCAGTCCTTCAGTTTACAGGGTTAACATATACATGGGCACAAAACTGTTCCACTAACACAAAGCCATATACTAGTATACATTTTTGTGTAAGTTCTAAAGACTCTACTTCTTTCATGGTTCCTGGTTTTTTGGGAGAGTCTACACACATTTGAGTGCATATGTAAGGCTCTGATTAGACCTTCCACTAAACGTACAAAAGTTAGAGAGAATAGCATGGCCATCCCACTCCTTTTTATAGACTTTTGAAGGAGATTAAGTGATGAAAAGAGGCTGTGATGAGGAGCAACCAACGCACAAAAAAATCCCTATTTCTTTATCAGTGAATTTGCAATTCAGTGTCTGAGGGACTCTGGGTACATATAGTTGTTGTGAATGCATTTCAGCAGAGTTAATACTATCATAAAAGTTACATTAAATTTCTGTTTATATTTGTTCATGATGTAATATATCCCATATACATACTTGCTAAATTGATCCAAATGGTTTGGTTCAGTGATAACATGAAACCACGGTTTAACTACGGCTAATTTGAGTAACCAGGATTAATCTCAATCACTCAAACTCTAGTTTGCCACAACAAATTTGTAAGAGTGTGTGGACGAAAGATTATATCAGGATTAAGCCTGGATGTCTGCATTCAGACAGAACATAAAACCATAATTGGAACTAACAAACTAAATTCAACTCCTGGTTTGATGGACCCTAACTAACTGCAGCATTCCAAGTTGCAGTAACCATAATTTGTTTAATTAAACCATACTTTCATGTGATGTCTGAATGTAGCCATTATGGTGATTTGTTCTTTAGATTTCTATCCTGCATTTGTTTCTGTAAGGAAGCCAATAAATCCTACCCTGGGACACAAAAGAATGTGGAGTTTAGTGCAAAGAGAAAACACGAGAAAACAAAGGAAATTATGCAGTGTTAAAAATGTTCAAAGGATTGAGAAAAGTATGATAAAAATCTCTGCTGAGTTCATTTGAATGAAAACCCACGTTATGGAAGTGCTTAAAATCCAATTAAACTATTTTCAAAGGACTCTCACATTAGATCTTAAAGATCAACTAAGTCTCATTATCTCATTAACCTTCTTTTGACTCGTCTGTTGTACAAGTGCTGTTACATTAATTAATCATTTTTTTCTGGACTATACACTGACTTTCTTGCCTATGTTTAAGAATATAATCGATTAACTTGTTGCTGAATATGACCAGTGTATTAAGCTTCAAATTTTAAACCAGTGAAGCTATGATGTATAATTCCTAACTGACCCATCAGTGCACAGTCTGGTTTGAGCAGAGACGGAAATGTAACTGCAGAAATTCTGTTAAATAATGCCATACTGTGTTGTGATATGAACTATACAAAACTATAACTGTGCCAGCATGGTAAGCACGTGACACATTTCTGAAGATCTCCATATCTTATTATGAATAATTTCTCACCTTTAACTGAGCAGCAGGTCCATAACCAGAAATGTTACTGTGAGAAGACTTCAATACACAGGTGGTTGGCTGAGGATTAGGAGAAGCTGTGACTAGCCCAAGGTCACCCAGCTGGCATGTGTGGGAGTGTACAGGCTAATCTGAATTCCCCAGATAAGCCTCCACAGCTCAGGCGGCAGAGCAGAGAATCAAACCCGGTTCCTCCAGATTAGATACACGAGCTCTTAACCTCCTACACCACTGTGATTAAGTTGAAGGCCATCATTTCTATAAATGCCTATTACTCTGCAGATAGAATACTAAGAACATATGATGTTTAACAGCATTAAGATCTAATTGTACAAAAACATGTAGCCTTTCTTATTCTTTTTATTAAAAATAATTATTTAGGATTGCTACATACTATGATTAAATTTAGTGTGATTTGCTATGATTAAATTTAGTGTGATTGCTTTTAAAGAGAAGAAAGTATTAACAAAAACTTGTTATGCCATGTTTGCATTCAATTCTGATAGAACAATTGCAAAATCAAAACAATCCACTAAATTATACTGAAAGACTACCCCATAACTTGCAGTTTACAAGTTCCTTACCATTCACTTGAAGAATATGAGTTTGATAGAGTTTGTCATATCCATCTGCATAGCAGCTATAATTCCCCATATGAGTTGTAGTAATCTTAGTAATGTATAGCGACCCATCATCACCAAAATCCTAAAGGGAAAGGACAAAACAATAACCATTACATGGGCAATACCAGACTCCACAATAAGGATATGAAAAATACTAAGGCATTCTAACAGTTTAATCTCTTTATCAAAATACCACAGGACCAGCAATATATTTACTTTTGAAACCATCCTGGAAATACCTTCAGACTATGAGAAGCACATCCGTAGCAGCAAACCAGCCAGTTATCCACAGGCATGAATGGTGTTACCCCATTTAGGTATTTGCCAGATGAGTTTTATAGCTATCTGCCCACCTGCCTGTACATTCACCTGCCTGCCTGTCTGTCTGATGGGGCGGGGTGTGTGTGTGTTACTTCAAAAGCAGTGTCCATATATACTGCAGCTACTGGCTGCTTAGCTTGTTTCCTTTTTCTCCTGATATATCTTAAATGAGGGGCATTCGATCTATATGACTACCAATCTTGATCCTCCTTGATCTGAGACTGCAAATGCCTTAGCAGAACAGGTGCTTGGGAGCAGCAGCAGCAGAAGGCCATTGCTTTCACATCCTGCATGTGAGCTCCCAAAGGCATCTGGTGGGCCACTGCAAGTAGCAGAGTGCTGGACTAGATGGACTCTGGTCTGATCCAGCAGGCTTGTTGTTATGTTCTTAATACACTGCATGACTATGAAAAAGCACCTCATTTTGCTTCATTCTTTTGTGCTATTCAGGAGGTAAAAATGCAGGATTAAAACAATAATAATAACAACATAAATCAGAGTTGCTACTGTTTCCAGTTAAAAAATCTCTCTCATACCCAGTGGCCAAGGAGCTTCAGCAATGTTCTGTCAATCACATGTATATTAACTGAGAAATAACTTCTATTGGCTTTAATGATGCTTACCTGTATACAAAAATGCTGATAAGATTTCAGCCTTCAGTGTATAAAGCTATCTTAAACTGAAACAGACAATTGGCTTACCTAGTCAGACATAGTATGCTCTAATTGGAGTGGATTTCAGATTGTTCCCAGCCAAAGCCAATTTCCACACAGCCATGCTGGGGGGTGCATCGGCGTATACAATGCCGACACCCCTCCCCCAAGACCGTTCGCACGAACGGTCCCGGTAAAGGCAGGGAAGACGGCGCAGCGCTGCGCCGTCACGCAATCAACGCACCTTCCCAGCGACTTTCCAGCTCATCGCCCAGGCCAGGGGACATGCCTCCCTGCCCTGTGCGACCGCTCTGGAGTTGCAGGGCAGGGGGGGTGTCCCCAGGCCTGGGCGACGCATCGGAAGGTCGCAGGGAAGGTAAATCTATCGGAAAAGGGGGGATGGCGCCTTCCAGTTGCTGCTGTTCACACGGCAGCGGCTGGAAGCCACTGTTTCTAGAAAACCTCGCTCGGGGGGAAAGGTTTGGAAATAGCGCCTTCACACTGCTGGGGGGGGAGCGAGGGCAGCGTGGCTGCGATGCAGCTGTGCCCCCCCATGTGAACGGCTCCCTAGGGACGGCGTTTTTGCCATCCCTAGGGCGCTGTAAATGGCCCGTGCAGAAAGGGCCTCTGATTCATTTACCTGGTATGCCAGTTTTTTTTAATGTTGGGGCTTTCTGAATGTGAAGCACTACACTGATTGCTGCTTTCCAATAACTAAATGCAGCTAATATCAAAATTAGTGGTACATGATTGAAGTACTAAGCATCAACATGGTGGATTCTGGGGAAAATGCTGCCTTAGCAAATGAATCTGGTCAGCTGAAGTGGCCAAGAGTTCTGGCATTGGAACCTAGACCTTGAGGAAGATGAAGCAGCCTTTATGACTGCTCCTGTAATTATGAAGCTATCTCCTTTCCCTGTTGCAAGGGTACATTTGCTTGCATGGACGAACAATGGCTGGAAAGACTGGGGCAAGCTTGGTTTATATACATGTTCAAAGTGGACTCAGATAAAAAAAACTTGGAACTTTTCCTGAGAATTGTTTGAGTAAGCTCACAAACACACAAACTTTCATGAGGAGGAGAGGAGAGATCACCCATCACAAGAAATATATAGTCAACACAAAAAATAGAAGCCACATAATGAAAGATACTCTGTGCTTTTGCTGCTAAAAAGTAAGTAGTGTTGCTTCATCCTTCTACATTTTGCTAAAAATCTTTTTAGGATTTTGCAATGCAGTAGGACTTTTCAGAATCATCCTGCAGATCTCAAAGCATTTTGATAGGATTCAAAGAAGGGAAGAAACTTCTATCTTTTCTCTCCAGCTGGGGAAATTGTTATGGCAAAAAAAAAACCTTAGCCTGGCTGTTTGTTCTTCTCTCTCCTGTGTGTGTTTGTATACCAGCTATTATGTTTAAATCCAGACAGTTAGTATCATTATCTACCATGATTTACTTTGGTCATAAAATTTGCTATTGCTGATTTCCTTTACTTTTTATTTTTTTAAAAAATCTGCTTTTATGGTACAACACAGTAATGTTATTATGCATCAAAGAGGGTGTTGCTTTGATATAGATGGGAGGTATGTTGTCATAAAAACTACAGTAAGTTATTTGAAACAACTGTCTAGCTAGTAGCATATGGAGTTTCTCAAAAAGTATATTATGATGTGAGGTAATTTCTGTTATACAATATTTAGTGCAGTGCCAGTTAGAAATGCAGCACAGAACAGGAAACGAAAGGATACAGGAATACAGCAAAGTACATATTTCTGTCTTAATAAGTGTGGACTGACTTTGAAGCCACTGAAGAGTTAAAGCTGCAAAGATTCATGATGAAAGTTCTCAGAGTTGCACAAAACTATTAAGTGGGCAGACGACATGCATAACAAAAGAATGTGGCCATTTCCATGCATTGGACTATTGACTAATGTTCTGTTTACTGCATTTATAATATGCCATTCTCATTAAAACACAAGGCAGAATACAACAATATAATTGTATAACAATGCAATACAACTGAATTATAAAATTAGAAAACAATCAGTAAGCACCAATCAGTAACTGTGTAGATGGAGTTCTGCCTCCACTTGCCAGCCAGGCAAGCCATTTGCAAGGCATTTAGCTCCTTGGCAGTTCTGCCACCTTCCATCCCATCCTCATCCTCCTTTCCCCCCCCCCCCCTTGGCTGGTGTTGGGCCAGCCACTTGCCAGCTAAGCAGCTCACCCAGCCTGTGCAGCTGCTACATTAAAGGCTCTCTTGCCTGCCTCACTCCTGCAGGGGGCAGGAGTGGAAGCTCTTCTCCAATGCACCTGGCTCAGATATACAACAGGAGGTGGTTTAAATGTTGGAGGTCACTCATGTAGGCCTTTTGGGTAACAATGAGTGAAGATAAGAATGCCAGCACCAGGAGGCAATGTGAGGGATGGACTGGGGAATGGTCAAGGGAAGGCTAAGGGAAACTGTCAATATAGAGAAATGTGTATTGTAGTTTAGAACTGTAAACCTTACCCAGGAAGGATCTCAAAGAACCACACCAACAAATGAGGTTCTATTAATTGCATAGACACCAAACATTCCTAACTAATTTGCTCAAAGTGTAACCCAGTACAATCCTTTGGGAAATATCTCATTCCAACAATATCTGTACATTACTGATACCAACATAAAGAATGGCAATATCACCTTTTTAAAAGCACTTGGTAATTTACAAATATACACATAACTCGTAATCTGCTTGTCTGTAGTATCCTGCTAAGTTGCTGAATTAATTTCCTCACATTTTCTGCTTCCTTCACTTTCTGATAAATTAGGATGTAATGAAAAAAATTCTTCTTGCAAAATTCTTCATAGTACTTGGGCAGAATAATACAGACTTTGAAAATCACCAAAATTACCTTGGGCCTTTTTTGCCCTCAAAGGTGTAGTGTGGCAAAGGGACAGAGGGAGAAAGTAGGTGAAGATATGTCACCCAACAACTCTCTTCATTTCTTAGAACATTAGTGAATCATATCCATAGAAGTGTTATAGGGAAAAGGAGGTATTACCATTGATGCAAGGAGGTTTCCTTGGCTGGTGCAGAAAGTCTGTCTAATTCATTTACCTGACAACTGAAGGAGGCAATATGCAAGTCAAAACCTTTCCCTATTTCTTCTTCTCCCTCTCATTCCCTCTCTTCTTTCACCAATTCAGAGTCTGCTGTAGATTCAATTTCTGCAAATTCTCAGCTCCCCGTGTTTCCCCAAAAATAAGACTGGGTCTTATATTAATTTTTGCTCCAAAAGATGCATTAGGGCTTATTTCCAGGGGATGTCTTATTTTTTTCCCATGATTTTGCGCCCCCACATAACCTGATCAGCTGTGTCAGGGAATCTGTAACTAGGGCTTATTTTTGAAGTTTTTGATGAAAACTATGTCACAAAGATATTTCAGCCCTCTTCAGAGGCTTAAACACAGTTTCTTGCTTTTGTGAGAAAAAAGGATGAACCATGGACGGAAGCACTCTTCATTTTATACACATCTTTGTCACATACGCCTAAAATCACCACATATTAAAAATTGTGAAAATTATCCATTTTGCAAACCCATGGGCAAAACTAGGGCCCTTTCCGCATGGGCATAATAAAGTGGTGTGAAGCCGCCCCTGTTAACCTTGCTTAACAAGTGAGGTTTTTCCAAAGCACCGTCTACCCGTAGGCGTGGTGTGAACAGCACTGGCAAAAGACACTGCTTTCCCCCTCCCCTCCACTCACTGTCCCGTCCAGTGTTTCTCTGGAGGACTGCAGAGCCCTGCCCATGTTGCCCTCCAGCCCCTGGAGGTCGGAGGGCAACGTGGGTGGGTTCCTGCAGCCCTCCAGAGCGACGCTGGATGGGACGGTGAGTGGAGGGGGGTGACCGAAGGCGGCCTCTCTGGCTGAGAGGAAAGATGGGGCCACTTGCACGCTAGCGTGCAAACGGTCCCCGAGCCTTCACCGGCATGAACATGAAAAATATGTGATCAGTCAGTAAGCCAGATCATTCCTGATCCATTCACTCAATTGTGAAGCTCATCTGAACAATCAGCACATTTGCTTGAGTCTTCCAGCTAGACTTATACGTCTTCTTAAGGTAGCTGAAATGTATTATACGTAGTCAAGTTATTGCACAAAAGGAATCTGGAGGATAAAGATCTTACTGAGTAATGCAAATGCATATCACTAACTTTAAAAGAGAGTACTGTCAGAGTTGGGTGTTCAGAGAGCTTTCCAGGATTTTAATGTGCTACTGAATACTATTCTGCAATGCTTGTTTATATGTTACTACTGTTACATTTAAAGCTGCTTTTAGAAATATTTTGGTTATTAATAGTTGCTTTTAGAAAATATTTACTAGAAGTCATATAAAAACCTGCATATCCTTCACATTTCCAACACAGAAACAGGTGTTCCCAACAAAGAAACATGAACTTTATGTACTGTCTGGAAGTGAAACACATTAGTTGTCCTTTCACCTGTTGCCCCAGAAGGACAAAAAGAAAATAACATTTTATGCTTTTTATGACACTGCCTGGATATGTTAATTTTATTTTGTCAAGTAAATCCTCAATCATATACATAAATCCAGAATCGTTTGGAACCTACTGGTTCACTACTATAAACTTCAGCCCCCTAGGCACCTGAGAAATTACTGGATAAGCAATTAGCTAAATTTATCACATTTGATAAGTAGGTGTGGGAACAGGCCAGAATGTGTATAAATTTGTTTAATCAAGAATTATGGGAAGTCATAGAACCAAGGATTTGCAATGAATCAAAATGGGAGCTTCTGTGTAAGTGACCAAGGCCTGCAGTTTTGCAACAGGTCAAAAAGGCATGTTACCAGCTTGCTAGCAGAGATGCAGGCAACTACAGATAACATCTTTGACATCTTGGCACTGAGGGCCTACGTGACAGAAGACAGATGCAATTTTATTACTTGGTTTTTGGGTTAGAAATGAATGTGATTAGTTAAATCAACAAAGTGTTTTTCTATATAGTTAAATGAACACATAAATGATAAATGATAAGTGATTCACATGTATTTGTATTTTACTATAATTCTATTGTGTTAGAATCATTGTATAAGTCTTAGAATCATGTTTTAACATTTCAAACTGGGGAATTGTTAGAAACATTTCATGTTGGGAGAGAAGGGAAGTTTTATGAGCCTATGGAATGCTGCATAGCCTGGGGACATAGCTCGCTCTCTGAGAGAAACCTACCAAAACAGGTTTTTCTTGAAGACAGTGAGCTACCTTTTATTACTGTTCTTTGTATATGCATAGAGGCCATAAACTAACAGCATGTAGCGTTTGAATGTGGATACGTAGGAATATGGGCTGTCTTCATGTGACCAGTTCTGACCAATTAGATTTTTAAGGTATATGAATCATCATACGTGGAACAAAAGGGGAGGACTGTGTGACGTCTTTGCATCTACAAAAACTAAGGTTTTCCTATACTGGGCGTGCCTCCTTCGAGAGCCACCCAGGAGAGGGCAATCTCCTGTAACATTCTAAACATTGTATTGGGGCGTGCCTCTCCTTAGGGAGAGGTCACCTTCTGTAACTTATCTGTATTCTGTAACGTTCTAAAATCTGTGTCTATCACTCGAGGGCACCAAGGGCGTGTCTCTTCCTTGGGAGAGTTCACATTCTGTAACTGATCTAAATTATGCTAAGTAAAACTGTTTGTTTGTTTTCTAATGTCAGATGTCTTTTGCTTTATTTCAAATTTTAAGTTTTTCTTAAAACTAACTCAGCTGTGTAGGACCAGAGAGCGTCCCTGGCCCCACATAGGACATAATTCTCTGAAGTACTCATCTTTTGATTTTTACAGAACTTTACAGAATTTTAAATCTACATAATATTGGTATATTTGGCTGCATAGTGCACAGAGTGAGCTGCCTTTTGGAAGTTTCAATTTCACTTTATTACAGTCAAAGACCAGCAAATTACAGTCCGGGACCGACAAATTCTATACAGCAAATTGCAGTCGAGGGTCAACAAATTCCATACACACTCTCAACCTTAATTCCCCGTGTAATTGTAATATATAAATACCCTAAAATCAACACTGAGGCCTAATTTGTTTCACTTGTCCCATACATACAGTAACTTCGCTGCATAGTGCACAGAGTGAGCTGCCTTTTGGAAGTTGTACAGTAGTGCCATTCGTACCCTCATCTCTTGTCCTGCCACTACAATTCTGTGCTGCACTTTAAAAAATTCTCCTGACCTGCTGAATAGAGTTGAAAAACTTGTTTAGAGTAGTTAAAACACGAGGCAGTAAAACTATGGCTTGCCATAAATATTGCCCCAGAGTGTTTCTTCAACTACAAAAAAAGGCTCCTAACATTATATCTATAAGTTTTAAACAAGCAGCAAAACTCTCTACTAAATCTGATTTTTTTTATTACGAGGACAAATGTTACCTATGGCACAGTGATGATACAAACTCATGACATTTTTTTCATACCAACCTATTGAGTGCAGATGCATCAAAATGTCATTTTCAAAGCAAAACTGTTAAGCTGATGTTGCCATTTAGGGTATTCTTATACTTTTGTCAGCAAACTAAGATACTATCCTAGCACCTGACATTTAGCGAAGCATTTGTATTTTAGCAATGGGATCCAGACAACAATAAAGATTGTGACGGACTGCACAGGAAAAGTGCATTTTAAAAGTGCAGATCTATCAGTAGCCATTGTTGTTTACAAGTTAGAGTGTAGAAAAAATCATTTAAAAACAGGAAAGCCACCTGATTGGACATGGCTTCTGCACTCTGATCTCAGCAACTTGATGACACAGAAAGGGAGGAGGATAACTCCCTGATACAAACAATTTGAAGAGCTTTTGAATTTTGGAGTTCCTTTAAAGAGCTATCTGCCTTAACTGAGCTTTAAACATCCTCTCTGAGGAGGGTAGTTTAGACAGTGACCTTTTCCCTGTTCACAGGGAAGATGGAACAAATGGCCCAGCATTATTCTTGGCTTTGGACTTTTTTGCTCTACCCTGCCCTCCCCCACTCTACTTCCTTCCTCCCCAACAATTGGGGATTGGGAGGGCTTTTTAAATTTTTATTTCAAGAAGGGATGACAATAGCAAAGTTTTCAGTGGGAAAATAATCAATTTTTATTGACAGCCTGCCTATAAGAGTAGGAAAATAGAGACAGTGGTTTTGTTTGCTTTAATGCTGAGACTGACCAGAACTCTCCATCTCAACTGCTGCCACACACAAGCCATGAATTGGTTTGTATTTTCAAGAAAATGACACTTCTGTTGTTTTATCAAAAGCTGCAAAATTCACTAACATCATCATTATAACTTTCTAGACTTTTGACACATGATAAGTAATTTAAGACATGCCACAAGTCAAATATCACAACAGGTCTCATTTCCCACGTTTTCTAAATTGCTTACAGAAACCTCATCAGCAGTGAATACAAAATTCTAAGGATTCTATTTTTTACTGATTTAAATAGTAAAATTAACAGTTAGGGAAACATGTGAATAAGAAAAAAATGCAATATTAAAGAAATACCCTTCATTTAGCATAATTACTACAATACTTTTTTTGTCAATGCCCTCCACAATTTCTAGGCTAGAAAAGAACTGCTATTTGCCACAGATATTTAACAAGATACATATTTCAGTAACTGAAATGCAGGTAGCAAAAAACTGAGGTACTGATGTATCAATATCTTATACTCACAGGGCAACAGCAGACATTCTTTTTAAAAAAAATCAGAATCCAGATGCTACTGACTAACCTCCAGTTTCAATTACATCTAACTCTAATTATACTCCTATCATCACAACTTTCTGACAGGTCATGTAACTCATCATAGCAACAAGACCTTTAGTAAAGTGAAATCGTACAGTAAGAAAATTGGTTTTAAGAGCCTAATCTCACACATTTTAAAACATTAGCTGAAATGCTAACCACATTTGGTTTTCTGCCCCAACAGACAAGTAAACACAAAGTCTTATGCGTATGTAAATCACTTTAGGACAAGAATTCGAAAGTTGAGCCAGTTATGTGAAAATTACACATAAGGCAATAGAGAAGGAAACACAAGGTTTGAGGAGCATGCCTGAAAGAAGATGACACTAGGATTGAAGAGGAGAATGAAAAAAAGGAAAGAAACAAAAAGTTATATGCAAAATCAGGTAAGAATAAACTGGATGTTGGGGGGGGAGGGGAGGAAATTCAGTACAGTTAACTACAGGCCACTGATAGCTATGAAGAAAAAGGAGGGACTTTGTTGACCAGAGAAACAAAAATGTACAAGGTTACTGAATCCTTAAATAAACATTCAACATAATTCTGGTATTTCCACAAAGACATACTGCAGAGGCAGACACAGGGGGACCTGATGTTAGGAAGAAGCACCTGTTACAATGTTGTGCCTTTTCTGAGGAGGGGAAATGACAAGGATTTTCATGCGAACTCATTATAGATACATAGGTAGAAATATGATGGAACATCCAGCATTAAAGAACATGCATTATTAAGACCATAGAGTCATAAGAATAAATAAGCAGCAGGATAATGCTGCCCATGGGCACCCCAATAGCAAGAACAAGAGAATGAGAAACAGCCCAAGAAATCCTACTGGACTTCCAAATCACAGAAGTGATAAGAATAAAAATGACAGGACCAGGAAATTTTAAGATGCATCTTATGCATATGGAGTGTGGGAACAAGCTCCAGAATGGAAAGGAAAGCAGATACATACTTCTTTGAGATATTCTTCTGTCATACAAAACCTATACACCTTTTGGAATAAGGCTCGATGGTGTACTTACACTATAAAATAGCAACTGAAAAGCTTCGCTGTGCAGAGAAATGGCTATTCAAATTCTCCCTAGAGTCACCAAGGAATTTGGATAGTAAAGAAGCCCTATTTTAATATACAAGTAAAATATTTATGAAATGTCCCTTTATCCCTTGGTAATAACTTATTTGTCCAAGGAAAGTGCTGCCTCCCAGCACTCAACAACCTAGCTTACCTTCTTCCCTGTGCAGATGACCGCCCAGGGACTGTGGGATACCCCACAACTGGCAGCCTCACCCTTAAACTTCCAGCAAGTGCCAGGACCTCTGGGAAGTCACTCAGAAGCCAGGAGAAACTACAGCAAACTAGAAGGAGGACCTGAGCAACAGCAGCAGGTCTCAGCAGTTCCATGGAGAAGAGCACAGCCAACTCACCCTCAACTATGCTGCAGTCAAGGGGGAGGGTTAGGAAAGCTGAAGGGTCCATTCCAGACTAGAAGGGCTTAACAGACAGCCCACTGCCTACAGCAGGGAGCTCCCAGGGGGGATGGACCCTGTTGAAAAGGATAAAAGGGAGGCAGAGACAATGACAGGGTTAAGAAGGGTGTGATTAAGCATGGGCTTAATATATCAGTAGAGATGTTAACTGTCTGACTGGAAGTAAAGAGTTTGTCAACCGAAGCCAGAGCTGTGTCCTCTTTGATCCTGACTCTGCAGGGGTGGTGGACAAAGGCTCTTGCACACTATTAAATTCAAAAAGGATAGTCTCCTGCTACATTTTTAAGGGTGTTATCTCACACACAGGTTCTGTCTGACACAGATATAATCAATATACTACATTGGCACCCTTCCACTTGGAGTTTCCTATCTTTTATTAGGCGTGGAATAGATTATTTTTAAATTGTAAATTCTTCAGAGTAAGCACTTTTATCTTTGCTTATGCATCTCTGCAAAGTTTCATGCATATTGACTGTACTGCATAAAAATAAAAAAGTACTAGAAAGAAACAGTTGCAATTGTATTTCTTAGGTAAGCATATGTGAATTTAAACACAAACGCACACATACACCCCCTCCCTACTGAGTACAGTTTTAAAGGCATCTGGTCACACTTTCAGGTTTTTCCTAATCATTGCAACCAACCACAAACACTCTTATTTTAATGAGATTCTTCCTCAGGCATAAAGTTGGTATCATTAGTTGAACTACTTGATTCTAAGGAAGATCCTTTGCAAGACCAATGTGAGAAAGGAAAACGATCATGACTTAATGGTCTGCATGCTGTAAACACTTTTTTTTAAAAAAAAATCAGTACCATTAAGAGTTCAGCTTAGGAAAGCTTATCTGACTTTTGAGTCATATGTGACTTTGGCAAAAAATCTTGACAGACCAATGTTGGACCTGCAATTAGACATGAATATAAAAAGGGGATGTGAATTAATATAATTATTTTGCAACTCCAAACTGTGCTGCACTGTTCTAATCCCACTAACCTCAATGAATTTTGGAGGGTTTAACTATGCCAGGTTTTTGCCCTCAATTCTGCCCTCAATTTTGCCCTCAATTTAGTAAAAAATCAGAACCAAATGTACTCATTCTTTAATAGTTACCATAATTATCCAAATTTGAAAATTAAAATAAAGTGGATACGTATCCAGCATTTTTGTCATTTTTTGATATTACATTTCCAGCCATGCTAAATATCTATCTGTGTATAAAGGTTCTCTGATTGTGGTCCTCAAAACTCTTCCTGGGAGTAACCCCACTGAATTAATTGGGTTTGACTTGTAAATAGGATTTAGGATTATTTTCTTTGTCATTTGTCAATTGTATGTGGGAGAAACCTGATATTTAATGTTTGCCTTCTTGGGATGCCAAATGCCTCATTGTATCTCCTCTGCAAGCAAGAATTTTAACTGGCTATAAAATAGAAATATATTCTCAAATCTGCCTGATGTTGCCAGTCTAAGTAGACAATATTGACATCAATGGACCAGTAGCCTGATTTAGTATAAAGCAGCTTCAGGAGTTTATTGACTGGTGACCCTGGTCATAACATAATTTCACAATCATGACAGAAATTTGGGCTACCACAGAAGATGCTCACTGATGGTGTCTGTGAAGGCATTTGTATAAAACATAATGGAAAAACTGAGGAAACTGTGGTATAAAACATGTACCTTCCACATCTTATCACCATGTAGTCAGCTGCTTTTGCCCAGAAAGGCTTCTCATCAGTCACTGGATATTTGACTGTTCAGATATTTAGAAATGTTGCTTCAGGAGCAGTTGCCACCATACCACAAGTGAAAAGGATCTTCACTGTGTAACTAAAGGTCAGCCATTTTGTGGTTGTGCCCATCATGCTATGTCAGAATTGCAAAGCTCCTTTAGGCTCAAAACGGTTGGAGGTCCCTGGAATAGGCTGTGTGGCTCCTCTGGGATGAGGAATTCCCAGCTGGTAATGGTGAAGGACAGAACCATGCAAATATTTCCCAGACTCTATCTACCACATCTACACAATGTGAATTGTAGCCTTCCACATGGCTGTATCAAATTACTATATAAGGACAGCCTGGAGATTGAAACAATGCCATGTGCCATGAGAGTCTTTTTTCAAATTTTAATTAATATATGAGGAGGGGGAACTTTACCCAGTTTCACTCATAAAGGACAAAAATCAAAGCAGTAAGAAAAAACACACTGTAAATGCTATGTTTTCTTGCCAGTTGGATTTGTAGGTCTTTTTTAAATGTATAGATTTGTATGCAGATCTGAACAAAATAAGAAGTCCTTACTTCTAGAAAGCATCAAATTATGCAGGCGCCCATGAAAGGTCTGTATCATGCAACAAGTACCATTTAGACACTGAACTAATGTGCTCAGAGTAAAAGAGGCACAAAGAATACAGAAATTGGCAATTCAAGTTGTAGATTAAACATATGTTTTATTCTGATCCTTCTTTCTTGATTTTTGTTGTTGTTGCATGATCTAATAACAAGGCGAACAGAGAGTCACAAGCTCATTTTACTGTATCAAACAAGTAAAATATGTATATAAATTATAATCACATTGCAAATATTTAAAAATCATGCAGAAAAATCAGGAATTCAAACATTAACAATAAACCTGAGTCACCTTTTCCCCATAGTTTACAATACATTATAAGAAAGTATTAAAATATGAAGTTGGTGAATAGGGTTTAATCTGAATACATATGGGAATGATATGGCTGTAAAATCAAACTCTGCTTATGAATGAAAACCATTCTGAATGCAAAGATGAGAAATGAGTGCTGTGGTATTGAGATGGAATTTTACTCAGCATAAAAATGACAACTAAGGAAGAATGAACAGGAAGTTGATAAAATTTACATATGCAGTGTAACTTGGAATAAAGCAAAGAAATCAGCAAATCTGAAGACCATCAATAAAGTTCAGAGTAACTGGGAAATACAGTATTAGCAGCATGGGTAAATAGATCAGTGAACAGTTTAACTTAGAGAAATGTCAAGTGATGTTTCTAGTAAAGTACAGCAGACATACAATTTTCAGCTGTAATCCTGTCAGAGTTCACAAATTAAACAGGGATTGATCTAGATAAGTAATTTGTCACATGACAGTCTTGCAAGCACTGGTACTGAGGATTTTATAGGTGTGATATTCTTTCTTTCTCAGTACTGAATTAATGCTTGGGTGGCGGGATGAAACATTTGTGTGACTGACCTACAGTGGCAGTTTAAGATTTCACAGAGGTTGTTAGACATGGACAGTGCTCTGTAACTCACTCCCACAAACACTGTAGTGGCACATCTTGCTCTAAATTGTTGCACTGCTCATTAAATGGTTGTGCCCATAGCAGTGGTGGGATTCAGAAGGTTCACACCACTTTGGCAGAACCGTTTGTTAAAATGCTGCTTGTAAACAACCAGTTGTTGTTAAAATGGTGCTTGTAAACAACCAGTTGTTAAATTATTTAAATTCTACCACAGGAACCTGTTGTTAAATTATCTGAATCTCACCACCGGCCCATAGGGCAGAATCACTACCGTTATCATTGCAAGACATGCATTACTACAGAAGTAAGATTAAATGGCAAAATAATATGTACAGTGATTACTTGATATGGGTATATGGAATGATTGCCCTTGCCATACCTTCCAGAATGGGATCCCGAGACAGAATGTGACAGGTGAGTCACCTCCTATGTAAAGAACTAGTATCTGGGGCCATTATACTGAATGCTTTGCCTGTGGCTGTGAAGTACACAATCAAAATGCAGCAATCTCTGAATTCAAGCAATACATAATTAAATATATAAATTATCATCCAGCTTCAAACATAATAGCCCTCTCCACACACCTCCTCAGTCAACACGGGGTGGGAGACTGAGCAATAGAGTACTGCCTTCCCCACAATTAAACAGTGAAAAAACACAGAGGAAACATCCTGCATGTATACTCCTTCTCCATGATCAGAGATGCTGCTACTTGGACATTCCTGATCAGGGGATGAGCATAAAAACAGATATTTTCCCAGAACATTGGCCCCACTACTCAAGAGCTTGTAATCATATGGAGATGGGATTTGGGACCAGTGTGCTTCTCCCTGCTCTCCCTTTCAATGTATTCAGTCAATGCATGAAGGGGTCCCATATACAGGACTAATGCTTTGCACATATTCAGCTCCCCAGTATTGTGGGACTCAGGCCGTTTCTGCATGGCCATGGTAGGGGTTGGGTCGGCGTATGTGACGCTGACCCAACCCCCCCGGGACCGTTTGCACGAATGGTCCCGGTTGCAATGGGAAAGATGGCACTGTGGAGCGCTGTCGCCCGGTCGACCTACAGTCTCTATGGCTGTCCGGCTCGTCACTGAGGCCAGGGGACATGCACCCCTGCCCTGCACGACCGCTCTGGCGTCGCAGGGCAGGGGGGCCTGTCCCCAGGCCTCGGCAATGCGCCGGACGGCCGCAGAGATGGTAGGTCGACCGGTCACAGGAGGGAGGGATGGCGCCTTCCAGCTGCTGCTGTTCGCACAGCAGTTGGAAGCCACCGTTTTCCATAAACCTTGCTCAGGAAGCAAGGGCGGAAAACAGTGGCTTCGCACCACTCAGGAGGTGCAAGGGCGGCGCAACTGCACAGCAGCTGCGTCCCCCATGCGAACAGCTCCCTGGGGACGGCGTTTTTGCTGTCCCAGGGCACTGTTTATGGCCCGTGCGGAAAGGGCCATAGCAATGAGAAAAAAAGTGATAAATACATATGTTACCTAGGAACATACACAGTTAGCCACTATAAAGTGTAACAGAAAGTACTGAAAATGAACCAGACATTTTTAAAATAGTAACTGAAAGTAGTTTGAAGCTTCAAAGTTTCTTTGAAATAAAGCCTCATATAAACATTATAGTCATAGACCCCAAAGAAGCTAGCCTGCACAAATGAGGTGCTGTAGAATCTCTAGGGAAAGGTACCAAAAATGTTACTGTGGTAATAGAAATAAATAATGAACAATATTTCCAAAGAATAATTTGGGGAAAGTGTTGCCCTGGGAATAAAAACTATGTTTCTGAAAGGAAGAAACAATCTTTGATAGGTTCCCTAGCTTCCTTTTTTCTTGAAATGCCACACAATTCTACTGAAGCAAGAACAGTCAATTGCTATTGGCCTTAGAGAACTTAAAAATAGAACAAAGGGAATAACCATCAAAGTAAGGCATAATTGTGTAGAAGATGATCAACAACAAGTATGATGTGCAGAATCAGCAGGCAGCTTTTTCTTTGTCTAGAAAAGGGACAAAATTAGTTTTATAATTGCCTACAGTATCAGAAACTATTTTTACAAAAAAACAAAGTGGGAAGGCAACATAGGAAAGATGAAAGAAAGACTGGCATTTCAGTACACTAAATTGTCTTAGAAATATATTGAGAAACCTCTGCACTTCATGGGAAAGTGTTGTCAAATCAGCAGAAACTCTGATGTTAGTTCAAATATTGGCTCAAGAATAGAGATGAGTACTGATAAAAATTATCGGCACATTTCAGATTTGAATAGTAAAAACACAGAAATTTTCAACTAAATTATTGGGGAGGTTTATTATGAAAAATTCCGCATGAATGTGAGAAAGCATGGTGGGGAGAACTGTAACTGAATGCTTCCCTTAGCTGCACCAAGAGCAGAATTCAGTTGCCTCTACATTTTCTCTTCCCCCCTTCCTGCCTCATGTTGCTGATTCCCAAGTGCTCTGGGGCTGTGCTGCGAGCAGCATTCATTTTTCTATTCTCCACTCACTGCCGCTCCCCAAGTTCTCCAGAACTTGGGAAGGGGCAATGGTGGAGAGAACAACTAAATGCTGTTACTGGTCACATATAGACAAAGTTGGCACAGGCCAAAAATAGCACCCCTGGAAAGGTAAAAACATTGTTCTAGGGGCGCTGTTCGGAGGGCTGCTGCCTCCATTATTTTGACTGTAGGGCCAGTTCCGCACACTCAAAATAATGTGTTTTCAAACCACTTTCACAACTGTTTGCAATGGATTTTGCCATTCCGCACAGCTTCGAAGAGCACTGAAAGCAGTTTGAAAGTGCATTATTCTGCATGTGCGGAATGAGACTATGTCACTTTGAATTTTAATTTAGTCCACATAATTTCTAAATTTAATTGTGGAATTAGAGCATATTTAGTAGCTTTCAGTTTATTTGTGTATGTGTTCCTTTCACATTCCTGATACACATGTGTACAGTGAGAAAACTCGATTAAAAAAGCAGCCTCTATGTGATCTTATGGATGTATAGTGCTTTACTGTTGTAAACGAATTACTAAACACTGTTAAAACACCACACACCAAAAAAGTATTTATACAAGATTCATGCACGAGGTCACCTCTGTATACATTCATGTACTGCATACATATTATACACACAATCAATTGTGACTTTATCGATGCATATATCAGCATCAATAAAACCATTAAAAATTAACTGTGATACAATCACATATGTGATATAGTTACATCAAGATGCTTTTCTGCATTTTTTTGTCAGTGTGCTTATGTGTGTGGCAGTATACAGGCAGGAAAATATAATAGAACCGAACTTCTATTTAATTAGTCCTGGTTAACTACCAGCATTTATTTACTGGCCTGTTGGTACTTGGAATTATTTACTGCTAGCCACCCTGGATGGAAAGTGTGATGGTTTTCCTAAAGTACCCTCTGCTCTGCTTCATAAAACCAATAATAATCATTTTACCCATAATAACAGAGGGAACAGAGAATGAACACAAGAAAAAGATTAATTGGGGATGAGGATAAACTGGGGATGTTAATTTAAGATGTGTATTTACAAGAGTCTTTGAATTCATTGAGAGATTCTCTGAAGGGGCAAATGCACATTGCAAACATTCATGTCCTTGATCACTTTTGTAGTGACAAACCTTATCTCAGCAAGCAATCAACATCTAGCTATTTTAATGGATCACAAATGCTTGCCAGTGGCATCACTGTGTTAAACCTCCAAACAAATTTCTGTCAAAAATGTTCTTATTTTAGGCTAAAAATGAATGCTTCTAATAGAATTCATGCAGTCTTTTGTTAGCTGCAGGTCGTTTCTCAACCTTGCCTGGCCATTTGTCACAAAAATAATGTCTAAAAAAGGAAAAATTGTATCTTTGACATTTTATTCTTGAATATGTAGGAGAACCTGTTAGGTTTTTGTTCTATATAATGGGATTTAAAGTCTGCTATCACTGCTAAATAAATATACAATAGTTCAAAATATACCATAGTTCATAATATAGCCAGAGGTGAGAACAAAGACCAGCACCTCTGGAGACAGAAGAAATTGTACCTATGCTGTGGCTTTGTGACTACTGAAATTGCCTCAGTAAGTACAACAAATGAATAGGTGTTTGAAGTGCTGCATAAACCATGGCACTTCACATTCTCTTGGAATGCGTTTATTTGACGGACTGAATCTTGCAGCGTTCCAGTCATGTTCCATGCAATTTAGAAACACAATTCTCCTCAGTGGACCCATCCAATTACACTGCTTCTCTCTTGGGCCTTAACTTCTGTTTAGGAAGGAAAAAAGGTAATGATTTCATCTCAGCTATGAGTGCAACAATTTAAAGTTATAAGTTTTAATAGGTGTCAGAAATTCAGAAGACTATTTAATTTACTACAAAGCAGCAGCCAGGTTTATCATCATATAACCAAAATCAACCCAGCTGCATTCCTCTCTGATAGCATCACACCTACAGGATATCCACACAATCACTCCTATTTTATTAGATCCAATCAAGAACCATCATTTTGTCTTGTGCTGCAAACATTAAAACAAACATTAATGTTCTCCCATAGCTAATCAGAGCACATTGAATGAAGATATGCACCCATAATGTGCAATCACCCCAGTGGTGAGATTCAAATAATTTAACAACTGGTTCTGGTGGTGGCATTCAAATAATTTAACAACTGGTTCTGGTGGTGGCATTCAAATAATTTAACAACTGGTTCTGGTGGTGGCATTCAAATAATTTAACAACTGGTTCTGGTGGTGGCATTCAAATAATTTAACAACTGGTTGTTTACATTTTAACAACCGGTTCTGCCAAAGTGGTGCAAACCTGCTGAACCCCACCACTGAATCACCCACTTAAAAATGTAAATGAATGACTAAAATGTGTTTACAAATCATTAATCTGTGTGAAATGAAACAACAAAACCAATGTCATACCTGAGAATCTGAGCAGATTTTTGTATGATTTTGCAGAACTACGGGCAATCACAGATGCCCAGCAGAACAATCTGAAGCACTGGGGGTGGGGGAGGGAGGGTACTTTTGCAAGTTCAGCAGAACCAAAGGCAACAAAAGTGGTCCCCTATGTAACTTAGAAGCAGAACAGAAGCCTTTCAACAAATAAAACCAGTAAAAAGCGAAGCCAAAGCAGTCAAAATGTATAAAACAATCAGATGAAGTAAACTAGAACAAAACCTCCCAGTCTGCTCCCCCACAAAAAAAAGAAAATGAAAAAAATCAAAGGATTGAAATGGTAATGGTGGCAACCAAAGTAAAATACCTTAAAAACAGACTCCCCATAAGCAAACACAAACAAACAAACACCACCAACCCTGCAAAAAACAAGTTTAACTACAGAATGGAACAAGCAATTCAAAAGTGAAATCCAACAACTTTGGAAAATGAAACAAATATTACAGCAAAAGCAAAGAACCGAACACAATGAAAAAAATAGACTGTTAGACCTTTCTAGGTCCTTTGGCCTCTCCCAGCCCCGACCCAACAATCTACTACCAGGCTCAAAAACAAATGCAAAGAGGAAACTTTAAATCTTTTAAAAATAAATCAGCTTCAGTTGCAGACTCACAATTCCAGAGGTTCACAAAAGCAGCTGAAGCTTAGCAGTACACATATCAAAAATCCCTTACTGTCATGGAATCTAGCTGCAACCAGGATTTGTTTTATGCCCATTTTCAGAAGAATTTGAAGAAAACCAGGCTATAAATAACTCCAGGGATTGCAAAAAAAAAAGCACTGCTCCACCTAACATGAAATATTATTTGCTTCCTCTGCCCTCCCTCCTCTTCCCTGGGAAATTTGTTAGAAGTTGTTGAATTTCACTTTTGAATCCAAACACCCCTGTAAAACAACTCCTGTGATTGGGCAAACTGTACAGCTCCTCTTATGTGCTATCTTATCCGACTATGAGAAATGCCTCATCCCCCCCCCCCCTTGTTGCTGGAACCCTCGAAAAGTGGGGAAAAGGCAACTTTTGAGGATTTTACCTGCCGCTATTCAGCATTTTTGAATAAAACAGGTTTTTTTTCCAGATTTTTTGGGCTCAGGACAAGCAGTTACAATGGGGAATACTAAAATGTGTATTCAGGTTAAAAACATGTTTTGGAAAAATACTGATTTTTTGGGATACACATTCACACACATAATTTTATATTTTTTTAAGAAGAATTACATATTTTAAGAAGAATAACATAATAATTATAGATATAACAAATTTTAAATAAACAGACCTTCATGGATAAAAATGACAAAAAGTCACACACATCTGTATCTATCTCTGGGCATTTAAAAATGAATCTTAACTTTTACCATATTCTGAATTATATAGAGCAATTCTTATCTGTCAGTATTCAAGTAATATAACTCTGTTAAGATTATTATTCTTTTAAAGGTCAGAATAGATGTGCTACACATTAATTTTATTAACTACAAATCAAACAATGAACAGCCTTAGTATTAAACTAGCAATAACCAGTATTGTATTTGCCTCCCCAACATCAATCCTGATTTAGATATTCTCGCTCCTGATAATACTAGAATTGGGATTTCTGTGAAGACGCCAAGAGATGATAGGAAGAAGGGAGAACCTTTTGGTGCCACACTTGACTGTTACACTTTAAAGGGTCATTATTTTCAATGGGAAAGACAGCTGCTGCACTGAAAATAAAAGACAGATGTACTATCAAGTGCTGAGGTTGTGTGCTCAAAATAATGGCTGGTAGATCTGACTTTCACAGTGCAGAGACCAGATCTATTGTCCATTTTTTCCAGTCAGCACTCACCAGCTGATCTGGAGTTCCAAGGACAGGTCTACCTCTTAGAAAATGACAACTCTTCAAAATTTAAAAGGCTGATGAGGGCCTTTTCTTTTCCCCTCGGTTTTAATTCTGCTTGAGGAAACTGGGAAAAGGATGATCAGGTTTAACAATATTGGAAATATTGTTTTGATATTTTTCAGAACAACTTTCTGGATCTATAACAAATACTCCCAATATTTCATTAAAACAATACTCATACCTTTCTTGATTTTTTTAAAATTAAAATATTTTCATGTGCATACCTCTAACCATGACTGTGCATCTTGCACACTGAAAATTCTATCCAAAGGAAAAGAAGCACAGACAAGCTACAGGAACTGTAACTTTTACCATTGATTTTCATATAAAGGGAATAGTAACCAATGATTTTTCAGATACAGCAGCTCAGTCAAAACATACCACATTATTTCATCTGCTGCTGGCATTTAAAAACTATTTGTTAAAAGATTTCAGTTCATTTCAGTTCATAGAGAAAGAATGGAATTTAAGAGTTATGCAATACAGCATAAACATAATATATGGGAACATCGTGGGTTGGATTGAACCAACCTTTCTACTGGTGAAAAGGAAGACAAGATTGCAGTCTGTTCATCCAACCCCCCCCCCCCCCCCCAAAAAAAAAAAACTGTGCTGGGGATCCCGGGACCTACATGTGAACAAAAGCCTTGTGGGATGGGGTGAGAATAAACAGGGGAACTGGACAAAAAATGAATGAGAATGATGGCTGTATCCAACTCTCTTCCACCTTATTTTGCAAATAAATATAAACAATCAAGTGAGTCACTGTTCCAAATAGCATAGAGATCCCACATCATTTGGGGGTGGCTAGGCTTAGAAACCCTCCCTGATGAGAAGTAAGACAGAAGGAATATGTTCCATAAGGACAAGCATAATGTGAGACAAATACATAACATTACAAAAATGCAACCCCCCTCAAAATAAAACCCTAATAACATGGTAGCAGTGAAACATGATCTACCATTCAGACCTATCAAGAACCTCCCTCCCCAGATGAACTGTAAATACTGGAACCCCTACTGATAAATGAGAACAGTAAGATTAGAGGGTGTTGGAAGTGTTATTTATTAACTTCCAATGATTACACCAAAATAATTCATTCAATCATTCAAGAAATTAATAAAAGAACAATTATGAGGAAAAAAATACTTATTGCTGGATGATTTTACACCTGAAATGCATTTGGCCTGCTTCTTCACTTGCCAGGAAGTCAGGAAAAAGGAGAATCCTATACCAAAACAAAGCAAGCTAATACAAAGCTGCTGAGACAGTTCTCAGGTGTCAAAAGTTGCTTTGTTCATTTTTTCTTTTTTCTTTTTATTAACTCTTGATCCCTCTTGCATTCGTTTGCAACAAAAGCACAGCATACCCACTGACAAAGGGCTAGGAGTTAGATTTCACACTGTTATGCTAAATCTGCATGTTGGTGACTTCTCAGTTCAAGACGCATTCCAATATGACCCTTTGGATACAAACAAGATGCTTACACCGATCTCATAAAGGGAGAGAGAGAGAGAGAGAGAGAGAGAGAGAGAGAGAGAAGAGCTATTGTCACCTTGACAAATGCTACTATATAGCAAACATTTTATATAATGAGTCTACAAAGTAGCTTGAGAGTTCTTTATCACTCACATTGATGTCTTCCAGATCTAAGCTGTTCAGAACAACATTGTTTCGCTTCCAGATGATGGGAGGTCTCAAAGTCCCCTGAATGGCGCAGTTTAGAACTGCGCTTTGTCCTACTGTTGCTGCAGTGATGCTTACTTTCTGATCTTCCGGTAAACTCAGTTGAATTACTTCTGTAAAAGACAGATTGCATTTAATGTTAATTAGTAGGCAGGGTTTCTACATTGGTAGCTTTAATGTTGTCAGTTAAAACCAAAAGCAAATATAATTTCCAAATGAAGACAGGAAACCAAACTGTTTCAAATAAAAGATCACCATGACATTTTAATTACACTGACTATTGCCTGGACTCCCTTTTAGATAATGTCTGGGACAACTACGTTTTCTGTCATCAAAAGGGATGTGTGGATAAAGAAAGGTGAACCCTTCCCCACTGACCGACAGGACCCATTGGCCCAAGCACTTTTCTCCTAGCCTGGATCACTTTCAATCATGGGAGCCACACTAAGAAAGAGGAGAAAAGGAGTAGATTACAAGGAAGTAAGATGGTCTCTCCTCAACCAGAGTCCCTTTTGATGTTAATACTTGGACCTATCCCCTCTACATACATGTGATGAATACCTGATATTGCCATATCTAGATTGTTTCACAGATAAAACACTCATGCAGCAACAACACATTATTCAACTTTCTGTCAGCTATTTGTTTTATAATCTTTGTCACTTAATGCATTGACAAGTGACATAATTTCTAAATACATTGTTGGCCCTTAATATCAAGGGAAATTGCTTCCAAGCAGGTGAGTTTAGGTGGGGCTGGGATTCCATTTAGCTCTAAACAATTGTAAAGGATATGGGGGGAGGGGGGAGGAATTCTCCAGTCACAAAATATAGGTCATTTGCATTAGAGATTCCTGAGGGGCACCTGTGCCAATCTACTGCTGTCAAAGTGTAAGATTTTTGTGGCAGAGTCCACTTCAGCCATGCATGCATCTGACATTAAAAAAAACACCTCTGACTCCTGGCAGCTTATGACATCATGTACTTGTAAGTCTAGAGTGCTGAAAGACGCTTATTATCACATAATAAGTTCAAACCTAAGTTTACAGACATTTAATATTCCCCACTGAATCTATTCTGAAATAACTTGACCTTATGCATTCATGCTTTAGCCTCTTGACACTTCAAGCTAACTTCATTGTTCAGAGGAGCAGGCTGTAAAGTCCTCTTAGGGAACTGTACCATCTCAAAATGCATTTCCCTTTCAGAATTGGCATCCCCTCCCTTGGTATTATGGTGGGGAAAATTTTGAGAGACTCCTTGATTTTGTGAAGCCCACTACTTG
Source organism: Sphaerodactylus townsendi (assembly GCF_021028975.2). NCBI lineage: Eukaryota > Metazoa > Chordata > Lepidosauria > Squamata > Sphaerodactylidae > Sphaerodactylus > Sphaerodactylus townsendi. The sequence goes on along the minus strand of NC_059434.1, from coordinate 42,056,645 downwards.
CACACAGGATCTTTCCCATCCTGGTGGCTAAAATTATGTTAGGACCACATTAATAACATCTACTGTTAATAAATTACTAACTCCTCAAATTAAACAATGTGCCAAATTATCTTCCAGTCTCTAATCTTCTTTCCCTTCCCAAGTGTTAGATTTCTATATAATGGAATAGGGTGGATGACTATAAAAATATAGCTCTTTAGAATGTTGAACTGGATCCATTCTTGACCATCCTGCATACTTTAATGTTTTCCTCAAAAAAATATGTTTGCAGATACCCATATTTGGACTTATTTTTTATTTGGCTGGAGTTAACTGTCAATCAAGTGTACCCTGAGTCTCATTCTCTCTTTTTGCACCCCTGTCTTTCCCCCCAGGAAACAGAAATGAAAAGATAGCAAAGGGAAATAAAACTGAAGATAAAAGAAGAGGTTGTCCGAAAAACAGCCACAACTGTTCTGGTCAGATTGGGTCTGAAAACCTGAGGAAGTTTTATTTAGTTCAGTGTTCTTCCAAGATCACCCACAATGTGTGTGTGGCTCAGATTTAGATTAATTACTAGCAGTACCCGGCCACGCATTGCTGTGGCTTATTGTGGTGAAATGGGAAAGGAACAGTAGTAGCAAATCAATTGCAGAGGCCAGCAGTACGTGCTCATGGAAACGCGCAGGCTGATATTGTGCAATGTCATTGATGTGTGTGACTGCATTTCTTGGGGGGGGGGATGGAAAGGCACCCCTTCCACACATCTAGGCTGGCTGGTTACGATCCTTTACCTGGAAGTAAGTTGGGTTGGTGGCAATGGGTATCGCTTCAGAGTAAACCCTCTGAGGAGCGCAACTCAGCCATTCAAAGTATGTTATGGTTGCTTTACTGAGCTTACTCCTGAGTAACATGTGCCTCGGAGGCAACCTGGTTTTCTGAACTGTAACCTCAGTATTCAGGGAATCTAGGCTGGCTGGCCCCTCCCTTGCATGCCACCCCTCACTCTCTCCCCTCCCTCACTTCTCTTCCCTTGCATGCCATCCCTCCCCCTCCCTTCCTTCCCTCTCCCTCTGTAAGGTGGGTGAGTCATGTCCTGATGCTGGGCCTCCTCCCTCCCCTCCCTTGCATGCCACCCCTCACTCTCTTCCCTCCCTAACTTCTCTATCCTTGCATGCCTCCCCCTCCATCCCTTCCCTCTCCCACCCTCTCTTCCCTTGCATGCCACCCCTCCCCCTCCACCCCTCCCCTCTCCCACCCTCTCTTCCATTGCATGCCACCCCTCCCCCTCCCTCCCTTCCATCTCCCTTCACTAGGGTGAGTGGGTCATATCCAGATGCTGGGCCCCCTTCCTCCCCTCCCTTGCATGCCACCCCTCACTCTCTGTCCCCTCCCTCACTTCTCTTCCCTTGCATGCCTCTCCCTCCATCCCTTCCCTCTTCCTCTGCTGAATGTGTATGAGAGTAGGAGTGTTGTGTGGTAGTAGTGGATGAGGCACAGAGAGTGAAAGGTACCTGCATGTGAGGAGGGGAACCCCACCTGACATCTCACATGGCAACGTGTGGATATGGTTCACTTCCACTCGAGTTATTACCTATGTACTGTTTTCACTGCTCATATCTGGCCATCTGAGCGAGCATTCTAAGGGCACAAACATTCTAAGGGTGACCATTAAACACAGGCAGCTGCATGTCCTTCACCATGGAGCACCAGGAAAAAGGTGTTTTACCTGAGCCAGGTGTGAAATTTCAGGTATGTGAACATCTAAAAACACTCTCGCCTGGCTGACTACAGTGGCTGGGAATTTTCAGAGGAATTGGCCCAGCAGTTCAGGAACAAACTCACGTTTTGCTTTATATATATATTAAGGTAACCTTAAAAGCATGTTAATATATGTTACTGGCCTGATGCTGAGGCCATCTATGGTTAAAATAAACTTGCAATATTCTTTTGTAAACCCATTTCAGACCACAGATATCCTGGTTAGCTTTAGTCATTCTGGTACTGATAATGATGTAACACCAAACTGTGGCTAAAGCAAACCATGGAAGCCAGAGGGAATTCCTGCAGAAAAAAAAGGGAAATGGTGTGAGATTGTGGTTTGTGAGGTTTGTAGTTTGTGGGAGCATTTGCACAGAGTCTTCTATCCACTGAAATGATTGGACTGAAAGATATTGTCCAGTTGCTTTCAGAGTAGTTTATAAGTAACAAAGGATGTCATCCAAATTACAATTGTCCTATTATACTTGAGAGCAACGTTGAACAGTAAATGTTTGCGAATAGTGGCCTGAAGGAATCACAGTGAACTCTGAGTTCCTTCATTACTGCTGAAATAACAAATTACCCTCAAGTAAGGCAAACATTAATCTTTCAATTGAGATTGAACATCTATCTACGAGCATACAGAGATCTTTAACTGGCACTTTTTAGGCAAATTAAGAAAGCACTTCGTAATTAGTACAATTAAATAGATAGCACATTTGTCTAATGTGTTTCCAGAAGAAAGCATCAAACATACATTTCAGTTGTATTGTCGAAGGCTTTCACAGCCGGATTCAACTGGTTATTCTGGGTTTTCCAGGCTGTGTGGCTGTGGCCTGGTAGATCTACCAGACCATAGCCACACAGCCCAGAAAACCCACAGCAACTAAATATTTCAACTGTTCCTGAAATAAAGCTTTGTTGCAGCACTAGTGAAGTTTAACCACTGATTTTTTGAAGCACAGTTTTCACAAGGCCAAAAGGACAAGTGTTTTCTTTTTTTATCAAGAAGATACACCTGTATGATGCACTTAAGTACTATTTATTTTTTTCAGAATTCATCACCTTTTAGAAGCAGTAAACCTTCATTTAGAATAAATATTGATTGATTGATTGATTGATTGATTGATTGATTGATTGATTGTATTTGTATACCGCCCTCCCCGAAGGCTCAGGGCGGTTTCCAACAAAATAAAAAGTTAAAACATCATATATATAAATTAATTAAAATACATAAAATATTAGACTAAAGATGGCTTCAGCTATTCTATTCCCCCTTTTATGAACCCACGGGAGGCCAGATGTTTGCTTTTTGTTGCAGTTGATATCATCCCGGCTGGCCAAACGCCTGGCGGAACAGGTCTGTTTTACAGGCCCTGCGGAAACTTTGTAAATCCTGCAGGGCCCTGATCTCACCTGGAAGCCTGTTCCACCAGGTAGGGGCCAGAGCCGTAAAAGCCCTGGCCCTTGTAGAGGCCAGCCGACCCAATATTACATCAGCCATCAGGATACTACCAAAATCAGTCTCCCAGTAGTGAATATTGACCAGATCAGGTAGAAGTTATGAATTACATATCCTGTCAACTTTACTGTCCAGATCTAGTGGTCAGAAAACCTCAGTCTTTTCACTGAATACAGAACGTCAAGAAACTGCTAGCTTAGACATTCAAATTACGTCTGGAAATATTATCTCGAGTTCCATATTAGTTTATCACACATAATGATAATTGGCAGTCTTGGGGGCTTACTAAAATCTCAGTGGTTTGTGAGTAAACATGAATCAGACCACTCACAAGACCCTCGTGGAATTTTCAACAAACCTCTGTCCTGAATTTACAGTCAGTATTTTTCAATATGTGAATTACATAAAATTGACAACAGGAAAAACACTAACATAACAACATGCAAGTTCTTCTTAAAGAATTCAAAATAAGCATTGGGCAAAAACAAGAGGAAGAAAAAAAGAGTGGACATTTGTCTATTTGTGTTGTATACTTCCATCGGTGAAATACCTTAAAACAATTACATATTCAACAAAATATATGATGGCAAATATATTTCTTTTAATTAACTCAATTTTGAGCCTACTCAAATGCATTTCATTTATTTATTCATTGCAATCACAAAACAACCCTCTGCATCTGAACTAACGAACATTACCCAGATTGGAGCTTGCTAGACAGAATTAAGACTGCATTAAGCTTGTATTCATTTTGTTTGCCTATTTAGAATGTAATTTAAAAGCAATCACCTCCTCAAACCACACCAGAATGGTCCTTTGTATATAATCTACAACAAGTTTCAAAAGCTTAATGGGAAAGCCATAAAACTCTGAAATAAAAACACAGAGTGTTGTGATGGGATAATTTTACCTTTTGCTCTTATACAGTTTTAGTGTCATTTTATGTATTTGTGATAAAGGTACTGTGTTATTGCATATGATTTTTATTTCCCTTTATTATTCTTCCAGTAGAGAATAACATCAGTTTCACTTTCATCTCCCATTTTGTACAGATTCCATTAAAGCAAAAGAAAAAAACCTTAACAGATTTTTAAACACATATGGAACAGAACAGATGAAGCACAATTTTCAGCAATCAATTAAACCCAATATAAGTCAAAGGATTTAAGAGAATAAAAATGTAACAACTATGTTTAAAATACATTCCTTAATAATTCTTTGGTGTCAAACAATAATACTGTTAAAATGGAACAAAATTTAACAAATTTAAATCAGCTTGAAAAACTTTGCTGTGCTGCAAGATGATCCTGTACTATTTAACTTTTAAGGCACTTCTCTTTATAAATCTGAAGAAGCAAAACTCCATTACTTCTATAGATGCCAAGATCTTTCAGATCTCTTGACGCACAAATAGCTATTGAGCCCAAAGCTTGTATCCTGCAAGCTTGCACGACCCATCTCAGTAGATTCCAACAAAGCCCAGGATCTGGCTTATTGTACCCTCTCATTATTTATTTAAATTGTATTTCTGTATTTTGTTCACTGCTTTGGATGTCCACAAGGGAGATGAGAGGGGTTAAAATGTCTAAATAGATACATTGTGAATTTATCTTATCTTTAATGGACCTTAGTCTACATATACCAGTGACATCACTTTGTCAGGAAAGTGCCCTCAACAATCCATTACATCAAAATGAAAAAGTGGCACAGGAGGGCCAAGTACAAGGACATCTTTCCATGAGGACAGAAGTATCATCAATCGCAACAGATGGGATGGAGACAGATGAGAAACCTACATTTAGAAGTCTCTTCCATCTCTTCTTATAGTACATGGAAAAGACAGTTCGATTCCTAATACAAAATCAGTGTATCTTGTCCGTATCTGTTCATTGGGGGCGGGGGGAGATTTGCTGGTGATTCCTAGCCCTAGACAGGTCCAGCTGGCCACTACTAGGACCAGGGCTTTTTCGGCCATCCCTGTGATTAGGGCCCTGTGGGACATTGGTGAGTTCCGCAGGGTTTGTAAGACTGAGCTCTTCCACTAGGCTTTTATATCTTGTCAGCCGGCCTGACCGGAACATCATGACCTCCCATGGGTGTCTTTTTATGGGTTTTATCGCCATCTGTGTATTTATTGCTCTGCTGTTTTAAGTTTTTGGTATGGCTGTTTATAATGTTGATTTTATTGTTTTATTGTAGTGTTTTATTGATTACATTGATGTTTGCTTTCCCTAAGCCCTATTGGGAAGGTCAGGCTATAAATTAAATGACTGAATGAATGAATGAATGAATGAATGAATGAATGAATGAATGAATGAATGAATGATAGATAGATAGATAGATAGATAGATAGATAGATAGATAGATAGATAGATAGATAGATAGATAGATAGATAGATAGATAGATAGATAGATAGATAGATAGATAGATAGATAGATAGATAGATAGATAGATAGATAGATAGATAGATAGATAGATAGATGATATTGAAGGGAGGGGATCTCATTTATCAATACTTTGCTGACCAGGAAGATCACTGCTCCATCAACAGACAGCAATATGAAAAGGAATCCACCAGGGCAGGAGTAGGGAACTTTAACACTCAAAGAGCCATTTGGACCTGTTTTCCACAGGAAAAGAAAACACTTGGAGCCGCAAATAATTGTTGACATTTGAAATAAAGATAACACTGTATATATTGGGTTTTTTTTTACCTTTTACTCCGCTCATTCTGAGAAGCACATGGATGCATCCACCCTGCTGCCTGCAGGGCGGGCAAGGATGGGGCCAGCGGCTCGGCCTTGCCGCTCCAACGGGGTGGGCGAGAGGGGAAGCCGGGCAATTGGTGCACCCACCCTGCTGCCTGCAGGGCAGGCAAGGATGAAGCCGGCAGCTTGGCCTTGCCAGCCGCCGGGAAAGCGACCACCCTGCTCCAACGGGGCGGGCAAGAGGGGAAGCCGGGCAATTGGTGCGCCCGCCCTGCTGCCTGCAGGGTGGGCAAGGATGAAGCCAGCGGCTCGGCCTTGCCGGCCGCCGGGAAAGCACCCGGCCCGCTCGAACGGGGCGGGCGAGAGGGGAAGCACGTGGCGCAACCTCACCAACCACTGGGAAAATCCTACCCCGCTTGAATAGGGCGGGCAAGAGGGGAAGCCCACAGCGTGGCCCAGCCGGCCGCGGGCAATTGGTGCGCTTGCGGCTCAGCTCATGAAGCCGCAGTGCAAGGGCAGAAGAGCCGCATGCGGCTCTCGAGCCGCAGGTTCCCTACCCCTGCACCAGGGGAACATCCCAAAACTTTCAATTGTGCAAAAATAGAGGCGGCATCAGAGGGAAGTGGGCAATGGGATGGGAATAACTGCTGTGGTGTGGGCAGGGGAAGGCAGGGAGGAGCAAGAAAACCTGACGAAATCTTAACACATAGGGATCTCCTTTGCTTTCCCTGCAAAAAAATATATTGTGTTTACAAAGCAGTCAGAAAACAAGGAGATTCTCAGATCTGACAGCGTGATGAGTGCCAAAGAGTGGAAAATATGCATAAATAAAAATCAAACCCAAAGAGAATGCACACTGAAAGCAAAGGAGACCAAACATGCCTAATGACCTATGAGTAGTCAGATGCTAGCTGAATCCTGCTTTCACAGATAAGCCAGATTTCATATTATGTCTGAACCAAGCTAAAACCAGTTTATGGTATTGTTGCTGAATATTAGGATTTGTACATGTATACCCCTTGGGACAAACAATGTATGAGCTGAGGTATACCAACTTATATCAAATGGCCTATGCACTACACCTTCTCATTTACAATGTTTCTTGGAAGTAACTTCTGCTAAAACTCACTGGAGATTCAGACATGGAGGCTGATGGACAAAACTATTTGTTTTTCGAGTTCCTTTATATATGAAAAGCTAACAGTGGGGAAAGTGGCACTTAAATACTACAGTAACCTTATGAAGAAAATATCAAGCTCTCAGGTACTATCTTTTGTCTTCTTTCTCACTACATATGACAAAGATGGCTGATTGAGCCCTGGAAACATGAATTAATATTCTTGACTATCCCTGACCTCCTTCTCCCTTAGAAAAACAGTAAGCCATCGCTCTATTGACAATTCTAAACTGTTCTTTACCTGGATACATTTAATTTGTGGCCTATTTTCCTGCCGTTTTCACTGTGTCATTCTTGATTTGGGGAGAAGTATCTACTTGCAGGTTTCTCTCTCCTTAGTTTTCTCTTCTTACTCCTTTTAACCATGAATCACTTCTCTTTACTTGTTTTGCCATGCTGACAGCCTTCTTGCACAAAACTTTCACTTTGTTCTACACTAACTCATTCCTTCCTCCCCACTGGTTCACATTTCAGTCCTCCCTCTGCCAGCACCTGACCATCAACTTTCATCCCCTTCCAATTCTCTACTTTCTAAAATCATACCTTCACAAAGGATTTTTTTTTAGTTTTCTTTTGAAGCTATGCCTAGAAGATTTCCCATGTGCTTTCACAGGATGGACACATAATATGTTGGCAAAGTATCATGCTATAATCTTATGTTGCTTTGCTTCAATAAATTATCTTTATTCAATAAATCTTCCTTAGTCTTTATTTGGACTTCAAATTACTAAAGAATTCATCATCAAGAAAAGGATAGACCCTGTTCCCTGCACTTTAAACTTGCTTATTAATTTCAACTTCTGTCACCCCTAAAACATGATGAAATAATGCACGTGTTCACAAGATTAGGCATGCCCCTTTAAGCATGCTTTAAGCATAAATTTAGGAATGGGATTACCCTACAACTTGCATAATTATGGAGCATGAGTGTATTATCATGAGCTTTAACTTAAAATGACATTTTTGAGTCTGTAATTCAATTTAGCAACTACTCTTACTTCTCTCTATCCATTCATGAATGCCTGTTCTTATAGATCTGTGGTGGCAAACCTTTGGCACTCCAGATGTTATGGACTACAATTCCCATCAGCCCCTGCCAGCATGGCCAATTGGCCGTGGACACAAAGGTTCGCCACCACTGTTATAGATAGATTGATAGCACTGGAGGAAAGATTTTTACTCTTCAGGAACCACTAAGAGCAGGCTACTGTTATTTATTAATACAGTTGTTTATTAATGAAACAACCAGGGTTGATAATTTGGCCATTTAGGTAGTAAATTACCCGTATGCTCAATGTAGCCAGAAAACTGGGAGGTCTGACTAGGAGAGCAGTAACTTTCTAGGCCTTAAGCCAGAAAAGCTACTCATTTCTGAAAGTTTAACTCTTGTTGGAACAGTAGACACTTCTGTAACAGCTGTCTGGAGAAAAGAACCAACAACACTGATTGCAGTTAGATATTGACGCTCTTCAATCTAGTAGGAGTGATAAAATTGGGCGAACACAGAAGAGGGTAAGAGTAACACTTCTTCGGATTCAACTTACAGTAGAGGGTTTTTTTTTTCAACAACTCTCATGGGAGGGAAATAGACATTTTTTCCCCTAATCAGTGTTTTAACCAACAAGATATAGACAATTTTTCTGCAGCTACACAGCATATCAGTGGCAACGCTAGGAGTCAAAATGAAGAATTCCTACTTGGTATGAACAGAAATCGAACTTCAGAATGATTTTTATCGTTCAGCGTTTTTAGCTTTCCGGCATAAAGGGAGGACTCTTATATATTTATGTCATGCCTTTGTTCAGTTGTTTTCCTGAAAATACATATCAAGTTGTTCAAATATTGCCTTCCCAACACAATTAAAGTGTGGAATTTGCCCCCTGACTTATTTTTCATCTAACTAAAATCCTTCTATAGACTGCTAGCTCTCAAGTGACATAATTGACTTCTTTTGAGATGCACATGTTTGGAAAAGTCACTGGAAAAGCCCAAGTTAAAGCCATTGCTAAACGTGCCTCAGAGAAGGGGTAAATAGAAAATAGATCTTCCTGGGAGGAAAAAAGTGCCACATGGAAGGGGTAGATGGTCCTTCATGCATCTGGCTAGACGGGCTTTAGAGAGTGAGCATCAACAGTTTGAATTAGTCCTGTAAATTAATTGGGAGCCAGCAGAGGGAAATCAGAATAAAAATGACATGGTTGCAGCAGCTAGTTCTCGGTAAACAAATGGGCTGCCACATTTTTCACCAACTGCAGATTCCCAATCATCTTTAAGGGCAGCTCCATGTAGAGCATGTTACAATAATCCTGCCGCAAGGCTACTGAAGCATGAATCAACATGTTAAGCCGGACATCTGAAAACAGGGAACCAGTTTCCTAACTGGGTATAGATGGAAAAAAAAAGGGAACAACATGCTTATCAATGACAGTTGTCGTTTTATTATTTATTTAGGAGAGTTTATGCCATGTTTGATTTCGCACAGAAAATGTATAATGGGTTGCATTTGTTATAAATGAGCTCTTTTTCCTTTTTCCCATTCACATGTGTGCCATGCAGGCAGCTGCTGAAACCTATGGAAACAATCTAGATTGCTCTGGCGCCTTCACACTGAGATACTTCCCTCTTTTTTTTTACATCCTGCAACACATGTGCAGCTGCACAGACATACAGAAATGAACCCACACAGCCATGCTGATGGTCCCACAATCAACTGCACCTACATAGCTAGGTATGTGCAACACTCAAAATTTAAAAAGAAAAAAAGGGGGCCTCCCTGCAATGGCAGGGCAACGGCAGGCAGATTCTCCCTGACTGTGGATGGTGTGGTGGGAAGGATATAAAGCATCTCCTGCCTGGCCGTTCACATGGGAATGGCTCCAACATGGGAAATAAAATGGGGCAGGCTCATTTTGGGGGAAGGACCTGTGCAAAATCCCCATTCAAGAAAAGGTTTGAATTGCATCCTACACCTGTTATATTTGCTCTGTGCAGAATCCACCAGTATAAAACAACAGGCAGTTGTTTATCTTGCCCATTTGCAGGGTGGCAACGTAGAAGACCATGCTCAAGTGAGCAAAGTTGTTGTGGCAGAATATAACTGGAGAGGCAGATAAGAAGATCCAAGTTGCTCATCTTGAGGTTTAGGGCTTAGTATGTGATAGCCAATATCTTGAATTGGGCTTGGTAAATTGATGGGCAGCCAATGGAGTAACTCCAGTAAGGTGTAATACATACATTCCTCCCAGCTCCTTAAAATAATCGAGCTGCATCATTCTGCACCAGCTGGGATCATTACATTGTTTTCAAGGGTAGACATATATACAGTGCATTATATCAGTCTAGTCTTGATACTATCATGGCATGGATTCAGCTGGCCAATTCAGCTGTTCTGGAATAAGCTAAGATTGTACAAAGGTGGGGTTTTTGTTTTGTTTTAAAGCTGCGTAACTCATAGCAGTCACCTAGGGTCACTTAACACCATCAAAAGTGGGATACATTATGTTATTCAAGACCTAAGGTTTCCCAACCAGCATTGCCACAGCAAGTAATGAAGACCTGGTGGTGGTCTGCTACTTCTGTCTCAACCACTTTTCCCAGAAAGGGTAAATTATAAACTAGGAGGTAACTGGTCACATGTTTAAAATGTTTCCTTTGAACCTCAAAGAGGGGGAGCCTTTCTTCACAAATATAATAAATACAAATATAATATTAATAAAAGTGACAATCTGCCCAGTCCCCTCACAAATGCCCTGTCATGGCTACCCTCATGCACAACATTGTAGCTTTGCATGTTTGACAAACTTAAAAAAAAGAGCACTTTCATTAAACAGGCATGCTATAATGATTGTATTGAAGAAGGCTTTCACGGCCAGAATCACTGGGGTGTTGTGTGGTTTCTGGGCTGTATGGCTGTGTTCTAGTAGCATTTTCTCCCGACGTTTCACCTGTATTTGTGGCTGGCATCTTCAGAGGATCCTCTGAAGATGACAGCCACAGATGCAGGCAAAATGTCAGGAAAAAATGCTACTAGAACACAGCCATACAGCCCAGAAACCACACAACACCCTATAATGATTGTGTCATCGTACTTCAATGAAGGCAACAAAGGGCAGAATTGCTGTCAGGGGAGAAAATGTGATTGGGGAGCTTCACAAAATGGGGTGTGGGCAGAGAAGCTACTTAAAATAGCAGGCAGCAATAAAACCAGAAGTAGTGTGGTGAAAGAGCTGGACAAATCATATGGGAGAAAAAAGACGTTTCTTGCCTACTTTGTTTGCACAGTCTTCAAACCAGCTTGGAGAAAAAAAGATCGCTTGTTTAGCGATTTTTGAAAAACCCAGGTTGAGAAAAATAAAACATGAAAACATTTTGGGGGAGAAAGCTGTGTGAACATCCTCCCCAAAACATATTTTATAACATCTTCAAGACATTATAATTGTGCTGTGCAGAAAAGCTGTGATGCTCTTTCATTTTATCTTTCCATTTTTCCCATTTTTTCTTTCCATTGCATGTTCATGAGCAGAAAAGAAAGCACATTAGGTTTATTAAGCCTGATTTTGTTGATAAAGGGTATTTCCACCTAATCCTATAAACATTTCTACAAGTATACAGAGTTTGCTGTGTTGCATGAGGAGGGACACCAAGAGATAGATATTAATTTTAAGAAAGAATCTTCCTCCACATCCCCAGTCAGGGAATCTTACAACAAAAGGTTATTAAAGTGTAGCTACTTTTAATCAGGTCATTCTAGAGCATGAGGTATAGTAAATCCATAGCACAATGATAGTTTTTTTGTCAACACACAATGGATAGCTAAATACTTTACAATATTAACAGGATTTCTCCACTAAGTTTTGCATTTCAATTGAAACAAGAATAATCCTGAAACAATAGTAAGACTTCCATTATAGGATGTTCTTTAATCAGCAACATGGACTCTTTGATTACTGTTCTTCTTAAAGCTTCTGTTCTTGCTCTTTTGAAAGATAGGAATTGCCATGGAGGCAATACATTTCTGCTGCCAGTGAGACAAGAACTATTTTCCATCAGTCAATAGTGAACTCCTGACTTATTATACAGCTACAAAGATAGGCCTTTAAAAGAGGCTGCCCCAGACAAAAGGCTGATGGTAAAATGGCAGTTCTTTCAGCAAGGTGTCAATAGTGAGAAGATAGAAAACTCAGGGTCCTGTCAGAGATGCAGCAAATCTAGCTGGGGAGAAATAGATGTGTGTAATATGTACAAGGAAGGACACAACCCAGTGTAGTTTGTCAGTCTCAGAACTTATTACAGCAAAATCCTTCCCCTATGAGCAGTTCAATTTAGATAAAACTGAGAAATCTCAGTGTATTTTGATAATACAAATTGCAATATTATAGAACAATTGGTGTATTTCAGGTTGAATTCCATTCTGGACTTTCTTCTGGGACTGATAGCTTCATAATGTTGTCTAGATGGGGAGCACCAGGCCTGGTGTCATGAGGAAATCATGTGAACAATATAACATCCTGTCACCTTGGCTTTTCCAGTACAATGGAACAAAAGAGCAAAGAGCAATCTAACATCAAGATATACTATGAAAAAATGGTCACCATCATGGTATCAGGTTTTGTAACCCAGGTTAGTCATGTTTCTCATAACCTCTTCCGTATTGACATCTATAATTGAAGAGTTTGTAAATAAAGAATTGATGGAATTTTACCACAGAAAATCATTTCCTGACAGTGTACATAACAGGTTCCTTCAGGGGAATCTATGACCATTTAATGGGAGACAGGCAGAAAGACACACAGACAGACAGATGCACACACACTCATGTGGGGGCTTTGGGGATTTCTAGAAAGGGAGAGTGGGCAGGAGAAATGAGATGACTCCTGAAATTTCTTGCTGGTTGCTTCTTGTAATGAGTCTGATCTGGAAGTGTATTTATTTTTGCAATAGGTTGTTTCACCTGTGTGTAGACCTCTTTTACTTTCATCAACCCTTTCCCCTGGGTGTTTTTTCTTCCAGTACCTATCAACAACAAATCTGGCTGCAGTAATCGTATATAAAGCTACCATGGGAACATTTTTAGGCAGGTCAACCGCAAATTTAACAGTAAGATTTTTTACAAGGGATTCTCAAACACCCCCCCACCCCATCCTTTCTGTGCAGCTCTAGTATTGAAGGTTTCCTGGTTCACAACAAACCACTGCTTAAGTTTGATTTATAGATAAAAAAGTAACTATAGGGTTGGATTCAAGCTAGCATTTCTTGGGATGGTAAAAGGGGTGATGCATCAGGTCTTACTGTGTATCATGAAATACTCAGCATTCAAGCATTTTGATTTGATTCCAGTAACACCTTAGAGACCAAAAAGGTCTTCAAGTTTAAGCTTTTGAGAGTCAAAAATTCCTTCATCAGATGTGTGTGTCTGATGAAGATAGCTTTGAGTTTCAAAAGCTTAGCTTGAAAATCTTGTTGGTCTCTAAGGTACTACTGGCATCAAATTGAATTGTTCTACTACAGACAAACATGGCTACCATCTGAAAGAATATTCAAGCAGTGTAAGAGGAGAGGAGGATAAAGGAGTGTATACACTTAAAGGACTTTCCAGACTTCCTATAACAAATTACATTATTTATTTTATTTTATTTATTTATTTATTAAACTTTTATACCGCCCCATCCTCTAGGGGCTCTGCACTCTCCAACATTTGACAGATGAAAATAGGTTCGCCTTGTAGTACCAAATATGTGGATGTGGAATGGAATCATACCCTGATCTCATCAGATCTTGGAAGATAACCAGGATTGGCACTTGGATGGGAGACCATCAGGAAAGACTTTATAGAGGAAGACAATGGCAAACCACCTCGGCCAAACACCTGTTTTGAAAAACCTATGGTGTCACCATAAGTGGACTGTGACTTGAGGGCACTTTACAAAAATCATAAAATGTAAGTTTGAATTTATCTCATGGAGGATGACTACCTAAAATATTAAAGTTTTCCTTTTTCTGGCATTAATGAACAGTGACAATTCCTTCAAAATGTTAAATGCAGTGTTTATTCCCACAGTACATCTGGTCGTACTTATAAAGTAACTGCAAAGTCAATGTACCAAAAGGAATGTGTAAGAGAAGATTAATCCAGTTCTACCATGCTCCTAAAGACAGTTAACTTTCAGGGATCCAGAAAATAGGAAAAGAGGTCTCAAAGCCAAAAAACTTCAGTAGATATATGTGCATAAAATTAATCTTTTAATAGGTATTCCCAACAAATTTTCAAAAAATAGAGACAAAGATTTGAGGAACAGGTACCAGAAATATGGACATCTGGATAATGTAAAGATATACAATCACTTAACTACAAATATAACATCTTTGTCACTTCTGACTAAGCTACGGGTACACAACTTAAAATACAGCAGAGTCTCTTGGAATAAGTCTCATTTTAGCAACAGTCACATTTAGCCTTGTAAAAATTTAAACATCCTACTTTGCAAGATATTAAACACATTTGTCTAAACCTGTCTCACATTTGTCTCACACAAATTATCCCCATTTCAATCTGTTTGTAAAAGTAAAACCTAAAATTGTTGGTTCTATGTTAGTTACTTCAGATTGATAAAGAAAAAGTAACAACCTTATCCACAGGGAGACAGTAGGATACACCAATGTGCCGCCCCCCCCCCCCGCTGCTCCGAAAGAGACTACTCAGCATTGTGGGGAGGCTCACAAATTGCAACAGTCTCCCTGTCACCAAGAAGCCTCAAAGGGCTGCAACTTATGCCAGTCAAAAGGCTGACTTAAATCAGGATTGCAGCTCGATGGTGCAATACCAGCAAAAGCTGGGTGGGAGCCAACTAATGGTGGCTGCTCCCCAGGCCCTGACTCCACCTTGCACCTGCTATGCCCATGGTGGTGGAGGTGAAGGGATGCTGCAGCAGCATCCTAAGTCATGTCCCACAACTGGGGGAAGGCAACGAGAGCTGCATGGTAGAGGTTTCACCCCTCTGCCAGGACAGATGCCCTAAAGCAGATGAATCTACCAACACAGCAACCCCGCTGCTCCCATGGGCAGACTTGTTTCTCCGTTTTGATGGGGCTCAACATAATTAAATTGACATGCATCACACGTGGGGTAATTTGTAGTCAAGTAGTCATGAGTTAACAAATGAGAGGGTTGTACTCGGTCCTATTATATACAGGGAGGGAAATATCTTTCCAAATGTCTTTTAACTTTATAATGTTAAATTCAGGGATCAGGTATTTTTGAAGTTATCTATATTTAATGAGAATACATGAACAAGTAGTTCAACTTTTTGGTCACTCATAATCTCCAAAGTCTTACTGAATTATCATAAGTATAAAAGTAACTCCCCAATGGATCTGCTACCAACATCGTAGATTGGTTCGTTAATGGACTTATTTATTTATTTACAGAATGAACTGATTTTTATACCCCCGCCCTTAAATTGGTTTATATTTTGCGAACACAGAAAAGGATTTTCCCACAAGGAATTGGATTGGGACCTCTTCCTTATTTTCCTATTACATGTTATCTACTCTTTCACCAAGTTGTCAGGGCAATGCTCATATTTCCCAATTTTTCCTTTAAAAAAAAGCACATCACAATCTGTGTGGTAATTTAAGCTGAGGGAGGGAGAGGGAGAGGGAGAGAAAGTATGTGACTGGTTACCTAGAAAGTTTCATGGCAGAATGGTGATTTGAACTTGGACCAATCAGATATGAGTCCAGTAACAAATGTGCCTCCATTCCTCATTCCACTTGCTTTTCCTCATCATTATTGTTCGCCTTGGTATCCAGCTATAGCAATGCAATTTAGTGTCTGAAACTTCACACTACAATCTTGCAAATCTTCAGATGCCATTTTTTGGCATCTGGGTGCCACTCACTGAAAATTATCTTGTCTTTTCCCTCATCTCCATCTGTGGGATGTCTAAGCACTGAGAGCATCAGAGAGGGAGTGGGCAGGCAAGCTGATAGCTGTAGCCTCTGTCCTTTTCCTTCTGCAGAGTATCTGGAATCAGTGGGATCTATGAGGCAGGAACTAAGTGACAATCAATTTATAAGCAGTTCTTAGTATGATATCAAAGTCAAATTGAGCTCCACGTAAAGTCACACAAGTCCCAGCATTGTTCAGCAGTTAAGAGTCTTGAACTAGGACCTGGAAACACAGATGTAAATTCCTGTTCAGGCTTGAAGCTTACTGTGTGTTCCTGATATATTGTGTCTCTTTCAGTCTAATCTGCTGCACAGTGTTGTTAAAACATTAAAAAGGAAGAGGAGAAACTCTTTCTGTTGCCCTGAACTTCATGAAGGGATGAAAGAAAAATGACTGATCATAATAGATTACTGACTTTCATTAACTGAACTTACTTTTCATTTTTAGTTATCATACTGAGGTAACAAGAGATAGCAAGTGATGTTAAGTGATAACTAATAATGCTGCTCAGATTACAAAAACTGGGAAAATTATGCAAATAACATGAGCTATGAACCCAACACATATGCCATCCAACAGTTAATGGAAATATTAAATGCTTGTAGAAAAAATAGTGTACTGACATTAAATTTAACTCTGTTAATTACGTTAAACAAAATTAAACAAAAGGGAAAAGAGAACATAGACTGAATGCCAAATTAGCATATGCGACTGACGACCTTGAGGCATAATTTGGTTGGCACAAGTCTGTGACATTTAAAGTTTTAATACATAATATTCTTGTATTATTTTAGTATGACAAGCACAAAGAGCATTATGGGGGAAAAGGTTGTACAACAATAATATCCATGTCACTTTTAATTAACAAAACAAAGCTCAATTGCAAATGGCTTGGTGCTAGCAATAAAAAAGAACTTCAGATAATGTTGCTATAATATCTCTTGACAGTGATAGTGCCATGTTAAATTAATGTTTCATATTTGAATTTGGATGAAAAAAATTAAATTGTGTTATCTTATGGTAACGCTGGTCCAATTATAAACAGAACTAATATTAGCAAACGTGTGTGTGTGTTTTTTCTGACTAAATGGGGTTGTAAAGGTGGTTTACAGTATATTAAAATATATTATATACCAAAGTCTACAATGACATTAGACAGTGATAAAAATGGTAACAATGAAGATATCAGCAAAACAAAAAATAATAAAATATACAAGACTAGGGGAGAAAAACCCAATCCTAAAGGCTGTGAGTACAGACTACCCAGCATCTAACCAATGAGAAAGAGGTGTCTGACAAAGATCCTTCAGAGTGGAGTGCCATAGGTGTACACGACCACAGAAAAGACATAACTTCCAAAGGCAGGGGCTGTTGGCAGAAGCTGACTGGCTGCTTTGGTTTTTAAAGATCATTATTAACAATTTTAATTGTGACCAGAAACAGACTGGAACTAATGAAACGGAGTACTCAGAAATGGATTTTTTTTTAAAAAAAGGAAAACTATATATTGCTGGAATTGGCAGGACCAGCTGAGTACAACTCTATATTCAGTGCGTCCAGAACCTAATGTAGTTACTAGGAGTTTTCCATTGAATTCCCTAATTTTAAGGAGTCCCTCTTCTCTATTATAAGCATTAGTGACTTTCTCTTGGGATGATAGCGAACTCATTCTACCATAGTTCTCTCATTATTTATGTCAAACATCACTGACTCAAACCTTTGAGTCATAATTAAATCTTTATTGGAGAAGTTACTAACAAACACAGACTTAAAGCACTGTGACACACAGAAGTTTGCAGCACAGTGACACAAGAAAATAACAAAATCTAATCTCTACATAACATAGTAAAATCTTAAAAGCAGAAGGGACTTTAGTGGTTTTAAGGCTTGTGCAGAGTTTCAACAGCCATTAAGGTGTGGAGGGAAAAGGACAGTGGAATTGGAGTGCATGTTACAACACAGACACTACTTTATGGCTTTTGCTGACTGCAACAGAGATTAATCAGCAACCAGTCAGCACACATTTTGATCAGAACCTTTGAGACCATCTAGGCGTAAAATTCTCACTCCCTCACAGAGGCTGGCACTTTCTCAGGCTGGCACATCCAGATGTTCCCAATTAACACTGATGACATATCAAAGACTCAGAGACTACATGATGGCTTTGAATAGATAAGGGAGGCCTGCAAGTGGGCTAGCACCTGTGAACTGCTCACACATAAGATGGGATTTTGCAGATGTTCAGCTCTCAAGATGGGTACTTGCTTGATAATCTATTTTCTCTATTTATACTTGTGTAAGAGAACAGGGGATGAAGGGACAGCTGAGAGAGAGCAGCTGAAGGGACAGATGAGAGGTCTGCTATAATCACTGTAACAATTGCTTCTGGAGAAGGGGGGATTTGCCCATGGCTTGGTCCATGTGAGAATGACTCAGCAGATGGAACCAATTTTGCCAAGGCTTTAGTCCACTGTTTCAGTAATATATGAGGAAGTCCTAAGTGACTGGATAATAGGATGTTTTTAGGAAACAAAGATGGATTTTAGAAAATGGAAACACACATTAATATTACAATAAAAATTAAGTTGCTGCTTTTTCTGTATAAAAGAATAAACACATAGTCCATTCAAAGAATACAGCTCTACATTTATACGATCTTTATATGTCAGCTCACATTGTAAATAGCAATACTTGGTTCTGAAAGTTAACAAACTCCAACCAAAGTTAACATAATGCATATTTTCCATGCATTTATTCAAGTGGAAAGGTACATTTATGCAAAAATCAATGTCAGTATATGCTTGTTGTGTTTGCTTAGGGCTAGCTGAGACAAAATCATTTCATTTAAAATGTCAGGAGTTTACCATGGCTACCCTTTTCCAGCTTCTTTAAATGCCTGCATAGATCCAGAGTTAATGGCTATGTTTACAAAAAAATATCAAAGCAAAACATCAATATTGCATGCTTGCACTTACCACACATGAAACATTTAAAAGGCAGCCATATAGAGACTACAAGGTGCTTCTGGGATTAATCGATAATGAAATGGGAATTTTAAGACCACAGTTGACATTACTAGTAACTCATGGTTTTAAAGAGGGGACTTCAATTATAATATGGTTTCTGTCAATATATGTATGGCTCAGCATAGCATAACTTTGGTCATCAAAGTTTCATCACTATAACTATTTACTATCTCAGCATTCAAGACCACCACTTCTAAAAAGAACTACCCAATATTAAGCACATAATTTTCAAGACTTACCTCAGAGGAATACCTGAAGGAATACTTGAAAACTACAGTTTATACCTACTGCTAGACCAGCTATAGAAAGATTTCCTGAGCAGAGGTGTTTGTATTTTAAATAAAAGTGGCAGTCTACAGTTCTCTTGGGGATTGAACAG
The DNA here is from genome assembly GCF_021028975.2 of Sphaerodactylus townsendi. NCBI lineage: Eukaryota > Metazoa > Chordata > Lepidosauria > Squamata > Sphaerodactylidae > Sphaerodactylus > Sphaerodactylus townsendi. Next base: position 42,037,205 of record NC_059434.1, on the reverse strand, counting down.
GAAAATTCAACATGATTTTTTAAAAGGAAAAGACACAGCAGAAAGTCCAGCATGAATACTGCACAGACGTCCATCTGAACAAGGCTTATCTTCTTAACTGGTAGTTCAGAGGCAGAATTTTCTACTTAACCAACTTGGATCCATCCAGAAGGTCAAATTTTGCAAGGAGGAATTCAAATCACAAGTCAACAAACAGTAAATTGCAAGTTCCATGCAGAGAAACATCTCAGTTACTGTGCTGGACGACATGATTTGAAATATCTGCTGCTTCAGATATTTCAGGGCCATGATTTCCCTATCTAATTACAGACATTCCAGAAATATTCACAAGCTAATAGGCAAATGAAGTTAGTTAGCCAAATATTATGTAGTGCTTGGTATAAAGCAACAAGGGCAATTTAGTTGCCATTTATTTGTTTGTTTGTTTGTTTGTTTTGCAGTTAAGTCAGACCTGATTCATGGTGACCCCAAGATACATTGGAGCTGGTTTGCTATTTATCGCAGGTCTGAGTCACGACCTGAAATTTCTTGGAGGTTTTCCATCCAAATACTATCCTATAAGGGAGGGAGGGAGATCGAAGTAATTATACTTTTGTGTCCTTTCAAAGCAACCACTGAAAGCTTGATGGAAGATTTCGGTGGAAATGCCAAATTACTGTCTTCTCAGGGAAGTTCAGGTAGCAACTTTCTTGCTTTTTGGAATACAGATTAACACTTTCAGTTTCAGAATGCTTTTACATCTGACTAATTGGGATGCCTATCCAGACTGGAATTTCTGACGTTTTTAATGGATTATAGTTTTTATACTGTCATATTATTTTTTCTGTCAGACACTTCACACAGAGTAAAATTAATATCAACAACTGTAACGGTATAAATAAAAAACAGTTTTCTGTGAATATGAAGATGAACTGTATTTTAAATTTTAGTTTTAGGATGGGAACTTATTAAATATTTAGCAATTCTGAACCGAAATACAAAAGACAAGGGGGATCACACCATTTCCATGCTGCTGCAGTGCCTCCAGAAGGGTTTCATGTGCTGTGGGAAGGAATAATAAATTCCTGAGCTATGAAAAAGTCATTTTTAAAAAGACCCTGGTGGTGTAAGCCTATGGCTGGAGAGGGCAGTGTTCCCAGACTGAAAGCTCAGTGGAAACTGCCTAAAGTTTCCCCCAGGAATGCTCCCAGCCTGCCCTCAGTCATGCTGGCACAGCTCTGGGGGAGGCAGCCTCTTCTGGTTCAGGAGCCACAGAGCTGTGTGTGTGGTTCAGGAGCCACAGAGCCACACAGCTGTGGTTCAGGAGCCACAGACCTCCACCCTGTTTACCTTCCCTATTGGTGTAGCTTCCACTTACACAGGCAGGGTGGGCAAATGCATTAGCCTGAGCCCATGCCACTTCCGCCCTTTCCCCCTGAATTGGGCTGAAAGACTCACGTCTTTCAGCACAACAGTTTGACATATCTGACTTTGTAAACAGTCACTGGGAACACACTGGGAACATTTTTCAAAAGGTTGGAATGCCAAAGCACGCAAATATGGGTGGCAAAAAGCTATGCCTATTTTTTTTAAAAAAAAATAGCTAACATTTTCTAACACATATTGAAGGAATCAGATTTTAAGGTGAATCAAGAGACCTATTTGCAATTCTTAACAGCTCTCAAGGTACAGTCAATAAAAGGTGTGTTTCACTTTCATAACACACAGGATTGCAGAAAATGATTTTTCATTCTTAGCCAAGGCTTCCTAAAATCTATCAATGACCCAGAAGTAATCAACTGTCACAATGGAAGCTTTTTAGCCCAGCATCTTGTGAACATGTATTGAATTGATGGACATACTCGCATATAGCTATTGGCAACTATCACTGGTATACGTTGCTTTTCTGAGATTGCTGGATACTCTGGAGGGAGAGAGAAAACTCTCTCTTTAAGTAAGGGTTTCCATCTAATATTTCTTCTAGATGGTGGGTTTTCCAGTACTAATTTTTAGCCTGTATTATCAAAGGCTGCCAAACTATCAGGACATGTGTGGCTGGAACCAGGATCATGTTTATATATGATTCAGTATCCTACTAAAAATCATGAGGAACATTTAACAACCTCCTAAACAAACCATACAATGCTTAAATACCAAAGGAGTATTTGTGATTTATATAGGATCTGCACTAGTTATCAGTAGCCTTTGCAAAAAACCAGTAAACCCAGCATCTTATTCCCAATATTGCAGAGGAAGACTGAGGCAGAGAGATAACTGATTTGGAACCTGAAGGAATTCATAACTGAGACAAAATTTTAAGTGGAAATGTTCAGCCCATTTTCTTAGTACTCAGGTTACTCTCAGTTTATCTCAGAACACACCAGCTATAATAAACCAGGAAACCATATACATGCATATAGTATATTTCTATATTCTTTGTCAAGAAAAAAAAATTATGTAAATGCATTAAAAGCTGATGATCGTATCTATGACGTAGTTAGGTATCCTTAATTAAAGTCATTGCTAGATGGCCACTTCATGTGGATCACAAAGTTCTCCTCACCAAAGTTGTTCTTTTTTAAAAAGAAAAGAAAAAAGATAGAGAAATAGCATTTGTAATATGACATATTCCACTTAAATGAAGAAATTTTGTTTTTAGAACTAAAAAAGAAACACCAACAACTTTTAGTTGAAACAATCAATGACTAGTTTCCACTCCCCAAACTATAGTGGTCAAATTGCCATCCACTCAATCAATGTATTCCATCCTACTCAAGACTGTACTTAGGCTCAGTACTGATTTCTCAAGATCACTTTCGCCCTAACAAATTATAACAGAAACTGTTCAAATTAAAACTTCATAATTTAAAATTTAAAAACAAAATCTATAGATATGTTTCTGCCTCTAATAACTGACAAACACTTCCATATTAATTTCTAGAAATTTTTGTTGGTTAGAAGGATATTTTAGATTTTCTCATTCTTTTCTTTAAAGTCTCTCCTGGAAACAGGGCAATCCATCTGGCATATATGGCTTACTTCAACCCTGACCTTAAATGAAAAGTTACTGTAAGAGACCTCTGAGTAGGCCAAGCCAAGTACAAATATCTGGAGCTTAGCCATTTTTTTCCAGTATGGAAATGTTCTGTCCTCAAGACCAAGACCACATATTGTTTGAAGAAGATGAAGAAGAATTTGGATTTATACTTTCTGTGAAGAGTATCAAAGCAGCTTACAAACTTCTTATGTTCCTCTCCCCACAACCTTGTGAATTACATGGGGTTGAGAGAATTCTGAGAGAACTGTGACTAAGCCAAGGTTGCCAAGCAGGCTTCATATGTAGGAGCAAGAAAGCAAATCCAGTTCACCAGAGAAGAGCCCAGCATTCATGTGGAGGAGTGGAGAATCAAGCCAAGTTCTCCAGATTAGAGTCCACTGCTCTTAATCACTATACCTACTTACCTTTGCAGATAAGAACATATTGACAAGGACTGGGAGGAATATCTATGCTCACTTTGCATATTCCTCCCAGCTATCTTGTACTCTGCCTCACGTTGGTTTATTCTATTGGTCAGCTGTGTTTCAAAATGTATACTATCTCTGGGCTGACCATTAATACTTTGTCCATTCTGATGTTCATAATTGTCATCCAGTGTTATTCTTTAATAAACAAAGTAAAAATCCAGGACTGGCTTCCAGGGAGTTTTGACCGCAAATAGTAAATAGATGTTATGTTTGTTTTTAATCCATCACCAGATATGATTTTTTATTAGGTCTGCTATAAATAAACAGTGGCTTTGATTTACAACATTGTGTACTACAAATAAAATAAAGATAGATTACTGATATCATATATTGACCTCTCATGAAATTTTACTGCATTTTCCTGGGCTGGAAGTTAAACATCATTTAAGTTTAGCAGCTTAGACATGCCATCTGCAAATTATTTTATACAAGCCCATTCAAAAATTAAATATGCAAGTGTAAGGCATTTTTGGAGACTGCTTAAAATGGGTGTCTCTTTGGTATGTCACCCGGTATTACCAGTGCTACTATAGACTCATGTGAAGTTGTGACGCTCCCTTTCATCCATATAGTTTCCCTGAAGACTTTTCTAAATTCCCACATTACATTTCTATTTTACTTGGTCATCAACCCTATCTTTTTGAGGTCTTTGAAGTAGATGAAAAAATGAACCAGGCAAACTGGAACACAATAGAAAGCACATTATAGGAAGCCAACATGAAAGACAAAATAAAGTGTTGGTGTCAGGACTCAGGAGTTATTACAGGGTAGCACTATATTGGTACTTGATGTTTTTGCTACTTCGGAAATTAATTTTACAGTAGACATCTGAAACTCAAACATTTTTCCACACAATAATATTCTCTAGATTACTGAATAAAACAACCTTAAGTTATTTCTTTCAAGAAGGTGCCAAAAAAGAATGACATGTTTGTAGGGATGCACAGTATTAATTTGCATTATATCCATTTAATATACATTAGATTAAATGGCAAAGTGAAAGATTGATCCTTATCAGGTTCTTTCCTGGTTTTAATGAGAAAACTTATCAGCAAAGGAAACCCACTATTTTGATAGTCATTTCATGTAATAACCTTTATTGGCATAAGAAACAACAGAACAATAATACTGGTAGGAGCAAATAGTTAAGAGCGTTTAGAAATAACAATACATAGAAATTTTGCTACAGCCTCCAGCGTCGCATTGTTCTCGTTATTAAGTAGAAATACAGTTTTTTGTGCGTTGCTTGCCTCAACTTGGTGTAAGGTATATTCTCCCTTTCGGCAGTTGTGCCCCCGGAACCAAGAGGATCTTGCAATCCGTGTCTCTATGGGGGGGGGGAAGCTGATCGCATTCCTGTTCTTCAAAAACCCTAGCCAGATCCCAGTATTGCTTCGGGATCCCAGCCAGCTCAGGGCTCGGAACAAGTTCAAGGGCAAGCGAATGTTGTGAAGTTGGAGATTCTAGGGTTTAGATCCAGGTTGGTTCCCTCCTCATGCATATGACCCCCCCCCCACAAGGCGGATCCATGAATCGAACAATGCGTTGCCCCCAGAAAATGGTGGGTTCATGGGACAAGAGCCAAGGCATACCCAAAACGATGGGGTGTTTGGCGACCAGAGCCAATATGAAGCTACGCCTCTCCCAGTGTTCGGCACAACGTAAAAGCACTGGTTGGGTCTTGAACCGAGCCGGACCCTCAGTCTCCAAGGGGCTGCCATCCATCTGAGTAAAGGGGATGGGTTTGGCTAGTGCTATCCGTTCGAGTCCTAACTGTTCGGCTACCTGAGGTTTCATTAGACAGTGGGGAGCAGCCTGGAGTCCACTAAAGCCGGGCCAAAAATATGGGTGTGCTTACAGCCCAGAATTGGTTTAAAAGTGGTCATAATGGTTATGGGCCCCCCCCTTCACCTCACCGCGTCGGCATACTGGTCTTCTCGTCAGCTGGGCCTGATGAAAGGCTTATTCCTACCAAAATCCCGCATCCTCTTCGCTGCAATCTTCTTGCGAAATTTGCGATCCATCAGCCAGGCTTCGGACCCGGTTTACGGGGGGGGGGGGGGGGTCCTGAACAGCTGAGGATCTTAAAATGGCTGAGGGGACGGTATGCCTTTGGGTTTTTTCGGACAGTTGGCTGCCAGGTGGCCTGGGTCCCCACAATACAAGCATAAAGCCAAGGCGAAGCGGCTGACGATGCGGATGTGGACTCTGTAGAGGGGGGGTCCCGTTATATAGTCTTTTGCTTTATGCGCGGAGCAGCGGCGGGCGGCTGCTGCGGGTCTTCTCCCGTTGGCTTGGTTGGTGGGGCTTTTCCTGTCTTGGATCGAATTAAGGCGGGATGCAATAGAAGTTACCTGTTGCGTAATCCATTCAGCGAGGGTTTGGGGCTGGCTGCGCACCATGTCTGCCCCAGGTGCAGATTTCAGGATCAATTACGTATCGTGATAGTATTCGCATTTCATGCAGCTCAGGCCATGTCCAGGAAAAGCTTATTTTAATGCGGCTAAAGCGGAACTCTGCGGGCGAATTCGAAGCCAAAGGGTCTGTTCCCTTTGTTTGATGGTTTTAATAGTACTTTACTGGCCTTGTTTTCTTCCTCTCAGGGTCCTGAAAAGCGTGTAGTCTAAGTCCTTGGAGTTAAAGGCGGCTACAGTTTGAAGTTCAGGGGCTCCCTCCAATTTCATGGAGTTCCACAAACCATTCTAGCAGCATCTCCATCCAATACCCGCATCCGATGTCCCGCTTTACTTCTCTTTTCTGCCTCAGGAGCGGTAAAAGGTCATCACAGCATCAAACGTAATGTGCGCATCAATTGCAGTATAAAATAGGGCAATCGAGGAAGCAGTGCCATCGAAAGCGATGCGGAATATGGGGTCGAGGGGATGGCCTCTACCAGCGATCGGGGCTGCTTGGGGCATGCAGGGAACCCGGGGCTGGTCCGGGAGGCGGATTGGAGGCTGAAACGCTGGCGGCGGAGCCTGGCGGCGGGGGAAGGATTCTTTAAGCTGTGGCTTGCGGGAGCTCCCCGTTGTGGCCCAGCTGGGAGGTCGAGGAAGGGGTGAGCCGCTGGCCAGCAGCAGCTCCGTCCCGGTCCTGGTAGCCGGTTGCCGGGCTGGTCCGGCATCACGTCGAGTAAATGCGTCTTCCCTGTCCATGCCAAATCTCTCTCTCTCGGCGTGCAAGAATTTCCCCATTCTTGCCGAAGCCTCAGCGTTCCTGTCGTTGCAAGGGCGCCCGACAATTTCCCCTGGGTCTTAAGTGCCTTTACGCATTCTCCAAGCTGTTGGTCAAAGGTCTTGTTTGGTTATTGGTCCAAAACTATGCGGGAGCGTTCAAAGATCTTTCAGGAATTGTTCTCGGAGACACATCTCTTTCTCCTGGGCAATTTCGAAAGCGTCGCTGCTTAAGCGGCCGAAACTGTTCCCGTTCCAATTCCAGAGCCTCACGGCTCCCTTCAGAGAGTCTCATGTCTCCAGCTCCCAGTCCCGCTTTTGGCTCTGAGCTAGGGCTGCAGCGCTGTTCCTCCCAATCGATCTGGGTCTACATCATCGAACCCCGCTCGCGTAATCCTCGGTGGAGTAACCGGGCGGTTGCCCCAAGAAGTCCACGTAGGTCGGGGGGGGTCGTGGGCATGGGCATCCTCCGCAAAAGTTAGTCTGCATTGGGACCCTCCGGGTAGATCCAAGATACTCTCTACGGACTGTCGGGGCCCCGATGTGGACTTTGGACGCGCACCCGTACTTTGCCAGTGGTGCGTAGGTGGGGGGTCCTCGAAGTATTGGTCCATATATTTCTCCAACGATTCTTGGGTGTCTCCGTGGATGGCTGATACTCCGATCTCCTCCCTAACGGTACACATTACTGGTTTGTAATCCACATGGTGACGGGTGGTGATGTGCCTCTCTATGGGGGCACGATCCATCGACACTCCTCCACCAGGATCGAAGAATTCCTGACGCACCTCGAGACGTTCGGCCGAAACCGTGTGTCGAGCCATCAGTGGGGCTTCCTCCATCTGCTCTTGTAGTTGGAGAAAGGCTACGCTTCGGCTGAGCCGAGGCCTGGCGAGGGTCACCAGGGAAACTGGTTCTGTTGGCTCCTCCACGGGGACCGTTGAGTGGATGGCAGAGAGGGAGCCCTCTATGGGGGCTACCGCAATCTCTTCGTATTCATCGTTCAACGGACCCTTGAATGGCAATCTCTGCATGTTGAAGGACACCAGAGATTCACAGAGTGGTTGAGTATGGAGGCTCAAACTCATACCAAACTTAAGTGGTGATTAGAGAGTTCTCGCATAATGTAAGGAACTTCAGAAGGACTTGAAACAAAGCAACTTAAATCAGTTCATTTATTCCATAAACTTCAACGGTCTCAATACACGCAATGCGAGAACTGACCCCCCTCGGCTAGAGCTGTCGTTTTTACAGACGAAGTCACTGCCCCTCCCCCTTGCACAGACCCAAGCAAAGGTTCACACAGGAAAGCAAAAGTAAGCAAAAGTAAGCTTCAAACATAGATGATAAGCATAGCAAGGTCAGTACTCCGGGCAGTAAGCCCAGTACGAGGAATCTGCCAAGGTTGAGAAGACGGCTGGGTGAGCGCACTAGCCCCCACCCTTACACTTGGTCTACCAACAAGGGGGATAGGTACTTGGCTCTAATAGACGCATACAAGGGGCACTGTAATAAAACATGCCAATATTTTGATACTAATAGTTTAATTTGAAAAACAAAATCTAGAAATGCATATTTTTCCAGTCTTTTGCTAAGCAGCTGGCTTTGAAGAAAGGTGGCATGGTATAGCAGTCTAACAAATCTTGGATACTAAACAGGGTTGGTACTGCATGGAAAATCACTGAGGAAGGCTCTTCAGAGGAAGACAATGGCAAACCACCTATTCAGAGGAAGACAATGGCAAACCAGACAATGGTTCCCCACTTACCTCAAAAGCCCCTTCACCATAAGTCCATCGTGATTTGTTGACACCTTCATAACCAAACAGCTGTATCATGGTTGCCTTTTAGAGATATTGACAATGGTTCTGCTGATTGCACCATGTCTGCTGTTCTATCCCTTATCCTGCAGTAATAGTATGTGATAACTATCAAATGTAATGGTGTGGTGGGAGGGTCTGAGCTGGAGTGAACACACTTTTCTTTCCTTTGAATCATTCAGTTAGAGATCTAAAAAGTAACCAGCTTTATAAAATAAAGGCAGAGTTGGGGAATTACTCCATATCTGAGTACAGTCAAACTGTTAATACTGGAAGGGGAAAGTTATTTAAACTGCAGGAGCTCATCTGCATTTCAGATAGAACAGCAGTTGGTGAAACTCAATAGATCTCAATACAGTTTGATAAATATAAAAGAAGTGCTTTAGGATTATTTATATGTTTCCCTTAGTTATGGGTCTTGGAAATATGGGACTTCATTAAGCTTTTCACCTTGCACCTGCAATCAGTTTCCATTTAAAAAAAGCAAAAAGATCTCCAGAATAATACTAATCACTGCCGCCAGTCTAGGTGCACATTAAATCAATCATATTTTAAAAGCAATATTTTTCTAATTGCCTTCTAGACATTTGTAGGTTCCTCAGTTCTCTCATTGCAAACTCTGTCTATCTATTTGCCATAACAAGAGATGCAACTAAAGCAGTTTAAGCACACAATCAGAATCAGAAATTAAATGCATAGACATTCATGGAATAAAATGGGGAAAACACAGATTTAATGTAAGGAATTCAGAAACAAATGGTATTCAAACATGATAGAGAAGAAGGCACTTCAACTTCTGTGTAATAACAAGTGCCTTCATTCCATGGTTCTATACTAGGAGTTTAAAAAATCAGTTTTTCAAATTATATCCAAGGCTTACCAGCCTGTGTCTTACCCAAATACATATTCTATAACAGAAGACAGAATGCAAAAGTTACTGCATGGCAGAACATTCCAGAAATTCCTGTATTTGAATGCTTCAGGAATGAGAGTCTCACCTTTTAATGCTTTGTACCCATACACCATACAATACAAAACAGCAAGATGCAAAGGCATATGACAAGCAAATCAGAATAAGGTAATGTTGTGCTGGCAAGCTGAGCCAGGCAACTGAATTTAGTAAGAATGGTTAGCAGCTCTTGAGTAGGAGAAAACTCCCCTCCCCATCCAGTCCCTCCCTTGCATACCACCCTCCCTCCGCCAATCTCTTGCATGCCACCCTTCCCCCTCTCTCCCCTCCCCTTCCCTCCGCTAGGATGGGTGGGCCATGTCCAGGAAGACTAGGAAAAAAAATTGTGGTAGGACCAACTATTCCCATAAAACAGACTAGAATAATGACTCCTCAAAGTAGAATACTTTTAACAGATGCTAAAATGTCAGTAAAAGAGCCATTTTACAGGCAAATCTGTGGATCTGCTCAGTTTTACATAATTAAGGGTGTCTATATAAACATTTTCCATTTAATTTAAAAACTGTGGTTGAAATACAGACAGGTCTTTGCAGGATGCACTTTTTTCTAGGATAACATGTATGGGAGCAACTGTAAACTCATGGATTTAATACCATGTAGTCTTAATCTCCCTCAGTTTCTATTGAAGTGTTTTCTAAAATGTGCTAAAAACCAAGTGCTTCATTCTGTTCTCTGCCTTTCCGATAAGCAGTCTTCCATACATTTCAGACAATGGGAAGAAAGTAGAGCATGTGAATCAAAGAAGAGGTTAAAATGTAAGAGAATTTCTGAAAGGAAGTGAGAACAAGTAAGTATCAAGTGGAAAGGGAAATGGTATGATAAAACTCATGGAAAAAATCACCAAAGAGAGCACAAAGACTACCAAGCATATCCCAGAGATCCACAGGAAAATTGATAAACATGGGGTACTAATCCTGATGTAAGGTGACCGTATAAAGTGATTCAGTTTAATATAAACTGGTTCCTTATAATGAATTCAAAGCATTTTCTCCCCCTTTCGTTGTAGTCCTAGTAACTTTTCCAGACTAGGGTTGCCAACCCCCAGGTGGCAAATGGAGATCTCCTAGAATTATAATTGTTCTCCAGACTATAGACATCAGTTTCGCCAGAGAAAATGGATACTTTGGAGAGTAGACTCTCTGCCATGAAGTCCCTCCCCAAATCTTCTCTCCCTAAGTTTCGTCCCCCCCCCCCAAATATCTGGGATTTACCAACGCAGAGTTGGCAACCCTAATTCAAGCTGAAAAAAGAGATAATGCATTTTCACAAAGGTCAAGTTGGACAACAACCTTTGACTCCCCCTCTCTCACACACCTTTTTCCTTGTTGAAAGTGCAGACAAGCTTTCTTACGATAGCCATCCAGATTGCTTATTTATCCAAAGGGCTTTGATTTACTCCTGCATTTTCTCTGTGGCACAAACTAATAAGAACAGTGCTGTTTAATCAGCAAGTTTTTGTGGGCAAATGAGATTAAATGGACAGATGGACACTCTTTCAGGGCATGACATTTAACTAGAACTTTACTTGCAGCCTTGACACTCTATGCCATGAATAAGGATACAGTGTTAAGGCTACATATGTATTTGCACAGGTAATTCTAGAGAATGTCTTTTAAATATACTGTGGTATTTAGGAATCAAGTAACTATCAGCTATTTGTTAGAATAAATATGCTTTTACTTCACACGGTGTTCACAAAACACTTATGTCATTTCTGATGGATGACTCACAGCTCAAATAATGTTAATGATTTCCCTCCACTTTACCCATGTGGAATGTTACTTAAATTACATTATTTATGATAAAGCCTTGATATTTGCATTCAGCATATTCAATCAGTTCTGTTCATATTGGCTTTCTTTTCTCTACATATGCATTTCCGTCTGTTTCTTTAATTTAAAAAAGTTATTACAATTATTTTGTTGTGGTAACAAGCATGTAAATTTGGTGTATTAGTGAGGAGAGCTACCTGATATAATTGTCTTCATATTTATTTCGCAAAGGCACACTACTGAGGAAGTCTATCAACTTTCATTTCAACCCCACAAATTACAGTTTTGCAATAAACACAGAATTGTAGCTGCCATAGGGGATGATGGTTGTAGGCATATGCATTGACTTCTTCATGCATCATTAGTAGCACTGGAGCATGTCAAACCATGGCAGCACAGAAGCACTGTGCTGTCCCAGGTTGATGTTCTACTCAAGATTCTATTTACATGCAAAAAGCGCACCCGGACTCACCTGGGGCGCCATTGTGGCAGGGGAGGATGGAGCAGCTGCTCTCCTTCCCCTTATGCCTCAGAGGGTGGTCATGTGATGGTTGGAACCATCACGTGACAAGGGAGCTGGGCAGGCTATACAAGCCGGTGCCTGGCTCGGCTCAGCCTCTTCACGAGGCTGCGAGCAAGCAGACCCACCCTGCCTCCCTAAGTGATGTGGCAGTGATATGTATGTTATTTAATGTTATGCTTTTTGTTGCAGTCTGGGCGGTTTTTTGGGGCATAGGGGCACATCCTTATTGGGTAGGCAGGCTTGCAAGCCAGACCTTCCCTTGGTGGGGGCCTCAATAAGAGGTTTGGGGGTAGTGAAGGGCTTGAGGGTGCAGGCCTTGGTCCTGTCTCGAGCTCGCTACTCCCGGCAGGAGGGGGTGTCACAAATGGGTAGGCACCCAAGTGGCATCTGGAAACCTCCTGTCCCAATCCCATGACCAGGGTTCAGTGGTACGCTGCCTGGTGGGGTGCCGCGTTCAGTGGTTAGCTACCCAAAGGGCCAGGGGTCAGCCGTGGAGCTGACCATGACCAGGGTTCAGCGGTTCACTGCCTGGTGGCCAGGATGTGTCCTGTTTATGCTCGCCTAGCTTCCTACAGTTATTGTTATTAATAAACCGGGCTGCGGCAGTTCTATTCCAACAAATAAGAGTTATCTTGTCATTACTAGGCAAAGCGAAGTCCACACATCTGCACGCAACTACTTTTCCTTAAAAGATCCATCTGGGAAATGAATCACTCAGATACAGGTAACATGAATTTAGGCCAGAGAAAGTGACAAGTTAACTATTATGCATTTTTTATTAATTTCATGCCAGTCCTTTAGAATAAAATTAACTTGTCAATAATGACAACTTTTTTTTCATTATTGCTTATATTCTGCTGGATAACAAGTACTGGGATCACTAGGAATGATTTTACTGTCATTAAAAAAGATTTTCATTTGTCATGTAACATGCAGTTTATTGTCTACACCAGGGGTCGGGAACCTTTCACATTCAAAGAGCCATTTGGACCCATTTTCCAAGGGAAAGAAAACGCATGGAGCCGCAAATACTTTTTGACATTTAAAATGAAGATAACACTGCGTATTTTGTTTTTTTACCTTTACGCTTTGTATCAAACAACTATAGTGTGTTGCTTGAAGAATCCATGAGCCATGAGCCAGCTTCACTTTTCTCTCCACTCCAACCTATGTGCTCCCCGTTGGCAAGGGGAGCGCGCGCAGCGACCCAGCCTGAGCCGGGTGCCTCTTTTCTCTCCCCTCCCCTGCAGGGGAGGGGATCCCTCAAGCTCCCCATTGGCACGGGGAGCGCGCGCAGAGACCCGGCCTGAGCCGGGCGCCTCTTTTCTCTCCCCTCCCCTGCAGGGGAGGGGATCCCTCAAGCTCCCCATTGGCACGGGGAGCGCGCACAGCGACCCGGCCTGAGCCGGGCGCCTCTTTTCTCTCCCCTCCCCTGCAGGGGAGGGGATCCCTCAAGCTTCCCGTTGGCACGGGGAGCGCGCACAGCGACCCGGCCTGAGCCGGGCGCCTCTTTTCTCTCCCCTCCCCTGCAGGGGAGGGATCCCTCAAAGCTCCCCCCATTGGCACGGGGTAGCTGCAGATGTGACCCGGCCTGAGCCGGGCACCTCTTTTCTCTCCCCTCCCCTGCAGGGAAGCGAGCAGCAGCAACCCAGCCTGAGCTGGGCGCCGCTTTTCTCCCTGTAGGGAGGGGAGGCCCAGCTCAGGCAGTGCGCTGCTCGCCTCTGCAGGGGAGGGAAAATCCCCACTACGCTCCCCACAGTGGCCCGGCCTGAGCTGGGCGCCGCGGAGGGAATCCCACGCACTCCCCGTTGGAACGGGGAGCACGCAGCAGCAGCCCGGCCTGAGCCAGGCGCCGCTTTTCTCTCCTCTCCCCTACAGAAAGGGGCAGCCATGCCGGGAGCCGCACCTCAAGTGGTAAAGAGCCGTTTGCGGCTCGCGAGCCGTGGGTTCCCGACCTCTGGTCTACACAGTGTCAAAGTGGCAGTTACAAAGGGATATTGCATGTCCTGCCAATTCAATAAAACCAACACACTGCATGAATAGTGTATAAAATGTAAATAAACAATTGGAAGGAAGAGAAAAGAAAAGGAGTTGTAACTTCTGTTCCACCTTTAAAACCACTAGGGCAGGTTAACGTTCCATCAACATTCATGTAAAGTGTGAAGGGAAAAACATCCTTTTATTGCTTTAAATATCATAGTAAAATATCATATGAACTCAAATTGCTGCCATATTACAACTGAGTACATTCTAAGTAGCAAAATATGATAGTGATGAGAAGGAACTGAGACCAAGGATGGAAAATGAAGGGGAAATACACAGGAAGGGAGAAAATGAAGATGGTTCATGATAGGAAGAGAACTGAATAGAGAAGAAAAGTGTGGAAAAGATAAAAAGTAATTAAGTATTAGAGAGATTATTATATTTTGCTTTAACATACTAACAGGCCTACCCCTTTGCAAGAAGACTACGAAGCTCAGGGGGACAGAAGGGAAACAGAAACCATATTTTTATTTATTTATTTATTTATGGGATTTCTATACCGCCCAATCCCCAAAGGGCTCTGGGTGGTGTACAGCATGAGTTCCACATACAATATATAAACAAAACCCCATTAAATTAAAAGTAAGTTTAAAAGTTTAAATATACTGCTGGAATCAACAACCTTGATGGCAGGCTGCATCCTGGTATTTACTGCAGCTTCAGTTGTACGGAATGGTCTTGTGTTTCTCTGATATCGGCTTAGTCAATATGCTTTGTAGTATCTTGTGATGGGTTCAGCCTTGTCGTAGTAAAATGTACAGAACAGTCAGAACTATACTCTGTCCCACCAAAAGATAAAAATGCAGTTCTACATTGTTTGATGGAAGTGAAAGTGAGAACATAAGAACATAAGGAGTAGTGTGCTTCCACTGCAGAAAGGAGTCCCAATATTAAAATAGCCACTGTGGATATAACCACATGTGTTTCTGAAATCTCTTGGGCTACCAAAGTAGTTTTAACAGCATTCTGCTCAATGGTCCCTGAGGAGTCACTGTTTTTTTAAAGGGATCCGCTCAATTTTTCCAAAATGGCCACCATGGGTAAAAATGACTGTATCTTTGGAATGCCTTGGACTATTAGTGGTTTTAACTGCATTCTGCTTGAGGTCACGTGGGGATTCTTCTGCACCCATCAGTTTTCTCAAAACTCAGACCTTCCAATTTCATCTTTTCTTGGTCCTCGAAGATACAAAAAAGGTCCAGGATGGCTATGAATGAATTCAACATTGAGGTTCTATCTCTCTGTAAAACAAGGTGTAGTGCTGTTTGATTTATCTTCCCTGCTCCCCAGTGGCTGCAGTGTAGAACTGCAGTAAAAGTCAAACAATTTAAAATGCAGTTGTTAAATACAGAATGACTCTGGATTCTCAGGCTGTGGAATATATTTACTTGCCTATTAAAAAGCAGGCCTATTGTGTAACTAATGTGCACTTCTTAAATATTCATTAGAAAAATCTAAAATTCAGCAAAGAGACAGTAGCATGGATGGCATATAAGGACAGACTTAAATCTAAAGGTCTAATTCATGGTTTATAATGGTTGAACAAAGCTTTGGCATTAGCTATAATAGGTAATCAGAAGTTCACAAAAATGGAAAAACTTATTTATTTATTTTGCTGGAGACACCATTTTAAACACTTCTTGCTGGAGACACCATTTTAAACACATGTCAGTTGGTAAGAGCAGAATTCCACCAAGAGCCTCTCCTGATTAGTATGATTTTAACATACTCTGCATTCCAAAAACTGTTCATTTTCCAAATAACAGTTGGATTTGGGTAACTAAAATGTTGTCCAAGGGAAATGATGATACTACAGAGTCAAGAAGTAAATATTGACTAGGCATTTCCTTCATTCTGAACTAACTGCCTCTGTTGACCATGACATCAGCTATGATCCAAGGAACTTCCTTGTGAGATAGGCCCATTAAATAGCATGTCATTTACTAATGAGCAGACTTGCCTATGTTGCTCTATTCAGCATCCAACTGGCTACTAGGAAAAGTTACCCAGCTTTCACAAGTTGTGATCTTATTTCTAAGGAATCTCCATCAGCTGCTAAGAGTGTAACAGCACACAACTATTTTAAGTAGCAATGGGGAAAATAACTCAGCTTGGCAATGCGAGAGGCAGGCTGGGTAGGGATCTTTTAAGACTATGTATACCAGAAACAGCTTGAAACATATCTGCAGAGAATTCACAAAAGACCAATTGTAGTTTAAATATTTTTATATAAATTTTGGTTGCGAACAATCACACAGTGAGACATTAAGGCACATACACACAGTTCCTAGTATATAGATAGGTAGGAAAGATAGGTGGAATGATAGAGGAGTTTTGGGGAGGCAGGGGACTTATACGTTAACTAAATCAGCTGAAGAAGATCTTGTAGAAGGCAAGAATTCAAATGACCAGCATCTGAATCCAGGGGAATGACGATATCGTGTCTCAACACAACTAGACCAAGAGAGGTGCAAGCCAGCATTGAGCACTGGAGTTGGGGTGCACAGTATTTTTATACCCTTTTGCGCAGGTAGGGGCGGGAACAGGTAAGTTTCAGTTTCGTTTTCCTAAATTCTCTGGAATTTTCCATGCTGGACTTGCTGGCTTGAGCTAATCACAAGCTCATCTATTGTTCTAAGTACCCGGGACAATGGAGTCAATTGCTCTTAGATTAAATCAGGAAGCACAGAATGGCTTTATGCAGAGTAACTCTTTGGAGCCTCCACTTAGGTTATTCAAATTTGGCTGAGGCATCAGATTAGGAAGGGTTTGATTGGTTTTAGGGAAAGTGTATCAATAGGTTGAGGAAATGCAAGGAGAAAGCAATGGTTTGGAGAAAGGTTTTCTCAAATGCACAGTATCAGGGAGCTTCCAAAAGCAGCTTAGCGAGGTGTGGCATTCAGGAGATGTGCAGATTCCATTATATCACTGAAGTACTCTGGTAGGGTAAGATAATCAAAGATGCATGTCCTTGTTATGAGACGTCCAGATAATTGCCTGGAGTAACTCATAGATTAACTTTCTGAAAACAGGCTGTTTTGCCTTAGGCTTGCTGTTGGCTGGGACACTCTGCTATCCACCCATACAAACATGGAAAACTGACATTTTGCAGCACATAGTATGAGAAATAATATGAACGTCAATATTTTATAAGGCAGAGGATGAAGGCCAGGGTTACAGAAGACAGACAACTATTTCCCAATACTTAGTGCTGCAGCTCGGATGCAAATAGTGGTGAGTCACTGTTGGAAAAGTGAGATTTTGGATTTCTTTTGGGAGCCCAACACTTTTTTACATGCTGAAAATGTTTACTTAATATGATTTAGCTCAGTTCTGTGAGTCTTTTTAAATGAAAGTTAATTTTTCAATAGCATAATCAAAATCCCTACTGGCTTAAGGATGCCAAATCATAAAGCTCCCAAAGTAATTTTCAGTCATGTTTGATTCTGAACTTACTATCTTCAGATGACAGTCAGGGATCTAATTAACTACACTGCTTAAAAAAATCTTCTACTAGAAAATCCTAATGAAACAATAGTGATAATTAATCACTCCTGTCCTTTCTGCATGTTTAAACAGAATTTAATTGCCTAAGACTTTTGAAAGGGGATCTAAAATTGAACTCCTAGAGATCCTAAACGTAAAAGGCATATATTGATTTTAAATATTTTCTTTAGCCCCATTGCTAGCCCCATTCAATTTTTTATTTTTATATATCACTTCTTTATCAGTTTGTTTTTCAAGATTCATCACCATTTGGCAGGAATTTTCAACCTCTGACGTGCTGCACCTCCCCAATGCAAGGGAAAAACAAAACTAAAACATGGCCTTGCTAAACTCAAGATCATTTAACACATAGATAAAAAACAACAACAGGTTAACCAGAATAATTAAAAGGTATTTATACCCTCTTAATGCATACTTAGGAGTAACCTGGAGATATCAATAATGAACTACTGTTTGGGAGTGTGAAAACAGGGTATTCTAATTACTTCTCATCAATTAAAGTAATTAAGATATTTCTGTATATCTACAAGAAAGCCAAAAAGGTGCCAGGATGTTCACAAAAGTTAAGGATAAGAAAGACATATGCATGCAAAGAGTGGGGGGGGGGGGGGGAACTTGCATCAAAGACATTAACAAGTTCTCCAAAACATAGAGAAGTCAAGGGGGTTAATAAAATCATGGAAAACATTTATGGTTGGAGTGAATTCTTTCCTTCCGCTAAACTTCCTTCCAGTGAAGAAAAACTTTTTCTGGCAGAGAAAAAAGTCATTTGACAAAAGGTTTTCTCTTTCAAAGGAAGGCTTAGCCGAAGAGATTCTGTTGGTGAGTATCCATTGGTTAGATGCAACTATCCCAAATCAGCAGATGGTAGGAAATTAACCCTTGTTCACAGCCATTCCCATGAACAATAACAGTGATGTGTGAAGAAACTTGCTTCTGCATGAACTGGAAGCCAGTTCTGTCACAAGGGTACATGGAATATGCAGAAGAGATCAGATTGTAGTCTCCTGATTTTTGATTTTATGGTTTTATTACCACTGTTAAATTGCCCTGAGAAGGCAATATAAACATGTTTTACATAAACAAGAAGGCAATATAAACATGTTTTAACATAAACAAGAAGGCAATATAAACATGTTTTACATAAACAAATAAAATGCATATATGTAACAAAGCAGATGTTCTAAAAATGTGCTATTTTCTTAAGTTTAAGAAAAAAAATTCTGAACTAAAACTCTTATGTACTTCTTTGGCAAACATGTCAACATAAAAACATCAAAAGAGCTCTGCTGGATCAGATTAGTAGTCCCCCTAGTCCAGTATCCTGCATCAAGTTGAACAGATAATTTAAAATCAAATGTTCCATTTCAAATATCACATCAGGAAATTTATATTGGTTGGATCAAAAACAGAAATGAGCTTTGGCAAAAGAAAATACAGAAATGTACTTATGAAATGTTCTAAAGAATTCTTCCAGGCTTAGGTGCTTGTCACCATTATAATCATCATATTTCAACAGAATAAATAGAGATCAGTCAGACAGATCTTTACCAGACTCATCCTGTCCAATGGACCTTCCCCCAACCCTGGCATGAACAAACTTTCTGAACTTTTTTAGACAGGAAACCACTCACTGACTTGTCTTGTCAGATTTTTCCACCTTTTCCACCTCAGGAACTGAGCTGCTTCAGAGATGGTAATATTAGGTAGAACAGAAACGCTTTTCCTCAGTTCTGTAACTAACCCAGAAATTGAAGGATGCCCCCTGTTTTTAAAACCTTTCTAGGCAAACCTCTTATTAATGCACACAAAATAAATACTGAAGCAGATTTTGAACTTAAACAGAATAAAAGGTTTATTAAGAGAGAGGAGATGGGAAAGGGAGATAAGTAAGAGAGAAAGAATGGAGCAGGCAGGAGAAATATTTATACACAGGAGCTAAAACCAGGGGTCTGCAACCTGCGGCTCTCCAGATGTTCATGAACTACAATTCCCATCAGCCCCTGTCAGCATGGCCAATGGAGATTTAGTACTTGCTTTTTCATGCAGGGCACATACTGTTTTAGTTCCTTTAGTTACAGTTCTCAGTTAGCTTCGATAGTATAGAGATGTGTCATAGATGGTACAGTTTACTATATATTTCAGATGGTACTGTCTAATGGATTATACATCTACAGTCTAACACAAGCTGACACTATACTCAGTACCCTCAAAAGCCTCCCTTAGGCTGATTCCACACAGGCAGCAACAGGTTCATGGAACCCTTTTCTGCTGCCTATGCTGCCATTTGCATGGCAGCTGCAGGGGTCAGCTGGGATTGCTGGGATTCCAGAGGAAGGAGGCAGCATGCTTTGCACAGAAACACTGTGTTTTCATGAGAACCATGCAGCTGAGAATCCCTCCCCCTGAGAATCCCCCCACCTACTTGAGTGGCATGGTGGCCGCCTATTAGAGTATTTCCTCTAATGGTAGCTGCCTGGGGCATCCACTATAACAGCAGATGGAAGAGGGTGGGGATTAACCTGAGTTGCAAACTTTTCTGCTTGTCATAGTTCACACAGGCAAGCAGGAAGCATTTGCAACCCAGGTTAATGGGGGGAAAGTCTCTAAATTAGTGATTTTCATTTAACCCAGGTTCTGGCCACTAAAATAGGTTAACAGCATTGGGGGGAGGGTTAAGTTCTGTGGGAGCACAATCCCAATGCTTTTAAAAGGGGCCTCAATCCATTTTATTGGCCAAAGCAGAATCACCTTTAGTTAGGATCCCCCAAATGAAAACAAAAACTGTATCTTGAGAAAAACAAGCAAAACCCCCTAATACACCACACTAACTGGTACAAAAAAATTCTTCCCTCACAAGAAGATATTCCTCACTGTTTTATATATGTGGTCCTTCAGCTTGGCTACTCAATAAACCCTACCACCAGTTCTCTTAATATGTGTATGTTATTGCTTTCACACAGCTCACAGGCTTTCACACAGCTCACACAGCTCAATACAAGCAGTCATACACTCTGACTGAACTACTCTCTTCAGATATGTTTTGTTTTAAAGACAGTTAATACAGCTCAACTCCAAAAACTCTAAAGTCCAAAAGCCTCTCAACTTCTTATTCTCAGGAGATATTCTCTTCCCTCACTGTGTCATCATCAAGCCATTAAGCCAATCAGAGAGCAGGATGTCACAGCCAATCAGGTGACTTTTCCTGTTCCTAAAGCTTCTTCCCCAGTGTGAAAAGTAAACAATAAATGGCTGCAGACAGATCTGCACTTTTAAAATCAACTTATTCTCTGAACTGAAACTCTTATGGACTACTTTGGCAAACATGTCAACCTGGAGCTCTGCTGGATCAGATTAATAGTCTCCAAAGTCCAGCATCTTGTTTTAAATTGAACAGAAAATTTCAGATCAAGTGTTCTATTTCAAATATCACATCAGCAAATTTATATTAATTGGAACAAAAACAAAAAAGGACTCTGGCAAAAGAAAACACAGAAATGTACTCACGAAATGCTCTATAGAATTCTTCAAGTCCTAGGTGCTTGTCACCATTATAATCATCATATTTCAACAGATCGAATAGAGAGCAGTCAGATAGATCCTTGCCAAGCTCATCCTGTTTTATTACCTGACAAGAAAATTATAACCATGAAATTACACTAGAGCTCTATGAGTTGCACAGTATAATTAAGTATTTCTAATAATTATTTAATAGATCGTTTTAGGGATGTTGCAGGGCAGTGAACTAGAACTGTAAAATCAGAGATTTCCAGTTGCTTTGTAATTGTATATTGTCAACCATGGGAAAAAAAGTTAATACATTTCATCTGACTGAATATTTAGCTGTGGAATTCTACAGATATAAATATACAATTAAAGACAAAGCAGGCATTATGAATCATTGACAGACATGACAGTTTAACCAGCTTCATCGTTGTTTATTGATACTGCTCCAAAAACTGAGATACATGAAAAAGTATAACATATTCTGTTTATTTTAGGCAACCATGTGCCACTGGTAATGTAAGTTTCAAATGCCTGAGACCTGTAAAATAAGTTTAATCAACAATAATAAAAATGAAATACAAATATTATAGCATGAGGAAGCTACTAAATTGACTAGCTGAGTCATGGCTGGGGGAAAACGGTTCTAAGAATAAAACTACTCAAAAGGAAAATTGCACTGGCTGTTGTGGAATTTCCAGGCTGTATGGCTATGGTCTGGTTGTTTTTGCTCCTAACATTTTGCCAACATCTATAAGTGGCATCATCAAAGGCAATAATGCCTCTGAAGATGCCAGCCATAGATGTGGGCAAAATGTTAGGAGTAAAAAGCTACCAGACCACAGCTGACCACACAGCTGACCGAAAAACCACAACAGCCAGTTGATTATTGCCATGAAAGCCTTTGACAATAATTCTTCAAAATGAAAACAGACAGCAATTCCTCACTTCTGAGGGGCAGTTATTCTGCATACTTGAAGCCACCACTATAAAGGTACTGCTTCTAGGGGCAGAAGTACAATTAATGATTAGTGCCATTCTTAGTATAATTACATCCCTCTACGTTTGATGAAATCAGTGGGCTGAGTAGTGTGTAACTCTGTTTTGGATACCACTATAAAACAAGGCACAATTTCCTCCTGTGCATACAAATATAGCAAAAGCTTCTCCTATCACTATTATTCAAACCCAAAAGAAACTGCTTAGGTGATAGGACCATGTATAATCAAAGTGGAAATTTTAACTACTTTTCTAAAGGTTTAAAATACCTATCACCTTTGGTGAAAAAAACCATCGTTGTCAACATGAAAATAATTACCATTGTGTCAAAATTAAGAATAAACCAAAAGCAACTAAATCAACTGTAACAAAAATCTGTTTCAAAAGGTGACACCATTTTTAGGTCACAAGCTATTTACGTAATCTCAAGAAATCATACCTTGACACCATACATTTGGATCTGTATAAACTAAGACAGGCTTTCAAAAACAGCAACATATATAACACCCAAATGGAATTGTATCATGGGCCAACCCCTGGGGAGTGAGGAGTCCTCAGGGGAATAGATAGACAAAGAGGGTTCAGTCAAGTCAGAACCCCAACAGAGGGTGAGGTCAGAGTAGCCAGACCCTCAGCAGGGTGGGCTTGAGTAGTAGGCTATCATGGCCTCAAAGTCCAAAGTGCCTGCAGGAGCATCCTGTTTCCTTGACCCAATGCCAGCTTAGGTTCCTTAAGCACTTAGCTCATCTGAGCCAGCTGATCAATGCAGATGACAATGCAGAAGGGAACTGCAGAAATAAAAGGCAAAGAACTCAGTTGCTGGCTCGGTGGAGGTATCTGCTTGTTCAGGAAGGGAGTTTGTCCTCAAAGGATGACAGTAAGTCTCTGTGGGATGTTTGTGAGGCACACTGGCCTGAATGCAACTGGGCTATTTGACTGCTGGCTTGCTTCCACTTACTCTGTCAAACTCTGTGACTTCTGGACAGGACCCCTTGGATTCTGATCTTGTGTGACAGACTCTTGGGCCCCTTCCGCACATGCAAAATAATGTGTTTTCAAACCACTTTCACAACTGTTTGCAAGTGGATTTTGCCATTCCGCACAGCTTCAAAGAGCATTGAAAGCAGTTTGAAAGTGCATTATTCTGCATGTGCGGAATGAGCCTTGGTTTGTTGTTCTGGTAACCTGGGAGGGGGTCTAGCATCTTGATTTGGTTTCACAGTTTGTTGACACTTTTTCTGACTTCAAGTTCTCTGTTGCTTGGCTGACAGTCTCACACCACTCAAGACTACACATTGTAACTTGACACTCAGGCCCACTTTGCACAGGCCAAAAACAGCGCCCCAGGCATGGTAAAAACACCATTCCAAGGGAGCACTTCACACGGCTGCTGCCTTCCCCATATATGCTTCTCAAAAAATGTAATCAGCGAAAGAAATGTGATTGGATGCCATTATTATCTAAAGCAAGTTTACCCACTACTAAATCATACCTTTTTTGGTAGTGGCACACTATTGTATTTTTTCCTTTCAAAGCTATGTTAAAGATTAAGACCTTTCAATTTTATAATCACAATAAATTTGATGCAAATAGATAGTTGCTGAAATTTCATCTGAATGCACAATTGTGATAAGTTGCCTTGGTTTTTAAAACCTTTTTTAAACTGACTTTTTTTCATGTTCATTTGTCACGTTATATTTTGTTGTAAATCTCTTGGCTCCATGGCTGCCAACTTTGGAAAGTTCCTGAAGATCTGGGTGTGAAGTTTGGGAAAGGCTAGGTTTGAGAAGGGTTGGGAAACCATTTTCTTTGGGGGAACTGATCTTTGAGTTCTGAAGATCTGTTGTAATTCTAGATCTCCACCGACCTCTCCTCAGAAGTTGGCATTCTTACACGGAAAACCCCCAGGTTGAAAAGACCATATTTAGCTTTCAATACAAAATAAAATCAGATGCTTTTGACTCCAACTTTTAAAAAAGCACTATCCAGTTATCTGCAGTGTTCCACATCTGCACTTTAAATTAATATGCCTTATTGTTTTCATTATAGTGTTCCATCTATATTTTGTCCATGCTTGGAAAACCTAGTAATTAATTACTGCTTGCTGTTTATTTCCCTGTAATGAGACACTTTTTAGGTACCACAATGTAATGCTGACAATAATAATTACATAGCTGCTCCCACCATGTGCTGCACTTCACATTCATTTCTCCAGAAATCCTTTTTAGAAAAACAGGTTAAGAACAAAATGATCAGAATTCTTTCCCACTTGGGAAAAAATGGATTACCCTAAAGCCTTTAAGAGAGTTCATGGACCGGAGTCTGCATTCTGGTGAAACTGAGTCAAAATATACCCAAAACCACCTCATTGGCATTTCAGGTATGATCAGCTCTCCCAAATATTTCCAGTATTTAAAAGGAAATATTCAGCATTTTCAAGAAGATGAGAGCCAGTGTTTGTAGGCTGTAGGACGGTTTTGTTCTTTTCCTCCTTGTCTTGTGTGATGAATTCCAACACTCAGCCATATTTACTGCAGTTGGAAACAGTTAAGTGAGGACTGCTTATGATTGGCTGTCTAGTAGAACAGGAGTTCTTGCTGATATATATGTAAGTTTCAATCAGTTGCTGCCTTGTTGCCAATTTTTTGTTTGCTTGTTTCATCTTATGCATATGTATCAAATGAGATTTAACACAGTGAAGTCAATAAGAACAAATTGGTCCATCCAGAGCAAATGCAATGCCTCTTTGGCCATTTCCACATGGCCAAAATATTTCAGGGTGAACAAGAAAAATATCCTTGTGCAGCCAAGAATTCTGCATGGTTCCCAGTGTTAATGCAGGCCTGCTTCAGTGTTGCCCTGCAATATTTACCTTAGCCCTGGATTTTCAAAAATTGCCAGTTTGGAGGTTCTTTTAAAAAATCCTGATGTGACCCTGCTTGTGATCTCCCTGCCTGATGTTCATTCAAGCTGCCTTCAAAAACAACAGTCAATCAGAACATGGGACATTGGGCACACTCAGAGAAGTTTTCAAAGTAAATACAGAAGTCCTGTGCTAATGCGGAACGAACAGGAGCATTTCCTTCCGGTCCTAACTCTGTTCCTGGGAAGAAGCAGAAGTTCTGTTCAGAGTGAGCTAGTGAATAGATGTGTGGAATGAGCTTAGTCCTCTGGTGGTTTTAATATACTCTGATTGTAGAACTGGAAAATCAGATAAAAAGAATCTGTACTGAATCCCTGGTATAAACAAAACAGTCACACTGAAGAAACTTACAGGTTGCTATTTTGAAGGGAATCTACACTCAGATACTAAGCAAGAAAGCTTATGAGAATTGTGTGGTTTTAAATAAGGAGAGAAAATTTACTTTCTGAAATATAGAAGTAAATCCTGCTCTGGAAAGCTACATGTGGGCAAGACATATCTAGAAAAGAAGCACAGTGTTTCAAAGCTACTTTTGTATGTATCTGTATATAACAGTCTGATTGTAACAACTGGAAAAGAATTAAGTTAGATAATTGAACTAATAGTAACAAAATAAGAAGAGAGGTCCAGGTTGTCATTATTAGGATCCTTACTTACCTGCTTTATGTTTCCTTAAATTTAGTACTCTGCCAAAACTACTTTTGTTCTTGTAAATAAAAACTTCATTTTTCATCTTTTTAAAGTTAGAAAGCCTCTGGTTTGGTTTCTGGCAAAATTTGTGTTTCCTAAGCATATATCTCTGTCTGGCTGAGAGGTGTCCACACTGAACAGATGAAGAGCATTTTTATTCTTATTTTATTATAAAGGTGGAAAAGCACAAAGTGAAAAATGTAAAGAAAAATCACCACATTCACGCTACCTATTCATTATAAAAGTTAAAAATGGGACTGCTCAGTAACAGATGAAAAGGACAGTTGGAATTTTGGAGGGAAAAGCTCCAAAGGGGCAGAAAAGGGGCAGGGAGTACATCTCATCTTCCCTTTGAGTTTCATCTCCAGGGAGTTCAATAGACTGATCTGTCAGCATCATGTATCTGTGTCAGTTTCAGGAGTTTTTTTCTCTTTGCAAATATTTTGGGTTTCCTTCACTGTATTAATATTGTTGTTTTTCTCTGAATTCACATTAGTTCTATTGAGCTTGAATGTTGTTCTATTTGTCATGAAACATCAGCTTGTGGTAACATCAGGATTACTGGGTTCTGCAATGGTTCTGTTGTTTTTGTGTTGGTTCTCGTGTTGGTTCTTCCTTTGGAGGCATAGTTTGACTAGTAATGCTACTTCCAGGCATGATTTTTGCCTGGAAGCAGATTGGAAGGTAAAGCATGAGCAAGCATGATAAAAATCATGGGTCTCCATCTGTCTCTAAAGGCAGATTGCACCTGCTTTTGGATCAGTTCACAGAAGAAGTGAGGTGATTTAACCCTTCAATTTCTGCTCAGTTTGGTTCATCAGTACAAGGCTCCTGGTGCTATTGATTGTACTTTTCATTGTATTTCTGATAAATGTCACATTATATCATCTATATACATATATCCATAAGAGAAAAATATTAAGTGTCCATCTTTCAAGCAATGACATTTTTACAAATACATTCTAATCAGCATGCATCTTGCATTGAAAAGATATGTTTTAAACATGCAATAATAGAATTTAACTTTCTCCAGCCAATCTTTTTTCTTCTCTTCCATACCCCAACCCCCCAAGGTAGACAGAATACATGACTAAGAAGCAACACTTTTCAATGTAAGGAATTAATAAACCTAAACCAGCTGTCAATAACAACCAAGTCCCAAAAACATATACCCCAGAGGCAAGAGCACAATACAAGATAACAATCAGCATCCTTATGAGCACAATACCGACATTATCCTTCTTGATTTTGATACATTCTCATCTATCTTAATGGCAATAAGTGCCATGTCATTTATTATGTGGTTGCTATTTTAAAGGGGAAAATCTATAGTTTCCCCTTTAAAACACTGACAGCAGAACAGGCAACCAAGGGTTAAATCTGCATAACCCCAACCTTAACTGAGGTGATTCATAAATGTAATTTGCTGCGTACAGACAGGAAGAAACCTCTGAACATTGTAATATCTTCTGGTGCCCTCATTCCCTTAAAATTAGAGGGTTTTGATAAAGGCTTCTATTCTATATCTAGAAAAATTAGAGACTATAAAGCTACAATTCAAAATGTACAGAAAATTAATGATCAAGAAAATTCAACAGTGGATTTACAATGTGGTACAATTTAATTATTTTCTTAAACAGCCAGAGAACAAAAGTTTGTTTGTTTTTTTCTGTATTTCTTTCTTTCTTACCAACATTTAAAAGACTTATAAGGCTGCTGAAAAATTCACTATGCATCATAAAGAGTGGCTGCAAATCACTGTGGCCAGCCATTCCCAGCTGGGAAGGGCACGGCTAATAGGCCCTGCCACTCCTGCCCTTAGTAGGGTAGAATGCAGATGGCAGCCATGCCCATTATTGTTTACAATGCCGGCGTGGCATCATGATGTCATGGGGGGGGGGGGTGACCGGGAACCTTTATAAGACTTTCCTGGCCCTTGGCCCATCCTGCTGAGCGACAGCGAGTTTCCCACCCATCTCTCCCCTTTGATCAATGCTAATGCATATGTTTGCTATTATAGCCAAGCCAGTGGGTGTGCATGGGAACTGATCTGATGGTGAGGGGAGCTAACCCTCTTTGGCGGAACCTCCTTAAGAGGTTTGGGGTGGACAAGTCATGGGTCAGGATGCCCAGCCGGGTATTACTGAGGCTTGCGCCCCTTAGCGGTAAATTGGATCTTCAGACAGGGGCTTGAGTTCCACTACTGCTGTGCTGCGCAAAATGGATCCCTAGACCAGGGGTCTGCAACCTGCAGCTCTCCAGATGTTCATGGACTACAATTCCCATCAGCACGTCCTGTAGTAGTGCACTGCCGACCCAGCAGTGCCGTAGTAGAAACGTTATTAGGGACATGCTTGCTTAACGGACTCCGCGCTCTAATGCGGTCGCGATCGCACTCCCCACCTCATCCCCATGAGTCACTTGGTGCGTAAACCTGTCTGGTCTAACCATCAACCGGTAGGGACAATGGTCTTGCCCCCTCAGGTGAGGATTAGAGGCTCCAGACAGCTGCATCGGCTCCTCTCTCGCGATCGTGAAGCCAGATGAGATCATGCATCACATGATGATCTCTCCCCTGACCTCCCGCCTCCGAACTCCCCGCCCAGTCCTCCCTCCTACACCCCCGATAGAGTAACAATAAAAGGTGCCAGGCACCGGCAGACGGGGAGACTCGCTAGGGAACACGGACCTCCGGTCTCCGCTGCTAGCAATCTCCACCAGATGTTATCTCGGCGTCTCGTCTACCGCTCTTACGCTGACCGCGTGCGGTCGCACTACAAGTTGGTGTCGTAAAACCCGAGAATCCTCGAACCTCCACCCCAATTTCATCGTGCGCCTGGGAAGGGTCAGCGATACTCCAGGGGAGTCCACTGGACTCGAGCGCATCCAGGGGACCACCCGCTCGGTATGCAGCCTGTCCCTCTGGATCGGCGCGATCCAGAGACACGCCAGCGTCCTAGGACACTCTCGTCCGACGGAACACCGGGTGGAGTATGGGAGCTTGCAAAGCAGGGCTTATGACAAGCACGCTGGATCTAACTGAAAGCTGCTAATCTAACGCGGCAGGAGTCCCCGTGAAGAGAAGGGAGCTGCGCCAAATTGGTTGAGGAGATTGAAGCTCAGTGTCATAATGGTACCCAGAGGGACATTGGAATCTTAAGCGACTGGGAAAGAGCATCGGGCTTGCACTCTTCAAGACAGAGCCTCCGGCTACCGATGTCGCTGCCTACTGACGCGGGCCGCAATGTTTGTCGGCCATCAGCCTGCACTGACCTATGGCTCCCTTGCTGTAGGTCACCCTCCTTCGACCTTTCACCTTCAATTTCAACCCGGAGATTTTCTCTATCCACTTCAAATTGACGCCTGGTCCTCCCTTCTGCCCCCCCCTCGGCTCCTTCACCCAATTCAAACTCTCCGCTGCTCAGCCTCCCGCTCCGCCTTCCTTTCAAAGTTAATTCTGCACTCCGCCAGCGCCATGCGAATTAAGGCGCTGGTTTCGAACTCTCCCAGGAACGTATTAGCCACGCACGATCTGCAGAAGAAAGAAACCCTGACGGAAGAGCGGCGTCGATATTCTTGCATTGTGCCCCATCCACTTTACAGATACTGAGGAGGATGGTATAGTTCGCTGGTTGTCGAAAATTGCAGCCCTGAGCTTTTCATAATATCCTTACCGAAGCCCGCGATAAAGTTAGTCGCGATCGAAGTCACTAGCCCCTCACGCGAGAGGTAATGTTGGAAGTTTCAACGCAAAGGAACCACTCTAATGGTTCCAGATGACTGGAAAACCACCTTTCTGGGCTGATGCTCCTGAGCTCCCCGCGAGTTTGTGGTCTGGGGGGAAAGTGAGTTCCGCCAGCCAGTACGTTTCAACAGAGCGGCAGTTACCTCTGGCGGGCGCTTCTTACACCGCCAAGGCCAGCTTTTACAGGCTCTCGGGATGCTTTTTGCCAATCCTAACGTATCAGATTGTACTGTCTGAGGCCAATCCCCACGGTCGCGATTCTGGAGTGCTCTGAGTGCCTCTATAAGGCATTTGTCAAAGTCCCCAATGCCGATAGCCCAGCCAACCCAGAGTTTCTCCTCCATCCGGCAAAACCCCAAGAGCCCTATGCTGAATTTGGCGGAACAGGCTCCAGGAAGTGCTCAAGAGGCAGGTAGATAGCGAGGGAGGCCTCCAAAAGCGAGCTCCCTCAGCGCGCCTCTAAAAGTAGAGAACGCTTCCACGGAGTGCCGTAGGGCATCCACGGGCCTGGGCAAAAAATCCTGAACTGGCCGACATGCTTAAGGCTTGCCAGCCAGGACATCGGATCCTCCCGCCCACCAAGCTAGCCTCCTACGCCGCAGCACTCTCCACCGGGCGGGGAGACAGTCTCAGGATGACTGCTTCAAGCGGTGCGACGAAGACCCGACACGTCCGGGAAGGAGTGTAAAGGCAGTCTAGCCGGTGGGGGCTCTACAACCCCGACATGGAGAGGAGGGTCCTCCCCAGGAGGAGAAGGCCACCTAAAACCCGGGTGCCCACGCTGCCAGAAGGGCTTCCATTGAGAAAGCGACTGCCCGCCGGGAAAACTCCTCGGCCCGGGCGCCTCCCCAAGCCCAGGACCAAAGAGGAGAGTACCTAGAGCAGACCCAAAACGCCAAGGCCCCTGCCAGCAAACCACCCTCCCTGCGGCATCTCGCCTGCATGCACCCAGTCTGCCGTCTCCTTTAAGTTCCTCTAATGTAGGTTCTTGTCGCCTCCCAACCCAGAATGAATGACGAGCCTATCCCTACCGGGACAATTGGGCTAGTGTTGCCAAAGGCCTTCTGCCGCTGAACAGGGACTGTTCATCGTCCCCCTGAGTGATCGACTCCACGCATCTAAGGACCCAATTCCACCTCCCCAGGTCTCAACACAAACATCCCACAGGAGCGTCTGGGCTGGAGCTCGCTGGCGCCAGCTGATTCTCTCTTGCCCCATGCGCTGCCCGGCTGTCGGACTCCAATAAAGGCTACTGAGCCCCAGCAGCCAACATGGCGCGTAGCCACCTACACCACCACCGCAGAGCGGTGGAGACACTCTTATCGAGGAGCTCCTGTCCATATCTGGAGTTTCGGGCCATAGAAGGGATGCTTAAGTTCAAGGGGCCTGTCTGGTGGACACCGGCGCTTGGGATGTTACTGGGCTATCAGAGCAGCCGAGGGTCTCGACCAGTGGCTTCACCGGGAGGCTTGCCCGCACATCTGGGTGAGGGAACAAACCAAGGACGGGAGACATCCGGGCATCCACGGCTTTTCAACAGCTCCAGGACTTCGAAAGCGGCAGCTCACCGCCCGCCCCATCCTTCTAGACATCCATGTCAATCTCTTCTGGAAGAAGAGACACCATGAGTCAGGGTTAAAGCGACTCTGGTCTGGGATGGAGTAAAGCCGCCACGGATCATTGATTCCTCAATCGCGTCTTCCGAAGTTGCCTCCTAATTTCCACAGGAAATCTGTTTCTCTCCCTCCCCTTTTCCTTCTGTTTTTTCGACTAGGAAGGCGGGAGGGCCACTGCATGGCTGACTGGCCTCTCCCTGGATTAGTGTACCCAAATCTATGGGCCGTCCCTGATACCGCAGTAATCAAGCTGTGGACAGGACAGGCCCCAGTTTAGTAAGGGGCTGCCGCCATTATAGCTCCTAATACCCAAAACCCTGCTTAAGCTATGGAGCTGCCCAGCGCCTGGCAACTCTTTATCCAGTAAATTCACATTAAGGCCAGGCTCGTAGCCATTTCAAAACCTACTCTTTAAGGAGCTGCTGTCTCGTGACGGGCTGCAATTCCTCAAGATAATTCGGATCACAAAAATTCTAGCACCATCCAGCTTCCTTGCATTAGCCACCAAAGGTCACGGTAAGTGCAACTCCCCTTGCAAAGAGACCCCCCTCTCCTTTCTCCCTTTTATTATTGGTGTAAAGGAAATTTGCCTCAATTGCCTTGATTGCTGGTCATTCCTGGATGCACCTCCCATCCCCCCCCAAAAGGTGCTTCCAAAGCCCCTTTGTGTTGGGTTGATTAAGCATGCATACCCACAATCCCCCCCAGGACTTCGGGCCTGTTCCCTTCCCCTCGAGGCTACCGGACCCCGCACTCTGACGTTATTCTGATGACGCCTCCTGAAGCCCGAATTCTCACTCAGGGTCAGCCTACCTCCTGCCACTCCCCTGTCAAACAACAAAGAAAGAGGAGTGTAGGGCGTGTCTCCCCTGGTAGGTGGGAGGGTTGCATTGCAAGCAATAACCTTCACAGGCTGCAAAACAAGCCTTCTTCCCTTCCCATATTAAATCCTAAACACCTAACTTCGATCCCAATCTCCCATGCCATCCGGGCCTCTAGAACTGAGTCTTAAGCGGGACCTGCCCCTCTGCAACCTGGGAAAGGGGTGTGTGTTTCAGTCCCTCTTCCTACAGGTTCCCTGTGGACTCCTCGGGAGCCCAGCCATGACAGTGGCCAACCCATGGAATGAAGCCAGGAGGGAAACCAACCCCATCCCGGAGATGGAACGCGCGCTGTCTCTCTCTAGAGGATCCCGCCCCAGCGATCCTTAGCATGGAACGCACAAGCTCAACGCGCCAAAGCATTGGCCGAATGACCTGGGAGACGTCAAAGGCGCACTCACCAGCCAGGCTCCCTAAGCTACTTTCAAGCAGCCAGCAAGCACCACCCTCCCCGAGACACCCGAGGAACCTCTAAAGTGCAGCTTTCGCTGTATCATCACCCACCAACTCTAGCTGACCTCCATCACCATCCTTTGCCTGCTCTGCTGCCTCCCGCCCGATGAAGATGCATCGCCACCCCTGGCTTGAAGCTTTCACCAGACCAATGGCATCTGGGAGCAGTTTGCCGTCAGCTGCCAACGCGATCTCATCTTTTCTGCCTGGGCCAGTACCTAGGAGGTCGGGGAGCCTGCTGAGTTCTTTCTGCCTGCTCCCCTCGCTCTGCAAAGCACCCGGAGACTTCCTAAGCGGAGTCTGGGCTGAGCTCCCTTCATGAATGCCTCATCCATCCAGGGGATATTCTATGAGCTACCACTGGGGACCCGCTGCCTCAAACCTCTCCGGCTGGCTCTTTCCCTTTTGTCACTCAAGACGGCTAAGCTAACTACGAGTCCAACATCAAGTTTTATCACCGGGCAGCAGAGTTCTAACGTGGGGAACCGACCTGGCCCATTCGATCGCCGCATTTCGGCTAGTTGGAACTGCACACAGCTGGAGGGGACGATTCCCCCCTGTTCGAAAACATCCTGCTCCCCCTCAGGGGCTGGTTCTGGGTCACCTGCGGGAGAGGACGCCAACTACATCCCCGCCTGACTCCCTGCCGGAACTCTTTGCTGCCTTCAGTCGCCTCACCATTGTCCTACCCTAGGCTCCACTCCCTGAGCCCGTTGACGCTGGGCCCGCCTCTGCTCTCGACTTCTCCCATAATGGGTCGGAGCTATCGCTGGGTCGCCTCTCTCCGGAAGCGGAGTTCATCTCCCTCAAGAACTTCCTAGTGGGAGTCCCCCCGGACTCGCTTCCACCACAATGTTAAGACTATTGGCTTGCTGTGGCCTGCAATTGCCCTTCGCTAAGTCCATCAACTTCTACTCTCCACCGCTCTGGGATGCCCTGGCCTCCGAAAGGGCAGCAGGAACTTTTCGTCAGCTGCTTACCCTAGACAATGCGTGCGCTATTGGATTATTATTTGTTGTTGTTACATCAACAAGGTTGTGAGGAGATGTACATAATATGTGTTGTTTTAATCTTTCTGATAATTCCCCTAGTTGATCCACATGAAAGTGCGTGAGCTGCAAGTAAGTTGTTATCTAATCTGAAGTTATGATGTTTTGCCTCATTGGTGGTTTCCAGCCCTCTGGAGTTGGCAATGTCGGGAGGATGATGGTTGAGTGCTATTGTACGCAGCTCTTTGCATTGGTTTAATTGTGTTGCCTTGTTGGCTTCGGATCTTGTTTCGGGTTTCCAATGTGTGTCCTAATAATATTGCCTGTAACGTGCGTAAGAAACCCTCAGATTTCCCTTTACCCTCGCGCAACCAGAGTTCTACAATGTTGCACAAGCAGCTTGGCCAGTTTTTGACCAAACGGGCGGAGGAGAGACAAGGCGTCCCTTTAAATCATATGGCCTCTTACGCTGCCCCCCGCTTTCTAAAATGTGTGCGAGGGAGATGTAGTAGTGCACTGCCGCACTCCAGCAGTGCTCGTAGTAGGAACGTTGGGACGCCAACGGACTCTGCAAGCGCCTTGCCGGGTCGACATTGCACCCCCACTCCTCATCCCCCCATGAGTCACGAATTAGGTCGAACTGTCTGGCTCACCACCGGGCGCAGGGACAATGGTCTTGCCCTGTGGTGAGGATTATTAGGCTCTAGATCAGCTGTGACGCTTCTTCTCCTCAAGACGTGAGCCAGGATGTAGATCATGCATCACATGGGTGATGATCTCTCCTGACTCTCCCACAGCTCTCCCGGAACTCCCCCCTAGTCCCTCCTCCCTCCCTACTGCCCCGATACGCCCGAGGGGTCACAATAAGGTGTTAGGAACCGGGGTAGACGGGAGACTGCTCAAGTAGGAACATCGGGACCTCTCTCCGGTGCTCCAGCCGCTAAGCTGGCGATCTCCACTCAGATGTTATTCTCCAGCTGCCTCGCCTCAAGCTTCTTCACGGCGCTGACGGCATGCGGCTCAATTTCACAACGCCCTCGCGTCAGCATGGCCAACACTGTTTCACAGTTGCTGTGCATGGTTAATGATTCCCTCCAACAGGTGGGTTGGAGGAACACTTCACTGGGGGACAGCGCTCAGGCTGCCCAGTGTACAGATCAGATCCCATGCTGCGCCTCACACTTCTTTGCATCCTTTGTCAATAAAACAGTTTGGCTATGGCCAAAATTTTACCCCACAGATAAGAGTGTTGTGTTGTTATTTTGGTTGGGGACTCTAGCAGTACCAGTCCCACCCTCGGGTGGCAAATGTTAATTGTTTTAGAAATAACAAAAAAATGGTGCCTGAAAAAGAAATCTCAGGCTTCTTATTTGCCAGAAGCTAACTATAGCTAACTATAACTGGTTATTTTGAAGGGGGAGGGGGTGGATGACCTGAAATAAATGAGTCCCAGGTTAAATAATACACATTTCATATAGAGAGTCCTTGACTGAATCTATAATTGTTTGTTTTTATGCAGGTGAAACTATGTGGCATTGCTAACTTTTTTTAGAGCACCAATATTTACACAGTAGAGTGGAATGAAAAACTTTCCCCTGTAGGGCAAGCAGCAGCTTTAAGGGGAAAATGTTTATTATTATGCCCCTGGTTTACAAGAATACTGTACGCATTGTCAGGGGACTTGGCTTTTCAAAAATATTGATTCAGGCTTCAGGCCTACAAAATCATAGACACTTTTCTCTCTCCAGGGTCATGTTGACCACAGTTTCAGGCAGCGAGATAAGAGATGGGAGTCTGGTACTGAACTCATGAGGCTTTGAAATTTCAACATCAGGATCCAGGAGAGAATTTTGCCTACACATTTCATCTCATTAGCACAAGGACCATGTGTTAGGAAAACTGGTTTGCTTAATTGGGCCTGTGTAAAGCTTCAGAGTGTGTGGTCTCATGCTAGCTGCAAGTGGTGTCAAACCTATGGCACTCCAGATGTTCATGGACTACAATTCCCATCAGCCCCTGCCAATATGGCAAATTGGCCATGCTGGCAGGGGCTGATGGGAATTGTAGTCCATGAACATCTGGAGTGCCATAGGTTCGCCACCACAGCTAGCACAACAAACCTGATTGGTTAAGATCCCTGCTATCAGCACACCTTATTGATTAAGATCACCTGCTTAGCAATATGAATGGTCACCTAGAATCATGCAGAAAGTTTGACATAAAGGGAGATCTTATATTCTAGTCTTATATTCTAGAGATCTTATATTCTAAGCCATTTGCTTAGATTTTATCTGCCTTTGGGTCACCTCTAAACTGGGATGGGGCCTTGCTGGCCATCTGACTTGGAGACCCATCCACAACTGACTAAGAGATCCATCCATAAGGCGAGGTAGCCAACTGCGGCACTGTTCTCATGTCACCCACCCACTCCCAAAAGTGCTCCCTGGAAGTACAGGGCAGCTTTACAAGCATGACAGCCTCCTCGCTGGCAAGAAGCCCCCATTAGGCTTCATAGACATACACTAACCAAAGGAGTAGCATAAGTATTAACCTTTCCTATAGACTCTAATGCAGGGGTCAGGAACCTTTTCCCCTCAAAGAGCCATTTGGCTCACCCTCCCCCGCTCACCCCCCACCCACTCGCACGCCCCCCCTCCGCTCCCCTGCACACTTGCTCACTCGCGCCCCCTCCCCCCGGGCCTGCATGGCAGGCAAAGATGGGCCTGGCGGCTTGGCCTGGCCGGCCGCCGGAAGAGCGCCCGCCTCGCAACCAGCGGGGAGGGCAGGAGGCTGGGCCCGCGGCACGGCCTAGCCGGCCGCGGGCAAGGGATGCGCCCACCCTGCTGCTTGCAGGGCGGGCGAAGACGGGTCCGGCGGCTCGGCCTGGCCGGCTGCCGGGAAAGCGCCCACCTCGTGAGCCGCGGGTTCCCGACCCCTGCTCTAATGTCAAGTTCATATTATTCTGATCAGAAGCAGGGTTATGAGGCAGACTATGCACTTGATAGCAGGGATATTCACAGCAGTTGGAGGTTGGGTCTGATCTCCAGAGCAGAATTGAGGTCAAGGGTGCTATCTGGGTTTAACTGGGTTCAAATGGTGGAACAGAAACATATTGGGCATGAGAACTAGTTGAACAAACAATGTTTTAAATATCTGAGAAGCAAGAGTCCCCACCTATTTCAGGGCTTTATTCAGATAGGGCTTGATTTAATTCCAATCCCATGAAAAAGAGTCTAGTCCTAGGTCAGAGTCTCACCCAAGAGGTGTCCTGACAGTGACTGGGAGTCTCTGACAGTCTAGGAGAAGATACTGAAAATGTTTCTATTTATTTTTATCCAAACTAGTAGATGGTTCATTGGGTTGCATGGTAACACTACATGAAAAATAAACAGTGGCATTTTCCAGTGTCTTATTTAGCAATATTATCTTAATATAAAGTTTAAACAATAATATAAGTGTTCATAATGAAGAAGGATGAAAGGATGGCAAAGGACACTGCCTTTCCTTTTCACAGCTATAATCAACTTTACCTCCAGCATTCAGCAAATATTGCTTACTCTTAATTTACAGTGCTACTCTGCTAAACTGATTCCTCTTGCACAAAAGCTGTCATTCATATAAAATAATATGTTGGATTTCTAGTGTACACACATGAACTAGACTGAAATGAAAAGCTTATGTTTGCTTTAGAAACAAAGATTAATTTATATTCCATGTACAAATAGACTTCATTACGATTAAGTATCTACAGGACCTTTTGTTTCTAATGTTAAGAGAATATTTGTACAGGTGATATTTGCTTCAATCAAAGATATAAAAACTCTGATCAAACTCCCATAAGGCAATAACTCTAGAAGTCTTTTAGAAAATGCAATAATTTTGGGATAGGCTGAGCAATTTCCTTCTCCTCCCCCCCCCCTCCAATTTTCCAGAATTTTTTAAAAAATAGCATAAACAGAACTTTTGGTTGGAAAGTAAAGCATCATATCCTACTATCATTTTGCCTTGACAGTGGGGCTGGTGGGGGTGGAAAGAGAATTAAATTTAATTGGAAGTCAAGATAAGGACCCCACTGTACCAGGTGCATTGCGAGATGTTGATATGGAAAGATGGGGAGCAATATATCTAGCTGCAGTCTCATCTTAACTTTTGGCCAGGTAAATTTAGCACAAGTTTTTCAGAGACTGTTTTATTGAATACATTTGCATTCTGTATTTCTACCCATATGCGTCTCATATGATTTCCACCCGAATGATTTACAATAAATAATAAGACAACAATATACGTTAACCATCCTCTTCATTGAAGGTTATTCCAAGTATACCTACCAACATTCCTCTGACATCCTTCTCTGAAAAATGAATTCAAAGATGGCACGAAGCCCCATTGGTGACTAGGATCTTGGGCAGTCAATAGGGAGATGCAGCTGAGTGGCTTATAGCTGCATCTCCTTGGGGCAGGTTTTGCTTGTACCTGGAATGATTCCAAGTAATAGCAAGGGCTTGAAAAACAACAACCAATTCTAGATGTTCTGGTCTATTATCATAAGGACACAAGGGCTTCAATCATGCCTTCCTATTTAACCATTCATGATACTGTGAGTTATACACCTCTGTTTCAATATGGACATGAACATGGCATGAAGAGATTTTTTTCATAGAGCACTAGATTAGCAATTATGACCTGTATTTGCCATGTATCTCAGTGATTCTGGTTTTTTTTACTGCTGATGCTGCTATGCTATGAGGTGGCTTCAACTTTTTTCAGGTCTCCTGCCTTCCCATCATAGTACTGGGACCAGCCTTTCTTCTATGCAGGCAAGTAAACTTGTATACAGCCAAACAAAAGGCAGATAGATTGGACTGAGCCCAATCCAATCACACTAATAGGAAATTAATAGGTATCCCATGTAGGCATGAGCACTAATAGAAATTATCGGTAATATTTCCTGCTTGGGTTTTTTAACCCATAAATTTTCAGTAAAGTTGAATAAAGCCAATAATAATTGGCTGAAGGGCTTAAAAAGCATTGGCAGGGGACAGATCTCCATGCCCCGCTGAGCTGGCTGTCTCTCACTGTTGCTAATGCTTTTCAAGCCCTGTAGGGCTTGGAAAGAATTGGCAAGGGACAGATCCTCCATGACACACTGAGTTTGTTCAGGGCGCCATGGAGGATCTTGCTGTCTCTCATCCCCACTGATACTTTCCAAGGCCCATCTGCTCAGTATGCCATGGAGGATTTGGCTGTCCCTTCCCCCACCAGAGCTTTACAAGCCTCACAATGCTTGGAAAACATCAGCCAGGACAGAACGTACATGGGATGTTGAGTTTGCTATGCATGCCATGGAGGATTTGGCTGTCCCTACCCCTGCCAGTGCTTTCCAAGTCCTGGAGAGCTTGGAACACATTGGCAGGGGATAGTTTTTAGTTTTTCAAATACACGGGAGGGGGGGAGGTTGTCAGTAAAAGAAAAACCTAAAAATAGCTGGTATGGCTTTTGGGGGGATTTTCCCATGATTTGGGTTTACCAAATCACCACGCCTAATCTCATACAATCACCAGAAAAAAAGTCTGCCATGCACTAGTGACTGCACTCAGTTCATTTAACAAAGATCCACAATGATTGATCAGTGCACCTGAATCTATTAGCAGAACCTCTAGATATTTGTATTTCTATTATATAGCCCCAAGATCCAGGTTCATATTTACAATAGAAGAAAAACCAAACAGTCTTAACTGATGCAGCAACGTCCCTGCATACGCTGTTTGTGTTCCTTAAAAAAGCAAATAGAACTAGCAGAACCTACTTAAAACGATTTTTTCTCTTCACTTTGTGCATGGGTCAGATTACTTGTGCATGGGTCAATGTCTGGATTTGAGCGTTTCTCTTAGCTGAATGTAAGTTAGTTGCACCATAAGCACAGGGTGGCAGGTTTGCATGCTAAATGGAAAGTGGGACATAAACCCATGTTAAATGATCAAAGTGAGACATCTACTATGGGAACAATGTAATATTTATTGCAAAAGAATGACTAGACTCAATCAGGGCACCACTATTTATTCAATATTACTATCGATGGAAACTGAAGTGGTTTTTATTCAATCATTCAGCCCACAATCCAGACAATTGTCCATACTGTCAGAGAACTCAGCAACCTATATCTAGTGCACAGAAGCACTTCAAATAAACCCCAGAAAGCCAACAGTGTTAAAATGAGACAAAATATTTGTTCATTGTTTCATCATTGTTTCATCTTTGCATAGTGGCATAAAAATTGTATACTACAGCTCAGTTAATCTATCAAGTGTTATATGACATAAATAGAGCTGAAAGTTAGTTTGGGGCAGAGAAAACTGGAGAGACAGATGTAGAATGAGCTGTTTTGTTCTCTGTGTGTGAAAGTTTTCTTTTTGTGACAAGGGTGGTCTGCTCTCAACTTCCAATGTAGCAGTGTAACACTAAAACACACTGGATATTGATATTTCTCTGGGGAAATACGCTGAAAAAAATAAGCTAGGAGGCTTATAGTTCAGTTTGTTTTCACAGAGAGGTAGAAGATTTATTCTGAAGGGAATCAGAAAGGAAAATCCTACTCAAACAGTGTATGAAGGGACAGATCTGAGGACAGATTTTCCTTAGTAAGTGTGTGCTATATATCTGCTGGAATATTTTTTAACCTGAGGATAAAAAGAGATCTCTCATAAGAGAGGGAAAAGAGATCTGGAAAATAGTGTATGAAAAGTCTGTCAAATGTGACTTATATAGACTATAAGAAAGTCATCTGTTGGGAATAACAGAATTAATAATTAATTTGTAACCTCTTTCAAAAGCCTGAACAGTTGATTAGCACTTGAAACAGTGTCAAGCTATATTAATAATATCTTAATTGGAAATACTGTCTGTTTATAAACTTGCCTATTTTGTTTATGTTAGTTACTTTGCCAAATCAAATAGTTATTGTAAATAAATTTCAGACCAGTTCATCTTGGGGTTTTTTATTTGTTAAAAAGCCTCTCATGCCTGATTTATTTTTCTGACCAGGAAAGATGAATTAAGAAAATTTCAGGGGCAACAAACCAGAGGGCCAGCTACTGCAGGAACAAACCACAGGGGACAAACACCTCGGGTGGGTTACCAGAGGAGGTCAATGCGTGAGGGAGGAAAATTGCCCCTCACACCTCTCCTCCTTCCCCCCTTTGCTGGCCCCGCCCCGCCAGAATGCTCCTTCAGCTGGCAGAGCAGGCGGCTGAAAGAGGTATCAGGCTCCGCCGCCAGGCAGTGCCCCTCAGCCCTGCCAAGCCTGGTTCCACCAGGCTGCCCAAGACTGCCACTGTGCCACCTAAGGTAAGTGGGGCAAGGGGATGGGGACACAGCCCAAACCCACAGGGGCCTGGCAGAGGCCTTCCCTTCAAGGAACCAGTGAGCCAGGCAGAGGAGAGCAGGTGGCAGGGGAAGCAGCTGTGACTAATCCATCCCCAAGAACTTTTGGATCCACCTTGACAGATTGGCAGTCCCAGACAGCCACAATCCTCCAAGGCACCAAGCAAGTGAGAGTGGGCATTTGGGAATGGAGCCTTGGGGCAGGAGGTGTCTGCCAACCAGAGTGGAGCAAAGAGGAACCAAGCCGCCAGATGGCACTCACTCCCTGCAACTTTGGGCAAAGGAATTCTGCAGTCTTGCCACTCCAGATTATTTTCTCTGGCCACCTGGGGCTCTCTGGTCTGGAGCCAGGGGACAGCTTCTAGGGGAGCCAGGAAGGCAAGAGAAGAGTACTGGTAACCCTTCGCTTTCTTTTTCATGCCTCCTCGTTTTACTCTCTCGCACCTTTTCTTCCTCCACCCCTTTGAAACCCTCTCCAATCCCTAACCAACCCTTGATACCTTCTCCAACCCCTAGCCACCCCTTCCCATCTTTCCCACCTCTTGCAAACCCTTTCCACCTTCTCCTATCCCTACCCACCCTTTCCCACCCTCCACCATGCTTTCCCACCCTGAGCTATGATTTGATGGTGATTTTGGGGTGACTCATGAGGATCCACGAGGATCTATGTTTTCCAAGCAGGTTTTTGCACCACTGGAGCACCATGGAGAGTAGGATGCGTGATTGTTATGTTCAGACATGTGGTTAGGGGCTTGGGCTATGTTTGGGCTATAATCCATCCCCAAGTGATGGTGATTTGGGGGTGACTTAGTGAAAAAATAAAGAGGATCCATGAGGATCTGTGTGTTTTAACCATGTTTGTGCCACTATGGTGCCACAGAGCATGGGATGCAAAAATATTGTGTTCAGACATGTGTCTAGGGGTATGAGCTATGATGTGCAGGGTTAGGGATTAGTGGAAAAACCATGAGGATCCACAGGGATCCATGTTTTTCAAGCAGGTTTTTTGCCACAACCACAGCTATGGGATGTCAACATGGATTGTTGTGTGTTCAGGTATTCTCATAAGAAGCTTCAACAAACTGTATTGGCCAGTTGTGATGTGCTGGTGATTTTGGGATTACTTAGTGCAAAAATCATGAGGATACGTGTTTTTCAAGCAGGTTTTTGCTCCACTACAGCGCCGCAGAGCATGGAATGAATCATTGTTTTGGTGCTGCCTGTAGACTAAGACATGTTCTATATTTTCATGTGGTTTCATTTCATTCCAATGCAAAAATCATATGAATTCTTGAGGATCTGTTTAAAAATCCCTTCTGGGATCTGGCACTTTCTTCAGATTTTGGTGAAGGTTGGGTACGTTGTATAATGTGATGGTGACTTTTTGAGATGACCTGGTGCAAAAAAACTTTGGCTCATTCCGCACACACAGAATAATGCACTTTCAAGCTGCTTTCAGGGCTCTTTGAAGCTGTGCGGAATGGCAAAAACAGTTGTGAAAGCAGCTTGAAAGTGCAT
Source organism: Sphaerodactylus townsendi (assembly GCF_021028975.2). Lineage (NCBI taxonomy): Eukaryota > Metazoa > Chordata > Lepidosauria > Squamata > Sphaerodactylidae > Sphaerodactylus > Sphaerodactylus townsendi. Next base: position 41,995,196 of record NC_059434.1, on the reverse strand, counting down.
TATTTTGCGTGTGCGGAATGAGCCTTTGTTTGATCAGGGTGGGGGGAAGGGCAAAAAACTCAGATTTTGCCCCAGCCTCCATTTTCCCTAGCTACACCTTTGGTATAAACAGTCAAAAGTCCATGAAATGAAAGACGTCTGAGACTTTTATACATGCAGAAACAAATCTCGACCACACCAGTTGATAGCAACACAATCTTCCTACCTTTCCTGAGCTTGTTCACCACATTTTAGGTAAAAGAAATTTATTGTTCCAATTAAGTCCTAAATTTACAGAAATCTAATTTGCTAATTTATTACAATACAGTTATTGCACACAAAAATCTCTCCTGGAAGCCTTTTGTTGTTGAATGTTTCTAGAAACTCCTTATGTTCAGGGTTTACTGCCCAGAAAATGTACTCTCATAAATTGGGAAACAGCTGCTACTTCCAGTACTTAGCCATGTTGATGAACACCCAACTTTTCCAGGCTTTGTGGTGGCAGGGACATTGCTTTTCTTGTTCTGCATTTCCTTCTATTGTGCTGTAACTGTTATTAAAAATAAATGAGGCTGGTGAAATCCTATCACATTGTCACAGTTTGCTAAGATTGAACCAACTTAGTCAAATACACATTTGCAAAGGCACATTTTGTAATGAAAATGAAAGCAAGGGGCTTACCTGTGTTAGTTCATTACTGTCCACAAGGCCATTGTTGTCTGAATCATAATAGTTAAATATCTGATCCACCAGTAATTTCTTCAGAGCCAGCTTATCTTCAACATTTCTTTCTCTTGATTGCAAAAGGTATCTTCTATTTTGTAGATCCAGTAGAAAAATTTTCATCTTGTTGTAGTCAATGGACTTACAATTGTCCCCTGCCAAGTTAACACCATATTTAAGATTAGTTGAATTAGCATGAGGAGAAAACATTTTCTACAGATGACAGCGTCAGAGTCCCTTTAAATAGATACATTACCAATGACATCTTTTCTTTAAGCATGTCTGAATATGCCCAGATCAATCAAAAACTCAATTAGATGCAGAAGAGAAAATAGCTGCTTTGACCAATTTTGAATTTTTTTCCTGGGATTTCTAGAACAGCCCTGTGAAGATTATAATGCACTCATACAAGAGGACCATCTGCCTAGTCAGCAACTGAACACATGCCCAGATTAGCAGTGGCTTTCTAGAAGAGTTCTGGAACTGTTCTAGAACATAAATGGTAATATCATATAGAAATGCTAATCAGAAGCTTGACAATAATTTCATACTGAATATCTTCAAACTAAACACTTTCAAATTCTGTTTGGAAGAAAACTAAAAGTTCCATTGAGTTCAAATACTAACTTGAAAATGTCAATACGATTATCTAAGTAATGGTTAAGCATGCAAGCTTTGTTCACAGAATTCAATCACTTCCTAATGATGACATTTCTCATGCGTCTGACAATCATTTCAGTTCTCAAGTATGAAGAATGGGTCAATTACTAGAGCTTAGACTCACTAAACGGAGGTAGAAATGGGAGCTAAAAAGCTGTCATTATCAGCATGTCAAATTTCTTTCACATAAATTATGATATATGGTAGAAAAAAATCATAATTAAAAGCCATCAGCTACTTCCATTGTCTATCTAAAAGTAACAATTAAGTACTATCATATGCTAAAATATATGGCAAATGAGTTCAGATATAGCAGACATCACTCTTTAAACTGCTTACAATGATTATGAATTAAGCTGGAAGTAACTTCACTGAGTAGACATGCAACAGAAATGTGGGCTGGCCTCCACTAGGTAGACACACACCTGAAACTCAGATCTGCTCCTGGAAGGAATGCAAAATGATATGGGGATGGCACATACATGGCAAAGTTATCATGCCACTAAATGGTTCGTGGTATCATAGTTTCATTTCTAGAGTATTCAGCCCAGTTCTTGCACTATCAATTTTAAAGCATGTAACACCAATCAAGGTTGGCCCCATCCCTCCATATTGAGCCACTTTTTTTGTGTTCCTGGGAGCAGACCAACTCTTGTCCAGTTGGCAAATCAAAAAGATTGATGGATTGGATTTTCCAAATCATTCCAGAAACCAAGGGATATGTGTTACCCTAGTATTCTCACTTTTTACATTCAACCCTGTCCTTAATTTTAAAGTAATTTCTCATTGATGGTAGTCATCAATATGTCTGGACATTAGGACCTTCTCTTTGCTTGATTCCCCAGTGGAAAAATGAATGTAGATACTAACCAGTTTGGGAAAAACTGGAACCTTTTGAGCACGATTTCAGTGTCCCCGCTGCAGCTTCTGCCCCACAAACAATCCTTGTTCTCAGAAATGCAGCAGCAATGAAGGATTCCCCACTGAGCTGGATTGAACACGCGATCCGCTCAGGGGATATCCTGATTGGCTGTTCCGTTGTGTTGGGGCAGGATTTTTTTTTATTTTTAACTTGCGGATCCATGTTTGAACGAGCATGCGCAGAACAACTCTACACAGAGAAGAAGAAATGGGCGATTAAAGTGAAGCCCTGTTTCCACGCACCTCCATGTAGTCGGATCCACGTGGATATGACCTCTAGCACTGCTTTGTATTGCCTTCTACTCAGTCAATACCGGCCCCATGTTACTTCATATCCACGTGGATCTCCGGTCCGCAAAATAGAAAAAAGGTTGTGCGTGCATCGCGCACAGCCCACTGCGTTCTTATTGGATGGGAGGCTCCACGTCACTATCAGCAGCAGGAAAAATGAATCTGGATTCACCCCCACAACTTCCCCACTGCTCCAGATTGCCCACACAGTTTTTTGAAAAGGTCTACTTTCTTGCAGGTTCTAAAATAACAGTGCTGGGGGCGGGGGGGGATGCCAGAAATGGGATGAAAGCGTGTTCGGCGCTGATGCAGTGGGGAGTTCTACTGGAAACCTGGATATTTTGTGTGATGAGCATGCATCTAATCCTCAGTGGAGAATCTACCTTTAACTACTACCTGCTCTAGCGGTTATTTGTCTTTGAGCCACAATGCTACAGGGAATTTTCAAGCATATCATCAACTCTATGTCCATGTCTAGTCAACAATATGACAACTCACTCTTTCATAGGATTTTACCCACATTTGGCCAGTAAAATGAACGAGTGAAACCACACTATTCCTAACCTTTTCTTCTCAAGGAGAATGTGTGGTCCCTAGGTGGTAAAATCTACCATGTGTAAGGTAACAACAATGAAAATGCTTAGCATCAAAACTTAAATGCCTTTCTGTTGTTGCAGAGCTTTAAAATAATCATTTTGCTTTCTCTAAAGAACCAAGAAACTAGAGAAAAAATAAAATACAAACATGAATGTCCCATAGTACCTTTTTATCAAGACCAGCCAAAACAACAAGACACAGTTGCTAGGTTGTATTATTTCATCTTAATAGTATTAAGGGCCTTTTGTTTTGGGATTTTACTATGGACTAACATGGCTACCTACATCTTTGGACAAAAAAATTGGATTTGACCCAATGAGTAGGGTTGTTAAATGCCTCTGACAAGAAAAAAAATCAATGTACAGAGATCCAATAATGACAAACCCATCCCCTTTCCCCCAAATCTATCTAGGTTTTAGAAGAACACCAGTATAATTCAGATTCCCTTTTGCTGCACTGCTTTGAAAAAGATTGAATTCTCCACTCCCTAAAAGTAGAAAGCAAACTTCTGAAGGCTAAAAGGGTGGAAGAAGTCTCATGCCTTTAAGGGTGTGTGACTGCCAGACACCCAATATTTACAACTGTTTTCCATTAGGGTGACAGAATTGCAGTCTTTTCAGAATCATTTTCAAGGAAGTTTTCAAGAAAAATGCTTTCTTTCTGAATATTTCATTGCCACACCTAAGCAAACAGTACCTTCAAAGAAAGAGCTTTCATGGCTGCATGTCAGGTTTGTTTTTTTTTAAAGCAGTAGACTTGAGTCATGGATATTCCATTTATTAGTTTGACACTTAGGCTCATGATAGTTATTTGTCTAATTCAGGTCTCATAGAAAAAATAATGGAAAAATCTCAGATCTAGCATGCAATTAACATCTTAGCTTTAGTGTCTTATAGTGCCATCTTAAACAGTGTTATACTTTTCTAAATCCATTGAAATCTATAAGTTTAGAGTAGAATATTTGTGCTTAGAATTATACTATTAAAGGAAAGATCCACTGGCCAGAAAATGAAAAATGACTTCCTCCCCATTCAACTGTAGAATTTCTTGATCCTGTCTTTCTGGCAAATTAGCATCTAAATTCTGCCAACTGGGCTACAATATCTAGATTAAAGAGGAAGGAGAATCAAGTTCCCAAACTGCTTATTCTTCTGGTTTATTTTTTGCAAAGAAAACATATTAATTTCATATGCTAACTGCTGCTTTAAAGCTTCTACAACATATGTGTTCTTTCCTCTCACACTTATCAATAGTCCAGTTACTTTCCCCCGTCTTGTTTTAAAAACCCCAGGGCTCTACTCCAACCCCCAATGAGGAAGCAGACTACTCCAGTGAGCAATAGACATGAAAAGAGCATATAAACTAAGGGGCTTGAGAAGCACAATTTACCTATTCTCTCCCCCCACCCTTTATCTTCTTATTAGCTCCAAAGTCTATGCTGCCTGGTGTTTTGGGTTTTTTACATAATCATATTCTTCTTCATTCCAGGGGATTACCCTGTACAGGTAGAAACCTTTGCCTCCTCTATAATGAGCCTAGTTTAGTTGTTTTTGTGACTGGCACGAGTCACCCACTTTATTATAACATACAGAGAATATTTCAAATTGCTGCAAGAAAAAAGAAACCTCTGGGTTTTAATAGGATTGCCAACCTCCAGGTGAGACCTGGAAATCTTCTGGGATTATAACTTGTAGTCGAGTGGAAACCCAGCGGTCAAGCGTGAAAGGAAACGAAGACGAGACGCGGGAGATAACATCTGGGTGGAGATCAGCCAGCAGCTGGAGAACCCCGAGGAGGGTCCGGGGTGGTTCTGAAGCGAATCCCCGATCTCTGCCGGGTTCCTGGCTAACTCTTTATTGTTATCCCATTGGGCGTAGGGAGGGAGGGACCGGGGAGTCTCGGGAGAAGCTGGAGAGTCGGGAGATCATCATGTGATGCATGATCTCATCTGGCTACGTCTGCATGGAGAGAGGAGTCGTGACACGCGTCTGAGGCTCCAATCCTCACCTGGAGGGGCAAGATCATTTGTCCCTGCAGCCCGGTGATTGAGTCAGGCAGTTCATGACCCGTGACTCATGGGGGGGATGAGAGTGGGGAGTGCGATCGCGACCGGCAAGGTCACAGAGTCCCCCGCCATTCCAGCGTTTTACCACGGCACTGCTGGGGATTGCGGCAGTGCACTACTACTAGCATCTCCCTTTTACATTTTGTAGTAAAGAGGGCAAATAAGGGGGGCGACAGCTAAGGGGCGATTTAAAGGGGCGGCTTTTGTCTCCCTCCAGCCGTTTGATCGAGTTGACCAAGCCAAGCTTGTGTAACATTAGGAGAACTTGGTTTAGCGGGGTAAGGGAAATTCAGGGGGCTTCTTACACACGTTCCAGGCAATATTAGACACTGCATTGAGCGTAAACAAGATCCGATAATAAGGCAAGTACCACAATTGAAACCAATGCAGAGCTGTACAATAGCTTACTCAACCATCCTCCTGGCAGTCAGCTCCAGAGGGCTGACCACTAATGGGAGCAAAAAAACATCATACTTTCAGATTAGATACAACTTCTTGCAGCTCACGACCTTTCATGTGAATTAACTGGGAATTATCCAGAAAGATTAAAACAACACATATTATGTACATTCTCACAACGCTTGGTGATGCTAGGCAACAACAAGTAATGTCCAATAGCGTGCATCGACAGCGATTGTCTAGGGTAAGCTTGAGCGAAAGTTCCCTGCTGCTCGGAGGCCAGGGCAATCTTAGAGCGGTGGAGGTAGAAGGATTGATGGACTTCGCATAAGGAGCACAGGCCAGCCGGGCCAATAGTCTTAGTATCAGGAAGCTGGTCCGGGGACTCCCACTAGGGAAGTCGGCGAGGGAGACCTAACTCCACGCCTGGAGAGAGAGAAGCGACACGGCCGTACTCCGGCTAACAGGAGGGGTCGAAGGCAGAGCCCGGAGCTGGGCGGCGGCGGTAGCGTCCGGCTCCCGAGAGTGGAGAGCCTGGGTAGTAGGACAAATGGTGAGGCGCACTGGAGGCAGCAAAGGAGGGATTCCGGCACTTGGGGAAGTCGGGCGGGGAATGGCAGTTAACGCGTCCTCTCCCGCGGGTCAGGTCCAGAACCAGCCTGGGGAGCAGGATGTTTCGAGCGGAACACGGGGAATAGTCGCATCCATGTGTGTGCAGGTTCCAACTGGCTTCAGCCGACTCTAGATGGGCCCGGTTACGGTTCCCGGCTTCCCAGCTACCGGTGATGCGAGGCGCCCAGGTGTTAGATTCGTGGTTAAGCTGTGACAGTCTTGAGCGTGACAAAGGGGAGAGAGCGCCAGCCGGGAGGGTTTGAAGCACTTGACGGTCCCCAGTCATGTAGCTCATAGAGTATATATCTGGATGGATGAGAGGCATTCATGAAGGGGAGGGCTCAGCCCAGACTCCCGCCAGGAAGTCTCTCTCGGGTGCTTTGCAGGCGGGGGGAGCAGGCAGGAGCTTAGCAGGCCCTCGACTCCCTAGGTACTGGGCCCAGGCAGAAAGATGGCGTTGGCAGCCGGCAGCAAACTGCTCCTGTGATGTTGGCCGGTCTGGTGAAAGCCCGCCAGGGGTGGCTGATCGCCATGCGGCAGGAGGCAGCAAGAGCAGGCAAAGGACGGGTGGTCGCTGAGCTGCCAAGTTGGTGATGATCGAAGCTTAGAGCGCGAGGCATGGTTCTCGGCAGTGTCTCCGAGGGTGGTCTTGCTGAGCAGTACAGCTTAGGGCTCTAGGAGCACAGCTGGCTGAGTCAGCCTCTTTGGACGTCTCCCCCCCTGGTGGCCATTGCCCGGGTCTTTGGGCATCAAGCTGACGGCAGCGTTCCTGCTGGAGATCGCTAAGGCGGGATCCTCCTAGAGAGATGCTGCCTCCATCTCCGGATGGGGCTGGTTTCCTCACAGAAGCGCGCTATTCCATGGGTTGGCCCTGTCATGGCAGCAATGTCGGGAGGTCCACGGGGAACCTGTAGGAAGAAGGGACTGAAACATACCCCTTCCTTTCGCCAATGGGTCACCTCCGAGGGGGGGGCTGGTCCATCAGGCTCAGTTCTAGAGCCGGGATGGTGCTGGAGATTGGGACTCGAAAGGATTAGTGTTTAGGATTTAATATATGGGAAGGAAGAAGGCTTGTTTTGCACGGCCTGTGAAGGTTGCTTTAATGCAACCCTCCTGGGGGCATACACTCCCTCTTTTTCTTTAGTTGTTCTGACAGGGGAGGGGCAAGGAGGTAGAAGAAGCTGACCCTGGTGGGAATTGGCTTCCAGCAGAGCGTCATCAGGGTGCTGGTCAAAGGCTGAGGGTCCGGAGCCCTCGAGGGGAGGGAAACAGGCCCGTGGTCCTGGGGGGGATTGTGGGTATGCATGCTTAATCCAGCAACAATAAAGGGGGCTTCTGGAAGCACCTTTTGGGGGATGGAGGTGCATCCAGGGGAATGAAGCAATCCAAACAATTAGAGGCAAATTTCCTACACACACAAAGGAAAAAAGGAAGGGGGGGGGAAAGGTTTCCTTTGCAAAGGGAGGGTTGCACTTACCGTGACCTTGGTGGCTAAATGGCAGAGCTGGGATGGTGCTAAGTTTTGTGGATCGGATTATCCCGGGGGGTTGCAGCCCGCCCGAGACCGCTTCCTTAAGTAAGGCGGCCGAAGGCGTGTAAACACCACACCACCCAAATCATGAGTGTGGATCTGTAGGTTTGCAGCAACTCCTTAAGCTGGGGCCTGTCCTGACAGTGCTGGGCGGTATCAGGATCGGCCTAGATTTTAATCCAGGGGAGGGCCAGTCAGCTAATTGGCCCTCCCGCCTTTACTGGTCGAAAACAGAAGGAGGAAGCAGAAGAGGTGGTAGTGTTCCCGATTTAACTTATGGCGCCACGCCAATGTGGCGAGTGTAGGCTCAGATGGACTAAGGAAAAGGTTCCCTGGAGAGGAGGTTTGAAGAAAAGTTTCAGTTGAAGGTTTAAACTAAGATGGAGGCGTTTGAAGCAGGTCCCATCGGGTATCCTTGGGTAGCACTTGCACGGAAGCTGTGTCCCGTTTACTTAACGCTGGATGCTGTAATGGGCAGAAGTGGCCCTTCCTGCTGCATTGGCACACATAATCAGAATGGAGAAAAACTTTAATTGAAGCACACAAGAGCACTTAGCTTAGAAGCTAATGGAAGAAATCCCCTATGAGGGGAAAACTTTAGAGGGTCTCTTTGAAAGGGGCAAGAGACATACAGAGACATGCATAATGTAGGCATACAGAGCACATATAAAAGTAAACAGTAGCGGGGAGGATTGCAACTCTGATTTGAGATTTTGCTCTGTCTGGCCAGAGGTGCTGGACGACTTTGCTGCCACTGGGAGCCTTGGAGCTTAGAGGGCTTTGCACAGGCTCCAGAGTAGCTATGTGAGATCCTGGTTTGAACCTTACAGCTGGAGAGGGGCCAAGGGGCTTCTTCTTCACGAGAAAGGACTTTTGGCTTAAAGGCCATTTATTCGCAGAGCATCTTCCCCTTTCCATGGCCTCTCATTGTCCTGTAAAGGATTGGCTATGGGAGCCATTCTCTGAGGAGGGCTCCAAACGGCAGTCCTCTTCCATCAGCATTCCCTTTTCTGCTGCAATTCAGTGACTGTAATGGACTCTGCAGGTGAGATTTTTGAAATGCGTAGTGCCCAGTCTGGGGCACTGGCCCGGGAGGGAGGCATGGGTAGTAACTTTGGAAGTAGAAGGGGCTAGTGCAGAGGCAGGAGGTATAGACGAGAGGGGGAGCGAGCAACGAGATTTAAGATTATTGAACTTAGACAGATTGAGACTCCAGAGTGAGAGCATAGAGAGGCAGAAGGGTGTTCCGGTGAACTTGGCAAGGTTTCTGCAGGGATGTTTGTCCCATACTCTGGATGTGGATGGCTCCCTGGTGCATTGGGGTCGATGACCCCTGGGATGATGAAATAACCCTGTTCAGCTGACGGGAAGCTTTTGGCAAGAACCAGCCTAATGGTCTCCGGTGGGGATGGGATCACTATACTGAGCTGGAGCAGCCGAAGATCTCATGGGGGAAGCTCAGGGAAGGGGGGGGGTTTGAGAGTGTCGGAGTCTTGGTTTCCGGGCTGGGAGAGACGTCTGTAGCGCGGAGCCTCCCTTAGCGAAGCATTAGGAGGCGCCTGGCCCTAGATCTCTTCCTGGGGGTCTCACGCCCTCCTGAGGAGAGACCCTCCCTCCCGCCAGGAGGTTGCTTAGAAGCCCTCCGCTGGCAGCCTACAATTCCTCGGAGAAATGTCCTGGCTTGCCGCACTGAGTGTGAAACACTCCCTTTCGTCTCTCAGGGCTGCCTCATGGCAGCGGAGAGGGCGGGCGGTCAGGAAGGCTGGCTTGATGGGCTTAAAGCATCTCATATCCTGGCAAGCTTTGAGCATGTCGTGGCCAGCTCTGGGTTCCTCTTCCAGGGCCTGCAGGGACGCTTGCGGCACTCAGCTGGAGGCGCTCCTTGGCAAAGGCGCTTAAGGAGTTCGCCTCTGGAGCCTCCCTCGCTGTCAACCTGCCTCTTGAGGGCCCCCCTGGAGCCTGTTCACAAACTCAGCATAGGGCTCTTTGGGGTTTCACGGATGGAGGAGAAACTCTAATAATTGGCTGGCGGCATTGGGGACTTTGATAAATGCCTTATAGAAGCGCACCTGTGAGGCTACCGTAAGGAGTGGCCCTGTAGGCAGGAACTTTAATCTGATCGCTGGGATTGGCAAAAAGCATCGAACCATAAAGCTGAGCGGCGGTGTAGGGCGCCAGCCAGAGGTGGCATGCTCTGTTGAAGCACTGCTGGCGGAACTCACTTTCCCCAGACCACAAGTGCCGGTGCAGGGCTCCTAGAGCATCGCTAAAGGTGGTCTTCTCCAGTCATCTGGAACCATTAGGTGGTTCCCTTGCGATGGCCTCCAGCATGCCTCCTCAGGCGTAGGGCTAGTGACTCCCTACCGCCCCGCATTGCTTTAAGGAGTCGTAAGGATGTTATAGCTTAGGGCGGTACTCGACAACCCGCCCGGATGACGCCATCCCTCCTCCTGCATTCTGTGAAGTGGACCGAAGGGCACAATGCAAGAATATCGGCGTATCGCCCTCCTCCGGCCAGGGTTTTCAGCTCTTCTGCAGATCGCGGGCTACTACGCTCTGGCGAGAGTTTGAAACCAGCGCCATTACGCTAATGGCGCTGACGGGAGGTGCAGTGGCTTCGAAAATGAAGAAGCGGAGTAGGGGAGAGGGGCGGCCGCAGCCTTGCTTGAAGAGAGTTTGGAATTGGGTGAAGGAGCTTAGGGCAGAAGGGAGGACAGGCGCCCAATTTAGTGGATATGAGAAAATTCCTCGGGGTTTGAAATTGAAGGTGAAAGATCGAAAGGAGGGCGCCCACCGCAAGGGAGCCACATGGGTCTCTGCAGGCTGATGGCGACAAAACATTGGTTCCACGCCAGTAATACGATCGAGCGCCAGGCCTTGAGAATCTGTGCTGAAGAGTCGCTCGATGTTTCCCAGTCCTCCAGATTCCAATGTCCCCCCTCTGGGCACCATGGACACTGAGCTTCACCTCTCAACCAATTTGCGCAGCTCCCTTCTCTTTAATACGGGACCCCAGTCGCATTTCGCTAACGCTTGCTCGGCTGAACCGGTGTTTGTCATAAGCCCTGCTTTTGCAAGCTCCCATAATTTCACCGGTGTCCGGCTGGACGAGAGTGTCCTAGACAGCGTGTCCTCTGACGTCGCCGATCCAGGAGGACAGGACGATACCGAACGGGTGGTCCCCTGGATGCGCTCATCCAGCTGGACTTCGGTATCGCTGCCCTTCCCCAGGCGACCGGTGAGCAGGGGGGTGAGGTTCGAGGATTCCCGGTTTCGGCACCAGCTTGTGGGTCGCACCGCACGCTGTCAAGCGTAAGAACCGAAGACGAAGGCAGCTGGAGATAACATCTGGTGAGATCGCCAGCAGCGGGAGACCGGAGGTCCGTGTTCCTAGCGACCTCCGCCTGCCGGTTCCTGGCACCTTATTGTTATCCCATTGGGGCGCAGTAGGGAGGGAGGGACCGGGGAGTTCCGAGAGCTGGGAGGTCGTGGGAGATCACTGCGTGATGCAAGCGATCTCATCTGGCTTCACTGCATGGAGAGGAGTCTGCGACGCTGCCTGAGCTTCCACCTCACCTGGGGGCAAGATCATTGTCCCTGCGCCCGGTGATTGAGTCAGGCAGTTCATGACCCGTGACTCATGGGGGGATGAGGAGTGGGGGTGCGATGCGACCGGCAAGGCCGCAGGTCCGTTGGCGTCCCGACGTTCTACTATGGCACTGCTGGGTCGGCAGTGCACTACTACAATAACTGATCTCCAGACTTCAGAGATCAGTTCCCTAGATGAAAATGGCTGCTTGGAGGGTGAGCTCTATTGCATTGTATTCTATTGAGGTTCCTTCCTTTCCCAGACTGCTTCTTCCACAGTTTCCATCACCAAATATCCAAAAATTTCCCAACCTGGAGTTGGTAACCCTAGACCCTGAGTGTTGTACTTAAATGTTTTTACTAATTCTAACATAGAAAGCCAGCATAGTGAATTGGTTAAGGTGTTGGATTAGGTTCAAATCCCCACTCTCACCATAGAAGCATGCTAGGTGTTCATGGGCTGGTCGCACACTCTTAGCCCTGACCCTGGCTAGTATTTGGATAAGAGACCTCCACAGAATACCAGGGTCATGAGGCTGAGAGAGGCAAACCACTTCTGAAGGACTCTTGCCATGCCAGGTGTGACTTGACAGCAAAAAAATTAAAAAGCTAATGTACTTCAACACTGTTGAAATGGACAACAGAAGTGAAAAGTACTCTAATCAGAAGAACCACTTGTTTTGTGGCAAATATGCAAGGCAATTCTCAGTCAGTATTCTGCAGAGTCTGCTGTTTCGTGATAAATAATGAGGATTGCATTCAGATTGGAAATGAATTTATTACTACCGTCAGGTTGTATTTGTGCTGATGTTGTTTACTCATGTTTTATGATTTCTCATATTCTAGCATTTTATTAGCTGCTTTAAGCCTGAGGAGAATAGTGAGATACACATATTTTAAGAAATAAAATTAATTAAACAACAAAAAACACACATAGATTTTTAAAACCTTGTTTCTACAGATGAAAATATGTTTGTTTAAGTCTTCAGTGTTTGAAAATTAGGTCACGAAAAAATAAAAATTAAATAAAATGAAAATCAGGAATTATATAGCTGGCAGCCATGAGGATGCATTCACAAAACTCATCAACATTCTAACATTCCTATTTTTTGTTGGAAGCCAACCGCAGCAAATCTCAGAACAAAACTATAGGTTAATAACGGAAAACCTGGCAGTCCCAAGGTCTCCAGTCTTTCAGCACATAGGCCCCTTCCGCTAATGCAGAATAATCCACTTTCAATCCACTTTCAATGCACTTTGCAGCTGGATTTTACTGTGCGGAATAGCAAAATCCACTTGCAAGCAATTGTGAGAGTGGATTAAAAGTGCATTATTCTGCATGTGTGGAAGGGGCCATAGTGATAGACAATCTGTTATTAATGGAGAAATGTTGTTACTGAGTCCTACCAGAAAGCTAAAAATAATTATTTTAAATTGAAACTAGAAAAAAAATTAAATGAGCTCACAAAACAAAACCCGAAGAAGGTGGTTGTCATGGTTGGTTTGTTTTTTAAATATACAAGGTCAAATTTCAGGTTTGTGCTTTGTGGAGAGACCTTTTGCTTCCCCATTCTTCCCTGACACAAAAAACATGCTTGCACAAAGCTGAGTGAACTATTAGATCACACTATTTGATGCTGACAGAAAAGATACTAGAAATATTTTAACTTATGAACCACTGCTTAAAGTGTTTTCTTCCCCAAACCAAAACAGCAGTAAGGTAAATATAAAACATTATCTTTGAAAAGTCCACTTATTAATAAATTTGCTAGACTAAAAAGCAACATCTAAGTATACAACTTCAGTGGAACTGTTTGCAGCATTCCAACATGATAATAGCAGCAATTTCTTTCAACATGTAGACCCATCACCTTGCTTTTGAATTATATTTTCAGTCATGTTAGTAAAGAAGCCATCCAGAACACTTTCCATCTCAGTCAAAAATCCATACCAATAAGTCAATAGTTAACCAACCTGCCTGAAAGACTATCATTATGCTCATAATGCACAATAATGGTGATAGTTTAGTACAAAGGGTGAGAAGGGGAAAAAATGACTACATCATTTGCAATTTACACACATCCGGTTTAATTTTCCATTTTCAATAGTCACACAGCTTTCATAATAATGAAACAGACCCAGGAAAGACTTCAGTTCTGATACTGACTGTGGTGATGCTGCCTCTGTAATAGCACATACTTTCTCTTCTACAGACTGTGAGCATGCTGCATCAGTCTTCAGGGGCCTGAACAGTACATTTCTTCTTGAGGCTCATGCCTTCTAATGGAAGTCTGGGCAAAAGAGTGTCCAGGTTTTGCAAGTGCTCTGCCTCAGTTTCTCCTGTGATTAGGATGCCATCAAAATATACAGATACATGTGGCATGCCCTATAACAGGAGGTTCACTGTCCTTTGAAAAATTCCAGGAGCCACTGATACCTCAAAAGGCAGTTGATTATTATTGGACAGCCCTTTTGTAATATTTACTGCAAAATCAGGTTTTAAACTACCCTTAGGAGAATTTTTTGTGAACATTCTTTCACCCTACCCCCCCCCCCCAAAAAAAAAAATAGTTTAACATAGTATGCCAAGTTCTTCTCTAAACAGTTCTGGGTGTTTCTTAAGAATCATTTCTATGATGTAGGAGTGGACATAGTTGATGTTCATCCAGTCCAGTTTTAACAATGTTGTCCAGTCTTGGTCTGTCAAACACAGACTCTTCCTGATCTGCATTTTTCACTTCCACGCGAGTGATGCGCCCACCCTGCTCCTTGCAGGGCGGGTTGAAGAGGGGCCCCGCGGCTCGGCCTGGCCGGCCGCCGGGCAAGTGATGCGCCCACCCTGCTCCTTGCAGGGCGGGTGAAGCGGGGCCCCGCGGCTCGGCTCATGGAGCCACAGAACAGCGGCGGAAGAGCCGCATGCAGCTCGCGAGCCGCGGGTTCCCGACCCTGGTCTGAGGGAATATATTGAATGGGGAGATAGGTAGGGTGGTGAAAAATAAGCTGACTGATAGATTTAAAAAGTGTTGAAGTGGAATGCAGGTTTTATAGGTAATAGTGTAAGGCAGTCGAGGAGGTATAGAGGCAGCTGAGGGATTTAAAACAAAGAGGAATTAAAGAGGAATGGATAAGGAAAGATGTGCTATGGGAAGGCAAGAGAATAAATAGGGAAATAGGTATTTGAGGAAGGGAAATGTGTAAAGGGAGTATGTGGAGACAAGAAGAGTGGAAAGCTTTGCAGAAGGGAAAATAGGGAATGCAGTAGCAGAAAGACTATTAAGTGATAGGAAGGAAACAGTGATTAGATTTCCTTTAGCTATAATGCAGCAACTGCTGAAAAAAAATCTTATTTATCTACATATTGTCCTGCCCTTCCTCCAGGAAGCTCAGAGTGGTATACAGGGTTCTTCATTAATTGCTGTTATATCGTACTAACTGTCACTTCTTGCTGTTGTCTCAGATGAGGGACCCTTTACACTTGTGCATAAGGTCTGCCCTCTCAGGTTCCTCCCTGGGCAGTTGCATTACATCAGCACATTTAAATCATTCATCAAATGCTCAGCCCTGCGGCCACTCCTAAACCAATGTGCCTTCCCAAAATGAGAGGTCTTTTCCCTGCCTCATCTCCCTGCTCCCACTGGTCTTCTGCCAGTTCTTCAGTCAGTTCTTCCCTGGGCATTCTGGAGACAGAAAGTGACTGCTAACTGGCTTCCTATCTGCACTCAGTTTCTCCTCCTTTGGTGGTTTTTTCCCCTTTGGTGACTGATTGGCTTTGCTGGAGTTTCAGGTCTCTTCCAGTCTTGTATGATGCTGCTGGGCTCACCACAGTCTTTGATTTGCAGTCCCTTGTCCCAGGTTTTTTATAGCTTCTGGAACCACTCCATGTCCCCTGCAGACATTGGCCTCCTTGGCCTACCTCTCCGCCATTGGTCCTCCCCTCTCTTCTTATTACCATTGCACTTTAAATCCTGTGGCTAGCCAGTCAAACCTTGCTCTTCCTGTGGCAACAACACATAAACCTTCTCATTTTATTTCTGACAGGGCCATTTTATTTCTGACAGAGAAAGCATCCTGCCACTGCTCACCCCTGGGGAAAAGGGGTCAGCTTTCCATTCAGCACTAGCATCTAAAATATATGGCATAGTTAAATAAACACATTTTCCCTCTAAATCAACAATTTGATAGGAAATGACATGCAGTTTTCTAACATTTGACATGAAAGCAGTCTACTTTTATCACTTCATACCAACATCTCTAAATCTGGATTAACATAAACCTTCTCCTACATGAGAGTTCAATGTTTTAATTAAGGATCAACCTGATGCACTTTGCTATGTCTTCTACTGCCTATTTGGAGTCAAATTTCCAATGCCTTAAAATTATTTTTACTTAAATGATAGTGAGCCAATAAAAGCAAACATTATCAGGAAGGACTGGATTAAGTTGACATGAAAATTTCAAAACAGTTACTTCGTTTATGCTCTTATCAGGATTTGTTCCTACTTCATGCCTTTTTGAACAATGAAATTCAAATACCACTCAAAAGTTGTCACATTATCAAAAAAAAAAAAAAAAAACCAGGAAGGCAGCCTTGAGAAACTAATAGCTACAAGATGATGTCCTTTTGTAATAGCAGTCATTCTATGAATGAAAGACTTTGTAGTTTAAGTAGTATAGAATATCATTGGCAGAGTATTTCTACAGCAAGCATTTAAAGGGTTTTTCCACATGGTCAATTATGATTTAGTAAACAGCTCAGTTGGTTAAAAAAAATCTCAACATACCATATATTGCACTTTTTAAGAACTTAGAGAAGAATATACATTTATATATATTTACGGAGCTGAACTAAGGATTATATCACTATATAGCCTATGTAAGAGACCACAGAGTCCAGTCTTATGTAGGTATAATTAGAATGCAATTTGAAGGCACGATGAAGCAGTTTAGTCAAACCTTTACCTGCAAATATGGATGTACTTGGGCGAATGCCAAAGTAATGCTTCACAAAACCATTATGTTATAAAGCTAGCACCAGCACAGCTGTTGGTATGTCAGGAAAAAAAGAGATATCATCTGTACCTACAATCCATCACAATGCCAGTGTAAAGTTACACTAGCAACAAAGATGATACAAATATAAACACTTCCATTTAACTAAATGAAAAACAGCTAAACCTCACAATCTTCTAACCATGCATAGAACTAAAACACAGTTTAGGGTGCTGTTGACAACTCCAGGTGAGGCCTGGAGATCTCCTGGAATTACAACTCATCTCTAAACTACAGACATAAGTTCACCTAGAAAAAAATGGCTGATTGTAGGGGAACTCTATTGCATTACATCCTACTGAGGTCTCTTTCCTCCCCAAACCCTGCCCTCTCAAAGCAGCACTCCAAATTGTCATGAATTCCCAATCCTGAGTTGGCAAGACTAATTTAGGATACCAGGTCCTAAGGACTACAGAACTGTGTACTCTATAGTTAGTACGGATGTGTCATCAGCATACCACCCAATGATTAGTGGATGAGAGCAATTTCATTATATGTTACCATTCTCCCGGTGTCTTGGGGTTAGAGCTTTTAGGCAGTGTTTTTGTCTGACAGGATGCCAGCTAAGCAGCACCACTGACACCAGCAACATGCTTGATTGAGCTGTCCAAAACTTATGTGGCCTCCAAAAGATAAGAGTTTCCTAACAGATTATGTGCATGTACATCTAGGCTTGGTAAATACCCTAAAAATTCAGTAAAATTTGGATTTGGATTTATTTGGGCATAAAATTATCTGTATCCCTGAATAAGAGAAATATCATATTTGTATATACCCGAATATTCGGGTATATACCCGAATATTCGGGCATATACGAAAAAATTTGGGTCTGTTTGACATTTTTTGTATTTTAGGTGTTTTTTCACGTTTGGCCTTCAGGGGGTGCACTTTTAAAGATAGTGGCATCAAATTTTCTGGGTATCTTCCAGAGACTGTTCTGATTATACCACCTGAGTTTGGTGAAGTTTACTTCAGTGGGGGGGGAGGTATGGACCTCCAAAGAGGGTGCCCCATTCCGCATTGTTTCCAATGGGAGCTAACAAAAGATGGAGTTACCCCTTTGAGGGTCCATAACTTTGCCCAAGATTCTCTGCTCTGCAGTGCCTTGGCACCATTGTACCAAATGGGGAATTTTTGTGCAGGCTACACATTTTTGAAGATAGAGACACCAGACTTTCAAGGTGGCTCCAGGAGGCCCTCCTGTTAGTAGCATCCAGGCTTGGTGAATTTTGCTTTTGAGGGTTCGATTTTATGGGCCCCAAAAAGACTTATTTTGTTTCCCTGCTCCTACACATGAAGCCTGCTGTGTGAGTTTTCTCAGAAATCTATCAAACACCCCCCCCCCCGCCCCAGAAGCAACGTTCACCAAGACTGGACACATGCTATTTATCACTGAACTACCCTACAGCTCATCTAATTATTGGTGGAGATTTTAATGCAAAAATAGGACAGAATGATGAACAGCTGTTAGCTAGATTTGGGGCATGCTTAGAAGACAATGACACACCATATATTTATAATCAGAGAAACAATCTTGATATAGCAATTAATTATGCGGGAATGTGTTTATACCAAAAAGCAATTAAATTTAATTTAGTTATTCTGAATGGGAGTCAGCCAGGAGATTACCCAGGGCAATACACTTTCTGGTCTGGAACTAAAGCATCAACTATTGATTACCTGTTGGGTTCTCAGGAAATCATAAATAGAACCAGACATTTTACAGTAGTTCCACAGGTAGAAAGTGACCACTTTCCCCTCGTGCTGGATTTGACAATTGAGCGTTTTGAGGTCTCTTATAGTCTCACACTTGGGACTCTCAGTAGAGTCAAACAGATTGAGAATAAAATGGAATACTAACATTGAACAACAGTTCATTTAGCTGGTTCAATTCAGACATAGGTAGGTTGACAAAAATTGAACTCTTAAAACAGGTTAACAAAGGGTCAATACTAAAGAGGTATGAGGAACTTGTACAAACCCTCAAACCCCTCCTTTCAAAGAACAGCAGAGGTATCTCTCATTCAGGAACATTCCATAAACAGTGGTTTGACCATGATTGTGTATTAGCTAAGGAAAATCTTATAAAACTATTCCACAGCTTTCAAGCTGGTGTGATCCCACAATCTCAAGTACTTGAAGGGAAAAGATCCTACAAATCCCTAATAAAATATAAGAAAAAGATGGACAGTCATGCTAAATTGCAAGCCTTAATTAGGGCGGCAAAAACCAATGATTCCAGAACCTTTTGGAGACTAATAGCACAGAATAACAATTTTTACAACTTTACCATGGCAAACACAATCTCAGCAGAAGTCTGGGAGAGTTATTTCTCTGACCTCTACAAAGACCAGCAGGCTCTAACGTGGCATCACTCTGTCTTGTCTGATATCCCACTATGGCCTCCAGTGACCATGGAGGAAATTAAAATCATGATCTTGCAAGTAAGGCCCCAAGAAATGACTTTATACCACCAGAATTATTGAAAACTAATGTAGAATGGTAGAACCCAGTTTTGGCTGAGCTTTTTATTCATATCAATAGCACCGCCTGTATTCCATCTGATTGGAGTGCTGCAATTATAGTCCCTATTTTTAAAAAAGGCTTATCCTCAAATCCAGCTAATCACAGACCAATTAGCTTACTTAGTGTTGCAAGCAAACTATATAGAGATTCTCAAAAACTTATGCCCCCCAAATCTTGTTGGTCTTTAAGGTGCTGCTGGATTTGAATATAGCACTGGAGATCAATATGGTTACACTCCTGAAACATTTAAATGAGACACATTGTGTGAATTGTAAATGCCTACAGAGTACACAGGCATTCTGTAATGCTACTGATTGCCTGAAATTTAACAAAAAACCATACTACCCATTTGGAGTCAAGAAAACCTTCCCTTGTTTCATTTCTTCCAACAGAGATTTGGTTTCACAGGGGTCTTCTCAGCACTTCCCGAAGTTTCCAGTTTCTACACTGAAAAAATGGTGGTGATGGGGAGACACACCTTTTAATATAAGTTTTCTCCCCAGACCTTCAAATCTCTAATTATTATAAATCAAAACAAAACTTGTGTGGAAAAATCAGAAACTCGGAAGATATGACATGTGTGCTTTTGACCGCTCCCAGAGACATCATGGCAATCTGATACACTATTCTGCAGACATCCATGACAGTGATACACACATCTACAGCAGCAGTCCAGACAGAGGAAAGAGGGAATCAAGTTTATACAGACACTACAATTGGTAGTTTTTTTCTAGCACTGTGGAAAAAAGCTATTTGCATTCCCAGGGAATACAAGTGTTATAGAGGTGCCTTTACTTTTTAGGGAAAAAAGAAAGAAAATTATATCTGTATACAGACCTGCAGATCTCATTTACAATGGCCTTATTGCAAATTACCTGAAGAGCCCTTCATTTCCACTTTGAAAAATTTAAAGCAACAGCCATAAGCAACAACAAAAATTGCCTTCCAAAAGCCTAACACTGAATTGCCCTCTGGAACTTCAATTACACATAAAGGACGACATGCATGAATAAATTGCAGGTGCAGAATGAGTTATGTAAACCCCTGATTTCAAGCTGTCTCATAATGGCAGGATTATTAATAAGCATGTAGATGGCAAAGCCTATCTCACATTATCATACCTAGACATCCATTTCATGCCAATCAAGTCACATACACACCAACCTAGCCAATCCGTTTGGCTTGATGAAGATTAAATTAAGTCCATTAATTCCTAACGATCACATTAATCAGTAATGAGGTTGCGTTCACTTTGAGGTTGCACTCACTGTTAGAATATGGAAAACAAACAAATTTGAATGGGATAACTTAACTTGACATTCTCCATCATTTCCAGTTAGGGAATTCATTAAGATATGATGAAATGAGAAAGATAACAGGCAGCCTTTCCCTAAGGACTTTCCCTAAGGCTGGAAGTGAAGGTCAAGACAAGAGTTCAGAGTGGTTCTGCATTTTCTTTTGCAGTGGAGGCAGCCCTGTCATCACTGTCAGATCTTCTCTCTTAAGGCATGGACAATTTTTAACTGTCACTGTTTATTCAAAAAGGCATTGGTGGTGGTGGAGGAACAGGTTTTATCTTTCAAGAAATTGAATGGTTAAATAAAATCAGCGTTCTAGAGAGACAGAGTTTATGATAGCCTTTTGTCAGAATCTGGAAGAGTCCACATTAGTTTTTGGCATCTATAGGTCTCAAGCACACATTAAAAAGCTGGACTGGTAGAAAATTTCTGGGAAGGGAAAATGTGAATGATCATCTTATTGCAATCTCACTTAATCTTTATGTGAATGCCTAAGCATGTCTTAGTCTTACAAAGGGCACAGGTAACGAAGTATTACACTTCTGTCAGTATATACTGACACTACTGAGATAATCATTACTTGCCTACTGCCTCAGTTTTATTTTGTCATATTTATATTCTATGTTTTCTGGTAAAAGGTCCAAGCAACATTCATAGATGTAATCTGTGTGGAGCTGTGGAGGCTTATCTGGGGAATTCAGATTAGCCTGTACACTGCCACACAAAACAGCTGGGTGACCTTGGGCTAGTCACAGCTTCTCGGAGCTCTCTCAGCCCCACCTACCTCACAGGGTGTTTGTTGTGAGGGGGGAAGGGCAAGGAGATTGTAAGCCCCCTTGAGTCTCCTGCAGAAGAGAAAGGGGGGATATAAATCCAAACTCTTCTTCTTCTTCTTCTTCTTCTTCTTCTTCTTCTTCTTCTTCTTCTTCTTCTTCTTCTTCTTCTTCTTCTTCTTCTTCTTCTTCTTCTTCTTCTTCTTCTTCTAATCACATTTTGTCTCATAGTAACCTTGCAGGGTAAAAAACAAGTGACTGACCCAAACCTAGACAGTCAGCTTCATGGCTCAGCAAGAACTGAAAGATATCCCTGGTCAAAGTACAGTACTCTATCTGCCATGCTTCTCTGATTTCAGCTACCAATGAAGATGGGAGTAGGCCAGGGCACCGTTCCATTATTAATGATTATTTTACATTAATTGATAGATTTTTCCCCTTCTGATGTCACAACAAAAGCGAAGAAATTCAAGTGCCCCCCCCCCCCCGCAAAAGCTGCAGTACTGGAGAAAAGGTTTATTCAGCAATTAAACAATCCATTTTGGTTTGTTGTTTCATGTATGTGCAATTAGAAATCTTCACAGAACAAAGCATAATCATTTTTATTGATTCAGTTATAATACAATAATACTATTTTGTGCAATCCTCCATCACAAAGAATTCAATGGAAAATCTGCAGTCACTTGGTGTCTTACTGTTAGATAGTTTTCACATTTAATTGTAAATATTACATATTATTATTAAATGCTAAATGGTATAATAAAGCATATTTTCTTGTGACTCAATCAAAGGGGAGGAAAATCATTCCTAAGTCATAGTTCAGTCATATTTTAATTCATGCCACATAGTAAGACTCTCAAAAGAGGGGTTAGGGGAGGCCTTGTAGAAACAAATTGTATATTACCCTTTCTTTAATACAGAACTTCATATTTTCCTTAGTGTAATTTAACTATTTATTCCACTCTTGCTTCCAATGAACAAACAGTGAAATACTAAGTAGAGTTACCATGTCCATCCTGCACCCAGCACCCAGCCAAACTTCACCACTCCCACCAATGCACCATTGCCAAACCCAAACCCCTGATGTGCCCTGCCAAATTAACTTACTTTCTTTTGTCTGAGCTGCACCAAGGCCAGCAACATACTGGGAATGGGAACAAGGCCAGGGAGGGTGAGCTCTTTCCCTGGCCTTATCTCTGCCCCCAGTGTGTTGCTGGCTTGGTGTCACTCACATGGAGGAATCTGAGGAAACTTGAGGTGAATTCTAAAAGAATAGCACCTTTAAAATTCACCTTACTTTTTTCCATCTGAGTGGCTTTGTTCCCACCCCCAGTGTGTTGTCGGCGTCAGTGCTTCCTGGACAAATGAAAGTAAGTTATTTATTTTTTTGCAGGGGAAATTTGGTGGGGGTTTTGTGGGGGTGTGATGAGTTTGGCTGGGTGCTGGAGATGGGAGGTAGTGGGAGGGGTGGGAGGGGTGGGAGGCGAAAATAGGCCCCCACATGACCTAGGTGAATGGTGCCTGGTTGTATGCTCCCTCTTCCCCCCCTAGATCCACCATTGCTCAAAGTCCATTAATGTCAATAGATTTGGAAGGGCATAATTCTGTTTAGCATTTTAGTAGCACACTGTGAATCTTCCAGATAAAATTTTGTCCGCAACAACTACAAAGGTAGCTGCTGATCTAGTAGCCTGGATTCTACAGGTTGCCTCTTCACACACTGATATGTTCTTCATCTATGGTTTGATTCAGTAGTATCTGATTAAAAGGAGTTTAATCTATAACCAGTCTGAGGAAAGAAAGATGTGTAAAAACTGGTTGCTTCTCAGTATTACTCTCCTCAAAATTTGAGTCCTGTCTAATCTAATCACCCTTTTCCAGAACCGCTGCTATTTTATAAAGACAATCTCCCTTGCAGCCATAATTTTATTCATATACCCAGCTCAAATGCTCAAATGGTTCATGTGCACTTGGGACCATTGAACACAATACCAGCAGCCCTGCTGGATCACAGAAATGGCCGCATCATCTTATGCCATGATGCCTAAGCCTATTCAGGAGCTTTTGTGATTTCACTAAGGTGAAATAGCATGACTAGTGTCTCTACAAGGACCCAACACATGCAGTCTCTTCAATTTGTAATAATGCTCTGTCCTTTTTTGAGACGGTATAGTCATTAAAGCCTCAAATTATCTGAGTGAAGTACATCTAATGGGTTAACCAAAACCTTTTATTACTAGTTGTTTTGAGACGCAGCAATGAACACCATTGCAATTTCCCATATGTCAATGCAAGAAAACTTTGACACTGCTGCCAACGAAAGAATTATTTTATATTTCTGACAGATAAACCTGTCCTATAATATACACCTTACCTTCATTGTTTGCATTACAGTCAATCAAATTATATTCTAACTCGAAAGAAAGACACATGTAAGTATATATTTTCACACATAATTAAAAGTATTCAACATCACCCCAGCCTTTCCTCTAACTCTCCCCAGAGACCACATGCTTCTGTCAAGCAGATGGGTGGATTTACTTCAAACCTTCCAATAAGAACTAATGAAAATATAAACTAGGATTTATTGAATGGTGGCAGATAGCTGAAGGATTTTGTACAGGTGTGACTTGTCTAATTTGCAGCAAGAATGAGTTCAACCTCTTGCTATGGACAAAAGGTTCATTCTGCATTGCACTAGGAACTTTCTGCTTGATTACATGTCATGACAGAAGCATAGATTTCACTTTATCTTCTATTATATTAACACAACCACTGACAATTGGATTATGATAAAGCCTTAGAGCAGAACAATTTTTGATCCTTTTGTGCCGTGATTCCCAATCTTTTTTCACTTCCATTGGCAACCCATTTCCCTAAAACTGTACATCCAGATTAGCAAAACGTTTGTAATTTGCTGTTGTTGTTATATGTTGTTACTTCAAATAAATGGCCCAAATAATGGGATTAAAAGCAATGGAATTATTAAGTAAACAGTGTTGATGCATACACACTCACACATACACATTTCAAACTCAAACTCAAAAGATAAAATGAGCTCAAGTTAATACTTAGTTAACATAAAAATTACATTGCATATACATTATTTTTACATTTAATTTATTAAAACATGAAATCTTTAATATGTTTTGATATTTATTAAAAATGCACAATAATGTCCCCATCTGGGAGGGGGCGGAAGCTACCAGTGGAAGCGGCATGGTTTTCTCTCCCCAAGGCACTTGCCCATGTGGAGAGGTGAATCCACTGGCATGCAGCCACCACCGCCCACCCCAGTGGTGGTACATGGTGCAGGATGCTGTGCCAGCATCCCTGTGTCCCTATCACCACCACCAGCACACCAGCATGAGTCCAGGGGCATAGCTGGGTGAAGAGCCAATTTTAGTTGGCTCCCTCCCAACCATTCACCTTGTTACACCAGTGGCCAGGACTGCTGATTTACACTGTCAAAAAAGTGGCATAAGTCGATGCAGCCCAATAAGGGCTGCCTGGTGGCAGGGAGACTTTTCAGCATTTTAAGCCTTCCTATGCCACTGGGAAGTCTCTTTGGGGTGGGTCCAGCATGGCTGTTGTGCCGCAGCTGGGCACCCAACCCTTTGGATGGGGCTGTAAATGTTCAATGCCTCTTTTAAACTGATTCTGAGGCACTTCATTTTTTGAAATCAGGTTCAACTGATGCAATATTAAATCTGGAACTGCGTTAAACTACATTGCAAATGAATTTATCACATTTTTACATTTAATTTATTAATAATTGAAAACTTTAATATGCTTTATATTTATAAAACAGACAACAAATGTGCAGTGTAATCCTTGGACTTGTTTTGTTTCCAGGCTGTGTGGCCATGGTCTGGTAGATCTTTTTCCTCACGTTTCATTTGCATCTGTGGTTGGCATCTTCACTCTGAAGATGCCAGCCACAGATGCAGATGAAACGTGAGGAACAAGATCTACCAGGCCATGGCCACACAGCCTGGAAAGCCCACAACAACCAATTGAGTCCAGCCGTGAAAGCCTTCGACAATACGTTCATCCTTTACATTTGTGCAATTGTTCATCTATCCATAGCTTCAATTTTTTTTAGCTTCCATTAACTTTAACTTGCCACTATAATCAATTGGATAAGTTCTGCCTTGAAGACATTATTAATCAGTGAAGCACGTTGAAATTTTGGTGACAGCTTCTCCTAAAATCTTTAATTCAGATATGAAATTAAGAACAGAATCTTCTTCTAAAATTTTCAGTGCAGGGAATAAATTAAGATCAGTCCAAAAAATATAAGATTTTTAAAGTACTTCAGATTTTGCTTAAAGTACCTCAGAGTTCACTGTACTATATTTTTACATTAAGATCAAGACAGTCACCCTTGCCACATCACTGCTACAAACCCATGGCAAATTAGTTATTTTAAAGTATTCCTATTTTCGTGAGTTCTGTAGCAATCGAAATCACAGTCAGCATGGCATTTATTTCAATACCATATGTCAAGCTTTTGCCAATAGCAAAGTCTTATGCAGTATCTCCTTAACTCAAATTAACCCCCAGAGTGTTCTTCATAGGTACAGCATATGCTTGTTAATTGACAACTGTGTTGCCATATGAGATACAAGTCACACATTTCCACACTATTGGGCAATTCTGAAAACACAAATATAGATCACTTTATATTATGAAACATAAGTTTCATGATGGAATATTTTTTAAAAAATGAATGTAACACAGTCTTTGTCTTTGTCAATGGAAAACCAGAAATGTGAAACATTTCAAAACAAAAGATACCCCCTGTTCCATGAAATTACATTCAAGTATACAAGGGGGAAATAATCTTCCAAGGTTTTTGGTTCCATAAAAGGTTTTGATGTTGACATGAAGTCTTGGTTTTGAGGAACTTACACATCATAGTTTGCTAGTTCAGATGTAACAGTCAACTATGGTTTGAACTACATTTGGGAATAACCAACTACAGTGCTTGAAGGTAATATGATGAGGCATGTGGGAGCTCAGGATGTAATTTCGATAGGACACAAGCATGGATTGGCATTAAATGCTGACTGATCCATTTTCTAGTAGAAAATAAGTGGAAACCAAGAACATAAGAACTAGGCTGCTGGATCAGACCAGAGTCCATCTAGTCCAGCACTCTGCTACTCGCAGTGACACCAGGTGCCTTTGGGAGCTCCCATGCAGGATGTGAAAGCAATGGCCTTCTGCTGCTGCTGCTCCTGAGCACCTGGTCTGCTAAGACATTTGCAATCTGAGATCAAGGAGGATCAAGATTGGACAACTTGTCTTTGGAAAACTGAACAACTTGTCTTTGGAATTGAGGTTTTCAGAATACAAAGATTGTTGGATAATCTTCTCGTAGTGGAGATTATGCCAGTTCGCATTGAGCAGAGTGCACTTGAGGCTGGAGTGCAGCAAAGCCTTACCATACATGCACACGTGTGCATATTCCAACATGCGTGTAAGCTTTCAGCACAAAAGAAAGTCGGGGTCAGTTGTAGTTTCTAATCTAATAAAAAGAGTATTTATTAGTGAACTCCATTCTGGATAGAAAGGTAGGTAGATAATCTATACTAATCTAGCTGGGTGGAGACAGATGAACGGAACGCCCATCCTCCCTCTAGGCATGGTGAAGTAAGTTGGAGAAGTGTGCAAGAAGAAGGCGGAAGGAAGGAGGTGTCCCTAAGAGTATCAGTCTAACATCAAATGGATAGAGCCAGCATGATAGAGTAAAGGTGTCAATCCCTAGGTTCCTATCTAACCACTGGCTATCTAGTAAAATCCCCTCTGTGGGTTGAGACAGGAAACAGCGTAAAGTCCTTCTCTTCCAAGAAAGATAACGTCAAATTCTACCACATATTACCAACATTAGGCTATATGGGAGACACAAAATGTATTTTTGTCAAAGGATAAAATAATATTTCTTGTGATGACTACTTATTAGTAACTTGAAATACACTTCTCAATTAATGCTATTTTCCATTTATTTCTGCTATTTCTGTTGCAGTAGAACTATCTGACAGGAGCTATATTTGGACTACTATTATTTGCATATTCCAAATATCTCTTGCCATAGTGAAGACAAGTGATTCAAAAATTATTAAGACTAGACCTAATAACTGTACTAGAACTTATTTTATTTATAAAATCATCTGATGCTAAAGGTAAGTAATTAGATAAACAATAATGCAGAGGGAATGAAAGTATTTACAACAGTAAAATGCTAAGCAGACTATGAAGAAAACCAAAAGGATTATCTCCAAATTGTGTGAATGGATAACAGAATGGATAACAGAGTCAATATAAATAAATTCAGGGTTGTGCAGCAAGACAAAAACAATAATCTTTCATCCATGCACATACGCACGCGCGCGCAAACACCCAAATTCTAGTGGGATTTTGATTGGCTAAAACCATAAAGAAACATCACGAGGGTATAGGAAAAAATCTTACTGAAAACATCAACTGTAATAAGATTAAGGAATCTAACTGCCCCATCTAACTGCTCTGGCAGCCAGAAATCGTGTTGCTGCCATGTTACTGCATCACTTCCAGAGGGCTCTTAGACAGTGCGGGGGGGGGGGGGGTTCGTAGCCTCTTGAAAAGTCCTCCAATTACCTGAAACAGTTACACCATCAAAAAATCCGCAAAGTCCAGGTGAACACCGATTGAAGTCAGCTCCACTCCTGGGAATGCCCCAGCCCAATCAAATGCCAGCAAAGCTCTGCAGCAACTCTCATTTCTCTGTTTCCCTGCTGCACAGCTGTGGAGTGGCTGGACACTGGTGTCCTTGCTCTCTCTGCCAGCAGGGGTGGCCCTTATGCTGGCAGAGGTAGCAAAGGTGCCAGCATGAGCCTGTGTCGCATCCAAATGGTGATTCCCACCCACCCCAGATTGAGCTCTCTAAATAAAGGGAAAGGGAGACTTTGACTGACAATGCTGCCAATTATTTGGTCAGCCAAGGGAAAGAAAGAATGTGAGAATAATGAAGTATTGTTTTATCATAGGGGGCCTCTTAAACTGACAGTAGTTAAGAGCCTCATGCTTATCATAATCTAGCCCTAGTAGTAACAAACACGTGGAACTAATTATAGCTGTAGTAATTTGCTTTCAAGCTTGCCTCTTGACAGTGCTGATAACTAAGGGATAGACTGGCTACATTTTTGCCCTGATCAAACAAAACCATCTATATATCTAATTACCAAATATGATCCCTATCTGCAGATACCTAAACCCATAGATACGGGACATACTTACCCCAACAGAGTTTTCTTCAAACTTGGGAGGCTAAAGCATCCCCTAATAAATTTGAGTTGTTTGGCCACACATAACACACCTACTTGGGTTTAATGGAGCTGATTGGGCTAGCCCAGGGCAGTGGAGGACATTGGGGGCCACTCCTCCAGGCTGGCTGCAGAGGCAGTGATGGTGGACACTGGCAGGAATTCCCCCCATGAGGTGGTTACCCCTGTGAGCATGAGGTCATGTATAATCAACTGACAACACTTGGGTGGCAATAGGAACAAGAACAGTCATAAAATGTTTCCTACAATGCCAACATAGGTGGTTTGTCTAAGGTCAGTATTGTTACTATGATTGCCAACCTCCAGGTGGGCCTATAGATCTCCGTACCACTGATACCAGTTGTCCTAGACCAGTGATGGTGAACCTTTTCGAGACCAAGTGCCCAAATTGCAACCCAAAACCCACTTATTTATCGCAAACTGCCAACACGGTTTTAGTTTAGAAAAAACAGTTGGCTTCGAGGCGTGCGTTACTCAGGAGTAAGCTTGGTGGTAGTTGGTGGCTTTGCTTTGAAGCAACTGTGCAACTCTTCCAACAGGTGAATCACGACTCAGAAGTAAGCCCCATTGCCAGCAACCAAGCTTACTCCTAGGTAAAGGATTGCGCTTTAGTTCTTGACATGAAAACCAGTGGAGTTTAACAGCGCTTAACAGGGTTACCTACACTGCTTCCCCAAAACTAGGTCTTAGGTTTAATGCTAATAATCGAGCCCAGTGGCCCAGGCCAGCCTAGATGGGGGGGGGGACTCTTGTGTGTGCCCACATAGAGGGCTCTGAGTGCCACCTCTGGCACTCATGCCATAGTTTCACCACCAGTGTCCTACCTAGTTAAGGGAAAAATCAACGCTCTTGGCTTTTCATTAGAGTCGTTAGTCCCTCTTTCCCTATCAGAAGCATATAGCTGCTTGAAAACTAAGCTATTAGAACAAGAGTATCGGGATATGATAACAGCTGAGAGGAAAACGTGTTCCCCGCTGACCCTGCTTATTCCAACTGAACAAGGACACATGGCCAATTATTTACATTGGATCACCAACCCTAAATTAAGAAGAGCCTTAACACTGGCCAGATTCAATCTAATGCCTTCTATGCTGCTCTATGGCAGATATCAACAAATTGATAAACAGAGGAGGCTATGTCCATGCAACATGGGTCAGGTGGAGACACTCGATCATACCCTCTTTCATTGTGTAAGGTTTGCAAAAATCAGAATGTCGCAATCTGCACTTATCCCATTTTTGTATAACAATCTAACCGATGCTCTTAAGATACCTATGCTTTTGAACAACATGGATCCCACAGTGTGTGAGAATGTAGCAAAATTTCTGCTAACGATAATAGACGTAAGTCTAGATGAATACCAATCAATGTCTATGGATTATGACCACATATAGCCAGCAGTAATTTTTCTAGCTTCTGTCAGTATCCGATGACGTTTAAGTGAGTCAACTTAGCTGAAAGAATGTCCTATAGTTACAGAAGGACCATGTATATATTTTAGTACCAGTGTCTATGACTGTGAGCAATGGTGGGCAGGTTTTGTATGCTTGTTTTGTATGTTTATTTTATGCCAATAAAGGCTTGTTACTTACCAGTGTCCTAGACAAAATGACTGCTTTGAAGGGTGTCCTCTATGGCATTTTACTCTGTTGAGGTTTCTTCCCTCTCCAAATCCAGTTCACCACAGGGTCCATCTCAAATCTCCAGGAATTTCCCAATCAGGAGTTTGCAACTGTTATTAGTGGTATGCTGAGGACATAATATTTTTCTTGAAGAGTTTCAGCTTGTTTTCTATTTCAGCCACAAGGTTAACTGGAATGGATGAGACCAGAAGACCCCAGGCTTCTTGTTTCATAACAAAGTTTAGTCAACAAAATAAAGCTTTCTATATCATCTACTTCAGTATTTTGGGAGGGATCCTAATTACATTTTCAACTTACAGGATGACAAGGATTTCCACTGTTTTCCACTTTCCTGCTGCACACCCTCAATTTGTACCTCATAATGTTCTTGAAGGGTGCCTCATGTCCCAGGAACAGGACTGAGGGCAGATCTGTGGGTTGCAAAGTAACTCATTGTAGCCTAACCTCCAAAGGCTGACAGATGTCCAGCCAACAGTATTACAATCTACCCATATTGTTAGGCATAAACTGTAGAAAGCTTTGTTCTATTCAGATTGTACTCAAAGAGACAAAGCAGGATGTGACCTTAAACCCAAAGTTCAGTGCTACTTTTCACAAAACTGCTGTTGTGTAACATTTTGTTCAAGAACATTATCACAGCTGAAGTAGCATCACACTTCAACAGGGTGCTAAATACAAGTAGCTGAAACAGCACATACAGCCTAATTGGTATGGTTCTTCCATTCTTTCATGCACAATTGTTCCCTAATTTCTATTTTGACTTTCATATCCATCAGAGCTTTCTTCTGAATCTGTATTTTTGCAACTACTTTAACTAATATCTAATGCAATATTTTTTTTCTTCCTACCTAACTGTGAGGAAAACTATTCCCCCAAACTTTTTGTACTGATAGAGTAAATAGAGAATAAATCAAATAAAATATGCTGAAATCCATATATAGCATCACATGAAAAGCTGACAACGAGCCTCAAAAATATTCTCTTTCAACTTTCAGTCTTCCAGAATTTCCAAACTTTTGTGGTGGTGTAAGTCTGTGCCCCTGGGAGAGGGCATCCCAGACTGAAAGTACACTGGCCTCCAGGAATGCCCTCAGAATACCACCCCCCCCCCCCGAGGCCAGTGCAGGCATTTGAGGTGAAGGTTCACTACACTGGCCAGCTTCCGGGTAAGTGGCACAATGCCAGTGTCTGTGCCACTTTGTGCTGTGTTGTGAACATCAGAGTAGGGGTCCTGCTGCTTCAGATGCAGCTTCACACACGCACACACCATCACCCATTGAACAATTTATATTGTAGAGCTGATTGTTTAATTTGTGTTTTAATTTTATTATTAACAAGGTATCCTTAGAAATTTTTTTGGTGATTCTTCAACTGATCTTGAACATTCTATTAATTAAAGTTTAGGAAAAGATCTGTAGAAAGCTCTTTGATGACCAGTTTTGAAAGTTTCAGGAATGCTTCCAGTTCTTGGCAATAAAGGAAGTGTATAGTCCTTAAGTTTGAGTTCACCAGTTGTCCCAAGTGACCTTAAAGTTAGCCAGAATCCCTTCATATGCTCTCTCTAAACCTCTGCCTCAGGAAGGGTGCCAAGGTTTGAGAATACACTATTTTGTGTTGAAATGGTGCTTGCACCATGATTTCCTCACATTTGAGACAAAACTGCTGCTCTCTTATTTTCTAGCCATCCTTACAAAATTTATGCAGAAGATTTTTAACATGCCCTGCCTCCAAGGGTCTTACAGCATCATATATTTGTGTACATCTTCACGTTTGTCTTCACAAGAAACCTGCAGTGTGTAAAATTGCCATAAAAGAAACAAGCAAATCAGAAACATTGCCAATGAACAATGGGCAACTCAAAAGTATATGAAAAACAAACAGAACTTTTAGGAAACAAGAGATCCTGTTCTGAGCAAAAAAGATCGTAATGCCCAGGCTCATCCCCAATTAAGCCAAGAGGTGCTCACTAATCACTACTGATTTCATGACATGACCAGTCTCAACAGCTTCTCACATGACTTCCATTGAAGAATATTTATTTAGGGCATTTTTACTCATTCTCTAACAAAAGCCTCAAGATTTCCATTCCATTGGAAATTTAAAAAATGACTTTGAACATGAATACAAAAGAGCATTAAGTAATTAAACAAGGTGATCTCAGTCATCTCAACTGAAGGATAAATTCTGTGCAAGTGTTGTCATTGGCTCCCCAAGTGCTGTACTAAATAAACTGCAATGAAGTCTGGTAAATTCAGTGTACACCACCTTTGAGTGGAAGCATAACAATTACAGAGGATAATATAACTATGTGTCAGAATAAAAAAAGGGGTATTAATCTACTATATGTTTTTATTGTTTAGTAGCTCCCCTAGACGATTATAGTTTGTTCTTTGGGAGAGTTGTCACTTGCCATTTAGCCTTCTACCAATCTCTTTTTTATTTTATCTAATATTATCCTTTGTCTTCATCAATATGCTATCAGTCTTACTGAAATCCTCAATCTTCCTAATAAGGTCTGGGTTATTTAAATACACACTATCAGTAGTCAACCATACACTATTAATATTCAATCAACCACAACAGTTACAGCTATTAATGTACTACACATAATTTTGCATTTATGTAATAATACTCTGCAGCATCAATTAAGCACACTTCATATAGCCAGAGCAGAATGGTGACCATTCCAACTACATATAGATGTCAGCTGATCAACGTAATGGGCTAGTTGTGCCTACGGAAGTAACTTAGTTCCCCACAGCCATACCACTGCAAACATAAAACCCACAGGTGTTGTAGTAGCATGGAGATACACTATATAGCAGTACTGGTAAACTTAGTGTCTGACAGCTCATCAGTGGTTCATGGCACGAATCAACAAATATAGAACATTAAGGTGTATCATTTGTAATGTGGGGACATCTGCATACTGACAGTTTTAGTTCCTGTTTTCAGTCTATGACACATATGCTTCTGCATTGCCATGACACTATCAAGGTACCTTCAGCAGAACCAGTTGTTAAAATGGTGTTAAAATGGTGCTTGTAAACAACCAGTTGTTAAATCATTTGAATCCCACCACTGCCTCAGACCATCTTTCCTTCCTCTACCAACAGTCCCACCCACTGATACATAATACTGTTCTTACTCCTACTGATGAAATTTGGGAAGGGACAGTCATCAGAATGGCTATGAAAGCGGCCCACATAGGCCTTTGGTTTGAGTTGTCATTTTTTAAAAATTCTTCAAGAAAAAAAAATATTTATGCCTCCTGTACTTGCATTCTTTGCCAGCAGGTCATTGAAGTACAGTCTCTCAAAAAACAGACAAAAAATTTAACTCTGCACTTTAAAAATGCTATAAGTGACCATTTTATTCTACAAGTGCCTCTTACACTTTACACTTCATATTTTGAATAAAGTATATTCCTAAATGTCTAGATTGCATCTAGGGGCTAAGCAATTTGTGGCTGTCAACCTTCTGTAAGCTATTGCAAAATATCAAGGGTCTGTTCCACACAACTCAAATAAAATGTCCCGAGGACACAAAAAAGGCATCCTGGGAAGGGACTCTGCACAGCCTTTTTTCCAAGACATCTTCAGTTTGCCTTATTTCTGCTCATCTAAAAAAAAAGCTTCAAGTGCACCTTTTCCTCCTACACCACCTGCAAAACATCTCTTGCCTGGTTGTACGGAATACAGAGTTAAAGAGACATCATGTTTCCTGCACAACTATTTTTCTCTCTGGTCAGTTTCACCCTCCGCTTGCATCCAACATTCCATGCTGCCATTTGCTGAAGGTTGCCCCAGGACATTTGCTTTGCACGCTCTGATCCTAGACGCCTTTTCAGTTGTACTCAGCTGGTCCTGCTGATTCCAGTAATATATAGTTTTCCTTTTTTTAAAAAATTAAAGAGCAATCTTCATAGCTGTAAAGCCACACAGAAGAGAATTTTAGCTTTCTTTATCTTTATTAACCTTTAATAGGCATAAATAGATCAGAATTTACACAGACACATTCTTCAGTCTCAAGTATAGTTCAGTAGCAAGGAAAGAGAATTTTAGCTGCTCAGAAGACAAACCTGATGCCACTGAAAAAAAAAATTAAGTTGTCCTGCCCTCCACTAACTGATGGTTGTTGTTTTTTTGTGGAGCTGGTGCATGGAAGAAAATGGACAAGTTAGCCTAAGAGCAGCCATGTTTGATAGATTGGTTCTCAAAACAATATACTGCTTTCTGGCCTTTTCCAGCCTTCCCAAGCTGTAGCTGATTAAACTCATTAGTTGTCAAGGAGTCAAGGAGGCCCCAGCAGCAGTTGTTGATGTAACGGCCACATTCTATCAGGCATTTGGAGCTATCTCCACCTGATAACTATGATGAGATAATTGTACTGGTTACTGTTAATTGCCAGAATGATGTGATTGGTCCATACATGTCATCTGACCTTATGATTCCACTGTAATCATTGTCCAATATTCTTACTAACAACCCTTTTTCTCCCACTGCTATGGGGTATCACGATGCCATCATGCTAGCTTGCTCACACCTTAGGTAATTTTTTTCTCTTCTGCTTGCTTCTATTGAAACAAAGACTACACTGTATTGTCGAAGGCTTTCACGGCCGGAATCACTTGGGTGCTGTGTGGTTTCCAGGCTGTATGGCCGTGTTCTAGCAGCATTCTCTCCTGACGTTTCGCCTGCATCTGTGGCTGGCATCAGATCCTCTGAAGATGCCAGCCACAGATGCAGGCAAAACGTCAGGAGAAGAATATACTGCTAGAACATTCGCCATACAACTGGCTCGAAAACCACACAGCACAATTCGACGTCTTTCACCGATTTCCTTCGGCCACATTGAGCAGCATCTCTATGGGGAGAAATTGTTCCAAGACGGATCCTCTGAAGATGCCAGCCACAGATGCAGGCGAAACGTCAGGAGAGAATGCTGCTAGAACACGGCCATACAGCCCGGAAACCACACAGCACCCAAAAGACTACACTATTACCATGGATCATTTTAACATTATTATTTTATTATCAGATTTTGTTTTGATGCAGTTGGCATTATTTCAGCTGACCCTTTGATCCTATTGTACATGTCATTTTGTTTGTTGAGGAGAGGTCATCTCACAATAAACTAAAATATTTTTTATACTGAGTTACTGGCTCTGAGTGTCTTTGTGTTAATCAAAACTCCACTCCCAGCCTCAGTGCTTATAAAAGCAGTTCTCAGAGGCTGAGGATGGCAGTCTCTTCTGGCCTCCCTGGAGGGGAGGCCAGAAGGGACTGCTAGCTGCTGGCTAGAAGCTGGGAGCAAGGGGGAGGCAGCAACAGTGACAGTGGGTGGGGTTGAGGGCGCTGGAAGATGGCAATGCAGCAGGAAGTCCTTGCTGTCTTCCTGGTCATGTAGGGGGCCGATTTCACGTCCCCCAAATGACCAGATTACTGGTGCCCAGGCAAATACACCACTGCTAATCAGTGAGGCCACAAACTGCATAATGTGGAGTTCCTAATTGTGCAAGCCATTTCGGGGTAAAGATAACCCATTTTTGTGCTTTACCACTACATGAATGCTGCATTCTGCTTTCATTATGTTGTATGTTTTGGTTGGCCCTTCTTGATATACATTCTGTAAATATATAGATATATGTTCAATGATTGTTCAAGCACACAAACAGAATTACAAATGACCCATAATGACTTCCATGTCTTTGAAAATCCATCAGCAAATATACCCAATAACTGATCATGTGTTTTTAGATGAAACACATTCCACATCCTATGAGTATTCTTACCCATAAATATTTAAACTTCCATATTGAAAAGTGATGTGT
This sequence comes from Sphaerodactylus townsendi, assembly GCF_021028975.2. Lineage (NCBI taxonomy): Eukaryota > Metazoa > Chordata > Lepidosauria > Squamata > Sphaerodactylidae > Sphaerodactylus > Sphaerodactylus townsendi. The sequence continues at coordinate 41,959,380 of NC_059434.1, read as the reverse complement.
GATTATATAAACATTAGCTACAGTTTGTTTAATTGTAGTTCCCCTCCAACATGATGGAAGACTGCTTTTCTCAACCCAGGCACTGGAAACTGAATAAATGAACTTCTTTTCGGTTTTGTAATACATGGTTAAATAAGTGGCATTGCTAAATGACTCTACATGGTATTTCTACAATTCATTTTCTGCCCAAATGAATCTAGGTTGTTTAAGTTCTATTAATACTGCATTCCTAAATAATTCAGCCAGGAGAAAGAGTAAAAAAATCCCACGTTTATTAAACTTTTAATGAACACTACAATGTTTTGTGTAGTTTCAAAGGCCATGTGTGAACCCTTTTGAAAGTTAGGTATCCAGGTCCAGTTTGCTCATGCCTCATCTGGACTCCAGTGAAAGCATGAAACCTTGCTTCCTTTGCAGTTGCATAGCTACCACAAGGACATCCAGGGACAACCACCCAGGTGGCCCCTGTTGAGTCACATGGGGGTGTGTGGAAAATTGCCCACCACACTTCAGGTCTTGCTGGGCCTGACAGTGATGTGTGTGCACTGCCCGGGCAGGCCTCAGCCCATCGGCCAGCCTGGTGGGCTGTGGGCATGCTCCGACTGCTGCCTGAGTGCTGGGCCGAACCTCCAGGTCCTGTCCTATGCCATGGCAGAGCATACTACACCATCCCTTCTGGCTTGGCCCACCCCTTGGGCAGCAGCTGAAGTATGCCCATGGCCCACCAGGCCAGCTGATGGGCCGAGGCCTGCCCAGGCAGCGCATGCACATCACGCCCAGCTTTGGCTGCAGGCTGGCTGGCTAATGAGGAGATGGAGCAGCCAGGTGCCACCCCGGCATGTCTTAAGTGAGTGCCAGGAGGCTCGGGGGTGGGGGGGGTGGGGGTGTGCCATTTTGCCCTGGGTGCCATTTTCCTCCCTATGTCCCTGTTATGTGCATTCTTCTGTGATACAAACCTCTACAAAGAGGCGGGGGGAGGTGTTGTTTTTAAACTGGAAATACAGCTAATGCATTAGATCTGGACTGAGCTGCTGTGCAAACAAAAAACTAAGAACATAACCACTTGCACTGTCAAACTCATCATAACCCCACTTGTGTTTCTGCTTGTCCATCATTTTGTGCAATCAATTTGCAAGGACTATACTATATAGTGAGAAAGCATTAAGGTGTCGCACAAAATTTTGTGCAAGTGGAACTGAAGTAAGTCCACTCATGCTTCCCCTTGTGCATCACTAGATTCAAGCCAGTATCTTGCCATCTTGTTTGTCCATGCAAGAAAATATTGTGATATTCTTTAGAGTTGTCTCAATTTTTTGTCAAGGCTGCATTATAACAGATGTAAAAGCAGAATTCACCAAAACATTTTCTAACATAATGTGACTCCTTTTCACTTTCATAATGTAAATTGATTTTCAAAAATATTGAGGACTTCCATGACTTTCTTCTTATTAGTTTCTTATTTTTTCACTCAATTTGGGTTGATAACTAAGGTTTTGTAACCATTCTTCAGGCTCCAAATATATGAAGTATTGAAATAAAAGGTTGCTCATGCCAACCTGTGCATCATTAAGGTTCCCAGGTGCCCATTAATGACAAGCAACCTCCTTGGGATTCCTACTGCTGCCCATCAACACTCAGTTGTTTGGTGGGCTGAGGGAGACCAACTGAAAGTGGAGCGAGGGAGTGATCTGCATCTGTACGAGATGACAACACTTCCAGAATAATGCAGACATGCTGGCCTTACTTTGGGAGGACCCTCTAGTAGTCTCTACAAAATTTTATGGAAAGCATAGAGTTTGGGAGCAAGTGATACAGTGCCCCTTTGGTGTGATGCTGGCACTTGTGCATCATGCTGGAAATGGTGTAATCAAACGAGGATGCAGATAACTGCTCCTGTACCTGCCTCCTCCCCCCCAATATCCCCCATCAGTTGATAGGGAGGCACCTAGTATATGAATAATACTGGCTAAGAGAATAAGCTGTGACCTGGGAAGACTCCCAATTCAAATTTCATATCTGATTTATTAGGTAACCTTACCCAAGCCATAATCCCTGCCTCAGGTTTCCTCCTCTTAGGCAATATGGAAATTCTAGTACTGGCTTACCTAATAGTGATGTTGTATGGATCAAAACAAAAGAACATGTGTGACATGCTGTGAACAGGGAAAGTGCTATACAACTGCTAAGAGTTATTATTAACCTGTCATGAAAACAAAGCCTTGAATGGTGTTATTTCAATGTAAATTATATGTTATTAGACACATTGGTGTACTGCTGAAAACAGCAGCAAGTTTCACTTCTCTTTCTGCACCATGTAATTCAACTTGTGTGTATGTGTAAAGGCTGTCACGTTGCAGTCGATTTATGGTGACCCTATATAGTTTTCAACGCAAGAGACTAACAGAGCATCAGTCCCGGTTAGTATTTGGATGGGGAATCACCAAGGCAGACCCCTCGGGGACGGGGCGGTATAAAGCTGAAAGTATAAATAAATAAATAAATAAATAAAATTCCCAAGTTTCTATGCAGATCAAGGCAACAGTAGTGACCTTGGAATTCCTTGGTGGTCTCCCATCCAAATACTAATCAGATCTTCAATAGTATCCAAGATCTGATGAGATCGTTGCCTTAGCTTAATTGAGTATTATGCTAAGCATTTTCCCAAACCCATCATTGGAACAATTATAATAGCAACCCTGTTCACAAGTTGAAGTGAATGGGCACACAACCATGCCTGTGCACACTATCATATTTCTGTAGACATGTTGAGTAATTCTCATGTTACATTAAATGCATGTATAGCTGAACATGTGATTGAAATCCCATTTTATCCAGGTCCTCATCTCTGGTTTCATTTGGAAGGTGAACAAGCATTTGCTCTTTCTTACAAATGGATATGCAGGGTGAATGGGAGCCCGCTGTAATATATGAACAGGGCTATATCAATTTATTATATCCCCAGAGAAGAATGTATTATATCCCCAGAGAAGAAATTCATTGAGTTCTGCCATTACTACAACCATGTTGATGAACAACCATCCAATTAAAAAACTGAACTAATTATACTGCTTGAAACAAAATAGAATTATGAACTGATTGTGGCTATACCCAGCAATTAGAGTGAGAAACAAAAAGAAGAAGAAGAAGAAGAAGAAGAAGAAGAAGAAGAAGAAGAAGAAGAAGAAGAAGAGGAGGAGGAGGAGGAGGAGGAGGAGGTGGAGGAGTTTGGATTTATATCCCCCCTTTCTCTCCTGTAGGAGACTCAAAGGGGCTTACAATCTCCTTGCCCTTCCCCCCTCACAACAAACACCCTGTGAGGTAGGTGGGGCTGAGAGAGCTCCGAGAAGCTGTGACTAGCCCAAGGTCACCCAGCTGGCATGTGTGGGAGTGTACAGGCTAATCTGAATTCCCCAGATAAGCCTCCACAGCTCAGGCGGCAGAGCTGGAAATCAAACCCAGCTCCTCCAGATTAGATACACAAGCTCTTAACCTCCTACGCCACTGCTGCGGAATACAAATGTAAGAAATTGACTCTTCTTGGTATGATGTTAATGTGGTATACTGGTTTTTTATGAAATTTGTTATGAATTTTAGCATTACGTTTATTTATTTATTTGACATATAGGCTGCTTTTCTCCTTGTCACTCAGTTTTGAATGACTAACAGTTATTTTTAAAAGCACATATCCAAAGTACTTAGATTGTAGCCTACAAATAATAAATTTTCAAGAATCCATTCTCTGAGAAGCTGAGAAACTGTTCTCAGGAAATAAGAGATCAGAACCTAACTGTAATTATTAGTTTCAATCACATTGCACATTAGCCAAACTAAATAAGAAAGGAGGTTGGAGTTACGGAGGATATAGTGGATATTACATTGCTTAAAAAGTTACTTTGTATTTTAGGTTTCAATATACTGTAATTAATAACATAAACAAAGAGGCATTCAACACAGAAGCTACATCCAGGGGTCAGTCTTCAAAAAATTTGCTTCAATGTACTATGAAAGACAAGAACATAAGAACATAAGAACAAGCCAGCTGGATCAGACCAGAGTCCATCTAGTCCAGCTCTCTGCTACTTGCAGTGGCCCACCAGGTGCCTTTGGGAGCTCACATGCAGGAGCTGAAAGCAATGGCCTTCTGCTGCTGTTGCTCCCGAGCACCTGGACTATTAAGGCATTTGCAATCTCAGATCAAAGAGGATCAAGATTGGTAGCCATAAATCGACTTCTCCTCCATAAATCTGTCCAAGCCCCTTTTAAAGCTATCCAGGTTAGTGGCCATCACCACCTCCTGTGGCAGCATATTCCAAACACCAATCACACATTGCGTGAAGAAGTGTTTCCTTTTATTAGTCCTAATTCTTCCCCAGCATTTTCAATGTATGCCCCTGGTTCTAGTATTGTGAGAAAGAAAAATTTCTCTCTGTCAATATTTTCTACCCCATGCATAATTTTATAGACTTCAATCCACATATCCCCCCCTCAGGCCGTCTCCTCTCCAAACTAAGAGTCCCAAAGCGCTACAGCCTCTCCTCATAAAGGAAGGTGCTCCAGTCCCTCAATCATCGTTGCTTATCTCTGCACTTTTTTTAATCTCTTCAATATCCTTTTTGAGATGTGGCAACCAGAACTGAACACAGTACTCCAAGTGCGGTCGCACCACTGCTTTATATAAGGGCATGACAATCTTTGCAGGTTTGTTCTCAATTCCTTTCCTAATTATCCCCAGCATAGAGTTTGCCTATTTCACAGCTGCCATGCATTGAGTTGACATTCCCATGGAACTATCAACTAAGACGCCCAAATTCCTTTCCTGGTCTGTGACTGATAGCACTGACCCCTGTAGCGTGTATGTGAAGTTTGGATTTTTTGCCCCTATGTGCATCACTTTGCATTTTGCTACACTGAACTGCATTTGCCATTCCTTAGCCCACTCACCTAATTTATCAAGGTCCGCTTGGAGCTCTTCGCAATCCTTTGCGGTTCTCACCGCCCTACATAATTTGGTATTATCTGCAAACTTGGCCAAATCGCTACCCACCCCTACTTCCAGAAAAAGCAACATGATCCTGACAAGAAATCTTATTTTGTCCTTGCCAAATAACTTGTCTAGCAGACAAAAGGAAACTTACCAAGCATCAAGGTCACTTTTCCTATTTTTAGGATGTACTCTTTAAAAATACTAAGGATTTTACTTCTGAATTGCTAGTAATCCTGAAGTTAGACCATTTTTTCTAACAGCCTCACAGAATTAATAAGCTGCTTTATGCATTACGTTGCACTTCATCCAGTCTTTTAAAAGATATTATACATTTATAAAGTAAATTATTTGCATTTGATGTAGACATGCTGATATTTTTGAAATGTTAGCAGAACAGGGACTTTAATTTCCCTTCAGACCATTACAACTGATGGTTCTACTTGTTTAGTGGGAGTGACACAGTGACACTATGCAAGCAGCAATAAATTCAGAGGTGATTTTCTTCCAGTTTGATCAGCTTTTACCAAAAAAACCCCAGAAATCACATTATCCTTGGAAAATGAAGGATAAAAGTTATGCTTCGGAAAATTGCTGTGGCTGTTTATCATATTGACTATGGTTGTGTAACTGAAGAATGATTTTAACTTGATACACTTCTCTGAGATGCTGTGTTGGCAAGAAGGGCAAAAAAGGGATCATTTCCCATGTCAAACACAAAAATGGTTTCCATCCCCTTTAGGCCATTCAGCATGTCTAAAACAGGGGTAGGGAACCTGCGGCTCTCCAGATGTTCAGGAACTACAATTCCCATCAGCCCCTACCAGCATGGCCAATTGGCCATGCTGACCAAGCGACGTTATGGACTAATTTATCTGAAGCTGCACAAATTCCTGATCCTAAACTATTCCATAGGAACTGCTAAATGTACATTTCCACCAGTATGCTGAGCTTCTAAGAATGACTCTTAAAATTCTTTGTAAATCAGAAGAAACTATCCTTGTTCTTTGAGTATAGAAGGTGGGAACTATTTCTTTTTGTTCTCAGTTCATGCATACTGATGAAAAGGATGGGCAGCCAGATCCATCCCATCTGAAAATGTTTCCAGCTCACAGTTCATTTCACCTCTTCAGAGCACTCAATAACAATAGGGGGGACGGAAGCTCAGAATAACCATGTGAACTTTAAAGAAATCTATTTTTTTGCAAAGTTTTAAATAGAGAACTAGGTAAATACTTATTGAGAGTAATATAGGTCTAGGCAACCTGCTTAACTTTCCATGCAAGAAAACCTACTTCAATGTACATATTTATAAAGAGATATAAAATGTATTCATAGTAATTGCCCCTTAACTCTAAATACAACCACTGATGTTAGCAAACATAAACAGGCTTTCCCTCTCCCACGTATGTTAGGACCAGCCATTCATGCAGACCAAGATAGGTGCCAGTTAGCATAAACATACTAAAAAGCAATCTTAACAGAAACACTCAATGAAAAATGCACAGAACTTGATTTTCACACTAATTCAGTATGAGCATCTAAATGCAAAATATACAGAAGGCCGTTCTATATCAGAACCGTTCTATATACCGTTCTATATCAGAAAGTTGGGAAACATTCCACATGTTTTTCTGGGATAGTGGGTCTTATAATCAGATCAGTGGAATATGAACAAATTGTCATATATTTAACATCTGTGCTTTTTATATGGCAAAGCAACTGAACATAATACCTATTGCTCTGGATGAAGATTTTGCCACCTGTTTTTTTTCTCTCAGAATCTAACAGTGAAGCCAAATATACATACAATTCTAACCTTTTGGCTTCTCTTAACTATCCATAAATGATTCACATGAGCAGCATCAAGAGATATTTAGAGGTGAGATTGTATAAATTGTAGGGCTAACAAAATCTGACAGATTGCATTAAAATAAAGCTAAGAACCAAGTACACTGCCACATAGGCCCTTTCTGCATGGGCCATTTAACCAGGGACAGAGCCAGGATTTACAGCATTTTGGGCAGGAACTTCACACCCTGCCCCAGGTTAAATGGCTAATTCGGCCCCACCTCAGGATAAATGGCTAAACCCAGGATATTCAAGAATCACACTATCCACAATTCTTTTACAATATCCTGGGTTGCATCCTTGCCTGTGCGAAGGCCCCCAGGTGGAGGCACCACTTTTGGGCAGGCATATTTTTAAAAAACCTCACCTTCTCTTCTGCGCAGCTACCCAGGAGAGGATGACCAACCATCTGACCCCCAAGGCATCACCATGGTTGTGGGGGTCTGTCTCCTCATCCATACAGGTTAGGGTTAGGGATAAGGCAAGGGCAGGGGCTCTGGCTTTCCTTAGTGTTATGTTGAGTTCTAGGGTGCAATCGAATAATATCGTGATGGTCAGTTTTAGGTTTCAGGTTTTTGTTATATATTTGGGAACAATTTATGACTGAATAAATTAAATAAAAATAAAAAGTTAAGGTTGCGGTTCAAGCAAGGGCAAGGGTTTAGGCCAGGGGTAGGGAACCTGCGGCTCTCCAGATGTTCAGGAACTACAATTCCCATCAGCCCCTACCAGCATGGCCAATTGGCCATGCTGGTAGGGGCTGATGGGAATTGTTGTTCCTGAACATCTGGAGAGCCGCAGGTTCCCTACCCCTGGTTTAGGCAAAACTCCGAATCCAGAAATTGACCATTGCCCTGTTCATGGACTGCGCCCTAGAACTCAAAGTAACACTAAGGTGAGCCTGAGCCCCTGCTCTTGCATGAACCCTAACCCTAACTTACTATTTTTGTTTAATTTTTTTCAGTCATAAATTGTTCCTAATATTGTAAAAAAAAATCCGAAACCTGAAACTGACCATAGCCTTATCCATGGACTACACCCTAGAACTCAATATAACACTAAGGCAAACCCGAGCCTCTGCTGTTGCCTTAACCCTAACCCTAACCCTAACCCTAACCCTAACCTATTATTTTTATTTAATTTATTCAATCATAAATTGTTCCCAAATTGTAACAAAACCCCAAAACCTGAAACTGATCATAGCCCTATTCATGGACTGCGCCCAAGAACTCAATGTAACACTAAGGCAGGCCTGAGCCCCTGCTCTTGCCTTAACCCTAACCCTAGCTAATTATTTTTATTAAATACATTCAGTCATAAATTGTTCCCAAAATTGTAACAAAAAATAAATTAAATAAAAATAATAGGTTAGGGTTAGGGATAAGGCAAGGGCAGGGGCTCAGGCTTGCCTTAGTGTTACATTGAGTTCTAGGGCACAGTCCGTGAATAGGGCTATGATCAGTTTTAGGTTTTGGGTTTTTGTTACAATTTTAGCTGGCATCTGAAGGTGCACGTGAAACGTCAGGAGAAAATGCTACTAGAACATGGCCATACAGCCCAGAAACCACACAACACCCCTGTGATTCTGGCCATAAAAGTCTTCAACAATATATAGAACATTTGCAGGTGGATGTATGGCCCTTCCCGCTCAGTTACCCTTTCCAAAATAACACACCAATACAATTTAAGTGGATAAGAAAACTGGCCATAGCCAAAGAACTTTATTCACAGAAAACATAGGATAAACTAGATGGTGCAGCATGGGGGGTGATCCAAGCATCTGGGCAGCATTAGTGCTGTTCCCCAGAGCAAACCAATTCCTCAGCCCAGAAGCTGGAGGAATAAACCAAGCAAAAGATTGGAGTGAGACAAAGACCAGACCAGCAAAGTGCCCATGACTGGAGGCCCCATCCAACTCATGCTAGGGGTGCAAGCTTCTTAGCCCCACACAGGGCATTCCTACTGAGAGCTTGCCACACCCCCACCTCCTAATGAGGTGTGCTAAACAGGGGGTAATCCACCATGCACAACCCCCCCCCAATGGCTATGACAAGAAGATCATTCAAATATTCAAAATAGCAGGGATCGGGTGGGCGGGAAAAGCGTGTCGCTTTGGCTCCGAATGGGGCTGGTCCACAAGGCAGGGCTTTAAATAAGCCCCTGGCCCAGCCCCATTCCAACGGTGTGCTCTCGTGCCTCGTGAGAGCCCACCAACCTCAATTCATGTCAATCTTGCCCTTCTCTGGGCAACTCTCTAGAACTCTCTAGAACTTGACCTTCTCTGGGCAAGATGACTTCCTGGTGGCCGACTGTGCATGCGCCAGAACTAGCACGCATGCACAAAAAGAGCCGCAACGTTGACCCTTTGATCCAGGGCCGAGCAGATGGCTTCTCTGCTGGGCCTCTCCTCCTGCAATGGCGGCCGCGTGTGAGGCGCGGCCGCGCTTTCTTGTTTTAAACATTTCCTTTTCTTTCAACTGAGAGAAATTTGTAGGAAAAGGAACAACACAGGATCAGGAACATTCTGTAGATGAATAACATGAACCCTTGCCACCTAACTGTGGGTTTAACAGGGTTGGAATACATTTGTTTTTTACCTGACAACTAGTCAAGCATCAGTTGGCTGGAATGTATAACTATCAAAGATAAATAGAAGCTTTATTATGCATAAGATTCTGATCTTGGTAAAGGCCGAACGTGCACTTTAACTTCTTATTCACCTGCTCAGAAATATCCCTGAACTGGCAGCAATGACTCCATGAGCAACATATACACAAATCAAAATTTTCACATCACTCAGTCATTATCTAATGTAATGGAAGTTAATGTGGCTTCACACTCCAATCAACAACTCTTTTTTTCTTATACTGGGGTACTTGCTCACATTCCTGTCAGCAGATTCCTGTCAGATCACTACCCACTGTAAAAAAAGAAATCATGGATGTTGTAAACAATAGGAAATGTAGATTATTTTTTTGCTTTGGAAGTAAATAGCCACAGAAGAGTGTTTTGCCAGGTGTTTTGCCTTGCCCTCAGCAATATTATACTCTGTTACACATAAAGAGTTATGTAAAATTGTAACTTCATCCATCATTTCCTCCATTCCCCCTTCCACATGCTCCATGGCCCTGACTTGTCTAGTCAAGACAGGCTGTGATGAATAGGGGGCAGGGAGCACATGGGGGTGGGCAGGAGGAAATAGGGATGAAGTTACGATTTTACTTAGGTGTTCATGTGAAACAGGGGATAGAGAGAATTAAAAAACAACAACAACCACCCCCTTGGGTATGGTTTACCAAGAACTATATGTGTACCTTTCTTGCCATGGTGTTTCAAATTATTATTCAAATCACATGTAAGTAGGCAAAAAACAAACAAACAAACATATTACAAGCTCAAGTTTATGGCTACTAGTCACCAGTTACAAAACACTAAATTTAGGGACTCTCTTATAAGCATTTTTCTAAAATATCATTGGAAGACAACCATGGCGGTATCTTGGCTTGCTTAAGCAGATTTGCATCCTTCCAAATCCAGAGCAGTCTGTTGGGTTAGAAGGGTGAAACTGTTTAGAAACACACTGACACCTGAATAGCTTAGATTATATTAACAGGAAAAAGAGGATGAAGTTCTGAGATAGCCTTTCTGAAAGGATGCAAATTAACATTAGCCTTACACAGATATTCATTATCTCATTAATACAGCTCAGATTTATTCAAGGTTAAAGAAAAGAAGTGGTAGGAGGCTTCTCTATTATAAAAGCTCCTGCCACACTAACATTTTTCCTATTAGACTCTTTCATTTTTATGTTGGTAACCCACACAAAAGATTAGTCAGCCTTCCCTGTCTTGTAGAGCAACAAGTCTATAACCATGTATAGCTGAATACTATAGCGAAGAACACTTGCTTCACTTTTAAGGGGGGGGAAAAGCATGATGGTCCAGTGTCACACTGGAGGGGGAGAGGGAGTTCCATTAGTCGAGTTGTATTAATTTCTATATTCTGTGCATATTCTGAAAATGTAAAGAACTACTTGAAAGTCAGGCACTACCATTACTGCACTTCAAAAAGATTACTGCTCTTAAAATTCTTACACTGGACAATTATAGCCTCTGAAGGACTCCCAGGATTATATTATAGGTTTTGCCAGCAGTAGCACTTACTTCAGGTTGAAAAAAATATTCATCATTTTGACTCCATTTTCATTTGCTTCACAAAGTTTTCTTTCTAACTGACAGCCACTCGGGGCAAAGTTTTCAGTGAACTCCTTGATCTGAAAATCTCAAATGAACCAGTATGACAACTGGAACAATTTCTATTCCCTTTAGTGAATACATCTGGCATATAGGGACATAAAGTGTGCTGCTGGCAGGTAGGGCGTGGAATGCTGTGAGGGTGTGGTCAGGTTCAGCCCTGCAGGACAACACAGGAGGCAGGCAAAAGTGTAGTTAGAAGACAGTCCAAGGGGTCAATGCAGGTGGCTGGCAAAGGCGTAATCCAGAGTCAAATCACAGGTCATGGTGCAAGAGATCCGATATGCAGGCTGGGAGTGGGCAGTCGACTAGGCACACTGAAGTGACAGGTAACACACTCATTGCACCCAGGCAGAAACAAGCTCAAGGCAAGGCTTATATACAGAGCCTTGCTCATGGAGCTGAGATTCCACAAGGACTTAATCTTCATCAGTTGCGGACACTTCTATCTTTCCATATCATGCTGCAACACAGAAGGGGCTATTCTAGAGCGAGACTCAATGTAGTACCTTCTGCCATGTTTTTATGGCAGATTTAAAGGGGTTCCTTGTGATAAAAGACTATGCTCCTGTAATCTAGCCCAAGATGAAATAATATTACATCTCTTACTTTATTGCTCAAGATTTTGTGAAGCAAGGATTAAATATTTATCTTCTTGGTTATTACATTACCAAAATTTAACAGATATGCAAAAAACTTCTTTCCTGCTGAATTGCAATAACTTCAGTTGTTGTGTAGTGGTAGCTAATTTCTTCTTAGAAGTGATAATGGTTAATCAATGGCTAAGGTTATACTTGTTGCTATTATTGGTAAAAGTGCTCACTCCTGTTATTTTATTGTATTTTTCTCTTATTTTTTGATATCTGATATAGCACGGAACAGTATGAAATTTTCTCTCTTTTTTTCTTATGCCAATAAAGACTTTCTAACTAATTTTCATTCCCATTATTACTCAGCAAAGCACCTTAATTTTGGCTGGAAGGTTAGTGTGAATGCGGTCCACTTTCCAAGTTGACCCAAATAAACACTAGGACAGCCTAAAGGTAAAGAGAGGACTCCTTGTAGTATTTCTCATTCATGAGAGATGATGGCTTTGTTTTACACCCAGTTTATAGGAATGTGTCCAATCTAGGCAGTGATATTCACAAACGACTATAAAGGAAACCGCAGAGAAGTGGCAAAACACCTAGAACAAGCTAAAAAGAAATTCTGCATATTTTTAGACAAAAATTAGAAACAGGTTTAATCAGGGAATCGTTAACAAATTGAAGCAGTCAAAATAATATTAAGCTTAACAGCAATTAAATTTTATGTATTTACAAAACTTCTATCTCACCTTTGAGGGCTACCAAGGTGAACTTGCTACAACATCCACTTGGCAGAATGAATTCTTAACAATATGAAACCATCTTTGAGATCCAGCTATTCCAACAACAATATGCTGTCCAATATACTCCAGAAGTAATAGAATCAAGTAGATGTGCCATAGCTACCTATTCAATCCCATTTCAGACTGAAGTTCAATTTTCTGGGTGGAGGCTTAAACATCTAGACAGCATAATAAACCTAAGGAGGTGGGAAGAGGGAAAGAAGGGCACGGGAGAACCTAAATCGTACTGCAATTCAAAAGGGAGATAGTTGACAAATGACAATTGAGAAGTCTCTGTAGCAACAAAAGGAATGAAACAGACATCAGCACCTAGACCATGTACCAAAGCTGAATAAGACGACTCAGGTCACTCAGGGCATACAAGCAGGGCACAACCTGATTTGGAGACAAATTCTGGGACCAATCAGAAGATTATTCTTTTTTCTTCTGGACCTGGATATCAGGGAGAGGAGCAAATAAGCTAAATGCTGTGATATTACAGGCCAACAGGAGCAAATGGGGATATCCTGGGGTCCTGTGAAAACTCTCAAATAAGAAACAAGAAGGGATATCTCTGGTCAGAAAAGAAGTGTGTTGAAGACAGTCTTTATTACCTCACTGCACTGAATTTTGACATTAAAGTTAAATACACTTAATAAAAACTGGGACTATCTGGCATCTGTGAAAAATGCTAATGTGCACTTTAATTTTTTCAAAGGTTTAAGTACTATGGTGACCAGGTCCTTTGTACTAAATGTACTTTAATTAACTACTAAGAAGTCCTGATTGATTGTCTGATAGATGGCTAAGGAAAGGGCCTCTCTGAAGCTGCTATTACCATTACAAGGTCAATGCAGTCTTACTCATCCTCCTAGCTTCCTGTTTTTTCAGGTGATAATGACCACAAATATCTGTTTCTTGGTTCCATGTGGACTAGTAGACAGAAGATGGTCCCGTATCCTCAACATAGCAGCAAGAAGAGATATCCCAAAATGAAGTTTAATTTCCTGTGATGACACAGGTTTTCATGGAGGGAAAAGGCACACTGCTTCCTCACTGCTCATTGGTTTCAGAGCTTGAGGTTGACAACTGTGAGAAACAAGACGCTGGGCTAGATTGACCACTGCCTTGGCCCAACAAGACCCTTATCTTTTCTCCTTTGATATCTTTGGGTAAAAGAAATGCCTATGGGCAAATAGCTATTCTTCTGAAATCTATAATTAACTGTTTCTAAAATGAATAGTAAAGTATCTAAGACAAATGCAGGTGTGGTGAAGTTCTTGATGCATAGACATGTGGTAAATAATACAGCTGATCATAGTAGAACGCAATACATCCTTGATATGTATCAGACATCTTGGTGTCCATCTTTTATGATGCTCCATTACAGATCAATACAACTGTATACACACAAATATTAAACAGTATACAATTTACAGAACACAAAATTAAACACGAGTTCTTGCACATAAACTTTCTGTTAATATATAATTGCAAAGGGAGATGGGAAATATATGACATGGTTAATGTCTGCTGAGTGTTATAAATCCTACTTTACAAAACAGCAGTCTAAATGAATGCCTCCCCAGGCCACTATATCAGTTTACTCTGTACATAGGAAACTCCCTAAGGAAATGTTATGAATATTAAAGAATTAGCATATATCATCTTTCAGGTGATATAACCCAAGAGCAAGTATATTTTTCCTACTCTGTTTCCCAAATGAGATGAGTTTGAAATTCTAAAGCAAATAAATACAGTTAGAATATTCAAGAATGAAACTAAAAAACACTCTAATGGATAGACTAGCTTAGACATTGCATACCTAAAAAGATATCTTTATTGCACTGAAACAGGCCAAAGATACTCTCTTAATAGTAGGAGGGCAAGCCTACCTGTTTTGATTTGAAAAGGATATTTCAGAGCCTTTTTGAAGAGCTATGCCTCTCATAAAGCTGTACAAAAATGTTTATGTGCAAAATAAGCTTGATAACACAGATTCAAATGAAAAGCAAATGGTAAGGTTGACAGAGATCAGTTCACTGGGAGAAAATGACCAATTTGGAAGGTGGAATCTATGTGGCATCATACTCCCATTGAAGTCCCTCCTCTCCCCAAACCCTGCCCTTCTCAGGCTCCACCCCCCAAAAAAAATCTCCAGGTATTCCCCAAACCATATGTGGCAACACTACCAATTACTTTATTCACAATGTATTTATATAATTGATTTCCAATAGCATGCAATACGTCCAGGCAGTGAGGGAAGGGAACAAGGGAGTAGATCATGTTCGTATTCTACCACACCACTGAACAAAGTCCGAAGTCTCCCTCAGCCTAAGGATACTTTCTTCAACGTAAGTGGCTCTTCCAAGGACCTTATACTGGGGGGGGGGGAAGCGCCTTGGAAGATGGTTGAATGAACCCCCAAAACTCTTGCCAGGCTTTATGAAATACTGCTTGCGGGTGGAGGAGTGGCCCTTCCTGCTCGGTAACCTAACTCCCAAATAAAACACCAGACAATATATGTAGTGTGGGTAATAAAATCGGCCATAGCCAAAGAATTTATTGACAGAAAAACATAGGAAAGCAAATTGGCGCAGCATGGGAGGTGATCCAAGCATCTGGGCAGCCCGAGTGCTGTCCCCAGAGGAAAACAATTCTTCCAGCCCGCCTGCTGGAGGAATGTAACCAAGCGGAAGGTTGGAGTGAGACATACCAGACCGGCGAAGTGCCCATGACTGGAGCCCCCTCTCCATCCCCCACTAGGGGCGCAAGTTTCTTAGATCCCCCGCGGGGCATTCCAACTGTGGACTTGCTCCACCCCAGCCTCTTAAGGAGGTGTAATAACAGAGGAGCTACCCCAGCTCCCCTTGCCAGCGGATCACCCCCCATGCGCAACCCGCAAATGGCTATGACAATAATATCACATTTAAACATTTCCAAAATACAGGGATCGGGTGGGTGGGGAAATCCCGCATCGTCCAGATGAAGAGTGGGCCGGGAAACATGAGGCAGGGCCCTTTATAGGCCCTGCCCCCCGGCCCACCCTGATGACGTGCTCTCGCCATCGCGAGAACATGCCACCAATCGCACCCGGCCCCCCGTGCGCAAGCAGAACGGACCAGGTCCGCCGGGCCCTCTGCACATGCGCGGATCGGCCGCGCATGCGCAGAGCAGGCCCTGAAGCTCTCGCCGAGCCCCTCGTCCCTTCCGCAATGGCGGCCGCGTCTTAGGCGCGGCCGCGGTTTGCGGGTGGAGGAGTGGCCCTTCCTGCTCGGTAACCTAACTCCCAAATAATACACCAGACAATATATGTAGTGTGGGTAATAAAATCGGCCATAGCCAAATAATTTATTGACAGAAAAACATAGGAAAGCAAATTGGCGCAGCATGGGAGGTGATCCAAGCATCTGGGCAGCCCAAGTGCTGTCCCCAGAGGAAGACAATTCTTCCAGCCCGCCTACTGGAGGAATGTAACCAAGCGGAAGGTTGGAGTGAGACATACCAGACCGGCGAAGTGCCCATGACTGGAGCCCCCTCTCCATCCCCCACTAGGGGTGAAAGTTTCTTAGCCCCCCGCGGGGCACAACTGTTTAATTAAGCTTCAGCATTGTTTACTGCAAACCATTTTGAAAGCTTTTTCTGCATAACAGCAAATAAGTTTTAAATTAAAAATAATAAACAAGACACTCATGAATGTGCGTCATAATGGTTTATGTATGATGCAAGTGCCACAAAATGGGCAGGAGGGAGACAAAAAATATATTGATCCAGTCCTTCATCGTACTTTGAATTCACTAGAAGGACAGGAAAAAAGTTACTTTAAGTTGTGAACTGATGAGATAATTAATGTTGACAGGCATCTTCAGAACTACCTTGTTGTCTTCTTTCTCTTGAGGGACAGTAATGTGACTGGCTGTTCAGTGCATTATCTGTTGCTTCTGTGCCCTATTCTGTGCCTATGGCAAGTCCCAACTCTGGGAATTAAGTAATTTAGTTCTAACTGGAAAATCTAATGTGTTAGCCCTTAAGGTTTCCAGTTCAATCTTAGTCAAAAATTAGACAGCAGCTGACAAAGAAAAAATGTCTCACTAGATTACCAGGGTACTTCTGCTTGGGGACATCTATATTGAATTAAGACACACAAGGGATGAATATGTTCCTTTGGGTAGTTCACAAAAATGGAATGCCTGGGAAGTTGAACTTCCATTTTGAAACACTATTTTTATGAACACTAAGGAATTAGCATATCACTGTCTTGGTTTTTCCCTACAAATGTTACTGCTTCATGAAGAATTGTGAAATAATAATTCAGCTGGGGTATTCTTTATACCCCAAAACCCCAGAGAAGTGTTCACCTCCTGGCAGAAAGCAGTGATAGAAAGGGGAAATGGCTCTCCTTGGAGAAATAATTCAACTATTTCACTGCAGCAGCCAAAGAGGCACGTTTTCAGGTTGTCCTGTCCAGTTTCAGATGGTGCAGGTACCTGAAGCAGGGGCTTGAGTAGATTCATATGGGAACAGGTGTTTTTAAAGGTATGCTGGTATGATGGAATGAGGCTATATTCATAAATAGGAGGAAGAAGGCATATGTTAAGACATTATTAAAACAAGAAACATTGGAGAAAGAGCAGGAACAAAGCAATCTCCAAAGCAATGCTTAAGAATGCTTTTTTTTGTTTATACACTGCTTTTCTTCCTAATCAGGAGTCAAAGTAACTCATCACATCATTCTCCTCTTTATCAATCTCCCTGCACAACAACTACCTTGAAGGGTAGGTTAAGCTGACAGGTTGTGGCAGACCAACATTTCAAATGCATTGTCTCAGCAATCATCACAACCATAATCTCAGTGTAATTAGATGAACAGTTCTATGACATCAACAAATGTATTGTAACATACGTTGCATTTTCCTTTACTCAAATTGTACTAAGAACATTTGTGATCATCTGTAAAACATTATCAGTGAACACTAAGAACAAAAGTTATATTCAATCTTGTTTTCTTTTTTTCTTCTAATAGTCACTTGGACAACCTCCTACCCAAACATTTAGACTCATGAGCTGATTAAAAAAAACCTGTCAAGTTTACGTTACAAATGTTCTATGAGGAAGTTTAGTGTCTATGTGGGTTTCTGAAAAAAAGTTTCAGGGAGATTTAACTGCTGGAATCACGTCAGGGGAATTATTTTGTAACCCTTCCCCCTTTTAAAATAAAAAGTCATAGTCATTTCCAGAATTCAAAACAGTTTCATGAAAAAGTAAAGAATTAAGGAATCAACTTCTATCCATGAAATTTAGCTATGAGCTCTGGCTATTTATTCTGAATGCTGATCACAAATAGATATCTACTCGTAAGTCAATTTTAATCAGAAAAGACAAAATTATGATCAAAGAAGATAACCTTGCAAACTGGAAAAATTCTCATTTTGAGCTCCTCATTCTTGAACTCCAGTGATACCAGTAGTGAAGATGGAATAATATAAATAAGTGAGAGAAAGTGGCTAAAATGAGATTTGAACTGCATTGTTAGCTATCACACTACACCAGTTCTCTCATTATTTGAAAAGGTGCACTTATAAGTGAAACATTGTTATCATAGCAAGGATAGATGACAAAAGGAGAATCTGACCAGTTCTGAACACAGGAAGCAGTCGCCGAGTCTTTGTGATGCTACCTGCATTCAGCTTGTCTCCTCCTCTCCCCCCTCCCCAGGAATCCTTATTTATTTATTTCAGAAATTCTTATGGAAAAGAAACTATGCACCACAGCTGCAAAAAGAAACTTTTATTTAATATATACCAAGTGTGGTTATAGTCTAATAAAATAGTGATAATATTCTGACAGATATATTGTATTATTTTTCTTTAACATGTTTTCCTCATTTTGGAACTCTTCAGGTGGCACTGTTACTTGTACTGTCAAATTTAGAGAAGGGAGATGGAATCACACATTTTTATTACCTGAAGGTGCTGTTTTGTCATGTTAAAAACAAGCTAACAAATGGGATGTCTCAGGGAGTGCCATAGGATTTCCGCCACATTGAGCTTTCTGTGTGGGTGGAAAAAGATGTGAGTAGCTGGAATTATTTTAAATGTTTTTCAATTACTTTTCATCACACCCAAGTTTAAAAGGATTTAAGAGGGAAAGCATGTTTCTCCCCCACCCACACATATGGTTGTCTAGAACTGCTGTCTAAAACAGCATATTTTAACATGTCAAACTGAAGGTTCAATACCCAACCAGCACTACCACAATGACTTGTCTTTTCAACTCATTGTGGTCTATAAACATGTCTCCGGCAGATGGTGTTGTAAACACACATACTAAATTAGCCTGAAGCTGCTACTTTTAGAGAAGCCCATAGCCTCCCAAAGTAACTGGTGTGGATTATACAAATACCTGACTTTCCCCCCTTGTTAAATCCTTTGTTAGTCTCTCAACTAGGTTTAGCAGCAGTTGTAATAGCAGTGTTTTTCTTTTCCTAGGCAGCGGTCCAATGAAATCTAAAACCCACTTTATTGCTTTGGATTACCAATTACAGTATTTTATTTCAACCTCCAATTAAGGCAGTACTATAGGATTTGATATTTCCAGATGGGTACTATTGTATTTTACATAAAGCTGGAAGGGGCTTCTTCAGTCATCTAGTTCAACCCCCTGAACAACTACCCCACACTCCCCAGTGACCCCTGCTCTATGCCCAGGAAAAGGCAAAACACCTCCAGTATCCTTGCCAGTCTGGCCTGGAGGAAAATTCCTTCCTGACTCCAAATAGCAATCAGCATTACACTGGTCATGTAAGGTAGGATCATGAGAGTCAAGAACTGACTCATCCCTCCTGCCCTCGCTCTCATGATCTGCCCAAGTTCACAGAATCATCATTGCTGCCAGCCTCTACTAAAAAATCTCCAAAGAGGAGAGCCCATAACTTCCCATGCTCCATCAAGGAACCACTTTAATTATCAGGAAGTTCTTATCCCAAAACTCTTTCAAACCATTGGTTCTAGTCTAGTCTAATCTTTAGGGGCAACAGAAAATAACTCTGCTACATCCTCTATATACAGCCCTTCAAATACTTGAGGATAGTTATCATGTCATCTCTCAGTCATCTCCTCTCCTGGCAAAATATACCCAACTCCTTCAACCTTTCCTCATAGGTCTTGCTCCATAGAGTCCTCATCATTTTCATTCCCATCAATGGGACATGTCTCAGCTCATCAACATCCTTCATAAACTGTGGTGCCCAAAACTCCAAGTGAGGCTAACCAGAGTAAAGTGATACAATCACTGCATGATCTGGTCACTGTACTTCTGTTGATGCACCCAAAAATCACATTTGCCTTTTTAGCTACTGCATCGCAGTTCTGTCGCATGTTCAGTGTATGGTCTACTAATACTCATTGATCCTTTTTGCGCATAATACTGCTAAGACATCTCCTCCACCCTATAAATAAAAATCCAGAACTTTACTTTTATCTCTGTTGAAATCTGTTTTAGGCCAGTTTTCCAGCTTGTCAAAATTATCCTGAATTTTGACTGTCTTCTGCTGTTTGTGCTACCCTCCAAATTTAGTATCATTTACAAATGTAATTAGCAATCCATCTATTTTTTCTATCCAATTCATTTATAAAGATGCTGGAGAACATTGTGAGGTCCTTCACTTGTCACTCAGCAGCAGTGGCGTAGGAGGTTAAGAGCTCGTGTATCTAATCTGGAGGAACCAGGTTTGATTCCCAGCTCTGACGCCTGAGCTGTGGAGGCTTTTCTGGGGAATTCAGATTAGCCTGTACACTCCCACACATGCCAGCTGGGTGACCTTGGGCTAGTCACAGCTGCTCTGAGCTCTCTCAGCCCCACCTACCTCACAGGGTGTTTGTTGTGAGGGGGGAAGGGCAAGGAGATTGTCAGCCCCTTTGAGTCTCCTACAGGAGAGAAAGGGGGGATATAAATCCAAACTCCTCCTCCACTCCTCCTCCTCTCCAAGAGGATTAGAAACCATTAATGATCACTGTTATCTGTCAACCAGTTACAAATTCTCCTAACAAGCCAAACCACATTTTACCAATTTGTCAACAAATATATAATGTGAAGTTTTATCAAAAGCCTTACTAAAGTCAAATATTGAAGTCAAACATTCCTCTGATCCTACAAGGTAGTAACTCTCAAAAAAGGAGGCAAGGTTATTCTTACATGACTTGTTCTTACAAAACCCATACATGCTCTTAGTAATCACAATCATCCTTCCTAAATGCTCAAGGATGGACTGATAATGGACAGGGAGAATGTGAGGTCCACAGTTTAAACATTGAAAGTGATGCTGTTTCAGGGTGGGGGAGAATCCACCCCAGAACAGAATCATTTTCAATGTTGTTTTAACTGGGGAACCCAGAGTCTCCTTTAAGGTGGATTTAAAAGAAGAATCTGGACTCCCTAGTTTAAACACCATTAAAAGTTTGGGGTGGATTCCACTGGAGGTGTTTTGTGAGAGATGATGCTGACATTTGTTTGGTAAATGCTTTGCTGGGAGTGATTTGTGAGAGATTTACATGCTTAATACCCACTTGCATTGGCTTGGAGCTGTTTCTCAGGCTAACAATCTACACCATAGGTTTGGTGTGAGGACAAAATTAGGAAAGAGAGTTGGTGGGGAGAGAGCCATGTATGTTTTGCTGGGGGAGGGAAGTGTTTTTTGTGAGCTGGTGTAAAAATCATTGTTTGGTCATGGTGGGGGACGGTGGCCGCCCATACAGGGGGGGCAAACTCAGGTTTTATCCCCGGGTTCCGGTTTGCCTAGATACGCCTCTGACCTTATGTTAAGGGGACCCACCTTAATCCTTATGTTAAGGGGACCCCCCCACATCCCATATATAGCTCTTCACTTCCTCCTTCCAAAAATTAGCTTCAGGTGAGGTATACTTTTTTAATTTGAAAGGGAAGGATGATAAATATAATGGCTCCAGTGACATTACACAATTCAATTTCAATTTCAACCTTTAATGGCATACAAAACTGCAAATACACTTACAATTCAAATCATTTAAATATTGGTATTTAAAATGTTTTCCAAGAACTTAGCCACTGCCAAGGTAATCGATGGACTACAATCACTTAACAAAAAGCGAGTGGTATGGAATTTAGAGTGATTAAGCCTTGGAAGCAACAAAGGGTGGATTAAAATCATGCGCAGGTTACTATGAAGATGACATTCCAGGAGGATATGAGATATGGTTTCAGGAGATCCACATCCACAACGGTGTTTGGGAATTTGGAGGTATTTCCCAGAAGTATCCGCTGATGGGAAGCTGTTGAGGCGTGCTTACATAAATGCGTGGCGTTGCTTAATAGATGACAGAGATGTGAAACATTTAGCACTTGCTCTGCAGCTTGGCTTTCTTCCAAGGGAGTGGGGGGGGGAGCATACAGCTGCCTTTGTGGGATAAAAAAGGTGATGCTCAGAATCCCTCAGTCGTTCCCAAATTTGGTTAATGATATACAGTTCGCTGTCAGTCCCAACATTATCCAAATCGATCCCTATGGTTCTGATTTTTTCCTCAATGACTTTAAACCAGCAAAGTTGAAACTTATCTTTAAAAAGGTTTATGTCACCTGCAGAAGATCTAAAATGTAATTTAAGCCAATATATGGTGGCAATCCAGGCTTCTGTCTCGACAAGTGAGAGACCAACTTCAAGACATAAGGTTGGATAGGTGACACTATTTGGTACTCCCAAGGTCCTTCTCAGATATTGTACTTGGATTTGTTCGATATCAGATTGAAAGTCATTGACCCAAATTGGGATGCCATATAGATTTTTTGGAGATTTTTAGAGCGGCTGTTACTGATTGGTTTCCTTTTCTGTAATAGAATTGAATTATACCAGACATGGTACGTCTGATTGATGAAATTAAGCAGGATCTATGAAGGGACCATTTAAGACATTACACAAAACACTCCATGGAGAAACATTATTTGGTTTATGAAGATAATATTTATTTCTAAAAGTGTATTTCATTAGGGGACCTACTGACATTTCTTTATGTGTGAGATACATATTTTGCTGCAGAGTATGTGCATCACATAGTAAAAATAATTTGCTGAATTTTAAGAGACTCCATTTAATTTTCCTATAATCTGTTTGCTCTTGGATATGAGTCAATAATCCTCCTTTCTCCATCTCAATCCCTAGCAAATCCTTTCTCTAGACTCATTTAATAATCCCCTAATACTGCCAGCCAACTCCTGTTCTTCAGAGATGTCCAATGATTTTTCCACCACAGAAACATTTTAGGTAGAATGCAAAGTTTTCTGGTGAAGATTTCAGTACCTCTCAGCTAGCTGAATATTTGGTCAAGAAACACATTCAGATAATATTAGTGGTACTGCATGTCAATGAATTTTATTGGGGAGGGGTGTCTATTCATGATTACAGCTTGTTTCACACATACACATTACCGTATCTCAGCACAGTTAATTCAGTTACTAAATTGTGTGAACTAAATGATGACAGCGGACAGGTAATAAAAATTGAAGTTCTGTGGTGTTATATCAGCGACTACCTAGTTACCCATGAATTTGTTACTTAATGTTGCAGTTATCTCCATGTGTGAATCAGTTCTTTGGTATGCACACTATTTTTGAAACTGTAATACTGCCCATTATGAATGCAAGCATATGTTCAATGGAGCTTAGTCAATCAATCCCACAAAACTTTTCCCCTTAAAATTACAAAAATATGTATGAGTACAAACTCAACTTAAATTCACCATACTCAACTTAAATTCACCTTAAATTCACCATACAAACTCAACAAATTCACCATACTCAATGACTCTGAGGGAACAGTGACCAGATGAAAGATACTTGCTTTTCTATAACAGCATCCCTGGTGTTAGATTATTCATGATATTCGTGATTATATGAAACAAAATTTCAACAGAAAACATTTTAAAGGAGTATAAAATGGATAAAATGTACCGGTAATCTATAACACAGGAGAGAAAATATGTGTAGCTAATTATAAACAATGAAACAATCAATACAATTATTTAAAAATAAGATATTTCAAACATATTGTTGTAAGTTTTGCTTTATAAAATGAAGCTACCTTGGACTGAATCAGATATCTGATCTATCAAGATTAGCATTGTCTACTCTGTCAGCAACTGTGCAAAGTCTCTCACACAGAGATCTTTCCAGCGTGGTGTAGTGGTTAAGAGCAGGTGGATTTTTATCTGGAGAACCAGGTTTGATTCCCCACTCCTCCACCTCAGTGGCAGAGGCTTATCTGGTGAACCAGATGTGTTTCCGCACTCCTACATTCCTGCTGGGTGATCTTGGGCTAGTCACAGTTCTTTGGAACTCTCTCAGCCCATCTACCTCACAAAGTGTCTGTTGTGAGGAGAGAAAAGGAAAGGAGCTTGTAAGCTCCCTTGAGTCTCCTTACAGGAGAAAAAGATGGGGTATAAATCCAAACTCTTCTTCTTCCTACACATCACCTACTACATTGCCAGGAGAGGGAAGTTTACAGATCGAATAAACTAAACAAAACAACCTGATATTTTTAGATGGAGATGCTGAGGTGTGAACCAGAGACTTCCTACATGCACAGCAGATGTTCTACCACTGCCCCTTTCCCCAAATTACATGCAAATAAATATGGGTACGTGTATATTCAAATATAGATGTCCAAATGTATTTATCTTCTTATGTTCAAAGTTGCTATAGATCAATAAACATGTAAATCTTGAATCAGATCGCTCAGGATAAAATGATCCCTTGAAAAATACACTAAGCCAAATTCTA
Organism: Sphaerodactylus townsendi; assembly: GCF_021028975.2. Lineage (NCBI taxonomy): Eukaryota > Metazoa > Chordata > Lepidosauria > Squamata > Sphaerodactylidae > Sphaerodactylus > Sphaerodactylus townsendi. The sequence goes on along the minus strand of NC_059434.1, from coordinate 41,935,121 downwards.
ATTTGGAATACTTGTGGAGTTGCTCTCAACAATTTATAGTAGAATAATAACAAATAATGTGGTATTTACTATTCACTGTAATAGTGCACAGTACTTTGTTAATTCAGTACTATAAAAACCCACAAGTATTGAAAACATTTTAATGAACAACTCTAAAACCACATTTGAATATTTTCATAGCTTGCATTATTTTACTTTTATTTTCTCTTGACTGTAACAAAACAAGTCTTATGGCCATACTAACAAGTTTCACAGAAGCTGCACTCCACTTCTCTTGCAAGTTTAATTCAAGATTCAAGTACTGGCCTTTAAAGCTCTTCATGGACCCACATACTTCACATAAAACAGTGATTGACAAATACTTGGGATGATATCTTTTTCACCATCAGCAATAGTGATGCTCAAACTCCTGCGGGGTTGCCTTCTGACCTGTTTGTCACTTCCAGTCAGGCAGCTGATTAATTGACTGGCAGCTTGAATGTCTGTGTTTTCTGGTGCCAAGGGCTAGTTGCTGAAGATTCAGCTTGTGACTTTCTGCTGGGAAAACTTTACAGGATTCCAAGGAAGTTAAGAGAGGGGGAGGTCAGAAGACAATTTCTAGCAAACTGAAAGGGTCAGCTAAGAATGTACTTCTTGTCTCCAAATCCTAGCATATTTTTTTACTATTGGCCTGCTGCGAGAATCAGAAGCCAACTCCCAGCTGAGCTGAAAGGGGGCGGGGATCTGATCCAATCTCCTGTGTCTGGATAAGGCTTGATTGGGTAAGCTGTGTCTGGGTAAAGCTTGTGATCTCCATCTTGCTGAGTCCCATACAGCCTGAGATTCAGCTACTGGCAATGGAGTGGATCAAAGGCAGCTCCTGATTTTCGTCCCCATGAACAGATACACAAAAATATTCCAACAGCAGACTGCTAAGCAGCAAGATTTCCAGGTCCAGGAGATCAGAAGTTTACTGTCAGTTGATGGAAGAATTGGTACTCTAGCTCTGCCCAAAGTACTGCAAGACAATGGGTAGCACCCATCCTAGCTAAGTCCCTGGTGTTGCAAGGCACATGATGGTACCCAGCTCAGATTTGTCAAGGCCTGTGCAAGGTGAGGGAGGCATCCAACTGAGAAGAGAGAGGTAGTACCTGCCCACCCCCCAACCTGCCTGAAGTGAGGAAAACATCACCTGGCCAATTGGTTAGGAAAATGCAAAGACAGCAGGACAGCAGGACCCCTTCCACACAGACACTAAAAAAACCATTGGGGGGGGGACTTCGAACACATTCTGCCCCCCAAATGAGTCCTTCTCCTGTTATTTCCCCCATCCCGGATTTTTCAAAAATTGCTAAACAATCAAGTTTTTTGGGTTGCAGCTGCTCATGAGCAAACAGCCAGGCAGAAGGCACTTTATTTGCCTTGCTTTTCCTTTTGAATTTTTTTTGTGGCTTGCATCTGAAGATAGTCATATTGTGAGACATCAGCATGGCTGCAGGGGTTCATTTGTGCATGCCTAAGTAATATACATGGGTGGGAAAAAATTAAAAAAATAGATGCATTGCCGTGTGAAGGCATGACAGCAACCCAGATTGTTTCTGTGGGCTCCAATCACTGCCTGCAAGGATGCATGAGAATGCAAAAACATGAAAATGGGTTTCTCTATCCCAACTGCAGCCTTTATCCCCTTATCCCAACTGCAACCTGTTAGAAATTTGCTGTGCGGAAGAGGCCTAAGAAAATCCAGGACTCTGACTTGACCAAAGTTAGCCATAAGGCTGCCACTATCTGCAGTACCATACGACACATGTATGCATTTCCACTTCTGAGTTTGCTAGCCTGTAGAAACAATGATTAAATGGGTCACACTGTATTCTAAGTGTAGGAGAACATTCCAGCTTGGGTAGATGCTAGACAATACCAAAATTCTACAGAGATAATGTAATAGTAGCAAAAATACCATCTGTTGCAAGGATTTTATGAAATACTGGCAGCAACACCTTTTGCTATGCTTATGAAATTTGAAGTACAGTAAACTCCTCCTCCAGTCACCTGAAGTGACGTAGATATAGATTTTTTATGGGGTGGGTTCGGTGACTGAGGGCTTTCTAGCTGTTCCATTCTATGCGTTGTTTCAAGCAAGCTGGATGTGTAATGGGAGGGGTTTGAACCCAAGAACACCCGCCCCTTACCTACGTCCAGTGGTGGGATTCAGCAGGTTCGCACCACTTTGGCAGAACCGGTTGTTAAACTGATGCTCGTAAACAACCAGTTGTTAAATTATTTGAATCCCACCAATGGAACCGGTTGTTAAATTATTTGAATCCCACCACTACCTACGTCCCTGAACAACCATAGTGGAATTGACTTCTCCTTGTATATTGATACACACTAAATGTCTTAAGGCTATTTTGCGTAACTGTTTTTGGTCTTCTGACTGTCTGTCTTTTGGGAATGGAGCTATGATGGGGTGGGAAAGGATACCTTTGCCAGGGTTTTTCACTCCCAGTGGGTACCTTCTGACAGGGTTATTCTGAGGATAAAAAGAGGGAGAGGAAAATCAAAGGAGGTGCTTTAAGTCTCCATCTACATATATATAAAAAGCTAACCATCCATTTGTTGGTGACTCCCTAACGCCGAAACGGCTAGACGGATCACCCCCGAATTTTCACATGATGTCCCTCCCTGTTGCGGGCAGTTAATTGGCCCTTCAAATCGTCCAAAGTCTACACCTGAGCCAGGTAAAACATCTTTTTCCTGGCACACCAGGCCATGAAGCTGGCTGTGTTTAACAGTCACCCTTAGAATGTTCGTGCAGCCTGTCTGTCTGTGGCCTGAGGGATTGGTATGAGGAATTGGTATTAGAATGTTCATGCAGATGGGAAGAGATGAGCAGTGAAAACAGTAAATAGGTAATACTGTTAGGTAATACGAGTGGAAGTGAAACACATACACACTTGGCCATGTGAGACGTCAGGTGGTGTTCCCCCCTCACACACATGCAGGTAACTTTCACTTTCTGTGCCTCACCCACTACTACCACACAACATACATACTCTCATCCACATCCAGCTCATCCTCACACACCTCACTCTGTCCTCCCTCACATCCAACCACCACTTATCCACTTACTCACCCATATTCCCCACAGCTCTCTTTAACTAAAAGCAAGCTGGAGTTTGCCTTTTTCTTCTAAGAAAATCCGCAGGGTGGGGGCGAACCAACACTACTGCCTCTGGTTCTTTTGCACGTGGCCCTTTAAAAACCCAGGGAGCTGGACTCGATCTGAGCGCCTCACCACCCTGCCTCTGCTGCCTGACTGGGATAGCCTCCTTGCCCCAGTTCTGCCTTACCCAAGCCAGGACTGTGCGTTTCAACCAGCCTCGTGGACAGCGGGATTCACACTCTGGACAGTTCCGTTGTGGAATGGAAAGGGTTACCTTATACTAAAAACCAAGACAGCACCATATAATACTGTGAATTGAAAAGGGAAAGAGGGATTCCATTTGACCACCCCAAAAGAAGAAGAAGAAGGAGGAGGAGGAGGAGGAGGAGGAGGAGAGGAAGAGGAAGAGGAAGAGGAAGAGGAAAAGAGGAAGAGGAAGAAGAAGAAGAAGAAACACCCTGTGTGGTGGGTGGGGCTGAGAGAGCTCCGAAAATCTGTGACTATCCCAAGGTCACACAGCTGGTGTGTGTGGGAGTGCACAGGCTAATCTGAATTCCCCAGATAAGCCTCCACAACTCAAGCTGCAGAGCTGGAAATTAAAACTAGTTCCTCCAGATCAGAGTGTACCTGCTCTTAGTCACTATGCCACTGCTGCTCCCAAAAGGCTATGCTGGGGATCATTGGACCTGCATGGACATCTGTGGGTTGCAGACTGTGATGAGAAGGACAATTGCCACAGCAACGCTTGGCCAGGCCCCGCTAGTTGTGAATAAAAATGGCTGTAAATGAAATAAATAAGTAATAAATTTAGCTGAACATGGAGAGGTAAGTAAAATATGGGTGGGTGAGGAGGAGAGAAGGAAGCAGAGAAAAGTCAGGATATGGGAGTTGTTAGGTCAAAGGGAAAAGGAATTGGGGCAATTGTGACAGGGGCAATTGTGGGGCAACTGTGACAGGGAGAAATGGCTTTCATAAAAGAGTTACCAAAAGTGAGAGCTAGCAAAATATTCTCGAATCTCAGCGAACTGAAGAGGCTGAAGTGTCTGAACTGAATTGCTCAGGAAGTCATCCACCTGTAGGCTATGAAAATGGTGAGAAAAAATAAAAGAGAGACATCTTTTGCACTTACAAATATGAACTGAAAGAAGAGATAAAGCCTATCTGTGAGCATAAGGGCAATAGTATTTAAGATCAAAGCCTCTTTTAAAATTCAGCAGCAACCAAAATTCTTGCTCTAAGCTGTGTGTTTTCATACCAAAGGGAAAGCAGTTTGCTAAGAGCCCACCATAACATTACAATCTAAGAGGTATCCATTGTAAGTAACTGACAGTATGCTCAGCTTACCAAAGTAGTGTAAAATGTAAACTGATATGTGACCTGGAGGCTTTAGAAACCATTTTTTCTTATTGCCTTAGCTCTTATAAACAGAAAGCAAATACTCCTCTTTTTGCTAACACCTTTCTAGAAATGCCTCCTGCAAATGCAGAGAACACTTCTTCATGTGCGTGAGAGTGTGTGTGTGTGGATCATGGCAACATGTGTTACATTTCAGTGCATCAATTAAACAAATAATTGAAAAAGTTGACTCATTATTACCTCTCTCATCTATTTTTTTCACATTATAATTTAATGTTCCAAAAAAACCAATAAACCATACATGTTTTTAAAAAGTATACTTGGTATTTAACACACACCCCCAACTTCATTCCTTTGATTTTAAGTGCTTGCATGCAGTTTTATTGATTAGGACCCAGAGAGATTGAGGTGAAACAGAGGCCATGGATGGCTTCCTCATTCATTTCCATGGAGAACCATGGCCTTAACATATATTTGTTTGCACATGCAGATTTCCTCCCCCTTAAAAAAATAAAAGATCTTCACATGCAATTTGGGCATCAAGGTGCACTTATTTACATTTTAGGTTTTTTTATAAGAACTTCTTAGAAAGCAGAAACATTTAAGTGAATTACTGGCAAGTAAACCAAAGAAACAGACACACAAATTACTTAGCAACTATTAACTGCTTTAAGCCAGTTTCACAAAATCTAATTACTTCCTTTGCTTTATTAAATGGGGTTTCTGTATGTGGTATTAACCCAGGCATGTGTGTGCAAAAAAAGAATATAGCTATCAAGGAAATAACATTAGCTTCTAAATGGATGAAACTTTACACTACAACTCCAAGACAAATGTATATTGATCTTCTACCTCTACAGTATTAGTGGTGTTAAATCTAATGTAAGTCCTTTTCTTTCAAAGTTTATTACACAAATCTGTGTTTTCTTTCCACCATCATGAAAACTTCTGCTTTAAAACTTCATCATACAGTAAAGAAGATGGATGGAGTCATTCACCATCTGCTTAAGCAAATACACTTAAAGATGCTTCCACAAGTGTGATTAAGTGACAGCAGATCTAGAAGCAAAGTGTACTCAGATTTCAAAATGATGATTGTACAGCTGTAGCCTTCATCATTAGGGAGCCATAAAATTTTATGTTCCATTTGGAGGCAAGGACCTTTGTTGAAGATTCACCAGAATGGGCAAATCAAGAAACGATCCATTTAGCAGTTACTGTAAATTGAGAACGGCTAATGAAACAAAGATCCAAAGCTATAACTATCATTTAACAGCACAAAAGGCTATGCTAGCAGCACAATCTGAGCAGAGTTCCACTAACAGACCAATCTACAGCCCCAGGCAGCTGGGGATGGTATTGCTGGCATCCCACCATGCTGTCTCCATAGGGATTTCTAGTAGTGCAGGGAAGCAGAAAAAAACCCAGAAAGTTTTCCATAGGGCTTAATGGACTTATGCTTCCTGAAAGGATAATGTAAGTCCAAGCCCTGGGCCATGGCACAACTGCCCACAAAGCCAGGTGAAAGGCAACTAACAACTGTCTCTTCCTCCTTTGCACAGCTGGTTCATGACAGGGCTTGGTGGAGGATTGTGCAAGTTATCTCAGCTGCGTAGTATCAGGTGAGGAAGGCCTGGTAGCTGACTCTGCTGCTGGAATGTCCTCATGAGGAGCCGCTTCTGAGGGCCCAGCATTAGCAGTTTCTGCATCCGAGTCCTCTGAATCCAGGTAACTGCACACAGGCTGGCCAATTACAATAGCATTTGGAACCATAGAGTTTTTCTCTAACACTAAAACATCCTCAGCAACACTTTGACATCATTTCCAGGTGACATTAGTATGCCAGGATGCTCCTCACATCTCTCCTTGTTCTGCTGCCATTTTTATTTATTTATTAATTTTTTAAAATTTAGTGTACCACCCACCCTCGAAGGGCTCTGGGCGGTGGGCAGAATAATCAAACATTAAAATCACAACAACTATAAAGCCATAATTAGACATAAAAACAGAACAAGATTACAGATGGCAACAAAAATCCTATCAAAGTAAAAAACAATTGAATTTAGCTCCTTATCATGGGGGTGGTCCAATGATGGAAAAATATGAGTGGCAATCAATAGTTACTCTCCTCCAAATGCTTGGCAGCTCAGTCTTTAGAGCCCCTCAGAACTGGCCAAGGTCCCGCAGGGCTCTAATAGTCAATGGAAGAGTGTTCCATCACATTGAGCCCAAACACTGAAGACCCTGGCCCAGGTGGAAGCTCGCCAAATCATAGAAAGGGCAGGGACCACCAGCAAATTGGTCTCTGCATAACGCAGAGGCTGAGTGGGGACATAAGGGGAAAGACGGTCCCTGAGGTATGAGGGCCCCAGGCTGCGGAATGCATTAAAGGTCATCTCCAACACCTTGAAGATGATTCAGTACTCAATTGGGAGCCAGTGCAGTTGGCGCAGCACAGGAGAGATGTGTTCCCACATAAAAGTCCAGGTGAACCCCCAAGCTATGAGCATGGGAGACCACTGACAAGGGGACTCCCTCCAGCACCAGCAGACAGACCCTTTCACCCCCTGTCACCACCTACCTAAGGACCTGCATCTTTGATGGATTCAGTTTTAACCTGTTATGCCTCAACCAACCAGGAACCGCCTCTAAACAGTGGTGCAGAGCCACAGGGACAGTAACTGTCCTTCCCTCCATCAACAGAATGAGCTGAGTGTCATCCGCATACTGATGACAGATCAGCCCAAAGCTCCGCACCAGTTGAGCAAAGGGTCGAATGTAGATGTTAAATAAAAATGGGGACAAAAGAGCCTCCTGCAGCATCCCATGTCCCCACACCTCACTTGCTGAGTTCAGTCCTGGAGGAACGAGTTGAGCCAATCTAAGCCAACACCACGAACCTCGGAAATGGCCAGGTGGTGGGCCAAAAGGTCATGATCAACTGTATCAAACACTGCAGTCAGGTCTAACGATACCAACAGCGCTGATCCACCTCGGTCCAGCTGAATGCAGAGCGTATCTGTGATGGCTGTTAGGACAGTCTCCATCCCATGACCAGCACTGAAGCCGCACTGGAAGGGATCAAGTGTGGCTGTGTCACCCAGAAACCCCTAAAGCTGCTCCAACACCACTCTCTCAATTACCTTCCCCAGAAATGATAGGTTCGAAAAGGGTGGTAATTGCCAGATTAGTAGGATCTAAGGATGGTCTTTTCAAGAGTGGGTGAACTTGAAAAGACTCCGCCTTTTCCAACCCATCTAGAAACACTCTTTGCTTAATGGAGTAATTCAACAGATGGGGTCCTAGGTCTCCCAGGCACGCTCTAATCAGCCAGGAAGGGCACAGATCCAGAGGGCAGGTAGTAGGTCTAACAGCAGCTAGGACCCTGTCAACATCTAGCAGGTAAAAACTTGTCCAACAATGGACCTGAAGATGGCAAGGGAGCCTCCAGTTCATGCATTGTCTCAAGGGTGGCAGAAGGGTCATGGCAAAGCAATGTGATCTTATCTGCAAGAAAGCTCATAAAGTTCATAGCCGCACAGCTATGGGTCAATTGGAGATTTTTAAAGCCGTCCGGCAATGAGGACAAGGACCAAATTATCTGAAATAATTGCGCTGGGCGAGAGCTAGCAGACGCGAGAGAGGACGAGAAGTAATCCCTTTACTGTGCCCTCATCACCATTTCATAGGCTTTCATAAACATCCTATAAGACGTTCGTGCAGCTTCATCATGAGACTTTCTCCACACTCGCTCTAGACTAAAACTAAAAACAAACAGCTCAATACCAGAGAAAAAAGAGAATGTGAAAGGCAGAGGAGGTAAGGAGCCTCAAAGCATCAGGGCCACATTAGGCTACCTTCCTGAATCAAGGTTTTTAGTCTGTCCTCAAGATCTCAAAACCAGAGATCTACTGTCTTTCTCACTGCCAACAGATACCCACACAGAGTGTCAATATTGGTGTTGTTGTTGCCTCGCCCTCCTTGCAGCTTCCCAATCAGACAGTGTCTGAATGTAAATGGTAGGGACTGGTGCCGTCAGTCCTTGATAATTCTTAAAGGAAATGCTCCATAAGTCAGCTGCAGAGAAGCCTCTCTCATGGGCTCTCTTCAAAAATGTTCCCCCTGGCCAGTTGAGTGGCTGTCGGAAGTGTCTGTGGGGGCAGGGGATGTCCCCTAATGGGGAACTAGCAACCCTATCCATAACATTATGGATAACTGATGAGTTTCTGAGGTATTTTTGAAATTACCAGACAATGACGGATTACAAACATGTTGATTTTTCTGTGCGCAACACAAAGTGTTATCAAATACTATAATTTTCAGAATTCTAAACATTGCATTAAGACTGTTAGAATTCACGCAAACAAGAAAATTGAACTTCTGCAGTTTTAATAGGTATCATCTTAACTATATTTTCATGATGTACATCAGTTATGATTTATGTTAACACCCATGACAACGGTTACAAAGAGAGAGGATAAAAACTGTTATTTGTTACATTTATAGAATAAAGAAATATGTCATCTGTACTTCACAATACAGTATTTTGTGCTTATTTGCCTGTTAGGAATTTTCACCAACAAATTTACTATTTAAATAGAAAAGAACACAATATAAGCCTTAACAAATCAGTAAAAAGTACTTCGCTGCTTTAGGCTGACATCAGCAGGTTTTCACACAGTAACTGCGTGCTTACTCTTTGCTTTTACTCTTAAATAATCAAGAATTCTGGACTCTAAATATTTCAGCCACCTGCTCCAGCCTTTAGGGAAACAAACATTTTAGAAAATGTACAGTTCAAAATTTAATTGCAAGTTAGTTAATAAAGATGAATAAAAATATGTCTATGCTATGAATAAAGATTTTTACAAGGTCCAGTTTGCCACAGTTGGATTTCTTGAGACACATTTTTATTTATTTATTTATTTGTCAAACCTGGTTATGGTGCATTTTTATTGGTTTCTCTTAAGTACTTCCAACAGTTTTAAATTAAATCAATGCTATCATTCTAGAAGAACAGAAAGTATGTGGATTTGATTAGTTCTCCTAATTTTTTATCCATTTCATTTAACAGAAACATCAAGAGAAAAGCTGAGATCCATTTCCAAGGAGCATTACTTTGAGAAATGCTTTCCTGAGTTTAAGAAATAGCTGAACTTGAAATGGAAAGATTACCAAAAGAGAAGGAAGACTTTGCTGCAGTCAAGTGGCAGTTCTTTTCTATTCCTCAAATAGGGCAAAGGGCTCTAACTTCTCAAAAGATGCTAACTTGTTGCCATTTTATAGTTACAGTATTATTAACTCTTCATTCAACCTCCATTTAAAGTCCAAGTTAGTTATTGAATGCTGATAGACCCTAAAAGGGTCTCAGGTTCTCATATTTTCACTATTCTACAATATGAAAGTTCTCTTCAAAGCCCAAAACTGTTGATGGCATTAGTTACACAATATAGTTATATTACATGATACAGTCTACGGGGGCATTGTGTTGGTATATGGAATATTCCTATAAGTTCAAAAGAACCTTAATTTCCCCAATCCACCCTTACATGGATTGTTAAAGGGGATGAAGCACTCTGTGCATGCTCCCCAAATCCCCCTTCAGCCTTCTCCTTGTGCTTTCTCCAAACTTGCAAAAAAAAAAAAAAAGCTAGAAGGATTAGTCTGGATACCCAAACAAATCGTGCAGATTTAAAAGGGCTGGATTCACAGAAACTACTGTGTATAGAAATAGTCCTTACACACAAAATATCCTGGCATAAAAAGGTGAAACATCCTGGTTCGGGCATGGCTTCTGGGCCTAATTCAGGGCCACCCTGTGAGATTTCCCTTATTCAATGTCTTTCAAAAACAATGAAATTGGTGGTTCTTTTGAAAAAGCCCGCACTGCTCCCACTCCCAAGCAAACACTGCAGGAGATGGGCCAGTTTATTTTTCTGGCTTCACTGCCTGCTCTCACTCCCTTAGCTGTAGCCAATTAGAACATCAGAAAAACTGAATCTACATAAACTACGTATGCAAACTACGTAAATGACGTAAACATAAATGTTCATGTAGAAAATGAAAATAATTCATTGGAGTTCTTCCTCCCGGCCTGAATGCACTGACGGGCAGCCATGCGAAGGAAGAAACCAGGATAAAAACACCCTGGGATATATGATCCCAGGCCTATTCCAGGACATTTTGTCCATGGGGAAAACACTGTAGTCTCCTAGCAGAAAGCTCAATTCATAATCAAGGAATTATGGTAGCTTGATGTAATTGGAGGCAACTATTATATTTTGATTGTGAAATATAATAATGACCTATTTCCAGATTTTCTAGCATTCACGGTATGTTGGACTTCAGGATACCCAATTTCACTTTTTTCTGCTCTAGGGTGAAATCATCCTAAGTATTCTGATACTCCTGTTGAACAAGGGGCCCATGCATCTTTCTTTATAATTTGGTTGGATCCTATATTAATCCAATACCACTGACATAATTTCTTCCTCGGGTACAAGAAGCCTTACTCTGGGAATGTGGCAAATTCTACCAGTGTAAGATTCACCCTCCTCCTCCAGCACTGAAACATGGCGCTGAACACATAGCGGGAACAGGCTGGGCTCCATCCTGGCAATTTGTGGCAGCTGGGAATCCAGACTTATGCTGCCCTTTTGGGTGGCATAAGTCTATTGAGCCCCAAAGAGGCTTCTCAGCAGTCGGGAGGTTTTTTCACCTTTGGAGCCTCCCCATGCCTGGCACCCGGCAGTTGGATGGGGCTATAAGTCTCTTTGCAGAAGAGGAAGGTTTCACCACTAGCAAAACTGATTCATAGAAGCTAACAAACAAAATGCAGGATGTGTAATAAGATCATGCTTATTACCACACTGAGAACCATCAGCCCAATCTTTTTATTATATCATAATTCTGATTCGGTCAGGACTCCTATTCCATATTCCTTTTGTTTTGCACTGACCTCAGCATCCACTGACATCTTCCAAATTTGCCATAATATCCTCCACTTATTTTGTCCTCATTCATGATATCTTTATGCAAATTAATCCTCAGTTACACAGAAAATGCAGTTTGGGCTCTTTGATATTGAAATATAAAAGACTGAAATGCTGCCATTTCCTGTCTTATCTATAATGGTTGTATTCTTTAGTGTACTGAACTACGCTGAGTATGTTAGCTATTTATTTTTGTATAAATATGTCTTTAAAATGACAGTTACTTTTTGAAGTATCCAGATTTCTATATGGATGTTGGCCACTTCCCATTCATAATATTTGAAACAATCTGACCTTGTGTGTTATCTCTTGCACCTTTTTGGTGGTGTAAGTTCCAAGCCCAGGCTACCAGCATTAAAGACTGCAATGGCTGGGAGGGAGCTATCTAACTCTAGCTCCTCCCCTGACCACGCCCCTGGACTGCCCTCACTACGCCAGCGGCAGCCACAGGAGTGCAGGGATACTGGCATCCCATCCTGCTGCCAGGGAGGGTTTCAGTGGCTGCACGCCTCTCGCTTGAAGCAAAATTAAAATAAAAGTGTCCTTATCCCTTGTTGGTATTTAACACAACATTTTAGGCTAAAAGGGGAAGAGGAGAAATAGATAAATAAGGTACCAAATGTACATGCAGCTATAATGATGTAGAATTAGAATTATTTAATGAAACTCTACTATTACAAATAAAATTATTTAAGCTATAGGTCTTCGTTTCATTATTCAACAAAATATTTCACAAATATATGTTTCCAGTATGCTTAGTGAAATATTTTACTGTGCAAAACTCATACACTGAGACTTGCCTGATCTTACGACAGATACTGTGCCACTCTGATCACAGTGCCACCCTCTGTCCTGTTGGCCTATTACCCACTGTTTAGTACAGGTGGAAGTTGCCACTCTTCTCTGTCACCTGCCTGCTCTGAACTTCAATGCTTGAACACTTCCTACATAGGAAACCTTGTCAAGCTGCATGAAAACCCTTGAGACAATCCAATGAAAATATTGTGGTTGCATTGAAAGATTTCATTTGCCATGTTAGGCAAGACAGCAAAAAAATGGCAGAGAGAGAAAAAGAGAAAATTCCCAGTCTCAGTCTTAGATCTCAGTCTATTTTTATCACCATTTCCAATTCTCTCTACTTTGCCTTTTGAGTCTAGGATGAAGACAAAAATACATTGGGTAGGATAAGAACTTGGGAAAAAGAAAGAGGGAATGTGGCCAATCAGGAGAGAGGCAGTCAAAGCAGGGAGTCCTAACAGACTTTTGGAACTTAGGTACAATGACAACCCACACATGGAGCTGTGTTGTTCAATACACACCCAAGCATGTATGCATCTACCCATTCCCCTAACCCAGTGGTGGGATCCAAAATTTTAATAACAGGTTCCGATGGTGGTAGGATTCAAACGGTGGCGTAGCGCCAATGGGGCTATTGGGCAGGGAGGTTGCTTTAGTAACCCCTTCTTGGCACTCAGAAAAAAATAGCAACCACTTCTAGAGAAGTGGTGAGAACTGGTTGGATCCCACCTCTGCCCTACATTAGCCCGGTCTCTGAGTATCTAGACTAGCTGTACGTGTATAAACATCATGAATTCAGTTGACCATGTGAGGTTTGTGTCCAATTAAGCTTTCATGTGGATGTGGGAGAGGTGCAATGAATATAAGAGATATTACACACATACACACGTTATTGGTAAATATAGTCTCATCTAGTCCATGGACGAAGAAGGTAAAAACAGAATTAAAGTGATTAGCTTAAAAATCGTTAAACAAGTCCTTAAAATGCATGCAAATACTTTGGCATGTATATATTTGCTGTGAATGCAGCTGCACTTCTTTGAAGAACTGTCCAGGAAAGAGAACTCCTTCACTGTTATTAAAATATTTAAGCCCACTCTCAAAGAGCCTTATAAACCACCCATCAAACTTTATATTATTTCAAAGTGCCAGGAGATTAATTTCAGAAACAGTCGTGTTTGCAATTAGAATTATGAAAATGAACAAACATAATATTCATATTTTATTTTAAAAATTCACTTCATTTACTGAGGCTTGTTCCCAGTAAAAGAGAGCGTGTTTCAGAAGTGGCAAATGAATATTCTGTGATTAGCTGAAGATCTTGCCAGGGTCTATACACTACACATCTTTCTATAATTTAACTTATTATTTCTAATTCCTATTGCCATTCTAAAGTCATGGAACACGGCGAGAGTTTCACTGGCAGAGTTCAAGACGGAAGCTGCATGCAGCAGGCCAGGGGAGGTTTGCAGAGGCAGAAGGTTCAAGACGGAGGCCGCTTGCCTTCCTTCATTTTATCAATGCCAGCCGCTTCATGGAGGGCAGTTCGGCCATCGCCGTCCGGACCAGGAGGCCTTGAGGACAGGTGGGCGGGCTGCGACGCCCAGACCTACTCAGAAGGACACGGCAAGGGAGGGAACAGCTGCTTCCGCGGCGCTGGTTCGCGACCGCCAGAGAAGACGCTTCCTTCCCCAACAACAACCCTTAAAGGGTTGTTTAGGGCGCTCGAGGTCACTTCATGGGAGGGAAGCTGCCTGCTCCCGCCGCTTGCTGGGCGCAAGCAGCAGCAGCGGCGCTTTGTGTGTAACGCGCCTGGGGGCGCGCTACCGCTTCCCAGGTCGTCGATTTGGCTGCATAAACGGCCTGGGTAAAATTACATCTCATTCAGGAGGACTGACAATTTTTAACACCAAATATCAGATGCAAAAGATAAATGGATTAAGGTTATGATGTGTGGCACAGCAATTTATTCATTCCACCCTTGCCCAGCTTCTATAAAGGACAGCATTACTGTTGTTTCATCACGAGTAACAGAATCTTCCGGTGAGAACTATTGTCAAGTAAATTTTTGTTCAAGACAATGACACTGAAGAGAATGTTAATCCTAACTCTACTTTCAACTCTGAAATAAAACGTTGGCATATACTACGATGGATGGGCAAGAACCTGCTCCCTTTTGTCAATCAGCAATCTCATGTATGTCCCTTTGGTTTGCTGACACATCAGGTAATTACCAGTCAGGACCTATGAATGATTGAAAAATCTAGATGCGAAGATGGAGGGAGAGAGAAAATCAGTTACATTGCCAGTTCAGATCAGATAGGGTCTCAGCCCTCAGAGACTGAGACTGGAGGATCCTTTCATCAGAGTCTGTCTTGTGTCTTTAGTACACTAAAACAGTGAATATCTAAAGAGATGGCCTGTGCTCACAAAAAGATAGGCTGGAAATCCTGAGACTTTGGATGTCTCAAACTTTTTTGCTTTCACATCCTGCATGTGAGCTCCCAAAGGCACCTGGTGGGCCACTGCGAGTAGCAGAGAGCTGGACTAGATGGACTCTGGTCTGATTCAGCTGGCTTGTTCTTATGTTCTTATGTGAGAAAGCAGGCTAGCCCAGTGAATGCTAGAGACTGCAGGTGTCTCAAGGCTAAATTTTATGAGGGAAATTAGTTGAAGATTTGTAGTTTCTGGAACTCACATTTATACTATGAGAAATTACTGTTTGTTTGTTTAAATCATGTTTCCTTGATGTCTGCATTTAGAAGGCTACTTGGATTTAGATTGTCAGTAGAATGCTGGGATAAAGACTCCTCTGGTCTCTAGAGACCACAGCCCTACATATTCTTATATTACATTTAAACTTTATCACAGGCACTTAACCACAGTTTTAATCACAAATATGTCAAGTAAAACATAATTTGGTTTTTATTATACAGGAAAGATCCTTGATTCATCTAACCCATTACTTTCTTTGGAAGAGTAAGATGTACCCCCCCCCAAAAAAAAACACCCCAGAATATACCTCCTATAGTATCTATGGATTAATATTATCACCATGTTTTTGAAGGTCAGTTGTTATGATTTTATCTTTGGAGGTGGTGAAGAGGATAGAAAAAAGTATATTTCTGAACAAAATTAATTTAAAGGAAATAAAAAACACATAAAGGTCACAAACACATGACTTGTATTTCATCCACATGCCACATCTATTCAATGCTATTTGTGTTCTATTCCATGTCCACCCTTCCCTAAATTGTCGCTCGGCCTCCATTCCAAGCTTATATATGAAGATGTACAGGGCAAGTATCTCTTTTTAATTTCAAAACTCATGCTACTATAACTGAAATTTTTGACAGGAACCAAAGACAGTTACTTACCTTCTAGCACTATTTGAGAGGCAAGACATATGTGGAAGAAAGGATGTAAGATTTCTACTCAAAACAAAGGCATATGCAAGGCTAGCTGCAGCACAAATAGTGAGGCTTAAGAGGCAATACAACAAAGACTCCTATGTTGCCAACTCTGGATTTCCTTCTCATTACAGCCTATATTGTATGGACTGCCGGGCTTGCTGACATCACTACTTAGTTTCACGCTTTAGTGTTACACAGAAAAAGGGAGTTCAGTCTCCAAATAAAGGAGAACTGCAGGCTTCAAAACATGGAAGGCAGCCATCAGCTCAGGCTAACAGAACATACCGTTAAGGACAGAATCAGAGTGGAACATTTTCTAAATGATTTGCTATCGCCGCACACAGTGGGTTGTTAATGGCATATTGGCACTGATCTGCTGTGCCTTGTTTATTATTGTCATCATCAAACACGTCTCTGTTCTCCCAGTGACAGCACTGGGCACAAGTACATGGCTGAAAACCAGCTGAGGTAACCTTCAGGGTGGCTTCTCAATACACTGAAAGATCAGTTTAGTCAGTCAATGACATTTAACAGAATTACAGCAACTTTGCACTAATTCTGTAGCCCTGCTGAACTATATTTTAGGTAGTAGTACATATTTCATGACTGCCTGCTAAACTCCATACTAAAACAGAAAAAAATGAAAAAAAACAGTCACAGACACAGGCAGCTACAAGATTTCTAAATGGGGTTCCATAATCCATCAAAAGATCTATTCTCTCTAGATTTGCTTGACTTTGAGGATGAGAACAACACAAACACATATATCTACAGACACACAGATGATTGGTGTACTCGTCTGCCTAACTATTCCGAACTTCACAAAAACTTGTTCCTGCAATCATGGGACTCATATTGACTAACAGCTGCATGGGTCAGGAGGCTGCAGTGGAAAGACTTTATTTAGTTTTTTATCCAGCCCTACCAAGGCTGGGCTCAAAGACGCTTTTACACACAGCCAATATAAATCACCTCATCCAACAAATACAATCAGTAATCAACTTATAATACAAAAAGACAATTTAGATAATTTAAATTTAAAGAATCAAATAATTAAAATTTTACAAAATACACAGAAGTTTGTTGCCATTCTTTTCTCCATTTCAATCTCCAATAGGGGGAAAAATCATCTAACTAAATCAGCATAAGCTGGGGAAAAAAGGAAAGAAAGGAAGGAGAAGGGAGAGGATGAGAAGAGGAAAAGAAAGGGAAGAGGGAGAGGAAAGAAGGAAAAGAGAGGGGAAAGGAAGGGAAGCCAAGCAAGATGCAAAGACTGCCTCAATCATAGACCTGGCAGAACATTTCTACCTTGCAGGCCCTATGAAATCATACCACATCCCTCAGGGTCCTGATCTCAGATGGCAGAGAGTTCTGCTAGTGTTGAAAAAGGATCCAAACAAACAAAATCATCCTCTTCTACCTCTTCTGCCTGCTAAAAATTTGCACTGATGAAAAAGATTTTTAGAAAGGTTATTTTGTCTTCTTCCATCTCTAACTGTAGTCTCCTGATTCATGTGGCTATTAGTCCACATGGGTTACACATCCCAAGGTTGGAAAGAACAGTTAAAGGATGATTGATATATCCCACGGCTCTCCATCAGAAGAGCAGATCCTACCTCTGCCAGCAACCTTTGGGTTCACGGTCACGGTCACCCAAAGTCAAATGTGGGTGATTCATTGAGGGATGTCGTAGTTTTGCTATTGATTGCTAGATGGAGTGAGTGACAACTGAAGGCGGTGGCAACCTATGGGAGTCAATTCAATTGTTTGTCCATTTCCTCGCCCCCTATCCCTTGTTCTGTGTTAGGTGCCACTCTAACAAACTCTGTGTTTTATAGTGGAGTGTTGATACTGTATGCTGTTGTGATGCCTGGGCTCTGTTGCTGGGTTTTCAGTCAGGTCTATGGAGAGGTGTATAGGAATGGCACTTTTGATGAGTCCATTTGGACTAAACTATTGATAAGACTCTGAATGGCTGTTGTATCTATCTGTCTTTCATGGACAATTGTTTTATTGTTTTATTGTTTTATTGTATTTATTGTATTTTGGAATGCCAATAAAGGCTATCATGTCTAAAGAAGAGCAGATCACACAAAAGATCTACAACAATCAGCTCCTTTCATGAACTTTGTTATGACTCTTAAATTACTGGATGCTAGCTAATCCCCACAACCACCCCAAATCTGGTTCACTAACCTATATTTATCCTTTGATAATATCAGGTAGTTATTCACATGCAAAAAGAAACTATTACAAATCAAACACCAGAAATACTATTTTAATATCAATGTCAATATAATGTTCTTAACTCATTTTGATCCATACATTCAGCGGTGACTGCTGATGTTATCCAGTATGCACTTGTGCATCAGCCATCACAGTAAACATTCTGTTTCTACAGTTTCTACAGCTCTGTTTCTACAGTTATGCAAACACATTCTCAATATTCTTCCTTCATTTTCTGGAATTTTTGGGGGGGCAACAGGTATCCCCAAAGGCTCGCTTAGTGACTGTATCACTGTTGGTAATGGCCTTCTGCATCTGAGTTAATCTAAATAACCCAGCAGCAAGGCACCCAGACTAGGTTGTCTGTTTTATCACACTTACTGGCTATTCTTTCTGGCCTTTACGGATGAAATTCATGATGGTCCCTTACTGGAGCTTGAGCAAGAAAAAATCAAGCCAGCTAGCAGTCAAGTCATGAATCCTGTCCCTTATTTCAGACATGTAATTCTCCTGCTTTACAAGTGAAGGTGAGAGTCTCAAAACTTTCTTCACTTTTGGATAGAAAATCATTCAGGAAACTAGATTCAAGATGAGTTACCCTATGGCCAAATCAGTATACTTTTTATCAACAGAACACACACAGAAGTCCAAACATTTCCTTCTCTGCTTTCGTTTATTTTGTTAAGCCTGACTGAAACCCTGCCATGAGGCAAATGCAAATGTCTTAAACAGCATGTTTGAACTTTGTCAAATAGTGTCCCCGTATGGCAGGAAATATGCAAAACAGGTACATTGGTACATAGACTTACTTATTAGGCACACTAGGAATCCTGGAACAAATGTTTGCATTCTGGCTAAACTGCAAAACTACAATTATTCAAATGTTGAATGATTAAATCATGGAGAGTTTTATACCTCATATAAACCACCATTTTGACATTCTGTTGATTTCTACAACATCATCCCAAAAATCATTTTTTCAAACTCTATTTAAAAACAAATGTCTTTTGACATAACGCATTTTTAAACAAAAACAAAAAATAACCCAAGAGCTATAAACAGATAATCTGCTCCAGAGATACTTTATTCACTAATTAGGAAGAGATAGTATTCCCAGATATGTTTCCCATAATAAATGTTTGGGGGATTTAATTTTTTTAACATGACGGTTGAAACATAAAGGTCACTGATTGGACCTCCATATAGTCATTTCTAAGATACAGAACCAACAGTAGTTTTGAAAGAAGACTGTTGCTGGTTTGAAGCAAAAAATTCAGGGCAGAGTCAGAAAGTACTGGTATGCACTAGTAGAAAAAAACCTGGCATTGTTCAGGTTCAGATTTTGGGAACAGTCACATAGCAGTATTCCAAAGTATTAGAGGGTCTCAATTGCATTGCAGAATTCTGATTCACTTTTCTTTTTAAACCCAGGAAGTTCAAAATTGCAGGGAACCGAGTGCTGCCTGCCTACTAAAGACCCTCCAGGTTTCAACTTAATTGGATCAAGGGGTCCAATTCTAAAGGCTTCTGAATAAGGTACCCAGTCATCCTATTTGTATCCATTGTTTCCTGCTGAGAAAAATATCTATGGTTTCTCCACGCCAAAAAAGCCAATAGCCAAAAACAACATGAGCAACCAATAACCAAAAGCATCCAAATACAAATAGAACCAATAAGCCTAACAGAACGGTCAAACCAGAGAATTCAAGTCAAACCTACTGAAACAAGCGACACCATTGCAAGCCCAGCAGAACCAGTGGGAAACCATAGAAGCCATGCAGAACCTAAGGCCAATGTGGCAAGACCAACAGAACCAATGTCAAACCAGAGAATCCAAACAAAATCAACCTGACAAACCAGTAACTAGGCAGCCAGCCAGACCTGACAAGCCAGTAACTAGACAGCCAGCCAGACAAACACACTAATGTTGCTTCCCCAAAGGAGATCTCAGAAAGCAAGACAGAAGGGGTTTGGGACACCCAAAGTAATCTCAGGGAATCACCACTATCAGGGTATCACTACTATCAGAAACCAATTCCAAGAGATTTTGGCTAAGTGCAAGAGTTTGCACTCAGGCCTCTCTCCATTAGTCTTTTACTGAGCCCACAAAGGGACAGGTGGCATACAAATTTAATAAATAAAATACAAGTACCTAGCACCACTTTTGGGTCTCTCTCTTTCACTCACTCTCTCTGTTCCTTGTAATTGTGGATCCAGTAGAGCTTAATGTACTTCAAAGTGGTCTGATTGACAATATTTAAAACAAACAGTTTAATAAGAAAATTAATAGCAAGCACTGCATAGAAACAAAACAAACACAATGTAAGTAATTATATCTGCATTTACTTCACTATTTTTTAGAAATGGAATTTGGTTTAAAATATTTGCTAAGATTTTAAAGCTTTCTGGTTTTGGAGTTTAATGATGTGACTCTAGACTGATCGCAGCTAAAATAAATGGGAATAAACACAAATCCTCTATCCTTGGCACATAATTACTTCCCATGATGGCAGTAAGAGGTAGTCTATCTAATTCTTTAAGATGCTGTTATTTAAGCACATTCATTATCTTGGTTTCAGTATTCAGGGGTCACCTTTTGCCCTCTCAGCACATTGTGTTCATGGCACTAGCAATAAGGAGCAGTAGTGGTGTAGTGGTTAAGAAGAGCAGGTCCATTCTAAACTGCAGGAACCGGGTTTGATTTCCCGCTCTGCCGCTTGAGCTGTGGAGGCTTATCTGGGGAATTCAGATTAGCCTGTGCACTCCCACACACAGCAGCTGGGTGACCTTGGGCTAGTCACAGCTTTTCAGAGTTCTCTCAGCCCCACCCACAGGGTGTTTGTTGTGAGGGGGGAAGGGCAAGGAGATTGTAAACCCCTTTGAGTCTTCTACAGGAGAGAAAAGGGGGATATAAATCCAAACTTTTCTTTTTTTTCTTTTTCTTCTTCTATGAAGCTAATCCTTGAAGCTAACATGGACTCCTTCCTTCTGAATGTAAGTAATAATGTCTTTCTTCTTCAACAAGCTGTATTCTTTGCCTTTCACCTCAACCCCCTTCTCTTCCTGTTCACTGGAATGTCCACATTGTTCTCCTGAGGCTTAGGCTGCCCACTGTCTTCCTCTAGTCAGAGCCACTTGCATTTCTTTGGCATTGAATTACTTTGCACTAGAGACGCGAATCATCCCCACTTCCCTTTTTCAACTCTCCATCTTCGAACCAGAGAACAGTCTCTTATGGCCTTTGAAACTGCACAGAGTGAAAACCCAAGAATTATGTTACGGATAGCAAACTTTGACATTAATCCTAGGATGGAAGGCATTTCACCACAGTAAACATGTAGAGTGCCTTGAATCTTGAAATGAATATCCAAGTATTTGGTACTAATGTATATGCCTAACATTATCATGCCTGAGTGCTTTATTCCCTCTCAATAAAATTATCTTTGGTGTTTTTTGGAGCTTGCTTAGGAGCATCACCACATCAGTGATAAACTTATTATTTTGAGTGTCATGTTCTTGTGCTGAATGTAAAATCTAAGCTACAGGTCCTTTAGAATAGGCCTGAGAAGAAACAAGAGTATTTCTCATATTGAAGCTTCCTCAGCAAGAATTTGGTCAGATCTCATGTGGACACATATATAGTATGCAGAAGGAATGGAGGGAGAGGGAGCTGCATGTGTCCCCGCCCTGCCCCACAACCTGCCCTCCCACACCCACACCCCATCCCTGGGAGGGGGATCTGAGGGGCTATTTTCCATTCCCTCATGATGCAAATAACCCATGCCTGGGGCACGACACCACCCCGCCCCGTATACAGGTGTTTTCCCAAAAATTAACACTTGCTTTTTTTTCAATATAGAATGCTTATCAGCCAACCAGCCTCACATTTCGTCATCATTAGGTGTATCATACCTCTGCACTCAGCATGAAAGGGTTCCCAAAAATCACTTAGAAATTACAGTTTGTGCCCTATAGATAGACACAAAAATCTGAACTATCTTGACATGAAAGTGAAGGGAAGAATCTTGTTTGCAAAGCCGTATTTCATTGTGCTTCCTGGCTAACAGAAACATGTCTCTTAACAGATCGATTGAGACTGAGATGCCACTTCCAGAATGACAACAAGCACAGAAAGAAATAGCTAGTGGATTGCCAATTGACTGTTTGTGGCACATGGCAAAATGTGACCTTTCACCCAGTAAAGATCTGATGTAATTGTAAGTTTTAAGGTCACAAAGCTAATTTACATATGATGTTTGTAATGTGGCTCTCCATTACTGGCATCAGTAACATCTAAAGTTCCACTTTCCATCTGTTGCTTGGATCTCATTAGTGCTTCTCAAGCCACCATAAGTGATACTGGTGCAGTATTTAAGTCAGCAGCAACCATGTGTTCCAAGCAATCCATAACTGCTGATGCGAAGTAAAAGCCAACGGTGGGAAAGAAGCAGTCACTGAAAAGGTTTTGTGTATATTACACCTCAAACACTTATCCAAGATAGAAACACAACCAGTTAAAAAGTAGTTGGGAGTAAATGAAGTGAGATCTGATCATCTTTAAGTTGGAATTAACTATTTCAGGACTATAGGCTATTAGAAATCTGATGCAACATATATTTGATCCTGCAAATACAGAAAGAATATAAAACTAATAAATATAAAAACCACATATGTATTGATTACAAATTGAAATAATCTACACTTCAGACTGTAGTAAACAGTGGGGGATAAATCTAAATAAAAAAATGGCCCATAATAGCCTACCTTATACATACAAGTAGTTAAGATTCTCTTATGCATGTCTACGTTTATTTGAAGATAGTTCCTCCAAAATATACATTTTAAAAAGGGCTGCTATATATTGTTGGAATCAAGAGGACCAGCTGAGCACAACTATGTGCTTGCTGGGCTGAAAAGGCACCCAGGATTGAAGCCTGAGAGCAAACATCCTGGAGGCAGGGAGAATCACTTCACTTTACACAGAATGTCAGGTGCAAGCAAAGGGTGAAACTGACCAGAGAGCAAAACAGTCAGGTGGGAAAAAGAAGACACCACCTGAGCTCTGCATTCTGCACAGCCAGGCAGGGGATGTTTTGCAGATGCCTTAAGGAAAAAAGGTGAACTTTGAAGCATTTTTTTTTAAAAAAATATCTTGAGTTGAAATAAGGCACCCTGAGGTAATCTTGAGAAAATGTGTATGAACATAGAGGCTTTCAGGTTAACTGGAAGTGTAGGGTATTGCTACCTGCCTTGCCTTGCCTCTTTCTTTCAACAATCAAATGAGTAGTGGTAGACGACAGAATTATACCAAACCTGTATACATGTTGTAGAAATTGCACATATGTTCTGCATGTACATGCATGCATCTGTTTGTAAGAAAGAGCCAATAGGTATTCACTTTGCAATTGAAACCAGGGACCTATAAGTGTGAAGTTTGTATCATATGTTCAGCTGCAGATGTGTCAAACATAATGAAAATTAATTAATGTTCATATATAAAAATTAAGGGTACAATCATGGATTGTACATAGACTCACTGTTGCTTGTGAACAGGTCTACTATACTGTAGGAGACAGTACCAGTGTAATACACTACTGCTGACCTAGCACTAGCATCAGGTTCTACCATTACTGGGATGGGGCTAACAGCAACTAGGTTTAAGACTGCCTTTCACATCCTATAAACTACTATGTTTCAGCACTGGCTCACTGGCTCAGGCCATGATATTACTACTCCCTGAAGCCATAGCATTAAATTTATATGATATCTCCAGCAACTGCAGAACAGCAACTGCTGCAATGAGAACGCACATTTCTATGTCTAAGTTCATTCATTATGGTCATTGGTCACCTGTTCTAGTGAACATCATGGGACATGGAGTTGTACTGTTTCCAAAGTCAAGGTTTTTTAGAAGGTGTTGAGGCGTAGCTGAGAGGGCCCTCTAGGGAGAGAGTTTTGTCTGATTAAATTTCCTCAGCAGCTCTTCACAAGACATTTGGTAGCCTTCCCCAATACTGCTAAACTAACTTCCAACTATGTGGCTGATAAAAAAGTATTTGAAGTATTGCCCAACAATGCTTACCTTTAAAAAAGCAGTCTTCATTGTGAACAATGGTAATCTTTTGCTTTTTCAAGCAGGCAGCACGGTGCACTTCACAGTGGTTTTCATAGAATTCACCATCAGATCCGCACACAGGTTTGTAGTGAGGTTTGCAGTGCTCCATGCAGACACACTCAGCTTGTCCTGTTCTTCTGTTAATAACACAGTGCCTACCCAATCCACAGTACTTATTTTCACATGATCCAACAGGGCCATCATGACCTGCATAACCTGAGGAAAAATGAAAAAGAAGAAAAGATTGTCAAGATGTATATAATCACCTCATGATACTGCCATACACTGTGTTTCTTTAAAAAAAAAGAGAGTGAGAAAATAAAAAGCTCATTCTCTTCTGTAAATTGAGACATTCCAGTGTGAGAAGAGTAATCTTGCAAGTGACATTCTTTGCTAGACAGATATCACAGATGGAATCAAATAGTGGATGCTGGATTTTTGCAATAAATTGTATCAGAAGGTACAGGCAATCAGCAGGTGATGTATTAAATGATTCTCCTTGTTCTATGGATGTAAATATTTTTTGATAAACTCTTGAGAATTCCCATTTCTTTATCCAAGATTCTGGTTTCACAAATGACAAAGTTACAGTGTTTTGTAAAGAAAACTCCGCCCCACTTACTTTCATTTTTGGAGCAGATCACGCCTGCCATTTTCTGGTCTAACCTCAGTTGAAAGTAATGGGTAGGCCTGCCCTTCATGGCGGACAGGCCTACCCACTGCGTCTTAATGGGAGGTAGACCAGCTTTCAAAGTGGCTGCGATTCTCAGATGGTGTCATCATAGCTCTGAAGACACTCCCCTCAAAGCAAACAGCAACAAAAAAAATGACATATGTACAGGATTGCCAGGGAAAACAAACTTTATTGCTGAACTTTTAAGATGGAAATAGCAAATGAATGAGCTACTAGCAGAGGAAACCTCCATAAGGACAGTCTGCAAATGGCGGTAGCAGCACAGAGGCTCCTGAAGCCTGCAGAAAACGATGGGCACAATCTGCTGCAAAAATGAAAGTAAGAGCTTGAGCAGCATGGGGTCAGCTGGAAAAGAACTGTTTTGGCTGGCAACACATTTTTGTCCATGCTGTGCAGACAAAAAAAGCCAAAGCTTCTTTAAAAATGTCTGCAAGACATTTTACTTGTGCTGTGCAGAAAGGACCAATGAGAATGGCTCACAGAAATAGAAGTCTGGTGTCAGTCCCAGAGAACCCGAACTCTCCCTCACTGTTAAAATTTTTTGCACTGGAAAGGACAATGAAAACTAGTTCAATTTTATGCTGGAATAAAGTATGATTATTGTACGAGGACCTACTTCCCATTTGTTCACATTTCTAGAAAAATTAGAGTGGTTCGTTTTTATGGTAACTGGATGGCACAAAAAACTTTGTCATCCTCTGGAGTATCCTTGGGAATCCACAGAAGTACCAAAACACCAGATGCAGAAATACCGTTCTAAGTAATGCTTCACTATGCACTTCTGAATTTTTATTCCTGATTTTGGAAAGGGTAGTTCTTTATTCCCTCTGAATCAATGACTACAAGGAATTAAAAATAAAACAACCTAAAACTCCCAGACTTAATGGGGACAATGGAGGACAGAAACATGTGTCTAAAAGTGCCATCAGGTCACATCCCCAGTGAGGGGCTTTCAAGGCAAGTGATTAAGGAGAGGTAGGTTGTCATTGCCTTCCTCTGCAGAGGCTTCCTTGGAGGTCTCTCTTCCAAATACCAAACTGCTTAGCTCTGACAAGATATGACAAGATTGTGCTGTAGCATACCACATACCCTCTCATGCATTCATTATAGCTAAGTAAATGTCCAATTTTATCTTTCATTTTTTTCTAGTTGCTTTTTCCCCTTATGACTTCCTCTTTGTTTCTCAGTAAAGTAGGAAAACAGGGGGAGCAGAGAGCTGCTAAAATGAAAAGTTTCCATGGGATTGGCCTTTTCAAATTGTACAGAATTCTTAGGAAAAAAGCCTAAAATTTTAAGAGTTTTAAATAAAGGCTCAAAAAGCCCTACAATCGATTAAATAAAGGCTCAAAAAGCCCTACAATCGATTATAAGATTTTCCATCAAATCCTTAAAGCACATTTTCAGAAGCTGTAGACTAAAACAGTTCTCATTCATATTTCATAACAGAAAGTCTGTGGGTTCTGTTCAATTCAAGAGCTTCCTAAAGCTAACAATCAAATGGCAGCAGCCATTCTCATATCAAAGGGGAGAAGGGCATCCTTACACTCACAGATAGTTGAGAGATTTCAAGACAAATATTATATGTGCCAGATAATTGCAGAAAAATATCCAAAATGGACAGCAGGTTAATAAAATTAGGAAACTAACTATTTGTCAATATTTAATCATGTCATTTAGTCCACATGCAAATATGCCTGATAAGTACCTTTAATGCAATTAGACAAAGTATAATTCATCTGTACAAGGTCCAACAAGGGCCCTGTGCTATATAAACAAACAGTACGGGCATGTTCATTTTGATAGAAATTTTCTATGACTAATGCTGAACTGCATTCAGGCAGAAATTAAATCAATTGTGTCTAGTAATCATGGCTGCAGCTACATTCCCTTATGCTAAATGCTGGATGATTTCTAATCAGTGGTTTACAGCAACTGAACAATTTAATCTTGCAACAATATCTGTTTTAAAATCTAAAATATGCAGAGCATATGAAATGGCTGGTGATATACTATTTTGAATGCCTAGAGATGTCCCAAACTAGAAATCCATAGACAATTTACAAAAAGGTGTGGGACAGTTAAATATCTCTCAGCTCCTCACTGTTACCCGACATGGTGGGAGTCTGTCCCTTTTAGAGTGGGGGAATTTGTGAAAGTAGACTCTTGCCTAGCAAAAGGTTGGACAAACTTGAGATCTTTGTTGCCTATGTCTATCAATATCAATTGTTACAAGAAACTCTGCAGAAGACCAAAATAAAGTTTAACCATTATATTTAGGAATAATAGGGGTACACAAGCACACAATAATCAAAGCAGAAGGGCACAGTGCCATGACATAGACAGTGTTGAGAGGATAGGTTTGAAATAGATGAAGGGAATTGGGGGGATAGTCATCTGATCCTGGAGCAGAATAGTCCAATGAACAGAGCTGAGTGGCCTGTACTTAGCTCTGGTAAAACAAAGGATATCTTGTTGTGGGACAATATCAACAGACAGAGGAGTGTCCAGAGATACTGAAAACTGGAAGGGGGGCTTCTTATGGAGAAAAAGGGGGCTCTCCAGGTTATGCAAAGTGGCCCTTAACTTCATAGGACAAAGAAGAGTCCTGCCTTTCTGGGGAAAGACAAGAAGCAGACATAAACCATAAGTGTTATGTCATTAATCTAATGGTTGAGGTATTACCTTGATGGGCTAAGCTTGGGAGTGTCTGAAAAGGGGGAAGGTAGCTGATTAAATTATAGCTTTTATACAATGACAATGTAAACAAGGTGGTTGTCAGAAAGATTAGTCAGAAGGAGAAGTTCCTGGGTTAATACAATATTGACAGAACTACATGGGGCAAACACAATAAAAGTCCTTTGCTTTTGCAGGGTGTATAGTCCATGGCTGGAGATTGAAATTCTCTCCAATGCAGAGGCATTTTGTTTTCCTTTAGAAAGGATGAGGCAGCTATTTGAAAGGCAGATGAGGGCAAGGGCAAGTCCAGACAGGATTTTGCTGTGAGTACACTAGCCAATGCAGAGAATGGGCTCCCCATTTTGTCACTGCACTGCTTGGCACTCTGAGGGTTGTCAGGATAGGAAAAGGAACCACTGTCTTAAAACAGAGCCCCCCCCCCCATACACTGGGTTGGTCTGGTAATACTCATGGCTGTTGATAAATTTATGCAGTTGCTCTGAAACATGTAACCGACGCCACCTTATTTTCTCTATGCCCACAAGGCACTTGACAGAACACCAAAGTGTGCAAGGTGATCACATCAAATCTGTAATCAGATCCCCAACATATAGTGTAACTCCAAAAAGTAGCCAGAGTCAGGACTGAGGCACTGGAGGGGTGGATTAGCCCTCCCCCTCACAAAATTTCCTGATTGAAAACCTACCCAGGCTGTTTTTATAACCAGCAGAAAAAACAATAGACACAATATGTCTATCAGCCATCAGCCTTTCTCCCTTTTTTGTTACTTAAACCAGTTTGGGAAGCTGTTTTCAACTAGGAAAACAGCACATAGGAAGAGACAACTCCCCATTGCCACTGCTTTTGCCATGATGCATATTATCCTTCCCACATAAGCAGCAGAGTAAGGACTTCTTGTCAACACAATGCATTGTAGTATAAATGCTTCTAGAGTCCTTTCTTGTTTTTCTTTCTTTTCCTTTTTTCTTTTAACAAGAAGACCAAAGAAATATAGCTTTCAGAACATAAGAAAAACCCTTTTGTATCAGAGCAGTGGTCCATCTAGTCTAGCATCCTGTCTTGCATAGTAATCAACCAGATACTTTGGAGGGCCAATGATATAGAGCCAATAGCCTTCTTCTGACATTGCCTCCTGGCAATGGTATTCCACTGGCATAATGCCCATTGGGCAAGGTGGGCAGCTGCCCAGGGCATCACCTTGTGGGGGGCATCAAAATGCTGGGTTTGTTTTTGGGTATTTTAGTGGTTTTCCATTTTTGGCCTGTAGGGGCGCTGTTTTTAGGCTAGTGGCACCAAATTTTCAGTGTATCATCAGGAGACTGTCCTTATGCTACCCCCCCCCCAAGTTTGGTGAGGTTCAGTTCAGGGAGTCCAAAGTTATGGATTCCCAAAGGGAGTGCCCCTATCCCCCATTGTTTCCAATGGGAGCTAATAGGAGATGGGGGCTACAGTTTTGAGGGTCCATAACTTTGGCCCTCCTGAACCAAACTGCACCAAACTTGGGGGGTATCAATAGGGCAGTCTCCTGATGAGACCCTGAAAGTTTTGAGACTGTGCCTTCAGAAATGTGCCCCCCACAGCCTGCAACCCCCATCGACAGCAATGCAGAAAACTCAATGCAGAACAAAGATTATTGGGCAAATTTCTGGGTCCATGCCACCAAGTCTCCTGACGATACACTGAAATATTGGTGCTGATGTGTCTAAAAATGCACCCCCTGCAGGCACCAATGTCCTGGTGCAAAAAAATTTGGTCGTGGTGGAGTGGCCGCCCATGGGGGGGGGGGGGCATCCAACTCAGGTTTTGCCCAGGGCTACAGTTTGCCCAGGGCTGCCTCGTTACACCCCTGTGGTATTCAGAAGTTTACTGCTTCAGAATTGCATCCGGATGTGTGGAGACTTGTTCCATTAATGAAACAACATATATTTGTTGAAAAAGAAGTCAGCCGCAGCCCAATTTATTTAATCATATAACAATAACCTTGAAGCTGGGTGAGCATAACAGAGCACATCCTAGCCCCCAGAAGCCAGCCTTGAAAAAGGCCGATCACTGCGGGCGCAGCCCTTTATAGGCCACCAGGCCCTCATCACATGACAGTTCCATGCCATATGACTGCATCAGCCAGCCGGCAGGGAAGAGGCATTGCACTCCTTCCTCCCCCGCCGCAACGGCGTCGCCAGGCTGAAGCCTGGGATGTGATTTATCACTATGGCTAGTAGCCACTGTTAAATCTCTTTTCCATGCTAATTTAATCCATATCAGGACTTCTGATTAGAAGGGTCATCATTCAAGGGTCTTCAACCACTCTCTCTAGTCTGGAACTATATAGATCTAATTAACAGGCTATATTTAGATGCTATGCAAAACAGAGGGCTCAAATATAGTCCTTTGCTGTGCTCGTACACTAATACCCCAAATCAGATAGAGCAAAACTGAATACTTTTGGTAGGGAGGTTGCTATTAGTCACAACATCTAAACACAGCAAATAAGAGTCCTGCCACCAATAAATCAGGACTCCAAACCTTAGGCCAGTCAATTTCAAATCCAAGTTTGTTGGAAGAAACAAACACAAATTTACGCAGATCTCTGTACCCAGATACTGGCCACAAAGAGTCCTCTTTTAAAGGCCAAAAATGCCCTAGAAAGATTTGTATTACCTGTCCATGATCATAAACTACAGATTTAAGTGTCCACAGATAGGACCACATTGAGAATTATTATAGTGGTAGCCATACTTTTTTCATAAGAACATAAGAACATAAGAACAAGGCAGCTGGATCAGACCAAAGTCCATCTAGTCCAGCTCTCTGCTACTCGCAGTGGCCCACCAGGTGCCTTTGGGAGCTCACATTTTCCCATTTGCTGTCTTTTTGGTATAATCCAATAATATTTTTACAGTAGTACACAATGTTTTGTTTATATTGCTAATACATTCCAACAGTTTCCAAGGAAACTATGCTTTACATACGTAGAACTTTCAGGGTGCTAAAATCAATGACCTAAGTCTCATCACCCCAGTGTTAACCAGGATAATGTTTTTCATTAAGTCAAACATCTGAATTCCTTTAATTCCATTATTCCAGGGTACCCTAAGTGATATCTACCATGATCTACCACAATCAAAAGTTTAAATTTCAGTTTGTGTAATCTGCCACATCTGAGGCCTTTTCTGCACGAGCCTAATACAGCGTCCTGGAGATGGCAAAAAACGCCGGGCCCCCAGGAGTTGTTCGAGCATGGGGCTTAGCTGCTCTCACAGCCAAGCTGCCACCCCTCGCGGCCTCCCCCAGAGGCTGAAGTGGCTGCTGTTTCCCAACCTCGCTCCCCAAGCAAGGTTTTTGGGAAACAGCAGCTTCCAATCGCTGCTTCGCGGTGAACGGTGCAGCGGCTGGAAGGCTTATCATCCTCCCCCCCCTGCGTCCCAATCGACCTTCGTCCTTCTTTCAGCGCTGTTGCCTCCGAGGCCTGGGGGACGTCTCCCACTGCCCCTGCAACTCCGAGAGCGGGTCCGTGCAGGGCAGGGGGCGTGGTCCTCTGGCTCCTCGGGCGCGTGCCGGACCGTCGCAGGGAAGGTAAGTCGATCGGGCGACGGTGCAGAGTGGTGCCATCGTCCCGGTAGTTTCTGGGACCGTTCGTGTGAATGGTCCCAGCGGGGATGGGTCGGCGTCATGTACCCCCACCATGGCCATGTGGAAACAGCCTAACATTCGCAAGCTATGTTCTGATCAGTTTCACTGCTCCTAAAAACACATTGATGATGAAATTCTTGGAAACTTATAAAGAGAATGGGCCACAAATGGTCTATGAATCTCCTCCCTAGTGACTTTATTTCAGTCCTACTCTTTAGAATAAATAATGTTTGAAGTCCCTGAGTTCATGAACCTATTTGTAGAAGGCATTTTCTTTTTTAATTGAATGCTAGCTTTGTAAATGAAGGATACTAACATAGTGACATAGTGATCAGATATTATTTTTATTCTTTCCTTTTTTTAATTGCTTGACCAGATGCTCCCTTATACAAAATGACAAGAAAGGAGAAAAACAAAAACATGTCAATTTTAAGCAGATTTCCAAAAGAATAAATAATATTAGGGAGGTTTGCCAGCAGGTGGAGATGGTACAAATCACAGTGAAATAGATCACAGACAACAAATGCACAACTGACAACAGGTAACCACAGTAGTTAATTCTTCTTGGATAGGGTTTTCCCCTTTAGAGCAGAGATAGTGATAGAAGATATCTATATATTATTTTGAAGTGCCATTTTTAACATTTTGATGTTGTCAGTAAGAATAGTTTATCTGGCACAAATGTGGATTCCAAGTGTTCCTTGGTAGTCTAGATAACACAACCATGGAAATACAAGGTCCTTAATGAAATGCACCTATTTCATTTAACCTTTTCTCTACAATTGGGAGTTCTTTTTGGAAGGAATTATATATAAATACTACACATTATGAAGGAGAAAAGTCTGAAACCAAATCATTACAGTTTCTGCTTCTAATCTGGAAGATAAAAGATCAGAGGCAGCCAATTGTTCAAAATTACTGCACCGTTTGCAGGGGCATAACAATGTATTGTATTGTGAATTTCCGGGCTGCTGTTCAGAATTCATTTTACTATTGTAATTGTTCTGGTATCTGAAAGGAACAAAGCTAACCTAGGAAAGAAAATAATTGAACTGCTGAATATTTGATATGGGCTAACTTGTGTGGTAACATTTCTGCTGTGGGGATGTATATACAAAGCTTTGCTCCAGAAGAGAGTGTAATTAGCTTGTTATAACAGCAATAGAAGCTGAAAGGCTAAAAACTGTCTGGAAATTTAGCTTCTGCCTATGAAGGTAACAAATATATGGTATCAATACAAAGCTTAAAGATGGTACATGTGTAGAAAAACCAGCATACAGGGTCAACTGAACAGGCAACCTTCAGGTTATATGTGGGATACAGAATATGCTATTCAGGCCCCTTTGTGTTTTATTTTACACACATTTAAACATTATATCATTTGTATAAATTCATACTTTCAAAATTGACTGTTGAGTAAGACAGAAAAGTATGGGTGAGGAAAGAAGCAATCACATCCTTCTCCTTACTTGAACACACGACAAGATGGGCAAATCATGCAAACTAGACCTCCAATTTGACTTCCAGGAACATGTCTCACAACATTGTTCATCTATTTAGTTCATACTCCACGATCAATTCCACACAGGGCAAATATAACGGGTGCAGGATGGGGAGGGGGTGTCTTTGCACAGGTCCTGCCCCTAAAATGAGCCTGCCCCATTTTATTTCCCCCAACCTGGGTTTCTCAAAAATCGCTAAACCAGCAATCCTTCTGAAAAACCCCGGGTTAGACCACTGTGTAGACAACTGGGAGTCAGTCAATGGGTGCTTCATTTTCCTCCCTTCCACCTCACGGTCCACAGTCAGGGAGAATCAGCCTGCCATTGCCCAGCCATTTGCAGGGAGGTCCCTTTTTGCTGGTTGCTTCTACAGTAAGAGCAAGCAATATACCCCAGCTGCCCTGAAAGTCTTCAGTGCTAGGATTGGCTCGCAGTTGTACAGATCCCCAATTTGGATTTCTGCAATAAACAATTCTTTCAATCTTTCAATTCTTTCAATCATTTTATTCGGAAACTAATGAGGCTCCCTAGATATGTGCTCTATGCTGTGTTGTATATGAGTCAAACTACACTTAAAACCCTGGCTTGGATAAAGGTCATTAAATTCTGCCTGTATATTCATTTTCTGGCAGGCTCTGATGACTACACATCCTTACTGTTATTTGACTCCTTCATTTCTGATGGGTATTCTCTGATTATTAAGAAGTTACAAGCTATTGGTTTGCCTCTGAATTAATTCTATATGCTCACCTACACAGAAGCAATTAAACTAGTTAGGAGCTAGTTAGGAGCTAGTTAGGACTCCTGGAGCTAGATTTTCATAAACTGATGCTGGCAGCTAAGACAACCTGTTCTCCAACTACCTTGCTAATTCCATGTGAGTGTGGAGTTATGACAACATATCTTTGCTTATTAATTAACCCCAATCAGAGGAGAGCCTTGGCAATTGCAAAACATGATGTGTTACCCTCAGTGCTATTGGAGGGGAGATTTAAAAAAATGGAACATTCTAAAAGGTCACTCTTGTGACTTGACTATTGTTGAAACACTTGCCCACTCTTTATTTGAATGTGCTAAACATGACAAAATCAGGTCGAAATATGTGGATTCCATTTTCTCTACATGCTCACAATGACTAGAGTGTTATAAAAATTCCTTATCTTTTGAACAATACTGATGTGTTGTTTTGTGAATCTGTTGCTAATTTTATTCTTGAAATCGTGAATTCGTAAATCTGTGTTTATATTTAAAATTGATTTTTATTGATTTTAACTTGTTTTGTTTGTATTGTATGCAAATAAATTATTTTGTACAACTGTTATCTCTAAACCACTTCTGAATTTTTTTTTGGGATAACCTTGGACCAGTCATTCTCAATCAGCATAAACTATCTCACTGGATTATTCTGAAGGTCAGATGGAAGAGCAGATACCCCAGTGGTAGGATTCAAATAATTTAACAACCAGTTCCAGTGGTGGGATTCAAATAATTTAACAACTGGTTGTTTACAAGCACCATTTTAACAATCGGTTCTGCCGAAGTGGTGCGAACCTGCTGAATCCCACCACTGGATACATTTCACATTCCTTGGGACAAGGAGAAAATAAAATGATATAGCAAATGATTAAAAAAAATGCATGTAAATTGAAGGGAAACCATGTGTCTTCCACCATTCCACTAAGCTTGCTATTACTCAACAAAAACAGTGCATATGGTCACAGGGCCACTTCCAGGATAATTTCTGTCTAATTATTGTGTGGTTGTACCACAGTTCTTATACTTCAGATGACTCACGTTAAAGACCAGTGTTCTCAAGTTGTCACCTTTATATACAGTTTTTGCATACAGGTCTTTAAAAAGGTTTTACTTTGAATCTGATAAACTGACAGCATAGTCAAAAGGTTCAATTCTCACATGGCACATAGTAACCTGCAGAACTGCTGTCGGAAGCTCTGTTCATAACCTGAGTTTGATCCCAGTTTGAAACCAGAAGTCGGTTTCAGTAGCTAGCTGGATTCAGCCTTCAATTCTTTCATGGTCAATAAAATGAGTACCCAGCTTGAGGGTAGACAACTGGGAGAAGGTTGTCTAGACAACTGGGAGAAGGTAAACATAGTCTGTCTAATAAACGTCGTGATGTGATGCCAACGTATGGGTTAGTAATGATGTGGTGCTTGCACAGGGGACTACCTTTACCTAACTGCACAAATAATTGCTCTTTTGAGAATGGGAAACAACACTACATTTCACAGGTTGTGTTGCTCTCAAAAATAGTCTAACACAAAGTTGTGTTTTAAATTAGTAAAACATGCACTACTCAAATCATGCACTACTCAAATTAGTAAAACATGCACTACTCAAATCACAAATTGAACTTTGATGAGTACATAAAGTGACCTACTCTGGGACGCCTAGAAACTTTGCAGTTGGTCTCTATAACAGTGCACAGATGCCAGGTGAGGTGGAGAGATGGTAATGGAACAAGACAAAGTATCAATTCATTAAAAATATTCAGCACTAATTTTAACACTGAAAATGGCAATCCATTTTTAAAAGACACCTAAACAATTCTAAAGCAAATACCAATGTAAAATTGCCCCTTCTTACTTCCCTTTTTACAAACACCATGTGATAGAAATTTAATTCAGACCCTACAAACTATTTGACATAATTGAGACCCATAAATTCTCCAACAACCTCTTCCGCAGTTAAGTAGAAATACAACATTATGGTTTGCAGCTAGGCAAGCTATGCAGCTAGGCAATCTGAAGGAGGCACTGGAAAGTGTCCGAGGTGGTAATGAGTTTGTGGGGAAAAATCTTACAGAATGTCATCTTCTGGTGGATCCTACAGTGGGACCACCTATGGTCAGCTGTGCCACAATAACCTCAAGTCTAGATTGTTGTAATGTTCTTTACATGGGGCTACCCTTGAAAACAATCCAGACCTGTTGCTAGCCATAACACACATATTATGCTTGCACTTAGAATATTTCACTAACTGCCAGTATGGTTTGGGGTTCAATTCTAGGTACTAGTGCTCACCTTTAAAGCCATTCACAGTTTAGACCCCACATGCTTGAAAAACCATCTCCCTTAATATGGCCATTACCACACGGCCACACTTGGGAGGCGCATCGGCATATACGACACCGATGCACCCCCGGGACCGTTCGTACGAATGGAGTCGCGACAGCTCTGGAGTCGCAGGGCAGAGGGGCGTGTCCCCATGCCTGGACAACACGCCGGAAGGTTGGAGGGAAGGCGTTCAAGAAAGGGGGGATGGCGCCTTCCAGCAGCTGCCATTCGCATGGAAGCATTGGAAGCCACTGTTTCCGAAATACCTCATCCAGGGAGCGAGGTTTGGAAACAGCGGCTTCGCACCGCTCGTGCAAACCCCTCCCTAAGGACGCCGTTTTTTGCGTCCCTGGGTCACTGTATTTCGCCTGTGCGGAAACAGCCTAAGAATCCATACAGCAAATTTCTGTAAGGTTATATATTCTCCTCTGATCAGAGCTTGTTGGTTGTTCTTTAGACAGGCAAGTGTGATTAGCATCTCTCTACTCACAGGTCTTTTCTGTGATATAACCTTACAGAAAGTCTGTGGAGGTATTTTGCTTTTATGCAGATAGGTAGGTAATAAAGAAGGCAATAAAGCTGGGTAATAAGAGAGGCTTGCCTATGCTATTTATGTCTGATGTAGATTCTTATTTGAGGTGCTGGTTTAAATTTTAACAAACAATCTTGGCTTCATTTGGAAAAATGGGAAAGGATAGAAATAGTTTAAATAAATAAATGAAAGCATGATGCTTGTCACTCCACAGTGACTTCACAGTGGGGTCTCTTTGTATTTCCTTGTTTTCCCATGAGGAGGTGCCCCACAACTTGCTGTGTGGCTTGCCTGCCCCCACTTCCAGTTCACTCTCCTGTCCAACACAAGATTGAAGATTTTCAGTTTTTTGAGCCCTTTAAACATAATATCAATATTTCTTAAATAGATAAGGTGCAGGCTGGGGATTGAAGGGATTAACAGCCAACATTTCCCTAAAACCCCCAAAAACAATGATAGCAGCTTGAACCATATCAATTTAAGGAATATTAATATTACATTTAGAGGGCTCCAAAAAAAACCAAGTCATTTTCAGTCTTGAACTGGATGGGGGAGTGACCCAGAAGGAGCAAAATCCCAAAGCGAGCGGGGAAACATAAGGATTTTCCTGCTCTTGCTAACTGTGGGGCATCTGGAATCTTTGTCACCACAAGTGGGATTGTGTCAGTTCAGAAATCTCTGCCCTGGAGGAAATTTGCCCTCGCTGTGAGACAGAGAATCAGTGAATAACTGACCCAAGTATTATGCTGCTTCGTATGAGTCTGAAAATTAATAAGTAATTGAAATGTCCAAAGAAGAGCTTGAACCAATAATAAAAACTCTAAAGCTACAGAAAGCAGTCATGTACTTGACAGTTTTGTTAGGGTTGAAAATTAGAGTCCATAATCTATTTAAAATGCCTTGCCATGATAAATTTATGTTTCACAAGTAATACTTCAGATCATCAAATATGCAATGGCTCTCTGCATTCACTCAAAAACAATACTTTAGCCCACCAATTAGTCTCAGTTCTACAGACAACAGAGCATAGTACGCTCGGAAAATATAGTGATGTTTACTATGGCATATAAATGTATTTGGTATTTATAGATCAATCATGATGATTTTACATTCAATACACAAGGTTTCCTCATTAAGTTCAGTGGGTTTGAGCAACACATTACACATACTTATATCCAGTGATGGGATTCAAATAATTTAACAACTGGCTCTGGTGGTGGGATTCAAATAATTTAACAACTGGTTGTTTACAAGCACCATTTTAACAGCCGGTTCTGCCGAAGTGGCGCAAACCTGCTGAATCCCACCACTGCTTATATCACCATAAAACCAAATGCTAACTAGACTAAACACTGCAATCATAGTTCTTGTATGTGAAACCAGGACCAGAAGAAGTAATAATGATTAGAGGCATGCAGTTCAGCACAGTCAAACTCAAAAAAACACTGGGTTTCTTTTCTCCTGAAAAAAACATGGTGGCAATGTAAAGGCAGCCACACAGCAGATCCCAAAATCATGCCATTTTGTGATCATGATTCAGGCTGTCACTTTGGCTTACTGCCATTTTAGTTAAGAAGGCTGGGGGGGACCACCTCTGCCCTCTCCCTCTCATTCCTCACTTCCCTCTCTCCACATCTTACTTACCTGCTAGCTGAGGCCGGCACAGAACCTCCCTGCCACTACCGGATCCAGGCTCTAGGCTCCACATGAAACTCAGAAGTGGTGTGTGGCACAGGCTGCTGCCATCACTGCTTGAGCTCTTCGGGGGAAGGCGGGATACAAATTGAATAAACTAAAGTAAACTATGGGCTCCATGTGGAGCTTGGAGGCAGCTTGTGCCCATTGGAACCAGTGGTGAAGTCCAAATGGGAGGAGATGGGAAAGGGGAGATGGATGGACAGTAAGATTTGGATTTGAGTCTAATTGGCCATATTTTTTCTAGGAATCTAGATACCATGAATATCCAGATTTCAAAAAAAATGTAGGTCAATGGAATATCCTACTGTTTCCAATTATCACTGAATGCATGTTAGTAAGGCTAACCTACCTTTAGCATTTCAAGTCAAATGAAACCTCCTTTTGTGACTAAAGGATATTTAAATAAACCTGCTTTACTGCCAGTAGTGTTTAATGATATATACAGATGAGGCCTGAAGGTACATGGTTGGATCCAGCCAGCTCTGTCACTCAGCAGATTTTTCTTATTATTATAGCCTCCATCTTATATGGCTTTTATTTGTGCACGTCTCATAGCCTTTTTGATGATCAATTTTTTCTCCTTCCTTCACCAGTGGAAAAACTGGCTGGAGACAACCCACAGTTCTCCATAGGACGAGGCACTAATAAACCTCATTAATTAAAAAAGAGATATTAGCTTTTATCTTGTTCTTCAAATTTGTTTCAAGTTTGTTTGTTCAGCAAACTTAAGAACAATTAGAAACAAAGAAATAAACCTTCAATTCTTTGCCAAGGATTGTTTACCACTCCTTAAAGCTGTCGTTGTTCCATTTCCTCATATTTCTGCTGTTTCAAAATATATTTGGTGGTGTCTAAGTAAACTGTTATGTTTCTAGCCCTTGGATTTTCTCTGGCTTTATAAAACCAGTACATAATGAGGTCAAAAACTATATCTAAAGCTCTGCTAGTCTAACTAACTTCTAACTAGTTCCAAGTGTGCCAGTTCCTTGTCTATTTAAACAAAAAAAGAGCTCAAACAATTATATGAAAATACTTGCTCCCTAAATGACATACTATTCCAACATAAAACATCTCAACATGTTTCACAGGAAACCCTGTTATTGTGGATTGCTCAGTTTAGATGAACAGCAGAAGCTCAACTCTTGTAGGCATACCAAAGCATATCCTTCTCATTATGCTGGAGAGAGCTATGAATTCCCATTACTTTTCAGACAAAATATGTTTCCTGCAGCATGCTGAGATAAAATTAATCTCTGCTCTTCAGAGAAGAAATGATATGGGAAGTATGGATTGATATTAAGTGAAGGACCAGATTAGAGCAGGCTTGCAAGTAAACTGACCGAAGTTACTCACCCCAAAACTACTATACTAATTCCCTAAACATAATTCTTAAATTAGATATCTGACCAGTATTGATGAATTGCGAAGGAAATAAAGAACCATCTTCCTCTGGATTAAAAAAAAAAGCTTCCCTACATGGAGATAAATTTTATACATCATGGACAACAAAAATGAATTGTTACTTACTTGTCCGAACTAAAATAGGAAGTCATTCATTATCTAGTCCCAGATGCTTAGGACCACACTATAGGAGGAACCTTTCAATCGTCCAACAGCAGCTCAATAATTCCACAATAGAATACCTAGTGTCAGCAATTACATTCTATTGTCCATCCATCACCAAGTAACAAGAGTAAACATGAGTCATATTTAGGGAATATGATGAATTTCTCCCATCTGAAATTCTCTGTAGATGGTGGTGTTCTAATTACTTGGTCCTACCTGTAGACTGGCACAGATACATTAGCAATACAGATAATTCCAGAATTTGAAGAGATCACTGTACATATACAGTTTGCCATAATTTAGAGGTTGTTTTCCACCACACTCTTTTTTTAATCCCATTCAGGTTACCATTGTGCATAACTGCCTGAAGAAAATTCACTCATTGGTTTGGGAAAGAACTGA
Source organism: Sphaerodactylus townsendi (assembly GCF_021028975.2). Lineage (NCBI taxonomy): Eukaryota > Metazoa > Chordata > Lepidosauria > Squamata > Sphaerodactylidae > Sphaerodactylus > Sphaerodactylus townsendi. The sequence continues at coordinate 41,895,278 of NC_059434.1, read as the reverse complement.
ATGTGATAGATGTATATAAACTTTGGCCGTTTCCGCATGGCCACGCTTGGGGGTGCATCGGCATATACAACGCTGACGCACACCCCCGGGACTGTTCGCACCCCCGGTAGGGGCAGGGAAGATGGCGCAGCGCTGCGCCGTTGCCCAAATGACGTACCTTCCCTATGACCTTCATGAATCATGACCAAAATGCGCCAGAAGGTCTCAGGGAAGGTAAGTTGTTCGGGAAAGGGGGGGATGGCGCCTTCCAGCCGCTGCTGTTCCCACGACAGCAGCTGAAAGCTGCTGTTTGCAGAAAACCTAGCTCGGGGAGCGAGGTTGGGAAACAGTGGCTTTGCGCCGCTGGGGGGGAGCAGGGGCAGCAGTGCTGCAATGCAGCTGTGCCCCCCATGCTGTTCACATGAATGGCGTTTTTGCCGTCCCTAGGGCGCTGTTATTGGCCCGTGCGGAAAGGGCCTTTGAGTCTCTGGAACCAGCAGAAAGGAGCAGCAGTGGACAAGGCAACTGGGCCAGGAAGAGCAGAGTGACTCTGGTGTTCATTTTGGAGGGCTTTTCTCAAAGCCACATCTTTTAAAACAGTGTATTTTTAACAGGGGTTTGCAGGGGTTATCTCTTTTTCTCCTTGTAAGGTTGCTAAGAGCTGAGACTGCTGGAAGTGGGGCTTAACAGGGGTTAACAGAGGTTACTCTTTGTCCTGGGCTGCTAAAGGTGGGGCTCCTGAGGTGAGTCATTCAGTTTTTAGTTCAGTCTCTGGAACCATCAGCGCGCGCCTAGTGGCGCGCGCAATTTCTTTTCTTTTTTAAAAAAATAAGGACACTTCTTGAGGGATAGTAGGTACAGATAGCTCCAAGGGGCACTGACTAAAAGTTTAATATCTAAATATCTAAACAAAATCAGATATGAAGGCAGGAAGCCAGCAGGGGGATGGGGGCTTTCCAGTGTTTTGCACTGAGTGTCACATGTATGACTATCTGCCACTAGGAGAGAAGTCGTGGGTGTGCCCTCGCTGCAATGAGCTCCTGGCACTCAAGGAACGTGTCCGTTCTCTTGAAGCCAAGGTGGCAGACCTGGAGAAGCTGAGAGAGGCAGAGAGGGCAACAAACAAGGCTTTCAGGGACCTAGCATCCGGGTCCCACTCCCAAGGTGACATCTCTTCAGATGTCATGGAGAATGAGAGTCTGGGTGACAGAGGGTGCCAGTCTGAGGTGGGGGAAGATGTTCCCTTAGATGGGACCCCTTCCTTAGCTAGTGATCAGATATCCTCTCGCACTGAGGATACCCCTCGGGGAGGTGGGGGGCTCCTTGTAGTGGGTGATTCGATCATCAGGAACATAGAGAGTTGGGCTTGTGACAGGCGTGATGACCGCATGGTGACTTGCCTGCCTGGTGCGAAGGTTGCGGATGTCACGCTTCGTCTAGATAGGCTGTTAGACAGTGCTGGGGTGGAGTCAGCAGTTGTGGTCCACATTGGTACCAATGACATTGGGAAATGTAGCCGGGAGGTTCTGGAAGCTAAATTTAGGCTGCTAGGAAACAGGTTAAAATCCAGGACCCCCAAGGTGGCATTCTCTGAAATGCTACCTGTTCCACCCGTAGGGTGAGCTAGGCAAGTGGAGATACAGGGTCTCAATGCGTGGATGAGAAGGTGGTGCAAGGCAGAGGGTTTCAGATTTGTCAGGAACTGGGGAACCTTTTGGGATAAGGCAGGCCTGTACAAAAGGGACGGGCTTCATCTTAACCAAAGAGGAACCAGGCTGCTGGCACTCAACATTAAAAAGGTGGCAGAACAGCTTTTAAACTGATCCCTGGGGGAAAGCCGACAGGAGCTGAGGTGACTTCGGTTCGGAATACAGAGTCCATGGGGATGCAGACAGAGAGGGAGGTTTTTCTAAATCAACCACATACAAGTGAGGAGCACAGCAATATGATAAGTGATAGTGTCTACAAAAGGCTAGAGGGCAAAACACATAAATCCCAGGTTAGGGACAGAGACAGAGTATACAGGTGTCTCTATGCTAATAGTAGAAGCATTCAACCTAAAATGGGGGAGCTGGAGTACAGAGTTTTGAAGGAGGACATTGATATAGTGGGCATCACAGAGACATGGTGGAATGAGGAGAACCAGTGGGATGCTGTTATCCCAGGTTACAGGCTCTACAGGAAGGATAGGACAGGGCGTATTGTGGGTGGGGTGGCCCTCTACATCAAAGAGAGCATAGTGTCACATAAAATAGACAATGCAGGGGGAGCTGATTCCTCTACAGAAGCACTGTGGATATCAATACCAGGGGTGAAGCATAGTTTAACAGTAGGAATATATTATCGTCCCCCTGACCAAAGCTCAAGAGGATTCTGAGATGGAAAAGAAATTAGAGAGGCCAACAAAAGCAAATATGTCTTGGTAATGGGCGTTTTTAACTATCCGCATATAAACTGGGAAAATGCATGTTCAGGTCATAGTAAGGAGAGAACATTCCTGGATATGCTAAATGACTGTGGCTTAGAGCAGATGGTTGTAGAACCAACCAGGGGAGATGTGATCCTAGATCTAATTCTATGTGGGACCCAGGACCTGGTGCGGGAAGTCAGTGTTGTTGAGCCGATAGGGAACAGCGACCACAATGCTGTCAGATTCAGTATCTCTGCATGCTTAACAAGTGACAACTACTAATGTAGTTACATTCGCCTTCAGAAAGGGAAATTTCTCAAAGATGAGGGGATAGTGTAGGGAAGCTGAAAGGGAAAATCAAGAGAGTCAAAAATGTCCAAGATGCTTGGAGGTTATTTAAAAACACAGTCTTAAAAGCTCAGCTGGAATGTGTTCCACAGGTTAGGAAAGGCAGCGCCCAGTCCAAAAGAAAGCCACCATGGTTAACAAGGGACGTTGAGGAAATTATTAGGAAAAAAAGATGTCTTTTAGAAAATGGAAGTCCAACTTAACTGATGAAGAATACCAGACAGAACACAAATGGTGGCAAAAGAGTAGCAAGTTAGCTGTAAGGGAGGCAAAAAAGGATTATGAGGAACGCATGGCTGCGAACATCAAGACTAGCAACAAACAGTTCTTCGAGTACATCAAAAGCAGGAAGCCAGCAAGGGAAGCGGTAGGCCCGTTAGATGACAAAGGAACAAAGGGTGTGCTAAAAGATGACAGGGTGATTGCAGAAAAGCTGAATGAATTCTTTGCATCTGTCTTCACCCAAGAGGAGGTGAGGAAAATTCCTGCACCTGAACCAAGCTTCTTAGGAGGCTTAACCGAGGAACTAATGAAGATAGTGGTAGACAAGGAAGAAGTTCTGGCAGCCATTGATAAACTAAATGCTACCAAATCCCCTGGCCCAGATTGCATTCACCCAAGAGTTCTTAAAGAGCTCAAGCATGAAATTGCTGATGTTCTCACTTTAATATGCAACTTATCCTTGAAATCAGGCTCCATCCCTGAAGACTGGAAGATGGCCAATGTCACACCAATCTTTAAGAAAGGAACTAGGGGGGACCCGGGAAATTACAGGCCAGTCAGTTTGACATCTGTTCCTGGTAAATTAGTAGAATCTGTCATTAAAGATAAAATTATAAAACATGTAGAAAAGCAAGACCTGCTGAGAAAGAGTCAGGATGGCTTTTGCAGAGGCAAATCCTGTCTTACAAACTTACTAGAATTCTTTGAGGATGTAAACAGGCATGTGGATAAGGGGGAACCAGTGGACATTGTCTACTTGGATTTCCAAAAGGCTTTTGACAAAGTTCCTCACCAGAGACTATTGAGAAAACTCAGCAATGAAGGAATAAGAGGGGAAGTCCTCCTATGGATTAAAAACTGGTTGAGAAACAGGAAGCAAAGAGTGGGTGTAAATGGGAAATTCTCACAATGGAGAGATGTAGGGAGTGGTGTCCCCCAAGGATCCGTATTGGGACCAGTGCTCTTTAACCTATTCATAAATGACCTGGAAGTAGGGGTGGGTAGCGTGGTGGCCAAGTTTGCAGATGATACCAAATTATGTAGGGTGGTGAGAACCACAAAGGATTGCGAGGAGCTCCAAGCAGACCTTGATAAATTAGGTGAGTGGGCTAAGAAATGGCAAATGCAGTTCAATGTAGCAAAATGCAAAGTGATGCACATAGGGGCAAAAAAATCCAAACTTCACATACACGCTACAGGGGTCAGTGCTATCAGTCACAGACCAGGAAAGGGATTTGGGCGTTTTAGTTGATAGTTCCATGGGAATGTCAACTCAATGTATGGCAGCTGTGAAAAAGGCAAACTCTATGCTGGGGATAATTAGGAAAGGAATTGAGAATAAAACTGCAAAGATTGTCATGCCCTTATATAAAGCCGTGGTGCGACGGCACTTGGAGTACTGTGTTCAGTTCTGGTCGCCACATCTCAAAAAGGATATTGAAGAGATAGAAAAAGTGCAGAGAAGGGCAACAAGGATGATTGAGGGACTGGAGCACCTTCCTTATGAGGAAAGGCTGCAGCGTTTGGGACTCTTTAGTTTGGAGAGGAGACGTCTGAGGGGGGATATGATTGAAGTCTATAAAATTATGCATGGGGTAGAAAATGTTGACAGAGAGAAATTTTTCTCTCTTTCTCACAATACTAGAACCAGGGGGCATTCATTGAAAATGCTGGGGGGAAGAATTAGAACTAATAAAAGGAAACACTTCTTCATGCAACGTGTGATTGGTGTTTGGAATATGCTGCCACAGGAGGTGGTGATGGCCACTAACCTGGATAGCTTTAAAAGGGGCTTGGACAGATTTATGGAGGAGAAGTCGATTTATGGCTACCAATCTTGATCCTCTTTGATCTGAGATTGCAAATGCCTTAACAGTCCAGGTGCTCGGGAGCAACAGCCGCAGAAGGCCATTGCTTTCACATCCTACATGTGAACTCCCAAAGGCACCTGGTGGGCCACTGCGAGTAGCAGAGAGCTGGACTAGATGGACTCTGGTCTGATCCAGCTGGCTTGTTCTTATGTTCTTATGTTCTTATGACACATTTTCTAACGTAACGCCCACATAAAACCTTTTGGCACAAAAGTTTCCTAAAAAATTCTACAAATAGATGGTGAGATGGACCCCCACACCTTCCTATTATCACCAAGGCAGGGAAACCACTTTCTGACCCGTCTCTTCAGATTTTCTTGCCTTTTTCCAGTCAAGGACAGAGTGGCTTCAGATTCTGTAGCATATGATATAACAAAAGCACTTTCCCTCAGCCCTGATAAGCTCCCCAGAAGGTGGAGGGTGGTTTCTAGATGGACCCCTTTATAAGGCACACAAAGTAATACTGAGGCAGATTTCAAACTTAAAAAAAATAAAAGATTTATTTAACAAAGTGGAGATGTAAATAGGAAATAAATAACTTGAAGGCAGGAATAGAGGCAGAAGAAATATATATTTACATACAAAGAGCTTTGGCAGAGAATCCGTTTTTGTTTTTTTCAGGCACAGGCTTAACATGTTTGTGCAGTTTAAATGATCTTAGATAGTGTAAAGATGTTTCCTAGATGGTACAGTTACTTCAAGTTGTTCTGGCTAGTGGATTATACACACTGGGTCCTATCAGGCTTGGTACAATACTCAGTACCCCCACACAGCCCTCACAGTTATAAAAAAACTAAAACATAAATCAATATCTTGAGGAAAATAAAGTAAAATCCAGTGCTCCAGACTAACTGGTCTTAGGGATTCTTCTTCCCTCTTCCTGGAAGATCTATCCCTTCTTGGTTATATCTACGGCCCCTTAGCCTAGGTCCCTTAATAACTCCACCACCAGTACACCAGTCTGTGTATTATTTGCTTCCACAAACAACTCACAGGGCTGTCACCAGTAGAGCAAGCCAAATATTCACACTCTGACTGCCACTACTCTCCTTAGAGATGTTATGTTCACACAGCAAATTCAGACAGCTGTTCACACAAGGAATTTCAAAATCCAAAAGCTCTTCATATTGTTCTTCACAGGGAGATATGCTCCTCCCTCTCTGTGACATCAAATACTTCACCAAATTAAAGTGCAGGGTAACTACAACCAGTCAGGTAGCTTCACTGTTCTTAAAGCCTTCAATTCCTCACTCTGAATATAAACAATAATGCCTCTGACAGACATGTACTTATAAATTAACTTTTTCTTTGCAGTCCATCACAGCTGGAAATATCCATAGCAATATTAATGGCTGGTATTTTAAGACTCCTGGGACTGCTTTTCTTCTGTTTTATAAGTTTTCAGGGTAATGAGAGGAAGGGGAAAGGGAGGCAGCTGTTCCAGGCAAAGGGATCATATTTTAGGAAGAGTACAGCGCCAAAAATGTCATTATTGCCACTATCATAAAGAAAACACGCACAAGTATAATTGGGACAGGAGATATTAAGAAAGTATAAAAGTTTCTCAATTTAAAACAAGAACAGGTGGATAACTGAATATGCATGTTGTACTGCTATTGCGTTTTTTCTTTACAAGGATGGAAGGGAACAGGAGCACCAGTGGTGAAGGGCTCTTAGTTCTTTTAGGCTTGCCACACTGACCCTAGATGCTACTCAGATTCTCTGGTTTGATGTTGGTTTTGATGAGTTGATTGGTTTTGTATGCATTTGGAAGCTTCTGGCCCATGGTTGCTTTTATCCTTTAGGTTATTGGCTTATTTGAATCCTTCCACCCCTCATCCCTGCTATGAAATTTACTTGCTCAGTTTCATTACTATCATAGATTGTAGGAAACAAAACAGACAGGTGGGATAGCTGGGGCAATTTGTTCAGGGTCATGTAGAATTGGACTCTTCAGTACAGTTTGCTTGAAACATGAAGGGGTTTTTTTTGGTGGACTGGCATCATTAGGTTTCTTGTAATTCTGATGTCATCTAGTCAAAAAAAAGTTATTTGAATCCCTGAAAAAAAATTCCATAGGGAATAACAGAGCCTAAATAATTCTGGATTTTTTAAAAGTTAGGCCCAAAACTGTATCAGAGGACTCTAATACACCCCAAATACCAATAGTTCAACCCTTTCTGAACTCAGAAAGATAGGAACCAAAAAAAGTGTGTATCCCAAGGACTAACAATATTATTAGCAATAGTCTAAGAACCAGTGTTTTTCAACTATGTTTTCATTATTTGAGTAGGGAAATGAATATAGACAAAATCTGACACATACTGGAGTACCTGTCATACAAGCGATGCTAAATGCTGACATTCTGGTGCCAAAAATGCATTCTAAAATCAGTGTTAACTTGTATATGCATAATAGCTGGGCATAAAAGAGCACTTTTATAAGAAAATTAGTTAGTCCTGATCATCCCTCACTAACATAATGAAACATGATGCATTTTGCTCTAATTCCCAAGTGCAGTTCAATCTTTATAATTTTCTGTAAACTGATACAAGTAAATGACTTAAGGCCCAGCGTTCTCATATTTCATTTTACATAGACATTGTAATGAGTTTCAAGGCTGCAACATAGTCATAGAAAACCTTCCCTATCTCTGCTATATCCCTCACTGTTCCAGTTTGTAAGTTTTTGAGAGCAGGGATCTGTTATAAAATTTAGCACTAAATACTCTGTGGGAGCTAAATTATTGTCATTATCACTATTATGTTTCTAACACAAGGGTACCAGGGGGTATCTTTTACTGTTGCTGTTCAAAGATTAACCTCTTTACATTCTATAGATTGTTTGGCAGAAAGAAAGGAATAGGCTATAAGGTTGGATCCAACTAACTTCTATGTTTGTGAAAAAAGAAGATGTAGTACCACCTGACTATCCAACAAGGATTTGCTGGGGATCATGGACACTGCATGTACAAAAGCCAATATGGGATAGGGCTACAGTAAGAAGGAGAATTGGGCAAGATGGAGTGAAAAAGTTGGTCAGATACAATCTATAATTATTCTCTGTTCCAAGAAAACTGGTTAGGACAAACTTTGTGTAGTCACAACAGATATTTCATGTCCTATTATGACTCATTTTCTGCCATCAATGAATCAACTACAGAAGACTGTAATCTATCATGGTGATACCCATGCTGAATTCCTACAAGAATGTGCATTACAATAGGCAGCTCAAAAGTTTCAGCTGCTGCTAAATCAATGTGTTCAGTTATTTCCAATTAATCACTCAAAAGGCTCAAACTGCATCAGTCTGTTGCCAACCCATTTTAGACACAAGTACCAATTGCTAAGAAAAGAATAGATGGAAATATGAGTGAGATGTTGATGGAGTCATGTGGATAGTAAGAAAACACAGAGCCCTTAAACTGTATTATGCTCTGCAGCCAGTAGAATTGTGAAGGGAAATTGATTTTGGAAAACTGCAAAAGCAAACCTAGGACACACAAACATGGCAATAATATCCCAAATAAAGCTGTCATATAGCAATATCTCAGCACCAGAGAAAGCATACTGTATCTTCTGTCTGCCAAAACAAAATTCAAACAGCCCACATCTAGTCCGGAGGCTGCATGAATAGCTCGTGCAAACACCAATGTGCATGTGGATCTGAATCAGTGTTGTAGTGCTCATCCAGAAATTGACTCGATGGCTATATCTAGGGCACCATGTGTTATGTATCTGAAGCCCCTTCCGCACATGTAACCTCAGCTTGTGGGTTCTGTGGGGCAGTACTTGGAAGGAGTTGCAAAGAACCAAATTTAAACAAAACAGTTTACTTTACTTAACAAATAACACTTTTAAAACATTTAACATTTACACTTTGCAGTCCTGTTAAGTTTGCATTTTCAAGTCCTTATTTACAGTCTACTGATATTGCCAAGTCCAATTCTTCTTTGCTGGTGGTTGGTTTTGAAGACTTCTGAGGCTTGGTGAATGGGCTTCAAGATGATGAAGGTTCCCAGAAAACTCTCACCATTTACATACACAAAAACCCTGAAACAATAAATTCTAACATTTACAATATAGCAAAAAAATAAACTCCCTTCCCACTAGTTCCCCACAACATTGCAGTTACCTTAAACAAGGTGTTAAGGGCTTAATAAAATCAATCAAGGTCCCAGCCTGGTAGTCTCACTTCCTCCAACCTCATGAGTTCTGCAGCATTCTACTTCATTTCAGACTCCACCCCTTTCTGGGTCATCCCATTCTGACACAGGGGTTACACACACGCAAAATAATGCTTTTTCAAACCACTTTTGCAACTGTTTGTAAGTGGATTTTGCTATTCCGCACAGCTTCAAAGAGCACTGAAAGCAGTTTGAAAGTGCATTATTCTGTATGTGCGGAATGAGCCTGACTGTTTACTGAACTGTATTGTTGGAAGCTAGCTTGAACCTGTATGGGAAAGGGCAGCCTATAAATCAAATTGTAAATAAATAAAGTAGCCTAAATAAAATAAAATAAAATAAATGTAAATAAAATAAAACAGTCTTTTCCCCATAAGCTTTATGGTAGTGCTGAGATTTGATTCCACACCTCCTCTATCCTAACCCCACATTTTAGCCACTATAACATATTGTAAGCTCTCTTTAACATCCCTTTGAGACCTCTAAGGAATGTTAAAGCTCAAGAAAAGAAAGTACACATAGATTGGCTTTTTAATCTGTTGACAAAACTGAATGCCCTGTCCAAACTATTCCCAGAAGCAATTAAAAATATTATTTTTGCCTGTTGCCTATTGATCAAAACAGTTCTGTTCTACCATGAAGCCAACCTCTTGGAAGAAACAAATCCAAATTTAGAAGTACTCAGTACAACTGACCTACTTGTGTTTTATTAGGAACAGACATAGATTCCCAAAAGATACTCTGGCATTCTTGGTGCACTCATATGTCATGACATTTTAGAAGAATTGTCTTCTGAACTTAAGTGTGATGTCTAAACTTTGCAAAGAAAACATTTTGAAAAACCAACTGCCAAACTTGGATTTTTTTCAAAAAAAAGTTATAGTATTTTCCCAACAGATAATAAATTCTACAATAATGAATTTTGTTTCTTTTTTTAAAAAGCATTTCATAATATATCTATCTTTAACATATGATTTTAGAATCATATATTGATTTTGTAGTTTTTATAGATCCTAATACCACCACATTATAGACTATTGAATCCTTAGCTTCCGTCCTTATTGTTAGAGGATATATTAAAAATCAGGACTGTGCAATGTGGCTTAACATTTGAAAGTCAAACAACAATTTAAAAAGACATTAATAAGGAATTAGGCTAAGTGTGTATGTACATGAAATAATATCTGTAGGTGTCATATTGCTGTAACATTTATCAAGATGAAAAAAGCTGCTATACATCTTCTAACTCAAACTGTATTTGCATAATCATTTAAGGGCTCCCCGTCTATCTTGTGTGCTATCCCTGCATGCATATCTCCATCCCAATACCCTGACATTCAATAATGGATAAGTGAACAACATCACAAAGTTGAACGTAGGCATGCAAGCTCTGGGTTTGGAAATACCTGGAGATATGGGTGGGGGGTAGACACTGGGCAGAGTGGAGTTTGGTGGGAGGAGGGACTTCAGTACAGTATAATGCCATAGAGCATGGCTTAGTGGTTAAGAGGAGGTGCACTCTAATCTAGGCTGATTCCGCATGGGCCAAAAACAGCGGTGTGAAAATGGTGTGAAAATGATGTAAAAGGGTTTAAAACGGTGTAAAAGGGTTTATACCGTTTTCACACTGCTGTTTTTGGCCCATACGGAATCATCCCTAGAGAACCGGATTTGATTCTCCGCTCTGCCTCTTGAGTTGTGGAGGCTTATCTGGTGAACCAGATTAGCTTGTGAACTCCAACGCATGCCAGCTGGGTGACCTTGGGCTAGTCACAGCTCTTCAGAGCTCTCTTAGCCCCACCAACCTCACAGGGTGTTCGTTGTGAGGGGGGAAGATAAAGGAGATTGTAAGCCCCTTTGAGTCTCCTTGCAGGAGAGAAAGGGGGGATACAAATCTTCATTCCAAGTATTTTATTATTTATTTATTCATTCATTTTTGTCAAATTTTTATCCTGCGCTATCCAGAAAGGCTCAGGGTGGGTTACAACAATTAGACACAATAAAACATTTAAATGCAGCAATAATATTAAAATTATAAAAATTATAAAAATAACAAATGATATATAAAGCAGCCCATTTCTCCATGGGGAACTTATTGTAGATGTCTGTAGATCAACTGTACTAGGTAACACCTGGATGATAGCAATCCTAGTTGGAATCCAGCCATGGTATTGAATGCAACATTGCTGTTCTGTTCATGGGAAGGATGTTCAATTCACACAAACAGTCCTTCCATGAGCACAGGAGCTCTTTTAGATAAACGAACAATATGGTTGCCATATTGTCTGGCAACCTGACATTAGCTGGATTCAAGTCTTTCCACACAATGCTTGGAATCATTGCAGACATCCTCTTTTCCACACTCCTCCACAGTTCAGTTAATGTGATTATTCTTGATGAACAACTATATAGAAATTTAGTTTGCTGTATAAACAACTATTTGGTTCTTTGTATTAGGTATACATGTCAAAAACATGAAAAGATCCCTTTCTGTATGAATCTGATAGCTTTAACAAGGAAAAAATAATTGTAACAAATTATCTTTTTTATTTTTTAATGTTTGGACATATTCAACAACAAAACTTTGAACCTGGTATCATATATTTGGCCATTTCAACTAACATCTGCATAGTTCCCTTAGTAAAGCACAATTTGGGCCAGATTACAAGTTTTTGTTTTACAAAGTTCCAATATTTTACTAAGACCAATACATTCTCTTGCATTTCTTCTTATTTGGGATTAATATGGATCAGTTAAAAAGAATGAACAAAATGTTAACTGCTTTATTCCAATCCTGGGTATATTTAAACCAGGAATTATGCTCCATTGCCCTGATCACAATGGACTGATCTCATCAGATCTCAGAAGCTCAACAGGGTCAGTCCTTTGATAAGAGTCTGCTAAGAAAGTCAGGGTGGCTACACAGAGGAAGGCTATAGCACCTCTATAGCACCTCCATACCACCTCTATATCTTGCCTGGAAAACCCAATGGGATCACCATAAATTGGCTGTTACTTTGTACCATCAAGCTTCATTAAAATCACTGGTGAAAAACGCTATTGCCATCCCAAGGTAGGGGTGTGTGCTTGGATATTTCTCAACTGAAATTATACACATAATTTACCATTTCATTGCAGCTCAGGAATATCTGAAACAGAAAAAAAATTATTCCCAAATTGATGGGATTCCTAAAATTTATTATTTCACCTTCTATGGGAATCAGTAGGAGATGGACATGACATTTGAATCCAGATGCCATATCGGCTGCCACTGTTTTCAATGGACACTAGACCTATCGATTGGAGCCCAAATGCCAGGTCAACTACCCATTGAAAAAAGTGGCAGTAGACTGGAACTCAGGAGTTTGGCTATCAGGTCTACTCACCAACTGAAAACACTGGTAGGCAGTTTCTGCACAGCAGCAGGAAATGGCTCTCCACCGGCATAATTCATGCTGGTGGACACATGAGACCATTTGCATGGTCTTGTATGGGCAGCGCTGAGGCTGCTGCAACCTGCATAGGCAGCTCATACTATTCACCTACCTCTCCTCCCTGTGCAGCTCTGGATGGCTGGAGGGACACACCCATGCTGCCCTCCAACCTCCAGGGGTCAGAGGGCAGTGTAGGCGTGTCCCTCCAGCCATCCAGGGAGGAGAGGTAGGTGACTGGGAAACCAGAGGGGCCAAAAGCAGCACTCTCCCAACAGTGTGCTTTGTACTGCGCCAGTGGGAAGACACCGCTTTTGAAAAACCTCGCTTATGGAGGCAAGCACGGTGCTACTGCAAACCAGCTGGGAGAACAGCGCTCCAGGGATGATGTTTTTACCATCCTTAGGGTGCTGTTTTCAGCCCGTGCGGAAACAGCCATAGAGTCTGGAAGAGGCCAGGTATACCAGTACCAGATATTCTCAAACCAAAAAATATTAACCCAAAATGGATTCCTGAAACATTATCAATATTCATGAATGTGGAAATAGTGGTCATCATTCAATTTTTGAAATATCATAATGAAACTAAAATTGATTTTTTAAAAATGCACCCCCTCACTATTGGGATAGCCTTAAGATTCTGCCCCTGCTTTGAGAGGCATTTTACTTAACAAGCTCACAGAATGGGACAGGTTTGGAAAATTAACAGTTTCACTATGTAACAACAATTGCTTTCAAAAATGCACATAATAGCTAGTGAACAACTAAATACCAGTAACATATTTTATTTTCCCTTGCAGGTAAATGAAAAATGAGATAAATGTTTACAAAATATAAACTTTCAAAGGTGTTTTTCTTGTTTTGACAAATTGTTTGCAGTAACAAAGCTTTTTGAAAAGCATTTGTGTTGAAAGATTATAAGTTCTATTTGCTGTGCAAAAACAGATGCTGCTTCCTTGATGAAAAAATAGGAAAACATCATCTTAGCATCACATTAACAGAGCTGTGCATAAATGTAGTTGACATTCTTGGTTCAAAGGTTTTTTTTCTGGATTAAAACAATATATTTTCTGCTTCTTCCTATATTTCCTGAATAGATGGAATACCAAAGGGTTTTTTTTCTTCCAAAAATATTGAGTACAAGAGAAAAATATTCTGATGTATTTTGGCTGTTTTTCATTTCTGTACCACCTTTCTGCTCACGAGGAGCCCTCAGGCAGTGTTTGTGCTCAGTGAGAATTTAAAAATCAATCTAGCCTTGCCAAAGACATTTGTGTTGCACTTCTCTTAAATTGGAATAATATCAGAGTAAATATTATATGGCACAGCAATTTAATGAGACAGTGACAGTACAATGATATCCCACGGAGACCTAGATATTTAATCATCTATAATTTAATTATTTATTATGCCTATTTTCAGGCCATTTCTACATAGCACAATTATAACGGGTTACAGTTGGCATCTTACAATCTGGGTCTATTTTATCCTGGTTTCTCCCATCACATGGCTGCCCATTTCTGTGAAGGAATTGAGTGAAGACTGGGAGGAAATACTGCAGTTTGTTTTGCATGAGCCTGGGTCTTTTGTATTTACACTGCGAGTGTATTCGTGCATGTGCAAACTGTCCTGCATTCTGATTGGCTGTTGTTTTTGAATAAACACCTCTGCCCGTCTTTTGAATTTGAATTGCTGGCACCTGCTTTTATACCTGCTCTGCGATTTTTGGGTAGAAGCACGTTTTGTCAGCCGGGAGATTCTCTGTTGAACCTATTGAATATGGATCCAGATGTGGCACTGTTGCTGGGTGTGTTTATGGCACTGGGGGCACACCTCCTCAACCTCATGCAAGGTGCCCTCACTGCATGTGCTGACTACCGGGAAGAGATGACCAGAACATCTCTTCAGTCTGCTGCAATAGGAGATATCGCAGGTGGGCATGCAATCACCCCCTGTCGACACCCCCCCGCCTCGCGCCCTTTGCTACTGGGTTTATCCACACAGGAGCAAGAGCTGGTGGCACACCTATGTCATGGCTTGTTGGGATGATAAGAAATGGCTGAGAAACTTCTGCAGAAATGCAACCACATAATCACAAAGTCTGCTTTTTGTTCCCACTAACTTACCAGACCCAAAATGTCTAAACTGAAGGAGATGGTCCATATATATGTGTGTAGCCACTGTATATTGTAGTGGTTGCAGTGTGTGTGTGTGTGTGTGTGTGTGTGTGTGTGTGCGTTTGTGTAACTCAAAAATGAAGATCAGACTACATGCAATTAAGACAGTTACAAGAGGAATTAGCATCAGAACTCTAGGAAATCCTAATCAAATGCAATATTATATGCTCTTCTGGAAATCATCACCTTTCTGGTTGTGGTGATTAACAACCAGAGCTGTGCTCAGTGGTAGAGCATCTGCTGTGTACAGCAGGTAAAACTGATTTTCTCCCAGTCATGGATCACTTGGTCTTTTAAGTTTTTTTAAAGATATCTAGATTCCACTTTTCTTTACAATGCAGACTAAAAACAACTTACAATATTCTCCTTTTCATTTTATTGTCACAGCAATATTGCCAGATAAGAGTGAGTGATCCAAGATCACCTATCAAACTTTCATGGCACGGTGAATATCTGAATCTGGGTGTCCAAATGAAAGTACAGCACTTTAACCGCTACAATACAATGGCTCTACATCCCAGGAGAGAAGGAAAACTACAATTTACATAGGTATGTATGAAACTGTACATGTGCAAATTGCAGCAGATCCAGACAGTCAGGAAGCTATTAACATTGATCAGACAAAGGAAACCAAATGATAAAGACTGGTTTTTGTTATTGTTTTTAATGGAGTAAATATATGACACACCAGTTTTCTTTGAATTATTTGCTGACATAGTACAGTAGGGCAGTGGTGAGATTCAAACATTTTAGTAACAGGTTCCGATGGTGGTGGGATTCAAACAGTGGTGTAGTGCCAATAGGGCTGGGCGGGGCATGATGAGGGTGTGGCCAGGCATTTTGGGGGCGGGGCATTCTTGGGCAGGGCTGTGGCAAGGACGCAGGGCGCGTGCGCCCCAGGTGCAGTTCCCCTTTACCCCGCCTCTAGATTCAAATAATGACTGTTTAAAGTATTAAAAAGCAATATACAGAAAGGTAGTGTATTATTTCTTTTTTATATAATTATATTGATTGATTTTAAATAATAACATAAGTAAGGAGAGAAACCAAAAACTGTTTACAATTGTTAACATATTACAAAAATATCTAATTGTCTATCTCTCTCAACCCCCTCCCACTAAAACATCCTATATTGCCTTTTTCCTTCCCATATTTCCCTCCCTCCCTACTTTCTACTTCCCCTTCAGATTCCTATGACTACTTTATCTATTCCACTTGAAAGAAAACTAACAGAGGGAGAGATCCAAAATCCTTAATCTAAAAGTATAGTCTTTCCGATATAAATTTCAAGGGAAAAAAGGAAAATGAAAAATCTTTACCTATAATACTTTCCCAACCTTTATACCAATGAACAAAAAAAAATAGAATTACTATATATTGTATTATTTCATACAGTTCATACACACGTGGGGGGGTGCCATGGGGGGCAGGAGGGCCACAGGGGACCCTGGGGAGCGATTTTGCATCTCCTACTTGACGAGATTTGTTGTACCCAGGGACAGAGATTACCCCCTTGTCCCTAGTGGAGTTAATAATTAATAACCGGATCTCCGAACTGAGAAAATTTTAGTAACCCGTTCTACCGAATAGAGTGCAGGATTCCAGAGCTTTGGCATCCCACCCTTCCTTTGTAGGTGGAGGGGCACCCTTAATCTAACTTAAAAATTGAATTGGCACCCTGCCTGGTAATAACTAAGGTACTTTAATTAAATCTTCTTAAACATATAATTATTACCAACAATCACATTACTGGGTCCCTCGAAAAAGCAAGTGTCTATGAATAGGCAAAAAATAATAGGAGAGTCATACTGTAGAGCCACTGTTGTCCCAATTCCCACCCATGTAAATTTTTAGGGAAAAATCATTCATGACAGTATACAGCAGGTTAACTGAAAGACATCAACCTTTTCCAGTTGTTAAAGCCTACTGCATATAATATACAGAAGGATACTTCCAATTTTATATAACAAAAAATCGTGGATTTTCATGACATTCTAAAATACACTTTTATTTTCATTTTCAATTTCTATACCTGCTTTTGCTGAGAAGGAGTCCCAAGGCAATGCTTGTGCTTGCTGAGTATTTAGAAATCGATCAAGACTTACTGAAGAGTCACAGTGGCTTTCTCCATCGACTGAAGCAGATGAACCAATTTTATGAGCACAGCTTTTGTTATTGTACAACTTCTAATGAGACAACCTACACTCAGAATTGGAATTCAAAGAAGTGAATATTGTTCCTATAGAGACAAATTCCTATAGAGGTGCCATAATTTTTTTCTGAATAAATTTTCCAACTAAAATCTAAAATGCACACCAACTTTATTTGGTGTGAAATTAACCTTTGGTGAATAATTCGACCTGGTGAATTGAATTTTAAATTGGAATTTCTAAAATTACTTCATCTCCACTGAATTGACATTGTCCCAGATACAAATAGAGCTGTAAGCAGAAGCACAAAGAATTCAAGAATGTAGAATCCGAAAGGGGGTACTGCCTTACCAGAAGAATAGCAGACTTTATCCTATAGGTCAGAACCCAGATTCTCACACTCTGGGTCGCAAGTCTCAGCATAAAGCTATATTTTGGGTATGCTTTTTGCGGGGAGGGGCTGCTGCCTTCTGCATCTATCATCACAAATACTAAGAGCAACTCTGGGCAGTGGGGTGGATTCCTTTTTAACACAGACAGGTTCACAGATTGGATCTGTATCCTATAATGCAACCTATATCATGTGGCTTCCTGCCATTTGTTTGCACTAGGCTGGGCCCCCTGCTATCACCTGAGGCTTAATAGTCAGCTCAGGAAAGTCTGAAGATTACTAAACTAGACACTGTTTCATGCCACCACAGAAATCTTTTTAAAAGTCTACCTAAGCCAAATGGCCAGCATCATATTTATATGCTAGTATAAGTACATTCAAGAAAAGACCAATTCCCTATTAGAAAAATGAAACCAACGCTACAGAGTCCCCGGAAAACTCATTTATGCTGTGCAACCAATTACTAAGACTATGCAGAAAACCTGAAACTGAAAGGGAACCCAACTGGAACTAGATGCAAGGACTCAGAATGTGATGTACGTTCATCCTGTTCAATACACTGTTCCTGAAACAGGCATCAGATAGAGGGCTATAATCCATATCCCTTCTCAAGTGGCTATGCAATTCACTTTATGAGGAATGATAAACTGTGGGAAGAATACTGCTCTTGCTGCTGCCAGAATTATATTCAGACCATCACATAGACCATTAAATGTCATGCTTCCATTAGAAAAACTATTACAAGTACTGCTGAGCAAGCATTCTATTTCTTACAGGCTGCCCAATGATTTTAGCCTACAACAGTGTGGATAATCTAAACTGCCACTAATTGAGCCAAAGTAGGTTTTTTTAAGGAGAGTTTTTCCCTGCCATTTTTCATTGCATTGAACTATGCTCATGTCAGAAAGTTCACTCTGCTTGCCATGCTGCTTCTACAATTACAGCGAAACAAAAATATGCACAAATATTCTCCTACCAACAGCTGGAACTTATGCTAATAATGCAGCTTTGTTGCCTAGATAAAATGAAAATCTCCCAGTATGGACCCAAAGTCATGCTGGGTCAAAAAAGTAAAGTTACCCACAGAAGTTCTCTCTCTCTGGCCCTTTCTGCACTGCAGTGGTACAGGGGTGTGTCAGCATAAACAATGCCGACGCACTCTCCTGGGACCGTTCGCATGGACGGTCCAAGGAGGGCGGCAGGCGGCGGTGCAGCCTTTGCACAGGCTGCGCCGTCGCCGAACGCCTACCTTGTCTCCTGGCTTCCAGCTTGTTGCAGAAGCCAGGGGACACACCCCCGCAGCCTGGAGCGATGGCTCTGGAGTCGCAGGCCAGGGAGGCGTGTCCCCTGGCCTCTGCAACAAGCTGGAAGCCAGGAGACAAGGTAGGCGTTCGGGAAAGGGGGGGAAATTGCGCCTTCCAGCCGCTACCGTTCGCACGGCAGAGTTTGGAAGCCGCTGTTTCTGAAATACCTTGCTCAGGGAGTGAGGTTCGCACAGCTCGGGGGTTGCGAGGCCGCCGCCGCTGCGATGCGGCGGCAGTGGCTGTGTGAACCCCTCCCCAGGGACGCTGTTTTTAGCGTCCCTGGGTCACTGTATTCCACCCGTGCGGAAACAGCCCCCCCCCTCTCTCTCTCTCTCTCTCTCTCTCTCTCACACACACACACACACACACACACGCGCACGCACGCGCGCACACACACATGCACACACACACCACACAACTCAGATGTGCAGGGAAGAAGGCATGAAATACTTAAAACTCTATCAGGCTGGTTTCGGTGAGAAGAGAACTCCAAAGTCAATACCAGTTCCAGGATCAGCAGTGGGCAAAATGGGGCAGATGGTAACGCTCACCACTGCTGTGAAAGAACTGGGTCTTTTTTCTGACATTGCAAACTTCATACTACAATATAGTGGAAAATAGCAACGTTATTATTTTATAGTGAAGGATGCTAATCTTCCATCAACATACCAAGGAACAGTTTGCTCACTCTATTCACACAAATTCCCCCTGTTTGTTAACAGCAAATCAGTGGGCAAGAAGAAGTGGGCAAGAATAATTCTTTGGAACTACAATTTTCCCAGGATAAAATACAGCAGCAGGTAACAGTGTATCACACCCTGAGCTACTTACAGAAAGGGTGGCATAAAATCATACTTTATTAACTAAAGCTAGATGTGCTTAGCTAATACCACCCATTGGACAGTACTTCTGCCCAATGTATCTGTCAACAGAAAATACATATAAAATATAGGAAGCTAGAGGAGTATAATGGATAGTATTGGCACTGAATATAGGGGAGGCTGATTCAAATCTGTAGCATGTTATTGTATTTACTGGGTACCTTTTGAAAAACCACTGTGTTTCAGTTCAACATATCACACAGGATTCCTGTGAAATTAATTATAATAACAAATGTACATTCTGCATTAAGTGATAAAGAACGTATTCACTTTATCTCCACTACACAGTGAATGCAAACTTCTGGCAACATCTGCTTTTCACTTAAAAACTTCTGTAGTTCCTCTGAAGACACAGTTGCAAATGTCAACAAAGATATTCTATTTAGAATTAATACATTCTTTCTTCTCTCAGAAATTCAGAAATGTAGAAAACCAATTAAAATCAACAAGTTTTTATAAACCCACATAAAAAGCCACTGATAAAACATCAAAACATTTTAGTCTACCTTACTCCCTCTGGTATTTCTTTTACTAATAATGTTTCAGATAGTATGAAGCAGTCTTTGGAGCAGAACTTTCCATTCAGTGCAAATCAAAGATTTTAGATTTTAAAAAAAGACAGCAATGCAAAATACACAATGTAGTATATGCCACAAGCCAGTGAAATGGAGATCCATTTCTCAAACTGGGCTTTAGAGAGCCTGAGAGACTGCAAAGATACTCCAGGAGTTCACAAATCCTTTGTAAGAATAAAGGATGACCTCTTCTCATGCTTACCCTGTTTCCCCGAAAATAAGACAGTGTCTTATATTAATTTTTGCTCCCAAAGATGCGCTATGTCTTATTTTCAGGGGATGTCTTATTTTTCCACTCCACAGCTGCATGCTCTGGTGTTCTGTTCGATGGGCATGCTTCCAAAAAACTTTGCTACATCTTACTTTCGGGGGATGTTTTATATTTAGCCCTTCAGCAAAACCTCTACTACGTCTTATTTTCAGGGGATGTCTTATTTTCGGGGAAACAGGAGACTAATGTGAAAATGAAGTTTTTTCTATTCTCTGTGAATGTGGATAGGAACTCTCTGCCTACAAGAAAGGGGCTGGAATTTTCATTCCTCTTTTAAGGGCAGAACTTATGGAACTGCCATCCCTGCGGAACCTGAATGAGTTCCGAAGGGCCTGTAAGGCGGAGCTTTTCCACCAGGCGTTTCCATCTTGCCAGCCGGCTTGACCGTTGTCATCATTGGCCTCCCATGGGTGTAGTTGGTTTTTTTAAGTGTCATCTGTTACTTGTTTTAATGTTTTAATATTTGATTGTTGTTTTATGGCTGTTTTAATCTGTATTTTTTTGATGTTTGCCATCCTGAGCCCAGCTGGGAAAGGGCGGGGTATGTATAAATAAATAAGTAAACAAACAAACAAACAACTCTAATAGAACTGGCATTACCAACTCTCATTTGGAAATTCTAGGAGATTTGGGATGATACCTGAGAAAGTAGTTCAGTTTACATTATGGTTCATTATGCAGGTCACTTTCTCCAATACAGATATCAATTGTAATTCTGGGGTGGGGAAGGGATTCCAACCCCAACCTGTAGGTTGGCAACCATACCACCCACAGTCCTCAGATTATCAACCTCCATGTGGAGCCTAGAGATCTCCCAGAATAATAACTGTGCAGAGTAGATATTTCAGTTCCCCTGGAGGAAATGGCTCTCTTGGAAGGTGGACTGTATGGCATTATACCCTGCTGAGGTCCCTCTCTTGTTCAAGCCCAGCTCTCCCAGGCTCCATCCCAGACACGTAGCAGCAATGGGGACATCCTGGGCAGCTTGTCCTGGGCACCACCATTGCCATCACGTGTCAAGACTGGGAGCATTTCAGGAGCGGAGCGTGCTGGGGGCATTTTGGGGGCAGGGCAGGGGCACGGGGACAGCTCATACTCTGGGCGCAGTTCCCCCTCCCTTCATCACTGCTCCATCCCTCACTTCTTCAGAAATTTCCAAATCTGAATTTGGCAAACCTATACAGTCACCAGATTACTAGGGAGAACTAGACAGTAAAAATGCTGACTGGTTGCTAATAGTGCCAGACTAGGTTAAGAGCCACAAAGGAGGTAAATTCAAATGCAGTCTTCATAGCTATTTCTGATACGTTTTCGTATTCACTATATTTTCCAATGCAGAAAGTTTCATCAGAAAAAAGGAGATAGAGATACATGCTAATCTGTATTCATAAATAATAATAGTCAACGGTGATGTTGAATACTGAAAGTTCAGATTTTCTGTAACTTATGCTAGCTTTGTCCTATTTCTGTTAGCAAGTCACAAAGGGGTTTTTTTTACAGGTCTCTCACCACTAATGTCCAGCTTGCCTTTGGCTAGAATTGGAAATTTCCCACTGTCCCTTCCAATCAAGGAATAAGACTGATCAGAACTTGAGTGTGGCCATTCGAGCTGTGGAACTATAACTTGCCCTTGCGGAACATGTACAAACTTGCCTTTAGCAAATTTAGAATAATATAATCAGATTTGTTTCAGGTTCCTAAAATCAGTTTGCAGCTGGAAATAATGATTTTAAAAACAAAAGAAAGAAGGGGTAATCTAAAAATATTGAAAATGTAAGATATTTGTATTCATAAATGTGCAGGGTGTTGAACTGAACCACACTAAACTACAATTTCTTTTCAGTAGAGTTTTCAATCCATTAGAAACTCCAACACATGACGTTATCTGTACCCAAACAAGCTAAGGGAGAGCCAAAAACCTCTACTACATGTGCAGTTTTTCATACATACATTCCATTCTGTGCCATTCATTTATTCAGAAATTTGCATAAGTGATGCACTGTATACCATTAAGCAGCAAGTCCACTAAATGTCATACATTTAACTTCAAAATGAACCAATTTTTAAAAGAGATTCAAGAATGTATTTCCTTATGTATGGAATTATAGGCTTTTGCTTGTGACATATTTTGCAGGGGGAAGAATGTGAGATGGTTGGCAAGTGCATGATACTTTAGAATATAAAATAAAATGGATACATAAAACAAGGTCAAAGAAGAATGTGTGCCGATCATTTTTTCTGTAGCCTGCTTCCTTCAGGAATGCTTGCAAATTTCTTCAGAGATCATAACCGAGTGAGTTGTGCCAATAAACCTGCAACCGCATCTGGACTCCAGCAGCAGTTTGGAAAAAAATACAGAAGGGCTGCTGACCTTCGTAAGTCTTAGACACCATAGTTGAAAGAATGATGAATGATCTGCTGGTGATTAAAATTAAGGACAGCTGTCCTCTTTGGCCATGCTGGACCTCACAGCAGCATTCCATGCAAATGACTATGGGCTGCTGCTTTATCATCTGGATAATAACTGATTGTTAGAGGATGTCAATTATTAATCATCAGCACCATCAACTAACATCATGTCATTCCTCCTATTTATCTAGAGGGAATGCTTTATTCTATAATTGACCACCTGGCCAAGAGGTACAGACCATTCTGGAGCAAGGTGCTGTTCAAGGGGAGGACACATATGAAAGTTCAAATCCAAATAACAATATCACATTGACAGTTGCTTGGTTACTACCCAACATGGCTTCTACTGAAACATATGCCCACTGGAGCTGAAAAGACAGCATATGAGAAGCCAAAGCCCCTGTGACATTACAAGAGCATAAACACTGGTAACATCAATTTCTCATTGTACAAAAAAGGAACTGTTTTGTATTTATTAAATCTGTATTAATGAAATCTTGTATGATGCACCATAGCATAAATACCCTAAAATCCATGGCAATAGCAGAGCAAACAATAAAATAAAGAATAAATTGAGCATTACACAATGGTAGATTCTGCACAACAAATGTATAATGGGTTGCAGTCGTTATAAAGGCCTGTTCACAAGCATTCTGTGCAGACAGTGATTGGAGCCGATGGAAACATTCTAGATTGCTTTTGCACCTTCTTCTGAAGACACTTCTCTTTTTTATTTCCTTCAACACATGTGTAGCTGTGCATGAATATCAAAATGAACCCCTGCAGCTATCCTGATCTTTCCACAATATGATCTTTCTCTGCTTGGAGATTTTGACAGAGAAGTCATTACAGTGGTACCTCGGTTTTCATTGCCTGCGGTAATTGTCGGTTTTAGTTTTCGTCAACTTTTTTCGTGAACATTTTGTCTCAGTTGGTTGCCTCTGATTTCATCAGATTTTGCTGCTTTCGCCACTTTCATCATCGTAGATCATTGCTAATTTTCCTGTGGAACTGTCCTATGGAAATCATTGCCTCAGTTTTCATCAGTTTTTGGATTTTGCCAATTGTTTTCGGACAGATTACCAACGAAAGCCAAGGTTCCACTGTATATCTCCAAGTTCCCTTCCTACATTCCTCTTCTTAATATACAGAAACCAACTACAGTGTTCTTTGGACAAATATTTGTGATTAAATCATGACTACAAAAATTTATTTTAGAACATATTTTAATGATTCATGGGCCTTTTCTACATGCATAGCTCACCACAGATTTTTCCAGTAGTAAAATCTTGTGTCTTGGAAATGTTTTTCTGTGAAATCATTTTGCACATTGCCTTTCCCCTTGCTGTTTTGCAGTTTTTCCCACTTTTCAATTGCCTTTATTCACATGCTATTGCTAAAAACATATTATTTCTGATGGAAGTGGGAAGTCATCTGTGATGCAGAAAAAAAACATTCCTTTTTATTTTGCACAGGTATTCTAGAATTACTGCACATCAGGAACATAGATGCAATGGGGACATCTGGGGCGGCTTGCCCTGGGTGCCACCGCTGCAGTCATGTGTTGGTGCAGGCCCGGGGGGGGGTGTCAGGGTGTTTCACAAGTGGAATGGGAAGGGGAGGGGGCGGGAGGGGGCACGTGAGCAGTTCACGCCCTGGGTACAGTTTCCCCTCCCTTCCTCACTGCTGCACAGTTACATTTTGATGCTGAAAATCAAAATATCTCAGCCTCCATTTTTACTAGTGAGAACTTCCAACTCAAAGTGGAAGCCAAAACAACTCCTGGAGCAGGTAGCATTATAAGAAGAAATATAAATATGTAGCCCACCCACACAAAGAAGCCCATTTTCCAGCAAAATTTGATCTGCAGCAATGCACAATTGTTACTGCAGCAGTCACCAATAACATGTAGTGATTATTCTTACCCCCCGCTTCAAAATCACTTTCTGCCCTAATATTATATTGGTGGTTTGATATGAAATTGACATAGCTGATCCAACCAACAATCCTAGTTCATATCTCTGCCAGTCGCCTGTGGGGCCACGTTCGCATGGGCACCCCAGCACAGATCTCTCTTACCTTGTCACCCAGCTGCAATCACACTGGAGAGGCAAGGGGACACGTCCCTGTGGTGTGTCCTGAGGGCTGAAAACCAGGAGGCATGTCCCGTGGCCTCTCCAGAGCAATGGCAGCTGGGCAGGGGCATAACAAGGCAAACTGGAGCCCTGGGCAAAACCTGAGTTTGACGCCCCCTCATGTGCGGCCCCCATCTCCTTAGCTTCCATTGGAAACAATGGGGGATAGGGGCTACCCCTTTGGGGGTCCATATCTTTGGACCCCCTGAACCAAACTGCACCAAACTTGGGGAGTGTCATCAGGATAGTCTCCTGATGATACCCTGAAATTTTGGTGTCACTAGCTTAACAATTGCTCCCCTGATAGGCACTCCCAGAAATTTGGCCAAGAATCTTACTTCTGCATTGATTTTTTTCCATTGATGTCAATGGGGAATTTCTGGTGCAGCCTGTGGGGTGCACATTTCTGAACGCACAGTCACAAAACTTTCAGGGTATCTTTAGGAGGCTGTCCTAATAACACCCCCCAAGTTTGGTGAAGGGGGGCTAAAGTTATGGACCTTCCAAGGGGCAGCCCATGTCTTCTATTAGCTTCCATTGGAAACAATGGGGGATGGGGCACCCCTTTTGGGAGTCCATAACTTTGGACCCCCTGAACCAAACTGCACCAGAAGTGGAGAGTATCACCAGGACAGTCTCCTGATGATACACTGAAATGTTGGTGCCGATATCTCTAAAAATGCGCCCTCTGCAGGTCAAAATGTGAAAACACCCCAAAAATAAAAACTCAGGAGCATGCCCTGCAAAATCCCTGAGTCCTGGGCAGATGCCCACTTTGCCCAGTGGACATTATGCCACTGCAGCCAGGGGACAAGATAAAAGAGATTTGTGCCAGTGCGGGGAAAATGCCAGCGTCCACCCAGTGCCATTCACTTGCTGCCGTTTTCCAAATGACAATGCCGTTTTCCAAAAGACTCACTCATTGAGGAAGTCTGAAAAAAGGAATGCACCACTGCCATTGCACTCCAGCAGTGCAGTGGTGTGAAGTCCTCCCCCACAATGGCATTTTTACTGGCCCCATGCCGATCTATCTGGCCCATGCAGAATGGGCCTGTGCGTATCTTTGCCTTAACATTGCAGTGCTAACTGAAGATGAAAATGACAAAGCTGATACAATCAACCTGGCTTGTGTCTATGCCCTAATGTTACATTGCTAATGTGATATGACTAATTGGAAATAAAATGTAAAAATCCTTTAGAAAACAGAGTAGGGAAGAACATGGCTGAAGGGGAGCTTCAGTAACTACATAAGGGCATGGAGAAAGATCTAGTGTTTGGTGGTGTTGAAAAATAAAGACTATTTCAATACAATGACACTATTAAAGAAAGCTGGCTCAGAAACATAGTAAAGCTGCTTAGGAAAAGAATGGGGGGGAAATGAAAATGTTTCTGGAACATAAGAAAGGAAAAACTATGGAATTAAAAGAGAAAAAAGTAGCATTTGAGAGAAAGATATGTTGTAAACAATTCATGTGGAAAAGGCTACAGAATAACAATGAATGATATAAATGCACACTCAGTATTTCAGAGCTACATCTTTGGAAATAAACACCAAATCCCCTTGTGCTGCAAATTTAATAGTATTCTGTTAGGATTTAGAGACCTCTAAGAAATTACCTGACACAAACACCAATGAAGCATTCAGTTTGCAGATGTTTAGATCCCACATAAGGGAAACTAAACTTAATTGCCCATGCACTCACTGTACTCAGATGGTTTCTCTCCCCCAGATATTATTTTCTCCTAAACAAGAGTACTATAGTGATTCAGACGGCACATATGAAAATCCAATCATTCCAATTCCGTTCTGATGATGTAAAACTAGCATTTATTTATGACTAGTTATGACTTCTGAATAATGAAAAGTATCCCGATCCTCTCCCCCAGGCATATTAGCATGTTTTATTCTGTCCCAGAAACTGAACTTGAACAAAGAAGAGATTCAGAAATGAAGCCAAGTAAAGCAAAGAAAAATCCTATGCCATCATGGTTGATTTCACAGCCGCCAGTTCTTTAGCTGGTTGTTGGCTTTTCATTACTATTTGAGCCTCACCCAGAGGCCTAGGAAGTTGTAATGTATCGGTGTAGTATTCATACGGATTCCAGCAGGGCTGCCTTATGAATCTGACAGATGTTAATTTTGTCGATTTGAGCAGTGGCGTTCCCAGGCAAACTGGAGCCCTGGGCAAAAGCTGCGTTTGATGCCCCCCCCATGGGCGGCCACCCTCCCCCACTGTGACCAAACAAAGATTTTTTTCCACCAGTTCGTTTCAAAGTCACCATCACATTATAGAACATGCCCCAACTCACAAATATGAACACAGTAGAGATATTTTTGAAAACATTTTCAAAATGCTTTCAAAATGTTTTATTACTGCTATGAAAACTTTTTATGGTGTTGTATCCAGTTCCCACAATTGGGTGAAACAGCATTACTTTCAATGTTATTTAAACTGGGGACCCCAGATTCTCCCTTTAAGGTGGATTTTAAAGGAGAATCTGGGCTCCCTAGTTTAAGCAAGTGATGCTGGAATCCACCCCCAAACAGCATCATTTTCAATGGTGTTTAAACTAGGGAGCCCAGATTCTCCTTTTAAATCCACCTTAAAGAGAGAATCGGGGGTCCCCAAACAACATTGAAAGTGATGGTGTTTTGGGGTGGATTATCCCCCACCCTGAAACGGCATCACTTTCAATGTTTAAACTGGAGACCTCAGATTCTCCCTTTAAATCCATGCCGAAGGGGGAGGATTTAATAATAATAATAATAACAACAACAACAACAACAACAACAACAACAACAACAACAACAACCTATATTAGTGCATGTTTCTCCTCTTCCACTGTTTGCTTTACTTGCCGTAAACCTCTGCCACCAGATCTCTGGGGAAGGTATAATCTATCAGTATCACTGAATGGGTTTAAGGCATGGTTCATTGTCATAAGCTTCTGAGTTTTTTCTATCCAACGTATCCAACTCTTCCTGTGTCCAGTTGATGATTCCCGCAGTGTACCTGATGACGGGTATGGCCCAGGTGTTAATGGCCTTGATGGCATTCCTGCCATTTAATTTAGATTTCAGTCTGTGATTTGGACAATGCAGGTATAAAGCTGGGGGGAACCTCCTATCAAAAGACTCATAGAATGTCTGGGTAACATACTAACAATTAAAATTTAACATTTCTTATTTAAGGGGTTGTGTTTTAATATTCTTTTGAGAACACTAATTAAATTCCCAAATGAACATGCTTTAACCCTTATTAACTTCATTGGCATTTATCTAGTAATTGATAAGGAAGAAATAGAGCCTAAAATACTGATACTAAAGAAATTTCATGTAAATAATTTAATACTTTAAAACAGTCAGATTGATGTTACAGCTGTGGTTTTAAAAATAAAGAAAGTAGCTTCTGTCTTCTGCAAACTACGCTATGAATCTGGACCAAAGTCAGTGTGACTGTGATCCCCAAATACTGGCTTATAAACCATAAGTAGGAGGCACTTGAGAAAAGCTGTGAAACTTTGAGGAGTCTATGAGGTATACAGTATGTTACATAAACCCTTGCAGAGCACATCATGGCAGAAGAGACTTGTTGTTGAAATATTTCATGCAAGTCCTGTGACAATCCCTGGACAATCCCTGGCCATGACTTATGAGTGCCTGGGGAGCCAAACAGCTGGAGATGTAGCTGCTTCTTTTGCCTGCCTCCACATTCCCTAGACCTTGGACTGGTCAGGCCCCTTACCCGTAACTTCACCAGTGTTTTAAAACATATGTTCCATAGCCTAGAAGCAGCTGGCAGGACAGACTGTATGAAACCATAAGGCTGTAGCTATAATAAATAGCCTGAGGGTTGATTCCAGAGCCCCGCCCACCAATTCCCAAGGTAAGTCCAGGCCATTTCCACTACCAATAAGGACCAGGCATATCCATTAATGAACAAATATGGGACTAGAAAAACTTCAGAATCACAAAATGACATGTTCTGGTGTGTTCTGAATAACACAAAGGCCAGATTTTAAGACATGCAAACCCTGAACCAGATTCTTCTTCCTGAACCAGCAAGGCAGGAACAAACCTGCCAGAAATCACCACAGCAGTCTTTATTTTATACAGATCCCTTCATGAACAAGTTCAGACAAATCCTGCAACTTGAAATCCAGAGGAGAGCATCATGATTTATGTATTCACTCAAAGAATAAAGCCACATAAATAAAGTAAGAGTTTGTTGTGAATAATTTCTACTGCTGGAGAGCTCTGGGTGGGATTCTTTTGCTTATATTACATGATTGCCCAACAAGAACAAAATCCCAGAAGCCCTTGCACAGGAACTACAAATGTTTGATATATAATTCAGTGGTTTGCAGGTCACTAAATGCACAATAAATGCATATTGATGCTAAGGTGCATAAGCTAATGGCCAGAAGTTTGACGGAAAACTGGCAAGAAAATAATGTTCTTATTGTTACTCTACTACATAACTCTATCAAAGACAGCCTACTCAGAAAAGGGCCAAGTCTCTTATATAAATCTTTGTGGTTCAAAGGACACTATATATTATGGTGTATAAAATACAGCTGCTTGGAATAGGCAAACATCAAATTCTTTTCACAAAAACAAGTCTGTAAGTGAATTCCATGTGTCTTTAAGCCACCTTATTTGATAATATTTTGTGCTTGGTTTTGCTTTGATAAGTATTTATGCCACAATACAAAAAGCACTTATGACTGCTTAAAAACCCAGTGAAATAAACTGAATTTAAGCACATGTAATTCTGTGCTGAGTCATGGTCGCAATGAAAATGGGTTCAGGCTGACAGCTACATCTTATTCATGGGCAACAAAAGTAGTTCAAATCCATCAAGGGTATGTATTGCGGAACCTCCTTACAGAGACCCCTCAAGAGAACTGAGATTTGCAACTATTCTTAAAAACAAAATGTGCTCAAGGAGAGCAGTTTTGACTAACATGTGAGTAGGGTGATGGCAAGCAAATAATTGCATGCCCTTTTCTTCGTTGCATTGGAAAAAGTACTTAGCTTCTCAATAAAATCTCCAAGAAAGCTGTTGTCAGCCAGTTTTCCACATTTGAAGGTCTATGTAAAAAGGGAAAACCCAGATATATTATCAAAAAGGGTGTAATATAGTATACATGAGCAGGTGTCATAGATGGAGAGAGCGGCTTGTTTTGCATCAGCAAATGACTGAGAAATCTAACTGATTTTCATACTATGTCTTTCAACTGTGAATACTGAAAAGATACAGCAAAACATGAGGCTAGATCCAGACTCACTTTGCAATTTCTATCAGCTACCCTCACTGTTGCAGATATACCTCATATTCCCCAGAAGCAACATTACACGGAGATCAGTGGACTGCAGTTGAATGGAGTATGCTCTAAGGTTCCATTCTGCCACTTTCGTCTAGATCTAATCTATGTGGTTGAACATTGAGCCATAGCCATAAAGAATGTATGAAGATGCCTTATTCTAAACTATAGCATTTCCCCATCCAGGTCAATCCCATCGTTTGACAGGCAGCAGCAGTTATCCACAGTCACAAGCAAAGAAACCCAACATTTGCTGAGATCCTTGGAGATGCCATCTTCTACACATAGGAACTTCTTCATGCAAAGCATGTATTCTACCACTGAGCAAAAACTCTCTCCCTATTCCCCAGGCATATTATGTTGTAAACCACATGTCCAGTCTCAGAAGTGGACAGGATCTGATCACAATTTTTGCAACTATAGTGTAACTCCAAAAGATGTCATCATGCAATGCACTCCAGTGCTTTAAGTCAAACATGATGGCAGAGAAATAGGTTAAATACAATGTTGATCTCAATATGAATGGATTTGGCTTCAGCATATTAGCTGGATGTGACATTCCAAATTTAAAATGTTATGTGATTAATGTCAACAGAGGGCACTCAGGAGAATCAAAATAATTTTTTTCAACTTCCTACTATATTTAGGGATATTGAAACACACAACAACCAGCCGAACAACCTTCATATGGCATGTTTCTAATCTTTTGGAAGATGCATCTGTTCATAAAATACAGCTGGCTGAATTCAAATAGAGTATTTTTGAATTCATATGTTGTTAGTCAGTGTCTTAGATGCTCCAAAGATATCAGTCTTTCCAATGCCAAACACAGATATTCTGACTTTTCCCCTTGAGGTCATATTAACCTATTTGAAAAGTTGCCCCCCCCCCAACACTTTATAGGCTATAATCCAGCTGGCACTATATGGTGGGCATACTGCAGGCATCCTGCTTAAGACCAGCTCCTGATTAAATAAAAGTCCTGCTGTTTGTTTGCTTGTATAAGTCTTCTGGGTAAACAAAGTAATTTTTCTTACTACGAACACAAAAGTATCAGAAACTGTTGATTAAATCTAGTATGATATCAGCCCTCGGCTGGTCTAAATCTGTGCAATTTCAGTGGTTCTCTACATAACTTGAAGGTCTGTACAATCTCCTTAGTTGCTACTTTGTACATTTAAATTTAAATGACAAAAATCTATGCCCTGAATCAATATAGTGTTATTTTAGCAACCACCATGTTAAAGAACCTCATGCTTCTGATTCCTTGCTTCCAGTGGGTGTTTCCCTGCTGCCACTCAGCTGACTGGCAGGGAAAAATAGACAGGAATTGGAGAGAAATGTTAGCAGAGTCCCAATGTACTGAAATCACTTCACTTGCACCCAGAAATGACATTAGTGCATTCCTGGGGAGTGCTGAGGATGTCATGGCTTTTGGGTAAAACTCAGAGTTTTGTCCAAATGCCACAGCATTCTCAGTGTCCCCAAGCAACATGTTAGTGTCCCCTAGCAACAGAGCCCTTCGAGGATAGGGCGGGATATAAATCCAAAATAAATAAAATATAAAATAAAATGTCAACGTTGCTTCCAGGAGTGCAGGGAATTATGTCAATACATTGCTGAAGACATTATTACATTGCCAACAACATTACATTGCCTCCGGGGATTGGGCGGTATATAAATTGAAGAAATAAATAAATAAATAAATAAAAACAACAGCCCCAGTTGGCTTAATTGTCCCTGTAGAATCTTGGGCCCCTTCTGCGCGGACTAATAAACACAGGAGTCAGATGGTAAAAAACTGTTTTGGGGGAGAACTTCACATAGATCCTGCCCCTGAAATGAGTCTGCCCCATGTTATTTTCCCCAAACTGGTTTTTTTGAGAATTGTGCTATTAGTGAGCCTTTTCAAAAATCCCAGGTTGCAGCCACTCGCAAGCTAACGGCTGGGCAGGAGGCTCTTTATTTGCCTCCATTTTCCTTTTTAAAAAATGTCATGCCTTACATCTGCATAGCTATGCAGGTGCAGATGGTCATATCATGAGACATCAGCATGGTTGTGGAGGTTCATTTGTGCTTGCTTAGCTGCGAATTGGTGGGAAGTAAATTTTAAAAAATAGATGCACCTCCGTGCAAAGGTGTGAAAGCAATCCGGATTGTTTCCATGGGCTCCAGTCACTGCCTGCATGGTTGCACGTGAATGCACAAAAAGGAAAATAGGTTGCTTTATCCCAACTGCAACCCACTATACGTTTGCTGTGTGGAAGGGGCCTTAGAGTTGCATTTCAACTGTAACAGTGTGCATTTTAAAC
This sequence comes from Sphaerodactylus townsendi, assembly GCF_021028975.2. NCBI lineage: Eukaryota > Metazoa > Chordata > Lepidosauria > Squamata > Sphaerodactylidae > Sphaerodactylus > Sphaerodactylus townsendi. The sequence continues at coordinate 41,862,899 of NC_059434.1, read as the reverse complement.
CAGAAGCGATCTGCAAGGTCAATTGTACTATGTCATGCCAGAGGATCTTTTTTTCAAAAAGTTCAGACTTCCATGGGGTGAACAAAAGCTCTTGAATTATGCTAGAATAAAGCTGTAGACCCTGGATTATTCATTGGCTGATTCCGCATGGGCCAAAAACAGCAGTGTGAAAATGGTGTGAAACTGGTGTAAAAGGGTTTAAAATGGTGTAAAAGGTTTTATACTGTTTTCACACCATTTTCACATTGCTGTTTTTGGCCCATGTGGAATCAGCCATTGTTTCCTTCTGATGAGGTACAGTAAAAATAGTTGGTAAAATACAAAACTATTTTTTAGAGTTGAATTTATATTTCATTGGGAACTTGTTCTGAACTCCCTGACGTTTTAAGTCTTGTTGATTTTAAAGTGCCTGTTTGGATGTACCCACCATATTTTACAAATGATTACCCAACAAAAACAATTTTGCCTTATTGTCGAAAGCTTTCACGGCTGGAATCACTGGGATGCTGTGTGGTTTCCGGGCTGTATGGCTGTGTTCTAGCAGCATTCTCTCCTAACGTGTCCGGGGGTCGCCGCGACTGCCGCGTCGGCTTGCCCCGGACTCGCCCGGCCGGGAGGCGGGGCCAGCGGGAGGCCGGCAGCGGGACCCGGCAGCGGCCGGCCCGCCGAGGAGAGTGCGGGCAAGGAGGCCAGCCGGACGGGAGCTGCGGCTGGTTGAGCCGGCAACGACCGGCGAGACCGCAGCGCAGCTGCGGCTGGAGAGGCGGACGGGAGACGACGGACGGGCCGAAGACGAGGCCGGGAACAGCCCCAATCAGAGGGGGAACCTATTTAAGAGAGGAGGAGTGGGAAGGGCGCGGCTGATCGCAACGGGTCGAGGGAGGGAGTTGCGGAGGCTGGGAGAAGGGGAGACAGACGTGGGACAGAGACAGAGAGAGGGAGAGGTGGAAAGGAGGCGAGGGAACAGAGACGTCAGGGAGAGAAGGGAGAGTGAGAGCGGAGGAGGGAGAGAGGCGCGAAAGGGAGTGAAGGAGGGAAGGGAGGCTGCTCCAGGGGAGAGTGGGCTCTGCACTCGCAGGGCAGCTGGCCCCAACCGGGTGTAGGCGGGGCGCAGGAGAGCGGGAGGAGGACCCTTCTTCCTCCTCCCTTGGCAGCCACCCTGTGGTTTCGGCAGCTGGCAGTGAAGACCCCAAAGACCGGGGCCACTGACGAGGGGCCCATCACCTCGGTTAGGGACGGAGGGACGGTTTGCCAGCCCGGGCTGCAGGCGGGGCAGGGGGAACGCCACATAACGTTTCACCTGCATCTGTGGCATCCTCTGAAAATGCCAGCCACAGATGCAGGTGAAACGTCAGGAGACAATGCTGCTAGAAATAGTGGCCCCAGACTCACCGGGAGTTGCTGTTGCAGAGGTGGGGAGGCTCAATGGGTAGCCCATCGATCGAAGGATCGACATGGTGCTCGGAGGCTAGTTTGTTTTCGTGAGCACGAGTTGAAACACAGTCACATGCAGGGGGAAAGGGGTGTGCTCACCTTATAAGCTGGCTCGCGGGCTTGCCTCGGTCTCTTCCAATGGCCGAGGCAACAGCAACACCCACCCTCCCCGCCCTATTGTAGGAACAGTTCAATTTGCACAGTTGATGTCCGTTTTGTGTTTCAGTTGTTCTTAATGTATTTTATTGTCGCAGCCTGGCGGGTTAGGGCAGGGGATCACATCGTTTGGGGAGAAAATCTAGCTTGGGAGCTGGATTTCTCCATGGTTGGGGTCCTCTGTAAGAGGCTTGGGGTGGGGGGGCTCATGCGCAAGCCATGGAGGCTATGCAATCGAGCCCGCTACCCCAGCTGGGGGTGGGTGTCACAAATAGGGCTTGCACCCAGGTGGCACCTGCTAGCTCCCTGTCCTATGCCCCAATTGGGATTGGGGACAGTTTTAGGGGGCCAGCAAGGGTGCTGGCCCAAGGCTCCGATGTGATCCCTTCTGCTCGCCCTAGCTTCTCATTATAATAAATTGGGCTGCGGCCCAATTTTATTCCACAAGTGGTATTGGTGTGATTTTTGGAACCCAGGTGCAAACTCTCCCCATCCGCCCGCAACACAGCCATACAGCCCGGAAACCACACAGCACCCCAGTTTTGCCTTATACCTATGTGATATGCATTTAAACATCAAGCTCATATTTTCATTACTGGACTAATAATCATTTTTAAAATAATGCTGTATTTCTAGTACTTTCTTTTGGCAAACTTTTCATCATATGGGGGGTGGCGCAGCGACCCAGACCTGGGGAGGGCTGAAGCCGGCCTGCAGGGAAACCGGGGGGGGGGGGGTCTCAGCGGCAGATTGGCCCAGGAACCGGCCTGCTGCTGTGGCACCCCCACGCTGCCCTCTCGGGCCCCAGCACAGAACCTTGGCCTCTCCTGGTCTTCCTGATAGCTCCCATAAGTGGGGCGTGGGGGCGCATGGGGAACAGGGCAGGGTGGGGGCATGGAGAGCAAACACATGCCCGTGGGCACCATTAGGCCCACTACGCCACTGGTACCAACTCAGCCTTCTGCTTCAACCTATCAACATTTCAGATACTACAGCAACTTGCAGCTCTTTAAAGGTGAGCTCTTCTGCAGCAGCTGTTGCCCCATTTGCAACAGTCACAATTCAGGGACTTTTTCCATGATACATTTGCTTTTCCACACAAAACTGTTTTGGCTCTCACCCTCTACTATGGTGTTTGTTTGTTTTTGAGTAAACAAGAAAATGAAAAGGTTGGGGGAAAAGGTGTAAGGTGAGGGGCACAAACAAAATGGTGAACGAGGCTTTGAAGGGGGAGTTGAAAAATGACACAGGAGCAAGGAAAATGGCCCTACCTTCTGGCAGGAAATTTAAAACATTCCAAGTATGTCTGCAATGCAAGGTAATCATTCTCAAAAATATTTCAGGGAGAAGATCATTGTAAAAGACATTTCATTAAAAGGTAAGTGAAACATTTCTGGCACCAGTGGGGAAACTAAAATGCAGAAGTTTGAGAAGGAAATATTTCATTATTGTTCCAAAAACATTCTGAACAACTTGTACAGAGAAGGCTTTTGTGGTAATTGAAATAATTCAAGCACCTGAAATGATGATGGTTGATCAGATTCCCTCTGATGTTTCTTACCAATGTTTACTGTTGATTACTGGTTTTATTGCTTTTACAAGTATACTTTTATGTATTTATGTATTTATGTATTTATTTTTGTCTGCTATGTTTGTGGGTGTTTTATGCTGTTGTTAGGGTTTCAGTCTTTTTTTAATCTGCTTTTAAATATTGTCAACCACTTTGGATGCCTGTTTTAATAGAAAAACAGGAAACCAGTCTTTAACAGTCATTTTCAGCACTGATATTGATCTTAGTCTAACTTTAGATTTCTACATAGCTAATAAATGGGTGCCAAGCTTCAGTCTGATCAGAGGCGGAGCAGCAATGGGGACATCAGGGGTGACTCACCCTGGGTGCCGCCATTGCAGTCATGTGTCAGGGCAGGGGCGAAGTGGAGCATTTCAGGGGCATTTGGGGGCATGTTGTGGCAGGGTGGGGCAGGGCAGGAGGGGGTACATGGGCGGTTCATGCCCTGGGCGCAGTTCCCCCTCCCTTTGTCACTCAGTCTGATACATACCTAGATCAAAATTCTTTCTATTCTCTTGTACATATGAAGTACAGTGTAACAATAACAATTATTTTCCTGGTTAATCTCTGGCAGTGGTTGCAAAGTTCCATTAAATTGGATATTGCAATCAGATGGAAAACTCCTGAGCCTCCTTTCACACATTTATTAAATCCCAATACATGGGACTTCTAATCAGCAGTCTGACCAAGTTGTGGTTTTGTTAACCCATTTCTCCCTATTTCTGCAAAGAGCCAAACTAGGACAAAGTTTTTAAACTTTTGGGGCACACACATGTGTACCAGTGTAATTTAGTGATGACAGCAAATGTGCTTGCAAGGCTTCTATAGGAGTTTCCAGCTTCCGAAGTACCTTAGAATCATACAGTGGAAATAGGATTGCACTGTGCATCATGTTATGGGAAAAACAGTGCTGCAGACATCAGTTAACAAGGCCAGTAAATTCAAAATGCATACAAGCTTGTCATCTTCCTTCCAAAAATGAAACGTAATTATCTCTTCCAAAATATCTTCCTCTGATGGGTTGGAAATTGCCCAGCAGCCAGGTTGTTGATATAATAGATGTCTGGGCGAACCACAAAAATAGCTCCAAATATGATTCAAGGGTTTAAGGGGTTTAGCTTTTTATTCTTCTAGTTCAGGGGTTTGCAACCTGCAACTGTTCAGATGTTCATGGACTACAAATCCCATCAGCCCCTGTTCTAGTTCCTTGCTTTTCTAAACCAGGATTTTATGTTTTCACACAAAATGTGAAATTCCAGACTTCACAGTGAAAATTTCCAATGACAGATAATAAAAAACTGGAATCAGGGGTGCAAGCAGATGGGGCTACAACACAAGACTCAATGACAGCATCTCTAGACCTATGATTGAATTTGTAATTCTTATATTTCTATACAGACATCTGTGCAGCAACTCTGCAGTACTAAAAGAATCCCTATATATATTTTTATATTGTCAGAAACTGCACTGCTCTGTACTGCAGTGATTTTCCTTGTTTACATAATACTGGGTATTGGTAGGTTAGCTTTGAAACAGATAACAATTATTGCTTCCATCAGTGAACTAAAATGGCAACATCCTTTATCGTACACTTAACCATGATTTTCAAAATAATTGCCTGATGTTTATGCTGCTCTGTGCTATGAAAGCACAATGAGCATGTTAAATGTATGATACAGAAATAATTTAAAACAAGAAGCGGAAACAGGCTAACATTCACTAGAAAATCTTAGTGTATATTTCACTAAGTATTTTTTACTATCAAAAAGTAGGATGAAAATAGTAATACAAATTGGTTTTCTAGATCATAGAGCCCATCGATGTGGTCTTTTCAACCGCTTTTCTTACCAGCCTTAATGCAGTGAGTTGTTAATATTCTACAGATTCTGAATGTCAGGACACAGATAGGACTTAACTCAAAAGTAATGTAGCATTCAAGCTTGACTGCATAAGCTTGGAGAGTATTCCCTGATGACATCCAAGGAGGAGTACAGTTTATGAGTTCCTAAGCCTGGGACTGGCTGAGATCTCTTTACCAGGATGAAATCCCTACTACAGTAATTTATCAAAGACCATCAGTAAGACATCACCGACTGAGAAGGCAATAGTGCCAATCAGAAGGTGTCAAAAGACACCACAGCCTGAAGTAAATTCACCATTTAGTTTAGGGAGGGCCTGAAAGTTTGATACGGACATAGTAATATTATTATATGACCCCAAGAAGAAGGGAGAGTCCACAAAAGATTATTCCTTTCATAAAGTGTATTTCTCTATGTACCTCAAACATCCTCTGTCATCTTTCAAAGTATCTGCATATTTCATGATGACATAACAGATAAATGCAACATAATCCAGACTACAAATTACCTCAGATTGTCTGATATATCAATTAAGCAATCATCTTGTCTGCCGAGGATAGGTGTGGGCAATTCCCAGCGATGCACAATGTGGTGCATGGGGGAAACAAAGTTTGGGAGTGAAAATGGCTTTATGTGGATGTCATACCATAGTCAGCACTCCAATGATGCCATTTTCTGCAGGAGAACTGATCTTTGTATCTTGAGGTCTCAGAGGTCTCCAGTTTAAACATGGAAAGTGATGCTGTTTCACGGTGGGGGATAATCCACCCCAAAACAGCATCACTTTCAATGTTGTTTTAACTGGGGACTCCAGATTCTCCCTTTAAAGTGGATTTAAAAGAAGAATCTGGGTTTCCTAAACACCATTGAAAGTGATGCTGTTTTGGGGGTGGAATCCAGCATCACAGTGGCTGCCCATGGGGGGCCCTCCCGCAAAACTCAGATTTTGCACCAGGCTCCATTTTACCTAGCCACGCCTCTGCCCGAACAGGAGGGCAGAAGGGGCTGCCGGCTGCCGGCTGGGAGGCCAGCTGGTGGGGGTGTGGGCGGGGGCGGGGGCAGGTGGGGCAAGGGAATCTGCCATCCCTGGCCTCAAATAGCTGCTTTTATAAGCACTGTGGCCAGGGGCGGGGCTTGGGAAGGCATGGCCATGCCCCCAGGGGTGGGTGGGGGCAGGGCCCTGCCCCCAAACTTCCCCATAAAAAATCTAAACCTACATCACTGAGAATAGAGCTGTTCTCTAGATTCGAATCTGCCTCTTAATCACTACGCCACACTGGCACAACACTCCTCAATACGACTCCTGTTGACTGACCTTGGGCCAGTCACAGTTCTCTCAGCAGTGGTGTAGGAGGTTAAGAGCTCGTGTATCCAATCTGGAGGAACTGGGTTTGATTCCCAGCTCTGCCGCCTGAGCTGTGGAGGCTTATTTGGGGAATTCAGATTAGCCTGTACACTCCCACACATGCCAGCTGAGTGACCTTGGGCTAGTCACAGCTTCTTGGAGCTCTCTCAGCCCCACCTACCTCACAGGGGGTTTGTTGTGAGAGGGGAAGGGCAAGGAGATTGTAAGTCTCCTGAGTCTCCTGCAGGAGAGAAAGGGGGGATATAAATCCAAACTCCTCCTCCTCCTCCTCCTCCTCCTCCTCCTCCTCCCCCTCTTCTTCTTCTTCTTCTTCTTCTTCTTCTTCTTCTTCTTCTTCTTCTTCTTCTTCTTCTTCTTCATGAACTCTTTCAGGAAGAAGGGCAATGGTACAAACCACATCTGAACATATCTTGCTTTGAAAACCCGATGGTTGCCACAAGTTAGCTGCAACTTTATGGCTCTTTCCACCACCACATTGAATAGAATGGAGATGATTTCTCCTGTTTGCTGAAACCTCAACCACTATATCATGCTGGTTCTATAAATGAAGAATAGTCAAATCTGTATACACATATGGAAGGTTTACAAAGAATAGTTCTGTGTGCTATTAGGCTGAAAGAAGTAGGTACTTAAAAATTAACTGAAGGAGCTGCAAGACTGGTGAATGGATTTAAACACAGAGGTCAATATAGGTCAAGCACTGCTGTGGATTCTGTGAGATGGCATTTCAATGATAATCATCTATTGCATCAGATAAAAGGTACAATGCCTTATTCCTTGCTGCTGAGTAACAGGACCATCTTTTTCTAAATTCTTTACATTTTCCTCAGGGGGAGGGGAAAAAACACATGGATATCTTAACCTTTCCCCTTTGAACAAAACTGCCCTACCAGTTACCTTAATAAAATTCAGAAACATCTGATCCTTTTTCAAACCATTTAATTTTCACAATGAAACAACCTGATACACAGTTGTCTTTGGCTCATTAGGGGATTTGCAGACAGTATCTCATGAATACAAACAAGATAATAGTACAAGTGCTGATATCAAGTAGTCCATTCACAGTCTCCACCAAAACAGGGGTGGGCACATGTATATTCAACAGAATGCAAATATTGAATGTTCTGGGAAGAACCTGATCAGATCACTAACATGGCTGATGAGAGAATGTGGTCCCTTGGTGTGTGGGGCTGACCTTGTTGTCCTATACAGCTAGATTGAAGTCTGCTCGCATTTATGAATCGCCTAACCTTTAAACAGTTGCCACAGTTGGAAAAATGAACTAGACATCTGGAAAAGGGCAGCCTCTGTCAGTACAGGAAAGGCTCAGAAGAAAGTAAACAGATTTCATGTCTCATAATGTCTCTCCTGAGATGCAAAGCCAGGGAGAGCGGCAGGTCATAACTGACTGTTTGGAACAGAGAAGCCAGAACAGGAGAACTTTCTTAATGATGATTAAAAGGTCATTAGAGTGTATATTCACTGATCAATACTGACAGCAAACAGGCAGGCTCATGCAAATGTATTCAAGGATATAACATTTTTGAACAGTTACTAACTGGGTTTGCATGCATCAGCACTTGTTTCCTCTTTTTAGAGTGTGTTTTGCCAAAGTGGAAGCAGAGCTATTAGGACATGGAAGATTTCAAAGGTGTCAACAGTAAATCTGGAGGAATACAATTCATCTCAGAAGCGCAGTTTCTGTACACCTCCAAAGCTGGTCTTCTCCAATATTCACAAACAGAAATAGTCAAGGATAAATATTTGGAAGGCTTTACATAAACATCAGTGTTTAGAGAAGAAAATGTTTGTCTGAAATATGAGCAGGAATATATTCCTGGGATTTCTAATATTTTTGAATATATTCCTGCTTCTTAAATCTTGCCCTCCCTCCAAGGAGCTCAGAGAAGTTCACATAGTCGTGCCATTTCATCTTCACTGGAAGATTTCATCTTCACTTATCCATTTCATCTTCATTGGATCTTTATGAGATTGTTTAGGCTGAGAGAGGACACAGAGATCCAAAATATCCAGTAAAATCGCATCTTTGTAGGGATATGAACATACGTTGAAAAGTAAAGGCAGTTCCCTGTGCAAGCACCAGAACATTACTGACCCATGGGGTGACGTCACATCATGACATTCACTAGGCAGACTTGATTTACAGGGTGGTTTGCCATTGCCTTACCGTCATCTACACTTTACTCCCAGCAAGCTGGGTGCTCAGTTTATGACCTCAGAAGGATTGACAGCTGAATCAACCTTGAGCTGGCTTCCTGAAACCAACTTCTGCTGAATCGAACTCGGGTCTTGAGCAGAGCTTTGACTATAGTACTGTGGCTTACCACTTTATGCCATGGGACTCCTGAACTTGTGTTACCCTAGTCATCCAACTTTCTAGTAGTCTAACCACTAGATCAGAAGAAGAGTTTGGATTTATACGCCACTTTTCTCTCCTGTAAGGAGTCTCAAAATGACTTACAAATTCCTTCCTTTCCTCGCCTCCCAAGAGGCACCTTGTCAGGTAGGTGGGGCCCAGAGATCTGAGAGAGCTGTGACTATTCCAAGGTCACCCAGAAGGCTTCATGTGTAGGAGAAGGGAAACAATTCAGTTAACCAGATAAGAGTCTCCCACTCATGTGCAGGAGTGGGAAGTCAAACTTGATCTCCAGATTTGAGTCCACCATTCTAAACCACTACACCATGCCAGCTCTTATTCTAATTCAGAACCCTGTCTAAAGTCAATTTGGTGCTACAGTGTGTACAGTGAGCTCCTGGGCATACAGGCTTCCTCCCCATTCATTCCAAACAACTCCACTTGTGTTTCTCTCTGAGTCTGTAGTGTTCATTCCAACCAGTACAGTGAGTGAGGGAAGAATTCTATATACAATGAGATCTATGATGCTTAAAAGATATTGCTACACTGACTTTCACAAACTTCCCGCAGTATTTCAAATTTCTACATTTACAAACATTGAAACATTTAAAAGAGGCAGCTTCTGGTATGCTTTCCAGACAGCTTTCCAGACGGGGAAAGAGGCTGTTTCTGCCCAGCCATTTTGCTCTCTGGTCAATTTCACCCTCGTGAAATTGGGCTTGTGCCCAACATTTTGTGTGCAGCTGAAGGGATTCTCCCTGCCATCATTTGCTGAAGGTTGCTCCAGGATGTTCGCTCTAAGACTCTGATCCTGGGTCCCTTTTCAGCCCCAAAAGTACACAGTTATACTCAGCTGGTCCTGACGATTCTGGCAAAATACACTTTTCCTTTACAAAAATATATTTTGGAGGATCTATCTTTGAGGATATGCAGACATGCATAGGAGAATCATAGCTGCTCAAAGGACTTTCTCCATGATCCCAATGCTTTTCAGTGCCTTGCCCCACAGGGTCTTCCTCCACCGCTGCCTGCTGCCTTGTGTGCTCCTTGGGGCTTCCCTGGGTCAGGGCTGGAGTCCGGGGGCATGGAAAACTTCATTCTGAAGGATTACCTCATTCATGTTGATTAAGGCATCAAGTCCATCCACATCCATGCAGTCACATACATGTGCCTCCTCTGAAATGAACTGGAAGAGTCCCCATGGCAGACACAAGGAGTGGTTCTGCATCACAAAACCTATAACTGGCACTTAGATGCCAGACAGCTCTAAACTATCCATAATTGCCCAGTTCTTGAGGCTGCACATTATATGGCAAATACACAATCATTTTAAATTCAATTATTCAAGCAGCTTGCCCATGAAATCTTGCTGGAGTTACCATTGTAAAACTGAAATATCTTTCATGATAGTTTTGGATGTTTCTCTATTCACACAAATTATGTAGTGCTATATTAGCAATCTGCTGAAATAATTGAAGCTTGCAAGGAGAGGCACAGCCAAAATAAATCCCCCTAAAATACTGGATAATTTCAAGGATGTTTATTAATATTTTCACAGTTAAAGCAATGAAATTCATTTGTATTAAAACACCATAAAGCAAATATCTCACTGTTTATCATTTATAAAAGGAGTCTAATACCACATTCAATTTACTATCCTTTCCATCTACAGAAAACTATTAGAAGCTTTATTTCTGCAGTGGAATTAAATTGTGCTAAAAAAAAAGCTCTGGAGAATATGCTTAAGGAACATTTTATTAGAAACACTTAACCATATTCCCTTTGAGTTTTATCGTTCCATACCAGCTCTGTCAATTTTATTTACTTTCTTGTAATTTTAGCCATGGATACCTCTTTCTCTTTGAGGTGTTTGATGACTTAATTATAAGTAGTAGCAGGAATTCTTCATTGTTTGTGAGGGGAGAAGGTCAACAAATTGCTAATTAGATCATATTCAAGCTACATAAATGAACCTCCAGGGATCAAAATTATGATAGTAGAATATTATTTTTATAGGTTTTTCCCATTTGTAGTACATTTTAGTAGGCAATTATCCTTAAAGCTATGAAATCACAGCTTCTTATTAAATGGGGATGGATCAATGGGTATACTAATTAGGACTTCCTTAACGTATGTCATATGCAAGTATTTTTGTGCTTTTTTTGCTTTAAATGTATATGACCAGTCCTGTATTTTGTGGAATTTTATTTCAAATACATAGAATACCACATATAGAAACCACCAGAGCATCATAGTATAATGTAGGGTTGGTAGCTCTGTGCTGGGAAATATCTGGAGATTTTTATGTAGAGCCTGGGGAGGGTGGGGAAGGGTGTTGGGAGGGACCTCACTGGAGTATAATACTATAGAGTTCTCCTTCCAAAGTGACCATTTTCTCCAGGGCTACTGATCTATGTAACCTGTAGTCCAGGTGATTCCAGCAGATCTCCAGCTACCACATGAAGACTGAAGACAAGTGTGATAAAGCACAGTGCATGTTTCTGATACTACTCCTTTAGAACTACTTCTTTTGCTCCTGACTTTTCTTAGTCTGGAAACAGTTATGTCATGGAGAAACCCCCCTCCCCCCCCCCCCCCGCTGTGGTGCATGTAATGTTTTGTAGGATACAGAGAGTGCAGATAGCATAGCTGCCATACAGTTGGCCTATTACAAGGCTTGGGTCTGTAATCTTCAATGATCAGTCAAACTGCATCAGACATGTTGTTACTATTTATTCAAAGGATTTACATGCAATGAACCCACATGGGTTTACTAGATGGCTAAGTGTCACAGAAACATAGATAATAATAATAAGAAACTTCAAGAAACACTCTCTCACAAGGCCCTAAATACTTCCCAGAGAAGCTTGTTAGACTAGCCCAACTTCTATTTCCAGAAAATCAGAATGTTGCTATTTGATCAGGCATCCAGAGTGTGAGAAAACTTTACAAATAGTTGAAAGTTACTTTAAGTGGCAGACAGAGCCATAAGATTCTTGGGCAATGAACTGAAAACCTAAGAGCAACTGGACAAGGCAGCTCCAGTAACTGCAATGAAAATTGACTTGTAGACTATTAAGTGTAAGGTAGGTGGAGAAAATTCAATTACCCAACTTTCTCAAAGTTCTACTTAGGACAAAATAAAATTTGTAGATAGAGATGGAAAGTGGTCGCTGGTAAATATTATTTGACAGTGATACAGATTGTATGACAATTAACAGTGCTCCCCATGGCAGATGTACAGAGTAAGAAAATGGGGTCCTAACAGCTGTAGATTTTGGGTGCTATTTCTGGTCATTAGGTGACAGCCCAGGCCATTTGGCTGTAAGCTAGGTCTTCTGCAGTAACCTTCCTTCAGCTCACCAACTTGTATCACTATGGTTGTCAAGTCCAGGTTGGAAAATTCTTGGAGATCTGAGGGGAGATCTTGGGAAGGATAAGGTTTGGGAAGGGAAGGGACATCAGCTGGTAGAGTGTCATGAAGTCTGTCATCCAAAGTGCCCATTTTCTTTGTGAATCTTGGAGATTTCCAGCTCTCCGTTACAGGTTGGCAACTATGTGCACTCCAGAGGTCCATTGATCCTCCTATTCTATCCTCACACATTAACCTACACATTGATAATCCTATTCTACCCCCTGCATGTTAACCTTCAATATGAACTTTGTCTGACCCTTTGGTAGGTTCTGTTCACAAGACTGTAACAACTGAAAAGAGGTATTCTGGAAATGTGAAGGCACATAGGGGAGGAAGACTGGGGTTGCTGAGCAATTCTTGGCTACTGGTGAGAAGTTTGTAAAATTACCAAACAGTTTCTGGCAATTGCTAAAGCTTGTCACTTCTGGAAAGTTTTGGGAATTGTCAAGATAACTATGGTCTAAATTTCCAGTAAGTTCAAGAGCCATTATTTTTATTTTTAATTTCTCTCCCCAGGATCATCTTTTCCCCCAGCATACGCACAAAAACACTTTGGCCCCAATTCCACCTGGCAATGAGAAATTATAGCAAGGGCTATAATTGACTTGAGGGTTTCCACCATGAGCAGGCAAATGGGAATGTCAGGTAACAGTCCTGGTAGAAGCAAAGCAGCAGGACTGGAACCAAATAACCAGTAAAGAGACCCAACTGACTTACTACTTTTCCTGGCTAGCTTAACAAGAAGAAAAAATATTTTTAAAAAAAGTTTTGTAGAAATTCTTTCTAAACATTATTGGGCAAACCAGTTTTAATAATACATATAATCCTGGCTTGCAGTCAGTGGTTTAATCAAGAGAGCCACAGGTACCAGAGAGCTAACCTCAAAACAAAGATTATTTCTTTTCTTTCATTTAGAAGGAAATAAATGCCTCCTGTCATATCCTATATATTAAAAAGCCAAAAAGGATTTGATTGACAGTAGTCATCCAATCTGAGTCATTTCTAAAAAAAAGAGAAGCCTAAATAATTACTCACCTTTAAACTGCTAGTCAAAAAAAGGTGGAGGGGGGAAAATGCATTCAAACCTTGCAAGGTCTCTTTAGAAACCCCAAGCTTGAAGCATAATAAAAACAGACAGCTGGGTCCACCCTTTATGGTAATGTGCCATGAAGCTTTATTAATCTGACCTTTGCAAAGAAATGAGAAATATAATAGTGTTCTGCCATAATTGTTAGAGGCAGGCATTTTAGCAATCTTTAATTTGCACTTCACTGTAATATTAGCACCCTGTTCTGTTGTAAGCATTAATAAGACTTGACACTTTTTGTAGCATTCCAATGCAGCCATGTTAGACTGGTGATTTTGAAGTAAACAAGAACATGGCTTAAGTGGATAATGAAATGCATCAGGTGACCTGATATAAAGACTAAAAGCACCAAATGAAAACAGTAATAGTTCCAATTGGCATCTGTACAGTGTACATTGCCACAATTACAAAGTACAAAGAAAGGGAAAAGGACCACTTGAGCTCACATTCCAAGATAAAGAATATTTCAACATTTCCTTAAACAGCTTGAGGGTGTGAACAAAATATTGCAGGAGAGTGAACACAAGAAGGAATACAAGAAAGAACAAAAGAAAGAATCCAGAAAGTAAATAAAATTCATATACATTACATTGGAATATGCTGAATAGGAAATAATCAGGACAAAGTCCCATTGGGGCAACACAAATACTGTTAAGAAATAAATATGTGAGCAAATGGCTAGTTTGGAAACTCTGTTTTATTATACATTGCAATTATTAAACTCCTATCATGAAGCTGTATCTAATCACATGTTCAAAAAGTGACTGTCTCTGTTAACACAAGCTGCATCCATACATGATCTTTACTGACTGCCAGGGATAGCAGTTGTTATTGTGCAATCCTAGAGCTACACTCTTCTAAGCCCATAGTTTGAACTTCATTGGACTGCACCGTTACAATATTACATTAAAAATGAATAGGACTTCAGTGGTATTTTACAGACTAACACAAATTTTATTCCAGCGTAAATTTCTGTGGGCCAGATTATAGGATTTTCCATGTAATGTCATTTTTTTCCAAGCATGACCACCACATAACTACCAGAGGTTCTTCTTTAAAATGGAGCAAAGAAAAACTCCCTTGCTTCGACTTAAAGAGAAAATTATATGAAAACTGACTGTATGAAAGTTGTGTCCAGACCTGGTCTCTCGAGAAGTGAGTGCCATTGCAGAGCTATGATTAGAAACCAGGGTGGGGGGAGGGGTGGAGCAAAGGGGAACAGCACCTGGGGCATGCGCACGCCCTGCACCCCAGCTGTGGCACCACCCACCCCGCCCCAGAATGCCCCCACTATGACCCCTCCATGGCCCAGCCATGCCCTTGCTGCAGTGCCACCCAGGGCATCACACTTCCCACACCCCATTGGTGCTACACCACTGGATGGGGGGAGAAGTGGGGTGTTCCCAGGGTGGAGCCAGCTGTTTTCATGCTGTGAGCACTGCTGCTGGCACCCCAAACTTATGCCATCCAAAAGGTTAGTCCATTTAGCCTCATGGAGGACTTCCAGGCAGCTAGGGAGGTTTTTGTTTTATTCTCCCTCACCACAATGCCTGCAAGCCCTACGGAGGCAGCACAGCAGTGACACAGCAGTGACCCCCTGCCAGGGGCTCTGGATGGGGTCGTAAATCATGCCATTCAACATCCTTCCCATTTTTCACTTTATTGTCTAAAGCTTCTAAGAGATCTAAAGTGTTTCACAAGACTCTTACATAGCATATTTCCAGTTTTGTTTATATGATATGGCTAGTGCTCCTCAAACCATATCTGAGACATCCTAAAATATCCTATTCTGTCTTTGGGACTAAGTGACTGCAAAACAAGAATCGTTTGAAATATGATGGAAGCTGTACTATAGAAGTTGCCTGAGAGAGGGATCTTTTAAACCTGCCCCATCCTTTGGAAATCTCTTAAACCCTCTGAGGTTAATCAAGTAATCTTGTTTTGAAAGGCAGCATCCAAATTCTATCTGCTTCATTCATTAAGATATTTTGTGATTCTGTGAACAAAGAAAGGATCACAACTAAAAGTTTCTGTTGAGTTTTAGATGAATAATTACTATTTGCAAAGTAAATGTATGTAGTATGCATTACAATGTTTCCTTCTGAAACACTCCTAACAGCAAGTCTTACTCCTTTAAGTCTCATGCCTGAATAAGCAGCTTTCCCAGAGAGACATCTCTAATTGAAGATTAAGCAGGTGGCAGGATCCTCAGCTCCATCTTTATGTCACATGTTGATGATCAAGAGGCACACCTAACGGTACTGTGTAAGGTAACACTTCAGTCTTCAAAAATCCACAGAGGCGTCAGCAATTATCTCTCTCTAATTAGTATCTCTGATACCGCATTGTTATTGTTCAATGTCTGTGCAGCAGGATGGGAACCTTGTTGAAAAGCTCAGCATGCTAGGATTAAGCCTGTTCTTGTAAGAACCTCACACCTTTTGAGAAAAGGAAAATGTGAAGTTTCGAGCTTTCCATGAGGAAATGAGCTGGCTAATATATGAGAGCATCACTGCCATCTACTGGTGAGAAGCACAGCAGCTGTGCTGTTACATATAGAACATGTGACTTTGCTGTCAATTTCAGCGTTAAGGAAACAGCTTCTTGTTGCTTCATCGGAATGGAACTACCCTTTTTAATTAAAGTACAATCACTGGTAGTGGAGGCTTTAGTCATGAAACAGATGGGAAGGCATCCTCAGGTTTGGTTTGGTTTTTTGCAGAATTAGCGAGATAAGGGTGATGAAGAACTATTTCTATTTTTTGCATTGTAAGCAAACTATTTATCAAAGAATCTACCTTAGATATGTGATACTGTAACTTTCAGCTTCTTTGTTTTCTTGTCCAGACAGAAATATCAATAATGTGAGTAATGACAACAGTGCAACATAAAACAATACTGGATCCCCAAGTGGGAAGAGCTTTGGCTTCATGGTAAAGCGTTTGCTTTGCATGCAAAAAGTGCAAAACTCAACCCCTTGTATCTCCAGTTAAAACAATAAGGTAACTGGTGATGTGAAAGACATTGTCTTGATACCCTGGAAAGCTGCTGGCAATCAGAGCAGACAAGGCTGACCTTGAGAGACAAAAGGTGTAATCAAGACAAATTCATGTGTATACCTCTAACCTTATTTTCCTTGTAGCTTACATCCGTTAACACTTTTACTGGCAGACATCCTTTGCCTATTGCTCCTGTCTTTCTGACAACAAATCAGTCTCTGTCAGTCTGCTCAAAAAGTTATCTGTGATATTCTTATTTTTAAGGCTCAGGAAAGCAATGGTTAAATCAGCACATGACTACATATGAAAGACTGCCAGTTATGTGGCACCATGCTATTCAAGTATAAAATTCTAGATTTCTCTTCCACTGTACTATTTCTGTACTATTTTTACCATATTCTTATTCAAAATCAGTAAACAATGATTCCGCCAATCACATTTCTGGCTCACTTGTTTAGGGAGGGTATCTGTCCATTCATGTGTAAAGCTGAGATGAGTTGGTTGTTGGTTTATATGACAAAATCTGAACATGTAGGCAAGAGTGGTAAAGTGCAAATCTTCCTACACCTCATGTCATTATGCTCTATTGTTTGAAGCTTTTTTTACAGACAAGGAGCTTCTGGAAAATAAGTGGAATAGAAGGGAAAACAGTTCCCTCTCTCTACTTCTCGTGTCCTGCTTCTCACTTTGAACCAAATCCCTAAGAGTGAAAAGATATCAAACCCTGAACAGTATAGAACTGAGCAAATCCAGGCATCCCTACATTCTGATAGAAGGAAGGAATCTTTCTTCTCTCTGTGTGTGATTTGGCAAGAAGTAAATGTCATCCCAAACAGGTGGGAAGAGAGAACCTGCAGATGGGTATGTGCTTCCCTTTGAAACAAATAGAGATGTCACACAAATACAGCAATCCAAAAATCCTGAAAAACATGTTCATCCATCAAAACAAGCCAAAGACAAACACATGTGCTTTCCTCATGAAAAAGTGATTATTCTTCTTGACCACAGGTCTGGTTCATTCAGATATTATTTCATCTCACAAATTCTCCCACTTTTGTGCCCTCCTTCTCCATTCCTCCTACACTCTCCCTCACCATGGGGAGAAATATACAAACTGAAAGAGATCGTGTTGATTTGAACATATGGGTCACTCAGATTTCTCAGTTCAGGCATTCACTTTTCACTATGATGAGAAGAACAGGAGATAAGGAGAAGGTGGTGCACCAAAGCCAAGATTTCCCCTTATTCTTCAAGCAGGAATGATCACAAGAAATTAATAACTTTCAAATGAACCTGTATTCATCTTCAAAGCAGTATGCAGGCCATTTCTGTGCTGAAATGGGCAAGAATATTTGCCCTAAATAAGCATAATGGGAAAAATTGTCAACAAAACTGAGACCGCAGCTTTCTCGGCAGACAAAACACAAACACAAACCTACCCAATCAAACCAAAACAACACATGCAAAATCTGTTGCAAATTAAAATACTTTGGATCAGAGAACAGCCCCAGTCTTGTGAATAAAATTAAGATCAAAGGACAAAGCAATTAAAATAAACCTCTGAATAAAATGACATAATGTTTTCCCATTGTCTGAAAATAAGAAATGAATAAAGGCAAAAGTAGTGTCCAAAACTACATGGGCTTCAAAGCAAAAATGATATCTCAAGTGGCCAAGTTGTCTCAATATGCAAGCACTGCTAAATTTATGATAGGTTACACTTCATACAGTCCAGCTCGCCCCAGGCAAGATTTTCTAGCTGGCCTAAATTGGAACAGATCACTAACCTTTTTCTTCTCAGTGAGAGGTTGTGATGCAACAATTTAGTGTATCATTATTTAAGATCACAGTTGCACAGTAGGGCAGAGGTCATTAAAGAAGTCACTACCAATACCGGCTGGTTATTCTGAATGATGCAAAGGCTTCACGCTCATTGTATTGGATGTCAAGGTTTTTTAAATTACCTATTTACATGATGCCAAACAATAAACAAATTACCCTATGTGATGAAATAACCTATGATTTTATAATTCAACATACAGAGATACAATTTGTTTTACAAGGCAATGCAAAACCTTTTGTTCATTATCAAAGGAAATATCAAAAGATGCTATACTGCCTGCTGTTTAGAATATCATTACAATAGTAATTCATTCTCCAGCACTTTAAATCACATGAGGATTCTCTGGAAATTTCTAGCAAAGAGTCAGATTAAAGACCCTTTTACATCTCTCACTTGTGTTTATTAAAGGCAGCGTATTGTTCTGTTGATTCTTCTTTTTATTACTTTTGTGTTGTATGGAGGGGAGAAGAAAGATCAACTTTTGACAACTCCATCTAACCAAACTCCCTGGTAGGGCTGGTATATAGAACCTCTTGCATTGTGCAGGTGCACTGTATTGTTTGCTAAGAATTATGTGAATGACAGACGTGCAGTAAGTAATTCCCATATGGTCTCCTCTTTACTCCTGGTAGATAAAGATCAGTAAAAAGAACAGATGTTTGTTAATGAAATCAGAAAAGGCAGGCAATACGTTCATAATAATAGAGAATTACATTTGTACAATGGATCTGCATGACAACAGTCACTTTGTATTCTGATCGTTAAGGTACGCGTGAAAAGGAAAGGGATCAGTTGAAAAAAAGTCATTATATAATTAAAGAGCTGCGTGTCAATATTCTGCCGCTCTGTCTAGTTTTGCCTGAGGCTGGCAGAGGACATTCTGGTGAGCAACTGCACATCCCATAATCATACCCATTCAAGGGTTCACTACATGGTTGGAATAAAGGACAGGTTGAAAAGAAGAGGGCTAGATGATCCCACCAGAAATATAAACAGAATTGAAATCCAAAACATGCATTATTGTTGGCAAATGCAGTTATCCAAGCTCATAAATCAATGCATGTGTGTTTATTAGACACAAACTCCTCTGTTCACCATCACTGAAACAACACCTTCTTCATCTAGTCAGCAGAGGTTTTTGCCAAGCACTTTCCATTCCATTTATTTATTTATATTTGCTTACTGAATCTGGGGCATATAAGTCCACCTTTTGATGAATATCGGCACCAAAGTCACCTTACAAAATTTTATAAATAATTTTTTTTAAAAAAACAGAAATAAAGTAAAACCTCAGAGGAAAAGACAATTGAATTACCAGTGTGGTGTAATGGTTAAGAGTGGTGAACTCCAACCTGAAGAACTGCGTTTGATTCCCTACTCCTCCATATGAACGGCAGACTCTTTTCTGGGGAGCTGGACTTGTTTCCCTGCTCCTACACCTGAAGCCTGCTGAGTGACCTTGGGCTAGTCTCTCAGCCTCACCTACCTCATTAGGTGTCTGTTGCAAGACGAGAAACAGTCCCTCTAACTTCAGTAGGAAACTCTGCGTGGAACTGAGCCACCTGCAGGAGCTCCCTCTGGCCAGAGGTGTAGATAGGGAAAATGAAGCCCAGTGCAAAATTGGAGGGGTTTTGGGGGGGGGCATGTTCATTTGTGTTTTTAGTGTTTTTAGTG
This sequence comes from Sphaerodactylus townsendi, assembly GCF_021028975.2. NCBI lineage: Eukaryota > Metazoa > Chordata > Lepidosauria > Squamata > Sphaerodactylidae > Sphaerodactylus > Sphaerodactylus townsendi. Next base: position 41,843,119 of record NC_059434.1, on the reverse strand, counting down.
TTTTTTTCAGTTTGTGCCCTGCAGGGGGCACAGTTTTTAGGCTAGTGCAGGGGTAGGGAACCTGCAGCTCTCCAGATGTTCAGGAACTACAATTCCCATCAGCCTCTGTCAGCATGGCCAATTGGCCATGCTGGTGAAGCTGATGAAGACAGATTCGGGCTGAGCCTGATTCTACCCCCCTGAGATGGGCACCACAATTTCAGGGAATCCTTAGGAGGCTCTCCTGATGGTACCACCCAGGTTTGGTAAAATTTTGGTTCAGAGGGTCCAAAGTTATGACCTCAAAAGTGTAACCCCCGTGTCCTATTAGCTCCCTTTTGGGAGTCCATAACTTTGAACCCCCTGAACCAAACCTCACCAAAGCTCTGTGGTATCATCAAGATGCCGCTTTTGAAAAACCTCACTCGTTGAGTGAGGTTCAAAAGCAGTGTTTTCGCACAGCTGGGCTGGCATTAGCACGGCCTGCTGCAATGCAGCAGTGCCTGCTGTGTGAACAGCATTCCAGGGATTGTGTTTTTACCATCCCTAGGGCGCTGTTATTGGGCTGTGTGGAAACAGCCTCTGTTTGTGGCCACCCAAACTGTATGGTACCAAAATGGTGTCAGTGTGGCCATGCAGCTTACAGGAAACATTTAGGGAGAAGAAGGGAAGGAGTTGGTAAGCCACTTTGAGACTTCTTATGACTGAGAAAAGCAGGATATAAATCCAAACTCCTTCTCTTCTTCTACCTATCTCTTTTCTTCTCAGTGGCACAAACATTCCCACCTAAGCTTTCAGATAATCCTACAGTTGCTCTTTCCCTTTACATTTTTATGCTATTCTTCACACACATTTGGTCTAGGCACACATTCTCTTTTTAACAGAAAGCTAACTGAACACCACTTCATTTATTCTAGTTAAAACTTCATTAATATCACATTTTTTTCTCACTGATATGGATCCAAAGTGGCCTACTACAACATTCCCCTTTCCCTATTTATCCTTACAACAGCATTGTAAGGTAGATTAGACTGACAGAATGTGACTGAATTCAATGAAGTGTGGAATAGTAGGGAAGTTGTATCATTAAAATAATCCTCAATATCTTCCAATAGTGGTTATATCATTTGTGACACCTGCTTCTATTTTAAGATAACACATCATTTTCACTTACAATCCATAATAGGAACCAGAGGTTTTGACAGCTGTTTGAAAAAAGCAACTGTGATAGGGATACTGGCTCAGCACCCTCCCATAATCTCAATGATTCCATCATTTTACCAGTGATTTAAATCTAGACAAATAAAGGAAAAATGCCTGCTTACAGAATACAAATGAGAAAAAAAACTGCTTCAAGAATCAATAAATTTCCTTCCATAAGCTCAGAACTTGATGTACCACCTAAATTGAGATGAACAGATTTCTTCAACATCTTGCTCGATGTATGGATGGAAAGGTCAAAGGCTGATGTGAATGATGGTCTGTGAGCAGTTCAGGAGCTCAAAAAGGTACCTTTACTGCATCTTAATAGCTATTGTTTCCTCTTTCTGCTGGTGTTTCAGTGCCATTTTCCTCTGACTACTCTCTTTTTTTAAAAAAAAACAAATAATTATTTCCATGATAAATGGCACAGCTTTGCAATGCTATGTAGGTAAACACAACTGAATATCACGCATTACAGAGAAAAGGAAAAGCTTCCCGTCCTTACTCTACATGAGCACCTATGTCACCAGATTTGATTATGTGATGCAGTCTCAATTCAAAGGAACATGTTTTCTCCTATTTACAGTTTCTGAAAGGTTGGTGCTTTTCACAAAAGTCCAAACATTCCATTCCAGCATAATTCTTGTTCAAATATTGCAGAATATAGAAGGAAGCCAATACAGATAAACAATCACTTGAGCTGTGAATTACAGTCCCAGTCCCAAAGTACAGTCCCAGCCAAGAAGGTAGCCACACAGCATCACAGTACCACGTCATCCCGCCATTCCTAAGGGGGCTTTTTGGGGGTGCGGAAAGGCAAAGAACACAAAAAATCTTCCCTGCCACCAGAAAGCTCCCATTGGGCTTAATGGACTTACACCACCAAAAAGGTAGCAAAGGTTCAAAGACCCAGCCAATGGAGTAACAGGAGCAATGGACAGGTGAAAGCTGACTATTTATTTATTTATTTATTTATTTATTTATTTTTTCAATGTATATACCGCCCGATCCCCGGGGGGCTCCAGGCGGTGAACAACAGGAGCAATCATACAAATATAAATACATAGGCTCCATCCCATAAAATAGCTTAAAACTCATAAAAACAGCGAGTAACCATAATACATAATAAATAAATAGAAGGCGTCTGGCCCCAATTTAAAAACCTACCTCCCTGAGGGGGGGCCAGTGGGGCTCCCCATATGAGGGAGCTCCTCATATGAGGGGACCCTGATGTAACTGCCCCAGGCACAGAGCGATGAGGGGCACCCATATTAGCAGCTGGGACACTCCAAAGGCCGGTGGAACAACACGGTCCTTTACAGGCCCTGCGGAGACTTCACCCAGAGTCCCCATGGGAGGGTCCGGACAGCTGGAGGAAGGGTGTTCCCGCAGGCGGGGAGCCAGGTGCCAGTAAAGGCCCTGGCCCGTGTGGGAGGCCAACCGCATCGCGAGGGGCTGGGGACCACCAGCGATTGGTCCAGCTCTACACAGAAGCGCTTGAGAGAGGCGAGGAGTGAACATAGGGGTGATCGCGGTCGAAGGAATGCAGGGAGGGCCCCAGGCGGCATAAAGAGCCTTAAAAGGTCCAAGAACCCACACAGCCCAGAAGATGATTCGAGGTTCAGCAGGAAGCCTGCAATGCAGCTGCCGCGGCAGGCTGGATATGTGTTCTCTGAAGAGCTTCTCCTGGCGAGGCAGTGCTTGCGCATACATGTTGGACCAGTTTAACTTCTGAATCAAACGGCGCATAGGGAAGGCCGGCGTGACAGCGAAGTTACAATAGTCCAGCCTGCGGAGGTGACCGTTGCATGGATCACAGTGGCCAGATCCGCCTGCAGGAGAGGAAGGGAGCTAACGCCGGGCAGCCCCTGGCGAAGATGGAAAAAAATGCAGTCTGGGTTATATGGGCTGCACCTGGGTCCTCCATTGAAAGAGCGAATCCAGGTGGACCCCCAGGCTCTGGCTTGAATCGAGGAGGTTGGTGCCACGAGACCCCCCCCTCCCACACCGGCGGCTTCAAATCTCCAACCTCACACCCTGCGGCCTAGCCAGAGGATCTCCGTCTTCGATGGATTCAGTTGCAGCACAAACTGCTCTGCTGCAACCAACCAGCTTCCCCGCCCTCCCGAAACAATGCTGGAAACTGGCGAGAGCAACTGGCTCCCACCCATCAACACTGGAATGAGCTGAGTGTCATCCAGCATATTGATGATAACAGATCAGCCCAAAGCTCACGCACCAGCTGAGCAAGTGGTGCTTCGATATAGATGTTAAAACCTTCAATGGCGGGGATAGCAGCTGACTCCATGAGGTACTTTCCGCACTGAAGCGGGCACTTCGCGGGAGGCTTTCATCCCCGCACCACACTTGCTGACTCCGGGTCCCGGAGGAGCAGAAAGGCAATCCACTGAAGGACAGTGCCCGAACCCGGAAGCGGCCAGGCGGTGGGTCAAAGGTCATGGTCGACTCATATCAAGCGCTGCGGTAAGATCTAGCAAAAACCAGCGAAGAGCCTGATCCACGCTTTCGGTCAAGCTGGATCTGGAGGCGTATCACCAGTTGATGGCGACAAAGGCGCGTCTCGTCCCATGCCCACCTGCACGTGGAAGCCGGACTGGAAGCGGATGAAGAGCCTGATCGTCATCCAGGGAAACCCTGAAGCTGCTCCAACACCACTCTCTCAACCTTACAGCTTCACCAAACGAAAGATTGAGGCGCCAGGCGTCATGGTGGCCCAGATCTACCCTGGATCTAGCGATGTGGTCTTTTAAGAGTGGAAGTGGGACCACTGCCTCCTTCCAACCCATCCCGGAGAAGACCCTTGCTCAAAGGGAGCCATTGATGATGTTCAACAGATGGGGTCTTGGCTCCATGCCTCGCAAGCTTTTATAAGCCAGGAGGGCCGTAACGGATCCAGAGGACAGGTAGTAGGTCTAACAGCAGCCAAGGCCCTGTCAACAGCGGCTTCGAGAGGCAGGGAGAACTGGAGCCCAGAAGGCGGGCCCAGGCGGCAAGGGAGGCCTCCAAAGTTCACTAATTGTAGATAGCGTGGGCGGGAAAAGGTCCTGGGGCGAGGAGCTGACGCAACTTTATCTGCAAAAAAAGCTCATAAATGCCTTCACAGCTAACAGCCAATCGTTGGTTTGTGGACCCTTCCTCGATAAGGGAGGTCAAGCTTGCGAATTATCTGAGAAATAATTGTGTGCGAGGCGAGAGCTAGCAGGCGCTTAAGAGAGAAGGAGAAGAAAGCCCTCGCCAGCCTCGCTTCGTACCATCTCATAGGCCTTCGCCAGCGTCCTATAGGATGTTCGCTCACGTCTCGCGATTTGTGATTTCCGCCACACTGCGCTCTGGTTGTCTAAGGACCCACGTTTCATCTGCATGCGCGAGCTCCTCGGTATACCAGGGAGCCTGCTGAACCTGAGGCTTAAGGGGCAGCTAAGGGGAGCAACGGAGATCTCGATGGCATCCCGGAGAGCTAGGAATTCAGTCCTCCACCTGCTCGCCCGGAAGTGTGCAGGGTGGGTTCAGGGTCCCATAGAGCATTTCAGGAAACCAATTTGGATCCATAAGTCTCAGCTGAGCTGGCATAAATCAACCCCTAAGCCCTAGAAGGCGGGTTTAGTAGCTGGCAGGTCCATCCGAACCTTCAGGGCGTAATGAATTCGAACCATGGCACTCTGTCCATAGAGGATATGACCACATTAACCCCCCCAAACCCGAAGACCAAATCCAGCGTGTGACCCGGCCTCGCCAGGTGGGGCCCAGAGCTTACCAAGGAGAGGCTCCAGCTACGCATGCATGCGCCGTGATGACACCTAGGTCAGCGGCCATCGGTAGCATGGCCCGGTAGTCGGTTACATGGACGGTACATTGAAGTCCCCAGAACAATAAGTCTACGGGGAACCGCAATGCCCAGTCCGCCACCACCTCCAGCAGCACTTGGCAGCAGGCTGTCCCCGGTGAATTAAGCTAAATGGGCGGTACACCAGGAAGGACCGCCATCCTCTCCGCACGATGGCCCAGCCACTCTAGGCACGACTACACTCCATGCCGGGTGATCTCTCTGGGATGGGGGGCGCCTTCTGAAAAGGAATAGAATCCGCCGGATGAACATCGCCACACCTCCCCTGGCCCTGTGTTCATGGCTGGTGGAGACACTACGAACCGAGGTAAGCGCTGACCTACTTCTAAAGTGAGCGGTTAATGCCACCGCCTCGGCAGCACTCCACGTTTAGGTGATGCAGGCCAGGAGTCCATCTGCTGGAAGCTTCGAGATAATCTCCGGAGTACGAGTGGTTTTATTGTTGATTGATGGACCTGGCAAAGCTTAATCAACACCAGCGGCAATGCGTAGAGGTAACCCTGAACACCATACCATCAGTCCCTTTGGGATAGGTCGGAGGAGTCAGAAGGCTTAACCGAGAGCATGACCATATCTCGTTAGTCTTCTGCATCATATAACCAGCCACCTACGCCTACATATCTACCTCGCTTCCCATCAACACTGGGATCCCCTGCCCCAAGGTAGGTGCCCCCCATTGCTCAGCTGTTCTCCTCAAGACCTATAGCCTCACTAAACACTACCAGTACCACACTTCAAGTAGGCCCAATCCTACTACTGAACTAATACTAATCTAGCTATGTTAACTTAATTATCACATACAGGCTGGAGGCTACAAGCAGCAACTGTGCCCACTAGCAGACCTATATATGTAACTATATAGACCTATATATATAACTTCCTCTTGTGGCTGGCAGGCAGGCCAGACCAACAGAAGGATCTCTGTCCCAGGCAGGGCTGGAACAGGCTGGCTGCCTTGGGCTGCTGGTGGGAACTCCTGTTGTGAAGCTGCCAGGCCCCACCCCTGCAGGTGTTTCCAATGGGGTGGGTGGGGAAGCGGGACTCTCACTCCTTCCCAAAGTGGCAGCGGGGAGGCGGCAGCTCACCAGGTGGACTTCCAGGCTATTGGCTGGCGGGCGGGCAATGACAGACCAACAGGAGGGTCTGTCCCAGGCAGGGGCTAAACAGGTTGGCTGCGCTTGGGCTGCTGGGTGGGAACTCCTGTTGTAGTTGCCAGGCCCCACCCCTGCAGGTGTTTCCAATGGGGTGGGTGGGGAAGGACTCTCACTCCTTCCCAGTGGCAGCAGGCGGCAGCTCACCAGGTGGACTTCCGCTTGGCTGGCAGGCAGGCAGACCAACAGGAGGGTCTGTCCCAGGCAGGGCTAAACAGGCTGGCTGCCTTGGGCTGCTGGTGGAACTCCTGTTGTAGTTGCCAGGCCCCACCCCTGCAGGTGTTTCCAATGGGGTGGGTGGGGAAGGACTCTCACTCCTTCCCAGTGGCAGCAGGCGGCAGCTCACCAGGTGGACTTCCGCTTGGCTGGCAGGCAGGCAGACCAACAGGAGGGTCTGTCCCAGGCAGGGCTAAACAGGCTGGCTAAACAGGCTGACTAGCGTTGGCTCCTCCCCCAGCTATGCCCCCATTACACTGGTGTCAGGGGCATAGGGACCTTGGCATAGTGTTCAGCACCATGTCCCACTATTGTGGAGGGACAGGTGAATCCACTCTGTAACCCTGCCCTGTATACCCTGCCTTATGAAATATTGGATTTCATATTGTTTCTCATGCTATGTGCTGCAAAATGCCAGTTTCCATGTTTGTATGGGTGGATAACAGAGTGTCCAAGGTGAAAGCAAGCCTAAGGCAAAACAATCTGTGTGCAAATCTATGAGTTACTCCAGGCAATATTATCTGGATGTCTCATAACAAGGACATGCATCTTTGATTATCTCACCCTGCCAGAGTACTCTGTTAGCATAATGGAGTCTGTAGAACTCCTGAGCACCACACCTCGCTAAGCTGTTTCTTTGGAAGTCCCTGATACTGTACCTTTGAGAAAACATTTCTCAAACAATTGCTTCCTTGCATTTCCTGCACCTTTCAGATACAATCTCCCTAACAACCAGATCCCGTCCTAAATCACTCAAGCCTCAGCTAAATTTAAATACTTAAGGCAGAGACTTTAGGAAGCATCTCTGCATAAACCATTCATGGTATCACTGATGTAATCTAGGACCAATTGGCCCCATTGTCCCGGGAAGTAGATCAATAGATAGAGCTGCTAATTAGCTCAGCCCTGCAACCAGCATAGAGGCAAGAAACGAAACCTAATGCAAAAGGTCTCCTTTTCCCACCAAACTAGTGATCCACCCTACAAAAGTCCTACACACCTTAAGCTCATTGCTCACTGCTAACCTGAACCTCCCTTGGTCTTGTTGGTGTGAGAAACGAATTTGTCCTTCGCCTGGATTCAGATGCTGGTCATTTGAATCCTTGCCTTCTATAAGATCTTCTTCAGCTGATTTAGGTAACATATAAGTCCCCTGCCTTCCCACAACTCCTACTCTATCATCCCACCTATATTTCCTACCTATCTATATACTAGGAACTGTGTGTATGTGCCTTAATGTCTCACTGTGTGATTGTTTGCAACTAAAACTTATATAAAAATATTTAAACTGCAATTTGGTCTTTTGACAATTCTCTGCAGATACGTTTCAAGCCGTTTATGGTATACATAGTCTAAAAATATCCCTACCCAGCCTGCCTCTAGCATTGCCAAGCCGAGTTATTTTCCCCATTGCTACTTTAAGATATTTGTGTGTTGTTACACCCTTAGCAGCTGGTGGAGATTCCTTAGAAATAAGTTCACAACCTGTGAAAGCTGGGTAACAACTCCTCCACCAGGGCACGTGCCCCAGGGAGGGCAAGTCCACTGGCATGGCACGCCCCCAGTGGTAGATTCAGTCCTTTGGATGGGACTGTAAGCCTCCTAGGAAAGGCATAGATTTGACAATAATAAATTCCAAAACTCAACCATTTCACACCCAAAAAGTCAATAGATTTTTGAATGATAAACAGATGGATTTATCTCAACTTCATTAATGCCATTTGCCCATCGACTCCTGCTTCTCTAAAAATACCAAACGTAATTCAACCATACTAGCACATTTAGCAGTTACAAACTCAAAGACATTATTAATGGCATCATTTAGTTCATGAGGTAGGCAAATTAGGCTGGCATTTCAGGAGAACTATTCATAGTATACATAACCAGCCTCCCTTAGGATAAGGTTTTAAAAAAATGTTTTGCATATATGGAATTAATAGGTTCAGAAGCTACTTAAACTAAAGCATTGACTACAGCATGACTAAAAAAAGTTTATTGCTAAATTATGTTTTTATGTTTAATACAGAACAAGTAAGTAATCTATCTAATTAATCTAAATAATCTGCAAGACAAAGTACTGCTAAGCAACAGAGTCCAGTATAGAAGATTACTAAAAATAAAAGCATATATCAACCATTTTAATACAACATAACTGCAGCATTGGCCTCAACAATAATTCAAATGTGGAAATGGTGCTGCACCTCTTGAAACCATTCTAGGTGGCACAAAATGAGTGGGCAGCTTCAGCAATATTTCACCGCAATTAAGAACCAGAATTGGGACTTCAGACTTCCTTCTCCTTTTCTCATGCACAAATTTTACCTCCCATTTTAACTTAGGACTAGGCCAACACCAATATTAACCACTCTGAATCACAAGCAGTCTTCACCACCATGTTGGTCAAGACGTGAGCTTGATGAGGTACTGCACTGTGGGAATAGAATGTCTACTCTATACCATCTATGGTTACCATCCTCCAGGCAGGACCTGAAATTGCAACTGATCTCCAGACTATAAAGATCATCTTCTCTGGAGAAAATGTGTAGTTCAGTGGATAGACTCTCTAGTATCACATCTCTGCTGAGCTCCTTCCCCTCCTCAAACTCTACCCTTCCAAGGGTTCTCAGACCCCCATCGGGGGCGGGACTTACTTCCCTACTCCAATCATCTGGCTGGCAGGTGGACTTACCAGAAGCAAACTGAGGTCTAGGCCTCTGTTACCAGTGACATGACAAAGTCACTTCTGGTGCACGCTGGAAATGATCTCATCACATTACCAGCAATGTGGGAACATTTTGATATGTAGGCAAAATCTCTATAGTAAAAAAATGGCTTCTGGTGCAAACTGGAGTGGATGCTGCCATGTCCAGAAACAGGGGCCATGATTCTGTTTTCTGTCATTAAGTCCCTCCACTTTTCCATTGCCTACCAACTGCCAGGGGGAACCTGGCAATCCTAACACTTCCCAATCCCCGTATGAATTTCCCGTCATAAAGTTGGAAACCATGACCCCATTCCTCTTCAGCAACCTCCAACAAAACAGTGGTTAAAGTACTTTTAAAAAATAAAATGCAGATATTAAATTACAATTAATGAAAAATAGAAGCATTGTTGATGAATATCTTGCATTTTAGTATTTTGCCAACCTTTTTTTTTAAAAAAAATCCCATGACATTTCTGCTGAAGGGAAAAAGAGCAAGTAGGAAAAATACGGAGAAAAATCAGCTGCAGTTATGGGTATAAAGGTATGAAAATAGTGGCAGGAAAACACTACTTAGTTCTGTTGAACACAACAGCTTGGATATTGTGGATTCATCCCCTAAACAACTGTTGGCAGACTGAAATAGATAATGTTACTTAAAATATTTCACAAGTCCTAGACAACTGTATGCTCAGTTAGTCTGTTAAATTGAAGACCTGATGAACCTCTGAGCATGCTGGGTCTTGCCAACTTGCACAGTGTCAGTGACCTCCCTTAACATAATCTGTACATTGTGGAAGCAACAGGCTCGGAAATCATTCTTAAGAGATCGCTCAGCAGCTGCAGTTAGACTGAGAAATACTTTCTCGATCATTTAATGCAGCAAAAGAGGAGGATGACATGTGTGATATGGCTCTTGAAGAGACATACAATACAGGTATACTTAAGCATCAACAAATCTGCTCATTAGTAACCCTGTTCAGCAAATGAAAATTTTGGAGTAAGTTTCATACTTAGTTGTGAATGGCAGTATTTGCTGTGGAGCAGAGGTGTAACAAGGGGGAAAGTGCCTGGTGCACTGGTGCGTCCTCAGCCTCCGCCCCACCCCAGAACGCCCCTGTCCTGCCCAGTCCCGCCCCACTACGCCCACAAATGCCCTTGCCACACCTACACAGAGGCACACGCCCGGTGTGCCACGCCCCCCTGCCCCCTTGATGCTGCGCTTATGCTGTGGAGGAGTAGCAATAGCTGATGCAAAAAAAGTAGTAGGTAGTTATAGAATTTGTTACCTTTTTAAAAGCCTTTTATTTGATTTGTATATATTCCAGCACAAGTTTTCCCATTCAGTACTATGAAGGAAGGACTTTGTATCAGCAAACAGCTGACATACTGAGCTGCCCCCCTCCATTGAAGTTTATAGGGAAGATCTTGTATATGCAATCTAAGTGACTTGTCACATTTTCTCATCTCACTGGCCCCTCAGGCTTCCCGAGTTCCCAGTACTCTCCAGTACTTGAGCTAGGGATCTTATCTAATCTGTGACTATGCAGTCTCTCCTCAGTCACAGACCAGGAAAGGGATTTGGGCGTCTTAGTTGATAGTTCCATGGGAATGTCAACTCAATGCATGGCAGCTGTGAAAAAGGCAAACTCTATGCTGGGGATAATTAGGAAAGGAATTGAGAATAAAACTGCAAAGATTGTCATGCCCTTATATAAAGCAGTGGTGCGACCGCACTTGAAGTACTGTGTTCAGTTCTGGTCGCCACATCTCAAAAAGGATATCGAAGAGATAGAAAAAGTGTAGAGAAGGGCAATGAGGATGATTGAGGGACTGGAGCACCTTCGTTATGAGGAGAGGCTGCAGCGTTTGGAACTCTTTAGTTTGGAGAGGAGACGTCTGAGGGGGGGATATGATTGAAGTCTATAAAATTATGCATGGGATAGAAAATGTTGACAGAGATACATTTTTCTCTCTTTCTCACAATACTAGAACCAGGAGGCATACATTGAAAATGCTGGGGGGAAGAATTAGGACTAATAAAAGGAAACACTTCTTCACGCAACGTGTGATTGGTGTTTGGAATATGCTGCCACAGAAGGTGGTGATGGCCACTAACCTGGATAGCTTTAAAAGGGGCTTGGACAGATTTATGAAAATGAAGTAGATCTCTGGCTACCAATCTTGATCCTTCTTGATCTGAGGTTGCAAATGCCTTAGCAGACCAGGTGCTCTGCCGCCTGAGATGTGGAGGCTTATCTGGGGAGTTCAGATTAGCCTGTGCACTCCCACACACGCCAGCTGGGTGACCTTGGGCTAGTCACAGCTTCTCGGAGCTCTCTCAGCCCCACCTACCTCACAGGGTGTTTGTTGTGAGGGGGGAAGGGCAAGGAGATTGTCAGCCCCTTTGAGTCTCCTGCAGGAGAGAAAGGGGGGATAGAAATCCAAACTCTTCTTCTTCTTCGGGAACAGCAGCAGCAGAAGTCCATTACTCTCACCTCCTGCATGTGAGCTCCCAAAGGCACCTGGTGGAGCACTGTGAGTAGCAGAGTGCTGGACTAGATGGATTCTGGTCTGATCCAGAAGATAGTTCTTATGTTCTTATTTAGTTGGCCAATAAACAACCCACCACAGTATAGATTGCAAGGTAGCACTGTAAAATTGGAAAGAAAAGTCTATATTAGGAGCCTAATGTTTTGAAGCCATATGCGTATGTAGGCTTGTGGCAGGATATCTAGAGGGGTAGGGTTGCCATATCCAGGCTGGGACTTCTGGAGATTTGGCCATGGAACCTGGAGAACTGGAACTTTGGCAAGGTACAATGCCATAGATACAATGCCTTTTTAAAGCATCCACTTTCTCCAAGGGAACTAATTCCAATATGCATGCAAATACTGTGTCATGTTGAAAAATAAGTTTTTATTTTATTATGGAGGCACCATAATCCTTTCAGTTCTTAGGATCTCTTAATCCACCCAGCCTGTGGGAAATCAGTTTTTTACTGCACCTACCTGGAAGTGTTCTTTTGCTGCAGAAGTTCACTTCCTACGATTTCAAGTCAAGCAAAATATTCAAGTGAAGAGGCTTTTAGCAGTTGGTGAATTCAAAAATTCAGTTCAGACCAAATTCAGTTCAGACATGTTAGCCACTCCCAGCCTCTCTCAGGAAAACAAAATGAGGCAAGTCGGCTTTCTGGCCCTCAAAAGAAACCTGACCATGAGAAACTCTCACCACCCCTTCTTGGTAACTGTACATGGAGAACGTTATGATGACCTCCTGCATATTCTTTCACATGGTTCACTGGTGCTTTAACATCTCTTCTAATGTGCCTGAGAAACTTACACAAAGAGTGCTGTTCTGCAGTTTCCTAGTGCTCTTTGTACAAAGTAAACCAACCAAAGCATGCTGAAAGAACTGGAATTTCTCTTAGGCATTTCTCTGAAAGGCTCTGTGATTGTAAACATGGAAAATTAGACTTGATTTGACATTTCTTTAGTGACTGCAACAATTATGCTGCTGCTCAAGGAAAGCGGATCACATCATACATTCAAAAATAGACCCTGGGTCCAGAGGTGGAGATTGCAGCTAAATTGGTAGCTGCTGTTGATCCTCATGCGACTCTTGCAGGGATATTTGGTACTAATAATGATGTTTCACAATATAGGTAGATTTATAAAGGTATTATGGTTTTTTCCCCACCTTTGGTCTACAAGTATAAGTAAAGACATGCACAGGAGAGACATGCACAGGAATTTCAGAAGTACAGCACACTGCAATTGTCCAAGGAAAATTAAACTGAGGAATTGGTGGTGTTTACATTTGTAAATTAAAATGTGACTTCTTCTGTGCAATGAGTTATAATACTTTATAACTACATTTTTGCCATTGTTACAGATGTGGTCATTTATTCGATATCAAGTTGGGGGGGAAAAGACAGTACACGGGGGAACTTCGTTTGAATATGTAGTATACCAACTGGGTTTCAATTAAAGATAAACAATTTTTTAAAAAAGAAAAGAAATGCAATTGTAATTACATACCCTTGTTTCTTGAATTCTCCGGACCTTTTTCCTGCTGTAATAAAGAAAAAATAACTTGATCAACAGTTATTATGTCTAAATTCCATGAAAAATATTATTACAGCCAGATAAATTATTATAATCTTTTTTGTACAATCACTGTATACATGTCAGGCTACTGGTCATTCCTTTAAATTGGGGAAGTTCAACTGAATTCATGAGCAAATTAGCTCAATAAAGTGATTAAAAGCACATACTATTTTAAAAAATAAATTAATATTATCAGGAAAATACAGGATTCCAAATTCTGAATTTCATATATAATGAAAATATGGATCTGTACATACATATTTCAAGGAAAGAATTGGCAGGTTGAAGGGGACATCTGAGCTTCTTTTACATATTTGGGTTTTTTTAAAACATCTTTTGTCTCCATATTCTGTTCCAGGAACAATTCAACATGAAGTTTTTAATCTATAACTTTAATCTATTTTAATCTTCGTTAAAAAGAGGGGTAGGGGTGCCATGCAAGGGGAGGGGAGTGAGGGGTGGCATGCAAGGGAGGGGGAGGGGACATGGCTTCTGGACATGGCCCACCCTCCCTAGCGGAGTGGTGGCATGCAAGGGAGGGGAGTGAGTGAGAGGTGGCATGCAAGGGAGAGGAGGAGAGGGGGCCCAGCATCTGGACCTTGCCCCCCTACCCTAGTGGAGGGAGAGGGAAGGGAGTAAGGGGTGGCATGCAAAGGAGGGGAGTGAGTGAGGGGTGGCATGCATACAACTACTGTTGTATGAGGGAGTGAGGGGTGGCATTGAGGGGTGGCATACAACTACTGCCATGATAATTGAGGATCATTCTCCGTGTTCTGATGATCATGTCAGTGGCCACTCAGAATGCTTTGGGATGGGATGTGGCTCAGTGGGTGAGCATCTGCTGTGCATGCAGTAAATTCCAAGTTCAGTCTTGGCATCCCTAGTTTAAAAAGATCAGATAACAGGTGATGAAGGAGGGCAGGTGGCATGGGATAGCTTGATCTCATTTGATCTCAGAAGCTAAGCAGAGTCAGTACTTGGAAAAGAAACTAAAGAAGACTGCAGAAGAAGCCACTGACATACCACCTCTGCTTCTTATTTGCCTTGAAAGCCCCTTTCTGGGATTGCCATAAGTCAGGTGTAACTTGACAATGCTTTACACACATACAATAGTTAATGGACAAACCTCTACCTGAGATCCTGATGAACCACTGCCAATATGAGTAGACAATATTTAACTTGATAGAACAGTAATATCACTCACTAAAAGAACATAAGAACACAAGAACATAAGAACAAGCCAGCTGGATCAGACCAAAGTCCATCTAGTCCAGCTCTCTGCTACTCGCAGTGGCCCACCAGGTGCCTTTGGGAGCTCACATGTAGGATGTGAATGCAATGGCCTTCTGCGGCTGTTGCTCCCGATCACCTGGTCTGTTAAGGCATTTGCAATCTCAGATCAAAGAGGATCAAGATTGGTAGCCATAAATCGACTTCTCCTCCATAAATCTGTCCAAGCCCCTTTTAAAGCTATCCAGGTTAGTGGCCATCACCACCTCCTGTGGCAGCATATTCCAAACACCAATCACACATTGTGTGAAGAAGTGTTTCCTTTTATTAGTCCTAATTCTTCCCCCCAGCATTTTCAATGAATGCCCCCTGGTTCTAGTATTGTGAGAAAGAGAGAGAAATTTCTCTCTGTCAACATTTTCTACCCCATGCATAATTTTATAGACTTCAATCATATCCCCCCTTAGCCGCCTCCTCTCCAAACTAAAGAGTCCCAAACGCTGCAGCCTCTCCTCCTGGGGAAGGTGCTCCAGTCCCTCAATCATCCTTGTTGCCCTTCTCTGCACTTTTTCTATCTCCTCAATATCCTTTTTGAGATGTGGCGACCAGAACTGGACACAGTACTCCATAGTCTCGCAGTCGCACCACTGCTTTATATAAGAATGACAATCTTTGCAGTTTTATTATCAATTCCTTTCCTAATGATCCCCAGCATAGAGTTTGCCTTTTTTCACAGCTGCCATGCATTGAGTTGACATTCCCATGGAACTATCAACTAAGACGCATACAAATCCCTTTCCTGGTCTGTGGGCCGATGGCACTGACCCCTGTAAGCGTGTATGTGAAGTTTGGATTACAACCCTATGTGTGCACATCACTTTACATTTTGCTACATTGAACTGCATTTGCCATTTCTGAGCCCACTCACCTAATTTATCAAGGTCAGCTTGGAGCTCTTAAAATCCTTTGTGGTTCTCACCACCCTACATAATTTGGTATCATCTGCAAACTTGGCCTGTACGCTACCCACCCCTAAGCTTCCAGGTCATTTATGAATAGGTTAAAGAGCACTGGTCCCAAAGCGGATCATGGGGGGACACCACTCCATTATCTCTCCATTGTGAGAACTTCCCATTTACACCCACTCTTTGTTTCCTGTTTCTCAACCAGTTTTTAATCCATAGGAGGACTTCCCCTCTTATTCCTTCATTGCTGAGTTTTCTCAACAGTCTCTGGTGAGGAACTTTGTCAAAAGCCTTTTGGAAATCCAAGTAGACAATGTCCACCGGTTCACCCCTGTCCCACATACCTGTTTACACCCTCAAAAAAAAAGAACTCTAGTAAGTTTGTAAGACAGGATTTGCCTCTGCAAAAGCCATGCTGACTCTTTCTCAGCAGGTCTTGCTTTTCTACATGTTTTATAATTTTATATTTAATGATAGATTCTACTAATTTACCAGGAACAGATGTCAAACTGACTGGCCTGTAATTTCCCGGGTCCCCCCTAGATCCTTTCTTAAAGATTGGTGTGACATTGGCCATCTTCCAGTCTTCAGGGATGGAGCCTGATTCCAGGGATAAGTTGCATATTAAAGTGAGAAGATCAGCAATTTCATGCTTGAGCTCTTTAAGAACTCTGGGGTGAATGCAATCTGGGCCAGGGGATTGGGGAACATTTAGTGTCTCAATGGCTGCCAGAACTTCTTCCTTGTCTACCACTATGTTAGCTAGTTTTGCGTATTCAGCTCCTAAGAAGCTTGGTTCAGGTGCAGGAGTTTTCCTCACCTCCTCTTGGGTGAAGACAGATGCAAAGAATTCATTAAGCTTCTCTGCAATCTCCCTGCCATCTTTTAGCACACCCTTTGTTCCTTTGTCATCTACTTGGGCCCTGTCGCTTCCCTTGCTTCTTCCTGCTTTTGATGTACTTGAAGAATTGTTTTGTTGCTGGTCTTGATGTTAAGCAGCCATCGCGTTCCCTCATAATCCTTTTTTGCCTCCCTTACAGCTAACTTGCTTCTCTTTTGCCACCATTTGTGTTCCCTCACTTATTCTTCATCAGCCAAACTGGACTTCCATTTTTTCTAAAAGACATTTTCTTTTTTCTGATAATTTCCTCAACCTCTCTTGTTAACCATGGTGGCTTTCTTTTGGACTGGAGTGCTGCCTTTTCTAACCTGTGGAACACATTCCAGCTGAGCTTTTATTACTGTGTTTTTAAATAGCCTCCATGCATCCTGGACAGTTTTGGTCTGCCAGATTTTCCCTTTCAGCTTATAGCACTATCCCCCTCATCTTTGAGAAATTTCCCTTTCTGAAGGCAGAATGTAGCTACATTAGTAGTTGCCACTTGTTAAGCATGCTGAGATACTGAATCTGACAGCATTGTGGTGGCTGTTCCCTATCGGCTCCAACAACACTGACTTCCTGCACCAGGTCCTGGATTTGTAGAATTAGATCTAGGATCACCTCTCTTCTGGATGGTTCCACAACCATCTGCTCTAAGCCACAGTCATTTAGCATATCCAGGAATGCCCTCTCTTTACTATGTCCGGAACATGCATTTTTTTCCAGTTTATGTGGGGATAGGTGAAATCGCCCGTTACCACTACATTTTTTGTTTTGTTGGCCTCTCTAATTTCTTTTTCCATCTCAGAATCCTCTTGTGCACTTTGGTCAGGGGGACGATATTATATTCCCTAATGTCGTGTCCTTCACACCTGGTATTATTATCCACAGTGATTCTGTAGGGGAACCAACTCTCCTTGCATTGTCTATTTTATGTGATACTATGCTCTCTTTGATGTAAAGAGCAGCTCCACTTTAATGCGCCCCGTCCTATCCTCCCCATAGACCCTGTAGCCTGGTATAACAGCATCCCACTGGTTCTCCTCATTCCACCATGTCTCTGTAATGCCCACTATATCAAAGATCCTCCTTCAAAACTCTGTACTCTAGCTCCCCCATTTTAGGTCGAGATGCTTCTACTATTAGCATAGAGAGAGCGGTATACCCGGGCTCTGTCGTGAACCTGGGGGTTATGGGCTTTAGCCTCAAGTCTTTTGTAGACACTATACCTTGTCACATGCACATTCCTATGTTCCTCGCTTGTATGTAGTTTGGTTAGAAAAAACCTCCCTCTCTGTCTGCATCCCCATAGATACTGTATTCCGAACCCGAAGTCACCTCAGCTCCTGTCGGCTTTCCCCCAGTGATCAGTTTAAAAGCTGTTCTGCCACCTTTTTTAATGTTGAGCGCCAGCAACCTGGTTCCTCTTTGGTTAAGATGAAGCCCGTCCGTTTGTACAGGCCTGCCTTGTCCCAAAAGGTTCCCCAGTTCCTGACAAATCCTGAAACCCTCTGCCTTACACCACCTTCTCATGCGCGCATTGAGACCCTGTATCTCCGCTTGCCTAGCTTCGCCCTGCGGCGATGGAGGCTTGGTAGCATTTCTGAGGAATGCCACCTTGGAGGTCCTGGACTTCAACCTGTTTCCTAGCAGCCTAGAATTTAGCTTCAAGAACCTCCCGGCTACATTTCCCAATGTAGATTTGGTGCCAATGTGGACCACAACTGCTGACTCCACCCCAGCACTGTCTAAAAGCCTATCTAGGCGAAGCGTGACATCCACTTAACCAGCACCAGGCAGGCAAGTCACCATCACGGTCATCACGCCTCTCACAAACCCAACACTCTACATTTCTAGTGAACGAATCACGCACTACAAGGAGCCCCCCACCTCCCCGAGGGGTATCCTCAGTGCGAGAGAATAGCTGATCACCAGTTGAGGAAGGGATCACGTCTAAGGGAGCATCTTCCACAACATCCGACTGGCACCCTCCATCCCCAAGGTGCTTCATTCTCCATGACATCTGAAGAGATGTCACCTTGGGAAGTGGGACCTGGCTGTTAGGTCCCTGAAAGCCTCGTCTGTCACCCTCTCTGCCTCTTTCAGCTTCTCCCAGGTCTGCCACCTTGGCTTCAAGAGAACGCATACCGTTCCTTGAGGTGCCAGGGAGCTCATTACAGCGAGGGCACACCCATTACTTCTGTCCTAGTGGCAGATAGTCATACATGTGACACTCAGTGCAAAACACTGGAAAGCCCCCACCCCCCCTGCTGGCTTTCTGCCTTCATATCTGATTTGTTTAGATATTTAAATATTAAGCTTTTAGTCACTGCCCCCCTGGAGCTATCTGCACATACTATCTGTCAAATATGTCCTTATTAATTTAAAAAACAAAAAAATTAAATTAAAATTGCTGGTTCCAGAGACTGAACTAAAGCCCCACCTTTAAGGACAAAAGCCCCACCTCTCAGGACAAAGAGGAACAAGAGATGAACTCTGTTAACCCCTGTTAAGCCCCACCTTCCAGATTCAGCAGCCTTACAAGGAGAAAAAGAGATAACCCCTGTTAAAATACACTGTTTTAAAAGCTGTGGCTTTGAGAAAAGCCCTCCAAAATGAACACCAGCAGGTCACTCTGCTCTTCCTGGCCAAGTCTCTTCTGCTGCTACTCCTCTCTGCTGGTTCCAGAGACTGAACTAAAGCCCCACCTTTAAGGACAAAAGCCCCACCTCTCAGGACAAAGAGGAACAAGAGATGAACTCTGTTAACCCCTGTTAAGCCCCACCTTCCAGATTCAGCAGCCTAACAAGGAGAAAAAGAGATAACCCCTGTTAAAATACACTGTTTTAAAAGCTGTGGCTTTGAGAAAAGCCCTCCAAAATGAACACCAGCAGGTCACTCTGCTCTTCCTGGCCAAGTCTCTTCTGCTGCTACTCCTCTCTGCTGGTTCCAGAGACAGCTTTGTATGTCCATATATCTGTGTGCCTGTTTCTTCATATTGTGCCTATATTATGTAAAACTGTTCTTTGTTCAACGTAGGCATTTTGGGGTAGGGGTATGCTTTATTTAGCTTAGTATTTTATTTTCAGAGTATATTTTGTAAACAGCCCTAAGTGTTAAGAGATGCCCAGAAAAAATACAAAATAACACTGAAATTATTTTTTTTTAAAAAAACAAACCTTGACAAGCTGAGCAACTGGTCAAAGACATACAAAGTACATGGATTAATCTTGCAAGCCATCCATCTTACAAACACCCCCCTTCCCTTGTCCTTATCGCACTCTGAAGCTAAAGTTGACAACTCATTTGTTCATTCATTTACATTTGCCTTCCTATATGACACACATCTTATTTGTATCCAGGCAACCATGAGAGTATTATGTCTCATTCAAGCACTAACTGACATCATACTGCATTCTTCCAGTTTAATTTCAAAGCGTATTTCAATTTGATTGACAAGTAAATCTTACAAAAAATATTGATATTGTTACAATATAAGAGGCTGAAGTACAGATACAGCTCATGCAGTCTTCTTACAACAGCTTAGGTAGAGAGCTATTTAAGCATGCTGTCTCCCATCCACTATTGTTAGGTTCAAAGAGGAGGAGGAGAAAAGTGAATATGCAAACTTTGTTTTTTATTTATTTATTTATTTATTTATTTATTTATTTATTTATTTATTTATTTATTTATTTATTTATTTATTTATGCAAACTTTGACTTAATATCCCACCCTCCCTGGACAAGGCTGGCTCAAGGCAGCTAAAATACACGTTTAAAAACATAATATATTAATACAGCAGGTTAAAACTTACAATTAAAACATTCAAATCTATATATATAAAAAGCAAACAGTGACTTTGTTAGTCACTCCCTAACGCCGAAACGGCTGGACAGATTGCCCCCAAATTTTCACATGACATTCCTCCCTGTTGCGGGCAGGTAATCGGACCTTCAAATCGCCGAAAGTCCATACCTGAGCCAGGTAAAATGTCTTTTTCCTGGCGCACCAGGCCATGAAACTGCCTGTGTTTAACTGTCACCCTTAGAATGTTCATGCATCCTGTCTGTCTGTGGCCTGAGGGCTTGGTATGAGGGCTTAGAATGTTCTTGCAGATGGGCAGAGATGAGCATTGAAAACAGTACATAGGTAACACTGTTAGGTAATAGGACTGGAAGTGAAACACATACACACTTTGCCGTGTGAGACACCAGGTGGGATTCCCCCCCTCACACACAGGTAACTTTCACTCTCTGTGCCTCACCCACTGCTACCACATAACACACATACTTTCATACACATCCAGCTCATCCTCACACACCTCACTCTGCCCTCCTTCACATCCAACCACCACTTACCCACTTCCTCACCCATATTCGCCACAGTTCTCTTTTACTAAAAGCAAGCTGGAGTTTGCCTTTTTCTTCTAAGAAAATCCGCGGGGTGGGGGCGAACCAACACTACTGCCTCCACTTCTTTTGCTCATGGCCCTTTTGCACATGGCACACCAAGCCATGGAGCTGGCTGTGTTTAACTGTCACCCTTAGAATGTTTGTGCAGCCTGTCTGTCTGTGGCCTGAGGGCTTGGTACGAGGGCTTAGAATGTTCATGCAGATGGCCACAGATGAGCAGTGAAAACAGTAAATAGGTAATACTGTTAGGTAATACGAGTGGAAGTGAAACACATACACACTTTGCCGTGTGAGAAGTCAGGTGGTGTCCCCCCCCCACAGACAGGTAACTTTCACTTTCTGTGCCTCACCCACTGCTACCACACAATACACATCCAGCTCATCCTCACACACCTCACTCTGCCCTCCCTCACATCCAACTATCACTTACCCACTTCCTCACCCATATTCGTCACCGCTCTCCTTGCCCAGGGAAGGGCAAGGAGATTGTAAGCCCCTCCTACAGGGTGGGGGTGAACCAACATTACTGAACATTACTGAACCAACATTACTGGCTCTGCTTCTTTTGCACATGGGCCTTTAAGAACCCAGGGAGCTGGCCTCGATCTGAATGCCTCACCACCCTGCCTCTGCTGCCTGACTGGGATAGCCTCCTTGCCCCAGTTCTGCCTTCCCCAAGCCAGGACTGTCCGTGTCAACCAGCCTCATGGACAGCGGGATTCGTACTCTGGACAGTTCCGTTGTGGAATGGAAAGGGTTACCTTATACTAAAAAAACAAGACACCACAATATAACAATGTGAATTGAAAAGGGAAAGAGGAATTCCATTTGACCACCCCAAAAGTGTAAGGAACCTCGAAGGACCCGAAATTAAGCAACTTGGAATAGTTCTTTATTTCATAAACTTCTGGAGTCACATACACGGAATGCAGATTCTGACCTTCCCCGAATTAGGCGGCCTCTTTTACGGGCACAACGGCTCCTCCCCGAACCCCCCGATGCAATTCCCATGATAGAAAAAGACAAGCTTCAAACGTATATATGATAAGCGCAGACAGCAAGGTTAACTTCAGCAGCCATCCTGGGCACACAGCCCAGACCGTGGTATGTGCCAAGGCCAAGCTGGCTGAACAGAAACACACATCAAAACACATCCTTACACTATGCTGTGGATCATTGGACCTGCATGGACATCTGTGTGGGTTGCAGACTGTGATGAGAAGGACAATTGCCACAGCAACACGTGGCCGGGCCCCGCTAGTAATTAATAAATATAGAATTACCCAGATAGCAATCAACCCACTTTACACATATATAAATTTCAGTCTCATCCCAGTTCTAATTCGTTTGGGCAAGATAGGAGTGGTAGAATATTTTTTTCTTGTTTTCTTTTTTTGGGCCAAGAAGTTGCATTTGGGACTGATAGTTATATGCCTGGTGGAAGAGCTCAGTCTTACAGGCCCTGTGAAATTGAGTTAATTCCTGCAAGGCCCTAATGTCGACTACGCTTTCAGTGTGATAGATTCAGCACGCAGGTGCTGTTCAGTGGGACTATACTAGGGTTGCCAACTTCCAGTTGATTACTGATATCTCTTGCTATTACAACTGATCTCCAGGTGGCAGAGCTTAGTTTTCTTGAAGAAAATGATCACCTTGGAAGGTGGACTCTATGGCGTTACACCCCACTGAAGGCCTTCCAATCTCCAAATCACACCCTCCTTGGGCTCTGTCCCCAAAGTCTAGGTATTTCCCAACTTGGATCTCGTAACCCTAGATTGCATCTAAAAGGCATTCTGGAATTATTTGTTGCATGAGCGAAAGGGGGAATTATCCTTGACTTTTGACTAGGGCTTCAGAATCACTAAGGACCCCCCCCCCCCCACACACACACACACACACCGTGCAGTTCCTAACAATTTTTGCAGTCCCAGGAAATCAACACATGAGACCCTGCTAGGCACTTTGTAGCCTGGTGTTGTTGTGAAGCCTTGAGCTTCAATAATTACTCAAAAACTATTTAAATGAATGAAAGTCATCTACTTATCCCTGAGAGTGCTTGGATCAGTAAGGGTCAAACAACAAGGTGGTCAAATGTTTGATGCTAGCAGAATTCTTGCACTGTTAACCTCTCTATCCAGGCAGAGGTTTATCAAGTGACCATGGCATTAATGCTTCTTAGGCAGAATTAGTGTATCTTAGGTAGACCTTTCACTGACCTTTTGAAATAATATATATAACACAGCCATTGAAATGCAATTTAAAGGGTGGAGCAGAATGGGAGGAAAAGGAGATGGTGGCTTAATCCTTATCCTGTTTGCCTACTGAAGGTCATCACTCTGAGGACATTTTTGCCCCCACAGTGAAAAATTTGCATGTACTCAAAAGCAGTTTGAAGGGAAGATATTTGCAGCAAGAAAAAAGACAAGGAGATAGGGTTAAATACCCCACACACATATGCACACACACACATCTTCTTCCTTGAAAGACAGTTTCAGTGCCTGAAGTGTATGAACTATTTTCTAAATGGCAGTAGAAGAGATCATGGAACTGCAGCTTTAATTCCTGTTATTCAAACAGATCCCAGACAGAAAAAAGAATTATTGGCAGCCCAATTTCAGGAGTCACTCGTAAGTAAAGTGTACGTGTGAATAACATGGATATATCCTGTTCTGTGGGTATGGCAGTCCTTTCTGAGGGAATGGCAATCCTTTCAGAAGCATTTTAGCCATTTGCAGTTGTGTCAAACAGTAGAAATGACTGCACTCAAATCATGCCTGTGCCCAAATCTATGTAAAAATAATTGCAACCAGATCATGTCTGTGCAAGGTGTTTTGTGAATCCACATAAGGGACATGGGTTACTGATGGTTGAAAGTTATCTAAGTCCCTGAAGGTCACGGGCACCTTCCTCATTGAGCTGCCCAGGCCCTTATATGGGAAACATGTAGGGTTGCCAGCTCTGGGCTGGGAAATGTCAGGAGATTTTAGGGATGGAACCTAAGGAGGCAGCGGCATACCACTTATGGGGACATGGGGTATCCCATGTTCCAGGGCACACACCGTTTCATCATGTGGAGGGGTGCTGGGTTCCCTGGAGGCTGGCTTCTGCCCTCCCCAGGGCCAGGGACAGCAAGAGCCAGCCTGTAGGGATAAGGCAGGCAGGGCTCCACAGCCTGGGCTGCCCACCGCAGTGTTTCCCCCTCCTGGCCTCCCTGCAAACCAGCTTCTGCCCTTCCCTCTGAACCCCGCCCTTCCCATGGCTCCTTGCTGGCTCCCGTACGTAGGGTGCAGAGAGACAGGCAGGGAGGTGGGGCATGGGAAATCGGGCGGTGTGTGTGTGTGGGGTGGCGGTCATGCCCCCAGGTGCTATTTCGGCCTGGTACGCTACTAAGGGTGGGGTTCGGGGAGGAAAGGGACTACAGTAGTGTATAATGCCATAAAGTTCACCTTCCAAATTGACCATTTTCTCCAGGTGAACTGGAGTTCTGTCTTAATAATGGAAGAACTCCATCCATCTTTAGGTTGGGAATCCAAGGGATGGGAAAAAACATCTTTTGACTCAGCTGTATGACATTTCAGTTTTCATTCAAAAGGGGCAGGGATTGGAAACATCAGTCTGTGGTTGTAAAATCTTGTATTTGAGGTTCTGTTCCCCCCCTTCTCACAGGTAACTTTTTAAAAGCCTCAGCTGGCCCAAAGACAAAGACTAAAGGGCAAGAGACAAGGGGCTCTTAACCTGAGGGTGGAAGATCTGTGGCAGAGAAATCTGCCCTGGAATCAGAAGCCCCTCCCCATTCATTTATGTTGTAGTTTTGTATTGTAAACTGCTGCAGATATTCATTGGGAAGAAAAGTGGCAGATGCATACATAAATATATTTTATTACAAGAACTTGTTATCTGATTGTCAACCATGTCTAATGTCCCAGTGGTATTTCTGTAACTGAAGACAAAAGCAAGATAATTAAGGGAGGTATTTAATGTGTTTATTAGGTTACAGGGATATTGGTAGCCTATCTTAATAGATGGCCCTGCTATTTTATCAGACGGGGCTTCAAAGAAAAAGTGATTTCTGCCCAACTCATTATAAACTTCTTGCCAGGCACTGTATGTGAAAATACATAACTTGCTTTAGAGCTCAATCCACAGTTGAGGTAGATGGGGATGACGCCACTTGAGCACTGCTCTGCCTGCTCCACAGGGCTTTCCTTCAGCAGAGGAAGCCTGCGCTTTTTAAATAAAAAAAACCCTCCCCCATAGTGAAAAATAGAGAGATGCAGCAAAAATGACGGCATATCTTCGCCAGCAGTTCCACCAGCGTACAGGGCCCAAGAGAGGTCTAGAGGCACTCAGCCCTGCCACCAGAATGCCCCCAGAATGCTCCCAGAACACTGGTGTAGTGGGGGGGCAGCGTGCAAGCACCGGCACAAGCCCAGGCATTGCCACTGGGCATTGCAGTGGCTGGGCACTGGAGGATTTGCCCCTCCACTAGCTAAGTGCCCTAAAGAGGGCATTTATGCTGACAAGAGCCCATGCTGCATCCCGAGGGGAATTCCCGCCCCCCCAGATTGCACTACCCAGCTCATATCATTTCAAACACTTGGGATGAATACTTTCCTTTAAAAGAAACAGAATTTTCCTTAAGTTATATCTCCTCTATCACCCCATGAGCTTCAGCACAATCACCCTGGCATTCTTACTTCCATAGTAGTGCAAGGTGAATACTTTGCAAGAACACTAAGCAATTTGGGTGATAGTGAAAATTCATAGTTAGCCTGATCAGTCTACTAAATGGAATTATAAAATTACCACGGGAAGTGGAATGGTTATAGAACAGCTTGGATGGGAGACAACGACAGAAGGCCATGGCAGAGGCAGGCAAGGGCTGTTCACTTCTACTTAATTCAGTTCACTTCATCTTCAAAACCCTAAGAGGTCCCCAGAAATTAGCTGGAACTTGACAGCACTTTACACACACATACACACACAAAGTCACACAACATTACTACTGAAGGGGAAGAACCCACTATCTATTTTCAGCTGCCATTGCTTTTTTTTTTCAACATAATGTTCCCTTCTTTTACCGTGCTATATTGCTGAGGTGTCAGCTTTTTCCTCACTGAGCTCAGTATCTTTTAAAAGTATGTGGGTGATTGAAATTTTTTCTTGTTTTTCAGGGATATTGAAGACATGGAGACTACCAAGGGAGGGAGGAGGTCATTTTGCATCATCAGAATTAATTGAAGGTTTGATGCAGTATTAATGAAATCAGAAGAGGTCCATCAAGTACCAGATTAATGTTATATTACAGCTGCCTACATCCCTACCTAGCCCTGAAACATGCACTTGGCTATATTTCACTGGCATACACTTGAATCAGTAATCACTTTTGGTTAAGTTCTTATCAGGATTTAAACCAGTTGAAGCATGAGAGCAGATTAGAATATATTGCCAATCAAGCTCTGGGTACTGGAAGAAAATGCCTGGTATCAGACCTTGATAACACTGAGTATTCAGTAAATTTTCTCTTCTCTCTTTCCACAAAAAATCATAGACAAAGGGAACCCTGTATAAATTCTTTCCTTTACTGATCAAGTTGGTAAAGTTCAGTTAATCCAATCCCCAAAATGTGGTCAAACCAGAAGCAATACCTACAATAATTAATTATTACCCTACCCATCTTTCTTTGATACAAGAACTCTGAAAACAACAAAACAATAGTAAAATAAGGTGGCTGGCAGAAACAGTGGAACATACTTACCTGCTACCACTGCTGTCCGGAAGGCCAAGGGGAAGCAGAGGCAGCAACTTACACCAGCCACATGGTAGAGAGAAAGACTGAGGCCCCTACTACCTGACTGGTTTAACTGGGGATCTCCCTTGATACAGTCCACGGCATCTCCAGCCTCCGGTAGAAAAGCTCAACAAATTGAGAAACCTGTTATTGGGCCTTCAAGGCAGGGCAAAATGTATTCTGAAGAAGATTCAAACTTTTATGGCACCACAATACCAGTAAGATCAACAGAATTGCTAGTCTAACTCCGTTGACACTAAACTGTATTGCTTAAAAGACCAATCTTTACACTTGATTGTTGTTTAGATTTTCTCCCCAACCTGAATAGTTACAATAACAAATATTCCCTTTTAGCTTAGCCTCTTCAGAGTTATTCTGAGGATAAAATGATGGAGAGTAGAACAGAGTATGCCATTGTGAGCTCCTTGGACAAGGTCAGGATGAAAAAAGTGATAATGCTGATTAATTAAAAATATTAAGTTCTCCCAGAGAAAGACATGGATAGCATTTGAGTCTGAAACATCTATTTCCCTCCTGAGGAAAAAATGTAAGATGTTTGTTCTACATACAAATTAAATAGAAAAAAAATAGACTGAAGACAAAACAGTTCAATAATATTGAAACTTCCGGGCCATAAGAAGCTTTTTGTTCTGAGAAAACTTTTTTTGATAATACATAAGGAGTGGCAAAATGTGACGGTGTCCACCTAGGATGAGCAGCAGTGTGATCATTGTGAACTATCTGCAGCACTAAAGAGATGCATAATAAATTGGAGTGGCTCTTTAAGTCATTTCACTGATTATATGGAACTGGTTAGAGCAGTGATGGCGAACCTTTTAGAGATTGAGTGCCAGGGGCAGAGCAAGGGAAAACTGTGTGCAGGGCACATGTGCACCCTGCGCCCCTGCCTGCCCCCACCCTGCCCTGGGACGCCCCAAAACACCCCTGTCCAACCCCTGGAATGCCCTCGCCACACCCCTGCAGGGCCACGCACCCAGTGCATTGCGCACCCCTCATCCCCTTGACACTATGCCACTGTCGAGTGTCCAAACTGTGGTGATGGCACACGTGCCCACAAAGAGGGCTCTGAGTGCCACCTCTGGCACCTGTGCCACAGGTTCGCCACCACTGGGTTAGAGTACCCATTGACTTAATCATTATGCATGCTGAATATATAGAAAAACTAACCAGAGCCCCAAAAGCTTTAGTTAGTATTTGCACTTGGACTTTCTTGTTGAGCCCAATGCTGCTTTCTGTGAGAAACATAGGCCATTTCTCTCAATCTGTCTAGGACCTCTTTACCTTTGGAATGCTAATTATCACCTTCTCAAAACCCTAATCTATTCTTGCTATTGTTCATCCCTTTATTTCTTAGGTCTCATAATTCTCTGTGCATGTGCATTTTTAGTGTTTTGATTCCTTAGTACAATTGTTATCTCTTTTGCTGAAACGTCAGTTTTGAGTGATTCTTCTGGGGAACTGATCTTTGTATATCTCTAGTTAATTCCCCCAGTATTGGAAGAGGCAGACCTGACCAATTCAGATAACAGAGTAGTCTCCATTTCAAGTACTGACCCTGCTTAGCTTCCAAGAACTGATGAGATTGGGCTATATCATGCTGTCTTACCTCTTAATTTTGGATTGAAATTATTGCAAAAAATTCTTAATATTTATTCTTCTAAGTTTGAGTCATCATTAGATTTGTCAAAAGCATAGCAGGTTCAGAAACTGCCATCAGATCAGGACTAAGCAGTGACAGTCCTACAGTATTCAGATCATGCTAGCATACTGCCAGTGTTAAAAGGTAATTAAATAAGGTTAATGAGTAATGGAAATCTGAAGATCTCTGGCAATGTAATGTAGAATCAAGTGAAGCAAATCAAATGCCACATGCACATGCCAACATGTACTGTTCATTAGTGTGGGTTCTTTGTAAATAGGACAAATGTCTCTCCTACCGGAAATCCTAATTTTCTTTGTGCACCAAGCAAGTTTGAATCCAGCAAGTAACAACCAAACAAATACTGCAGTTGCACAGTATTGTATCATGTTATGTTTCATCCTTTTATGTCAACCCAACCCACTGAGGTGTAGCAATGCACAGTATAATGGAACTGAAAAGAAGCCTCTCTTTTGTGTCAGGCAGGCTGCATTCAATCTGGACTTTTCAATAGATGAAAAGGGGAGAAAATGTCACATTTTCCACTGGGTCTGTGATGAGAAGAGATTCTGGATGGCTGACCATACAAATTGCTACTCTAGCATATTACAAGCTTCAAGCAACTTGCAATATATCTAACCTGGCATTGTAAAAGGAACTGATTTAAGTGCATTGAAATGCTTTTTCTGGAGCAAAAATATAATCTTTCTTTATTCCAGATACAATCTGCTGCAATCCAGATCACACTTACTGGGAAATAAGTTACATTAAAATCAGAGAAGCTGACTTCCTAGGATACAGGCTGAGGGTCAGGATGTCTCTATACAAAGAGAAAGTCAATCTTGTTTAAGGATGAGCTCAAGATACTGATATTACCATCACGTGACAACAATGTGCTGAGTGAGTGTAACCTCAGCTTGTGAGTTCTGTGGGGCAGTACTTGGAATGAGTTGCAACAACAATTTTTAAACAACAATATGGTTTACTTCTCTTTACAATTAACATTAAACATCAACATTTAACGTTACAATTCAAGGTCCTGTTCAGGTTGCATTTCAAGTCCTTCTATTTACAGTCTACTGATATTGCCAAGTCCAATTTCTTCTTGCAAGTTGGCTGGCTCCTGAAGACTCCAAGGGCTTGATGAACAGGTTGCAACATGATGAAGGTTTCCAGGAGAACTCTCACCCATTACAACCACAAAAGAAAACCCTGAAACAATAAACTCCAACATTTACAACACAGCAAAACAACAACTACCTTCCCAGTAGCTCCCAACAATATTGAAATTACCTTAACAAGGTGTTAAGGGCTTATAGAAATCAAGGTCCGAGTCTGGTAGCCTTGCTTCTTCTGCAAAAGAGCTCTTGCAGCCTCTCTGCTGCTCCGAGTCTCCACCCCCTTACTGGGTCAACCCATTCTGGGCCAACCCATTCTGGGCATAGGGGTTACATGAGCACCACAGTCACTGCTTGAAAATGCTTTTTAAGGAAGGTCTGCCAATCATAACCTTGACATATAACAAAAAAAATACACAATGCATAGAAAATTACAGGACAAATGTTTTAAAAGTACTATATTGGATACCACATAATTGGCATAAAGGCATACTACAGAAGGGATACAGTTGTCTAAATCCCAGTGTCCACTAATCTCAGAATCAAGGCAAGATAGATTCTACCCTACTAGAAATTATAAAAATCAAACCATAAATTTTACTGGGTTTTGTTCGGCAACCTTCCAATGTAGACTGAGCCTGAATGAACTCCTCATGAGCAGTTGCAATTTCTGACTCTTTTATGGGAGCTTCATCTTGGCTTAGAGGAGCAAAACAGTTTCTTAATTCCAAATCATTTATGAGCTGCTCTATAACAGACTCCTCTACCACTTTTTTATCTCGGTAGTATTTGTCATTTTGAGTTGTTTGCTCAGTTTTTGCCCTTCAGAAGTTGGCAAAGATAACCTCCGCTTCCTCACATCCATTGTTAGCTCATAGTAGAATTGCTGGGTGGCACCTTTAAAGATAATTTATGTTGCTACTGCTTTACCCTATAAAAACAGAGTTAAAACAGTGTCTTCAGCAACAGCAAACAGATAAAAATAGCTAGTCTGACTCAAAAGACAGAAGGAATAAGAAGCACTCCTACTGCAGTGCCATCTTGGAGCTTTTCCAGCTTTTCCTCAAGGTGTGGATTGCCACCGTTAAACTATGGATGAAGGTTTTCCTCTTTACAAAGGAATCTGGTTTATTATTCTATCTAGCAACTGAGGAGCATGTTAGCCATTGGAGTAGGTTTGTTGAACACAAGGTAATCTCTCGTGGCCTTGCACCATCCCTTCTTACTTTGCTTGGCCTGAATATGGCTCTTAAGGACGTAAGCCTAGCAGAATTGTGGCTTGCATCTACCCCTACTGAATTTGGCCTAAATTATTTAAATCAATTTGGTATGGCTAATTACCTAACAAAATATAATGGTGGTAAGATATCGGAAGCTCTTTGATATGGCTAGGCTGAATGTGTTTCCATTTGAACTTCATAAGAACGCCTTATCTGGCCATAGTTTGTCCCTGCAATGGCACAGACATAAAATCTTTGGAACACATCCTTTTGTTCTGCAACTGGTACAATAATATGTGACAGGAGTTGATACTGCCTCTAATATCACATAGGAAAAATCTACCATTCGCATTACGAGTCAAATTGCTGCTAGAGGACAAGTATCCAAAAAATTACCCTCGCAGCTGCAAAATTCTTTTCTGAGGCAGTCAGGATGAGACTGAGTAAGTCCAGTGTTAACATGTGCTTTCTATATATTGCTGGATCATTTTAAAATGTTTTATAATGATGAGTATACTTTCTTACTGTTAATTTTTCTCTTTTTTATAATGTTTATGGGCTTTTTGTAAATTGAGTCTTTGGACTGCAAATAAAAATCAATCTCCCTTTGAAACTCTTTTGATGAAGCGCTGCAACCTTTAAATTTATTACTAAAATATCCAGGGAGGTTAAAATGCTGATTTCTGAATGTTCCCATTGCTAATTTCCAATTTATATTCACTTATTCTTAGGGTTGCCAGCTCTGGGTTGGGACATAACTGGAGATGTTGGAGCCTGAGGGGGATAGGGTTTGAGAAGGGAGTTCAATGGAATACTGTGCCATACAATCTGCCTTCCAAAGCAGCCATTTTCTCCAGGTGAATCAATCTCTGTTACCTGGAGATTCTCTATAATACCAGGGGATCTTCAGCTACCACCTGGAGCTTGGTAACCCTACTTAGAGACTATGGAGTTTGGCCAAAGTAAGTGGGTACATGGTTGGTTATTGACTGATGGTGAGTAGTAACTTCAGGTTTGAAATGTAGGCAGTCCATAAGCAAGAATGGTCCTAGTGTCTACTAGGCTTGAGATAAATTGTAAATGTTTAGTAATTTAGAAATAAAAAGAAACATTTGTTTGTATGTTGCCACTCCAGATCTGTTCAAGGTGGATCACAACTAAAAATATAACAAAGTGCAGCTGAAAGAGCAGTGATGCAGGCTTGCAGGCTTTCCTGGAGGACACACTGGTTCTAGATTCATTTTAATAGTTCCAGCCTGAATCCAGCCTGGCCATGGGACAGAGACCATGAAAGTCACCATTACAAATGATCAGAGAAGACAGCTGGATTGAGGTGGGTCTGTGTTGCTATTCTTGCTTAATCTTTCAACAGCATTTGACATGGCCAAACATGAGTTGTTGACACAACGTCTTGCAGGTGTTGGGTTGTGTGGGACAGTCCTCAATGGCTGATTTCATCTCTCCAAAGTCAGGGACAGAGTGTGGAACTTGAGGAAAAGATCTCATCACATTACCTGTGGTAGGTGGTGCCATCTCTGCCAAGCCTGGCTTTGGTATGTATTGTCATTTCTGCCTACCTGGTTCATATGAATCTAGCCATAGTGATTCATGCAATAGTCACCTCTAGACTAGCTCGCTCTATGTAGGGCTGCCTTTGAGATTGCTCAAAAATGGCAACTGGTCCAGAATGCAGGAGCCTGGGGCCTGATCATAACATCAGTGCTTTGCCAGCTGTACTTGCTCCAGACTCAGTTCTGGATCAGGTACAATATTTTGGTATTAACCCTTAACGCTCTAAATGATCTGGGACAAATATATTTTGGGACTGGAAATCCCTTTATATTAATCAGAGGGCATAGTACTCATCTAGTTCCAATATTCTAGTAGTTTTTGGACCTAAAACTGTCTACCTGCCTTCAACCAGAGCTGGGGCTTTTTTGCCCTGGCACCAACCTGGCAGAACTCTTGTCTAGTGAGACCCAGGTCCTGTGAGGCTTAGCTCAATTCCACAGGGTCTCCAAGACAGAGGTGTTCCACCAGACATATCGCTGAGGGCAGATACAGTTGAGCTCTAGTTTCCCCTCTTCTGGCGATTGTTCTTTCCTGTTAGATCATGGCAAATTGCCAAATGAAATCATCCTCCCTAGATTTTGAATATATATGTATATTGGTACCAACTGTATAGAACTATAATAGATTTTAATCATATACTGTGATTTTAACTTTTATATTGCATATTTATGTTGAAAGCCACCCCGAGTCCAGTTGCTGGGGGAGGGGAGGGTATAAATAAAATTTATTTTCTATTCTATCACAAATCAAGTAAATATTCACAAACAACATGACATCCTTTGGCCTGAAAAGCTGTGAAGGGCAGAGATATAATTCTTTCTACAAAGATCCTCTAGACCAGCAGTTCCCAAACAGTGCTCCGCGAAGCAATTGGTGCTCTGCCAAACATCCCTAAGTGGTCCTCAAAGAAACTGGAATAAATGTGACAAATTGTTTTGTGAAAATGATATTTAAAGTTCCAATTTTTAATGACTTTCAATGGGAAAAATTAAGTTTAGATTGAAATTTAAGCTATTCAGAATCCAAAAAATAATTTGTACTTTTGCTATATAAAAATGATGATAAAATACTAACAACTTGAAAAAAATATGATAGATAAAAATAGCCAAGAATGCACATACGTATCTTTAGCATAAGGGTGCTAAATTTCTCTCCTGAAAAGTGCTCTGCAACTCAAAAACTTTGGGAATATCTGTTCCAGACACAGCATCAATCAATAGTGATTATAACACTAGTCTAATGGCCTCCTGAAGCAACTAAAAAAAACTCCATTCCAAACATCTATGCAGAATCTCTTTGAAGGCACCACTCCAACTTTTCACCAGAAGCTTTCCCCAGAGATCACTGTCTGGACATGAAGAAGCAAGAAACATTAGATGGTTCAAATAAATCAATATTTGTTATAGGATTGTAAAATTTTTGTGTGGATAGAGGCAAAACCATTACACTGGGGACCTGGAACAAAGCTTTGAAGCAAATCAGAACTAGTAGAATCCAGGGCAGATAGACTGCAAACAAATCAGACATGTTTATGTAACCTCAGCTTGTGGGTTCTGTGGGGCAGTACTTGGAAGGAGTTGCAAAGAACCAAATTTAAACAAAACAGTTTACTTTACTTAACAAATAACACTATTAAAACATTTAACATTTACACTTTGCAGTCCTGTTAAGTTTGCATTTTCAAGTCCTTATTTACAGTCTACTGATATTGCCAAGTCCAATTCTTCTTTGCTGGTGGTTGGTTTTGAAGACTTCTGAGGCTTGGTGAATGGGCTTCAAGATGATGAAGGTTCCCAGAAAACTCTCACCATTTACATACACAAAAACCCTGAAACAATAAATTCTAACATTTACAATATAGCAAAAAAATAAACTCCCTTCCCACTAGTTCCCCACAACATTGCAGTTACCTTAAACAAGGTGTTAAGGGCTTAATAAAATCAATCAAGGTCCCAGCCTGGTAGTCTCGCTTCCTCCAACCTCATGAGTTCTGCAGCATTCTACTTCATTTCAGACTCCACCCCTTTCTGGGTCATCCCATTCTGACACAGGGGTTACATTTAGATATGGAGAATATAGCAAAGCAATACAAAATGAGATGATGATGAGCTTGCCAATCAGCTGAAATCAATCTTAGAGAAAATACACAGGCCTCAATATGTCTGAAAGTAGATTTACCAACTCTAGGTTGGAACATTTCTGGATATTTGGGGGTGGAGACTTGGAAGGGTTGGAGAGGGGAGAAAGCCTCAGCAGATACGATGTTTCTGCACAGCCAAGGGAGAGAGCCTGCATTGGCATTAATCATGCCGATGCAGGCTCGGGGCTGTTCGCACAAACGGCCCCATGGGATGTGCAGCTGTTGGAGCAAGCTCCGCACAGCCACGTATTACCTTCCCCGGCCCCAAATGCCTCCTTACCTTCTGCTGGCAGCCATCGCTCTGTCGTCACTCTGAGGAGGGAAGGGGACACGCCCCCATGGCCACAGCTATGGCTGAAGCACCGGAGGCCAGGGGGCATGTCCCCTTCCCTCCTCAGTCACAACAGAGCGATGGCTGCCAGCAGAATGTAAGGAGGTGTTTGGGGCTGAAGAAGGGAGGGGAAAACGCTGGCTTCCACCCGCTGCCATTCACATGGCAATGGAGGGAAGCCGGTGTTTGCAGGAAAACTCACTCCCCAAGCGAGTTTCGAAAACACCATTTTGGCGGGCACAGAGCGCTGCTGCATCGATTTGGCAGCGGCGCCTGTGCGAAGGGTCCCTGCCCAAACGGTGTTTTACTGGGCTGAAGCCGTTGCTTTCAGCCTGTGCAGAAACTGCCAAAGAGTCTACCCTCCAAAGCAGCCATTTTCTCCAGAAAACTGATATGTGCTGTCTGAAGGTCAGATGTAATTCTGGGTCCTATCAGGAGGTTGGCAACCATATCTGAAAGTCTCCAGAGCAGAACGGAAGTGTGTTTTCCAACAGAAACTATTTTTTAATTAAAATACTGATATCTTACTTTTCCTCTTGGTTCAGATGATCAGACTCTGGTCTATTCTGTACAGCACAAATAAGACATCCTGAGGACAGAAAAAAAGTGTCTGAAGAGGAACTCCATACATATTTTTCCCCAAGACATCCTCAGGACACCTTATTTCAGCTCAAGGTGTCTTTTTTTTGAAGTTGCTAAAATATGGACTTTTTTTCCTGAAGTCATTTTCAAGGCATCTCCTGCTTGCTGTGCAGAGATCAGGAACTGAGGAGACATCTTATTTTCCCTACCCAATAGTTAAAGCTCTCCTTTCAGTTTCTTCCATCAGTGGCATCCAACATTTTATAGTGCTGCAGTGATTCTCCATGCTTGCAGCCATTTATGAAGGTTCTCCCAGGACTTTTGTTCTGCAGGCTCCATGGCTGGGCACCTTTTCAGCCCAAAAAGTACATGGGTCCTTTCTGCACAGGCCAAGAAACGTGGGTGCAAACCAGGATATGTGATCCCGGTACAGCCAAAGGGCCATTCGCACAGCTCTGGGCAGGCGGCTCTGGAGCTAACACAACTGGCTGACATGCCTTTGCACAGGCTGTGTAGCAATACAGCTGGTCATGGATGACACCCACACTACACAGATAACTCTAGACATCCATGCTCTGCTATGTGGCCAAGCAGGAGAGAGGCAGGGAGGGCACAACAAATAAGATGGGACCGCATAACGTGCTTCCCATGCGGGGCCCTTCATTCGGCACCAGCTCTAACACGACCTTTTAAAAAAGAATCACTGTTAAAGTGATTGTTGTTTATGCCGGGTCGGGGTGGAAAAATTAGGACAGGCCATGTGAAGCTCCCGCCCACAGAAAGTTATGTCCTATGGTTATACCATGGTTAATGGCCCATGGGGAAAGGGCGATGGTTGTACTCAGCTCATCCTGCCAATCCCAGCAATACATAGTTTTCTCTTTTTTATTTTCGATTAACTGTCTTCAAAGACATGTAGAAACTATTTCAGAATCTATGCTGTTTTTCATATTGTGTCTATGTCTCTTTGAAGACAGTTCATCATTTTTTTTAAAAAAAGGAAAACTATATAGCGTTGAAATTAGCAGCACCAGCAGAGTTACAACCATGTACTTTTGGGACTGAAAAAGTGCCCAGCAGTGGAGCCTGCAGAGCAAATGTCCTGGGGGCAAATGGCTTCAGGCACAGAGAATCACTGCAGCACCATAAAATGTCAGATGTGAGAGCTTTAAATTTTGGCAGAGACATGGTAGGCCTCTTTCTTCTCTGACACCTTTTTTTGTCTGTGCTATCCAAACAAAAAAATGCGGGGGGGGGGGCTTTGTACTGTGCAATAAGTATCTCTATGATTCCACTTCTATAATTCTATAACCTACAGACTACAGGGCAAGAGAGAAGCATTGGCAGGTGGCAGAAACCAGACTGTATGGTGTTGAGCTACATAAGATGAAAGGGTAGTCCTGGCCTTCTCCCATTGTAACAAGTCTGTAATATGTACCTCTTAAAAATCTAACATATAAAATGATCCTAATATTGTCTACCCCCATTCAATTGCTGTAACAAAAACAAATAGGAGCCTCCTGTGCTTTAAAAACGAAGATTTTTTGCAGTTGATTAAACAAAAAACTTGTTAGCTTTTTAAGTGTCAAAAGCCTCCTCATTTGTCCTGTTTCTAATGTAAACTGAATAACTCATCAGCTCCAAATAGGAGGACTTTAGAGTCAATGGGGATGTTGCAATTAAGAATTAAAAAGACAAAGGCTGGAAGATCCAAGTTCAAATTGCCATGTAATTATGAAGCTCAATGGGTAACCTTGTCTAGTCACTTTCTCTCAGCCTACCTTATTTCTCACTGTTGTTCTGAGGAAACAGTGGATGAAGTGTGTAACCACACTGAGAGCTTTGGAGGAAGAGTGGGATAAAAGAGCAAATAGAAATCCTAGTATCTAGCATTCTTTTTCAGCAGAACCACGCAAATGCTTTTGTATCTCATGTGATGTGTTCCAGGTTAGCCCTGCTGCATTGTCACAGATTCTGAGGCTGATCCTCAGCTTCCTAATCAAAATAAATGTGGAGCTGCTCCAATGATAATTTAGCATGATTTGGAATGGAAAACAAGCAACAGGAGCTTACATGTATTTATTCTGAATCAAACTTACTACCATATAAGCATGCAGAAAACTGCAACCAGTAGAATTTATTCCATGTAAACCATCTTCCAAGAATTCTGAGTGCTGGGGGACAGGGAAGTAGTTCCTCAAAACTCTTTGTATAGGTGCTGTTATTAGTGTATTATTTCCTATTCAGAGAGCCAGTGTTTTAAATGTAATTTTCATTTTAAATCACATAATTTATGTGGTCTTTCTTTTTCCCACAAAGAGCAGACAGATTTTATCATGACAAATGTTTCAAAGTGTTCATAGCTCCCCGGAAAAAAAAATTGTACTGCTAAATAGGAAAAACTTCAAAAAAATGAGAACAATTAGAAATAGAAAATCCAGTCATATCAAAACTTCATTAGCAATTATGGTCTCACAAACTAGGCATGTTCATGCTATCTGAACTGCATTTTGACATAAGAGAATAAAATAATCAAGTCTATACACAATTGATTTTAAAAGGTATCTTGAAAATCTTTAAGCGACAAATTGTTGTTTACAGCGTTCATCTTAAAAGGGATGATAAGGCAGTATTGCGGTGGCAGGAAAAATGGAGACATGCATGCTATGAATCTTAATAAGTTCTACCTGCCCTTTGGTGAAGCACTGACAAAAATCTTAACAGGACATAGTCACATTCAAAGATGAGGTTTGATGAAAGATTATATTACAATGTTACAGTGTCCACTATGTGACATTTCAGAAACCAGAATACAAAATTAAGAGGGTATTTTTATGAAGCCTAAGCCTTCCAGATTTATATTTCATGTGTGAAGACTGCATACTAACTACTAGCCTGTCAAAAGAAAACTGTGTAGGTACACCAGGATCGTATAATCTAGCACAGAACTGCAGTTCCCAAACAAGTGGGGCTTTGTTTTAATTAGCAGGTTATGAACCAAGGCACAACTCACAACAGAGGGTTAACAATTCTGTACCCTGTACTAACTCCTTGGCCCCTTTCAAACTGATAATCCAGTTGAGCAGCAGGCTGCTAATGGATTTTCTGTGTCAATTCAGAAGCAACCAGTTTGGCTCCCAGCTGATAATGGATTTTTAACCTGTTCAGAAAAAGCTGCTTGCATCTCATTGGCATTGCAGGGTTCTGCCATTTTTACAAAAACTGTTTTCTCCTGTTTGCAGTTCTTCCTTCTCCTTCTGAATAGCGTCAGTGTGATGTTTGAACTGTCTGGAACACTTCCAAAAGATCACTATTGTTCCCTTATCTTTTTCTGTGTGGCATTCTTTTTTTTTCTTTTGAGCATTCCAAGATTTGCGCTATAGCACTACTATAGCACCACCATTGCCATGCCTGTCACTGTAGCCAGAAAAGAATGTACCATGAAAAAGGCGGGAAAACTATAGTGGTATTGTTTAAACTGGCCAAAGTGCTTTTGAAATGGCTTATAGATTAATTGAAATGAGCTATATGAATGCCCCTCTCTGGATTTCTTTACTCAGAAATGGACCGATAATGGATGATATCCAGTTTAGAACAATAATTTGAAAAGCCATTGTCATTCTTCTTCCCCTCCCCCGGTCGGCAATTTTTAGAACTGCAGCAATCAAGCATAAAAATACATCATCCATTCTAGTTGTCCAATTTTATGCTCCAGATCATGACCAATATAATCCAACCACCAGTTCATTATCTCACTCACTGTAAATTACAAGAAGGTCTTTCTGCCTGAATTGAAAGGTCCCAGTCCCAGTCTAAATAGGCCACAGGTGATGTGACCCGGTTCTGTTCCCTATACTGATGCACCAATGAAAATTTGTATTATTTTCCCAGCACTTAGTGGAGCTTTAGTGGCAAAGAATCTGCTATGTATGCAGAAGCTTCTAGGCAATATGAAAGACCTCCACCTGATGACCTATATAACTGCTGCCAGTCATAGCAGACAATACAGACCTTGATAGATCAAGGGTCTGATACAAGGCAAGACAGCTTCATGTATATAATTTACCCTAATGTCAAGCATCAGCAATTTATATCAACACCAGACTTGGTTTAAAAAGGCAAGAAAACAGAGGCATAGAACAAGCATTGTGATGATAAAATAGATCTCCATGACTCAAAGCTCCATAAAAGACATATGATAAACAATCAGTATGCACTTAACATATGCATTTCTATCCATCTGACGTGCTTATTTTCAGAAAATGTACACACATTGATATCATTCTTGAACATCTTCTGTGAGACTAGATTCAATAGTGGTTTTTGTGTGATAGCAGCAAAATGTGGAACTTCCTACCTGAAGAAATTAGTCCTACAACCTCCCTTTGGATTTTAAGGCAACAGGTGGGCAGCCCAATCCAGATGGAGGGGAGCTCCACACGGTCTGGGAACAGCACAGCAAAGGTAGCACTGTGCTACCTCCAAAAGGTTTTCAGGTAATATAGAAAGAAGGCAAAACCAAGAAACCTCCTGCCACCCAAGTAGCCACATTGGAGAAAAAGGGTCCAAAGCTATGGACTCCCAAAGGGTGGGGGGCAGGGGAGGGCAGGGGAGTCTGCTGTGCTGGCCTTGGAGAGCTGCTTTTATAAGCACTAGGCCAGGGGCGGGGCTTGGGGAGGCATGGCCATGCCCTAGGGGCGGGTAGGGATGTGGCCCCACCCCAAACCCTCCCCATAAAATATCTATACCAGGGGTAGGGAACCTGTGGCTCTCCAGATGTTCAGGAACTACAATTCCCATCAGCCCCTACCAGCATGGCCAATTGGCCATGCTGACAGAAAAACAGTTTACTTTACTTAAATTAAATAACACTATTAAAACATTTAACATTTACACTTTGCAGCAGTCCTGTTAGAGTTTGCATTTTCTAAGTCTCATTTACAGTCTACTGATATTGCCAAGTCTAATTCTTCTTTTGCTGGTGGTTGGTTTTGAAGACTTCTTGAGGCTTGGTGAATGGGCTTGGAGATGATGAAGGTTCCTAGAAAAAATCCTCAGCATTTATGGCATACATAAAACCTGAAACAATAAATTCTAACATTTACAATATAGCAAAAAAAATAAACTCCTTCCTGCCTAGTTCCCCACAACATTGCAGCACTTTAAACAAGGTGTTAAGGGCTTACTAAAAATCAATCAAGGTCCCAGCCTGGTAGTCTCGCTTCTTCCAACCTCATGAGTTCTGCAGCATTCTACTTCATTTCAGACTCCACCCCTTTCTGCCGTCATCCCATTCTGACACAGGGTTACATTTAGATATGGGTAGGCCATAGCAAAAGCAATACAAAATGAGATGATGATGAGCTTGCCAATCAGCTGGAAATCAATCTTAGAGAAAAAATACACAGGCCTCCAATATGTCTGAAAGTAGACTTACCAACTCTAGGCTGGAACATTTCTGGATATTTGGGGTGGGAGGACTTGGAAGGGTTGGAGAGGGGAAAAAGCCAGCAGAATAATGGCGTTTCTGCACAGCCATGGAGGAGAGCCTGCATTGGCATGACCATGCCGATGCAGGCTGCAGGGGCTATTCGTGACAAACGGCCCCATGGGATGTGCAGCTGTTGGAGCTGTAAGCTCCGCGACAGCCACGCGACATTACCTTCCCCGCCCAATGCCTTCTCATACCTTAGCTGGCAGCCATCAGCCTGCTGTCACCTGAGGAGGGGAAGGGACACGCCCCACATGGCCACAGCCATGGCTGGAAGCACTGGAGGCCAGGTATAGTCCTCTTCCCTCCCCAGTGACAAATAGAGCCCATGGGCTGCCAGCAGAATGTAAGGAAGGTGTTTGGGGCTGAAGAAGGAGGTTCTGGCTTCCACCACGGCCATTCAGCATAGCGGCAAATGGAGTGGAAGCCGTGTTTGCATGGAAAACTCACCTTTAAGCGAAGCTCTCAAAAACAATTCATTTTGGCGGGTACAGAGCCGCTGCATCATCGATTTGGCAGCGGCCTGTGCCGGCGTGGTCCCCTGCCCAAACGGTGGTTTTACTGGGCTGGAAGCCTGCTTGTTTTCAGCCCGTGCAGAAATCTGCCAAAGAGTCTACCTCTCCAAAGCAGCCATTTTCTCCAGAAAACTGATATGTGCTGTCTGGAAGGTCAGATGTAATTCTGGTCCTATCAGGGAGGTAAGTGGCAACCTATATCTGAAAGTCTCCAGAGCAGAACGGAAGTGTAGTTTTCCATAACAGAAACTATTTTTTTTAATTAAAATATAATTGGATATCTTTACTTTCCTCTTGGTTCAGATGATCAGACTCTGGTCTATTCTTGTACAGCACAAATAAGACATCCTGGAGGACAGAAAAAGCGTCTGAAGAGGAACTCCATACAATATTATTTTCCCCAAGACATCCTTCAGGACACCTTTATTTCAGCTCAAGCGTGTCTTTTTTTTTTTGAAGTTGGCTAAAATATGGACTTTTTTTCCTGAAGTCATTTTCAAGGGCATCTCCTGCTTGCTGTGCAGAGACTGTGAACCGAGGAGACATCTTATTTTCCTACCCAATAGTTGCCAAGCCTCCTTTCAGTTTCTTCCATCAGTGGCATCCCAACATCTTTATAGTAAAGCGCTGCAGTGATTCTCCATGCTTCAAAGTTTTTCATTTCATGAAGTTGGGTTCTCCCAGGACTTTTGTTCCCTGCAGGGCTCCATGGTCTGGAGCAACCTTTCAGCCCAAAAGCATTACGGGTCCTTTTCTGCACAGGCCAAGAACGCGGAGTGCAAATCCAGGATATGCGTGATCCCGGCATGCTTTGGGCAAAGGGCCATTCTGCACAGCCTGGGCAGGCAGCTCTGGAGCCAATACAATAACTGGCCGATACCCGCCTTTGCATAGGCTGTGTAGCAATACACAGCTGGTCAGTGGATGACACCCTACACTACGCAGATAACTCTAGACATCCATGCTCTGCTATAGCCAAGCAGTGAGAGAGGCAGGGAGGGCAATAACCAAATAAGATGGGACCAAGATAAACGCGGCTTCCCATGCAAGGGCCCTTTTCTCATCTCTGCAATTCCAGCAATTCTAACACGTACCTTTTAAAAAAGCAAACTCGCTGTTAAAGTGCTGGGATTGTTGTTTGCTGGCCCGAGGTCGGGGTGGAAAAATCTAGGACAGGCCATGTGGAAGCTTCCCGCTACCACAGAAAGTTATGTCCTATGGTTACAGCACTCATGGTTAATGGCACCATGGGGAAAGGGGCGATGGTTGTACTTAGTTCATCCTGCCAATCCCAGCAATACATAAGTCTTTTTTTATTTTCGATTAACTGTCTCTCAAACATTACGTAGAAACTATTTCAGAATCCATGCTGTTCTTTCATATATGTGTCTATGTTCGCGTTCTTTGAAGACAGTTCATCATTTTTTTAAAAAAAAGGAAAAGTTCTATATATGTGCTTGAAATTAAGGCAATCCAGCAGAGTTACAACCATGTACTCCCTTTGGGACTGAAAAAGTGCCCAGCAGTGGAGCCTGCAGAGCAAATGTCCTAAGTCAAAATGGCTTCAGGCACAGAGAATCACTGCAGCACCATAAAATGTCAGGGATGTGAGAGCTTTTAAATTTTGGCAGAGACATGGTAGGCCTCTTTCTTCTCTGACACCTTTTTTTTGTCTGTGCTTATCCAAAACAAAAAAAATGCGGGGCTTTGTACTGTGCAATAAGTATCTCTTAATGATTCCACTTTCTATAATCTCTATAACCTACAGACTACAGGGGTGCGGGGTGAGAGAGAGAGAAGCATTGGTGCAGGTGGCAGGGAAACCAGGACTGTATGGTGTTGGAGCTTGCCTACTAAGATGAAAAGGGTAGTCCTGGCCTCTCTCCCATTGTAACAAGTCTGTAATATGTACCTCCTTAAAAAATCTAACATATAAAATGATCCTAATATTGTTCTCACCCCCATTCAATCATTGTAACAATAAAACAAATAGGGAGCCTCCTTAGTGCTTTAAAAAACGAAGATTTTTTGCAGTTGATTAAACAAAAAACTTGTTAGCTTTTATGTGTCAAAAGCCTCCTCATTTGTCCTGTTTCTAATGTAAACTGAATAACTCATCAGGCTCCAAATAGAGGGACTTTAGAGTCAATGGGGATGTTGCAATTAAGAATTAAAAAAGACAAAGGCTGGAAGATCCAAGTCTCAAACTGCCATGTAATTATGAAGCCTCCAATGGGTAACCTTGTCTAGTCACTTTCTCTCAGCCTACCTTATTTCTCACTGTTGTTCTGAGGAAACAGTGGATGAAGCGTGTAAATCCACAATTGAGAGCTTTGGAGAAGAGTGGGAGTAAAAGAGCAAATAGGAAATCCTAGTATACCTGTGATCTTCTTTTCAGCAGAACCACGCAAATGCTTTTAGTATCTCATGTGATGTGTTCCCAGGTTAGCCCTGCTGCATTGTATCAATACAGATTCTGAGGCTGGATCCTCAGCTTCCTAACTAAAATAAATGTGGAGCTGCTCCAATGATAATTTAGC
The DNA here is from genome assembly GCF_021028975.2 of Sphaerodactylus townsendi. NCBI lineage: Eukaryota > Metazoa > Chordata > Lepidosauria > Squamata > Sphaerodactylidae > Sphaerodactylus > Sphaerodactylus townsendi. Next base: position 41,799,447 of record NC_059434.1, on the reverse strand, counting down.
ATGATTTGGAATGGAAAATAAGCAAGCAACAGGAGCTTACATGTGCATTTATTCTGAATCAAACTTACTACCATATAAGCATGCAGAAAAATCGCTGTAACCAGGTAGAATTTTATTCCATAAAAACCATCTTCCAAGAATCACCCTGAGTGTTGGGGACAGGGAAGTAGTTCCCTCAAACTTTTTGTATAGGTAAGCTGTTATTAGTGTATTATTTCCTATTCAGAGAGCCAGTGTTTTAAATGTAATTTTCATTTTAAATCACATAATTTATGTGGTCTTTCTTTTTCCCAGACAGATTTTCCCAGACAGATTTTATCATGACAAATGTTTCAAAGTGTTCATAGCTCCCCGGAAAAAAAAAATTGTACTGCTAAATAGGAAAAACTTCAAAAAAAATGAGAATTCAAATTAGAAATAGAGGTAATCCAGTCATATCAAAACTTCATTTAGCAATTATGGTCTCATTACAATAAACTAGGCATGGCGTTCATGCTATCTGAACTGCATTTTGACATAAGAGAATAAAATAAACAAAGTCTATACAATAAATTGATTTTAAAAAGGTATCTTGGAAATTCCTTAAAGCCGTAACAAATTGTTGTTTACAGTAAAGCTCATCTTAAAAGGCAAAGGGATGAGACAATGCAGTATTGCAAGGTGGAAACAGGAAAAAATGGAGACATGCATGCTATGAATTCTTATTAAGTTTCTACTCTGCTCCCTTTGGGTGAAAGCATTGACAAAATCTTAACAGGACATAGTCACATTCAAAGATACGAGGTTTCGATGGAAAGATTATCGAGGCTACAATGTTAAGCAGTGTCTGCAATTATGTGACATTTCTAGAAACCAGAATACCAAAAATGGTAAGAGGGTATTTTTTATGAAGCCTAAGCCTTCCAGGGATTTATATTTCATGTGTGAAGACTGCATACTAACTACTAGCCTGTCAAAAGAAAAAAACTGTGTAGGTACAGCCACCAGGATCGTGATAGATCTAGCACAGAACTGCAGTTCCTAAAACAAGTGGGGGCTTTGTTCTTTAATTGGCAGGTTATGAACCAAGGCACAACTCACAACAGAGGGTTAACAATTTCAGCAATTCCCCTGTATCTAACTCCTTGGCCTCCTTTCTCAAACTACTGATAATCCAGTTAAGAGAAAGTAGCAGCAGGCTGCTAATGGATTTCTCCTTTCTAGGCCAATTCAGAAGCAAAACCAGTTTGGCTCCCAGAAGCCTGATAATGGATTTTAACCTGTTCAGAAAAAGCTGCTTGCATCTCTATTGGCATTGCAGGGTTCTGCCATTTTTACAAAACTGTTTTCCCTGTTTGCAGTTCTTCCTTCTCCCTCCTTCTGAATAGCGTCAGTGTGTGATGTTTGAACTGTCTGGAACACTCCTGGCAAGGATTCCAATTTCTCTCTCTATTGTTCCCTTTATCTTTTTCTGTGTGGCATTCTTTTTTTTTTCTTTTGAGCATTCCAAGATTTGCGCTATAGCACTACTATAGCACCACCATTGCCATGCCTGTCACTGTAGCCAGAAAAGAATGTACCATGAAAAAGGCGGGAAAACTATAGTGGTATTGTTTAAACTGGCCAAAGAATAGAATAGAATAGAATAGAATCTTTATTGGCCAAGTGTGATTGGACACACAAGGAATTTGTCTCCGGTGCATATGCTCTCAGTGTACATAAAGAAAATATTGTACATAAAGAAAAGAAAAAGTGCTTTTGAAATGGCTTATAGATTAATTGAAATGAGCTATATGAATGCCCCTCTCTGGATTTCTTTACTCAGAAATGGACTGATAATGGATGATATCCAGTTTAGAACAATAATTTGAAAAGCCATTGTCATTCTTCTTCCCCTCCCCCGGTCGGCACTCTGAAATTTTAGAACTAGTAGCAATCAAGCATAAAAAATAAGCATCATCCATTCTAGCATTGTCCAATTCTTTATGCCCAGATCATGCACCAATATAATCCAACCACCAGTTCATTATCTCACCTAATGTAAATTACAAGAAGGTCTTTCAAGCCTGAATTCGAAAAGGTCTAGTCCCAACCCAAGTCTCAAAATAGGCCACAGGTGATGTGACCAAATGGTTCTGTTCCTAGTACTCGATGCAATCCAAATGAAAATTTGTATTATTTTCCCAGCACCCAGTGGGGAGCTTAGTGGCAAAAGAATCTGCCAGGCTAAGGCGCAGAAGCTTCATAGGCAATATGAAAAAGACCTCCACCTGATGACTCCTATATAACTGCTGCCAGTCATAGTAGATAAATACAGACCTTTGATAGAATCAAGGGTCTGATAAGCAAGAGCAAGCATTGTACTGTCATGTATATAATTTACCCTCAATGTCAAGCATCAAAGCAATTCTATATCAACACCTAGACTTGGTTTAAAAAAAGGCAAGAAAAACAGAGGCATAGAACAAGCAGTTTCAGATGATGATAAAATAGATCTCCATGACTCCAAAGCTCCATAAAAGACATATGATAAACAATCAGTATGCAATTCTCTAACATATAGCATTTCTATCCATCTTGACGTCGCTTATTTTCAGAAAAATGTACACACATTGATATCATTCTTTGAAACATCTTCTGTATGAGATCTAGATTCAATAGTGGTTTTGTGCTGGATAGCAGCAAAATGTGGAACTTCCTACCTGAGAAGAAATTAGTCCTACAACCTCCCCTTTGGATTTTAAGGTAACAGGTGGGCAGCCCAATCCAGATGGAGTGGGAAAGCTCCCACAGTCTGGGAACAGTGCACAGCAAAGGTAGCACTGTGCTACCTCCAAAAGGTTTTCAGGTGTAATTATAGAAAGAAGGCAAACCAAGAAACCTCCTGCTGCCACCCAAGTAGCCACATTGGCAGAAAAAAGGGTCCAAAGCTGTATGGACTCCTGTGCAAAGGGAGCCTCCAGCTGGTGGGGGGCAGGGGAGGGGCAGGGCAGGGGAGTCTGCTGTGCTGGCCTCCTGGAGAGCTGCTTTTATAAGCACTAGGCCAGGGGCAGGGGCTGGGGTTTGGGAGGCATGTGGCCATGCCTCCTGGGGCTGGGTAGAGGTGTGGACACCCCACCCCCCACCCAAAGGCACCCTCACCCCATGAAAATAGTTTATGCTACCAGGGGGGGTGGGGAACCTGTGGCTCTCCAGATGTTCCAGGAACTACAATTCCCATCAGCCCCACCAGTTAAGCATGTAGGCCACTGGGCACATGCTTTGGGACAGAGGCTGGGATGGGAATTGTAGATTCCTGAACATCTTGGAGAGTTTCCAAGGTTTCTGGACCCCTGATCTATACCCCCACGTCCCTGGCCTCCCAGATGACACCTTTTTTTCCTCCTTCCAGCTTCTGCTTGCTTTAAATGCAATCTCATGATGGTCAGATATACACTAATTTGTTTTATTGCTTTTAAAATTTATCTGTTCTACCTTATTATTTTGGGATAAATTTAGGGCAGGGACTTGAAGTAAAATGTGGGATTTTTATTTTACTAGAAGCATTTTAAAAGCAGTTCACTTTTTTTTAAAAAAAGATAGAACCATTAAAGAAATTGACAAGTGGAAAGAAGGGGGTCCATTTTTGGAGCAAGATCCAACCGTAATGAAGAGGTGTGTGCTTATTTTCTGCACATGACAGATATCAGCATGTCTATTTTTTTTCCAGAGGACATAAAACTTTAGCAAAAGAGACTACAATACATTCCAAGCAAATGCACCAGCTGCACTTCTTGCAATGATTAGTACCATATTGATTCTAGGTTCCTGACACACTCTCATTGTTTCCATGATGGTTTGTTTTGTTTTGTTGAGCTTCTGTCGTGTATTTTTTCATTCATGGTTTTATTTGTGCACTGGGAATTTTCTTGTACCTTGGAAACTTGTCTTACAGTTTTTAACCCTTCCAAATTGAGCCCCTGGGTATAGCCAGTGTGTATTTTTAGACGTTTTGAAAAACTCTACCAACAGTTATATCAAACAGTAAACATACAACATAACAAAAAGAAATATCTTTTGAAATTGCAGGACATATGAGAACATACTGGCTTAGAGCCAAAGGTTGTCTTCTGATGATGGATGGCATTTCATCACTGTAAAAGAGGAAGATTTTTGCTGATTTTTCACACATATTGCACACAGTCCACTTTACTCCCCTTTCTGTTCATGAGCACCCCTGATATACAGGAACAGCCATAGTGGAAGAAGCCCCTGACCTAATAGATATTTCAAGTGTCCCATATTATGAAGCCAGAATGCCCAAGTGAAATCTGATCTGCACTTACTTAAAAAAATGTATATGCTTTCTCTGTAGAGACCTAGTTCCTGTGTATAAATTTCTCAAAACAAATTATAAAAGGCAGTTACTGCAAAAACCAGGCCAAAAGCAACTTACTTTGGAGCACAACTATAAATTTCAGATACACAAATAGTTGGCCTGATATTAAATAGTTAATTTTTAAATGAGCACGTGCCTCCAAATGTCAAACATTTAAGATGATCCCACACTATTGATCTGGAAGAGAGCTCTACGGAAACTGCATGAATTCCAGAGTGAACTTATAACTCCGTTTTAGGAAATGGACATCGAAACTGTTTTATACAGGAGTCATAATGCAGCACTGTGACACAAAGATTTATTACAGACATTTAAAGCATTGACAAAATGCCAAGATTTATTTATAAAAATTACCACCTTCATTATGGATCATTTTTCCATAGTACATACACTGCTGTGACATTAATTCTTGTTGTTTAGATTGCTTGGGCACGGACATATCTTATTTTAATACATTTCATTATTATTTTATTTTAATAAGTAGAAAACATGAATTCACATTTAAGAATTATAGTTACCAGCTGAATTTAACCACAAGCATGTCATCATGCAGCAACGCTTTAGTATCAGCTAACATAACCATCATTTATTGCTATTATACTCTGTTAGCAATTATACCAAATATGTAGTCATCTATAAAAAAAATACATAGTGAGGATGGATTGTTCACTTCTGAGGCCATTTTTGGCCAGAACTCTGATGGAACCACTCAGTACACTTTTCTGTATACTCATTTCAATGGCAATTATCTCAGGGTTGTTGATCTAAGACCCGCCAATGGCAAAGAACTCGTTTCTGTAAGGGCTTTGAATCTAGTTGTAATATTTTTACAGCCAGCCCTCAACAAGTGTCTGGTGGCCTCTAGATCAACCTCAATGCAATCCTAAGCAGAATTACAGCCTTCTAATCCTATTGATTTTGATATACTTCTGTGTAACTCTGCTTAGAATAGCACTGTCATATCTGTACTATGTTCAGTGATATTCTGTTTCTTAAAATGACGGCCTGAACCATCCTACTTAAAAATTATTTTAATATTCCTGCAAGGGTTCAGAGCTGCTATTAAACTGTGGCCGTTTCCCCACTCGCCTTTGGTTGCGCGCTACTCGCTCCAAGTAATGCAGGGTCCAGCAGCACTCCCTACTACTGGAGTGGCGACAACGCAGCCGCCCCGATTCTGCCACCCTCGTGACCCTCAGCACGTCATTTCTGCCAGAATTTCTGTTCAGAATGGCGCCTTTTGCAAAACCCCGCGCAGAGCGCGAGCAGTGGGGAGCATGACTGCGCACTCAGAAACACCCACAGTTAACGAAGCCCGGTAAGCCTCGCTTTTCTTTTCAAAGTGGGGAAACAGCCTGTGAGAAGGCAGCCAACCACTAGGCATGATTCAAATGCCGCACGTTGTGTTGCAATATCTTTTAGCTTAGAAAATAATGGAAAACCTCATTCTTTGAACATATCTCTGGAGTAAGTCAACAAGAACATTAAGGCTGCAACTACAATATAATCATAGATATCTGCTGTCATAATTTACGATATGTGAAATAGACCACTGAGATATAGTGGTTATTGTACATCCTCTATATACTTCTCAACCACCTTGAAGAACTTTGGATAAAATGATGATCTAATATAATCCATTTCAGTTTTCAGAATACAAATCACAAAACTCTATGCACTATGTTCCTAGTTTTAAAAAGTCCTGCAAAGCTGTATTAGTTCTGCTCCTATAAATAATATTTATTGATGTTCTTGCATGGCTCCAGAAGGTTTTTTTTTTCCTTCTCACATGTTTTTGAAATAGAAGGCAGAAGTTTACTGAAGTTTTACCATGCACAAATCTGACTTTAGAGTATTTACAGTATTTTTGCATAGCTTCTCCTTGTTTCTCAAAGTTGGCCAATTATGCACAAGGGATCTGCTGCATGATGGGCGCAAATGTGCTTTGTTGCAAAATTTCTTGTATGGATGTATTTCCTCAAGCCGCACTTTCACTTTCTATTCTCCCTGCCACAAGTGAGGCCACTTCTAGCATGAATTTAATTTTGCTTTGCAGCCAGACATTTGAAAGTGAGCACAGTTTTACTTCATACCTCTTCCTTCCAATGGACCAATATCAATTTCAAAGTAATTTTAAAGGGCAGCCCCATGCAGAGCACATAACAATAATCTAGTTTATAGCAGTATAAATTATAGCAGTATAAATGGCCCAACACTGTTTATACAAAGTTTCATTCAAACCATAGGAGTGGATCCAATGAGACTTTCCTTATGCAGAAAGACTCCTTTAAATGGAAGACTGCTAGTGGTTATGGAAGTATACTTTTAGATCTAAGACAGAGTTCTTCCACTAGGCATATGGTTGAGGCAGCAGCAGTTACCATCTCGGCCTCCTTTTCTTCTTCTTTCCCCTTTCTTTCTGTTTTGTTTGGTTAATCTCAGCAGGAACTGAATTTTATTGCTATTAATGAAATTTAGACGTATAAGTATAGTAATACATGGTTTTTAGCTTTGCATTCTATTTTATGGTATTTATTGAACTGAATTTGTTTTATATTTATCTGTTGGAAACTGCCCTGAGCCCAGCAGGGGAGGGACAGTATAAAAATCTAATAAAATAAATAAATAAAAATAAATAATCCAATAATTTTTTCTACTGATCATTACACAGCTTTTAAAATAAGGCTAATCACTAAGCATTCCAAATGTGCAGCCTATGTGTAGGCCAGGGGCTGTGGCAAGACAAATAGCAATAATTCCAGGAAATTATACATAAAGCCAATTATATGTGAGAGACCCATCCTTCCCTTAATAAATTGCTTTTTTTCCTAATTCAGTACAAGCTTCAGGCAAGGGAAAGAAAAGAAACACTGATTGAGACAAGAACCCCATTTCTAGATTGCTTTGTGAATGCTTGCAAGAAGCTCTTACACACTACAATATTGTTAAAGTGGAAAAGACACTGTAAATAATATGGTTTGCACAGTTAAAGGGCAAGATTCTTTTTAAAACATTATTTTTACTATCTCCAACCAGAACAATACCTGTTTTGTAGTGAAATATAGTTGGTGCTAAATTTGATTCCATATCTAGATGTCATGGATGCTACTAAACAGGCAATTAGGATTTACTTTTGACATTAAAATCCCACTTGAATCTAAGAGCCCAGCTGCTAGTTCTGGATGGTGGAGAGTTTATGGAGCAAGGAATAAAAATAGCTAAACTTACTACAGGAGTATTAAAAGGAAGCAAAGAAAGCACATCACTCAACTCTAGACTGCTTATTTGGGAAACCAGTCACGCAATGAAAATGTACATTTGCTGAAGGTCCCCAGATGGCAAAGATAACAGAAGGCTTAATTGCATTTCTACATCAATTAATACCTGAGGCTCCTAAGATAAAGTCTGTGATAAAATATATACCGAAAAATGCTACCTGTGCCCAAAGAGGTCTGACAGTGGAAGATAAAAGAAGTTATCAAAATCTTTGTCTGACATCTATGAGAAACCAAAGAGTCTTACAGTAGTTGGTCCCATAGCAAAAAGAATAAATGAAGTACAAATATGATAAAGAAATACCTTTGCATCAAAATAGACATAAGCAATTTTTAACAGTTGCTGCAGGGCAACCTAATTTTATCTAGGCCCCTGACAAATAGTGATGAGAGGTTAAAAGAATAAAGTTCAGTGAAGTTAATCATAAATAGAAGAAGTATCTACATAATGTTATAATAAATACGTTATTAGATATAAAGGGATATTGAAAAGACAGATGTAATTGCAGACTCTAAGCTCCACAAAAACTGTAAGAATATGAAAGTTCATATTCTATGTATATGTCTATTTTATTATGTGTATTGAATTAAAATTTTAAATTAAAAAATAGAAGGGAAAAAAGGAGGTTGAGTTCCATTTTCTAGAGACAGCCGGCGCTGTGCGAAGTACACTGGCGTGAGAGCACCACTTTTGGCCCCTCCAGTGTTCCCATTCATCTACCTCTCCTCCCTGTGCAGCTCTGGATGGCTGGAGAGACATGTCCATGCTGCCCTTCGACCCCTGGAGGTCGGAGGGCAGCATGGGCATGTCCCTCCAGTTGTCCAGAGTTGTGCAGGGAGGAGAGGTAGGTGAACAGGATGACCTGCAAGCTGCTCTGTGTGGAGCCGGTGCTGCAGGTCGCAGCAGCCTCGGTGCTGCCCTCATGAGACCGAGCGAATGGTCTTGTGTGTCCACCGACATTAATTATGCCGATGGACAGCCGTTTCTGACGCCATGCCATTTCTGCCGTCATTTCTTGGGGTCCCCTACATTCCAAGAGATGCATGTAGTGGAGATCAATGGGCTGCAATGGGAGGAGAGTAGGATGAAAGTTCTATTCTGCTGTCAGAAAATTTAGTCTGGATTGAACACTTTAACAGCAAATAATGGGATATTTTTTATGAAGTCAAAGGTATCACAACATGATAAACTATATCATTTATTGGTCACTGAGAAGAAACTCAGGAGTGCTTCTTATGCAACTGTCTTTTAAATACAGCTTCGGTGAATAGCTTGTAGACAATACTTTATTTCTGAAAGTTTAGAAAAGTCGACTATGAGCCAATTTAGATTTTGTGGAGTGCTCTGTTGCATTGTAACTGTAAGGATGCATAATTCATTCTTATAAATGTTCACTTAGCATTAAATCCTTATGAACTGGACTACACACTTATTTTAATTAATATATTATGGAGAGTGACATGCCATAGTAGTGAGGGTAGCAAAGTGGCAGTTTCCTCGGGCAGAGTTCTACTTCAACTGCCTCATCCAGTCATAGCAGTTAATACCTTATTACTTTTGAGCACAACCAGTCTGGAATTAGCAATATTTACAGCCCACATATGGCAATACATTGTACTGTGGAACCTCGGTTTTTGTTGAAAATCTGTCCAAAAAGAGTCAATAAAAACCGAAACCGATGAAAACCGAGGCAAACTTTTCCACAGGAATCAATGTAAATCCAATTAATCTGTTCTAGGCACTCCAAAAAACATACCAAAAACACATTTTTTTGGTGAATAAACATGGTGTTTAATGCTGAAAACAGTAACAAACAATAATGATGGTGAAGAAAGTGGAAAAGCGAGTAGTAACAGAAGCTGTTGCAACCCAAATCCACTTCAGCCAGGCAGGAGGAAAGTTGGAGAATGAGAAGCAAGAGCTGCTACCTTCACCCCTAACTTGAGCCAGGTAAGGGGTGGGGCAACAAGATCCACCATAGAGCCACCCTGCCTCTGAATGAGCCAGGCAGGTGGAAAAAGTGGTTATGGAAGTGGTTATAGCTGAGAAGGCAGGCTGGCAAAAAACTGGTCCACTGAATGAGAAGTGACAAATGGGATTTTCCCTCACAAGTCTCATGGGTTCCCTACTCTTAAAATATATATAATTATCAATATGGACCCATCTAGAGATTGGAACTATTAACAGACAAGATATTTTTTTTCTGCAAACCTGAGAAAAGTTTTGCAGAAAAAATATTAAATCGGGGGGGGGGGGGGGGTTGAAGAAGTACATGCCGTCTAAGATTTCAGTCACCATTGTGGGGAGTGTTGGACAAACATAACAGTACTGTAGCCTTCAAATTTTGGTTTCTGTCAATAAATGACATAGGTAAGGGAGGGAACAGGGCACTTTCCAGGGCTATTTTGGCCTTTCAGTACACCCCTTATCTATTCTTTCCTGACCTACAGGAAGGACTAATTAGGGCCAGGGCCAGCAGCAACCACCAAGTAAACTGCTACCATACAATTTTCCTGATGTTTCACCTGCATCTGTGGCTGGCATCTTCAGATTCTCTGAAGATGCCAGCCATAGATGCAGGCGAAACGTCAGGAGAAAATGCTACTGAAACAGCCATATAGCCTGGAAGCCACACAACACCCCAGTAATTCTGGCCGTGAAAGCCTTCGACAATGCTACCATACAATGTGTGCAATTCACCCATATGTGCACAGTGGCTACAACTTGATGTCACTCTTACAGTGCCTGTTTCCACACTTCACAGACTTGGCTAAGCCAAGCCGCATAACTCACCTGAGCATTTTGCTACTTAGAATTGCCAGCTGTAGCTGGTATCCTGATAGGGCAATTTTGGGTTCAGGGTCAAGTTCCCACATGTGACATCACTTCCATTGCAAAATGGGAAATGACATCATTGCATGGGGGAGACACTTGGATTTACCCCAAAGTCTGAGCTTTGTGTGAATTCTAAAGTGTCATGCCAATACATCATGTCATTTCTGGTTTCATGCTGGAAGTGACATTGTGTTGGAATAATGCCAAATATCCCCCCACCACCATGTCTGCTCCACTGGCTTGTTGAAGGATTGAAACAATAACTATGTAAGGAACTTCTATGTATGCACATGTTGTATAGGTTCAATAATATTGTGCCTATATCTTTGATGCATGTCTCCATGTTGAAATATTGTATGAACAGTGAAATCTTTCTATTGATGCAGTTTCCATTTTTTGTGTGGGTGGATGGGTGTCAGTTGGATTTAGTCAATATTTCTCCACTTTCATTGTGTCTCCCTTTGTACCTGAGTACTTCTTTTGTTGGCACAATACAACCAGTCAGAACCTAAGGCATTTCTGTGAGCATTTGTGAATCGTTGCCAAAATCAGCACAGTTTCTGGCAGTATTCTTTTTGCAGTTCTCATCTCCTTACTTCCATCTTGAAGAAATGTGCAAAAAAGTGTTTTTTTAATGTACCAAAGTTTTAAATAGGAAAACTGCATGGTAACATGTCTAGAGTATAGCACACAATATTTTAGCGGGGGGAGGTGTGTGTGTGATTTTTTTATTTTTTATAAAACTACAAAACTACCAGATGGTGAACTAGCCACTCTACAAAGTCAATAAAAAGAAAAGAATAAAAATTAGAAAAATAAGAAAATAGAGATTGTCATCCTCAGTTCCCCCTACATTCAACACCAGTACATACAATGACCACAGAAAAAAGATTAAAAACCATACACAGATTTTTAGAGAAATATTAACTACATGACTCCAACAACACCTTCATCAAATACCCTACATTCTATATGAAATAATCACAATCTCTTATACCAGCTTTAGATTTCCTTAGAACAAGAAAAAATATCTGTAACTTTCATTTTATGACCTGATTACTGATATTTACATATATGATCTATTTCAAAATATTACTTCTTTATCCAGAGTTCTGCTATTATTAATCCATGTGTGTGTGTGTGTGTGAGTGTGTGTGTGTGTGTGTGTGTGTGTGTGTGTAACATATATGTATTTTTTGCTCTCCCAGACCTTTTAGTCTCTGATAATTTAAAGTATATTTTATGTGATTTCAGTAACTCCCCCTTGCCTTATTTATTCCAAACCTCTTTCAGGATATACTATACTTTAAAGGTCTTTTAAAGAAGAAGAAGAGGAGGAGGAGTTTGGATTTATATCCCCCCTTTCTCTCCTGTAGGAGTCTCAAAGGGGCTTACAATCTCCTTGCCCTTCCCCCCTCACAACAAACACCCTGTGAGGTAGGTGGGGCTGAGAGAGCTCCGAGAAGCTGTGACTAGCCCAAGGTCACCCAGCTGGCGTGTGTGGGAGTGCACAGGCTAATCTGAATTCCCCAGATAAGCCTCCACAGCTCAGGCGGCAGAGCGGGGAATCAAACCCGGTTCCTCCAGATTAGATACATGAGCTCTTAACCTCCTATGCCACTGCTGGCTTATTAGTTCTTGTTTCTTGTATGTGAAGGATTGTCTTCTGAGTTCCATTAAACGTAAAAACTAGTTCTTCTGGTAACCACCATCTAAAAAGAATGTTTTCCTTCTTCAGCGCCTTGGTAAAGAACCTTCATTCTTTCCTCTTCACCAATATCGCCCGTGGCAGGTCATCCATGATTATTAAGACCTATCCCAAATACTGAATTCTCTTTTTAAAATGCATGCAAAGTATGTCTTCTTTCATTGACCTTAATGTCAGATACATCACGCAGCCTTGGGACACCTTTTTCTTTTGCGCAGCAAGTGATCTCACATGGTATATTTTACCCACACTTGTTTGTATTTCTGGAACCAGGATAGACATATATTTTGCTCACTCTGGTAGAGAATTCTCATTCAAAACTCCATCTGATTCTGGTAAAGTGAGAATTCTCAATGCAAATTTCTTTCGTCTTAACTCCAGGCCAATTAATTCTTTAGCCTTGCATTGTATTTCTTTTTGATTAACTTTCATTTTGGTTTCCATTGTTTTAGAGTTATCTGAGACTTGTTGCAAATCTTTAGGCAGCCCTTTGGTCTCTTTTTTTTTTCAATTCTGCTAAATTGTGCATGTATATATCAACTTTATCAATCTTATTTTTTTTTCATTTCTAATATATCTTTCTGTACAGATGCAAGCATAGATTCAATTCCCTGCATTTGATCTGGTGAAACTGGGATAACTGGGTCTGAAATAGCTCTCATTTTACATTTTGAACCAGCCATTATTTCCTTATCCTCCCTTTCTCTTGATTTTTAGTTATATTAAAATCAAGTCTTTTTACTGTGGTTGGTTCATGAGTCTGGATTAATTATAACTCCTTTTTCAAACAAGTTTCTTAAGTTTTCATTTGTTTAAATTGGGGAGGAGCAATTCAGCATTAATAGATCTCTAAACAACGTCTCTCATTCCAACATAGCAAATTTATAAGTTCATAATACAGGCACATAACTCAATTGTATTTACCTGTTTGTAAGAAATACATTCTTGCTGGATGAAGTAAATGATGATAGATGAGACTCCCTTTTTTCATTTCTTATTTTGTTCAGAAAAAAATCAGCTTTACTTACAGCTTTAAGCAATTGTCCCATTGCCTAGAGGATGTAAAGTAGGCTTCAGTGGGTGAAAGAGCCGAGGCATCTGGTTTTCTTCCAGTACCCCTCAACCCTCCACTCCCATCTCTGCAGAGCACAGTGCCTTTTTCTTTAATAGCACCTTTTAATCCAAGGAGCTACAGTCTCTCAGAAACATCACCCGAGTGAAAAGGAGACAACAGGGTCATCTCTCCCACAAGTGAATAGCAACCATCATGGTGCCAGAAGCCAAAAGTTGTGAGTATAGCACACAACATTATCACGAAGTTCACTTTTAATGACTTTTTAGTACAAAGGATATAGACAATTAGTCAATAAAGTTAACAATATTGCAATATACAAGATAATGAAGGATGCTATATTCTACAGAAATCATTTTAACTGGTTTATAACATGCCATCATGGTTTATACATTACCTGTATAAAAATTAAATAGATTTTAGAAGCAGTAACTTTGATTCATTAGGTGAACAACAGCTATTCAGACAGTTAAACAGAACTGAAGCTATTATTGTTTTATTACTTTTGCACTCCTAAATTGGGAAAACTGAAACAGTGACTAAATCATCCTTTGAAACCTCTTTGGGGTTTTCTGTCTCTGCAAAGGCATCTTAAAAATACACCAGACACCTAGGCCCATTATGCATGTAACACTTACATTGGGACTCTTCTCTGCACAGTGGGCTTGTAGGGGCTCTCTTTGTGTTTCTCTGCTTACACATGAGGAAGCACTCACTCCTGCCATGGATCTTTTCTTCAGAGAACTCTCCCAGGCCTGGTTCTTTAATCTCAGGGAACTATAAGCCTGTGATAGCTCTAGATGAGGAATCCACAATTCCCATCAGCCTCTGTCAGCATGGCCAATTGGCCAATTGGCCATGCTGGTAGGGGCTGATGGGAATTGTAGTTCCTGAACATCTGGAGAGCCGCAGGTTCCCTACCCCTGCCTTAACTCCACCAATCAAGTAATCCTTAAAGGCACAGATCTCATTACACCTAGGTAGTCAAGACTGCTGGCTTAGTCCTTTAAACTGCATTTATATCAATATTATGATTCCAAAAATACACCCCCCTTAAAAGAGGCAAAGCAATTCCCTGAACCACTAAAGAAGGGTACCATCCTAGAGCTGATATTCTCTCCCCCTCCCCTTCTCTCCTCCCCACACATATACACATATACCCACACACACACACACACATACTTCCTGCTGCTGCTAGAGGACAGAGGGGCTTGTTATTTCCATGTACTCTCTGTTATTAGTATATTGATATCTCAATATATCAATATAAGAATTAGAGGTCAGTGTGTTTTGACTAAGCTCATGTAAATGAACTTCTTTTCTGTGACTTGAAGCAGGTGGCAACATGGAAGGGGGGAGGGAATGGGAAGGCTGGCTCTGGGCAGAGAGATGCTGGGGGCAAAGTTGTGCTCACTGGCAAATCTGTCCTTCTCTGGCAGCAAAGAAAATTAAAAACAAGCTAGAAGTGTTCTTGCTTGCCACAGAAAAAATGGAAAGTGAAAGTGGGGCTTGAGGAAAAACATTGGCATAAGAAACAAAATGCTGTGACAGACATTTGCCCACATCTCACAATGAATACCTTGTGCATAATTGGTCCTAGCTTGTGATGTAATAAATAGGTGGAACTATAGTGTTGGGTTCAAAGATAGAGTTTGTCTTGAGGGTTTCCTCCCTTTCCCCCTTGTCCACATAAGTCTCACCCCACCAAGCCACAAGGAGAGGTGAAATCCCAGATTAAAAATAACAATCATATTTACACCTCATGCCAATATCTCTTCCATTTTAAATTCATGACAATCCTGTGAGGAAATTTAGCCTGCGACAAAGTGATTGGTCCAAGGTCACCCAGTAAGTTTCATACAGAAGAGTGGAGATTTGAACTCGAGTCACCCAGATTAAAGTCCAGTGCTTTCATCACTTCCATGCTCTGTGCCAATGCTATGCTACACAATGGTGAATACTGAGTAGGAGGTTTGGTGGCTCTCAGCTTTGGTTAAGAAATCAGAAGCATTACAATTGGCCACAAGTCTTAGTGTTTTATTTAAATCCACACTCTGTTGTATAAGAAGTAAACTGGGCAGTGAAGCTAAATCATGGCATAATTTATTCCCCCTTTAAAGTTGTCTTTTCTTAATTTTCCTATGATCGCTTAGTTTATTTAGCTATTAAACCAGTGGCCCAGCAGCAAGAGAGATCCTCATGAGGCCATTTTTTATCTTTGAAACACTTGTCTCTAAATGAAAATAAGCTTATGAAAACAATCTGGCTTTTCCCTCTTGAAGGGATGTAGGCAAAGCATCTAGTTTGAAGATGGGGATTTTATCTCTTGAGGCTTCATTCAGATGTTAAAAGGGAAACCCGTCTTTCTGTACAGAGTTGTTTGTTTCTCTGGTAGAGAGAAAAGATTTTTATTGATTTTTTTCAAAAAGATTTTTTAAAGGAATGCATATATTTAAGGTAAAGTTAAAACTGAAGTACCACACAAAGCTTAGTTCTTTTTCTTCACAAGAGAGCAAAATCTTTCACATATCCTAACTAAATACTGTTCTCTCTTTGGTGTTTTATTTTGCCTCAGGACAACGGCATAGAGTATGTTGTTGTGTCATATTCCAAAGCAGTGTATGTTCTCCCTCATCTGCAATACAGCACTCTCCTAACTGCGGGAAAAAATTCCAAATATGTTGGACAACTCATTTTTAACTTTTACAGAAGGATGACAGTTTGTCAGAATAAGAAATCTACCACAGAATTACTGTTTGCATGCTGAAGTTGACTAGATTTGTATTTCTGATTTTTAAACAAAATATTTATACACTTCATTTTAAATTTGTCAGTCAATTAACTTATTTGTTCTGGATCAGGGCACAGCAGAGGTGTACCAGGGGTAAATGACGCACGGAGACAAATTGTCTCCAGGATGCCCCCCCAGGCTCTGCTCCGCTCCCCACCACACAGGCTCCGCCCCCACTGCCCTCGACCCCGCCCATGTCACCATGGACATGGGCATGGTCTAGGGTGCCTACCTACCCCCTTCAGGATTCTCTGGCCAGTTGGCTCCCAGCTGGCAGTTTCAGTTGTTTTCTGACCATTCTCCTCCGGGCAGGCCAGAAGAGACTGCAGTCCCGGCCCTCCCAGTGTGCCATTAAAAGAAGGTCTCCGAGGTGTTGATTCCGGGTCAAGGCCCTTCCTGGCCTGCCCAGAGGGGAGAGCTCAGAAGAGAAGCTGCAGGCTGGCCGGGCTGGGGAGCCCAGCCAGCAGGGGGGGGGAAGGGAAGGGATGGGGGAGTCCAGGATGGGTTTGAGGGCACTTGGGGGCAACAGGAAGTCCTGCTGTCTCTAATTAGTGCTTTTAAAAGTGCAGCTCGGGCTCGATGTGCATGTGAAAACGACTAAGACAGCAGGGACTTCTCTCGGGTCACGCAAGGCGATTTTGCATCCCCCCACGCGGACTCAGGAAGAGAGATTCTGGGGACAAGGGGTACCCTTGTCCCTAGGCAGATACGCCACTGGGGCACAGTCCCAAGTAAAAGTAAAACAGTGTTCACTAGTTTTGTGCAATTGAGGCACCCAAGGGAAAAAAGGGAAGAGAAGACTGAAGGAGATCATTTATCCTTCTCTTAGCAGATTAGCCAACCCTATTGCATAGTCAGGGCTATCTACCAGGAGCATAAGGCACCAATACTACACTGGCTACCAATCTGCTCCTGAGTCCAATTCAAAGTGTTGGTTTTATCTTGTAAAGCTCTACATGGCCAGGGGGCAAAGAATATGAAGGTCACTCTTCTCCCATATGTTCCTGCCCAGGAATTAAGACTGCAGAGAGAGGCCCTCCTGACTGTCCCACCAATCAAAGAAGGCCATCTGGTAGGCACATGCACAGTGGCATAGTGCCAAGGAGGCGGGTGGTGTGTGACGCACTGGGCGTGTGATGGTGGGGGAGCATGGCATGGGTATGGCAGAGGCATGGCTGAGGCATTCCGGGGGCATTCTGGGGCATGGCAGGGGCATTCCGGGGCGAGGCGGGGCACAGGGTGCATGCGTGCCCTGGCCGCAGTTACCCCTTGTTACAGCTCTGCATATGAGAGATGTAGTTTTCAGTATTAGCCCAATAATTATGGAGCAAGCTGCCTAGGGAGGTGCACCTGGCCTAGTGGGTAAGAGTGGCGTAGTGGTTAAGAGCAGGTGTATTCTAATCTGGAGGAACAGGGTTTGATTCCCAGCTCTGCTGCCTAAGCTGTGGAGGCTTATCTGGGGAATTCAGATTAGCCTGTACACTCCAACACATGCCATCTGGGTGACCTTGGGCTAGTCCAGTTCTTCTGAGCTCTCTCAGCCTCACCTACCTCACAGGGTGTTTGTTGTGAGGGGAGAAGGGCAAGGAGATTGTAAGCCCCTTTAAGTCTCCTGCAGGAGAGAAAGGGGATATGAATTCAAACTCCTCCTCCTCCTCCTCTTCTTCTCACCATTCATCTTCAAGAGGTAGTTGAATACAATTTTATTTAGGACTGCACTTGACTGCTTCAGTTCTTATTTATCAGCAGTCAGATTCAGTTTTGAATGTGAGCAATACAAACTGAGGAGGGTCTTATTCTAAGTTAAAGCAGTACAGTCTGGAACAGCATCTCTACTCATCTAAGTATCTAATTTCCACATGTGCCCCCTACCTGCAGAAGCCACAGATAGGGGACACAATTCCTTCCACCAGATATTCCTGAAGAATTTGGGGACCCCCTGGATCTGCAGAAAATCCAAAAAAATACAACACTTGATGGTTGGGACAAGACAGATCTCTCTAGGACCAGGGACCTCCAGCATCTGTCCATTTGCTGAATGCAGCTATCTCCAAGAGACATATCAGGAGAGGAGATCTTTTAGGTATGCAAGCTAAATATCATTTAGCACTTTGTATGTCTGTACTGAAACACTGAACTTGATCTGGGATTCCACCTGGAATCAGTGCAGCTGGCAGAACACCAGTTGAATATGGGTCTGGAACAATGTCCATGTAAGGATCTTCACTGCCACATTCTGGACCAGCTGGTGTTTCCATAACAAGCCCAAGTGCAATCCTGCAAAAAGTGAGTTGCAATAGTCCAGTCTAGAGGTGACCTTTGCATGGATCACTGTGGCCAGGTCAGTCTGGGACAGATAGGAGGCCAACTGCTTTGCTTGATGCAGAGGAAAAAAATCAAGTGAATTATGTATGCCACCTGAGTCACCATTATTAAAGATTAAAGAGCACACCTAAGCTCTTGATAGTGGGTGCAGCAGTCAACTGCATGCCATCAAGAGCTGGCAGTTGAATGCCCCATGCAGTTTCTACCAGTGGTGTACTGTTAATGGGGATATTTGATCACATGGGGAGGGCACTGGCTGGTGGCTCTCTCTGTGCTACTCAGGTGGGCCCCATGGCTGCAGGCCAGCTCCTGCACTCTCCATCCTCCCCGCTGACAGGCCAGCTCCTGCACTCCCTGACCTCCCAGCTCTCGGGCAGGAGCTGGCCTGCCACAGTGGCACCTGCCCGAGCTGCCTGCTGCTGAGCCCTGTCCCCCAGCCTCCCTGCAGTGAAACTGGGGAGGGCAGGGCCCAGTGGCAGGCAGCTCAGGTGGGAGGCTCAGGCAGGCGTCGTGATGGTAGGCTGGCCCCTGGAGGGCAGGAGCCAGCCTGTCACTGTGGGTCCCCCCCACCACTGTGGCGCCCTACTTCCCCCAGTTTTCCTGCAGGTTTGCAAAGGTAAGTGGGGCACAGGGGTAGCCAGAGCAGGTGTTGCCCCTGGGCGCCATTTTCCCCATTATACCTCTGGTCCCCACTCCCAGCCCAGCCACCTGATTTCTGTCTTAGTTGGATTCAGCTTCAACCAACTCTTTTATCTCTTCCACCACAGTTCCTAAACAGCTGGCCCTGTGGAGGCGGTATCTGGCTAACTCTCCATCATCAGATATATCTGAATGTCATCTGCATATTGAGAAGAACCAGTCCAAACCTCAGATGAACCAGGCAAGAGGGTGTGTATAGATGTTAAATAAGATCGGTGATAAAATTGCCCCTTGAGGGATTCCATACACCAACAACTGGTAGGTAGATGTTCTTTTACTGATTGCTATATGTTTTGCAAGTACTTGTAGGGTACTTGTGGTAGACTATTCTATATTACAGCTTCACATTGCCAGTCCAGTCAGTTTTGGAAAGAAAAGTTTTCTCTCAGAGGACAGCAACCAAGATTACAATTAATTCTAACATATGTATTCTTCTACAACTAGGGACTTTCATATTTTATGGCCTGTGGCACAAAGTAACTCAATATTCTTATCTGAGGCAATTCTGACCTCATTCCCTTAAATCTAGAAATGTCACAGTACATGCCTGTTTCTGTGAAGGAAAGCACACAATGAATGCAAATCTTAAGTGGCATCAACAGAAAATTCAGAAGGATGTCAAAAGTACTTTTTAGCTATTTCTTATGGGAGTAGTAGCCTTAATAAATGATCTGCAACCAGTCAGCAGCTATTCAAAAAGTCTCCCAAGTGGTTATGTCCTTACAAATACCTTCAGTGTTTCAACTACTGGAGAATCAAGAGCAGCATGCAAAAATCTAACAGGAACAGATCGCAGCTTTATGTCTTTCCTTGTTGCTACATGCATTTATTCAGTGCTGTTTGAAGTGAAACATGAACATTCCCAGATTCTGTGGCCAGTTATCTTTTTTCTAATGCTGTACCAATGAATTTCTGTCCTAGACTGTATGAATATTAGTACAACAACAACAAAAATGGTTGCCACTCCCTGCACCTCTTCCAGTGCTACAACAGCCTTTTTGAGATATGATCAGAAAAGACACAGTATTCCAAATAAAGCTGCACCATAGATCTAGTCATGGCCATTAACTATACTTGAAATTTTGTTTTCATTCTCTTTAGTGATAATCCACAGCACAGAATTTGTCTTTTTTATTACTGGTGCACAATGAACTCACATTTTCCACACACTTTTCAACCCAACCCTGAGATCTGTTTCCTGGGTAGTCAACACCAGGTCAGATCTCAGTAGTATATCTATCACGATTATATTTTATATCAGATCATAAACCCCAATGAATCTAAAGTCCCAGATATTTAACTGGATAATTTTTCCAGGGAATGGCACATTTTTTTGCCAATTCTCCCTTACTAGGTGCAGACGTATTCAGTTTTTGAAAATTTACCTTATTACCCAGGGACTATATGATAAAGGCTATCATATTAAATTTATATGGAATCCTTAACAGATTCCACTGGTGTAGCTGATGTGATAGCTGTATCATCTGCATGTAAACAGACTTTAGACTGCTGATTCTGTAACTTAACACCATTTGTCAGTCCTATTTACAGCTACAGGCCATTCAGAAGCAGAAAAAACCTGATTACAGAGTTAATAACGTATATGAAATCTCAGCATACATCGTTCATCCTAGTACATCTTACTGTTTAAGTGTTAGAGTAGAGCAGGATGTTAACTCTGCCTGCAGAGAACAAAAACTTGGCTACAGAAACTGTGGATTTTTTTTTACTAATCCAAATAACAATTGCCAGTAGTTTAATAGCAAGAGCAAATAATAGAACAGAAAGGGAGCACACGGATGTATACCATGGGACAGATAGAATGAATTTGAAATAAGACTGTTTCAGAAGTGCTACTTGATATTTTAACAAAGATTCATATATTACTGATACTGTTTAAATTTCCTACTGAGATTAAAACAATCCAGAACTTCGCATAGAAACTTATGCTGGACTCTATCAAAAGCCTTTTCGGCTTTGAGAAAAAGCAATATCTCCCTGGTCAGGCAGCCTGGGCTATCCAGGCCCTGCGGGCTTAACAGCAGCTAGGCCTTTTCACCCTGTAAAGATGGAGGGGAGGAGGAAGAAACAACAATGGAAAAGCCGGGCGGTCTGCCCAGCATCAGCCCTTGAACTTGCCTGCCCACTTGCTGTAATGGAGAGGGGCCTACCCTCTCAGGCCCCTCCCCCTTTCTGGGCTGTGCCCCAATCAGATCACAGCTATTACGCAGAGCAGGCCTCCAGCCTGTGTGGCACTCCCCCTCCAATGGCCCCACATGCTATACAACAAAGGCCCTGTGGGCCGCCCCACACTCTTTTACAGCGGCTGTGGCTAAAAGCTCCTTTTTATGGGCTTTGATCATGCAGCTTAATTCCCCTTGGAAGAGTCAGCGAAGGCCAGTGCATCCGCCCACTGGGTTATAGGCTTGAAAGAGGCTGGGACCAGCCGGGTGCTGCCTTATATAGGTGCACCTCAGCTCTCTCGTCACATGACATGACTCCATCACATGGATCTGGCCCGGGCATGCTCATTCACATGGACAGCATTGCCAGCCTATTAAGCTTTCCTGAGGAGAATGTCATAATATTGCTTAATATGAGATAGACATCTTTCAGCTTTTTAACTGGGTGCAATGTTACTCTCGCTGCCATTAATAAATACAAGCATAATCCTTCAAGGGTTTTTTTTTGGGGGGGGGGAGGGAATTTGTCAGAAAGGATACTTAATAATATTGTGTCTGCAGTGAATGGAAAAATTGAACTTCAATATTTTTGGCATTTACATCTAGTCAGTACTTTTTTACTTTTTTACAAGTCCGCTACATGAAGAAATGACCCATCTTCCTGACATTTCCAACAGAGACCACTGAATTTTTTTATCATCTTCACGGTAGGGCTCGGACTGTTTTAACTAATACCATATATAAATGTTTAATTTAAAAGGAATAAGCCAGGTATACCTGAAGTTTCTTTTTAAAATTCCTTTTAACATGTAATAAAAACTATGCGTCATATTTTCAGGTTTTATGATTCTATCTAAAATGAAAATCACATTCCAGCCTTCTCATCTGTATGCTCTGGTTGTTCAGAAACATAACATAGATCAGAATTCAGCCTACTGAGTCAGAATATGCTGATTTTTAAAAATCATTACTATGAATGGTACAGTGGATAGGGGAAAATATTCAGTCAATTGTGTGCTATACTACATTTTTAAGAGTCTGTGGCCTGACCTCTCAGGGGCAACTTTATAAACTGTTAAAAAAAAGAGTTCTCATTTGTTCACTGTAGGTTTTCATGGCAAACACCATAATATGTAGAGGTAAGATGCATGCCTGAAAAGAAAGTGCATGACAAATGAAAGTTACAAGTAATTGGAGCCCCTGGGCATTTCCACTGTTTTGAGATATATAGCTCTACCTTCCACTTATTACTTTGATTCAGATACATTTAGTGTCCAAACAAACATTTCTTGTACTATTTTGAGTGTGAGTAAGCCCTTATGAGTCATGTATCCTAAAATAATCAAGGCATTCCTGGTGTTAGGCAGCCTTCTAGCCAATGGCATGCCATCAATTCAAGATGATATAATGCAGGTGACAGAAGGCACTCTGGGTAGAGGAACTAGAAGGAGGATTTGGTTGTACTTGGTATGAGTCATTCAGCATTCCAGTCTCTTTTAGACTTTTCAGAATCAGCATTCAATGTTTGTTTTTTTCTAGATTCACAAATATATATCACTGGTGGGGGGAAAGGCAAAGAAGCACAGAACAAAAAACAAAAAAGCGGGTACCTTTTCACACCCTTTTCTAATTTGGTATGAAAAAGTGGCCACGTTAGAAAAAAGAACACTCTATTCCACAAACTACAGTTGGATCAAAAAGGCCATGAGGACTGAAACCACAGCTCCCAAAGATATCTGGTGGGCCACTGCAAATAGCAAAGTGCTGGACTAGATGGACTCTGGTCTGATCCAGCAGGTTCTTTCTTATGTTCTTAATTTGGGCTCAGTCAGACAGCAATAAGCAACACTTTCCTTCTCAATTGAGAGAGCTGCACAGCTGTTTATAGAAATTATATCTTTGTCTTTGCTATGCCAATTTACATACTATATTGCATTGTAGCTAAACTACACCTTACTACTAACACTTGAATAAATCAGGGGACACTCCTTTCTGAATGGGTGTTGTTGTTGTTGTTTTTGTCACTTATGTATTATGTAGTATGGATGATCTTATAGCCCTCCTGCCAAGCCTAGAGAATTTCCACATTAGTCACTAGTTTGAATTTTCTTCTTGAATTTTCTTCTTTGTCCCATGAGTCCTTCATGGGACAAAAGAAACCAGACAGCACTCAAGTGTTTCATTAAAAAGCTGGGCTACAGACAGTTTTAAGTTTCACCTGTTCAGAAATGCTTTGCCCAGAAACACAGTATACTCTTACACTACATAGGTATTTTATAACTCTAATTACATTTCTTTTTTTGGTCCTTGCTTTCCTGATATATGCAACTAGCAGTAAAGCCCATTGTTTGAACAAATACAATGGGCTCTAGAAAACTGCTGGTGGGTTAATCACAACCACCAAAGGGGCGAATCCCTCCTTCCTTTCCTCCCCATTTCCACCTGACAATTTACCACAGATAACAAAAAACTAGCTTAATTATTCAAAAAAGCTTACTTACATATCCCCCCACCTGCACTCACAGATAGGCTCCTCTAACTTTGCAAATGAGTGCTCCTTTCTCATATTCCACCCACAGAGAGAAAGGGGGGGGGGGCAGATTCCCTTAACTTTGCAAACAGGCTCTCCTTTCTCAAATTCCCAACACCACACAGAGAGATGGGGTTGCCTAAGTTTGCAAACAAGCTCTCCTTTCTCAGATCCCCCCATACACACACACACACACACACACACACACACACACACACACACACACACACAGAGAGAGAGAGAGAGCGACAGAGCGACAGAGAGAGAGAGAGAGGCTCCCTTAACTTTGCAAACAGGTTCATCATGCTCAGCTGTGACTTGACAGAGTTTGTTCTGTGTTCCCAAGAAGTTTGTCAAAGTCCTCATAGGGAGAAGCATACCACCAGGGTAGGGTAGGGTGGGGTGGGGTGGGGTGGGGTGGGGTGCGGCGGGCCAGGGGCGGGGAGAAGGGATTATTACTTCCTCCTTCACTTTCGTCCCTTTTCAAGGCTCACTGCCACCAGGGATAAGCACACCATGGGGGAGAGGAGAGGATTATTGCTTCCTACAGCAAGGGCTTCTGGGAAGTAGAGTCCTTGCTGCGCTAGAAGGAGTTGGAATCTGGGCCCACTTAGATGGCCAAAGAATACATTTCCTAGCAGCCCTCTGGTTTTTTGTCTTGAATTCACTGCTCAGTTATACAATAAGATTCAATTATGGAAATGCTTTTGTCTGTAGTATATTGGAACAGCTTTGAGCGATGACATGACTTCTTTAGTCTTGGTCTTTAACCTGTAATATTGCATATCTATTATTTCTAAGATTTCCATTTTACATGCCACAATATCAACGCATCAAGTCACTATTTCAAATTATATAGACAATGGAAAACTGTGTGGGTTCAAACACTACCTTGATCAAAGCAATACTTAAAATTCTAGGGAGTCAAACATATTATAAAAGCCAACAGAGCAGCAAAATAATCACTACCTTGTGACGTAATCGTATAAGGGGCTGGTAGGGTTTGAAGTTGAATCCTTCGTTCACTGGCCATCCTTGTGCTCCCAGTATAATGCATCCCACAAAAGAAACAACTGACCACCATGTAAACATCCTTTCAAGATTTGCGCCTAAAAAAGAAAACCATATAAAGTCTCAGCAACAGCATAAAATACAGTATTGATTTGTAAGTAGAAGAATACTTGGATTTGATTTCTATACTTAAACAACCATTGGCAAATTGACACAATCATATCCTGCCATCACTGAAAATATTGATTCCATTCCATTAATTGAGGAATGTTTCATTGGAAGAAGACCCCTTCTAGTGGAGGAAGAATTCAGCAGTTTTTCTACTTCTTTCATAAAGTGCAAATGTGCTTACAGGGAAACAATAGTGTGGGAAAGGGGGGGAGGGATTTCCACTTGCTAGGACAAGCTGGCCAATGCCCCCCCCCCCAGTAAGAACATAATGTTCACTACTTTATTCTTAATTCACTAGTATAACATAATGAGGGATAGCAGTAAAGGCTGTGAGTTAAGAGAATGCACAAGAATCCCCTTAATTTTGGTTCTGGTTCATTTGGTTCATAAATTCTAATTATTTTATCTTTATTTGCCTCAATATACTTTATTTGCCTCTTTATCACATTTGTTTGTTTTTAGTGACCTTAACAAGAAACTGTTGCAATTTTTCCCCTCACCCCTACTCAGTTGGCTAAAATTCTCAAAGACTGACAATTCCACAGCATTGACTTCACAAAGTTCAACCAAGAGGAAACATCCCTATTGTACACGTAATTTTAATTCCCACAAACAGGTGACATGAGGAGCTTTGGCTATGCTAGAAATTAGGTGGTATGTAATAATATATAAATACTATAGGGGAATCATACCTCATCATACCCACTGACATGCATAAGAAAATGGAGGTAAGCCCATCCACTAACATGCACAAAAACAAAACAGGATATTGACAAGTGTGATGTCGCAGCCAAGAAAGCCAATGAAATTCTGGGCTGCATCAATAGGAGTATAGTATCTAGACTGAGGGACGTAATAGTGCCACTCTATTCTGCATTGGCCAGACCTCACCTGGAGTACTGTGACCCGTTCTGGGCACCACAATTCAAGAAGAATATTGACAAGCTGGAACAGGTCCAAAGGAGGGTGACCAAAATGTTAAAAAGTCTGGATTCCATGTCCTATGAGGAGTGGCTTAGGGAGCTAGATAAGTTTAGTCTGAAGAAAAGGAGGTTAAGGGGTGACATGATAGCCATGTTTAAATATTTGAAAGGATGTCATGTTGAAGTGGGAGCAAGCTTGTTTTCCGGTGCTCCAGAGACTTGGACAAGGAGTAATGGATTAAAGTACAGGAAAAGAGGTTCCACTTAAACATTAGAAAGAACTTCCTGACGATAAGGGATGTTTGACAGTGGAATATGCTGCCTTGGAGTGTGATAGAGTCTCCTTCTTTTGAGGTTTTAAAACAGAGGTTGGATAACCAACTGTCAGGGGTGCTTTGATTGTGCTTTGCATGGCAAGGGGTTGGACTTGATGGCCCTCGTGGTCCTTCCAACTCAACAAATGTTGCTCTTGCTCAAGTTGCATCCCACTGTCCTCTGGCTTCTAAAACATTTCAATCCTATCCTTTCTTCAATTCTAAAATAAGATGGATGATGAGAAGACTTCTAAAAATCCAGAGAGTCAAGAAGTGGTTGATACTGCTCCATGTATGAAGTAGCAAACATTATGTTGCCATATTTTGGCATACCAGCAGGTAGTGCTGCCCAGCAGGAAGGCCTCACATGTGCACAGTGCACCAATGCACATAACAAGCCGCATAATTGATTCATGTGGTGTGATATTTTAAAGTAAGTAAAGCCTTTATTGACATATACAAGATGACACAATAATAATTATAAAATACAAAATGAGCTAAAACACATTACTTCAGCTTAAAAAGCTCTATTGGCACAGAAAATATCAATGACAATTGTATAATATTGCTAGCAATATTAATATAATATTGCTAACCATTTAAAAGTTAGTATCCATCTAGGCCAGGGGTAGGGAACCTTTAACACTCAAAGAGCCATTTGGACCCGTTTTCCACAGGAAAAGAAAACACTTGGAGCCGCAAATAATTTTTGACATTTAAAATAAAGATAACACTATATATATTGGGGGGTTTTCTACCTTTTACTCCGCTCATTCTGAGAAGCGCATGGATGTGTCCACCCTGCTGCCTGCAGGGCGGGCAGGGATGGGACCGGCGGCTCTGCTCGTGGAGCCGCAGTGCAAGGGCAGAAGAGCCGCATGCGGCTCTCGAGCTGCAGGTTCCCTACCCCTGATCTAGGCTTATATCTATGTGGTGTGATATAATGGAGAAAAATGTTGAATTTAGATGTGATGAGACATGGGTTCTAATTCCTATTTCACCACAAACTTTCTGAGTAGCCTTAGGCAAGCCCCAGCTCCTCGTCTGTACAATAGGAATATTAATTAATTACCTCCTTCACTGGATTGTTCTGAAGACGGATGATATCATTACTGTGACAGTTCTGCATATAAAAACATTCAATAGAAATGAACAGAAAAGCAGAACATATTTGCCTAGCACATAATGCTAATGTAGTTTGCTAGGTGTAAACCCTTTCATGCATAACTGCAGGATCAAGGTGTGAAATAGATTTTGAAGGCTACTAGATAGCTTGTTTTCTTGAATGTCAAAAATAAAATTTCATTTCAGCTAATGCCATTTAGCTAGTGTGTTTCATCTTGAGAAATAATTGAAAAAGTAAGGCAGGAAAGATGTTTTTTAAACTTAAAGTTCACTTACAACTGCTTCTTCATATGGTATTTATATAAAGAACATAGTAAACATCATCTGATATCATCTGAGAATAACTTCTCTGGCAAAAGTTTTATGGTAACTTGTTTTTCACTAAAATGCACATTAATGTGCTTATATAATAATGCAATTGGACAGCTTTGAATAAATAAATAATCTAAAAATACAATTCTGGGAAATCATACAAGTAACAAAAAAACCTCCTATCTACTGAAGACTATTTCCTCTACATTTTGATGTTACTGAAACCATTTATATTGTCACACAGTCTCTTTCCAAAAGCAAACAGTAATTAGGCTTTTTTCTCAGATTATGTAGTAATGAGAAGAACTATATTTTCCTAATCCAGAGCAACAATTAAATATTTTCCTATCTTAAACAGGCTGAAAGTTGCTTTCCTTTACCATTTTTCAGACTATATATCACTACAGCATTGACAAAGGCCTTCTATTTGATTATAACCAGTTTAAAAATAATGAGTTTCTGACTTACCAGAGGCCCTTGCAAGTCAGGAAAGATGTATTTTGTAAATTTGACCATGGTTGTGATAGGTGATTTGATCCACATCCAATGCTTTCTAGCCCATGCTATCAGGACTCAGCATAGCCCTTTTGTGGAGACCCATCCTTCTCCACAGCAGGAAGAGAAAAGGAGGTTCATTCCCCAACTCTGCCCCCTCATAATCAGCAACTAATTCTGGCTATCCAGCAGAATGTGGGTTTAGCCAGGCTCCCACACCTGTCTGCATTGAGACCTTGCATCCATTTGTTGGCCAGATACCCAAATATTGCAGTGGCTGCCTACCTTATGGAGGGTTTCCTGGAAATCCTGGCAAAGATCCATAATGCAGGAAGTATTGGACTTCTTTTACAGCATCTATATTGTGGGCCTACATGAATACAGCCTCTGAGTTCCTAGCCTTTGTAGCCAGAATCATGCATACAGGTCATTGGCAGGTGGTGATTCTCTATGGTTCACATGTACATCCATCCAAATCTGATCTCTAACCTGTTGTCTATCTAGTCATAGTGTCCCATCTGAAGTCCTTCCAGATCTGCAGCCATAGCATTGTGCAGTGGCCTGGAGTTATGCCATGTCAACTAACTGAGCAACACATGTTGGCCTGGAGGGCTTCCTGAACATCTCTTGAATTGGGCACTGCAGTAGAAACTGGAGTGAGTTGGTACTGGTGAGCTGAAACCTGCATCATGTCAAGCTGGTACTGGTTATCCTGCATCCTTGAGTTTAGAGAGAATGACTTCCTGGAAGAGCTGGGACCTGAACCTTACAATACAGGCAGATCTACATTCTCTACACCCAGATTCCCACTATATTGATCTTTTGGTCCAAACTGTTGAAGAGGCACACCTGGCATGGTGTCTACAATTCTGAGAAGGTTGATGTGGTCAGGAAGAAGATAATTAATATTGTGATTGAATCAGAAAGCCAGATGATCCATTAACTGGACATCTCACTGAAGCAGGATGGTGTGCACTAATCAGTAAGGGGGGCATGATGTGTGGCTCCATGGTTTCTAGGAGTGGCAGCATATGTAGCAGGTTTGGCTGGAATTGGGTGCCTCAAAGCACCTGCTTCTAGTGGCAGTTTTGGCATTGGGCTGTGTCCTTTTGGGGAAAGTGTGGCACATCATTCTAACTGGGGGCTCCATTGAGGGGCTTAAGTTAACAAGGCATGCCCCGTTTGAGGTCTGTTGGTCCCTGCAGGTGAAAGAGGCCTCCTCTACTCATATGTGGGCTTGTCTCTGTTATCTACCCAGCCACCCATTCACAACTGAGGGTGCAAAAAGGACAAAAAAATTGAACTGATATGAGGAAGACTACACATAATTTGCTTGAGTTTGTGCTCCATTGACTGTATCATTACTGTGTTGCTCAGGGAAGGATTTATTGTTCTGTTTACCCTTCAGATATAATTAAAGTTAAATCATTTTTTCCTCTTCTTTTTCCCATGTCCAGGCAAACTGGTAGCTTGGTTGATATCTTGGATGGAGGACAGTAAAGTCATGGCTTCCAGCCTGTCCCTTTATCAGAGGCTTAATGGAATGTTATTTACCAGGTAATGTTGTTCACCTTCATGCCATAAAAACTATCAATTTCCACACACTAAACCTTTGTTGAAAGACAGGGCATTTTCCTCCAGGCCTATTGGAGGAAAATGTCCAGGCCTATATTCAATGGACCCTCCCTCCAGCCTACAAAAAGGGGTATTGCTGACTCAGTTCAAGTTTCCGAGAGGCGGTATTACCTTCTCTCTTTTTTTGTAAAAATCTCAGCACTTCAGTTTCAAAACCAATTAAAATGGGAAAATCATATTTGCTGAAGAAGTACTGTATTTTGCAAGTGAATTCAACATTTGTGTCTTTCAATTTTCAAGACACGAAATCTTAACATCAGGCTATATTAAATTCTGGTGTCAGGTATAGATGTTCTTTTTAAAAGATTGCGTATATAAACACATAAACAGCCTCGGGGGAGAAAAATGATATTGAAACAGGGTGCAGAGAGAAAGAGACAAAAGAATTCAGATGAACAGTCCCCTCTCTAGCACTTGCAGATTCTTAAAAGGTTCTTAAAATAAGCAATACGGCTGCCTTACTGATAGAATGGGGGAGGGAGTTGCACATAAAGATCTGTATTACCGGTAACTCAAAAATGGGCTGAAAAGATGGTAGGCTGCACAAATTCTGCTGTAGGGTAACTTGTTTCTCTCTTTTTCATAGAGAATCTTATAACTGTGCTGGAATTCCAGCTGGAACAAGAACAAGGTGATGATTAAAGGAAGACAGACTAGAAGTGGGAATCTATAACAAAATAGCAGTAGGCACTAGGAGATTATTATTATTATTATTATTATTATTATTATTATTATTATTATTATTATTATTATTATTATTATTCATTAAACTTGTATACCGCCCTCTTCTGGAGGGCTCAGGGCGGTGCACAGCACAAATATCCATCCTGTCTCAATGGGATACAGTAGGTAGTTCTGGGCAGTACAATTCTAGGACCACAATTCCAAGGAAGTACACCTTCAGAGGGAGACACAACTCACTTTTGTATAGTTGTGTGTGTTTTTTCATTTGCCCCATGAAATAAAAAACAGAACAGTTCCATTCATTTGTATGGAACAGGAACTATATTTATATGGAAAAGGAACTACAAACTGGAAGATTTTAGGGAGAAAATTCAAGCACCTCTCCCAACCCCTACTGGTTGTATACTGTAAGGGGCACAGAAGCAGTAAACATATTTTGAAGTGCTGCTAGCATAGTAGGGGCACAGATTTTTTTCTTGTTAAAGTTTTTTTCTTGCTCAGCACCAGAATTTGGGAAAGGGTAGGAGACAGATCTGAAAGCAGACTATATCCTCAGACCCAAGTCCACCATAAGGCTGTGATATTATTTGCAGGATTCTTTGGAAAAGAAGCAAAGTTTCCTCACTGTTCTCTTCTCATTTTCCAAGCTAGCCCTTTACAGATTGTCAGAAGACAAGTGAAAAATAGCACTCACAGATAAATGTGGAGGATTTCTCATGCTCTTGTGTTTACCCTTTTTGACCTAATATAAAGGTTTTGAATTGGAGAAAGTAATAGTGTCCCCATGATTAGTGCAGTATTTTGTCTTCTCCTATAAGATGAATCAAATCAAATATGAACTTCCTCAATGACCATGTTAGAATACACAGACCAGAACTGATGCTTCCTCTCACAATGCAATCTTATGCAGAATTACTTCAGCCTAAACCCAGTGGGCTTACACTGGTATAAGTTTGCATTGTTGATACCCCAAACGAAAGCTCTACAAATGCACAAAAAGACTCCAGGCCTTCCAAAGAGGCAGTCATGATTTTCTCTGTAACCCTTGCATTTGAGATAACTTTGACTTGAAAAAAAATCAAGTTGACAGATTCATTGAAGAAAACAGAACACTGAAACATAGCTTTGAGAAAGCTGAAGATTATGCCCAAGGTCATTTTTCCTACATATAGTTTCTTGTAGTGACTTTCTGAAGATTGTAAGCATGGTTATCCCTATGCTTGGCAGAATGCCATCTTTTGTGAATTGCCCTGTTTCTAAATCATATTTGACATATTGCACAATTAAAGCAGATGCCATGAAATGTGGATTTAGACAGTCTGCGCCATAATAATCAATAACTGCCTTGTTTCTTGCTACTTAAGTGTGACACAGAAACAGATATACAGCCAAGAATGCAATTTGCATAAGGTTTCTTTAAAAATCTGTTTAGGTTCAGCTCATTTTTCTATCTATTCATTTCAGATACTTTATCTCTGCCACTCTCTCATAAGAATAGAAAATATCAAATGCAATCAAAAGGGCAAAAATTAGTAAAGAACAGCAGGTTTCAGTAGTGCTCAAAAGAATCCAGAGCTCTGCAACCGCAGAGCTGGAAATGCAATCAGCATCTCCTACATTGCATATTATATTAAATAAATGACTTTCTGTTAGATTAAAACACCTCAGTATTCTAAAAATATGTTTTCTAGTATAGTATTCTAATTTACAGTTTGTCTTATCCCCTATGAGGAACCTATAAATATGTTATAATAAACTTCATTTATACCCTTATTTATTTATTTATTTATTTATTTCATCAAATTTATATTCTGCCCTCCCCCGAAGGGCTCAGGGCGGTGTCCAACATCAGTTATATTCATTTGGGCCTTCCAAATTATTTTCACAGCAACCTTGTGAGATAGACTTGAGAGCCCCAGGTCATCCAGCTTGCTTACATGGCAGAGTGAGGATTCAAATCAGATTTTCCAGTCTTTGTTCAATACTTTGACCACCATGCTGGACACCCACCTTCCCACAAGGGTCTGAGATTGGCATGTAGGGAAGGGAATTGTGCCATTTCATTATGGTCACCTCATGAGCTTCATCATCATGTGGAAATAGAGACCCAGGTTTCTTCAGTCAAAATGCAACTTTTCAGACTAAATGAACAGAGCTCCTGGACAACTTTCACTACTAGTGAAAGCATTATGATGCACCTAATAAGTCACACATGTTTCTATCAAGACTATTGTTTATAAGCTTATCATTTTTCCTTCACATTTGGAAAAGGAATAAACCCATAAGCCGGAATTCATTTATCATTGTATATTGGTTTACTATGCAAGCAATGTTGCTACTATGAATGATTTCTATAACAATCCCACTTACTTATGAATTGTAGTCCCCAAGGAGTGCAAATCTACTATGAATCACACAAACTAGAGAGTTCAGCTGGGTGCTAACTGAGCAGCAGCAGGCATTGCCCCATTCATTGGTTCAGACCACATATGACTATATCTCAGGACAACTATTTCTGGCTAGCTCACTAGAGGATCTATATAAGAAGCAGCTGTTGACTATGCAGTGCACCCATGGATATGTATTTATTTTAGTTTCCAAAATTTATATCCTGTCTTTTTGCCCTCACAAGGGCTACCAAGGAGGCGAAGATATTAAACCATATACAATAACATTACATTTCAAAACCACTTTAAAATTCATTTTTAAAAATCAAAACAAAAACAAAAATATATACAAAGCAAAAAGAAAAGGAAATCTTGGGGCTGGGAGAGTGCGGGTGGGGGAATGGGGAGGCTCAGGCCAAGGGGGACAGTGGGACCTGTTTGGGAGTTGAAAGAGGGTGAGAGGGGAGTGGGAAGACTTAGACCAGGGCAGGGAGCAGTGAGGCAGCAGGCAGGAAAGTGTGCCTAATCCCTCTATTTGGAGGGTGTCCCACTATTTGGAGGGTGGGAGCGGGAGGGCAGGGGAATGGAGGGGGTTCTGCTGGGAGATGCAGAGCATCAGCGACTCACCACTGGTATGCAGCAGATCCCAGCTTGGTGTTTGCGGGTGGGGGATGGCAGGAGGGGAATGGGAGCTTCTGGGTGGGCTCCAGAGATTCAGTGACTTACTGCCAGTGCTCCGCAGGGCCCAGCTTGGTATTTGAGGTGAGGGAGATGGCAGGAAGGGAAATGGGAGGCTTCTGGTAGGCCCTGTGGTGGATAGGAAGCTTATCACAGGTGTTCATCAGGGCCATGCTTGAAATTTGGGATATGGGAGAAAGTGGGAAGAGGAAGGAAGAATTTCTGTCAGGCCCTGCAGATCACCAGCAGATTACCAGCACTGCTTGACAGGGCTCAGCTTGGTGTTTGGAAAGTAGGGGATAGCATTGGGGTGCATGGTTAGGTTTGGGAGGTGTCAAGCAGCAAGTGGTGTGGGAGAATTGGCCAATCACCATGCCAGACTCATAGGACTTTGCCGCACAGAACTAATTTCCAGTCAATTTGCTGGCGGTATGTCGTCAGTTTGAAAGCACAATTTTAGTTCAGGATAATCTTTGAGGGGGGAGTTATTCAGTCTTCCTCATTCCTCTCTAAAGGAAATGCATAATTGAATCATCTTAAGGAGCTGAAATAATCCCCCTTTCTCCCTGATGTGTTTGATCTTAGAGATTATCATACTAGAGGGTTTCAAAGTTCAATCATCAAAAATCAGAATTTTGTTAAATTCCTCTGGGGAATTGGAAAAGGGCAGGTAGAATTTTGGTGAAAAGAAAAGAAGCAGTCTTACGTACAAATATTAAGATGTTCTTAATAGTACAGCTAAGATGACATTTGGCTGTTTGACAAAATTTCAGCTTGTTACAGATTTCTGTATTATTTGAAATAAGTTTTTTCTGCTTATTATAGAGCTTTGACTCAGACTTGCACTCGGCAGTTTAAGTATAAACTTTGGTATCCAAAATTTAAAAGGAATTGTGGGAATACTTTTACCACACAAATTTTAAATTCTGTTCCTGGCTAGAGAGCGGCCTCTCTCCGACACCATCTTTCTCACTTAGTTTTTAGAATTCGGGATAGGCATTCTTCTTTTCTTAGAAGTTTATTCGCCTCTTGACCAGAGCAGTTTGTCTGTGCCAAGCATGATCACAATTCATATGTTATGCTCCTGTGTTACCCCTTCTTCCTTCTACCTACCCTGATCTCAAAATGTGTAGACTTGACTGAATACTTTCTTACATGTCCCAACTCCCGTTTGCTGAGACCTGTATACAAGCAACTCAGAAAACTGATTCTCCCACTCACCCTGGGTGGCTGGTTGCTGCTTTAGGTGAGCAGGCAGGAGGGTTCACTGAAATATCAACACATACACCACATGTGTGATGGTAAAAGTTGTTGGCTACAGCTTGTTTAATTGATAACAACAAAACATAGACGCAAAGGGGCCACATGGGGATTGATCCAAGCCCAGGTGACATGCCTGCTGATCCTCATCATCAATCCTGGTGTGGAGTGGCAAGTGCCTGGGAGGTCATGCAAACACTGGCATCTGCTTGGTTCTCCCCTTGCTACCACGAGGTGTAGGCTATCTACCTGCCCACTCCTGGGCCTGCAGCCCAGTGGCCACCCCCACCCCAAGCCCCTTATGGGAGCCCCAGATCATGTGGAGGCAGACACATTCCAGGCACACCCCTTGTAATAGAAACCAGATGAAGTAGTTTGAAACTCCAAAATCAAGAAAACATTTTTCAGAGGAGCATGTCTGAAGCTTCTCTACACAGTTCAAGGCATGAGGATTTGGGGGCTCTGGACTCTTAAAGTGGCATTCATGTAATCATCAGTTACTCGCTAATCAACATGAACCCCTCATATGCTGTAAAGAAATGTACCATGTGTACAGACAACAAAAGATGAAGAACAGTAACTTTATAAAATGAGCCACAGTCTACCCTCCATTTTCTAAACTGCTTACGTTTTAGTCTCAAGTATAAAACTATTAGATTTTTTAAAATTTGACCTTCAAGGGTTTTTTTCCTCCATTCTGGTCCAGGATAAAGGAAAATTATTACACACATACACTTCTGACTTCATTGCCTGTTACCTTGATGAGCACTTTAAATGTAAATTAAAGACCATTCCTTTTAGGACAGGGTCTATATAAAAATCCCAGAGGTATGGTTTCTACAGCTCCTATTTGTTGCTGTAGGAAAAGTATTTCATATTTTGTCAAAGTCATACAAAGTGTTTCTTAAATTTATTGCATAATTTGATTGCCAGAATGATTATTTCTGCTTTAAAAAGCAATTGAAAGGGAGTTCAGTTCTTCCTAAAACAATATCTGACTTTTATTACAGCTTTATTGTATATAACACAGTCGGCATATTAATGGTACTTCTCCTAAAGGACCATGTTTCTAAATAAGAGAATCAAACTGATTAGATTAGTTACAGTGAACTGCTAAAATAATTTCATCCAAAATTCAATTTGTGCAGTTTCTAGTCTGCCCTTGAAAATACCACAAATAATAAAAATTTGGAACCATTTGAAGCACCAGAATTCCCACCCCCCCTTCATAACCTAACTATACATAGCACCAAAATGCAGTAAAGGAGCATTCTAACTTGTAACAACTCTACAAACATTAGAACAGGGCATCGGATGCATTAATTAGACTAGGGCACAGGGTAAGTCAAACAGTAAATCTCCTGGTAAAGCGCCCTTATAAACTGTTCCTAAGCTATTCATTCTCAAATATATAAATCCCCTCAAATTATCTATGGGACAAACCAGATGTGATCATTTTAGAGGAATCTGGACCCAACTCACAATTTCCAATGGTTGATTCCCCACGGGGAAATTCTATCTAGATCAAACCAAGTTTGTAAAGAAACCGCACCTTTTAATCGGGGTTTCAACCTCTCCACTCCAGCATGCATTCAGCAAAGACATGTAGGCCTGTTTCGGATTCCAGAAATGTAACAGTCCCCACCACCACACAATCTCCTTTGCAGGTCTCTCCTGATTCACTGCTGCGCCGTGTTGGGGCAGGACCTTTTTGGGGCAGGAACCTGAGGTTCGCTCATTTGCAAGGATAAATGTTTAAGCGTTTAGGTGTTTAAGTGGGTTTTTGCTTGTTTGGAAGGGTGGATGGTTAATCGTGTAAGCGGTTTTTCATTATACTAACCGAAACCCGGAAGAGGCTGTGCGCGCATCGCTCAGTGCCCACCGAGAGCTGATTGGTTGCTAGACTTGCGTCACGCTCCATGGTGGGAATTTTAGACACAGATTGGACCCCCGTTCCTTCCCATGAAACTAAATCAAAAGCATGCTAAGGAGAAAAGTTGTACATGCAAGCAGGTTCTGCCAGGACGCTGGATAATGGGGAGAACAAGCGCCGGAAACGGGATTCAAGCAGTGGGGAGTTCCTCCTGAAACCTGGTTATTTTGCGTGAGTATCACGTGATTAATTGACCATGGGGAATCGACCATGGCCATACAGTAGCTGCATGAAATGGCATTTAAAAATTGTTTGTAATCCAATTCAACTGGGAGTTTTAGCACAGAGGGGGTTCCTGCCTTCACTTCTGTGCCATTTTTCCAGGATGAAACAGTCATCAGTGGGAATTATCTGTCCTTTTTGAAGCTACTCAGACAGAGGGCTTTTTCACATTTTCATTTTCCTAGCCTGTAAAATCCTGTTCCTTGGGTGGTTGAGTGGGTGGGGGAGGTCAGTTTCACATGTGTTTTTCTCCTTGTTGTGGTCAATTCAATATACACCAGTTTATGTTCAATATAATTCCATGCAGATTTATCAGCAGGTTTTAATGCTGAACATAAAACAACTTGTTACCCATAGCAATGCCCTTCCTACCATGGATGTATACTCTGGAATCAGAGCCAGAAACAAACTAAGATCCCAACTCTGTTCCCATATCCACTCTGACAACACAGTAACCAGACTTAACAACCAGCCATACCATCTCATATTCACTCAATTGTTCATCTTCCAATGTTATACATGCCATCAAATGTCGACAATACCCTTCCATTCTCTCCATCAGACAAACAAGTCAGTTCCTAAAAAAAAGAATAAATGGACTAAAATCCAACATTAAAATCACAACACTCAAAACTCAGTGAGAGAACATTTTAATTTTCCAAGTCATTCCACTGCTGCACTAAGAGAGGCAGTCTTCAAATGGGAGGGCTTCAGGGGGCTTATACAGGATTGTTGAACTTTAGTTCATTCACAAGTTCAGAACAATCTCCCAGGGCTAAACAGGGACATAGAATTCTTATCTCACTACCAGTGCTAATTTTCTGCCTTCAGATATTTCACCTCAGTGCTGATTATAATATGCATCGGGTCTTTGCATTGGTTACAAGCATTATTTGAGGACCCCTCCACTTCCTAACTGGGTTGGAAGGACTCATCCATTCCTGCTTGGATCTGATGGGGTTTGACTCTCAAGGACTTACCGGTATACCCTGAAAATCTTTTTTGTCTCTAAGGTGGTATACAATTTATATGATAAATAATTTTTTGCACTATGTACTTTGCAAAAATTATCGCAAAAATAGCGTTAAATGCATAAGTGATGAATAAATTGGAAATACCAGCAACAGAAACAGGCGTAGTAAAATGTCTCACGGTGAAATAGATGAGAAAAGAGCATTGACAACGATATATTTGTATGTAATTAGCTCTTACCAAATGCAGTTAGATCTCAAATAATCGAGAAATGTATGCACCAGTTATTGCACTCAATAGTAAGCAAATGCCACCCTAATCTGGATAGCACCAGGCTAGCCTGACCTCAACAAATGTCAGAAGCTAAGCAGGGTCAGACCTGGCTAGCTTTTGGATGAGAGACCTCCACAGAACACAGGGTCATGATGTGGAGCCAGACAATGGCAAACCACCTCTGAATGTCTACTGTCTTGAAAATCATATGGGATCAACCAAAGTCAGCTGTGAGTTGACCGCAAAAAACAAGGAAAACAAGGGCTAGAATTATAGTAACCTCTGCCTAGCTGAACAAACACTGAATATACAATCAGATGGCTGGGGGTGGTTACCTTTTTTTCTTGAATTTCAACTCTCCAAAGACAGTTAGGACTATGCCATGCTCCTTTGTTCACTGTCATCCGAGTACAATGATATACTAGCAATTAACTACTCAAGATTAATATTAATCCAATAAAGCAGAACTAAACTCCATATCTATCTTCCTGCAATAAAATTAAGAACAAAAACACTGACTAGTGCCAAGGCTAAAAACCCCTAGTGTATTGATTTTTATCTCATAATATCAATTGACTTAAATGGGGCAATGATTTCACCCCAGATTCTTTAGTTCCTGTGACACAGATTTAAATGGACTATGATGAAATAGAAAACAGTACAGACTTAACCCCTTCTCATTGCATTGTTGAGATTGTAATCTCACAGTCATTTCTGCAATGCTTTAGGGAAAGAGACATGATAAAGGTATTATCCTTCAGAGGTCTCAGAGGAGTCTTTTTAATAGAATTGACTCATGCCCGTTGATCTCGTTTTCCCATAAAGCTCCACAGCTCAATCTCACAAAACTGCTGTATTTACCAGAATTGATATTTGTTTATCAAGTCTAGAATGTAGAATTTATATAAGTTAAAGCCCACACAGCTCAGCTGTTCTAAACTGGGATTCTTATATCCTTAATTGCAATATCCTCTGGGATTTGTCTTTGTGATGATGGTACATAGGGGAAATCATTGTACCTTAAGGACATAATACAAATATTATGAAGGGATGATTATTTGACAAATTGCCACTTCTGAATGTTTTAATTGGCTGGTTTTGGGTAGCAGAGATGGTATTCGTGTGTGTGTGTGTGTGTGTGTGTGTGTGTGTGTGTGTGTGTGTGTGTGTGAGAGAGAGAGAGAGAGAGAGAGAGAGAGAGAGAGAGAGAGAGAGAGAGAGTAAATAAAGGAAGCTGCCATCCACTGAGAGATTATTTACCCACCTAGTTCAGTATTGTTAACAGATTGCTAGAAGCTTTCTAATACCAGAAAGAGAATTGGGAAGTGATGGTGGACAAGAACAAACTGAAAGCAAGCAAGCAAACATACAAGCAAGCAGGGATGGCATTTAGAAGTACAGCAATCGACCAAGTTTTGATATTATCACAAAGTCTAACCAAGGAAATGCCTCACAGGGGAAGCATTTATGAAAATGTCAGAAATGAAGAACCAATAATGAATTTGCTGGTGCATGTTCAACCTGGAAAATAAAACAGAATCTCTGAATCACAGAAACTAATAAGATATAGTTAAGGAAAGAAACTCACCAGTTTTTAACTTTTCTAGACTTGGGACACAATAAATCCAATGAGATGCAACCCAATGAAATGCAAGCACAGTATGGTAAGATATGACACCAGAGTCAAGCAGAAGGAATGGAGGATCCAAAATTATGACCTCACTGGCTTCAAGGCCAGGACCATGAGCAGCAGATCAAGAATACTGGGGATAAGAAAAACAACCTGAGCATCAGAAGAAAAACCATGGGGAGGAACAAGCCCATGGATTATTGTTCCCACTATTGAATGATCTTACCTAATTATCTTCTATTTGTCTCAGCAAGTGTACAGTGGAAGTCAGGAGACATGTCATCCTTGAGCTCAGTTCATGCTAGCAGAAGGTTCTTTCAAAAGGCAAGATGATAGCTGAAAAGATGCTGGCTCTATAGGAACTTTGAACGACATGAACATAAGAACATAAGAACAAGCCAGCTGGATCAGACCAGAGTCCATCTAGTCCAGCTCTCTGCTACTCGCAGTGGCCCACCAGGTGCCTTTGGGATCTCACATGCAGGAGGTGAACGCAATGGCCTTCTGCGGCTGTTGCTCCCGAGCACCTGGTCTGTTAAGGCATTTGCAATCTCAGATCAAAGAGGATCAAGATTGATAGCCATAAATCGACTTCTCTTCCATAAATCTGTCCAAGCCCCCTTTAAAGCTATCCAGGTTAGTGGCCATCACCACCTCCTGTGGCAGCATATTCCAAACACCAATCACACGTTGCATAGAGTTTGCCTTTTTCACAGCTGCCATGCATTGAGTTGACATTCCCATGGAACTATCAACTAAGACGCCCAAATCCCTTTCCTGGTCTGTGACTGATAGCACTGACCCTTGTAGCTTGTATGTGAAGTTTGGATTTTTTGCCCCTATGTGCATCACTTTGCATTTTGCTACATTGAACTGCATTTGCCATTTCTGAGCCCACTCACCTAATTTATCAAGGTCCGCTTGGAGCTCTTCGCAATCCTTTGTGGTTCTCACCACCCTACATAATTTGGTATCATCTGCAAACTTGACCACCACGATACCCACCCCTACTTCCAGGTCATTTATGAATAGGTTAAAGAGCACTGGTCCCAAAACGGATCCTTGGGGGACACCACTCCCTACATCTCTCCATTGTGAGAACTTCCCATTTACACCTACTCTTTGCTTCCTGTTTCTCAACCAGTTTTTAATCCATAGGAGGACTTCCCCTCTTATTCCTTGATTGCTGAGTTTTCTCAATAGTCTCTGGTGAGGAACTTTGTCAAAAGCCTTTTGGAAATCCAAGTAGACAATGTCCACTGGTTCCCCCTTATCCACATGCCTGTTTACACCCTCAAAGAACTCTAGTAAGTTTGTAAGACAGGACTTGTCTCTGCAAAAGCCATGCTGACTCTTTCTCAGCAGGTCTTGCTTTTCTACATGTTTAATAATTTTATCTTTAATAAAACTACTAATTTACCAGGAACAGATGTCAAACTGACTGGCCTGTAATTTCCCGGGTCCCCCCTAGATCCTTTCTTAAAGATTGGTGTGACATTGGCCATCTTCCAGTCTTCAGGGATAGAGCCTGATTTCAGGGATAAGTTGCATATTAAAGTCAGAAGATCAGCAATTTCATGCTTGAGCTCTTTAAGAACTCTTGGGTGAATGCAATCTGGGCCAGGGAATTTGGTAGCATTTAGTTTATCAATGGCTGCCAGAACTTCTTCCTTGTCTACCACTATCTTCACTAGTTCCTTAGATTCGCCTCCCAAGAAGCATGGTTCAGGTGCAGGAATTTTCCTCACCTCCTCTTGGGTGAAGACAGATGAAGGTTTTAACCTATGGGCTGAAGAACACTGTAGTACTGTATATCAAACCAATTATAGTTGATGTGAACATGTTCCCAAATGAGCAACTGCACCCATAATATGATGAGGATTCAATCCTCTGAACTTCAGTGATGGAATTCATTAACTGCTCTACAACTATTATTTCTACATACCCTTGTCACTTCAGGAACAGACTACTGTTAGATGCTTTTCTACTTAGTTATGCATACACATATTTATGAAACCAAAATCATCACTGAATCAAGATGCAAAATACAATAGTATATTACTACTAGCCTTCTACAGACATTAATGCATCTAGAGTGGGAGCAGGCATGAGGTGTGCTGACCCCACTCATGTTTATATGCAATCACTAGCTCATGAGCACAGAGTATGTTTCCCTAATGCTTTCAGTCATGGAGGCAGAGCTTGTATGCATGTACTTTCTATGTACATAGATGTAATACTTGTGGTATGGCATTGGCAACTGACAACATACTTTTTTCTCAGTCTTCCTCTACACATGTTAATTTTAATGCACAAAATGTCAGAGGAAAGCTAGAGATTATGTTT
Organism: Sphaerodactylus townsendi; assembly: GCF_021028975.2. NCBI lineage: Eukaryota > Metazoa > Chordata > Lepidosauria > Squamata > Sphaerodactylidae > Sphaerodactylus > Sphaerodactylus townsendi. The sequence continues at coordinate 41,757,300 of NC_059434.1, read as the reverse complement.
TTTTTCAATAAGGATTAAAGGCAGCACTCAGTAAAATATAAATACTGCTATTTGTGGGATTTTATCTTTTTAATTGCTTGCTTAAAAAAACACCCCTTTGAAGACAAGGTTTTACTTTGAAGTTACAAAGGTCAACTTTTTGAGAAGTCTGAATGTAGCACTGTTAGAAATAACTGCAGGAAATTGAACTTGTTCTGTCAAATCTTGCAAAAAACTGCAGCTGCTAGTATAATGTAATATATTCAATAGTGTCTTAGATCTGTCATCTGAAGAAGGACCAAGAACCTACCAGTAGGATTTCAATCTTTAGGAAAAAGCATGGGAAGACAGCTGGAAAGGTACAACAGAAAATCAAGCATATTCTTGTTTCTTTACTTCAAGTGGACGAGACATAATAAAAAGAATTGTATGGGATATATGGGATTGGGACTACAAACAGAAACTAGCATTTTATTGCATATGCAGACAAGCACGTGTTAAATGTCTATATAACACATAAGAGGACAGAACAGGTTGCTCTGATGCAAGTTCTAACACAAGACAAGTTTGATGAATTTATTGTGCGTGCACCAACTAGGGTGGGTGAACCATGTCCAGATGCTGGGTCCCCTCCCTTGCATGCCACCCCTCACTCACTCCCCTTCCCTTGCATGTCACCCCTCCCTCCCCTCCCTTGCATGCCACATTTGCTGCTTATGTGTTTATATCCTACCTTCTACTCAAATGTTAAAGGTATGAATTTATGTGATACAGATTATTCATGATAAACAACACGGATTCAGAATGCTAGATTAGGGTTGCCAACCTCCAGCTCATGGCTGGAGATCCCCAGGAATTACAACTGATCTTTACCTGGAGAAAATGGCCATTTTGAAAGGTGGATTTTATGTCATTATACCCCACCAAAGTTCCTCCCCTCCCAAAACCCTCCCCTTCTCAGGCTCTTCCCTCAAACTCTCCAGATATTTCCCAACCCAAAGCAGGCAACCCTATACTACATAGACAATGATCTACCATATCTACCATATCTCACTTTTGCCCTGTTCTGACTTCCTGCCTTCCCCCATTACTGGTGGTTCTGAGTTCGCAGTGTGAAGGTAGCTCTATGAAATAGGTTAATACTCATGTTTTTGCTGCAAAATATTTACACTACCTTCTAACCTGACACAATGTTAATTTTACTCATGGTTTCCTATTGAAGTATTCTACAGAATCAGGCTTTAATATTGTAAATACTAAACAAGCCTCTGCAGATGCAAAAAAATCATTGTCATTTTGACCATCTTCTAGGTAAAGAGATTTAAAATTGGGTTAAAAGACAGAAGGAATTTCTTCACCCTTGTGCTGCTCGCTTACTATTATAAATATAAAGTATCAAGACATTCCATGCTTTCATTTTATTATGCTACTGTAATTTCATTTTTGTTTTCTTTTACAAGGCCATTATTAGAACCATCTGAGGATTTATTTTCTGTCATTGACTGCTCTGAACCAATATAATCAGAAAATTCACAGCCAACCAATTTTTTGCACCAAGTTTTAAGTGCTGTGTAGCTAAGTCTAATAAGTTTTCAAATTACCAGTGATTTTGCCCTATAGATGGAGGCAACTACTTCAGTCCCAAGGTCCATGATAAGAACTCACTGTGAGCTGGAGGGCTAAAGATAATTGGTAAATTTACATAAAATGTGATATAAAATTTGATTACAGGTACAGGCACCAAGTCAATAGAGATAACATTTTTTTGTAATATTACTCTCTTTCAATTGTAATTTTGCTGGGGATAGTCTTTGAACTGATCCTTCCAAAAAAAATGAAGTCACAAATCCCTGAGATTTGAAAACAAATAATCTAGTCTTTATACTTACTTTGTCCTGATTGTTCTTTCCATATACAGTGTTCCTTTAATTCCCCACTGAAATGCTCTTAGGGTTCCTACTGCTCATAATAGATTCCCACAACTGTTATAACGTAACACTGCATTAGGAATTGTAGTGTTTCTGGACTACGGATGAAGGCTTTAAACGTTAACATAAAGGACACCAAACATTTTGTACAATAGTCTCCAAGATCTTTTTTCAAGTCACCCAGGAGCATGTGATAGCACAGAAAGTCTTCAGATTATCCATTCCTTAAGCTTCTTAAACTATATATAATATCAGTTTCATGAACTTTATCACTGCAGAAGTTTTGAAGACCTCATACTTTTTTGTTGTTGAACATGCAGTTTTTCACTCAATGGAATCAACATTCCTTGGCAGATTTTATTTTAGTTGATTTGATCTACTCGAGTGCACTGACCTTGTTGTGTTCAGAATGGAGTATGATAAATAGGCACCAAATGTTTTTTTTCACATATACAAACCAATTTAGTGCTCACACATGTTGCAGAAAGCTTTAAATCACTGTCTTTGAAGCTCAAGGCTGTGGGTTCCACCTGCTTAAAAGTTGTTATTGACCCATGGGGTAATGTCATACCATGACATTTACTAGGCAGACTTGTTTGAATTTGCCATTGCCTTGCACCTATACTTTACTCCCAGAAAGCTGAGTGCTCATTTTCACAACCCCAAAAAGACTGAAACATCCAGGAGCTGGCTACCTGAAACGGACTTCCATTGGGATTAAATTCAGTTCATAAACAGAGCTTTGACTGCAGTACTGCAGCTTACCACTCTGTGCCACAGGACTCCCAATTCTTTAGTGCACCTTTTCCCATTACTCATCCCTTCTTCATGAATAGATTTATATTCGGGTTGTGGCCATGGGCCATAACAACATACATATAACAAATAGCACATATAACAAAATATAACTGGATAAAATACAGCAATACTACAATATTAAACATAACAAACTATACATAAAACAGATTAAATATGACAATAAACCACAAAGCTAGACATAATCTTAAAATCCTATTTAAAATATGCTATTCTAAACTTGCTTTAACATATTTGAGAATTTTTCTCCCTTTATAACAAAGGAATTAAAAAAAAACAAAAGTGGCAACTTTAAAAATAACTAGAGGAAAAGAATCTTTCCACATAGGATTGCCAACTCTGGATTGAGAAGTACCTGGAGATTTGGGGGGGGGGGGTAGAATCTGAGGAAGGTGGGGTTTGAAGAGAGAAGAGACTTCAATGGGGTACAATGTCATGCAGTCCAACTTCCAAGGGGCCATTTTCTCCAGGTGAACTGCTCTCTGTTGCCTGGAGATCACTTGTAATCCTAGGAGGTTGGAACCCTACTTTCAAAGTTCTTATGATACTCTCTAATATTCTTAATAATAACAAAACACAAATGTTTCCTTGGGGGACCAGTTCTACAGCTTAAAAAATTGTCATTTTCACTTTCTCTGAGCATTTTCAATACAAATTATATCAAATGTGTAGACCCAGGAAATATTGTTGTGATTTCTGTACAGATAATGCATATTCAAATATTTATCCAAACACTTCAGAATTGATGGATATGGCTTACAGTCAAGGCGTCAGATCCCCCCCCCCCCTAAGGATTCTAAGGAAGGATGTGGCATATGCAGAACTTTCCATTCTTAATATCAAGTTAGTGCAATTAATCAGAGTTGAGAGTTATAGAAAACTGGTTGTAGTGGGTTTTCTGGACAGTGTGGCCGTGGTCTGGTGGATCTTGTTCCTAATGTTTCGCCTGCAACTGTGGCTGGCATCTTCAGAGGTGTATCACAGAGGGAAGTCTGTTAGAAAAGGCTGCAGCTCGTACAGGGAAATCCACGTTCAGAGCCCTGTGTACAAAGTTTATAATGACTGATCCAAAGATCACTTCTAGATCTCATCTTGCTGTAAACATAACAAGGCACAGAAACATGTATGCATATACCAGTTCATGGAGGAAGGAAAAGATAAATGTGCAATTAATGATAACAAATTTAGCAACACACACCCTTCCTTTTCCAAAAATGACTATCCCAGAAATTGATTAATTATGTAAAATATATTTGTGTTTTTGCCTCCTAGAGGCAAAGTTGCAAATGCTTACTGGCAAGATGGCGCCGACGAGGGCTGCCTCGGTGGGATGCTCTCAAATGGCTTCTACATTTTCTACTTTTTCCTGCAATTTACAACGAACTTCATACTCCAGAGACCATCTGCTAAGAATTAGGGAACGTTTCCTTAAGGAGTGGCTCTCTGTAACTTTACCCCTATCTGTCTTTACAACCACGGAGGAAACCACGGAACAAATTTCAGCACAGGAGGCAGCCATTTCCCGGCAACGACAGATCAGCAAAAACAAGCACAGGCGGCAGAGACGAAGAGGTAAAAGGGCGGGGATTTTAAATAGACTAAGGAATAAGGGAATCAAAAAAACCCCGCTCCCTTCAATCTTTCTTACCAATTTATGCTCACTTGCCAACAAGATAGATGAAATACTTCTTTTAAACAGATGCAATTCTGATTTTTATAGCGCATCTGCCCTATGCTTTACTGAAACCTGGCTAAATGAGAGCATTGATGATAATAGCATGTGCATACCGGGGTTTCAGATATTTCGTTCAGACAGGATTGCAGAATTATCAGGGAAGAAAAAAGGGGGAGGATTATGTATATACATCAACAAAGGCTGGTGTCAAGACATAACAATAATTCAAAAATTCTGTGATGAAAACTTGGAGTCCTTACTTATTAATTGCAAACCCTTTTATTCCCCTCGAGAGATAAATTCAATTCTGTTTTTTTTTTGGTTTATGTTCATCCACAAGCGTCTGTAAAAAAGGCATTAAGAACTCTAGCCGATCAGATTATGGAGGCTGAAGCCAAATACCCTGATTCACTGGTTATTATTTTGGGAGATTTAAACAAAGCAAACTTAAGGGAAGACCTACCAAAATACTTTCAGCATGTCAACTGTCCCACCAGAGGCAAGAATATCTTAGACCACTGCTATACAACACTGAAAGATGCTTATCGGTCTTTACCACGAGCAGCTGTAGGCCATTCTGATCATTGCATGATTCACCTTGTACCTGCTTACAAACAAAGATTTAAAGCCACAAAACCAATAACTAAATCAGTGAGAACTTGGACTGAAGAGGCAAAGTTAAAGCTGCAGGCTTGCTTTGACTGTACAGACTGGAACATTTTTAAAGACACCTCTGCAGATTTGGATGAACTCACTGATACTGTAACATCATATGTTAGCTTTTGTGAAGATCTTTGTATACCAACCAGGAACTTGCGTATATATAGTAACAACAAACCTTGGTTCACAGCTAAACTTAAGCAGTTACGCTGCTCCAAAGAAGAGGCCTACAGAAAAGGTGATAGAATGCTGTACAATCAGGCCAGAAATGTATTAACAAAGGAGATCAGAGCAGCAAAAAGAAACTACTCTGAAAAGCTAAAAAATCAGTTTTCACCAAACGAAACAGCAAACATGTGGAAAACTCTCAAAAATATCACCGGTTACAGCAAACCACCTTCCCAAGCTGAAGGAAATCAGCAATTGGCAGACGACCTGAATGTGTTCTACTGTAGGTTTGAAAATAATCTACAGTCACCTTTCTCCACAACCTCTATTTCAGATGCACCAACAATAGCCAAACTTCCTACAACTGCACCCATTTCATTGGGTTTACAACCCCTGGTGATCTCAGAAAAGGAAGTGCAAGATCTATTTCACAGACAGAAGCCTGGAAAAGCACCAGGCCCAGACAAGATAACACCTTCTTGCTTAAAAGTCTGTGCTGTCCAATTGGCCCCCATCTTCACCCAAATCTTCAACAAATCACTAGAGATGGGCTATGTTCCTTCCTGCTTCAAACACTCCACTATCGTCCCAGTGCCAAAGAAGCCTTCCATCAAGGAACTGAACGACTACAGACCAGTTGCTCTAACATCTGTAGTTATGAAAACTTTTGAAAGGCTAGTGATGTATCATTTGAAAACCATCACGGATCCACTGTTGGACCCCTTGCAATTTGCATACCGAGCAAATAGATCGACAGATGATGCTGTTAATATGGCTTTGCACTATATTCTACAGCATCTTGAATCGCCAAAGACCTATGCAAGGGTCCTCTTTGTTGACTTTAGTTCAGCATTCAATACTATCATACCGGACATTCTTCTAACCAAACTAAATCAGCTAGCAGTACCTGAGCATATTTGTAAGTGGATCGCAAGCTTCCTAACAGATAGGAAACAGCAGGTGAGGCTAGGAAAAATTACATCAGACACCTGTAAAATGAGCACAGGGGCCCCCCAAGGCTGTGTACTTTCACCACTTCTCTTCTCTCTGTATACCAATGACTGCATCTCAAACGATCCATCTGTTAAAATACTGAAGTTTGCAGATGATACAACAGTGATTGGTCTCATTCGAGACAACGATGAAACCACATACAGACGGGAGGTTGAACAACCAGCCTCGTGGTGCCACTGGAACAATCTAGAACTGAACACACTTAAAACCGTAGAAATGGTGATAGATTTCAGGAGAAACCCTCCCATCCTACCTCCTCTCACAATACTAGACAACACAGTATCAACAGTAGAGACCTTTAAATTTCTAGGCTCCATCATATCTCATGACCTAAAATGGTCACTTAACATCAAAAATGTCATCAAAAAAGCACAACAAAGAATGTTCTTTCTGCGCCAACTCAGGAAGCTCAAACTGCCCAAGGAGCTGCTGATACAGTTCTACAGAGGAATCATTGAGTCTGTCATCTGCACCTCTATAACTGTGTGGTTTGGTTCTGCAACCCAACAAGATCGACACAGACTTCAGAGAATAATCAGAACTGCAGAAAAAACAATTGCTGCTAACCTGCCTTCCATTGAGGACCTGTATACTGCACGGGTCAAAAAAGGGCTGTGAAAATATTTACTGACCCCTCGCATCCTGGTCATAAACTGTTTCAACTCTTACCCTCTAAACGTCGCTACAGAGCACTGCACACCAAGACAACTAGACATAAGAACAGTTTTTTCCCGAATGCCATCACTCTGTTAAACAAATAATTTCCTCGATAATGTTAAACTATTTATTATATATTTATTATATAATTACTGCACTACTTTTTTTCATCATTCTTATTACCCATCTCCTCCCGCTTATGACTGTATGACTATAGCCTGTGCTGACATTACATTTTATTTCATTTTATTTCATTTTATTTTATGATTTTACATTTTATGGTTTCGTTACTATTGATTGTTTCCTGATTGCTTACTAGACCTATATGACAATCATTAAGTGTTGTACCTTATGATTCTTGACAAATGTATTTTTCTTTTATGTACACTGAGAGCATATGCACCGGAGACAAATTCCTTGTGTGTCCAATCACACTTGGCCAATAAAGATTCTATTCTATTCTATTCTATTCTATTCTATTCTATTCTATTCTATTCTGCTTCTGTTTAGAAGGCATGCTCCAGAAGGTGGTGGGGATTGGTATGTTTCCAAAATGCATGCCTTATGAACTGTCATGCACATAATACAGAGTTCTACCCTTGTTTTGTTGCAGTGAATAAACATTACAATGTGCAGATCCCTATAGAAAGCTATAACTAATTCTCCAGTGCATGTTAATGGTGATTGAAACCGATGATGAGAATGCAGAATGGGGAACTAGAGGAGTGTTTATAAGCCTGAATGGTTTTAAATGGAAAAATAGGTGAACAGCTATCAAGCTGAGCAGCTGAAAGATCTGGCAAAATGAAAGATGCCAAGAAACGTTTATGCAACCATAAACTGCATATAACTGCATGTTCAGTGTTTTGAGATACATGATTGTTCAAGCATTTGGTTCAGCTAAAGAGTGGAACAAATATCAGTGGGAAGAAAGCTGCATATTCACCGACTCCAAAACTGTAGCAACTGGAGAAGAAATGGAACAAATCATTTAATTAAATGGAATACCATAACACCTGAGGAAGAATGTTGAGATTTTCTAGATATACGTCAAAATTTCAGATTTTCAGCATCATTGTTTCTGTTCAAACTAGGTACTTTGAACTATCACATTCTGACTACCACGATAATTTGATGTACAAATTGAATTATTCATTTAAACCTTACTGCAAATATTACTGGGTTACCCTGTCTTATGAATATGCCCCTATACTGTAAAACAGTGATAAAGTAGGTTAAAGAGTCCATATGAAAGGGCCCCTATATTAGATTTTTCAAAGTCAGCAGTTCCTTTTAAAATGAACTATTTCTTCTGTAGGGATACCTATCAGTTCGCTAGAACATCAGTTATTACTTCCACACAGTGAAGAAATTTAATTTCATGCATCATTCTACAAATGGAAAATCTGTGCTCTATATTTAAACAGAGAACAGTGTGTATATACAATTAATAGAACCAAATGTCCTACGCCAGATGGGAGAAAAGAGGTTACATTACAAACCAGGTCTGAATGTTAGTGACTTCTCTATACCTGATGGTTTGCTTTTTCTTTATTTCACAAACCTGGGCGCTTTGTAACACATAACAAAGAGGAATGCATTTATAACAAAACAAGTTTTTTAAAAAGTGAATGAGACACATTACACAGTGGCTAGCACACAGCACAGACTCTTCTATATAATGTATATTTTGAAATTACTATCTCTTGCCAATATTTTTGGCTTAATTTCAAGCGAAACATTTGTAATTTGGTCATGTTTTATGATATCTTGATAATTATGATGCTATAATGAACTGGATAGTTCTGGTAGATTTTCTTAATATCAGCTCAAATGCAATTTATATGGTTCCCAATTATGCTTGTCACCTATTCAGCAGTATGAAACATTTCTCTTTGTATTTGCAGAAGAGCAGCTTAGCATGTAGCCCAATCCAAAGAGCTGGTGGCCAGGGACAATGACACTGCTGTGTCACCAAGCCACCCCCAGAGGGCTTCCAGGCAGCAAGCTACAGAGGCTCCCCAGTCACCTGAAAGCCCACCATAGGCTTAAACAGATGTATGCCATGCTTTTGAATGGCACACATCCGAAACCTGCAGTGGGGTGTTCCCAGCTCCAAAGCCTGGTGGAAGCCAACTAAAGTTAACTCCCAGAAACACCCCTAATCCACCTCCAGTCATGCTGGTCTACAGCTTTAGGCTGGTGCAGCTCTGTGGGGGCACAGGATCTTCTGTGTTGGATGCCACAGAGCTCCACAGTATCTGCCTGCCTCACAGTTTGCTCTCCTTCTGGCGTAGCTGCCATCTACACCGGTGAGGTGGGCAAACATGACAGTTCCAAGAGGCCATTCATCCTCCCCTCTTTGGATTGAGCTGCCCACCAGTTTTTTTCTGAAACATTAGTTCTTTTGGCTTTTTACCAGAAAATGAACATAATACCCTGCCTAATATATACTGCTCCAGAGCTGACTAGTGTTTACATCTGTGGACTAACTGAGATGATGCTCCATATCCTGGGGCATCAAAGCAAAGAGTCACAATCTCTTGGGTTAAACCACCCTGTGAAAAACGTTATTTGTGTGAATCCTCCTGAGTATGGACAAATGTATCCTAATGCCATCAATAGTTCAGATTCTTTCCCCCTAACAAATTACTTCTATGCCTGTCCTAATTTGGGCACTATGGCTGCACTGGGACACCATTAACGAAACCCATTTATTTCTGATGAGAATGAAGCTGGAAAGCCTTGGACTTCTATCCTCTTTTGCTCCCTGGACATCTACCAGACTGCCATTCCTAACTTACAAAAAGACTACAGTTCATTGTTCCATTCAACTCAAGTGTTGTAATAAGTTGTAGTTAGTTTCTTGCTACAGATCCCGCTATGGCTTAATGCTTGTTCGTATACAAGAAGCAAATCACAATTACGTACAGTGCCTGAACGAAATATCATAACTCGTTACGGTATAAACAAAGCCCATGCCAATCTGTTGTTGTACCAGATACATTTTGAATAATATCCTTTATTGTTAATGATGCTGAAACATCTAAAAAAATGTTACTGCTGGGAAAGCATCCTAGAAACAAAACTCCAATTCTTATTTTCAAATGTGAAATCTCACCAGTTTTATACGAAACAGACTAAAACCAGGAATATTTTTTATTCTCATCATTTGTTTTATGCATTAACATGTGTTTAAATTAAGTGTTGTGCTTTGTTATTAAATGTGTGATCTAACTCTCAGAGCATCCTATGTGCCCTTATTTATAATGGTAATTGACTCACAAAAGACACTGACAAGAAAATGTTCTCATCTGTCAAAAATAACTTATTTACTACCATCCTTCTATCTCGCTCAAAAGTTGGACTTAGTCGACTGCTGAATAGATGTGGGCAGTACTGTACAGATAACGGACTAGTCATCAATTATCAAAAGACCAAGATTTTGATCTTTGCCAAACAATACAAAAAACATAACTGGGCGATTAATAAAGTGCCAGTGGAGCAGGTTAACCAATACAAATATCTTGGAATTACATTTTCTTATAACCTCTCCTGGTTACCCCACAAAAAAGCTGCTATTGCAGCTGCTACCATCAGTTATTCTGCCATTGCACGCTTCTTTTATGGAAAGGGCCACTCCCTTGTCCCAGCAGCACTAAAAATCTTTAACTCTAAGATAGAAGCGCAGTTACTTTATGGAGTACCTATCTGGCTCCAAGCAGTTGACGACTCCTTGAATACTGTCCAATCCAAATTTTTCCGTAAAATTATGGGCCTGCCAAATTGTGTACCGTATGCGGCCCTCTGTTTAGAACTGGGCCAAAATTCATTAGTTTATAGGGCTTGGTTGAGAGCTTTTAAATTTTGGCTTCGCCTGCATTTCTCGCATGATGAGCACTCGCTGACTCACCTACTTTTGTCTGATACTCAGGCTAATCCATGGTTCTCTCTGATCGAAAGAAAGATTGAATCACTTGGTATATCTCTCGACTCGCTTTTCCCGCTATCTAGTTCAGAATCCTACAACTTGTTAAAACAAAAAATTGTTGGAAAGCGAATGGTATTAATTTAATTAGGGCTGCTATGAAAACTTGTTCACCCTTACATCTTTCAATACCCCTATATCAAAACAGGATGGCTCCCTATTTGTATTTTTTGACTAATTCAATGCAGAGAAGAGCCCTCACACTTGCTCGCTTCAATGTTTTCCCATCCGCTTTATTGCGTGGTAGATTTAACAACTTGGAAATTAGCGAAAGGGTATGCTCTTGTGGTGAACAACAAATTGAAACATTGGCACATCAACTGCTTTGCTGCCCTAAATCTGCTAATATCAGATCAAAATATTCCAACATTCTTTCTAGGATACCTAGTGAAATGGAAGAATCAGGTAGACTTCCTTTCCTTCTGGACAATTCTGACAATGAAACTTGTGAATTGGTTGCACAATTTTTACTGGAGGTGATGCACAATCAATAATTTATATTTTATCTTAAACCTTTGTATTTGTATACCTTTTATCTTAAACCTTTGTATTTGTATACCTTTTATCTCAGGTTTTTTTATTGTGTTATGATTATTGTTATGCCAAATAAAGGCTTATTATTATTATTATTATTATAACTTATTTACTGACCTATTTTTATCCCACTTTACTTCCATTCTGGGAATGCCAAGTGATTTATTACAAATGTGCTCAGGTCCCCTGTAATAACTGAAAAAATTGATGATTCATAAGGATATCCTGGGATGGTCCTGATTCTACTATGACACCTCATACACAGCCACAAGCCAAGAGCTCATGTTCTTAATAAAGTCTAGGCCTCTTGTAGCACAATCCAGAGGGACTGTGCTGGCAGGGCCACAAATGAGTCTTCCTGGCAGCAGAGGCATATCTAGGCAAACTGGAGCCCAGGGACAAAACCTGAGCCTCCCCGTATAGGTGGCCACCCTCCCCCACAACGACCAAACAGTGATTGTTTGAACTAGCTCACAAAACACCTCACACCCCCAGCAAAACATACGCAAATCACCCCCAGCAAAACATTTACCAAACAAATGTCAGCATCATCTCCCACAAATCACCCATCTCCACCCCCAGCAAAACATTCATGGCTCTCTCCCCACCAACTCTTTTTTCCTAATTTTGTCCTCACACTAACCCTATGAGGTAGGTTGTTAGCCTGAGAAATAGCTCCAAGCCAGTGCAAGTGGGTATTAAGCGTGTAAATCTCTCACAAATCACCCCCAGCATAACATTTACCAAACAAATGTCAGCATCACCTCTCACAAAACACCTCCAGTGGAATCCACCCCCAAACAGCATCACTTTCAATGTTTAAGCTGGGAACCTCACATTCTCCCTTTAAGTCCATGCCAAAGGGGGTGGATTTAAAAGGAGAATCTGGGGAAATGTGGAGGGTGCCTACTGTCAGGGGTGCAATTGTTAAGCTAACAGCACCAAAATTTCAGGGTATCTTTTGGACACTCTCCTGATGATATCACCCAGGTTTGGTGAAGTTTGGTTCAGGGGGTCCGATGTTATGGATCTCAAAGGTGTAGCCCCCATCTCCTATTAGCTCCCATTGGAAACAATGGGGGATGGGGAACCCCTTTTGGGAGTCCATAACTTTGGACCCCCGGAACCAAACCTCACCTAACTTTGGTTGTATCATCATTATATTCAGTCATTAGATTTTAGAAGCTCAAAAAGAGCAAAATACAAATGAATTTCAGGCTTTCAATTTAACCAAATTATATGGAAGAGATACATATAGGCCTTTTCCACCCAAGTTGTTTACAACAAATCTTGTCACAAATTCTGTGGATATTTTTTTCCTTTGAATTCTGCTTCTTTTTTCCTTCATTTGATTCTGGAAATGTTTTCCTTTCATTTTTCCTCTGTTGTTTTCCCAGGCACTTGATTTTTTTTAATATATCAATTTTTGAGCCAGCTTCCCTTGGGCATGAAATCAAGTTGAAATAATCCTTAATTCTCTATTCCATCTGGTCCTTATCCACATCCCTGTGGATAAACCCACAAGCGGAGGAGGAGGAGGAGTTTGGATTTATATCCCACCTTTCTCTCCTGTAAGAGAGAGTGGTTTACAAGCTCCTTTCCCCTCCTCTCTCCACAACAGACACCTTGCGAGGTAGGTGGGGCTGAGAGAGTTCCAAAAAACTGAGACTAGCCCAAGGTTACCCAGCAGGAATGTAGGCATGTAGAAACACATCTGGTTCACCAGATAAGCCTCTGCCACTCAGGTGGAAGAGTGGACAATCAAACCTGGTTTCACCTGATCTTAATCACTGCACCACTCTGGCTCTTGTAACTGCATAGTAACTTTAGAATGTCTGTGCAGAAGAAAAAAAGGGGGAAAGAGGAGTTCTATGTTACAGATGATATCCCACTATTATATGTTTTCAGCACTACAATGTGGAATAAATGCAACTGAAGAGACAAAGGGGAAAATGGTAAGGGAAGGGGATGGAGGTGTGTGAAATCATTTTACATAAAATGATTCTAAGACCCAAAGTTTGACCACTGGAAAATTTGTGGCAAGCTGTGCATGCAGAAAAGGCCATACTTCAAATGTTAGGAAACCTGAGTAAAAGCTAATATATCTACACAAGCCTAGTTAGCCAGTGGTGTACAGTGGTGTACACACATAGAAAGGCAATGGGAGAGCACACCAGCCAGTCCCTGCCTATCTGCTTTTGCCATCAATGTGCTTGCACCTATGTTCTTGCAAGCTACATGCCTATATGCTTTGTCCCTTTGATAAAATGGCATCTACATGCACACAACCTGTGGCCATGATCAGTAAATGTACTTAATAGGGGGTTGGGGCCCATCAGTACATTTGTTCCTGTATGTTGAACCTGGTCATTAATATGTCATGCATGCAGAGCATATCTGTCTTTCGGTCTGAGTTGTTGGCATGTAAGCAAGACAGGTGGGGCAGTTTCTGAGAGAGATATAGATATGAGTGGTAGGTTGACCAGTACCCTTTTTATTGATATGCTGCGTATACAATGTTATAATTTTTACATCGGCAGTTGAAAGGAAATCAAAACCAAATCTGACTTCAAAACAGTGGAGGTATAGCAAACCTACAAATTGTACACACAACTGATTTCCTTAGATGTTTGTCAAAAGCCATAAAAACTCAAATATTTTAAAGAAGCAGTTTGCATAAAATACTATCCATGGACATCATGAGTAGAAGACAAGAAAGATCCTTCCATATCTCATTGATTTCCAAAAGAAAACTTAGCTTACATAATTCTATTTGTGGAAACTTGCCTTCCACCTTAGAGCTCATCAACATAACAGATATTGAGAATGTCCCTGAAACCTTGCTGCCCAGGAGATAAACCATCTCTTCCCTAGCTACAAGGATCTCAGTGATCACTTATGTAAATGGAACACACCAGACAGAAGGTTCATCATATAACATTTTTGTCATACCATGAGGACAAAGAGTGAGAGAAGCCAAAAATTAGATTGAGAGAACAAGAAACAAAATGCTGACCTACAGAGGGGTGGGCAAAGGGAGATTATAAATTTCCTGAGCATGAGACAGAAGGAGTCTTTAGCATAAAGCCCTGTCATTTTTGTTTGCATTAAGATGCATCTTGACCACATGTTGAGGAGTAATGGGGAAATGCTAGAACCCAGAGAACTGAAGCAATGGATCTAATGGAGATCCAAATCAGTCAAGCAGAGTGGGTATAACTATATTTATTGCTAATGCACAGTGGCTGATTGCATCATCCTGAAAAGGCACAAATGTAGTAGTTAGTCCCCAAGTTAACAACTGCAAGCAAGATGAGAGACATGGCAAGCAGGTGGAGCCTTTAATTGGCAACATGGTAAAGAGTGATGGAAGTACCAATCTTTTTTAGCAGGAGATACTCTTTCCAATTTGTTTGTGGCAGTTAGTGGTTAGTTGGTCTTGAATATTGGTTGATGCCTATACAAATATTGTTCTATCCAGTTTGACCTGGTTATGTGCTGCATATTTCATATATAGTGGTAGGATCAAAAGCCCTGGTTATAAATGCAGAGTTTTAGAATTCCCTTTACAACCAACTCAGTTACAAATCTACAGTATCTACTGTACATGAAATTTTCCTATGTATATATTCCTTCAAGTCTAGACTTCTGTAAAATCACAAAGCAAGCTTAGAGTTAGCCTTGTTTTTAAAGCACAGAGATACAAACCTGGGGTACTAGAATACAGTTTCTGGGAATTGTTGGGCACAATACCACAGCTTGAGGTAAATAAAGTTTTCACATCCAATTGAGTGAAAATTTTGGCTGCTCCGCTGCAGTGCATTTGCACAGACTGATTACAGTCTTATGATGGACAATTTCTTATACTGACTATCTGGCCAGAGATGACACTACATAGCAGATTGAGCCCACTGATACTGTGTGCTGTACCTCTTATATCTGCCAAAATGAGATTTCATCAGTTCATCCAGTACACTGCCATAACTCATTACTGAAACTTAGAAGCCACACTACCATCATAAGCATGGAGGAAAAAACTTCATTGCATCAATGTTTCTTTCAGAATTACTAAAACAGTCATATTTAAACCTGTTGCCTTACATAATGTTTTATACTATAATTTTTGATATGTTGTGAGCCACCCTGAGCCCATCAGGGAAAGGGCAGCATAGAAGTTCAATAAAATAAATAGAAGTTGGCCAATAATGCCAAGTTCAATAAATAAATATAATAAAATAAACTGTGAACATTACCTTGATTCAACAACTCTTAGCAAGCATGCAATAAAGCTCATCAAACTCCAGGGGAAGTCTGGAGTTTTCTTGGAATTACAAGAATTATTACAGAGTTCTATTCCACTGTAGGAAGCAACAGCTTTGGATGGTTGGTTATCTGGCATCACATTCCTGCTGAGCTCCTTCTGCTCTTCAAACTCTAAGGCACTACTGCCAAATCTGCAGGAATTTCCCAAGCTTGAGCTGGCCATCTTAGCATGGGAAATGATGCAGTGTGCACTTGTCTTCTCATACAAGATACAGTTTTGCACTGCCATGAAAGTGGCTGTAAGTGCATTCATATGGAAAGCCATTGTCTTCTTTGTAGGAGACCTCACCGGACTGCCACAGCAACTCCAGGTGAATACCTGGCCATGCAAGGTGTTTTGAATCAAGCACATGGCTTGTATAATCACGAGACATCTGGTGGGTCACTGTGAGTAGCAGAGTACTGGACTAGTTGGACGCTGGTCTGATCCAGCAGGCTCTTTCATAGGCTCCTTCTGCACATGCAGAATAATGCACTTTCAAACTGCTTTCAGTGCTCTTTGAGCTGTGCGGAATAGCAAAATCCACTTGCAAACAGTTGTGAAAGTGTTTTGAAAACGCATTATTCTGCATGTGCAGAAAGGGCCTTATGTTCTTATGCTCTTCTTATACATTTCAGGTTGATAAAATGGGTGCAGGTGAACACACAATAGAAATATGATTTGAAACTTTTGTTCAATTGTCTGTGAAGCACAGTTCTGATGACAGCTCCCTAGGGTTGCCATCATCTATGTGGGGCCTGAAGAATTACAGCTTATTTTCAGATGACTGAGATCAGTTTCGCTGCAGAAAATGGATGCTTCGTTGGTGGACTGTGTGGCATTATATCTTACTGAGGTCTCTGTCTTCCTCAAACTCTGACCTCTCCAGGCTTCACCTCCCCCCCAAAACAATCTTTAAGAATTTCCCAGCCTAGAGTTGGTAACCTTACTAGAACCCACAATTTACATTATCCTGTGCCTAAAAAGTAATTTGTGGTATCACAAGAAGCTGAATAGCAAAAACTGTCCTGTTCATGCAGTTGCAAAAGTTGTCATGTGCCTTACACAATCGGTCTGCACAATATTAAGATGTAGCAGGGTTTCAAAATAGAAGAATATCATGCTGTTGCAATAAAACTTTTCTTTTTAAAAATGTGCTCCATGAACCAAGCAGATGTGCATGTGGCTCCCCCCCCCCCCACAGGCCACCCAAATTTCCTTGTGTGAAAGGAAATTTACTAGCCAAGAGCCTGGAGCAGCAGGTAATACCAGAGCAAGCAGTAAAAATATGTAAAGGGCAAAAATAAATTAGTTCATGAACTTTCGGGCCTACAGGGGTGCCACTTTTTAATTTCTGCTGCATAAAGAACTCAGTTAACGTTTTAGATGAAAGTTATAAAGTGCCTATAATACTACCACTCATCCTTGCAGAAAGCAACAGGTTCATGAAAATATAAGCCATTCTATTATTTGACTTTAGCAATACGATAATACAGTATTCCAGGAGACACATTAGCAAACAATAAAATCCCTTGAGACAATGCTCCTAGCCTAGAAAGTCCCAGATGATGCGCTGATTAAGAGGGATGGAATTTAAACTGGAGAACCAGGTTTGAATCCCCACTCTTCCACATGCAGGCTGCTGGGTTACCTTGGGTAAGTCACAGTTCTGTAAAAACTCTCAGCCCAACCTACCTCACAAGGTGCTTGCTGTGATGGGTGAAGGGAAGATGATAGTAAGCTGCTTTGAGATTCCTTAAGTCAGAGAAAAGCAAGGTATAAAAAACAACTCTTCTTCTTCACTCTACACCACAAAGTCTATTATGCAGGTCCTCATATATCTCAGCTAAATAAATAAATCACAGAGTGTTCAAATGCATCAAATAGTTTCCTGGAATATATCACAACCACCTGTAATAAAATCATGAACAAGCAGCCAAAACTATCCATCCAAACTGCCAATAATAAAAAACCAAATATGAAAAAAAGCATTTTTATCATAAACCCCAGATTACCACTTGCAGAGCTGTTGAATGGATCAAGAATTCTAATGTAATGCTGATGGTTGAGAGTAGAAGTGGAAGACGAGAAGTTTAAGAATTAAAATTTCAGAACCCCATTGTTTGGAGTCAGCTCAGGGTTAAATGATTGGAAGTTTGAAGGGGAGTTGTTTGTTTTTTGCTGTTGAGTCAATATTTTTCATTGGCATTGTTTTTTTTAAAAAATGTAAGGATGAGGTTAATTATATCATCATAGTATACAGATGAGACCTGGCTGAGTGCTTACTCTCCATTGACTATAATGTTTGATCTTTGTGAATCTGTATGTTGAATTCTGGCCATTGATGGAAGATGGATCTTTAAATGCATTTGGTCTTTTCCTGCCTTGATTAAATTAAATATACATGTACTGTACATGTATATACATTTGAAAAAAATATAATGTGAGTGGTTTTTTCATTGTTGTGTTTGACTTTTTAAAAGAACTTTAAGGGTGTTTTAAAATTGTGTTTAGAGGCACATACATATTTGTTTTTCTGTAACTTTTTTGCTTTTCTTTTCAACATAAGAACATAATTCAATCCTATTTCATTTGTAAATACTTTGAGTTAAAATATCTCATTAAGCACAAGGAAAAGACAGGATCACTGAAATCCGTTTTGTATAATTAAGAATGGAAGCAGGGGGGAGGAAGTGAAGTTATCCTCTCACCATTTCTCATTTTGGGCACATTCTGAGCCCCATTTTTTTTATTTAGACTAGAAAGCTGGGATGCTAAAGAAAGAAATGAATCATGGTAGGATTCTTGGGGATTTGCAAAGCCTGAAATGTTAGTATTTTCTTATTCTCTCAAGCTATTCTATCAAAATTGAAAAGCAAACACTTCTGTTTTTCACTTCTAAATTGCCTTTGCTATGACTGGTTTCAATCTCTAGGGTTAAGGTTGCATCATCTTTCACCAAAACAAAATAATGACCTAAGAGCTGTTCCACAGAGATCTAGGGGAGTCTGTCTTCCTTGCTTAAGCAAAAGCCTTGCAAAGATTAGAAATAATTAAAAGACAGTCAATGAGAAATGAGAACAAGTGATATGATGTAAAAAAATTTTTGCAAAACTACAAAGCAGCCAAAGAGCTGGATCTGTCAATGAGGCTACCAATTGGTTTCAAACAGTTTCCTTTTTTTTAAAATTAAGAACATAATTCCCTGCTTTCACACATCTGGCAGTCTTATGCACAAAAGTAAATATTGGGAGTAGTAGTAGCATCCCCCTTGCCAGAGATATCATAATTCTTATTTCTGTTACAGGGCTTCAGTTTCTACATCTTCAGACACTGGCAGAAGATGAAAACAGAAGAGGACAGATAAATCTCCTTTGGGAGGGAATCCCAGAGCTTTGGTGTTATGAAAGACGAGGCACTCCCTAGGGTCGCCACCCACCTGACCTAGGAAGGCAAGGGCAGCCAAAGCAGGGCCTATAAAGATAACTACAGTGGTTGAACAGGTTCATAAAGGAGTAGGTGGTCCTTCAGATACGTTGGACTTACATCATATAGGGCTTTGAAAATCAACACCCGTATCTTGAATTATACCCAGAAACAAATTGGGATCCAAGGTAGATGAGCCAAGACAGAATGATATGAATCCTATGACCCATGCGAGTAAACATGCTGGCTGCAGCATTCTGTGCCCACTGAAATATCCAAACATTTCTCAGAGGCAGCCCCATGTAGAGCACATTGCAATAACCTAATTTAGATATAATCAGGGCAGAGTAGCTAGATCTTGTCTGTCTAGGAAAATCCACACCTGGCTAACCAGTTGAAAATGGTAAAAAACATTCCTTAGCCACAGCTGCCACTACTTATACAGCAGTAGCCCTGGGTCCAAGAGCAACCTAGGCTATGGGCACATTCCTTCAAGAATAGTCCAATTCCCTCCAAGACATGTGACACCTTAAACTCCCAATAGAACTTCCATCTTGTTGAGATTAAGTTTCAATTTATGAATCCATATCAACCCCAAAACTGCCTACAGGCATAGGTTTAAGGTTTTCAAAGCCTCCCTGGGATCAGCTGGATGTGCAAGATAGAGCTGAATATCATCCACATATTGGTAACAGCCTAGCCCAAGTCTCTGGATGACCTCACCCAGTGGTTTCATGTAGATGTTTGAACATAGGAGACAAGAGGGAACCTTGCAAAACACTATCCTGCTCTCCAACTCCCAGTGCAATTCAAGCAACATGGGTATAACCAGATCTAAAACCAGATTGGAAAAGATGCAATCAACCTCATTCATGAAATTTTAAAGCAGTAGCGAATCTAGGAGTATAGGTCAAGGGTGGAGCATCCACAGGGACATGTGGGGTCAAATATCCTCAGGAGAATGCCATCCTGTCATGTGAAGGGGGCACAAAATCACCCCCATACCTCTCCCACCTACGCCGACTCAGCTCATCCAAGTCAGCATGAGGGAGGAGGTGTGACACCCACAGGGAAGGGGTGCAAAATCACCCACACACACCTCCCCCTCCCCCTCTTGGCTGGGCCCAGCCCACCAGGCAGCTCCTTCAGCCAGCAGAGGCTGAAGGAGTTGCCTAGAGGTGCCCCCAACCAGCCCCCACCCCACCAGGCCTGGTGGAGGCCCCAGCTGAGCACCCCTTGGCCCCACCCTGCCAGGCTGCCCAAGACCACCACTGGCTCAAGTAAGTGGGGCGTGGTGGGGGCGCAGCTACCATGGGGTACAGGGGAGGAGTGCCATTTTGCCCAGGGTGCCATTTCCCCCCACTACACCTCTGGTATAGGGGGGGTCAGTGCATCAGCAAGAATGATTCAGCAAACTGAAGAAGAATATTTATTGTTCAGAAAGAGTAGGATAACTAATCTTAAGGGTACCCAGAAGGTTTCTTCCTAAAGGAGTTTTGGGACAGTCCTTGAGGTACATTTCCTTCCCTGGTTATACTTATTTTTTCCAGCAGAATACAAAGAAAAGTAGCTCTATAATGCCTTTTCCTCTATGGATATTGTCACCTGCGCAGCAATAAACAAGTATTTCCAGTTACCATTTACAGTTTTGTACTCTGTAAAAAAAAAACCTCCAAGGACAAAAAACAATTCAAAAATCTATGCATTTTGCCACTGAGTGGTTTTTACCCTAATCAATATAGGATGCAGGAAAAAAAACTTCAGGAGTTTATTAAAATAAAACAAAACAGGAAACTATTTTAAGTGCTCTGTCTATTTTAAGTAGTCTTTCATAACAACCTGAGGATTCTTTTTGACAACTGGGAGAACATTCCTATTTCACCATAGAGAAATATGCGTGTAGGGTAGGAAAAAACACCCCAGTAATACTGTAAATTAACCATACTGGTGTGAATTATTTAACTTTTATTTTATTTAAAACATTTTTATGCTGCCTTTCCACCCAAATAGGGTCCTTGAGGAATCCCCCAAGCAAAAGAGGAGGGGTGAATCTACACAAAAAAGAAACATTCTTCCAGAGGGCAAAGTAGGCTTTGAAGCTATGGAGAGTTCAGTATTGTGAAACATCTTTATATTTTCTTAAAAAATCAAGATATAATTAGAATTTGTCTTGAGGTAGAAATTATACCAAAATGCAATATATGAAAAAAAAAATTACAATGTTGTTAAATTGTTAAGTTAGATTATTATGACTGCATATGTCCTCTCAATAGACCAGGGCATTTGTATTGCCTGTAGCACTGGGCTGCCCAATGGGTCTCAGGATCTAAAACGTTTCCACTTTGCAGAAAGGGGATACTCCCTTGTTCTTTAGAGTTTGTCTTACTAAGAAGTACTGTGGTATAGTTAAGGGGGGGGGGTTTAAGTGCCCATATACACAAACACTCTCAGGAATAAATGACTACCTTTTTCAGCCTGTAAGTGCTTCTATTTTTACAGAAATGTTTTTAAATGTTTGAAACTATATCCTTGATTACTTTGTTCAAGATTCAGTCCTGGTACGTAATTATTTTCAATGGAAGCAAGTTGAAGTGAAGGCTCACACAGTTAATTATAGACTGTATAAAAAAGTACATTCTCAGTTTTAAACGTATTGCTTTTAAATTGAGTGGAATGTCTTTTTCAATGGGAGAAGGACAAATGGAAAGAAAGAAATCACACATTTTATGGCACTTGTCCTTTTGGCGGCATCTACTTGCTTGGAGTAGGGAGAGCAGGTTACACACCAGGTCAGGCCAATAGGACATCTTAAGTATATGCTGCACATTAATTAACTCACCAGGATATCAGATTTCAACTCCACAATTCCAAGATCTCATTCCGAGGTATTTCTCTGCCCAGCTACTTGATATTTCTTCACTGGAGATAAGCCCAATTCATAATAACATTAGGTATACTGTTCATTCATGAAATCTGTCTGCAGTTGATAAAACTATTGAACAAATACACTACTGTAAACTTGATATGGTTTTTGCATGTCATTATATGATACCTTAAAAGTTATCATTTAGAAAGATGTGGTTGTATCCTATAAACCATGATGGTCTGTTCTCAAATACAGATCTGCTCATTCTTCAGCAGCCTGTAAAACTAATATTTGCTTCACTTTCACTAGTGAAAAACAAAAGCAGATCACCTTTGCTAATCAAGTAGAGCGGGTGGCTAGTTTTAAATTTCTGGGTGTCATGATTAAAGAGGACTTGACCTGGGGCATTCAGACTGCCGTGGTGGTTAAGAAGGCCCAGCAAAGACTGTACTATCTGAGACTTTTAAGGAAACAACTGAATGGAAAACTCCTGGTGTCCTTTTACCGCTGTGCTATAGAGAGTGCCTTAACCTACTGTATGGTTCTCCAGTTGCACAGTGGCAGATATGAAAGCGCTCCAAAGGGTGATAACTACTGCACAGAGGATTATCGGCTGCCCTCTCCCCTCCTTGGAAGAACTCTATAATTCCTGAAGCCTAAAGAAAGCCCACAATATTCTGAGAGACCTGTCTCATCCAGCACACTCTCTTTTTGAACTGTTACCATCTGGCAGACGATACAGGTTCTATAAAAACTAGGACAAAGAGGCTTAGAAACAGCTTCTACTCTAGAGCTGAGGCTATGCTGAACTCCATGGCTTCGTGTTGATGTGTTTGGAGCTGTGTAGGGATGGGTGGAGGAAGAGGAAAGTGAGGATGGGGTATGAGTCTGAAATTATGTGCATCAAGGAATGCTGCTTTAATTTCGTTGTGCGTGCACAATGACAATAAAATGCTTATGCTTTATATTGTCCTGAAGGGTTCTTCAACACTCAATTTCCACTTTTCAGGGACCATAGGAGGTAGCTGGGAGAAGAGGACAATCCATTTCTATTACGCCCATAGGTTCCTTGCACAGAGGTGGAGCGAGGGGAAACTCCGCCCAGGGCATGTGTGTGCCCTATACCCTTGCCGTGGTGCAGCCTCCCCTGCCATGCCCCATCCATGGCCTGGTCATGCCTCTGCTGCAGCTCTGCTTGGAGTGTTGTGCCCCACCCTGCCCCATTGGCACTACACCTCTATCATTACAATTATGTAGAATCCAAAAACCCAAATCCTTGGTGTGTGGAAAGGTTTGCATCTACTGACTCACCAGAAGCAATGGATGATTTTCTCGTGAATTACCAAGAGGGCACTCCATGCCCAGTGATCATGACACTCAGCTACATATGCCTAAGTTGTGTTCTATTAAGCAAATGTGACTTCCTTTACACATTTTAATGTTTACACTGTAAAATTAAATAGTGAAATCTGAGCTACACAGCTAGCTAACTAACAGGAACATTTGCATTTTTCATTATGAATCAAGATGAGGTTCAGTGGAATCTGGTGAACTTTGTGTTGTTGCATTTATGGACTCATCAAAATTAAGTTATGGACTGAATCAACAAGAGCTACTTAATGAATAAGAATTTTCTTCTTTGATTATCAGTCTTGCCAAATAAAAAAATGCACCACTCAAAATTACCATGGTAAACATATTGTTCTGTATTCAGATTCAGTATATGAAGATAATGTATCTTGTGAACAAGACTGTTGAGAAACATGATCAAACACAGATGCATAGAATGTATATCATAACTTAGTAGAGGGTACGTAAAATTCAGTCCTGTATGCTAAGATACTTGCAGCCTATGGTTCATTTTACAGGTCCAGGGGATTCCAAAGAATTTCTCAATTTATAATGCTATTCCTAAAATTATAGTAGGAAGTGTATTAAAAGTGACAAGGAATACAGTTGAGAAGCAAATGATATGGCCTGAATTATAAGAATGCTGAGCATGTATCACACACAGTAATGGATTATAACAACTGAGGGAAATTCTACCCTTCCAAAGCAAACATGAATGATTGTAGCATATTCCTCTTTGTAACTCAGTGGTGTGAAAAGGTGCTAGTATGTCAGCTACAGTTGACAAGTGGTTCTAAAGGAAACTGGAAAACTAGGGTCAACAAAGTTAGGTTTGGGTTAGGAACAATTATTCCTGTTTGCCACCAATCCTTCCTTCTCCTGAGATCTCTGCATATGTCAGATGATGTGGGAGAGATGGGTCATCCCTTTCACAGGAAGCTTTTATGGAAGGCATAAAAAGCACAAGTTTCTCCTGCTTCTCCACATCCTCTCCAGCTCTCAGGGGGCGAAAAACTTCAGGAAGAAGTGTTACAAGATGATTATAGGATTTGTGGGTAAAACACAGATATACCTGAGGCAATTACATGTAAAATGTGGAGCTGCTCCAACAGTGCATATCAAATTAGTTCTGAAATAGTGTAACAAAACTGCAAAATAAAGCTATCAGGACACTGGTGTGGAGCCAATGGGTCAAAGTACAGTCAAGATCAGGCTGAGGGTCACAAATTAAAGCAAGCAGTCCTGAGTGGAAGACCAGAAGCAGAAAATAGACTTCCAAGATATCAGGCAGGAGCCCTAAGCTTAGTTTAGAACAGGCCCTCTCACAGGTAGGCAGGCAAACTGACCAGAATGAGGAATCACCATGCCGTCCAGACTTGGCAGCTACTCTGTGCACTATGGCCCAGTTAGGTGAAGCCAGACCAGGAAAGAATCCACAGACTGGGATGTGCTGTTACACAGACTGCAGATATCCAGGTTCAAGTCCCAACATGGGACTGCCTTGATCATTCAAAATGCTTACCAGATAGAAAAAAATATAGGCTTATGGGTAGGGTAGTGGAAGTGAAGCATGAAGATAATGATTTCATCATCCAAACAGTTCCTTAACAAAAACTTTATTTTAATGGGTCCCCCTAGAATCCAATTAAAAGGTAAAGGTAGTTCCCAACCCAACCCAACCCAATTAGCACTGCTTAAATTCTTTGTATTGTCTCAGCAGACACTGAACATTCAGTAATTGTGAACACACACATGCTGTGTCTTTGAAAATCTTACAATCTTTAACTAATAAATGTGTATTATAAAAATGCTTTTGCCCTGCTAAGAAGCAGTTTTGAACTACATATTCCAATACCTGTAATTTTTTTAACAATATACCAAAGCATTTGGAAGCTCCTTCTGTGAAGCCCTTCTGGACACTGGTCTCCATTAATTCAAATGCAAATACACTGAACTTTTATGCTTTTCAAGCAATCAATGAGCATTTTACCAAATGCAATTTAAACTCCACTCAGTAAGCCCATTTATTCAAACAAGAAGGTATGTTTCTAATATGACACAGTAAAATATGACTTGGAGAACAAAATTAAAAAGAATTATTTGTCCATTGTCTGTACCAATGAAATATTTTATTGTCCTTGTATGCAAGCCCAGAAATCCAAATTATATGGTTCCCCATGCAAGAATGGAATTTATCCCAGCAATGTCAAAAGCCTTATGCTCAGTGACATGAAATATGCACATAATAATTCATGGGAGATACACAATTCTATATTCCACTGGGAACATATAACTGTTACTTTAGGAATAGTGACAAGGGCCATATTCCTTAGCAAACTAGCTACAAGTGCTACAAAAAGTAATAAGATGTGATTCCAAATAAATGTGCTTCAAAAGAAGCAATGTGGGTGAAACAGAAGTTGTATTTGCAGTGTTGTGTGTGTGATGTAGATTATTTACATATTACAGTCATCACTTGACAGTGCAGCCATCAAGTGAAACAACTTGCATTGGTCAACCAGCACTAAGGCATCATGTTGACAGAAAAAAAATGGTTGTTAGACTTGAACAGTTCCTGATTTTTTTCTTTTCAGATAGCCCTAGAAAACTTAGTTTGCCAGCACTTTCTCTGAATCCCAAGAAACACAAAGATTTAAAGACAACTCCACTCTACGCTTGCATCATTGATGGAATGTCCATGTTTTTTATTTTGCAATATATGCATATGAATGTTAACTGGGGACATATTTTATTTGAGACTAACAATGTACTCTTTTATCATTTGAAATTCCTCAAGAACAATACGTTTGCTGTAACTTCTTAGCAGGCGCAACATCACAATGTGTGTCAGGACATGAATTTGGTATTGGGTTGATCAGACATTTGACTGGGTAAATATAATTTTCATTAGACTGTAGATATCTGTGTACTTTAGTGCCATGGCATGATTTAATTAATTACAACATACTCGTCTGTTGAGAGAGCACTTAGATTGTCTGAAAGTACACATTTCTTAATAAGATCAGAAGGGAGGAAAACAGGCAGTCTCTCTAGAAATACTTGCTTTTGCAGTAGTGTTAGAACAGCCATGCAGAAAAGGAAGGCTGTTTTTAAGTATTTACACAATACTGGAGATGAGTTCACACATGGAGGAGAACAGCATTTCCCTCCCCAAAATCACTTCCTAGATTATGTGGACCCACAGCAATGTAGAGATACTCCTTTGTGAATCTAATATATCCAGGGACATGACATCACAAAAGTCCAGTAATGCCAAGTCTTCCAAAATGCTGTTCTTCTGATGGTCACATAGTCTTAATCCTTTTATACCACCATGTCATTATGTACCATTTTATATATTATGCACCATTTGAATGTCATTCATGTGTAACTGATATAAAAGTAGAAACTGACTTTAATGGAAACATCCACAGGGGACAATCGCAGCCCACCTATCACCCACCACTCATCCTGAAGTATGAAGAAACCATACAAGAAACATATAATTTTGGTTTCCAACCAAAGTTGTCATAATATGAAGTAACTTTACCATGCATATGTTCCTTCCAAAGTCACAGCTGGTTCACACAGGCTTTGATCTAAGGCAGGGTTAGGTAGTTTGCCTCCAGCAGCAGATTTAAGAATATAATTAAAGAACAAAGTGCTGTGACTACTTTTGTTTATTATATGTTTATAAATAAGAGGGGCACTAGTTATTTTTTTATCTTAGACAACAAAATGCCTTGACCCACCTGTGCAGCTGGAACTAAGGAGAAAGACGCAGAGGGTATGTTCACTTTAATATCAGATTCAATAATTTTGAATCCAGACCAGATTGATATCTGCGCAAATTCCTCCCAAAATTAGCCCCCAGAATTATTCCATAAGTATTTTAAAAATAACAATGTCAGAATAGCGGAAGACAAAAAGAACAATTGTGCCATGGCGCTCTGAATTATTTAGTCCCCATTGTGGCATCATTTGCACCAGCTTTCTCAATGGCTGAACTTGAGGCAGAAAATGAAGAATAAATTTTTAATATAATTTTGTTGAAATATCTTCTGTTCATGTTATGAGTTGGACATGTACATGTCTGGAACTTAGAGCATAAAAAAAATCCAAGAGTCACAGTGTTTGAATGTATTCTGAGTTAACCATGACAGAAATCATGGGCCCTCTGTATGTCTGCATTTGTACTGCAAGATAAATATTTCCCATACTTCCCTTCATTTCTAATTATAGTTTTATCAGGTTCTTGACTACGAATATTCCTCCTTCACATCCATCCTGAGTAGGAAAGGTTTAGGGAGCAACTTAAACAGGTCTACTTGAAAATAAGTCCCATTTTAGATAATGCAGCTAACTCCCAAGTTTTTAGGAATTTATGATAACTAGTTTAACCTTTACCTGGAACCTGAAAACTGACTTGTTCCCTGAAGTTAGCCAATAAGAATTTATTTTAACATTTTCTCTTTATTTAGCACAGAAATAGGAAAAGGGAAAATTGTTACATGGGGAGATTTCCAAGATGAGATTTTAACATTACCAAAACATATGGCAGAAACTTCACATTCACAAACTTTTCCCACTGACTTAACCAGCTGTTAATTTGACTTCCAACTGTTTCCAAATTGCTGACAAATTCCATATTATTACTGAAGCAGATGTTTATGATTAACAACAACTTCAACTTTAGTTAAAGAGCATGATAGCAAAAAGTCATGTTGCTATGGAACTGAAGTCCCATGGATCTGTTCTAGTCTTTGTCAAACTTTTGCTGCTGATTAACATTTGTAAGGAAGCTGTTTGAACATGGACTCGGGCAGCTGCTCTCGGTATATTTTTTATCATACCTGGTCTATAAAGCATATTATAAAGCATATTCATCTTCCCTGAGATATTACTGAGTAGAAGCAAACCTAATTTATTTCCCTCTTCATTTTAATAAAGGTCCTCATAAAGTCACAAAAATCTACACAGCTGGAATTGGTGCTCAGCTCATTTAGAAATCATCTGTTTTTTTTTCTTTCAGCACAGAAATAAATCTGGCAACTCACCGAAGCTGCCTTCCTTCAATAGCAAACCCCTGAGAAGAGAAGAACATTCTGCACAGCTTGCAAAAGGTTAAATACTGATGAAAAAGTGACATGTTGAGTCTGTCCATGCTTCCCAGTTTCCTTCAATTACTGAAAATAGCATATAACACAATATCACATTACTAAGTCAGCATTCCGCATTTGCATCCACCACAAGCCGGGAGGAAGGCCTGCTGCTCAGCAGTCAGTATTGGAGCACACTGCTCTGAACTTTCACTCCTTCAAGCCGACCTTGGGAAAGCAGGGACAACCCCTGTAAACAACTGACTTCCACAAGTTTTATGTCAAGGGGATCTCTGCTATCATCTACATCATCATCGCCTGTAACCTCTAAGCCCGATGACTGATCTCTCCCTCGCTGACATTTGCACAAACCAACCAACCAGCAGGGCACACCACGCATTTCTTTTGCAAATCCTCTCTAATTCCTGCTTTGCTCACTGCTTCCCAGACTGACCTTAGGTACTCCCTCCCCACCCATCCCCTCTTTCTCGCCCACATGCTGGAATCAATTAGAGATTTACTCCCCCAAACAGTGTCCTTTATTTGGACTAAATTCTTTCATAGATGAGAATTAGAACCCGATTTTTTAAAAAAAACAACAACACCTGTCTGAACACTTTACACAAGGTAGCATTTTAGAAGACCAAGACCGAGGATTGTGTGTGTGGAACAAACACACCCCTCTTCAGTTCCCTCTTAGCTTTACACGACTCCCTCCCTCCCTCCCTCCCTGGCAGAGACTCTTCATTCTGCATTCATCTCTTGTTTACAAAGCCCATTATGAGCTTGAAAGCCGCGGAAATCTTTCCCAAGCGCTTCCGACGAATCCGAGCGGCTGGCGAGCTCACAACTTTCCGCTCCCCTTCCGCGGCAGTCCCCCAACTCCGTCCAGCACCTCTCAAGAAACACAACCCCGCCACATGGCCCCGATCCAAGCCCTTTCCGCCCTTACCTTATTTAACAGTCGCCAAAGTCCCCGAGGAGAAAGCGCAGAGCCTTCTTTATTCCGTATATATAAGAGGAAAAGCCTCCTCTGGTTCGAAAACGTTCGGCTCGACAGCAACGAAAAGACCCCAATAGAAAGTGTCGTAAAGGAAGGGGAGGCAGACAACAGTCCGGGCTCAAACTCCGAAGAAATCGGAGAGGTCTGCTCGGCGTCCGCTCGGCTCCTTCGCCAAGTTGCTTCTGGGTGGCGTGGAAAGAGGAGGCGAGGCGACGCGCTCCTGGAGGGCGAGGCCGAGGGGCGGGCGGGCGAGCGAGCGTCCCGGCTTCAGCACCAGCGGCGCAGCGGACAGCACCAGCTCCTCTCGCCTCCAGGTCGGCGCAGGCACTAAAGGCAGCCGGCTGCTGCGCCCGCCCTCCTCCGCCTCCGATGCCGCTGCTCAGCCCCAGCGAGCGCCTCCCGCCTCTCCCTACGCCCCCCCCCCCGCCCGCATCCGCGCCAGCCGTGCTCATTCCCACTCCTCGCGTCAGCCCGAGCGCTTCCGCGATTTGCATAGAAGCCGAGGGAACGAACGGGGGCAGCTGCTGCAGACAGCCCAGCGGGCATGGCAGAGCGCGGCTGCCGCCAGTTTTGGCCACTGGAGGCAAAAGAATAACGGGGCCCCGCTCGAGGCAGGAACGGCAGGCGGCAAAGGCTGAGCGGCCGGGCAAAAGCCGAAGCGGCGAACCGCATCCCATCCCATCCCCACTCGGAGTTAGTCGAGCAAAGCGCAATCCGTTTCGCGTGGCTGGTGCTGGGGGCAGTCCGACGCCTCCCGAAGTTGGTGTCAAAACGCCTTAGCCCCAAGGCTGGTTGGAGAAAACGAACCAGAGGCGGGATCGCGGAGTGGGGGGACGATTCAGAACAGAGTGGGGTTCGATCCCCAGTCCCTGCCTGGCGTGAGCAGAGGCGCTGCCTCTCTCACGAGCTGGCGGCGAAAGGGAGGCGGTTGCAGTCCCTTCCTTCCCTCTGGAGTCCTGCGGGGCACCCCGAGCTTTCTCCATGGGTTCCACCACACACACACACCACCACTCAGGATTGCCTGTGGGAGGAGAGGATACTGGGATAGGAAGGGGCAGTGGCAAAGACCATCCATTTTCCCAGCATAACTCCTTTAATGGGTTGACCACCCCCTCCCCCTTGTATCCACACATTTGGCTTGCTAAACTGTAGGGCTGCTATTGTGTGAGGCATTTCATACAGATCACTTTCTCACGTTAGCTTTAGGGAATGTGGGTGCCTTCAGGAGCTGCGCATTTGACATCAGAAGCTGCAAGCCTTGTGGGAGGAATCCTTAGTGTGGGTCACTAAACCACATTGGGAAAGCACAGACTCAAACTGTCTTATCCTGGGGAAAGGAACAGATGTGGAAAATACACTCACTGGGTAATGTGATTCTGCCATTTTCCCAGCATAGGAAGGTCCATGGCACATTTCAAAGAGAATGCAAGAAGAGGCCTACACTGTGCAGAAGTGGTACAAGTTTGGAGGCTGTTGCTGACCATGAATTGCTTTATTTAATGATTCTCTATACTTCCTGCATTCCTTCAAGTAGCACATCAAAGGATAAATACAGCCTTATCCCTATGGACCTGTTTATTTGGAGACTTCCAAAATATGATCCTACCTCACTGACAGTAAGATGTGGTACAGTCCAGAACTCTACCATCATAGCCTGCCTCCCCACTTTTTGTAATCAGAAAACTAGCCACATAGGTCAATGTAGAATGAAATATTTTTTGACAAAATAAAACTGTTCTTTCTTTATAGAAGTCTTTGGTGACCTAGGAAAGAACTGCCACTGACTGAAAGCCAGCAACTCACCACCTGGAAGATTATCATAGTGGTATTTGTTCAAAAGTGTGCCAAATAATACTTTGTTTTCTAAATAGTGATCAAGTAATTCATTGGTCTTACAGCACTCAATTCAGAGTCTGTTTACCTTTTCCTCATTCCTCTAAGAAATATGAATAGAACATTGCATGGAAATCATTATCAAAATCATCTCTCCCTTCACACGCACACGCACACGCACACGCACACGCACACGCACACGCACACGCACACAAATCCCTAAACTATCATCAGGGCTTATTGATGCAGAGAAGCATTACAGTACCCAGAATTTCCTCCACTGTGTGTGGACATTTATAGCATCATCACCTTTTGTATCCATTTGGAGGACTGTTGGATAAGGAAACCTACTTTAGAAATGGCTAGATGAATAAGGCTTACTGATCCACTTGCAGTGCAGACCTAAAGCAGAGTTGTAGCTTTCTAAGCCCACTGACTTCAAAGGACTTAGAAAGGTATAATTCTTTAGAACTGACCTGATTGGCATTTGAAATCCTTCCTTCTTCTGGCCATTACTTCCTTAGAATTCTAACCTAAATGAAAAGGCTACACTCCCCCCCACACCTGCAAAAAAACCCTCAATTTATGGTTGTGTGGCAATTATTTTAATGTACTACAACATTAAATTGCATTAGTTCCATTTGCTGACTGGAGAGGGGAGAGCAGCCTCCAGCCTGCCAATAAAGATGTGAGACATTTGTATGGTAATAAAACTGGCCACAGCTTTTTTATTGATAACAGGCTAGAGGCACAGCATAGGGAATGGATCCTGATCATTTGGGCAGCATACTTACTGAATCCAGTGCATGCCTTCCTTGAGGCCTGAGTGCTGGCGGGGGGGACCAGGAGCAGCAGGTTAGTGCGAGCCAAATGGGCATTGGCCCCTAAATGGATCTCATCCCAACCACCACTACCTGAGGATGCAGGCTAGCCAGCAGCCCTTGTCTAGGCATACACAGTGAGGCTCATCCCACCCCCATGGCCCCATGCAGGGCTCCCCAATAATGGGGAGAGGGGCCATGCAGGCTTTTCCTCCCCAAAAGGATCAGTTCTCATGTGTAATCCACCAAGCTGTGCCAAGAGAAAGAGTAACAAAACAGTTGACCATAACAACTGAGTGGGTTCACCCCTAGCAGAACTCAAAGCCTTGCACTGGCCAGCCTCTAATGGCCAGCCCCACCAGGCACATCACAAGAAGGAGGCCATCACAAGAAGGACGGGACAGCCCTCAGCTTCCCCCATTCCAGAGCAACAACGGTGACTTTGGTAAGTCATGTGCCATGTATTCAGAGGCGTATGGAGGGAAAATGGTGCCCATAGACAACTCAGTCTCCTGGCGCCCCCCACCCCACTCAGGCATGAGGCTCAGGGGGTGTGGTCCTGTCTAAAAACCCCACCCCCACCGGGCTCCCTGCAGCCTGGGGAGAGCAGTTGCCAGCCTCCATCTATGTGCTTTTAAAAGCACGAAGGCTGGGGGCAGAGCTCCCCTATGCATCCCTAGAAGCCAGCTTCTGCAGAAGCCGGCCTGAAGGGAGGCCGGGAGCGGGGTGGAGTGCCAGCTGTGGGCACATGTCTTTGGTCATGTGGGGGGCCCTCCGGCATCCCCCACGTGACTGAAAGGCGTGTGCCTGGGGACATGGGTATCCCTATGTCAGTACGTCTTTACATGTATTTGCTGATTGAGGAGGGGACAGCAGTCTCCCACCTGCTAAAAAAGATGCGAGACATTTGTATGGTAATAGAATTGATCAAAGAGGCAAAAGTCCACCTCCCACGCCCATATAGGTTGTGTGTCTGGCTCCACCTCTAGCTAAACTCACATCCCTGCACCAGCCAGCCTCTAATGGCCAGCCCTGCCAGGCACCATTCAGCCAGCGCAAGGAAGAAGGGGCAGCTCATGGCTTCCCCAGTTCCTGAGTAGCAACAACAGTATGGGTAAGTCCTGCACTGTGTATTCATCACTAAAAGATTAAATACACAGGTGTGAATCAGTTCTAGTTGACATCCTGAACAAGATATAAATGTTCTTGAACTAGTCTTCATTACTGGATCAGAAGATACTGGCAGCGCAATCCAGAGGTGGGGTGAATCGCCCTCTCAAGGTGGCGCAGACTTATACCAGCAGATTTGCCTTCTCCAGGGCACTTACGATGTCAGAGGGGCAAACTCATTGGCACTTGGCTGCAGCGAGGTCCTTGTATGTCTCCTGTGGCACCCAGCTCCCTGCCTCCACACCCACACTGCCCAAAGCTACATCGGAATTCTGAGGGCATTCCAGGGGATGTTCCAGGGGATGAAACTGAACTTCTAGGCCCCTGTACGCCAGCGGGGCTGCGATCAGAGATACACTAGGATTTTCACAGCATGTCTCTATTCTCCCCTATAGGGGAGTTTCAGGTAGGATGTTTTTGTTTACCTTTTTGGCCTTCCCACTTTGGGCTTCCCAAGGGCAGGAAAGCCCTTTGGAGTGAGTGGAGCTGTGCTTAAAGGGCACCATCCCCACCTACCTGACAGCTCTGGACTGAGCTGTTAAACTGATATTTTAATCTGACACTGGCTTTGTGTTCACATGGAACAATGCAAATTGTACCAAATCTCTTTATTGACTTACATGGTGATATTGTCAATACTTGAGTGATATCCACTGTCCATTTTTTAACATCAATGCTGTAATAACTTGTTATCCCAGATGATAGCAAAAATATCAGCATGTGTTATTGAAGTTTTTATGTTGAAACGAGCAAAATGCCTGTGTTTTGACTAAAATGGTAAAGCCCAAACTCAGAAGG
Source organism: Sphaerodactylus townsendi (assembly GCF_021028975.2). NCBI lineage: Eukaryota > Metazoa > Chordata > Lepidosauria > Squamata > Sphaerodactylidae > Sphaerodactylus > Sphaerodactylus townsendi. Next base: position 41,723,212 of record NC_059434.1, on the reverse strand, counting down.
GTTTTTGTCTGTTCAAACAAATAATTTTTGGGATGGCTGCCCTGACCTGACAGCTAAGGTGGCCTTATCTTAGCAGATCTCAGAAGCTAAGCAGGGTCAACCTTGGCAAGATGGTCTCCCAGGAATAGCAGGGTTGTGACATGAAGGCAGACAACCATCTTTGAACTTCTCTTGCCTTGAAAACCCTACCAGGGGTTGCCATAAATCAGCAACTTGACAGTAAAGAAAAAGCACCAAATAATAGAATCATAGAGTTGGAAGGCCGTACAGTCCATCAGTCTAAACATCCCTGACAAGTGTTCATCTAACTGCTGCTTGAAGACTGCCCATGAGGAAGAGCACACTATCTCCCAAGGCAGCCAGTTCCACTGCTGAACAACCCCTAGGTCGTTTCCACACGGTTAAAATATCCTGGGTTGAGCAAGAAAAATATCTCTGTGCAGCCAAGAATTCCACATGATTCCTGGTCCTCAAGTGGGTTTTCCCTGCGATATTTCCCACTTCCCAGAGTATCCAAAAACTGCCAAATTGGAGGTTCTTAAAAAAAATACCCAGGGAGAGCCTGTTACAGCCTGCTACCGTGAAAAAAACAATCGGGAGCAGGACCAGTTTATTTTTCTCACCCAGCTGCCTGATATCCCTGCCTGACATTCATTCAAGCTGCCACTCAAAAACAACAGCCAATCAGAACACAACACACCGGGCATGCTCAGATATGCTTTTGAAGAAAATACAGAAGTCCCAGGCTCATGCAAAACAAGCTGGAGTATTTCCTCCCGGTCTTCACTGGATTCCTTCAAAAAAAGGGCAGCTATGTGGACAGACACCCCAGGATAAAATAGAGCCAGGTTAAAACAAACACTGTGGTACACAGGTATAGTTTTGCCATATGGAAATGACCTTACTGTAAAAAAAATCCTAATGCCATCAGTACTTTTCTGCTTCTAATTTAAATCCATTATTGAGAGTTCTATTCTCTGCTACCAATAGGATCAGCTCCCTGCCCTCTTCTAAGGCTGATTCTGAATGGGCCAAAAACCGCAGTGTGAAAATGGTGTAAAAGGGTTTTAAATGGTGTAAAAGGGTTTATACTGTTTTCACACCATTTTCACACCGCTGTTTTGGCCCATGCGGAATCAGCCTAAGTGACAGCTTTTCAAATACTTAAAGAGCAATCATGTCCCCCCTCAACCTTTTCTTTAGATGGAACATTCCCAAGTCCTTTCCTCATAGGACTTTGTCTCTAGGCCCCTGATCATCCTCATTACTCTTTTGTGCAGCTACTCCATTCTGTACATATCCTGTTTGAAGAAAAGCCCCCAGAATGGCTCAAAGTATTCCAGCTGCAGCCTGATCAATTCAGTGTACAGTGATATGCACCTCACAGCTGAAGCTATTAATATTGTCTCCCTGATGTACAAATGCAGTGGGAGTGCTTAAAAACACAGTATATCTATCACCAATTTGTTTCCCCATGAAGTTCAGTTCTTTGGTCCAGTTTCTCTCTTCTAATACATATCACTATCCCCTAATAGCAAATAGATTTCAACTCAGATTACACAGTATTCCCATTCTCAATGTAAAACGGTAGGTTTGAAATATTCATCAGCTCTAAAACATCAGTTGGCAAATTGAATGATCAAGTACACCAAAAAGCATTTTAGCAGTCTGCAGCATTAATGCTCAGTACATCTTTGATACTGGGCATCCAAGAATCAAATGATGCACTTAATGTTAAACACTGCCGTGAATCTTTAATGGACCAGGGATTTGGAGAGACAGCATGGCAGAACCATTAACAGCACACATTATCTTACATGAAACCATTCAAGACTTGCAACAAGCAATGACACTGAGTTGGACACAACCAGCTTGTTCACTCAAGAGTTGCTCAACTGCCTTGAGCATAGACATGGCTTTTGTCTATGCAGATTCCATGATCCAAAAGTAGTTTCAGACTACTTTCAAAAGTAGTGTTGGTCTATGGAAGAACCACTAGATTCAAATCCAATAACACCACAAAGACCAACAAGATTTTCAGGGTATAAGTTTACAAGAGCCAAAAGAAAGAAATATGACAAAATGTCACTCACAAAGACAACTTTGATTCTCAAAAGCTTATGCATTGAAAATCTTGTTGGTTTCTAAGGTGCTACTGGACTCCATTCTAGAGGATTCAAAGGGTATCCATTCCTTCCCTTTTCACAATTGGATAAAGCTGGTTGCATCCAACCCATTATATGCACGCCAGTGAGCAATTATGTGCCCCTGCAGTGTTATTAGCATGTTGGACTTGAGTTGACTTGAATAAGCATCAGGACTTTTTCTCACATTTATGAGAACTGTCTCACTGCACCAGTTTAATAGTCTGTCTGGACTAGTTTTCTATCTGTGACAGCAGCTGGTTTAGGATGCTGCCAACAAATTACTATTTCTCTTGTTTGCTTCCAGCTTCTCTGAGTCAAGGTTCCATAGTCACTCTGGCATGTACTGCAGCTTCTGACCATCTTAACCGATGGCTACTATTAGTATGTTTATGTCAATACAACATTTAGACACCTCTGGGAAAGGTTATCTAAAAAATTTCCTACTCCTCAGATTCCACACCCACTACAATCGTATCATTTAGACACTGAATATAAACACAAGAAAAGGCAATAAGCATGAATTAGAAAAACCTCACTCTCCATTTCCCTTGTATGTATAATGAATTATATTTATCTACTAATTGTGTTCCTGTTGTTTCTTTTCTAGTTTTGGACTCCCACTGTGAGATCTAATTTTACAAGCTCTCATTTAATTATGATTATTCCTATGCATATGTTGTACACAAACTGTGTTAACCCTCCTTCCCCTGCTTTATGAATTTGGCTATTATAAAACATTTACTGTCAACAAGAAAAAATGTTTATTTGTGGGGAAATGATACCAAGGGCTACATCTGGCCAACTGATGTGTACCATTTTTAAGTGGCACATTTCAGAAAAGGGGGAGCTGGAAAAAACATGTGTGCAAACAAATTACTTGGCTCTTCGATACATTTTTAGAGCAAGGACTAGATTACACCATTACTACCTACAGTTTACAGCTGAACGTTTGCAGTTCACCAGGTCCCAGCTGTGTTATAACATTAACTTTCTCTTGATTATATATTTGCACCTTGTTCTAATATAGGCATGTACAATCCACTTAATGGCAGTATTTCATAATTAGTCGTTAAGCAGAAGGAATTCCTAGTGCTTCATTTCATATTTTTTATCTTTCTTTAGCTCTTTAATTTGGATAGTATTTGACAGTATCTTACCAAATGTAGCACAATAATGCTACATGTTGTAGTATTCTTTACGTTTTGTTTTATTTAATGGCCCCAATGCATCCTTCCTGCCTGCTCACGTTTGTTCTGTTTCTTCAGAGTCACATTCAGAGTGTTGTGCAGTAGCTTTTGCTGAAAAGAATTTGGTGGTGCACAGTAATGAATTTCTGCCCTGCTTTTTACTGGCTATTTGAGCAAGTGGAACATTGCTTTTAATTAACAATTTATTAAGATATGCCTTTCAAAGATTTAGGAAAGCAGCATTAAGAAGTTATAATAGGAAAAATTATGGGAGATTTATTAGATTAGAAGGTGAGAATATTAGAATGGGTGGTGTTCTAATACTTGCTCTATTTCATTCCTTCTTTTATCCCATTTCTGCATAATTTGTGCATAAGTTGTGAAAAAATCAGTACATTTTCCTGTTTTAGAGGCCTGTTGTAATTTCTACCTTGTATTATTAGAAAGCATACCAGGTAAATATGAAGAAACCTATGGTCTGCTCGAGTAGATTGTTCCAACTACACTGGGTATGGAGTATTTTCCAACCACATGTCTTCTCACTTGGACATGTCAACACAAGCATTCATTTCCACACAGAGATCAGCTTTCCTTTGCTGGAATAAACTGTAAAGCTGATGCATGCATGAAACCCATGTGCATTTTAAAACAAAACACCTTTCCCCCTCTGTATTTGGGCTTCATTTAAAGTTTCTGTGCTGTCATGATCAATAAGCAGGGAGAAAGAAAATTAGGAAATATTGATTGTCTGATCCTACCACTTTGACTCATGATGAGTACAAATGGCTGAGTTAGAATGGCAGGCTTCATCCCTAATCTTATTCCTTAATCGCCATAATTTACAATAAAAAGTATTCTACAGTGATCAGAGTAGTTTCTGCCACTCTGCTCAAAGTAGCAATCTTCCTTGCTCCAATGTATTTTTGGTGCACTTAAATCTCCCAAAAGAAGGAGAGTGGCCAGCAGATACTTTCTCTGCTTTTTAGATACCCGCAAAGGGAACCACAGCAGTCCCAACTCACTCGCTCACTCACTCACTCACTCACTCACTCTATCTATATTTATATATCTCCATTCCTCACTTCTCCTCCGTGGACACTGGAAGCTGTATAATAACATGATGTTCTGTTGTGTTTAATAGTTCACCTGGAATGCAATCCTGGCAAGTTAACAATTCTCAAGTTCTAACAATTTCCAAATGCCATTTCTGTCTTGGAGCATATTCAGCAATATGCTCTTGATGAGAGCCTGTTTGCATAATCAAGCCTTCAGGATGAAGATGAAGTTCTATGTGTTTGAATGTTTCCCTTCCAAACTTACATGTCATGGAGAACTGTTTAGGTCATTCTTCTTCCTAACATGTTTTATTATTTGTTTCTGCTGACTGTTAAATTTGTCCTCAGTCACTGCTTTTAAAGAAAAATTGAAACATGGATGAAAACCTACATATACTATTCTGTGCAAGACTAGCAGGGCTAGGATTTAAGCCAAATCCATGTGGAAGGAAAATAGCTTTTATGTTATTCTGCAGATACTTGCCCAAAAGTTTGCAATAGTGAAAATTTACAGAGTGCTTTAAAATGCATATGTATAGCAGTTCCCATACTTCTGCTTACACAAACAGAGCAACTTGGATTTTGTTTCCAGATGTGAAACAAATTAGAAACAAATTAGTTTAAGACATATGGGAATGACAGAGCACAATCCTCTTTGATACTTGTAAAAGTAACGTGATCTGCCCTAAACCATTAATTTTCCTCACAAATGATGGTTTATTTACGTTAATTTTTAAATTAATGATGTGGCCTTAGCCTGTGCATATTTAGGGATGCATCCATTTCATCCTCATGGAAAGGAAGGTGTAACTTCCACTGATTTCCCTTTTCTGATGCATACCCCTGATTTGCCACTCAGGCAAGGGTGTCCAGCATATCAGGCAAACAAATGGGCTCCAGTGGGAACAAGACAGACAGGAAAGCTCTGTTCCACTAACAGACATATCTTCCATTACTGGGAAATGTAGTCCGGATCCAAGCACTCATAAGAGTTAACCAAACTCAATCAATGAAATGCATTCCCAATTGCTGTGGAGAGGGTTGCAGACTTATCCTGTCTTTATTCAAAAGAATGTGGTGCGAGTGGAGAAATCAGCAATTTTCTTTCTCAAAAAGGAAATAAATTAGTTTTCTGTAACAGTTAATCCCTTCAAGAGTAACATTTGATTTTTCTGTGTTACATTCCTCACATCTTCAGAGATGGAAGATGCATTTGTTTCAGTTGAGATAAGCCCCCATCTTAAGCACCTTTTGACTGGCACAGCAAATCACTGAGCCAAGTTTAATCTATATTCAGTTTTAAAAAAACCCTTCCCAAACTGGAACACTTCCTGCTGAAGAAAGGAGCTGATTTTTTTTTTAAAAAAAAATACTCTCCCACCATTAACATTTCATGCCTGTAATCTTCCCTCCTAACCTCAGGGAGAAGGCTTGACTGAAATCTGTCTTTCTATTGTGATACTGTAGGGCGTGTTTTACAGCAGCAGAGGGTAATCAACACCACAGTTCCCTATCTACAGTCTGAGGTTAAACGCATCAGGAAGACCTGTAGAAAACAGTGCAATATACAGTGCAGCTCTGAGGAATCAGTTGTTCAGTAGTAAGTATAATCCATGTTAAAGTTGCCTACTTTGATTGATAAGAAGGCTATGTATAAGACAGCCTACTGTGACTTCTGTTTCACATCACCAAACTATATAGCAAAAGCATGAACCTACTTGACACTCTTTTTTTTGGAGAACTTGCTTTGTTTTCCATCCCTGTCTGAATCACCCTGGAATATCCTTAACTTCTATGTGCTGTTATAAAAGGATGAATGTGCTTTCAGAATAACACAGGCTTATCTATTAGACTGGGGTAATAGAATCATTCAATAAATTCTAAAGCTATATCCCCGGTAAGGAGGAACAGGTGTATAATGACTGATAAACTGTTAAAGGAAACCGAATCCCAATCCCAATGTTTTGCTAAGTTATCAAAGTGTTGTGCTGGATTGTTACTGGTTTTTCATTTGTCAAGCTCAGCTTCTTTAATCCAGACTCTAGCAGTAATTGGCCAAAAGTAGAACTGGAGGAAAACTTTGAGCCTGCACTGTAAATTCTGGTGGACTCAAAGAAGAAACTCCCAGACAACAAGAAAATCCATACATATGTTAGCTTTGGCAACAAGTCTGTGTCAAGATTGGAGTTCAAACTCTGATACTAAGGATAGGCCCTCTCAGGCTGTGCTGCTATGTTCTGTCTTGAACCCATTCCCACATAGCAAAATTTACACCCTTTTTATAAGTATAGGATTAGCTAGAATGTACCTTTTGATTCTTTTCTAAGCGTTCTTCCTTGCTGCTATTTATATATTGATTGCTCTCAACTATCTGTGCTTTCTAGGATATATGTTTAATTATTAAAGTTTTATTATGCCCAGGAACACTGGGATGAGTTTTTGAAGACTGCTTGGGGAATCCCATTCACCATTCTTAAGACTACTGACTCTTAAGACTGCTGGGTTACACTGGCTGACACCTGAGAGGGACAGTGATTACAAAAGAAAAAGGGAGGGAAAAAGCACATAAACTTCTGCATCTCTCTAAGACATTTCTATTTTGCAAAATGTTAAGATTCAAAAGAATTTCTTTTTGCTGGCAGCAGACCTTACTGAGGAAGAATCCCAAATAGGAGACTTTTTTTAAAAAAAAATAATTTAGCTTTATTTTCCACCTTTCTCCCCATTGGGAATCGAAGCAGCTTGCATCAATCTCCTCTCTTCCATTTTACGCTCACAGCAACTCTGTGAAAGTGTGTGACTGCCCAAGCTCACCCAGGAAGAAGAATGGTAATTCAAACCTAGGTTTCCTAGATCCTAGTATGCTACTTTAACCACTACCTCACCCTGGCTGTAAACACCAGATACCCTTGGCTTTTACCAGCTTCATCATGCAAGGTTTGGCTCCAAGAGGCTGAATGGATTTGGGGGGGGGGGGGCTGAGGGATGCTAAGAGCAAAGGAGGGTTCGTGGCATGTCCAACATCTGTTTCCAGTTTGTTTTTGGTTTGAGTGGCAATAAATATGCTGTTGATTTGGATTACTAATTTTAAAAAGTTCCTAGTTTTATTTGTGATATTTCATAGGATTTATTTTTATTCTTTCACTGACTTCATGTTAGCCACCTTAAACATCCTACACAGAGAAAATGGTGGATCAGAATTAAAATAGTCACTTTTCTTACACAGATATAACCAATGAAGAACCAGCTGCACTCTCCCCTACCTTTCCTTGCAGACTATCTTACTTTTGCAGTGTACTTAGTCTAGGCTATGTCTCTCCGCCATCTAGTGAGAGGGAAATAATGCACTTGGTGTTTATCCTTCATTAAGAAATACAGAACTTCACCTCATTTTTTAAAAGTGAAGATAGGTCAACCACCTGGTCAAAGAGAGTTCACTATAAGTTAAGGACCAAAAAAGTATTAAGAAATTAGAACAATTGACATCGCTTTTAAGGCATGACTGAATATGGACTCAAGATTCCATTTTTTAAATCACTTTTGCAGACAGAAGCCTGATCACTTTACAATGAGTGCAGACTCCCAATTAAATAATTCATTTTGTGACCTATTAAGAAAGCAATCAGATGAGCAATGTAGCATGAAGCGGATCAGTTCGTGGTATTTCATCACACCAAGCAAGGTACACTTACCAGATCCTCTCTGGCAAGGTCATAGCTCAACTTAGACCAGCCAGTGGTGTTACAGATTCAAGAGTTGAGAATGGGTGTAGCTTACATCTGTTGTCTTCTGCTTCTGCTGACTGGGAACAAACTGAGCCTGTGCAAGCTGTTGGCATCCTTCTCACTGTGCCACCCTATGAAACTGATCAGGTAGTTAAGATCAGGGATTCCTAATGTGGTCCCTGTGCGTACCTCACCACCCTTGACATATCTCCTGGTGCTGTCCACATTTTTATAGAAAGTGGGTTGGCTAATATAGCTTTTGATTGGCCACTGGAGATCAGAGAGTTTCTTAGCTTGTTCAATATGCATACTTGCGGTATGCAAGAAAACATTTTTTTTAAAAAAACATGTTGGTTATAAAAAGCATCCGGTTAAACAGAGCTTCTACCTGAAATGCTGAAAACTACAATCAGTTTTATGCACAGCTTCACTCCCTGGTGTTCTGTGGTTGGTTCTGCCTTCTGCTTCACCCATTTTGTGGTTGAACTCATCAACCTGTGTCAGATTTCCAAAGGTGCCCAGTGGCTCAAAAAGGTTGAGAGCCCCTGGTTTAGATGGATAACTCTCCCTGGCATAAAGTCAACATCAACATAAACACAGCCATCTACAACCTGCCAAGCCAAAAGGATCATATGTAAGACCTATAGCAAAGCTACTTTTCACTTATAAATACTTTAGTGAAAAAGAGAGATGACCTCAACAGTTTAAATAACAGACCTCAACCTTCAAATAAGATGGAAGCCCTAGCCACTGCTCAGTCATGTAAAGGCCACAGTATGGAAGTACCATTTTACTGAAATATTTGAAAAAAGCCTGCTAAAATCATACAAGTCATTCCGCCAAAAATCTACCACAACTTGGCTCATAAAAAGGTAGTCTCCAAACAGGGTTTCCTTGTAAAAATAACCAGCTAGCATGTATGGGTCCAAAAAGAGACAGATAAGAAAATAAGTTAAAAGTAATTTTTGATACTAAATAATAGCACTATTAATTCTATAGAAAACATAATTAGGCAAATAACATGTGCATTAAAAATCCTACTATATAAAATTCAATAAGGAGACAATTGAATAATTTTATATCGGCAACACAACTGTCCTTTTTTTGTAGTTTAAAATGTTGGAGCCTGAAAAAAACTTAGAAGTGATAATGATGCATAACTATCTAAAATTGCATCTAGTCACCATCTGAACAAGTAAAGCAACAACTGATTAAACAGTAATGAGATCACATATTTCAAATCCATACCAGACTGAAAACAATTATTGAAAACAAGATTTTCTTTTTTAAAAAAAAAGCCTTGCTAAATATTTAAATTTGTAACATAGTTCTGACTTTGGATGTACAATTCGTCAATATAGCTTTCAAACTTGAAAATGTAATGACATCAAGTATGTGCAGAAGTACAGTTTATAGTCTATACATTGAATGATGAGGTTATCCAATTTCACCATCAACTGGCTCTATTTAGGAGATCTCTTAGGGCATCTATTGGCAAATCTTAGTACTGCACAGGAAAGAACAGTGTGGACTGAATTAGGTCACTGATTTCACCTCTTATTGTATGATTTCATATGAATATTTATTGTAACAAGCTGTGCCAGTTCTGGATCTTAAAATCCACTAAGTCACATTTGAAATCTAAAGATGACACAAAGCATAGTCTTGCATGAAGGTGTTAAGTAGTTTAAACAACCTGTACTGATCTCATCTTGACAAATTTTATAGATATGTTATTTTCTGTATTTCATCATTTTTTCTTTGAAGACTAAAATAATTAAATTTTCGGCATTGCAGTCTTAAATAAAACTGTCCACTTACTTGCTATTAGCCTTGCCTGAGGTTTTTCATCCAAGATTTCTATAAGACTATAGATCCTAACCTTATGCCACAGCAGTAATGTAGAATTTCACTCCAGAATGTCATGGGGTTTTTATAGATTCAAATTGTGTTTTATAAAAAAACAATAACTGTAGGGTCAGTATTGCCCTTGCATAACAGCAATTCAAACTATCAATTTCATCATTATTTATACTCCTTATATGTATATGCTCTAGCAAGGGGTGGGATTAAAAAATTTTAGTAACAGGTTCCAATGGTGGCGGGATTCAAACAGTGGCGTAGCGCCAATGGGGCTGGGTGGGGCATGACGGGGCGTGTCCAAGCATTCCGGGGTGGGGCATTCCTGGGCGGGGCTGTGGCAAGGACGCATGGTGCGCACACCCCAGGTGCAGTTCCCCTTCGCCCTGCCTCTAGATTCAAATAATGACTGTTTAAAGCAGGGGTAGGGAACCTGCGGCTCTCCAGATGTTCAGGAACTACAATTCCCATCAGCCTCTGTCAGCATGGCCAATTGGCCATGCTGGTAGGGGCTGATGGGAATTGTAGTTCCTGAACATCTGGAGAGCCGCAGGTTCCCTACCCCTGGTTTAAAGTATTAAAAAAGCAATATACCAAAAGGTAGTGTATTATTCCTTTTTTATATAATTATATTGATTGATTTGAAATAATAACATAAATAAGGAGAGAAACCAAGAACTGTTTACAATTGTTAACATTACAAACATATCTAATTGTCTATCTCTCTCAACCCCTCCAACTAAAACATCCTATATTGCCTCCCTCCTTCCCATATTTCCCTCCCTCCCTACTTCCTACTTCCCCTTCAGATTCCTATAACTACTTTATCTATTTCACTTGAAAGAAAACTAACAGAGGGAGAGATCCAAAATCCTTAATCTAAAAGAGCAGTTTAAACTCCTCTCTTTCCAATATAAATTTCAAGGGAAAAAAAGAAAAAGAAAAATCTTTCATTCACCTATAATACTTCCCCAACCTTTATACCAATGAACAAAAAAAAATAGAATTACTATATATTGTATTATTTCATACAGTTCATACACAAGGGTGCCATGGGGAGCAGGAGGGCCACAGGGGGCCCTGGGGGGGCGATTTTGCATCCCCCACTTGACGAGATTTGTTGTACCCAGGGACAGAGATTACCCCCTTGTCCCTAGTGGAGTTAATCATTAATAACCGGTTCTCCAAACTGAGAAAATTTTAGTAACCGGTTCTACCGAATAGGTGTGAATAGGCTGCATCCCACCTCTGCAGATAGCCCATTGAACATGGGAAAGTTCCCAGCAGGTCCACTGAGCTGTACCACTGGCAGCCAGAGGCAAAGTCAAGCCACAGTCATTTGCAGGGGACACAAAAGAGACCTGGCCAGCAGCATCAACAATGACAGTTCTTTGCTCCGTGTCCCCTTTTGCACTGTTGCCAGTTTGTGGCACCACAGTAGGAGACAACACTCTAGTTACACTGAGGAAAGAATTTATTTTTGTTTTCCTAAAAATTAAATTTGACAAGGAGTTTTCACAACCTGAAACTATAACATAGCAATAGTAATAGAAATAGCATTATCATCTACATTAAAGGAAGTGTTGGCTACAGAACATCAGCAATTCCTCATGGCTTTGGTTGGTAATGAAGGCATGGTCAAATTCAAATTCAAATACCTTTATTAGGCATCAAGAGAAAATACAGATAAAACTGTGCAGTAATATGATCCTGAGTTTGACAGGGTAAAACAACTGCTCATAGTTCATACAGTACAAACTTCAAGAAAATAAATAAATAAAAAGAGAGCCAGAAACTTATTTTATGATATCGAGCAGGAACTTGGCCACCATTTTCAACTGCCTGGGATCCTCATTGTTCAACAGGCGGTTCAATTTGGAATATGGAGGGCACAAGTAAGTCGGTGTTGAAAAAAACAAGCTGGGTCTGAGATCTATGAATTTCGGGAAGACTAATAGAACATGCTCCAAAGATTCCTCAGAGGTTGAGCAATATGGGCATGTATGCTTTTTCTGTGAGTATGCCATGAATCTTTCCGGGGAGAAGGTGAGAGGAAATGTGTTTGTTCTTGCTCTGGTGAATAACCACCTAGACTTAGGGTCGAGCAAGATATTTAGGTAAGCAGCTGTCCTGCAGTTTCCAGGCATGATTTCAAAGTGAAGGGGGGAAAACAGGCTCCTTGCTTTGCTAAAAGGCATGGTAAAATTCATCTCACCAGACTTCAGGCAGATAGTTTTTTTTCTTTCAGGGTTCTTCACACACAGAACAATATACCAGTTGCTATTTACATATTTGGGAAGAGTTCAGTTGAAGTCCAGATAATCATGCAGTGAGGTATTTGTCATTGTCTTTCATTTTTTAAGTGAGGACATATTCTACTCAGGATTGCAAATGGCTTTTATGATTTGGGGTGGTTCAAAATATATTTCAACATTATAGCTTGGTAGGATCATATTCAAACACATGCCCACACTTTAGAGTAAAGTTAAGTCCTGCTGACTCATGCCAGTGGTCTTTCTTGTCTAGTATAGTATCCTGATTTGTACAGAAGCTGAACAAATGGCTTCAAGGAGCACAAGCAGGGACACAAAGCTTGTTCCTTCTGCTGCTCTTCAGCTATGGGCATTCAGTGCTATATGGCCTTCAAACACGGAAGTCCCATTCAGCCACCATAGCAAATAACTAATGACTGACATCCTCCAGGAATATCGCCCATCCTCTTTAAAAGTCATCAAAGTGAGTGCATCCTATGGCAGTCAATTCCACAAATTAACAATATGCTATATGAATAAGTACTTTCTATTATCTGTTCTGAATCTACAGTCTATTAATTTCATTAAGTAGTCTTGGTTTCTAGCATTCTGAAAGAGGGAGAAAAAAGATTATTTCAATTCACTTTCTTCCCCACCAAACCTAATTTCAGAAGCTTTTGTCTCTCCCCTTTCAGTTTAGAAATAGACAGCATATGGGGAGATCGTGCAAAGGCTTCTGAAATTAGGCATGGTGGGTCCCAAAGTCCCAAATTTTTCAGCCTTTACTCCTCTAGCTGCACCTAAACAGAAGCGCACAAAAAGAGGTCAGATTCAGAGAAAGGTCACATTTCACAACAACAACAACAAAAAACTTGATTCAGTTTCTTTAATACTGTAAGTTAGCTTTCCCAGACCCTCAGGCAGGTTTCTGTGTATTAGAGTTTTCAAAAAATGCTGGGTGCTACTGAGGGGAAGCTAAACCCTGACTGTTTCTTACATCACCTTCTTCCAAGCCCAGCTGACATTTCAAATTGGACCATTAATGGCAAAAAATAATATAAGCAGCAGAGTAAGGTACAAAAGGGAACAGGACTTGACTTCCATGACCCATGTGACTTATTTTATCACACACTTTCTCTAAACAGTGGCAGCTGCTTTACTTCTCCCCTATCAGTGCTGACAACAGCTTGATTTCCAGTGGAAAAATAGTATGCATGCTTAGTGCTTTTACATGGAATTACAAACACTGAGACATCTCAGATCTCAAATGAATGATTCTTTTCAAGGGTCATTCTCCAAGCCTTGACGGGCCACGCTTTGCTGGGGTTGGGTTCGGCGATACATTTTGAGAGCTGACTTAACTTCCGGACCGCTCTCTCGCATCGAACGGTCCCAGAAACTACCAGGAAGACAGCGCCGCACTGCGCCGTCGCCCGATTGACTCACCTTCCCTGCGACCATCCGGAGCATCACCGAGGCCAGGGGACATGCCCCCCTGCCCTGCGTGACTGCTCCGGAGTCGCAGGGCAGGGGGCGTGTCCCCAGGCCTCAGCGATGCATCGGACGGTTGCAGGGAAGGTGAGTCGATTGGGAAAGGGGAGAGGGATTGTGCCTTCCAGCCACTGCCGTTCGCACGGCAGCGTTTGGAAGCTGCTGTTTCCCAAAAACCTTGCTCGGGGAGTGAGGTTGGGAAACAGTGGCTTTGCGCTGCTCGGGAGAAGTGAGGGTGGCGCAGCTGCAAAGCCCCCATGCGAACAGCTCCCTGGGAATGGCATTTTTGCCATCCCCAGGGCGCTGTATTTGGCCCATGTGGAAAGGGCCTTATAGAGGATGAGAGTGACTTGATTCTCCATCCCTGATTTCTCACATTTTGTCCGGTTTAATCTTTCTTGTTTCTTGGATATCTGAAAAAAAATGGCTCCATAAAGTCAATGGAGAATATTTGGGAGACTCTGGACAGGAGGCTGTTTTTCAAGGCAGAGGCATCAGATTTGAAGCCCAATCGCCCGCCTGGCAAATTAGCTTTAATTCTTTTTTATTTTGTTTAAATTTCCCCCCTGTGTCCTCACATGGGCCACAGGAAAACTGAAAAACTAAGAGAAGCTTAACTTTGAGACTTTTTTGGCTTTCAAATGTTCAGCTCCATTCAAATGGCCTTTTTTTTCTGGCTGGAAGAAGCGGGAAAAATTCCAAATTGGCTTTTTGGGCTTGGGTGTTTGTTTTTTTTTACATATTCTAATGCAGACCTGTGGTGATGAAAGTCCACTTGCCCTGTTTATGCTACCTTGTCTGCTTGCCAGTTAGTATTTCCATCTGTCCCTTGTAATGCATGTGGCTGGCATTGCAAATCATGGGAGGAAGGAACAAGCCATAGACTCGATACCTCTATCCTCAACTTTCCTGTCTGCCAATCAGTAGATACAAATCATGCTCCCCTACATGCCCTGAATGGCCCCAAACAATGATAGTTCAGGCAACCAGGAGCTATGGACATATAGAATAAGAAAGCCCCTCCCCACGTCAATGAGGTGATTCATGGAAAGTGAAATACTAAATACTGTACAAAAATGTCAGTTGCAGTAAATTCTCACTGGTGGGAAGTAGGCTTGTCAGGCCTCCCACTAGCAAGTCCCAATGCCTGCTGCCACTCAGGGAGGTGGTGGAAGAAAAAGAAAATAAAAAACAACATGTTGCCAAAATTGCTATGTAACTTCCAGGTAAAACCTGCATCTGACAGAGGGTAGCTCTGGGAATCCTCCTCCTTTGAGTATCTGTGCAAGTACTGTTACTGAAGATAAACAACTATTTTCATGAATATTAATGCACAAAAATTACTGTTTACATAAGTGGTCTACTTTCATTCGCAATGAAACATCTGAAATAGACAACCACAGAAAAATTACAGATTTTTGACTTGTGGAAATAGCTACTATTATCTGATATGATTCTCTATGCAGGCTTTAATTTAATTTCATGGACAATGTTTTTATAAGAGTCATCTGTGCTAGTCCATGAGCAGAAGAACTGCAAAATGGGCCTCACGAACTGTCCCCAGCTGAGGGTAAAATGGGCCACTGACTTCAAATTACAAATACTTTGTTCCCATAGTATCTAAAACTCAGATTCTCATAGGAATGTAAAACTCTAAGTAAAAATAATTTTGATATATGTATCTCAGAAGTAAATCATCCTATCAGATATATTAAAAGATAAGGAGCCAAATGTCAGCTAGAAAGACAATGATTCTAAAGAGGCAATAAATGTTTGTCCTTGACTATAGTTCAGTGCTGGAGATTGGCCAGTTTGACAAACAAGGGATTCATGAGGCCAAATAGGTCACTCTCGTAGAAACTGCTCTGCTACCCCATCCCTTATCTATAGATAATTGCTTTGGACCACATGTTTATTTTCCAGATGTCCTTTACTTTTCTCATGGGATACTGATTGCACTGAATGCAATATCACTCTCACCTCCTTGTTCATCATTCTCACCCTATTTTTCATGCTGTATCTTCTTCCAGGAGTAAGCAGACCCCTGCATTTTAGTCTAGTAGTTTAACAAGACATTTAGCATTTTGAACAAATTAAAAACAAATTTCTGGGCCAAGCTAAGGGTGAACGTATTTTTTTCTATTTCATTGTATTCATCTGTCTCATTTGACTTCCTCTGAGGGATTTAGGGCAGGATATAAAATTGTCTCCACTTTAAGTTTGTCTTCTCAACAAAACTGTGAGTTAGATTAGATTGGAAAAGTATAACTGGCACAAGGTCTTCACTGAACTTCACTGGGAATTTGAACTTAAATCTTCCCAGTTCTAGTACTCTAAGGTTTACATCATGCAGGGTCTCATTTATTATTTTGGATTCTCTCTCTAGACTGCATCTGATGACTCAAATTCCAATTCCACATAATATTACTGTTAATATAGCCCCATCAGTGCATATAGTAATTTAGAAAGTACAAAATATTCAAAGGACTTATACTTTACATTTTCACAATTTTAAATTTACGTAAGGAAGATAACCCAAGAACAGAGAAAGGTAGAAGAGATAAACAGTGGAAGAACATATATATTCATTCCAATTAGAGACATGTGCATAGGCTTCACTTTAGCAGAAACAGTGGGCTGTGCAAAGGGTTTAATGAAAAAAGTAATTTAGAGGAGGAATTTGGAGGAAATGAAAGGCAGCATCATGCAGTTCCTCGCACAAATGGTGGCAAAGGAGAAAAAGCTGAGTTGTTGAGCTGCAAGCCTATAGCCACACTTGGGGGAGGGGGCATTTCTAAGGGCCTACTAGTCATTCTTGATATCACAAACAGCCCTGACTCATGGAGTTAAGCAAGGGTAAGATGGATGCCAAATCTTAAGTCAAGGGCTTTGACATCAAGAGGATTTGCCTGAAATATGACATCAGTCTTTCTGCCTCCCAACTCAGGCATGCATAGCATCAGACAATGGCTTACCTGAAAGCTAATCCACTTGAATATGGATAACAACAGCTCATCCTGGCTTTGACCTCACAAAGACCTTACAAATATCCACACCTTGATTACAAACCAGCTAGGTCACCCTGCACCCTTTCTCATGAATGTTAATGTTAACTTAATCTTAAACCTCCTGTCTAGTTACTGATAATCATCAACCTTTGGGAGTTTCTTTGTTTTTACTTTCCAAACTCATCCCAACATTATTTGCTATGAGCAATACTAGCCACTATCTTTCACTTCCTCAGACCTCTTCTGGATTGGTAGATATTTCCCTTTCCTCAACGCTGTTTCCTATTCACTCTATTAAACACCCCCTTAGATTTCAAAACTCTATGTTTGTGTGTTTTTATTATTTATATTAATAAAATTGTAACCTTCCTTCTTCAATTCTAGTTTCTGGGTGAATTTCTTCAGGAAGTGATCTTTGTATACACAGGCATAGATTTCCCAATTACCTGCCTCTCTCATTGCAAGTCTGTTCACAGCTAATTCTTCAACTGAAAAAGAACAAACCAGACTAATTCAGAGTCACTGGAAGAACTGTGAGACCAAGGGTGGTGGAGCTGCAATAGTGAAGGTCACGGACAGAAATATAAAATTTAACTAGGAAGATTTCTAAAATTAATTTCTAAAATTAGCTCACATACAGTTTGCTATAACTTTGCAATCTTTTACATTTTGGCCTCCTCATGACCTTCAGCTTAAAGCCAATAAAGACTGATTTACTCTGATGTAAGATGGATAGGAGAAACTGGTTTAATTTGAGAAGGCTACAAGCTAAATCAAGACTCCTTTGCCTATATGCTAGGTGACGTGGTTGTTACCTCTCGTAAAGTTGTTTTTATTTCATTTCAGTTACAGGAAAATAAACCTTCTGCACATATAGTTTGGCTTTCTAGCATATTAAAAGTATAGAGAGTGACGTATATAGATAAAGCAAACCAAGTACACACAAAGTGGTTTTTCACATTCCCAGGAGACACATGGGAGCAAGCACATAGCCCCAAATGTATGTCAAGGAAGAAATGGTTGAGAAACTATTGTTTGTAGATGATTGTGGTCTTGTAAATAATTCTCAAAAGTAGTGATGGATCATTTCTTTTCAGCAGCATATACACTTTTCTTTGGAGCTAATCATTAGCTTGAAAAAAGAAAGGTTTTTTATCAACCAACTCCAGTTTAGATTTATACTCCACCAGAAATTATTATCAGAGACCAACTGGGGGATATATTCACATGCTTGGAAAGTAATCTGCCTCATGAATCAAATATTGATGATGAAATTACAAATCAAACTGGCAAAGCTAACACAGCTTTGAACAGACTTCATGAGGGCCTTTGAGATAAGAGGAATGTAAGCCATGGTATTGACTTTCCTTCTTTATGTTTGTGCAGCTTGTTTAGTAAATAAATAAATAATATATAACCAGTATATTTTTAAAAACTGAAGTATTTTATTCTAAACTGCAGTACAAAGGTCCCACAATAGATATTTTGACTGAAGTCATGACGGACAGCAAGGACAACCAAGGTTGTGAAAGCCCAGACATCTCACTTGAATTTGTAATAGCAATTCCCCAGCAATAATTTATAATGGTAAAAGATTTCAAGAGTTGCTGCATAATGTAGATAAGGACAATCTTAAGAGTTACAAAAGTGTTTTAACCCACCAACTCCAAATTATGAACTTCTATGCAGGCACTGATTTATTTTAAGAGCAGTTCAGGCTAAAAATTTATACTCTTACTGTAAGTGTTTATTGTTGCCTCATGAGTGCATTTTTCCTAGGGCACAAGTGACTCAAATCCTTACAGAGCATACACTTGAAAGTCAGACTGGGAAAGAATTACCGTTGCTCCCCTTCACATATATCTGTAGCAACAGAACAGCCATTCCGCACAGACAATTCTATATGAATACTAAATTAACATGACAGTACCAGTAGTCTTTCCCATCAAGTAATCCTCTAGTAATAATTTGATAGCCAGTGGCAAAACAGTGCAGGTTATCTGGTATTCAGCCACAGACACAAGCACATACCACATGCGATCACAGTGTGGGTGAGTCCCAGTGTCACTTTAGGATATGTGAGGGGACATTTTGCAGCCAGACACTTTGAAATGCTGGAGTACTCTCAGAATAAGCCAAATTTGAAGGGCTTTAAAAACACTCTTCTCCCACTCGAAACAGAGTAGACACACAATCTCTTCTGTCTCACATGAAGTGTATAACTTAAAGACACAAATACATGTTTAAATAGGAAAAGATATAAAATCAACACAAAATCACATGATAAAAGACCTCCAAATTAACCAAACATTATCCAATCCTGACAATCTTTGGGTTTGTTCTACAGGGTTCCGAGGTCTTCCCCTATGGCAGGACAACTCCAGATGGCAACCCATGTTTCCCCCTGCCACTCCTTTAGGCACTGAGAGATTTTTTTTTAAAAAAATGTTATTGTGTGACATCATTACAGGATGTGCCAGAAATGCTATGGCTATCTGTAGAACAATGTGACATCACTGCAGGTTTGCCCCAAAGTGACATCATATTACATATGACAATGGTGCCCTGCTGGGGTTCTCTATATCCTGCTGGGGATCAAGTTATTTAAGACATATAATATCCAGCTGAGAATAGCCCACTTGCCTGAAAATCTCCATGAAAGAAGAAGAGTTGGTTTTTATCCTCCCTTTTTTATTCTCAAAGCAGCTTACAATTGCCTAATCTCCCCCCCCCCGCACACACACGCGCACACACACACACACACACACACACACACACACCAAACAGCATCTTGGGAGGGAGGTGGGCCTGAGAGGGTTGTGAAAGTACTGTGACTAGCCCAGGATCATCCAGTAGGTATCATGAGAGAAGTGGGGAATCAAATCCGTTTCTCCTAATTAGAATCTGCTGCCCTTGATGTCTATACCACACACACCAATACACCATAGAAACATTAATGGAGGAACCATTCAGATTCCAGAACCGTCCTTTTAACCAGGTTTGAAGAACAATAAGCAAGCTACCTGGTTTTGTTACTGGACAGACCCATGGTGGGTGGGGGCTAGGTTTTAAGACAGTGATGCCTCTTCCCATTCTGCCAATCCTGGGGTGCCTAGCAATGCAGTGCCAAAATGGGGAGCCCATTCTCTGCATTGGTTCAGTGTACCCATAAGGACAAATAGTAAGTAAAAACTTGTCTAGACTTTCCCTTGCTCACATTTGAGATGGAAAGCACCTATCTCACACCCTTCCTGCAGGAATTAAGAGAGCACAATGATCCTGCCCTGGAGAGCATTCCCATCTCCAGTTCTGGACTATACACCCCTGCAGAGACAAAGGACATGCTAATGTTGTGGGTTTTCCAGGCTGTGTGGCCTGGCCATGGTCTGGTAGATCTTGTTCCTAACGTTTCACCTGTATCTGTGGCTAGCATCTTCAGACGTGTGTCACAGAAGGAAGTCTGGTACACACAGTGTACAGTGAGAAGTGAATGTTTTTAGTGTGGTATATAATGTCCATGTTCCAGGGTGGGTAACCAATCAGTAAGTGTTTGGGTGGAACTTGCTATGCAAAGGTGTGGTTGGTAGTATTGTATTGCGGGTGGGGTTTTTCAGTCCAGGGAGTGATTCGCATTTGCATTCTCTGCAGCAGCAACAGTCTTAGTGAATGCAAACCCTATGTTTGGGTGGAGTCCATTGTCCATGAACCAAGCATGCACTTGGCCTTTGATTCTGATGTTTTTAATTACTGGTAGCCAAGTTTTGTTAATTCTCAGAGTCTCTTCCTTCTTGTTGAAGTTTTCTTGGTGTTTTTAGATTTCAATGGCCTCCCTCTGTAGTCTGACATAGTAACCTTCTGAGTTGTTCAGAATTTCAGTATTTTCAAATAGAATGGTATGTCCAGTTTTATTTAGAGCATGTTCTGCTACTATAGATTTTTCAGGATGGTTAAGGCAAACACTTACTGATTGGTTCCCCACCCTGGGACATGGACAATATATATCCCACTAAAACATTCCCTTCTCACTGGACACAGTGTATAACAGACTTCCTTCGGTGATACACCTCTGAAGATGCCAGCCAAAGACGCAGGATAAATGTTAGGAACAAGATCTACCAGACCATGACCACACAGCCCAGGAAACCCAAAACAACCAGTTGAATCTGCCCACGAAAGCCTTCAACAATACACAGACATGCAAATGTGTTTGCCTTGAGTGTTCTTGCCCATTATTGTGTTAACCCAATGCTTTTTCCTCTGACTAGCCTCTCTAATGACCACCTCATTTGAATTGTCATTGTTCTATAGCTGCAATTTCATTAGCTGCCTTCCCCCTTTCAAGCACTCTCAACCATCAAGCTAATGCCTCAACCATTAGATTAATTACCACCATTAAGGCTGTCTTTCCTGGAAAAGCAGGACCCCACTTTTTCTCTTGTCTTTCCCTGGAAAGCCAGGACTCAGCTTTGTCCTGGGAAATTAAAGGCCACACTGCATAACTGTGAGGGTTCCTTTTTCCATTTAAGAAGCCCCCTCACCCAGTAGCCCTTGTTCAATATCCCTGGACACCTCTCTGTCTGTGTTATTGTTCCACAACATGTTGTCCTTCTGCCACAGCTAATCACAGGCCACTCAGCTCTGTTCATCAGACCATTCTGCTCCAAAATCAGGTGATTATAACCTTTACTCTCCAATTCCCTCATCTGTTCCAGACCTAGCAATTCAACACTGCTTACATCTTAGGACTGTGTGTGTTCTGCTGTTTTGATTATTGTCTGCTTGTGTACCACAATTATCCCTTAATAAAATTGTTAAACTTTATTAGCGCTCCTGTAGAATTTCTTGCAAAAGATGATTTCTGTAAACATAGGCAACCAAAATTTTGAGCTTGCTCAACCTTTTGCTAAGCCGAGAGTCTGGTCTTGTTGATTCCCCACTCTGAAAGGGAGAGACTCTCACCATTTCAGGTAACAGCCTGGATATACCATTTCCCCTCTCCAACCTGATTCAGTCAAGACTCCAGGAGAATCATCTGACCTCCACTCAGTTCTTTGCTAAATCAACCCAAGCTGGTACTCTGGCCAGGTAACCTGATCACCATATCCTAGGCTAACTTTCCAATAATCAGCATCACTGACCATGCCATATTTGGAGTTATGTTTACCTTTCACTCTCTTAAATTCAAAATCTGGCAATGAGAACCACGACCACGCTTGCTTTCCTTAATCCATTTTTATTGAATTATTTTTCTTCTGAATGTTGTTTTAAATTGAGACTCTGGTATGCACTGGACAGTGCAGTCCTGATTTAGTTAATTGCCATGAAGACATGTGTTTGGCCTGTCATGCAAAGGGGACTTTAAGTTTTGATCCTGGCCTCAGCCTGGTAAAATGCTCTGTTAAATTAGACCAGGGCCTGTAAGACAGAGCTATTCTGCCAGGCCTACAGTTGAGGACAACAATGGAGTTGAGATCTCTGGATGGATGACTCCCTCCCTCTTGTCACCACCTTTTCCCATCTTTAAATTGGGGAGGGGGAGTGTGTCAGCCTACCCTGATTTGTTTTTGGTACCATTATTATAAGTTTTATAATTGTATTTTGTATTATATTAAAATGAATAATAATAATAACAGCAACAACAGCAATAATATGTAAAAATATTTGGGTAAAAAATATAGAACCCAGTAGTGCTAAACTAGTACTCCTGCCCCCCCCCTTTCAAATTAACACTAAAAGCAGCAGATGGACTAAACCTTAGAGTAAGATTTAGAGCTAAGTTATACCATTTATAGCAATTTTAAACTGACGAAACTAAAACAAAACAGTGTAATAGTCTAGGCCTTTATGCAAACTGAGCATCAGCTATTTTGTGGAGAATTTTTGTGGAGTGCCCTTGAAAAGGCAGGCTTTTAAATTGTACTAGAAACCCAACTGACAAGAGAATGACAGACCTTGCAGAGAGAATGAATTCCATAAATTGAGTAGCTACTGCTCCACGGAGCATCTGAAAGTATTATATGGTTTAATCATTAACTCTTAATAACAAATGACGCATTAAGCATCATTTCTAAAGGTTCTTGTTTGCTTAGGATTTTGGTAGTATCTGGTTTTGATTGACTACCTGTTCGCTCTTCTCTCAGTTGAGTCTTATTTCATTTGTGTAATTATTTTGTAATTTGCTTTTTAATGGATTGTTTATAATGAAGTCGCAAGCTTCCTTAGTGAAATGTCCCAGGTAGAAAGACAGGATCTAAGCATTTTAAATAAGGCAAGAAAATAAATGAGAGTGTGCTTGCACAAGCTAGTAGTGCAGGCCATTTCCAATTGAGTGTCTTTGAAATGCAAGCCAATATTGTTTTTTTTTCTGTTTTCTACTTGAAGATACAGCTCTGGGCTTTCCCTTAATTATCATAAAGATGAAACAGGCATTTCCCACCCACACCCACACCCCAAAAAACATGGTCAAAACATTCTACCAAAAAAGTCAACTAGCATGCCACAGCAAAAGGGGGAACAAGGATCTCAAGGGAAGTATCAGATCCCTTATGGACATGTGTGACAGATGCATTATACTGATGACTAGAATATTCAGACATTGCAATACTTCCAATTTCATGGTAACTTAGTAGAACTGTATTGTTGTAGAAAGATTCTCACAATCAGGGCCAAACTACTCAGTCATATGTCCTTTGTTTTCAGCATTTCCTTTTCGTTTACAAAATGCAGCCATGGAGACATTACTCTGATGGCCAGCAATGGCCAAATCCCCACTGAACATTAAATGCAGATACATCCAGGTTTAAAAAGAATCAGCACCTTTTTATCACAGATTCGCCCTCCCCACTGCAGCATGTTTCCAGTGAAGACATCTACATCTATCGTGGATTCAAACAATGTTACGCTCCCCACAAACATGTGATCTGCTTGGCGGGTCTATCCTGATTTGCTGTTGTGCCATGTTGGGTGCAGGATCTTTTTTTGCATGAAAAAACATGCTAACATGAGTACATAAGAGTGTACGTGCAGTATCCGCACATATGCAGCTGTTTTCTAATTGGCTAACGTGTTGTGGCAGGAACCCAACTGAACTCTAGTTTTCTGCGCACAGAAAATTAAAATTGCCACTAGCATATATGTTGCTACTCGTCCACACGTCTTGACAGTGCCATTTGCTCGTGCCCATGTTTCAGCAAGTACTGTACTCTCGTGCACATGTTTCAACATTAGCCTCAGTCGGCAAAATGAAAAAAAAGGCTGTGCGCACATCGCACACAGCCCGCCATGCTCTGACTGGCCAGAAGGTCCTGCGTCACTCTGTATGGTGTGAAAATCAAGTCCACCCCAATCTGGATTAGGCATGTGTTTTTGGAAAAGGTGCAAATACAAGCAGGTTCTGGAAAAACATGTGATTAGGGTGAGAGGGAGTGCAGAACCGGGATGAATCCCTGTTCGGTGATCAGGCAGTGGGGAGTTCTTCCAGAAACCTGGATATTTCACATGAGTATCAGGCAATTAATCAGCAGTGGGGATTCCACCAATGATTCGTTAAACTTTCAAGTTGTGGGGTTTTTCTGCTAACAGTCAATCCCAAAGGTGCTTCTGACCTGCAAAGGTATGTTCCTCCTCCGTTCCCACACCTATGCAGGAGAAGAGGTGAACCTGGATACTAAAACTGCTGAGCAAAAAAGGGTAAAATATCCTTCCCCCACCCCTATGCTGGCCTTCCACAGATTCAGTTGCATTTCACAAAGAAATGTTACAGCTTACATCTGATGTTCACATCTTCAACAGTACACTTAGAGTGCATGTTTTGATTTCCACCAAGTGCAGAGAAGTGTCATTTTAAAAAGAACATTGTGTATCTCTAGATGGAACTGCAAGTCCTTGTACTATTGAAAAAACTGATCTACTATGAACATTCTTATACAGGTGTAGAAACTGATCTTGAATTCAGCAATTAGCACCTGTAAAAAAGGCATCACTTGATTTCTTAGAAGCACAATAAGTTCATGGAGAAGACAGTTTGACTGTTGCACCACTGTGTCAACATAGCAACTAATCTTCCAGTTTCTGATCAAATTATGAATATATACTAACTCATCTAGTTGATCCACAGGCCAAAAGTGTTAAACTGGCCTTTTCTTGTACTTATAATCACACCTATGTAAGACAGATTTTGCCCAGGAGCTGGACCAAATACAACTCAATAGCAAAACTGAATCCAAAACTGAGCACAAGACAATGTATTACTGAACTCATCACTATGGTAAAATTAATTTAGCTATTGTAGTCTTTCAGCAAATGGAAAGATGGCAGGAATCTCAGCTGTGACTATCTGCAGACTGAACAGAAAAACACAACTGTGTTCACCTATCAGTAAAGTCAGGAAGAGGAAGACTTCTAAGGAGTGGGGCCAGGAACAGAAAGAAGGATGAACAAAAGGTTGGAGATAGAAAGAAGGGAGCTGAAATCTGCTTAGGCTTCATTGCAGCTGGGGCATTTGGAAGATTTGCCAAGTTCAAGGGTAGAAGGCTGATTATACCAGACTTGCCAAGTTCTGGCAGTTTTGAAGATTCCCCGAGATTGAGGCTTAGTATTTTATTTATCTGTTATCCCACCTTTCTGCCTTTACAAGGGCCATCTAGGCTGCTAACAAATTAAAATATACATAATAAAATCATATTTTAAAATCATCCACCCAGCTTTCCCCAAACACACAAACACTAGAGTGCACTGATAACCCAAGGCCAAGGTAGGAGACAAGAACAGTGCTTCCCTGACCCTAGTATTCTTATGTGAAAATTAGCCTGCAAAAGGGGTTTCTGCAACAGTGAGCCCACCAGGCATTTGACAAATATTGGGGCCAGTGCCACCAGCAAATATCGCTCTGCCAAGTTTCCCTGTCCTTTAGCATCTGCTACGTCCCTGACATGAAGGTCAGTCCTTTTTGCAAATGAATGTGCAGCCCATAACACTAATGTACTATTATGTATTTGAGTGCTGATCAGATTTTATTATGTTTGTTAAGATTAATGCTTTGAAAATAGGTAATGCTTGCTTTGTTGAGAAGCACAGTGCCTCCACGTAGAAGAAGAAGAGTTTGTATTTATATCCCCCCTTTCTCTTCTGTAGAAGACTCAAAGGGGCATACAATCTCCTTGCCCTTCCCCCCTCACAACAAACACCCTGTGAGGTGGGTGGGGCTGAGAGAACTCCAAAAAGCTGTGACTAGCCCAAGGTCACCCAGCGGGCATGTGTGGGAGTGTACAGGCTAATCTGAATTCCCCAGATAAGCCTCCACAACTCAAGCGGCAGAGCTGGGAATCAAACCTGGTTCCTCCAGATCAGAGTGCACCTGCTCTTAGCCACTACGCCACAGCTGCTGTAGGAGATAACTTGCTTGTTGCACTGGTAAAATGAGGCTTCAACCCTCTGATATTTTAGGATTTTTTACCTTTTTTGCCATGCTGGTCCCCCAAGCAACTTGGAGTAGTAAACATTGACCTCCCCTCCTCCATCTTACCCTTGCAATAGGCTATGAAGCAGATTTGGCTAAGAGTAGGAATGAATGGCCCAAGGGCACTACAGTCCTAAGCAGTCACATCCGTCTAAACCTATTGACTTCATATAATTTTTCTACTGTATGGCACTGCCAGTCAGCTTTATGGTACAGCCAAGATTTTAATCCAGATCACTGGAACAGGAATGTAAAATTCGTAATGTTTTAAGTGATAAAACATTTTGCTGTAAAAGTTTAAACAATCAGCTAAGTATATTACCCATCTCCATCTGCTCTCTTCTCTCTTTGTGGGAAGGAATGGAAAGGCAATGCAGCAGGAGGATGTAGATTTGATTGCTATTAATTATAGAGCCACTCAGGAAGAGGGCAGCTGTAGACTTACACTGCTCTCTCCTCCTGAGCAAGCACGGGAAGAGGGAAAGGAATGCTTTGGATCTATGGCTTGGGCTGCTGTAGGATGTTTGCATTCCCAGTTGCTCCCCGTTTGCAGGAACTGCTTCAAGGCTCTTTGTGTCTTACCAGTTCTCCTTCCACCTATTTTGTAGGAGTCTGGGGGCTCTTTGTGAATTTTCTCTCTCTCCCTCCCAATTTTCTTCTTAAAGTATGGGTAAACCCATAGATTCCCAGTGGACTTCATCCCAAGTAACTGCATTGAATTACAGTTGCCAACAGTGGAACCAATGTGTTCATTTAAAAAAAAATCTGACATTCTCAGGGTGAGTTGTTTCATATCTAATTGTCACTCTCAATGTAAAAACAAATCATGGTTACTTACTCACAAGTAACAAAGCTTACAATATGTTACAATAGGAAGGTGAGCAAGTTAATTTTCAAACAATAACATTTTTAATCTTTTTTATTCAAAGTGTTGTTCTTTAGTTCTAGTCCAACACTAAGTACTCATTACACTAACTCTCTGGTGTAGTACATTTCTTACGTTACCATAGAAGTGCTTACATTCATGGCTACTTGGCATAATTCGTTCACCTTCACGATGAAGGAGAGGGACAGAATATTGTCCACAGTTTCTAATGATCATGAGGGCAATTTGTTATGCCTGAGCCTGAGTTTCTACACCTCAAAAAAACCACAAAAATTAAAAATGAGGTATTCTGCAACCTCCCTATTGGAGTATTACAAATCTAACAAGATTTCCAAGTGGACTTAGTTTGCAAAAAGGTCCTACTTTGTTTGGTAACTCTGAGGAGCTCAAGATTAAGTGGATTAATATCCTAAACAAGTGCTCATTTGATTTTATGCTATTAATTATAGATAGAGCCACTCAGGAAGTGGAGCACCTGTCACAGGAGACTGAGAAAATTGAATCAAAACTTAAAAGCTTTGATTCAAAACTGCAAAAATTAGGAAAGGAGCATTAAAATGTTTGGAGCAAAGCTCAAAGAAATTGACAATAAGAAAATCACTAGAGATTTATGGGATTATGATACAAAAAGTGTACAAATGGTGCAAAGATTACTTTAAGCAGGGTGAGATGGAAGAATTGGCAGGGCAGCTCCTCTGATTTGGACACAGATGAGTTAGCAGTGATTTCTGAAGAAGAAGAAGAAGAAGAAGAAGAAGAAGAAGAAGAAGAAGAAGAAGAAGAAGAAGAAGAAGAAGAAGAAGAAGAAGAAGAAGAAGAAGAAGAAGAAGAAGAAGAAGAAGAAGAAGAAGAAGAAGAAGAAGAGTTGGATTTATATCCCCCCTTGTTTTGCTGTAAGGAAACCCAAAGGGGCTAACAAACTCCTTTCCCTTCCTCCCTCACAACAATCACCCTGTGAAGTAGGTGTGGCTGAGAGAGCTCAGAAGAACTGTGATTAGTCCAAGGTCACCCAGCTGGGATGTGTGGGAGTGTACAGGCTAATCTGAATTCCACAGATAAGCTTCCACAACTCAGGCAGCAGAGCAGGGAATCAAACCCAGTTCCTGCAGATTAGAGTACACCTTCTCTTAACCACTACGCCACTGCTGCTGAAGATGAACCCCCTAAAATCAGACAAGGAGATACCTAGATTGCAATAACAAAAGACCTGCAAGGGAAGTAGGTTTTTTTAATCTTTCCAGATGGGGATGATACAAAACATAGTTATAAATTTATATGACAGACCCCTTATTATTGATGAATTGCATGATTTGAATATATGTATGGAATTTGTGCCCATAACACATTAGAGCTCATTTCAAACCAGAACTGACATTTATAATTGGTGTGCCTTATCAAATTGTAGGCTTTTTTTGGTAAGGAGAGCTCTGATTGGACCTGTCCCTTTAAACAAAAGTCATCCTTTACCCTGCCAATTGACAACGCCAATATACTAAAGTTTGAGACACTTATATTGAGGGACATTGAAAGGGCTAAGAATACCAACATGCCCCATCCTCACAATTTTACAACTAAGGATAAGATCCTACATCAGCTTGCCAATAACCCTAAGATTGTAATTAAAGAGGCAGACAAAGGAGGGAGGGGGTTATTCTTAACACCTCAGATTACCTCCTTGAAATAGACAATGAATAGACAGCAATGAATTATACTATCAAAAAGATATCTGAGGATCTAACTATCCATATAAAAATCTAATCAAAATCATCATTGGGGTGCTGTGTGGTTTCCGGGCTGTATGGCTGTGTTCTAGCAGCATTCTCTTCTGACGTTTCGCCTGCATCTGTGGCTGGCATCTTCAGAGGATCTGATAGTAGGAATGGAAAGCAAGTGGAGTATATATTCATGTTCTTTGATTCGTGTCTGAGCGCAAAAGAACACGAAAGGCACTGCAGACTATTTCAGCCAAAAAAATCAGCAATAGCAGAACACATGATAAACCAACCTGGACACAAAATATTATTTGAAAACACAGAAATTCTGGACCACTCTGACAACCACTACATCAGACTACACAGAGAAGCCATTGAAATTCACAAGCACATGGACAATTTCAACAGGAAGGAAGAAACCATGAAAATGAACAGAATTTGGCTACCAGTGTTGAAAAACTCTAGAATCAAGACGGTGACTAATCAGCTCCACACAAACACAGGGCAACTATAGACAATAGCAATCAAAGGGAACAAAGACCAGGATACTTCTATTCAGATGCATTCACCTATTGACCTTGCTATCTTCATTTTTACTCACATGCTACAGACTTCTTTGTGACTCACATACTAGGCTACTCTATTCAGATGGCCTCACCTTTTGACCTCACAGTATATATACTCCACTTGCTTTCCATTCCTACTATCAGATCCTCTGAAGATGCCAGCCACAGATGCAGGCGAAACGTCAGGAGAGAATGCTGCTAGAACACAGCCATACAGCCCGGAAACCACACAGCACCCTAGTGATTCTGGCCATGAAGGCCTTTGACAATACAAAATCATCATTGATGAAGCTAGCATCATTGGCATTGTAGATAAATCTACAGAGAAGTTTTTATACTGTCAATACTCAAGAATCCCCATTTTCTATATTTTGTTTAAAGTACATAAACAAGGTAAATCTCCCCCAGGTAGATCTATTAACGTGTTCTGGTTCTATTTTAGAGCCCTTAGCAAAATTTGTGGACTACCATCTCAAACGTTTTGTGCCTAAAATTAAAATGTAAATCCAAGACACTAGTCATCATATTAAACAAATAGAAGGTTTACCCTTCCATGAACAGGGCACAATTCTTACTATGGATGTACATGTAATATCCCTCTGGATAAACCCAGAGTGGTCCTGACTTATATTCTGGTTAACAGAGAAAATCACAACCCCCCTACATATTCCCTCAAGGAACTGATGGACTTTATTTTTGTAAAAAAAAATTATTTGACAAGCAGTTCTATCTTCAAATAGGGGATGTGGCCATGGTTAGTTTTTTGGCTCCAGGGGTGGCTAATCTTTATATGAATTGCTTACAGACTTGTACTGCCTTGCTCCATTTGATCTATTGTAAGATACTTCTGTATCAGGATCTACAACATTCAACCCCTATGAGGACTGATAGACAGCTGGCTAGCATAGACCTGTGCATGTTTTATGTTGCCTTCTTGTTGCATTTGTTTGTTGTATGCTTGTTATATGGATTGCACTGTGGCACATCTTACATTAGTTATATTAAATTGAGCCCTTGTCACTTCATTTGGGGTTGACATTTTTACAGCCAGTAGCCTGGATGTAGTTGGTCCGTTTTGTTTTGTTCAACTAGCTCCACTACACTCTTTTGTATTTGTATTGTTTGTTTTTCTGGGAGAGCTTAACATGCATCCATGTGGTTAGACTGGTATTCTGTCTGCAGTGAGCAAAGTAACAAAGTCTTAGTGATCCATGCTTTATCACAGACTCAAAATAGTGCTCATATTGTCAGGTGACTACATGATCAGCAAGCCAACTGTAATACAAAATGGGGTCAGACAAGTGGGCCTGCAGAAAGTCTGCTGGAAAATCAGCTTTGTTATAGTTCATCTCACTGCAGTAGACACAATGCCTTGCATTATACAAAATGCCCAAAGAGAATTTTTTTCAGTAATGTAATCAGGATTTGAGGTTAAGTGTGTACCACTCTCAATTATCTATAACTAATTATAGAAATAAAGCTCATTTATTGTAATGTAATTATTAGAATTTGGTTCTCTGCCAGAGTCTATGAAGTAATGAAATCCATTGCTAAGACTAACACAGAAATCAAATTTCATTCTTACAGCTTTATGTATGCAAAAAGTTCTCTCTGTTTCCCCACAAAGGAAAATAATAGATTTTGAGATTGCAGAGCAGATACTGCTTTATCTCTATTCCAGCAGAGTATGATCTCGTTCACAATTTTTTAACGAATACTTTAGAAGGACCTGATTTTAATTTTCTCAGGCAGGGTTTTGGGTAATCTTCCAAATGTATCATTTTAGGATTTACATGCATATTACATGTTGCTCTCCTTTCCTGAATCATCCAATATTCTATTTCCCTATCCTGTTTTTTTGTTACTAACATTTTGTTGAGATTAACAACATTTCCATAGTATAATAGAAACTGCAGCTTGATACCTCCTGTTAGCAAGGCTTCCCTCCACAAAATCCCTTGACACCTCCAAGTCGATACAAGAGATTAATTTCTTTAACAAAGTAAATCATGTTTCAGTCAAACATCAAGGCAGTACAAGGCAAGCAAACAAAACCCATTTTTGTGTTAAATTTATCATTCATCAGACATATCAATACTGGGTACTGGGATGGCTTCATATTCTCAAACATACACATATGCAATGTTAATAAATAAATATTAAAAGACCAGTAAAAGCCAGCTTAAAACAATAACACAAAAGAACATCAACAGTAAAATTCTGTACAACATCCAACAGAATTTAAAGAGGTAAAACAATGGCCTTTTCAACACAATGTATCTTGCCACCAAGTGCTACAGTTTTTCCTCCATTTGGTTCCAGAAACCTTTCACTTGGTTTCCTTTCGCTTTTCCTCCATTGTTTTCTGAAGCACTTTTAACTATGGCTGTTTCTGCACAGGTGGAATACAGCACCCCAGGGATGGCAAAAATGCCGTCCCGGGGGAGGAGTTCGCACAGCAGGCTCTGCTGCAACGTTTTAAAGGTTTGGGCTACAATGGAAAGGGGAAAGAAGAAAAGAATATCCATTCTGCAGATGGAAATCTTTCTGCCTTTGGGATCCCAACCAGTGTTTTATCCAAACTTTAATGGAGATGATCACTTTGGGACCTCCATTAATACTATCAGGATGCCTTTTGTGTTGCCATCATTAACACACCCTTTTGTTTGCAATTTTGGCTACACTTGTCTAAGCATCCCTACTTTCGTTACTTTACCCAGAAATTGGGTTGTTGTAATGGTGTTTTTAAGTTATTTTAACTTTTTGGAACTGGAGACATAATAGTACCACTCCATTTTGCTTCAGCTGTGTTAAAGTCTAAAACAGCAGTTCTACACTCAAAAGATGCTGAGAAGCTGCAGAGTAGTAATATGCCCATATAGCTTTCCTAGGCCAGTATGGACACAGACATTTAAGTAGAATACATACAAGCCTGCTTATGTGCAACAACACTATCAAGCAAATACAAATTTACCTGTGACAGTAAAACTATTAAAATAGCTAACCGCTAAAGCACAGAAGTATCTCTCTGATGATACCATAAAAGCTGTAGTAGATAAAACATAAAGCATACCTAAAGTAAAAACTGGTTAAAAATGAATAAAACTGTGAAATAACATCATCTTGAAAGAGAGGCAGCACAGTGTAGTGGTTAAGAGGGGAGGAATTTAATCTGTTGAACTGGATTCAATCCCCAGTCCTTCACATAAAGCCTGCTGAGTGACTTTGGACCTGTCACAGTTCTCTCAGAACTTTCTCAACCCACACAAAGGTAGCAAACCACCTCTGAACATCTATTGCCTTGAAAACTTTGCGGGTTGCCATAAATCAGTTATGACAAGACTCACGTACACACAAAGAAGGCGTGGAATGTTGCTAAAGGGTAGTTAACTAAAAGCTTGGGTAGGTGAAATATGTTGCCTGGGATCTAGAAGACTGCAGATTTGGTGATTTGCTAGCCTCTGGAGGAGAAGTTCTAACTCCCATAACCACAACAGAAAATCCTCAGTGCCACAACAGGGAATGTTCCATTTCTGGAGCTTGTTGCAATTGGTGGGAAAAGACATAGCTGTTCTTCTGATGAAGATCAAAATTGGAAGGCCAGTCACTACAGGAAAAGGCAATCTTTCAAGTCTCTTGATACGAAGATGTGGAGGGCTTTATGACCAGTACATTGAATTGTGCCCAGAAGCAAACAACCAGGGAGTGATAGATTACCTGTCAGTATTTGTCATTTTTATAATGCTTATTTATTTGTATTGATATTTTATATAATTTAATGCCTACATCAACAAATATTCTTAGTATACCAGTGAATAAACATACATCATAGCTCAATATGAAGAAGTGATTGATTTAAGTGTAGCAGCCCTTAGCGGTTATGTAATGTTTTGCCCTGCATCCATTTCATTTTCACATAATCCCTGTCAGGCTTGAGGCCAGCTGAAATGAATTTGTATAAGATTATTCTCAGTCTCACAAGAAAGGCCAGAACTTGAAAGAGATTGTGGGAAGGGATTAGAAATTGTGAAGCAGCAAACAGATTAGGGCTAAGTGTCTGAAATAAATACAACTGTATTTTAATGCATTTGAGATGTTTCTGTTTGCAATAACAGCTAGGGCTACTGTAAATCTGTGAAGAAATAGAACCCATCATTGAAGGCATCTAATTGGCACAAAGTATAAAATTTCATACATCAGTCCATTTCCCCCCACCATATTTGTTTCTATGTGATGTGGGATATGTTTTATGCATATTTGGATATGCATCTAAATAGAGAAATATCTTAGCCCTTCAACAAACAGTTGCTGTGCTAAACAAGCAATAGAAACTTTTCATCCTTCTACCCTTTTCTAGGACCCATTGCACCTCCCCGACAATGGACTTTGCTGCTAGTAGATTGTTAGATCATGGAGGGGGGGGGGGCGGAAAATTCAGATTTTGCCCCGGGCTCCATTTTTCCTAGCTACGCCTGTGACAGTATCACAGACAGACAGCTGTCCAGAGATAAGTGTCTATTGGAACAGGGGGCTTCTTTTCAGGGAGAAATGGACCCTCAGGGTTATGCAGAGTGATCCTAAATCTGTCTAGACAAAAGGGATTTCCTACCCTTCCTGGGAAGGATAGGAGACAGACATCAACCTTAATGGTAGGTTATCAGTCTAATGGGTTGAGACATCAGCCTGATGTGCCCAGGGAAGTTAGCTGAGAAACAATGACAATGTAAAGTAAGGTGGTTGTTAAAATGTTACTCAGAGAAAGAAACATTAGTTAGTACAGATAAGCACATTAATACATCCTTTGTTTTAACTGGGTGTATGGTCCAGGACTAGAGATGGGAACTCTCTCCAGGGCAACATCTTTTGTGCGTAAACTTAATCCTGTCAGGAAGGGTGTAAGAGGACATTTTGCAAATTGCTTGGGAGGGAGACAAGTCCAGATAAAGTTCTTTTTCCTTATAGGCTGTCCAGAACAAGCTTCTCTATTTTGGCACTACTGTTCAGTATCCCAGAGTTGACTGAGGTGGTAGAAGTGCCACTGTATAAAAACAGGAGCCCTTGGTCCACCATAGGTCAGTCTGGCAATAGAGTGGAGTCAAAAAACACCCTACTTGTACTGTTCCTTGCAAAAGCCCTCTTGGTTACTACTATATCAAGTTATTGATCTCTTGATACGGACTCTGAGAAGGAGCCAGCACCATGGGGGAGGTGGCAAGAGGAAAGGCATGCAAAGTGACATGAGGGAGTGGGAGGGTTGACTGTGGGTGGAGGGAAGATGTCTGGAGCAAAGCTGCACTTACTGGCAAATCTGCTTGCTCCAGCAGTGAAGCAAATTAAAAGTGTTGCTAAAAGTGGTCTTGCTTGCTGTGGAGAGAATGGAAAGTGAAAGCAGGGCTCCAGGAAACAGGTCCTTACAAGAAATCTTACTGCAGTGGACATTTGCACCCATCATGTAGCAAGCACGTTGTGTATAATCGGCCAGTGAAACTTTCTTGAATTAAAGGCACAGTTGCTCTCCCTTATTATTTGCAAGAATACTACAAAGAGGAAATCAATTTGCTCTGAGGCAGAACCAACTATTAAAAGTAAATATATTGACAGTGAACCAGGACAGTTGCAGACTTGTCATGTTACTTGTAAAGGGCTGGCTATTAAAAAGAAATAGAAATAATTACTCACAGAATTTTATGCATGGGTGAGAAGGAACTATGAGAAGACACCGATCCATATGTAAGGTATGGTAGAACAAAGCTGTCATGCCTGATGAAGTACCTACATTCATTAGTTTGCCAGCTGTCACTTCACCTGTAATGTGACTTCTCCCAAATGCTGGACAGCTGATGGATAATAGGGTCACAAATAGGCCTTTGGAGAGGTTTTTTCTTTTACATGGAAGAGCTTCTGAAATAAAATCTCTGGCTAAATCATCATTTTCCTCTATAAAACTATGCTTCAATCTGTGATTTTGGCTTTATTCATCCGTTGTTGGAAGAAAGTTGGGTTTAAAAAGTCTAAAATTAAAATAAATATATTTGCTATTGTATTTCTAATCTTAGGTTCTTGCAGCAAGCCAGTAGAAAGTACAGAATTAAACATGAGGTTTCCTCTTTGATTTTCCTCTGCAGTTCACATTTGAAAACTTTAGGAAACTAGTAATTGAAGAAGCAAGGCCAACACCAACGTTTATTGAATAAGTCAAATGACTTTGTCAGATTCCTCACTGATTGATTTCCTGAGCTGAGTCACTATAATTCCAAATTTTCTGCTGTCTAGAATATTTTCTCTCTTCTCAAGATGAAGAGGCTTTTAACACAATACTGTGGCTTTAACATGATGGCACTGCTTTCAAAATCTTTCAAATCAGGATCCCCCATAAATGATCTTAAGAGAAAGAGCAAAGGTTTCCATTTCAATTTAGCTTATGGCTGAACAATATTGATTTTCCTGTTGATCTTATTGTAAGGCACCTTCAGCTCTCTTTATGATATGTCACCATAAAAGACTTTAGATATTCTTCACATCTTGTCATTAGAGTTGAGCTCTAATAGAAATAATAACATTTCTATAGAAAATCTAGCTTTTTTGTCATAGCAGTTTGTGTTTCTGGACCTACATTGATAATATGACAACAGAAGGACCGTATTCTTTTTAATGGATAGTTCATGTTGCAGTTCATTAACTGGCATATGGAGCTGCCAGACTCACAAGTGACTTTTCCCCTTGAAGGGCACAACTCTTCTTTGTGTGAACGAAATGCATTTGCTGAGCTGTCCTCTCGATAATGTGAATAGGGAAGGCCACATGTGCAGATGGTGTACTGCAGCATACACGGGGCTCTGTTTCATGGTGGTACTATTCAATGGTCACTCCACATTATATATTTATTCTAGATTTATGTGAAAAATACAGAATTACTTCATATCTGGTTAAATTTACTTCTTTCCCTTCAACTGAAAATAGGATAAAGTTAAGAAGAAAAGATAAACATATCTTTAATGCTGAGTTCCTCACAGGATCTACTGCTCTCCCATTTGTCATAGGCCTATTGCTTACCTGTGCATCAGATCATTTTCATCAGCCTTCTCACCATTTTCATAAAGGTAAAGATCATTTAAGATTTCTCTTTGAAGCCAATCTAAGCTATTTTTTTCATTGAAAAAAGAGTTGGTTGGGTATCATGCACTTTTAAAAATTGTACTAAGCCTGTGCTACTCATTCCTTGACTTCTGGATGGCCATGTTGATACATGGTGGTTGAAAATACCATCAAGTTGCAGTCAACTTATTATGATACCATAGAGGTCCTTTCCACACAACTAAAATAAAATGTTTTGAGGCAGGAAAGAAAACATTTCCTCTGAAAAGTTCTGCATAGTTTTTAGTCCCAAACTGTACAGCTTTTTATGCATCCTCTATTTTAGCAATTCTTTCTGTGAAATGTTTTCAAAACATTTTCATTTGTTGTGCATTCTTTAAAACGTTTCCTACCACTCTCGCTGTCCCCGGACTTTTTGCTCAGTGCCATTTTCTGAGCTCAGTCCATCATCTTGTGTGTTTATTTCCATCATTTTGTTTTTAATGGGGGGGAGGGGTTGATATCTTCAAAGCTACAAAGACACAAGCTGTTCTGTTCCCGAAGTAAAACAGTTTTAGGTGCCCTGTACTCGGCCAGAACAGAGTGGGAGACTCACAAGAAAGATGTAACAGTTTAAAAAAAGGAGAAATTTTATTGCTAGAAGAACTGAGACCCTAACTCCTCCCAGGGTCTGACTAAACTAAAGTACTTGCTTGATTGGAACAACTTGAAGCTTGATACTTTTATGCTTTCCTGTCTTTTTTTTAGGAAAGTCCACTTTGTCTGGGCTTCCTCTTGGTTCCTTCAGTTTCCTTTATCTGGATTCTACTAGACTAAATTAACTAAACAGGGGCACTACTGGGTAATGAAAGGAAGATTGCCTCTGGGGGATTCTTAAAGGGACAGGTTCTAACTAAAGTTCCCTCCATTAGAACACTATACAAAAGGAACTAAACCCATTGTAACTATAGGGACAACTGAGACTTAATAAGAAAATAGTAAGAGCTTCTCTGGGGACATGACACAAGTAATAAAGAATCACAGCATGAGACTTTGAAGCATCAAAGCTACAAATTCATAGAGATATTGAAATAAAATGGGAGAATTACAAAATGATGGCCAGAAAGCATTTTCAAGGAGGTGAATGCAGACAGATGGGGAGAATTGAAAATATTTTGCAAACACTTTCAGTGACTTGTACAGAAAAGTAAGAGGTTTTGAAGGTAAGAGATAAACTAAGGTGGTTTGAAATTTCCTGCCTCCGTGTAGCAACTCTGGACTTCCAAGTACTAACCAGCTCTGACCCTAGTTAGCTCCCAAGATCTGATGATATAAAACTAGTCTGAAATATCCAAGTCAGAGCCTTTCACACTTACCATCAACCGAAGGAGCCACATTACTACTACATGCTCTATGCACTACCCAACCAGAGAAGTATGGGGAATTACTGGAGATGATTAGCCCTTTATTTCTATCCCTGTCACAAGACCCACAGCTCAAGGTGACTTGAAGCATATCTGTCATCCAGTCCCTCCAGTGTTTCAAGGTGGAAGCCATCTGAGAGCCACAAGCCCTGAAGAGCAATGGACTTCTCCATTTTCCTGGAAAATAGGATGGGTTCCATACTGGGAAACAGTGCTCAGAAGAGCCACATGTGGCTCCCAAGTCACTGAGTATCAGTGTTCCACTTTTCCAGGAAGCTAACACAAGCAACAACTG
Source organism: Sphaerodactylus townsendi (assembly GCF_021028975.2). Classification (NCBI taxonomy): domain Eukaryota; kingdom Metazoa; phylum Chordata; class Lepidosauria; order Squamata; family Sphaerodactylidae; genus Sphaerodactylus; species Sphaerodactylus townsendi. The sequence goes on along the minus strand of NC_059434.1, from coordinate 41,685,073 downwards.
AGATCATATTAATGATAATTTGTCGGAGCTATTGATTAAAGTCAAGGGATCAAAACATTCACATATCTAAAAAGGAAAAAAAATAGATCAAAGAGACAAATGCTATGTTTCTAGGTCATATCTACTAAAACAAGGGATGTGCAGTTATGATCTTAGGATACCAAGAGCTGGGCATAGTAGCCAGCAGCAGCAAATATCACTGGAGAACATTTATACCTTGGTCCAGTGATTCTTTACTGGTACATGAAATCTCATGTGCACACAGTGCTTCTGCATTGCAAGAGCTTTTCCTTTCACAGAACACAGCTAAATATATTCTAGTGCAGTGGTGGCGAACCAATTGGCCATGCTGGCAGGGGCTGATGGGAATTGTAGTCCATAACATCTGGAGTGCCAAAGGTCGCCACCACGGTTCTAGTGTATATACACTGAACAAAGAAAATTTTGAATGCTTCATTCAGGCTATCACACACCCAGTGCCTCATTTTGCTTGTCCCATGTGTAAAGTGAACCTATGATTCAACATTTCCATGCCATTTTGCTTTCTCCCACCAATTTTTCCACACAATGTATACTTTTTATTATTTGCAAATCAATAAATCACCAGAATACATATGACATGATAAGTTAAGCATAAACAACATGTTTACATATTTTGTACAAATGAATGTACAGTACCAAAAGTGAAAAGCAGAAAACTGGAACCTTTTAGAAATATAAAAGTAAATGCAAACATGGACATTCCATTATCTCTGACACAAGCTGCTTTGTGGAGTTCTGCGTGTGGATTGAAATGCACAAAACTCTAACTCAGGGTCTTAGAAGTTGCCTTGTCTACAGTAATGCATGGCTATAGTCTACGAAAATCAATGGGACTTCAGTACGTACATATCTAATGCATGATTTCAGCCTTAAAGACGGGCAAAAGACATAATGCACATTGTATGCAGGAATATGTACAACTGCATATAAAGATGTCTGTGCATCACCACGAGATGCGGTTGCTGCTTGGGGTGGGGAGAAGTGAAACCAGCTAATGCCGCCCCAGTAAGGGCGGAAGGGAAAGGGGAGCCATGCTTGGAAAGGGCTAGCATCACCAGAAAAAGGAGAGGTGAACCGAGACTTTAAAGGGGCTCGCCCTCCTTTGTGCTGGCCATGTGCTCGCCAGCTGACGATTTGCCCACCCACCTCCACCTAATTTTCTATGCTAAGGCATGCTCATTTTGTCATAGCCTAGATACTTGGCGCATGGGTATTGCTCTGGAAGGGCAAGGGCAAAGGAGCTAGGGAGCTACGCCTTTCCCTTGGGAATGGCAACAGCGGCAAGAGGCGACCACCCCTGCTGAACTGGGCCGAAGGAAAACATCTCTTGCCAGGAACGTCCGCTCAGCAGAGCCCCGCAGTAGAACAAATCTCGGGACGGGGCGCCCACCCTGCGGAGCTTTAGCACATTACCCACATGACCAGATCCAGACCCATGCTTAACTTCACGCTTCTGCTCAATAAAATGGCTATGGCCAATTTATTACCCCAGCAACGGAGTAGTGTGTATTATTGGTAAAGGGCTTTGCACGAAAGAGATCCACCCTCGGACCGCAAATAATTAACTGTTGTAATAAATGACATTTGCTTGCCTTCACATCATAAAAAAGTAGGCAGGTATAGCAATTTGTTACATGGAATCTAAACAAGCAGTCTACAAAATATTCATGCTGGTGAAGTGCAGTACTTTTCTACAGTTAACAGAACTGCAAATGTGGGAAGCATGTAAAGAGCATCCTACTTGGAATTTCAGTATATCACTGTGCAATTAAAATCTGAATTGCTAGGAAGCCAAATATTCTTAAGATATGTGTGGACATTTTAAATGTAATCATTTATCACAAGCATTCTGTGTGACCCCGGTTGTTGCTTTTATAAAACTGGGTCAGATTGCACTGAGAATGAATTGCATACTACCGTGGAAGTATGCATTTTAAGAATATATTTTTATTTACCAAAACCTTTTTCTTTCTGTGGTTGTAGCACAAATTAGGTAATGTTTTATTCAGTTCCTCTGCCTGAACATTGCAACAAACAATGTTGTAAAAACACTATTAACTTTGATGGTCTCTTGGCAATTGTCATTACATAATTAAAGTTTTAATGAAGTCACTAAAATTCAAAGTGATATATTTTTAGATTTTTAGAAATAGATTGTTTATAAATCATTGTCCTAGTTCATTAGTCTTCACTTGAAAATAATTAAAAGTTTTCTCTGACAAAACCATGTATAACCAGATAGCATAAACAAGCATAAACAGACAAAATGTCAGTTAAGTTGTCAAAATAGTTACTATTATATTTTACATTTGGGCTATGATTTGAGACTTTAATGTGCACCTAACATGTTGCATGGTCTTTTATGTTCTTTTGTCTGAATAGCCACACTATTTCAAAGTTAAATTGTAATGCTATATGAAGAAAGCTAAACATCCCCATACTGGTAGATCCCATTGCATTTCTTTGCATTACAACTATCATGGCTCCTGATTCACCAGACCTGCCTGCTTTGAAATGAATTACGGGACTTCTGTACAAACTTGTACAGTATCAAACTTGTCCCATAATCAGATCAGCGGAAATGGCAGTTGTTACATTCCTCTTTGCACAAGTATAATTAAAACTACCATTAGGTGTGTGCCCCCCCCCCCCCCCCGAGTATGTTTGGGTTCAGGTATATTAGACTTGAAATTTTTCAGTATTTCCCAAAAAAGCCCCATAGCAGGATGTATTTTTGGCTTTTCTTGCAGGAGAGAAATATCTGAAAATGTTCAACTCCATTATACTCTATGGGAAATCTTTTGGGGGCTGTTGGAGCAGTGTTTTAAAGCAAAAACATAAAATTTGCAACATAGCTGCTGGTGACTCTTCTTGGAAGAACCCTCAAGTTTGGTAAAGATTGGATTTTATTGCCCTTACATTACCTTTATTTGCGGCCCAATTAAATTGGACTCCCTCACCCAAACTTTACCAAACTTGGGAATTTGTGTAAGGAGCATCACCAGCAATTGTGCTGCAACTTTGGTGCCTGTACTTAAACAAAACAAAAACAAAACAAAAACAAAAAGGCCCTCCAGAGCCCTGCAAGAATTCCCATAGACAGGAGACACCAAATTTGGAGGGTTAGCTAATACCCCAGAGAACAGGGTCAGAATTCAAAATGACCTGGACAGATTAGAAACCAAACAAAATGAATTTCAACAGAGATAAGTATAAGCAACTATACTTAGGCAGAAAAACGAAATTCACAGATATAAGATGGGTGACACCTGGCTTGACAACATGTGAAAGGGATCTTAGTAGACCAGAAGCTGAACATGAGTCAGCAGTGTGGTGTAGGAACTAAGAAAGCCAATACAATTCTGGGCTGCATCAACAGGAATGTAGTGTGCAGATAGAGGGATGTAATAGTACCACTCTATTCTGCATTGGTCAGATCTCACCTGTCCAGTTCTGGGTGCTGAAGTTCAAGAATGATATTGACAAGCTAGAATTGGTCCAAAGGAGGGTGACTAAAATGGTAAAAGATCTGGACTCCATACACTATAAAGAGCGACTTAGAGAGCTGGGTATGTTTAGTCTGGAGAAGAGAATGTTAAGGGGATGACATGACAGCCATATTTAAATATTTGGATGTTGAAGATGGAGGAAGCTTGTTTTCTGCTACTCCAGAGGCTAAAACAAGGAGTAATGGATTCAAGGTGCAGGTAAAGAGATTCCACTTAAACATTAGGAAGAAACATTAGGGTTCTTCAACAGTGAAATATACTTCCTTGGTGGTGGAGTCGCCTTCTTTGGAAGCTTTTAAACAGAGGCTGGATGACAATCTGTCGAGGATGCTTTGGTTGTGTATTCCTGCATAGCAGGGGGATGGACTTGATGACCCTTATGGTATCTTCTAACTCTATGATTCTATAATTCTATGGCTGTTGCTGCAGAAATGGCTCTCCAATGGCATTGGGGACTGCTTGCAATGGTATCGTGTGGGCAGCCCTGAAGCTGCAACAAACTGCAGAGGTGGCTCTGCACAGAACCAGCGGTGGGTTTGTTGCGTTTACTTACCTCTCTTCCCTGTGCAGCTCTGGATGGCTGGAGGGACATGCCCACGCTGCCCTTCAACCTCTGGGGGTTGGGGAGCAGCGTGGGCCTGTCCCTCCAGCTGTCCAGAGCTCTGCAGGGAAGAGAGGTGAGTAAACAGGACACATGAAGGGGCCAAAAGCAGCACCCTCACGCCGGTGCCGTTCACACAGCGCCAGTGGGAAGACGTCACTTTTGAAAAACAAACCTTGCTCCTGGTTTTTTACTGTCCCTAGGGTGCTATTGTTGGGCTTTGTGGAAACAGCCTATGATTCAATTAAGGTGTAGGAAATCCTGAAATTTTGGGGGGGAAATTTTTTTTGGCTTCTTGGCTTTGGCTTTTGGGTGAGGGGAGACTGATGTTAAAGGGAGTCAATTTTTTTCCCAATTTGGCAAAGCCAAATGCACACCACTACCTATTATAAAAGTGGCTGGTGAAGAAAGCTTGTATGGGAGCTGTGGGTGCTCACAGAGATGAATTTATATTAACTGTCTATGGCTCACTGACTCTGAAAACTTGTCCAGCAAGTTTATTAGAATGCAAAATGAAGTTAGATAACCTGTTTATCTGTCATGCTTGTTTAGTAGCAACTGGAACGCCGGGAAATCATTGCATTTGATAGTAATATCAACATTCAAGTGTTACAACAGAATGGGGTTTTATTTTATATGATGGCACTTTAAAAAAAGTTTTCCCTGTGGAGTTCTTATGTTAGAGTATCTGAAGACCATGTTTGGATGAAAGCTAAGAACATCAAGTCACAGTAAACATTGTATTGACAGATAAATGAGCTGTTACAGTGGATGTCGGATATGATTTTGTAGAAGGGCAAAAGGAAGCATGGTGATTACTGATCCAGTGGAAATGGTTTCAGTTGTTTATTTATAGGATAACTGTGGGTTCACTGTTCTGAATTTTTTTTCGCCTTCATGAGGCCAAATTTGGTTTCTCATTGATATCAGTCAGCCAGCTGCATAGAGTTTAGGTTGGTGTGATATTATCCACAGAAAAATCATTTCAGTCTCCTGTATCACTAATTGAAGGGCAATAGTTTTCAGTGGTAAAAACTGAGTTTAATTTTTATCTCTATTGAGCATGACAGTATGTCCAGTATATAAATATGCACTGCATATGGTAAATTCTCTCTCTCTCTCTCTCTCTCTCTCTCTCTCTCTCTCACACACACACACACACACACACACACACACACACACACACACACACTCATGATCTTTGCAATAAAAGATTATCCTGGATCAAATAATGTAATGAATATGGAAGACTGTTCTGGTGCATATTCTGATGGCAACCATTTCTAGTGCAATGACTACTTAGCCTTGACAAGAAGTCTGGAAAAGAAGATTGGCAAGCTAGAATTTACTTACTATAGTACTTTAAGGAAGCTTTTAGGCCCACTGTATCTAATCAGTAATTTTAAGTGATAAGATTCATGCAAGCCCTTTTCTGAATTATGTGCCACCTCTAAAGAGTCCTGCTCTAGGTGGCTTACAATTTAAACAGTGAAACCGAATCCTGCCTCTAAGTTTTATTTTTTTTTGCTAGGCATTATTTTGTTGTTGTTGTTCAGCATATATTGCTGGATTTGATCTTTAGTTATGGTTTTGGACTTCTTTGATTGCATTGGTTCTTGGGTTTTGGTTAAAGAAATTCTTCTTATTACAGTGGTACATGGGAGAAGGGATTTGAGATTAAGAATGTGCAGCTTGCAAAAACTGTATTTTTCAGATCTGGCTATCAGAGAACCAAAAATAGTGGTATATCAGGGAGCCAAAATATTGGTGTTCCAAGTTTTTTAGGTTCCCTCCAGTTTTTTTTTCTTTTCCTTCAGACTTCCAATAGTATTGGGCTCCATTATTTTCTGTTGGGAATACTCCTGGAGAGATGGAGGAGCTTATTTGTTTAGCAAATTGCACCAAAATTGCTCTGGAGCTTCCAAAGACACAAGAGCAAATAAACCAATACCTCGACAAAAGCTGCTCAAAGCAAATAGTACCCACAAACTCAAAGAACCAATGCAGAATCAGAAAATCTTGGCAATGTGGCTAGCCTACCATGACAGCCAGAGACAGCCAAACTGAATAGGACAGGTGTGCAAACCCAACACAGTTAAAATCAGAGAGTCTGTGCCAATGTTCAACATGAGAATTAAAGGCAAAATCAAATAGGATCCAACACAAAAAGCAAATCTCACATGAAGCAACACAGGCAAGGAATAAAGAGTTGCAAGACCAACAAAATCAATGTAAAAGGACCGAATCAAAGCCAAACCAAACATGGCAAGCTGATACCAAGTCTTGGGAAGAGACAGACACACCAGGAAAAAAAAAACAGTTCCGGGAGTCTTAAAATGCTGGCTCCTGATATTTTGGTTTATTCCTGAATATTTTGGAGATTTTTGGGGATACACTTTTATCCCATAACATCCCCGATACCATTTGTATGCCTGAATATATCCAGAAAATATCAGCAAGGTATTTTTTGATATATATTCAGACTGGATATATCTAAATGCAAATCCCTATTTGAGAATGAATGTGTTTATGAATTCTCTATGAACGTGCTTATGGACTCTCTTGCTATGCATATCTAACTATTGCAGATAATAACATGGGTTTTCATATCAGATTATGGCAGCAATCCTTGGAAAGTTGTTTTAAAAGGATTGTTGCATGTGTTACCCCTCCCCCCAAACATCACACTTCTAGAACCAAAGAAGTCTCTGGCTCCATTTCTATGTTGCCTGTATAGGACAGTTTTATTGGAAACTCTAGCCATCTGTGCATTGCCCATGCTGCAGTGTAAAGATCAAATTTAACATCAGCCATAAATTAGAGGTTTCAATGTGGTCATATCATACAGACACCACTTTTAACACAAATCTGCTCACAAGAGTAGTATCTAGACAGTTAAAAATAGTCACTTGCATCTCCACAGAAAAAAAATCACTTTACTAGAGCTGTTGAGTTAGGAACATAAGAAGAATCCTGCTGGATCCAATCCGTGGTCAGTCCAGTACTCTGATTCACACAGCAGCCAACCAGTTATTATGGAGAGCAAACTAATAACGACCTCTGTAGTTATTTAAACCAATTCAAGTTAGTCATAAATAATTCTACTAGCAGGGAACAAGGAAGCACTTATCATATTATTGACTGTCCACTGCAAAATATAGCCCTGAATGAAAGGACAACATATTTGGATGTCTCTGGCCTGAAATTAATACCTAGGCCCTTTCTGCACAGGACAAAAACAGCGCCCTAGGGACTGCAAAAACACCATATCCAGGCAGCTGTTTGCAAGGGGGGCGCCGCCCTCGCTCCTCCTGCCGTGCAAACAGCAACGGCTGGAAGGCGCCATCCCTCCCCCCTTTCCCAATCGACCTACCTTCCCTGCGACTGTCCTGTGCGTCGCCGAGGCCTGGGGACATGGCCCCCCTGCCCTGTGACTCTGGAGCGGTCGCACAGGGCAGGAGGCATGTCCCCTGGCCTCGGCGACGCACCCGATGGTCGCAGGGAAGGTAGGTCAATCGGGCGACAGCGCAGCATGGCGCTGTCTTCCCGGTAGTTTCCGGGACCGTTCATGAGAACGGTCCTGGCGGGGTTGGGTTGGCGTCATGTACGCTGACCCGACCCCCAGCGTGGCCGTGCGGAAACGGCCTTAGAGTGCTGTATGGTCCTTCAGAAGCATTGCAAGGCTGTTATATAAACACTTGATAATTCAGAAAAAAGGGAACTGCAATGAACATGAGCAAAAACATCAGTATTTCATCACCATTTAATGGGTTTAATTTAAAATGAGTATGACATGGCAGAGGTATTCCCATGGGTAGAGCGGCCTTTTGGGTGGACTTTTCGGCAGTGGAATGGTTGCATTTTTCACCCTCCCCATGCCACCAAAAATCCTCTGGAAGTGGCAGAGCGGCACTGCAAGGCTATGGATTAGGTTTCCCTTGTACTAGTAAAGTATTCCTCACCCCTTCAGAATAAGTTTCAGTGATAGATCATGCATGGGCACAGATAGTTTCATTCAATTATGCCCTGCATCTTCCTCTGCTCTTTCTGTTATCTTTCTTGTCTAAAGTTTTCATTTACAAGCTCTATAGCTGAATGCTGTTATCAAAAATTAGTTCCACTTTCAAGTCCTGATATTCTATTTTTCTGTCCTTGTTTCTCTCTATCACAGATATTATAGACATATTAGATTCTGCAAGTGAAAGCCTGTGAAAGAAATTATTTCAACACATTCATAATTTAAGGAGAGAAGACTTCAAGCTTTCCCACAAGGATTATTACTACTCTTCGCTGCAGTGATTACATAGCTACATTAATGATGGAGCACCCCAAAATTCCCTGTTTGCACACTAAGACACTTTACTTATGGAATATTACTGGTGGTTTCATTCATGTTTTTGCTGCTTTCTTGACATAAAACCATTGAGGAAGTACAAAAATATTGCCATTATTTCCTTTTGCCTTGTGTTGTCTTTTGCGAAGACTGAAGCAAAACCATAGGAATACCCATGAATGAACTTTAAAATTTCTACTTGGGCCCTGCTCTGCACCTCTGACATACTGTTCTGTCTAGAATGACCTGCATACAGAAGACCTGCTGAGTGGTGCTTTGTGTTCTCATATTGTTCCTTTCACTGTTTTTGAATGGCGTTTGACACTTTTGACCATAATGGCTGTCACTGTTGTTAACGAATACTCACATGGGCCTTTTCCAGTTCTTCCTTTGTGTGATGTGGTTTACTCAGCAGATGAAAAGGCATTGTTTGGCAGTTCACATTTTCTTTTGCCATAATAGATTCTCAGGCTCCCAGGGGACTTCTATTTTAACCTATTTTTGTTTTCCTTTCATTTGTTTCCTTGGGCATTATTTATGCTTCTAAAAGGGCTCCGCTATGATATGCACTCTGATTGTAAAGCAATTTTGAATAAATATGAACATCACATTCTTACTGGATAGCCAAAAATAACCATGACTGCTTTTATTTGGCCTTAATAGTTAAACGAAATTAGTCCTTGAAAACAAAACATGTGTGGTCATAAAGTTTCACAGTGTGAACAACTTTTTGGACTTCCATTCCCCAAACTTTGGCACAAATGTAAAATGTTTTCAGGAATGAAAGAAGATGGAATAACAATTTAGGGAATAGCTGGAAAAATTCATTTTCTGAAGCTAAAAAAGATTTCCTTTGTGCAGGATCCATTTGATCTGTTTCATATAAGTGTTAAAACGATTGTACATAAAATCCCACAGGTCTGGTACTAAACTGGCATGTATTTAGGTATTTAAAGGATTTGTATATCTGCATTTCTCCCAAGAAACCAAAACAGGTAATAGCAAATTAAAACAATACAAAACAAGTTAAGAAAATAAATATTGGGAAGAGCCAGTGTGATGTGGTGTGGTGGCTAGAGTGATGGACTCAGATCAGGGCGACCCAGGCTCACTTCCCTGCTCTTCCATGGAAGCTTGTTAATCACATGCTGTCAGCCTAACTTACCTCATATGATGCCTTTCTCCATTGTGGAGAAAGGCAGGATTTCAATGAAATAAAATTAAAAAGAAATAAAATAAAATAAACATTAAAGCAACACATTAAAAACAAAACTAAGAACACCTTGTGCCCCAAACAGCAGGGTATTCCCTCTTTGTCCAGGTTCAAGCTGTCCCAAAAGCTCTGGAATAGCTCTCTTTTGCAACCTTGTTGCAAAGCTGGGATGGTAGGGCCCCTAATCATTTGGGTGGCTGTCCCAGAGATATGAGACAGACACTGAAAATAACCTAAGTTTGAATTTTGACAGAATGTGGTTTAAACAATGGAGGAACTGACACGGTGGGAAGAATGGAGATGTCATGCTGGAGAATGCAGAGAGGGGTGGACCAGGCCATTAAAATTTCAGTAGTACCTAAGTATACCCAGCTCTGTATTGTATTGCAGCCTATATAACACCTAGGAAGCTGAACTGTATATGCATCTACTTTATAAGGCTAATGTGGTGTAGCAAAGAGAATGCTGAGCTTGGATTAAGGAGCTCAGTATCAGCAGTTGAAATACATAACAATCTGATATATATTATTATGTTTGTGGGAGTAGTTTGACATGGCCTTCTCCAGTTATCTACCCTTTACATCACAAGTACATGTTTTAACTGTGGTTGACTTTTTGAAAAGAATGCTTTTAAGCTTCAAAAGCTTGCTGGTTTATGGTCCCATATCAGTGTTGCTCCTTCTTGTTAGAATTTCAGTATGAACTTTTCAGTATTTATTTTCATCTCATTTTCTGTCTCATACCAACATTCTATGTATACTTGTGATTTATTGGTGCACAAATAAATGGAACATATTATACATATAAATCACATAGTACTGAAATAGTGTACAAAATGATTTATCCCCAAACCAAAATGAATGAAACATCTAATAACGACAATGTATATAAACTCAAAGAAATAAAAAGAGTACACTCATCCATTCATGTTCCAGGCTTTGGGGTAAAATAAATCTCCTTTTTGTGTTTCTATAAGGGACATTTTTAGATCTATAGCTTTTTGCAGATAACTGAAATCTGGAAGATACTTGACTGTACAGGAGGAGTCTGAAATTGTTCTCACTGGCCCTATTTCATTTCCACCAATTGACAAGCTCATCTCTAGAAAGTCCACAAATGTAGATGCATGCCAAAATACACGGCAGAGATCCTCCAGCATGCATATAAGCTTCAAAATATGCTATGGATGTAAATTAATTTGAGAGAGAAGTTCTGTGCAGATAACTAAAATCTAAGGATATTCAATGCAGGAGGCACTATTGCCAAAGAAACAGTCGACGTTCATGAACAGGATTAATGTTCCTTATTGCAATAGTGTCTCCTATAGTTGTCTCACATGCCCCTAGTATTCATAGGCCTAAATGTCACTTATAGCCTACAGATAGAAAGGCAGAATAGAAATATAAACAGACCAAAACGATTGATCAAGTAGCAATTATTATAGCATTTGTGCTTCTTTGTAAAACTTCTACTAATAGATAACTATCTGGATATCAGACATGCAGAAACAAGCCTGGCATTCTCAAAGGAGCAGTAACATTATTATAAACCAATTATCTGCTCTCAATATATCAGATGATTTCAGAAACAGTAATTTCTATCAATTGAACATGATGTTCAGCTGCAAATATCTATACAGGCATGCAGAGGTAATTTCCATTCCACTTCTCTCTTTTTTTTAAAAAAAAAAAGTAGGATAGCAAAACAAAAACATCGTGTAATACTGGCTGCATGCTGGGGTTTTTTCCCCCCAATGCTTCAGAGTGATTCTTATCTTAAAAGTTATTACATGCCTGAAAAGAATACTATTTTTACTCCAGTTGTTCCAAGTCAAAATGGCTGAAAGCAATGTACCCTATTTCTTAAAACTGTATCTAGTATACATTTTAGTTGTCAACAGCTTAGTTTTCAATATACCTTTCAGTGATATTTGTATGTGGGGTAGGAGGGCGAATACAGAAATGTTGTTCCTGTCCTTCCACAATAATCACCTCTATTTTCAGAAGCAACACAAGTAGGAAGCAAGCCTTCATGCAAATCAGTCTGGTATTGTGGGTAGATGCTGGAATAGGATGAATAACACATGAGTTCAACTCCCCACTTGCCATGACATTTATTAAGTGATATTGGACCAGCCATTCCCTCTCAAACTATCCTATCATGCTCATGTACATTTCCATATTCCTAGATCTAGGTCCTAGCCCACAGTTAGAACCATGGGCACTGTGCTTGGAAAAATAAGAGGAGACATCCCTCTTTCCTGGAACTTCCCACACCCAGTTTAAAGTGCTGGCTTTGACTTTTACAGACTTAAATGGTGTAGGATCAGCTCAGTTCAAAGAATACCTCCAACCTGAGCTTACCCAGTTAGGTCAGCAGGACAGGGCTTATGCCATATTTTGTCATCAGTACAAATTCAGTAACTGATTGGATATGACAAGGTCCTCAGATGCGTAAATGGCAGATGAAAAGTATCTTCTTTCAGCAGGTTTTCTTTTAGTTTTTGAGTTAGTGTTGCTGGTGAAGATATTATGTCAACAATTACATTTGAATTTCTGCTGATTTTTGATGTTGGGTGTAATTACTTCATCTTCATTTTTACCTTCTGACTGATATGGTATATTTTATTTTATATGCTATAATTTTGATTCTGTATGCTATAATTTTATTGTAAGTCACTTTGAGGGAGTCATATTTTAAAAAAAAAATGGGTAAAAAATCCAGCAAAATAACAAATGCCACGTCACAATCAAGAAGATGCTAATTGGCATGTGAGACGATGGTATGATGTAGAATGCTTTAGGATTTTTGACATCATAACCTGTAAATAATGGGAATTTGAGAATATGTATTGATTACAATACATTGAGTAAATTCTTTGAGTTAACTATCCATCCCTAATATGGTAAACGGGTCAACAGTTTAGAGTTATTTTAAAAGATAAACTATGATACACTATCTATATGTAGCCAGATTAGAAGACCAGGAAAAGAAAAATGAAAAACCTTTTTCACATCTTTTTTTTCATGTCTACAATTGTCTTTTGGTCTTACAAGATTTCAAGCATATTTCAAGAGGAGTAAACTGGTTCAGATTTTCAAAAACTGAAAACATCTTTAACGACTTGGACAGTTTATAATACTCGGAAAAGCATTTGTTAGATATGGAAAGAATTCCAAAGCTTTTCAGAGAGTCAGGACTTAAACCTGGCTGAAACAAATGCCAGTTTGCCAAGAGATGCATCACTTCCTTAGGGCATACTGTCATTTTGAATGTGACAAAGGCTCATCAACCTGAACTAGATGTGATTAAAAACTGTAAACAAGAATTTTGTGGAGTCTACTGGGGTATCTACAGAAGATTTTATTAATGATTTATCTGAAAGGTAAGCACCATTATATCACCTAACAGACAGTTATTGTGTTCTGGGAAATTGAGCACCAGAAAACATTTGTGTCTCTGAGAGATGGGCTGGTCGGTACGCTGCTGTCTCTAAATTCTTTGATATTTCCTGGCCAGTTGCTGAAACATGTGTTACCTTAAAGGTTGTTGCTTGGTTTGTCCTTGAGCAAAGGGAAACCCAGGACCAACAGGGAATTCTTGTTTTGAGAACTTCTGCAAGTGAAAGGGCAACCAAATAGTAAGAAGCATAACCAGAATATTTACCTATCATGGAAGCACTTGCAACTTATTGACATTATTTTCTATGCACAAAATTCATAGCGTACACTGATTACATAGGACATGGCTATTTATGAAGCGCAAGGTACAAGTCACTTATGGAGTGGATTCAGCATTTAATATGTATTTCACTATTTGTTATGAGTCTGGGAAATAAAAGGTTGGGGCAAAGTTTAGAAGTAACAATATTTCCAGGGATACTATAAAGGTATAGTGGGCCACCATATGTATCTGAGATGTAGACTGGAAAGTTTTGAATATAAGAAGAGCTTTACTGGACCATACCACTGATCCATCTATTTCAGCAACCTTCCCATAGTTGCAGACCAGATGTCCCACTGCTTTCCACTGCTTCTATCCCCACCCCTAGTATTAAGTCATCATGGGCAGTGCTTCATAAATTTGACTAATCCCCTATTAAAACTATTTATGTTAGCAACCATCACCCCAACTCATGGCAGGAATTCCACAAGTTAAGTCCATGTTATATGAAGTGATTTCTTCTGTCCAGTACCATCCTAAAATGTGAGGGCAATCTGGCTGCGACATCTGTCACCCTGTTGATCGCCAGGGTTGATTCGGCTGATCTGGCTGGCTAGGCAGGTGTCCCCTACCTCCATCATCATTCCATGCGTGTCCTCCCGAAGCTGCGCACTTGGTAGAAGAGGACAACCATCCCAGATAGAAGGAGTGTACCCTTCTTTGGTCAAGAACCTCCATAAATTGGTAAGCCCTGCCCTCTTTTAACCTTTCTTCATAGCTTTTACTAATCAGAATTGTACTTGTTTATGAACACAGCAGAATTACAATAGTTTCAATGGCCTGCCCCTTGGATTATGACAAGACATAGGTATAAGAAATATTATTTTGGTTGGGAAGGTTTCAAATATTACAACTGAATGAATTCCTGTATTCTTACCTGTCAAGAAAATAAAATATTGATATGTTGACAAAACCTCTTGAGGAGAAATGCCACAGCATTCTAAACCATAGGAATTTGTTCAGAATGATTTGAAAGGTCCAGTTCCAGAAACATGAGCTAAGCATTGTTAATGCTGGCAGTTTGTGACACTTTTTTTGAAGTATGCTTTGGCATAACCATTGGAAGATAAAATTATTGAGACACTGACAGATGAAATCACAAAATGTTAGAGCTCTGTGCAGACAAGTACAAACTACAACTAATGTGTTGGATCCCATGGAACATTTCTGCTCACACAAGAATGTCATAACAAGTATTCCTTGTGGTTCAAATCCCCATTTGTATCATGGAAGCTTGATGTGTGACCTTAGGTCAGTCATACCTTCTCAGCCTAATCCACTGCACAGGGTTGTTGTGAGGATAAAAACGGAGGGAGGGAAATGATGTAAGCTACTTTGGGTCCTCATTGAGGAGAAAGGCAAGGTACAAATGAAGTAAATAAATAAACTTTGGCTGTTTCCGCATGGCCAGGATTGGGGTTGGGTTGGCATATATGACAGTCGTGCAAACGGTCCCAGAAACAGCCGGGAAGACAGCGCCATGGAGTGCCGTCGCCCGGTCGACCTGCTGTGTCTGTGGCCATCCGGCACGTTGCTGAGGCCTGGGGACACGGCCCCCCTGCCCTGCACAACTGCTCCAGCATCGCAGGGCAGGGGGCGTGTCCCCAGGCCTCAGCGATGCACTGGACGGCCACAGACACGGTAGGTGGATGGTGACAAGGGGGGGAGGGAGGGCACCTTCGAGCCGCTGCCGTTCGCATGGCAGCGGCTCGAAGCCACCATTTTCCAAAAACCTAGCTGGGAAAGCGAGGTCGGAAAATGGCGGCGCGGCTGCAAAGCAGCTGCACCCCCTGTGCGAATGGCTCCCTGGGGACGGCATTTTTGCTGTCCCAAGTGGCAGCTCGTAACCAACCACGTCTGTGGTAAGTGAAAGGGTCCGCTTTGACAGAAGTGAAAACTACAGCCTGGAGAAGTTGTCGCCATCTTAACTAGGCATAGCCACACCTGCCCCATTTGGTTGGCCAGCATAAGTTATCTTGGCTAGTTAACCTATGCCACTGTATTCCATTACTCTTAGAGGCACCCACTCCCTCACTGTCCCATATAGGTGGGAAATGCCATAAATTAGTATTATATTATAATACACTACTATTTCCAAAGCAAATGCAGCCATAATCCTCAGCTCCAAGGCTGCCAAGTTTGTGCCCATGCTTACTTGGGCACAAATACCCTTGAACACAAGGGGATCTATTCCAAATAAATGTGAATAAGATCAGACTGTATAAATAATAAATTAACATATGCAACTAATGATACATGAATTTTAAAAAAATCTGAGGAGTGTGAAGTCAAGGAGATAACATGTGGCTTAAAAAGGAATGTTGGGTAAGAATTCTTGTTCAGTGTGAAAATGACAGAAGTATAAACTACATCAGAGTCCCTCATTAGCAAACAGAACATTAGCACTCCAAAATAAACTTGTCACAGACAATGTTAGGTAACAAAAAAGTAACAGCAGACTTAACATTGTAACAACCTTTCTTTTTATCCAATTAAATGTGCAAATATTGCAACCCACTTTCATGACAAAATCATTATGATCAGGCATTAAAATGCTTCTTGCAGCAGCAATTAAGTTAAGAAAAGAATAAACTTTAAAAACCTAATGTAATAAGTCAGTTGTGATGTTCAGGTCTGCACTATAGTTTATAGCAGAAACTCATCACTGAATTTAAGAGAATTATAGTGCAATCTTATGCAAGTTTGCTCAGAAATAAATCCCTCTGTATTCAGTGCAGCTAACACCCAGAAAAATGTGAATAGTATTGCAATGGTAGAGTCAGAAAGATGCCTTTGCACTAGAAAATACAAAGAAAACTAAATTCTACCCTAGAAATCCCAAATGCAGCAATGCTTGTAGACCATCCATCCACATCTTTAATGAACACAGGAAGTGTTTGTACTGAGCTTACCTATGCCACTGTAGAAATAGATGGAACTAATTGAAATGAGGACAGTGGCATGTGCACCCCCTGCTTCTTAGACAGCCTTGTAAGGAGCATCCATTAGGCAAGAAAGGTATGTGGGTACATAAGTGCCATCAAGTTGCAGCAGATCTATGGTAACCATTACAAGGGCATCCCGCACAACATCCCAGGCACCCCGCCCAACCACCCAGGTGTCCGGCCAATCTTCCCAGGCATCCTGCCCAACCTCCCAAGGCAAGTGAGATGGAGAGGTGGTTTGCCATGCCTTTCTCTGCAGTCTTCCTCAGTGGTTTCTGATCCAAGTACCAACTCTTAGCTTCTAAGATACGACAAGATTGGGCTATACCATCCAGAAGTGGAGTGAGGGGAAACTGCTTGGGGCGCACACACACCCTGCACCCCTGTCGCAGCAGTGCCCTCCCCCGCCCCTGTCTTAGCCTCAGAATGCCCCCTCCACTGCCTAGTTATGTCTCCGCTGTGGCTCTGCCCAGGGTGTCATCTGCCCGGCCCCGTGGGTGCTACGCCACTGCTACCATCTGCCCAGGCAAGGAAGGTATAAAGCATTGATAGGATGATTTATTATGAAAATCCAGTGGCATATTATAGACTAGAAACATTTATGATTTTCAGTATGAGCTTTTCCCTCCAGCCCATCAGATAGATACATGATAGAAAATCATAGTGGGAAATCTTTGAGGATGTTGGATGGGGGAGTCATAGCTTGGTGCTCTATTTTATAGCAGTCTTCTGTACCCATCTATTTTCTCCATTTCTTTCACTTACTTTTTTCCTCTTCCGCCAGCCTCTTGGAATATGGAGTACTGAAAGTCAGACTGCAGAAACCTTAAGTGGGCACCTAAAGTGGGCAAATGTTTAAACTCAAATGGGAAGAATTTAGACATGTGAGAATACAACTCAGATGTCCTGGTTGGGACTTCCCTGTATTATTGTGATATTTGTACGCTTTATATGCTTACATGTTTTAAATGTTATTGTTTTATTATTGTTGTATGCCTCCCTGAGCCTGATAGGGGAGGGGCAGGAAATTAAGACAAATAAATGAATAAATCATCCATTCATTTGGAAATTTTAGAGGCAGGGGATTTTTCCCTACCTAACCGTTCATTGAACTGATCTCGTGTGTCTACAGTGTCAGTGTCAGTCTTGTCATCCAGATTTGCCCTGGAGCTCCATGCTCAGAATTTAATGCCCACACATACAAAATAGGGACAATGGCATGTGGTGAAAGGAAGCATAAGCTTTTCCCATTGTGCCCTTTTCTGGACTTGAAATTGCCCCAATGAAGTGCTATTTGCCCAGTGGGGAAACTTTACTCCTTCAGCACATTTAAGTTTCCCTAACAGGGTAATTAGCTGTCATTTCATGTCAGGAAAACAGTGGTTGGGGGGAATTAAATATTCTCTCTGCTCACTGTGGTCCTAATCTGCTTCAGACTTATGCATGTTTGGCAATTAAGTTCAAAGCAGGCATGTCTGGTCTAAAGGAATTGAGTGGACATGAAAGATAGACATGGGAATCATGTGAATTACAGCTACAGCATGCCTACTCCACATGAAGGCTACATCACACTATGTTCCAGTGACTGTTGAATAGTGTTAATACCTTTTCTCCACTGGTTTTAACTCTTTTGAGGTTCATGCATATTACCACAATAGTCTTACAATATCTTCTAAAGAAGACAGTGTATCATCTTCATCTTGCAGATGGGGGAAGTTGAGGATGAGAGATTATAATTTACGAAAGGTCACTAGTCTTACCAGAGATGGATTTGCAACCTCTCAAACCACAATTCATTCTAAATGCTGGTTTGCTGTATGAACCCTTCAGTGCAAACTCTTGGCCGCACAAAGAATGTAGTTGTAGGATTCCTCACTTCTATGTAGCAAAAAGGGGGAAAGAACTGTGTGAATCACAACTTGCACATCTTGGAGTATTCATGGCACTGCACGTCGAGAGGACAATACTGATGCATAGTAAACTTCCTCCCCATGAAAGCGGTCATTCCTAATACAAAGTATTGATTTATTGCTGAATAAGTTAAATTGATAGGCCTAAATAGATCTTACAATGCACTTCTGACCAACATGCCTCATGCTAAGTAAAACAAATGCATCACATACCCATATTACATTTAGTAATTTCTTAATCCCAGTTTCAT
This sequence comes from Sphaerodactylus townsendi, assembly GCF_021028975.2. NCBI lineage: Eukaryota > Metazoa > Chordata > Lepidosauria > Squamata > Sphaerodactylidae > Sphaerodactylus > Sphaerodactylus townsendi. The sequence continues at coordinate 41,666,546 of NC_059434.1, read as the reverse complement.
TGCATGTTCATAGGGAGCTGAGAACAATGAATGAGATGTAAAGTTGATGAGTCCAAGCAGCAGTGACTAGAATTAGCTTACAGACCCCTGAGGGAGACATAGCTGGCGATGCATCTCCCAGAATGGCTTTTGTATCTTAGAACTCTTGAAATGTGCTTCCAGATTTTCTTCTGTGTTCCAAGAGGGGAAATGGTACTGCTATTGAGCTTTACAGCCTGGGACCAACATATCTTAAGGACGGTTTTCTTCCATATGAACCTACCTATTCACTCTGGTTATCCTTGGAGACCCTGCTTTGGTTACCCCTACCATCTGAGGCTACTCAAGAAAGGGCCTTCTCAATTGTGGCACCAAAACATTGGAACTCCCTTTGGAAGATTCATCTGTTCCCCTCTATTGGTTTGTGGCCCTCCTTTGTTGTTGTTTTTGTGTTTTTAACTGAATTTCATATTAGGGATGTGCCAAAAGAACCCAAATAAAAGGGGAAGAAGCTAGAGAAGAAGGCAAGAGAAGAAGGCATTAAGGTTAGTATTATCTGCTCTGACTGGCAGAGCAGGCTGCCAGGGGTCAGGTTGAGATCTTCCACATTGCCTACTAAGGGCTTTTTTTAACTGGTGATGCCTAGGATTGAACCTGGAACTTTTTGCATGCAAAACAGATGTTCTCCCATGGAGCCACAACTCTCCACATGGAGCCGCAATAAGGCAAAGGGCTGCTTTACTTCCCATGTCTTAAAAAAGTTACGCAGTTGTAACATTTGTTTTTATTTTCTGAGCTGGCCTTGTGGAGACAGAATTTCTGAATCGGTGTACTAGTGAGTTTTCCCAAGCCAGCATTAGAACCGTTCAGATCTGTTAAAAGGTAATGAAGACAAAACAAAAGCAGGCACTTTGCTTGGCAGTGTTTACTTTTGTCCAAGGCATGGGAGAAAGCAAATCAATGAAAAAAACAGAGGGCCTTACTGGCTCACAGAATGCTTTGTAATGCCTGAAGAAGAGAGATTACACAAGTAAAGAGCCTGCAAATAAAAAACCACAGTCAAGCTCTTCACTGACAATCAGCAAACAGAGTGGTCAAAAAAAAGAAAAAAACCCTATTGTGTTGCTAGTGCTGGCACTTGCTAGGATCAACAAATAATTGCATTTTGTAATCTGTTTGGATAAGAGCGGTGGATTCTAATCTGGAGAACTAGGTTTGATTCCCCACTCCTCCACATGAGCGGTGGACTCTAATCTGGTGAACTAGGTTTGTTTCCCAGCTCCTACACATGAAGTCTGTGGAAGACCTTGGGCTAGTCACAGTTCTCTCAGAACTGTTTCAACCCCACATACCTCACAAGGTGCTTATTGAAGGGATAGCTGCTTGTAAACTGCTTTGAGACTCCCTACAGTTAAGAACAGCAGGGTGTAAATCCAAACTTTTTTAGGCAGTCATAGACTTTAAGGCCGTTTCCGCACGGCCAGCTGAGCGGGAGTGCATCAGCATAGTTTATACCAATGAACCCCCTGGGACCGTTCGCATGGGTGCACAGCCAATGGCGCAGTCTTCTCACAGGCTGCACTATTCCCAAACAGCTCTTACCTTCTCCTGGCTCCCATGGCATTGTAGAGGCCAGGGGACACGCCCTCGTGGCCAGAGCGATGGCTCTGGAGTCGGAGGCCAGGAGGCATCTCCACAATGTGATGGAAGCCAGGAGAAGGTAAGAGCCTTTCAGGGAAGGCTGAAGGGGGGGACACTGCCTTCCACCCGCTGCCGTTCGCGTGGCAGCAGGTGGAAGATGCCACTTTTAAAAAACCTCACTCGTTGAGCGAGGTTCAAAAGCAGCATTTTCACACCACTTGAGGGGGACGAGCATGGCCCTGCTGCGATGCAGCATCGCCTGCTGTGCGAACAGTGCCCCAGTGATAGTGGTTTCACCGTCCCTGGTGCGCTGTTATTGGGCTGTGCAGAAACAGCCATAGAGTCTAAAACTTGGAAGGAACTTTACAGATCTTCTTGTCCAACCCTCTGATCGGTACTGGAAATACAAAGAATAGCACAAATGGCTGGACAGCGCTGGTGGTACTCTCCTCGCTTAACTCTATTCAATCTAGTCTTGCCCTGTGGAGCAGCAAAAAACAAGTCTTGGTTCTTTTCCATGGACCATTCCTTCAAGTATTTAGAAACTGTATTTCCCTTCCATCTTTGTATCTTCAAGGATAAACATAACCAGTCCTTTCATCCTTTCTTCATCTGAGTTGTTTTGCAGACCCTGACCATCACTGCTGTCCTCCTGTGAACCTGTTCAAATTTGTTTACATATTTCCTAAACTGCACGCAATACTGCAGAGGATTTCTGACTCTATGTAACAGAGTGGAATATTATTACTACACTTGGATTCAATGCTAAGCTCCTGAATGCAATCTCAGATTGAATTGCTAGATTGTTTTTTGCAGCCATGTCATGCTGCTGACTCAAGATCAGTTTATGACGAACTACAATCCCAAGATCCTTTTTTATATGTGCTATTATCAAGCCAGGTATCCTTCATCATATACTTATGCATTAGATTGTTTTGTATAAATGCAGGATTTGAATTTGTCTTTTAATTTCATTTTGTTAGTTTCAGCTCAAAAGTCATTTTGAATTCTGTTTCCCTCTTCCATGACGCTTGCTATTCTTCATAGTTCTGTGTCACTGATACAGATTATTTTCACAATGCTTACAGACTGACCACTTTATAATCTGTTCTAATATCTTCTCTAGTAGTGAAGTCAGACCAGTCTAATTTTTTTTCAGTCCTTCTTGTCTTGTTTTGCCATAAGATTGGGACAATTCTGTGAATTCATGGTGCCTCACCTGGTACTCCAGGATTTTTCAGACAGTAGAGGTTATGAGGATGCATCATCAAGTTACTTTAGTATCTAATAATGTAGTTCATCCCATAAAGAATATGGGCAGCCTACTCCAGAGCCTTGGTGGCTGAGGCCAGTGCTGGTGCTGCTGTGGCACCACCTTGCCAATTCCAGAGGGCTTTTTGGAGACATTGGGAGGAAAAATACAACAATAACCTCCTGGTCCCCAAAAAGCACTCAGTTGGGCTCAATGGCAGTCCATGTCCCAGGCCTCCAAATATCCAGAGAGAAAGCAAGGGCAGAAGTCAGCTAAGGTCAGCTGTACCGCCAACCATGCCTCTTGAATATCCCGCTACACTGACAGGGTGGGGGCAGTAATGTGATGTGGGCACTAATGTGGTGCTCTATGCTGTGTCTGGGGTCTTTTCTGCATGGGCACTGAGTGGAAGTGGGTTGGCATAAACAATGCCGACACACACCCCCAGGACCGTTCGCACAGACTGCGCCTTCCCCGACCAGCTTCCCTGCTCCTGCTGGCTCCCATCATGCTGTGGAGGCTAGGGGACACGCCCTCCTGGTCAGAGTGATGGTTCTGGAGACAAAGGCCAGGGGGGCATGTCCCCTGGCCTCCACAGTGCAATGGGAGCCAGCAGGAGCAGGTAAGTTGGTCGGGGGAGGGGGGAGGGAAACGCTGCCTTCGCACAGCAGTGGCTGGAAGGCACCCCTTTTGAAAAAGCGAGGTTCAAAAGGGGCATTTCCTGGGTGTCACAAGCATGGCACTGCTGTGCAAACGCCTCCCCAGGGACAGCATTTTTGCCTGGCTATTTCAGCAAGCCATAGCAGCTGCCCACCAGCAGATTTGCCTTTCTGCTGGGATAAGTGCCCCAGAGAGGGCAAATCCATCAGTATAGGCCCATGCCACTTCCCAAAGGCAATTCCCCTCTCCCTCAATTGGGCCATAACTCATTCAAGGACCCCAGATATTCTCTGTTCAACAGCTAATTAATTCTGAACAGCAGTCTGTTTTCCTGCCATTCACCCTACTTTCCTTGGTTGTATATCCCTATAATTCTCCTTTTGGAAGAAGATAGAGGGAAAATAGAAACTGTTCCACTTTTTTTTGCAACCCATTAACATTGTACTTTTAAAATGGTTCTTCCTTTTAACTTACCTAAAAAAAGTATTTTGCCCCCTTGTTCTTAGCATCCCTTTGCCAGGCTTGGATCATACTGAGCATTTACAATAGTTAATTGACACCATCATGTGGATCCAGTCTTTACCTCTTACCTCACTCAGAATATTATTTGGGAACGGCTGGGAAAGGGCTTTAGCATCTGTCCTTGTCTCCCCCTAAATGAGACTCACCATATACTATATGGTAAGCATTGACCTAATATATGCTGAAGCAAGATAATTATTACTGCAATTTCTGCTATTGTAGATGAGTCTAGATAATCGATACAGCAAGAAGGATGGGTTGGTTGATGTTATTGGCTCAGTACCATCTTACTCCACTAAACCCAAGGGAGTAGGCTAGGACTGTTGAACAAAACATATCATTGATTCCTTGTCCCACCCTTGAGGCAATAGATCTACAGTGTTGTAGTATTTTGAACAATTCTACCAATTCTAGGCATCTTGCACCTAGCACAATGTTGGCACAAAATGAACGTTTGCTGGTGGTAATCGTATACAATCGCAGCAGTAATCTCAATTGACAACGGCCTCATTGTATCTGGCCTATAAGCTTCTACTTCTCAATGGTATAACTTAAAAATGGCTGGAAACGCTTCCCTGTTCTTTTCCACTCATCTTGCCTTCATTCTTTTTTTCTATACAAAACTCACAAACACAGGGGATAATGGCTTGTAATTGGGGACTCTGTGTAACTATAACTATGCCCATTAACCCAGAAAACCTAGACTATGGTTTTTCTTATACTTGTAATGATACCAATTTCGTTTGGAGTCATTTCCATTATCCCATCTTGCTATAAAAGGATGGATATTATTCTAGACTGTACTCATTACAATTTTTGTCAGGAAAATGATTCATATGAATAAGTAATGCCCATAGAAGGTAAAACTTAGTCCTATGAAAAAGTGAGAGTTTTGCGTAGACTCCAGGATAGTGCTGTGATCTAAGTAAATGAATGACCAAAAGGCAATTTCTAGGATATTATAGGGGAGTACTATAATTAAACTGTTGACACTGTCATCAATTCCCCCTTTGAATTAGACAAAAACATGGATCTGAATGACTGAATTATATATTCAAGATAGAAACAGTCTGATAACAAGGGTTTCATTTACTGAAAATTTCCCATCTGAGTTTTAGACTGCATGTGATTATGCCTTAGGCCAGTGGTGGCGAACCTTTGGCACTCCAGATATTAAGGACTACAATTTCCACCAGCCTCTGCCAGCATGGCCAATTGGTCATGCTGGCAGGGGCTGATGGGAATTGTAGTCCTTAACATCTGGAGTGCCAAAGGTTCACCACCACGGCCTTAGGCATACCTGTCAAGAAGTTCCCCTAAGCCAAGGGGAACTCCAGCCTAGCTAAGAAACCGGACCGAAAAAATATACAAGACTCACGTATGCTGCTATAGTGGCTTCAATGTATTATACACTCATATTTCTCACCATACATAAAATGCAATATACACAATGCTTATTAATATTTCTATTCTCAATAGACTCCCTCGGAAGGAGCGTTGTAATCACTCCTTATGTGCTAAACACAATTTGCACCTGGCTCAGTCCAACGTATCATGAAAAATGAACAATCTTGCTCTTCATATGTCCATATCCAAATTAATGGTATTCTCCTTATATTTGCAAGGTTCTTATCCTTCAGCGTGTATTACTGTTTTGGATACGTGGCTGAACTCCAGCCTAGCCCCAAAGTTGTGAATAAGGCAGCCAGTCAGCTTTATAGGGTAGGATAGGGTAGGCTTAGTTGCATGACCAGTAGTATGGTACATAAAAAGTCCATTGAATTTGTATTGAAGCCACAAGAGAGCGAGGGAATGCTGTTGAAAAGTGTATTAATTAGAGTGCAACAAGTTAGACAGAACACACTTAGGTAGTAAGAAAACAAATAACCTTACTAGTCTCAACAGAAGACCTTATCTAACATACAGCAAAGATAAATGAATGGCAAGGCTTTCTCGATAGTTAACAGTCCAGCTCATCGAAGCTCCATAGCCAGCTTCACAGAGCTCAAGGCTCCCAACCCTCCAATCCAGGAGAAATTCTTGTGACCCTGGAATCCTTGTTTTAAGGACTTCACAGAGTACACTATTTGCAGGAAGATCCTGAGGTTAGGATCCAGGACCAATCATGTCACTGGCCCAATCTAGGTAATCTGCTAATGGTACTGTCTTAAGATGCCCCTCCCCCGTAACTAAGCAAAATCAGGAAAGTTTCCTAAAGACCAAATGGCCTATCTCCCCCAAACTAGTATGACCAAATGGTTTACATTATGTGATTGGGAACCAGGGACATTTCTATGGTAAATGGCACCTGGGGCAAGCAATGAAATTGTGTTCCCTCTCCCCCACATTAGGGCTAGGTTCTGTTGGATTCACTGGTCTCAGGAGCTTTTCTAACATTGAACTCCCCCCACCCCACTCTATCCAGTCAGCCACACTTCTTGGATGCCTTTAGGTTTTATAAGTAGTCTGAGTGCAAACAGAACTGGGTCCCAATTGGATTCTGCTATCTCTGGTGAAAACTGAAAAGTGAGAGAGAAGAAGATGGGAAAATGGGGGAAGGAGTGAAGTGGAATGTAAAGAAAGAGAACAAATGAAAGGATGAAGGAAAAGAAAGAAGGTGGGAAAACTGACAAAATGAAGGAGAAAGAATAGAAGGAAAGAAGGAAAAGAAAGATTGTGAGAAAGAAAAAAGGAAGAAAAAAGGAGAAAAGTAGTAGATAGGAAGGAAAGGAAAGAGAGAGGAAGCAGAAGGAGGTAGCATAGATCTCTTAAATTCTAAATGTAACAAAATAAAACCGAATGTGAATGTCACTAAGAACTCTGAATGTGCCCTCCCACATGACACATGCAAGTGGCGCTTGGAGACTGAGGAATCTGTTTCCCCCAAATATGTCTCTGCTGGGAACAAAGTCAACAGAGGGGAATGAAAGGCAAGGCCAGACATGCTCCTTGCACTGCATGGCTTATCACATCTGACAATTAAGAGTATAGTTATGCAAGGACACTCCTCTACTGCTGTTAGCCTTTTGTTATCTCCAACTTACACTAAAAAAATAATTGCACAAAGTCTTCTCATCATCCACCAATACAAAGACAACAACACACAACATAATCATAGAGAGGAAGAAAAAACCAAACACAAAGTCTCTTAGGAAAAAAGAGGCTTTTGTAACAACACCTGTTCCTATGGTCATTTACAGGTTTACATTTGATTCTGAGTGACTATGATTATAAAGCAGAAAAATGACTGTCATTAGAGACATGGAGAAATGACTTTTATGGTGAAGTAGGTTTCTGTTTGCTCGAGAGAAATGTGTTAAACATACAAGGACACTTTATACATGAGACCAGTTATCACAAGTCCTATGAGAAAAGGTAGAAGGAAGCTGGTATATTTAGCCTTGAAAGGAGATGACTGAGAGATGATACGATGACTTTCTTCAAGTACTCGAAAGGCTGTTACACAGAGAATGAAAACAAGAGTTGTCTTCTGTTGCCCCAGTTGGTTGGGCCAGACCCAGTGGGCTGAAATTAAACCAAAAGAGTTTTCTGCTCACCATTAGAGCAGTTCCTCAGTGGAAGAGGCTTCCTTGGAAAGGCTCTCCTTTTTTGGAAGTTTTTAAGCAGAGGTTAGATGGTCATCTGACAGCCATGTTGTTTCTGTGATCTCAGGCAGAAAATGAGAGGTATGGGCAGGCAGTGGCTATTTCTTGATAAGATTCAGGTGAGCAGGATCTAAAGATAAAACATGCAAGGCAGCTCCACACACCTGGGAATTAAGTTTGGCTCTTGTGGGCTTTCTTACATGCCTAGGGTAATGCTGATCACCACTTTGGGGCCAGGAATCAATTTTTCTCCAGGCAACAGTAGATCCTGGAGGTTTTTTTGCTATCTTCTAGGTATGGAGCAGGAGTCACTGGGGGGCGGGGAGAGGCAGTTGTGAATTTCCTATATTGTACATGAGTTGGGCTAGATGACCCTGCAAGTCCCTTCCAACTCTATGTTTGTATTATTCCATCATTGATAAAAAGAGGGTCTACTCATCACAACATCCTACAGGCTAATGTTCTGTTCATGAGCCCAATTCAAGGTGTTTAGCTCTATGCTATGTTTCTATTCCTCTGCCCTACTCCTTTTGATCCTTATTACTATTATCTGTGGCAGTGGGATGATAAGAACATTTAGATTTTCTCCATGTCCATCTCTGAGAATCCAAGGTATTTTATAAATGCATAAGTCACAAGCTACACGTCACAAGCAACTTCCATACATAAACACTAAAAACAGAATTAAGGCCCAAATTTACTATACTGTGTGTGGGTGGGTAAGCAAGGCAACTCCCAACTGGCAGTGGCCACTATAGGGGACTGCCCCTTTTAGCACTACTCACCTGGCTATTTATTGATAAGGTTCAGATGACCAGGATCTAAAGATATCAACATGCAAGGCACCTTCACACACCTGGGAATTAAGTTTCAGCAGCAACTCCCAATAGGACCTGGTGTGGATCTGTAAAGAGTGAAAAACAGGATAAATTGGCACAGTTTTGAGGTTCGTGCTTTTTATGAACTGGTTTAGCCTATATAGTACATATACTATTTCCACTGGTGTCAAGACCAGCACAATGCACTTTCCGGTTCATTATTTCAACATTATACCATGTTCAAAATTGACACAGGAAAATGGAAAGCATAAGAGTAATTGCTGTTTAACATTTTTGTATCAGTCTTTCAGTCAGCATAATGAATGGAAGATTACCAAATATAAATATGGGTACTGAAGAGAACAAGGTCACACTGACAAAAGTGGTGATAATTCCCAGTCAGTACTAACAGGATAATGCTTTTTTTCCTGAAAACTGGTTTTATGTAGTCAAATTCATAACCTGTCCTGGTTGTCAGGAACTGACATTTTTATTTTTTCAAACTGAAAAGTTGCAGAGAATATAATTCCATTACATTAGAACATGATTAAAAACCCTCACCTCTCTGTTAACCTTTCCAAACAGACACAATGCTTTTGAAAGTTGCCTCATTCTGAACTTAGTAAATTTCCAGGAGAGAGGATGTTCTGTAATTGGTGGATGCAGACTAATAATTGCACAGTGTTGCTCATGCTGTTTCGGCCCTGGGTTGGATCCAGCCAAGTTTTTCACTCAACCATCCCACATGCCTTTTGTTCATATGGGTCACATGATCCACACCATAGTCTCAGCAGCAGAAAAGTTGTTTGGATCCCGCCCCTTCTATTGTCATCAGGGTACCCTCAGTTGATCTTTGGACTCCCGTCAATGTTCAAGAGCCATAGTATAGTAAGAAAAGTGGGAAGAGAAATAGACCTAAACAAAGAGTATTCCCTCTTGAGAGGATATTGCAAACACAGGAGTTTTCTGTGCTGGTTATATCTGAATTTGTACACATATATAAACAGCACCCAGAATAACCAGCGAAATAAATGAAAATGCAAATGTTCAGGCCAAGCTTATTATGGAATGTCATGAATAAATTAATGAAAAGAGAAAGCTACACTTATCACAATAATTGAGCAAAATATTGTACAATACATTATGCATGATGGCTTATTGCACTGGGCATTGAGGACTTTTGCCTGCTTCAACCACTGACCCCAATTAGTACAAGATCAAGTAATTTCTCAGGACCTGCTCTAACACCTAATGAAGTTAATAGGAGCTCATTCTCATTAAACAACTAATTCAATAAGCAACCAATAGAGCAAAGCACATAGTAAGAGCTCAGTGAACAAGAGTCACATGCTGGGATCAGTTCAACAATGGGAAAAATATTAACCACCAAAACCTTCATAAGACTGGTTGTTGTGGGTTTTCCAGGCTGTGTGGCCATGATCTGGTACATCTTGTTCCTAACATTTCGCCTGCATCTGTGGCTGGCATCTTCAGAGATGTATCACAGAGAGAAGTCTGTTACACACTGTGTCTAGACTTCTCTCTGTGATACACCTCTGAAGATGCCAGCCACATGTGAAGCAAAATGTTAGCAACAAGACCTACCAGACCATGGCCACACAGCCTGGAAAATCCACAACAACCAGTTGAATCTGGCCGTGAAAGCCTTCGACAATACTTTGTAAGATCCTTTGTAAGATCCTCTGAAGATGCCAGCCACAGATGCAGACGAAACGTCAGGGGAGAATGCTGCTAGAACACGGCCATACAGCCCGGAAACTACACAGCACCCAAATACTTTGTAAGGCTGTTCAGTTACTGTGTGTGTGTTTGTTTTATATATATAGAGAGAGAAATGCTCACAAAACAGTGGAAATTGGACTCACTTCATAGTTTTGTCCATAATAATCTAGCCTCTATGACTTTTCTTTGTGAGACGGTTCCGGTTCCGCCCGAAGGCGAGAGTAGATGCCTTCCAGCTGCCCTCCACGAAGTTTTGCTTTGCTGTATCAACTTATTAGCCCTTCCACTAAGCCATTAAGAAAATTTAAGCTGCTGCCAGCTTTGTTGTAACTATTCTGTTGTAACCACTCTGCAAAAGCTCTAGACACCACTACAAGCTGAGAGGGCTTTGGAATATCGCTGTGTTAGCCGCTAATGCATTGCTCTCAGTTGTAAATCACAATTGTAAATCACTTCTGCAACAGTAGAGCTTGGAAACGGCATGGGGAATAGGAAGCATGGCTTTCTTCCCCAACTCGGTTGGAGCAGAGTAAGAAAAACAAAACAAAATAGCCAACTATTTGCAAGAAGGACCTACTAATTTAAGAGCGGGCCATGAAATAGGTTTGCCTGTTCTAGAGGAAGCCGCAATGTTAGCATAGAAGACATCTGTTTAAATGAGTCATTCGCTCCCCCCGCTTCCATGGAGTGGAGTTAAACACTACCAAAGCAAGACTCTTTACTGTCTGATCTTACTTATCTCCGGTCAAGCTATTTTTAATTTCCAAAACCCTGGAACTCCTTTTTTAGATAACTTTGTAACAAGATAGAGGCTAAATTGGAGTTCTTGGACAAACTCAGTCAAACAATGGAACAATTTAGTATGCAACTTCTGTCAATAGGAGGAAAACTCAACACCTATTTTAAGGACCAGAAACCAAGCTGCCCTTTTTTGGCACAACTCACAGTCCTTAGTACTGCAAAGGAGCAAATAACCTTGTATATTGGTTGACTCCAGTCTGAATGCAAGCCCGTTTGGACAGTCATTATTCAATCAGGCAGTCACTAAGCTCTCTGTTGCAGTGTAAAACCTGGAGGCTTACATCTTTCTAAATTTGAGTCACTCCCAAAATGGGTCATTACAGAAGGCTTGCTCTTACCTTTCATAAAGCAAGACTCCTAAGAGACTGCTCCAAATTAAAGAGCACTTTGCAGAAAAAATAATATGATATCCTGGTGGTAAAGAATGTTTAAAGGCTTCAGTGATGAATAAGCTGATTGGAAGGGAACCTAAGAATACAGTACCAATGCTTAGTCTCCCCAATTCAAAGGTTTAGTGAAAGACTGGAATCCAATTGGTATCATACAACTCTCTGATCAACAGCTCACTATCCCAATCAGGAACAGAGGAAGCGAATGGGAGAAAATGGAGCTTACCACCACCAGGGATATCAAATGAGACAACAAAGAGAAGAAGGACCAAAGAAGACATTGCAGGACAGGGGTGGCCTGATTTTTGGATGAGAGCTAATCCGACGATGGTGGCTTTTAGTTTTAACAACATTAACTCAGCAACATTATTTCATTGAAGCTCCCTTTAGTGAAACTCCAATCAAAAGCAATAATAACAATTGTCAAAGCCCTCTTAAAAAAATATGGTGTATGAATGGAAGTGGAACCTAAAACCCATGGAGGCTTTGTATATCCTTCACTGATCCAAAGTAACAGCCACAAATCATGGAGCTACGAACTACTTGAACTCCAGTTGGTCCGACTCCCTACAATCTGCACAGCGAGGCAAAGGTGCCACCTCACCATCTTACAAGTACAACTAAGTGCCCTGAGGAATCGCTATGCTATAACAGAAGCAATCGCCAGGGAGTGAAAGTCTCTGAGGCATCCAAGAAGGACAAGGAGTTACCTGAACCTGAAGTTTATGAGGCATTCAACAAGGATAAAGATTTACCTTTACTTCAACAAGCAGCGTCCAATAATCCATCATATAAAGGCGGATTGCTATGGACTCAAACACAGAGGTCACTTTGCGGTCTGTATAGGGCTAGCATGGGAAATACAACTTCCCAGACCTCTCTTCCAGTGAGAACATCTTTAAACAACAGCTTAATAGAAAGCGGATGTGAACACCATGTCGATGGAAGAAATTGGGAAGTTGAACTCTACAGACTGACTACTACCGCAAATAATGTCCCGCCAACAGGCCTTGAGATCATCTCCTGGAACATTGCTGGGTGGGCAAATAAGACATTGAACTCTGAATTTTACCCACTACCTCACCCAATTTCCATATCATTCTTTTGCGGAGACATGGATGACCTCCCCAATCGTATTCCTGGTTACAAATCATTTGCACTCGGGCCTCAACTTTCTAAAGAAGAGAGGCAAAGACTCATCAGGAGGCTTAGTAACATTTATATCTCAAAGGAGTGCCTCAACTGAACTTGATGTGTGTGAACCAATTCTTGAAGCGCATCAGAATGCTATTATAATGTAAAAGCTTTATCCTAGTGAATGTTTACTCCTCCCCCCCAAGAAATGGGCTGGTAACTAATGACAGTGATTGGAGAAGACTGTCAAATCTTTTATGAGGTGACTTCTTAGAAACCAAGCACCCCGGTCAGAGTTAGTAGTGTGTATGAGGATTTTAGCATCAGGGTAAGGAAGCGATCCCATCCAATTATGCTCCCAAGAAGATATATAGATCAAGAACTCCTTCAGCTACATTTTACACCATATACAAGGAGATCTAAGGATCTTCAATTCCAACTCAAATGGGCTCCATTTAGCCAAATTGGCCCTTCCTACACAACAAATTTTGGCTAAATGGATTAAATAAGTTTCCAAATTCAGGTGAATTCACTTTTATCTCTTCTCATGGGTGCAGCGTAATGGAGCTATATACTTTCGTGTCTCCACACTTGTTAGCCAGTCTCCAAGCCTTTAGGATAGGGGATTCTATGATCAGCGATCACCTCCCACTCATCCTCTCCCTCGCAGAGACCTCTACTGCCATAGTTTCAAACCACATAAGGTAATTAAAGCAATGAGCTCCCACAATAAGATGGTCAATCCAAACGTGTAATAAAACCAAGGAAGCGCTTAAGCAATACCACCTGCAAGTCTTTAGAAGCCTCAGTAGTTAATGCAGATAATGTTAGCAACAGTATAGGAAACTATGAAAAATCTTGTCACATATTTGAGGTGTCCCTTTTAGGGGAACCAAGAAGGAAGGGGAATCTCAAAGGCAGAGATTGGTTTGACACTGAGTGTAAATATTTGAATCAACAGATGGATCATATGCAACAGATTTAGGGCCTCAAAGGCCAAATTCCCACCTCCTGAATTGTTCAGTCTCGAGCAGACTTTCACGCTAACCTCATTAGTAAAACAAAGCGTCAAAGAGTCAATAAAAGCGCCTTCACTGGGAACTAACTACTACATGCCACCCTATCCAATGTAACGCAAAACAATTCCTGACAACTCAACAGAAAATGAGGCATGTGTCAAAAAATCTCCCAATAGCAGCTGACATCACTCCTTCATTATAGCAAAAAACACTACTCTGGAATTTCTATACCGACCAAAGAGATTGGACCAAAAGATCAAAGCATTAGCCCAGGCTGCAGGATTTTGCCTGAATGGAGCCCTGTGGTAGTTAACAGGCAAGAGGTTATTGGAATTAATTTTTACCAACTAAAAGTCTGGGAAAGCAGCTGGCCCTGATATCATTGTAGCCAGATGATGTTAAAAACCAGTGATCCAGACTGGTGGGCTCCAGGTGCTGGCCTCATTATTTACATGCATCAACAAATCTTTAATGATTCCCAAGGACTGGCTAAAGAAGCGTATCGTTGTACCCCTCTCTACAAAAAAGGAGACCCTAAGCTGATGTCCCTCTAATTATAGGCCGATCAGCCTTTTACACACATCTATAAAATAGGCAAATTGTATGCTAATTATTTACTGAAAAAATTAAAGAGCTGGACAGACCAACACCAGCTACTTCGACCAGAACAAATCGGGTTTAGATGCAGGTAATTCCACTCCTAGATCACTGTCTAATTCTCCAACATCTTGCAAGCAAATCACGTAGGCACAAAGGAAAAGCAAGCTTTATGCTGCTTTTCTATAGGATTTGAAGGGTGCCTTTGACTCCGTAGATAGGGAACTGTTATGGTATAAAATTAAAATCCTTAAACATGGAACAGAGACTTTTAGCTCTAATTAAAGCTGTTCCACTGCGAATCACAACTTGCTACAAATAAGAACTCCAAGAGATGGCACGTTAACAGAATCAATTAAGGTTAATAGTAAGGGTTAAAACAAGGCTGCCCTACTGGCACCCAGTCCTATTTCCTGTCTATTTCTTCATGACTTCCTGCAACCTTAACCAAAATCGAGTGGCCATCCACCACGCTTAGGGTTCCTACATATATCCAATACTCCTGCTCTATGCAGGCTGACGCTGTTCTTAAAAATGTCATCTTCCAAGTAGGCTTTAAAGCGCCTACTTCAAACTGCAGCAGTGCAGATTATTGTCATGTAATAATAAGCTGACGGCTCAATTATGACAAGCTCAAAAGTTATGATCTTTGCAAAAAATCTACAGTAAATACAGCTGGAAGAGTGAATAACCATGTCCTGAAAGCAAGTAAGCCAGTTTAGATATCTAGAGGCTCCTATTCAGCCTACAAATTCCTATCTTGGATTACACATTGCAAACAAGTAGAGAACAGAAGCTAAGGTGAAGGCAGCTGCAGCTTATTCTTCGATTTTTCTATTCTAAAGGGACACCAATTTGTCCCCGCTTGCACTGAAAATCTTCAATGCAAAGATAATCCCTCAGCTATTATACGGAGCCCCAATATGGATTACCCAAACTAAATCACCTTTCGAGTCAGTACAGGCATACTTTTTTGTGGAGAATTTTAGGGTCACCAAGGTGTGTCCCTTATGACACCCTAATGTAGAGAGAACTGGACAAAATAGCATGGAATTGATGGCATGGACCACAAGAACATTTAAGTACTGTACTGACCCAAATTCATTTTGGAGCCCAAACTCAATAGCTTTATACATCAACTCTTATCAGAATCTGCTTCATATGGCAAATGGT
The DNA here is from genome assembly GCF_021028975.2 of Sphaerodactylus townsendi. Taxonomy (NCBI): domain Eukaryota; kingdom Metazoa; phylum Chordata; class Lepidosauria; order Squamata; family Sphaerodactylidae; genus Sphaerodactylus; species Sphaerodactylus townsendi. The sequence continues at coordinate 41,651,213 of NC_059434.1, read as the reverse complement.
TGGCTGGACATAGATAAGAAATTTAACAACATGGGCTTTTAACAGCTGACCAGTTCCAAAACTATGTCTGCCATCAGAATTCAAAAGCTAAATCAAATCTGTTTTGAGCTCTAAAGAGAGAAACTGGGAATAAAGGTGCAGGAGGGGAAAAGCTGCTGCTCCACAGGCCTTGGGAATTGTCCCGATCAGACCATTGTACCAACTATTTGTACACATTTTGTGTGCAATCCCTTACTAAACATCATAGAGCATACACTTTGGCTACGCTTTTTAATGTACTCTGCCTAACAGCTATGACTCTTGGCAGGTATAATAACTTACTCCATATGAGAACAGGTTATGCCAGTGTAATATGGGCCGCTTGTTGAGACTGTTCAACATGTACTATTGGAATGTCAACCGTATGCAGTCGAAATTCTATTTATATACATCTGTCCATTGGATAGAGAGCTCAAACGATGTTTAGGGGCTACCATCTGTTATGAATTTTCTACTCAACGGTTCCTGTGATCTTGTATGTGAGAATGTTGCAAGTTTTTTGAGGAACTATTTGGTAAGGCGCAATCATTGCCTACATAGTAGCAATGGCTAAATTATTTTATGTGTGCATGAATGTTGTGAATGTTCAACGCTGTTTTAATGTATTTTAATATTTGAATGTCTCAGTTAGTAGATAAATGCACCTTTTTACTAACTCTGTAATTTATAATGCCAATAAAGGCTTTGGAATTGGACTTTTCTTTGTTTGGCATTGTCATGAACTGATTATCATTTTAATGGTTATCAGTTTTTCATAGTTGGCTATCTACCTATTTGGAAAAGTGACTCCAACTGCAAATTTTGCTGTTGCGTGTGGCTTTCTGTTAATACTTTAGTAGAGAGTGGCTTTTTCCTTTCTGTCCTCCTAAAAAAAATGATGTTCCACTAAGCCAGCTGTAAGATGCACACCTTGATAAAAAATCATAAACAAGGCCATCCTGTTGCACTTTTTCATTCAATGCATTTCTTACAGTCAGTGACAAATGTCTGGCCTTTTTCATTCTCAAACCAATATAAAAGCCTTGGTTGCTGGGGATCCCCCCTCCCGCACTTTACTCGTTTTCTAATCTTCATGTTCTTAGCCTGCTACTTAATTATCTTTTCCATGAGCAATAACCAGAGTTTTTCCATTTTTCTTTCAAACAGCTCTGGTCCAAGCTAGTCCAATATATTGTCATAGTATTTGGAACTTTCCCACAAAGTGATTATTTGTAATGAAAGCCACTGATCAGAAAAAGAAAAAACACAAAGCAAGCAAAACATGTCTAACAACCAGTGAATAAATAATACAATATTTAATAAACACAAAAGTGAACTAAAAAGTTATGTCATCATTTTTTAAAATTATTACCGGTACATTAAAAAACAAACCAAATATAAACAAGAATCTAAAATGGAAATTAATGAATACAGAACTACTATTAAATTATACAAGCTCAAACTTAACTTTCCATGTGATGAGCTCATGTTGCCATGTTTCTCAGAATTTAACAGAAACCATAAAGTTTTGGGTGAAGATTAAAGTGTTGTGCTAATGTGGTAATATCACTTCTGGGTTCGTGCTGAAAATGGTGGTGCATTAAGGTTGCCATGTGCCCCTGCCCAAGGTGGGTGATGTGGGGGGGGGGGGGTTAGAGATGCCAGAAACTCACGGACATTTGAAAATGGAGCTTGGGGAAGACAGGTGTCTCAGTGGAGTTCAATGCCATAAGTCTACTCTCCAAAACACCCATTTTCTTCAGGGGACATGAGTATGAAGATGCGCTGTAACTACAGGTTACCCTAGATCAGGGATAGGGAACCTGCGGCTCTCCAGATGTTCAGGAACTACAATTCCTATCAGCCTCTGTCAGCATGGCCAATTGGCCGTGCTGGTAGGGGCTGATGGGAATTGTAGTTCCTGAACATCTGGAGAGCCACAGGTTCCCTACCCCTGCCCTAGATCCTACCTGGAGACTGAAATCCCTGTAGTGCAGTGTTGGTGTGATACAAATCCCCCTGTGGGGTTTCTCCTGCACCTGGCCCATTAGTTGCCCCATGTCATTACCTCTCCTACATCAGATGTTCAGCTGGGCCTCAATAAGAAGAGGGAAAGAGGTTGCAATGCTAAAATTATCTTCTTCTCCATTGATCTCTGCTCCCCAGTGCTCTGAGAAGGATCAACTGCAATGTTCCTGGCCTGGTTCAAGTGGGAAGGGGTTTGTTTTACATACAAAGGGCAGACGGAGAGAATCAACTCTTCTGCAAGTTCCAAAGAATTTTATAAGAAAAACATCAAAGAGTTTATTTAAAACATCTAGTGAAACTGTTGAAATGTAGATAAAAATCAGTAACACTGAATAGAATGCTAGGTATTATTAAAAAGAAGATTGTCAGATAACAAACTTAAGTATTTAACTAGTTGGTCAGAATGATCAGGAAGGAGCGAGGAATCTATACATAAATTGCTTTTCAATTCAATAAATAAGTTAGAGAGAGAAGGTTAGACTATGAATGGTTTTTATAAGAAATGGAATAGAAATTTGAATGCTTTTTTCCTTTTTAAAATGCTGCTCTAGATATTAATGGTAACAGTAAAATATTACAGATAAATTCAGCAACAGCTTGGAAAGTCAAGTAGTTCTCTCTCTCTCTTTTAGTTATGTTTGTTGTTGAAGTAGTTTTTAATGTTGGTTCACTTTAGAGATTTGTGTATTTTTAGCTGGGTTGTGTGGTTGTCAAAAATTCAATAAAAACTGTATAAAAATACAAGACAGGATTCATTTGTCTGTTATAACCCCCCCTCTTATTGACAGGATGACTTGCAATAAGTCTAATCAACTTGCAACCTGGGAATGGTGCCAAATGCCTTCCTTTTACAGGTGGAGGAAGACAGCAATTGTTTAATGGTTTACACCTGGCCCTTATCGGCTGGAGATTTTATCAGTTGTACAGGCCACTAGCTTGGTGTGCACTAGCAAATGTCAATGTGACATTCCACTTAAACCTTCTTCCACAAATCTTATTTCAAGCCAGCCCTTGAAAAGAAACAAGAAAACAAATTGAAATAAAGTGATTTCTTGACATTCCTGACTAAGAGAGGACAGGTTGGTGCTATCCCAATGGAGCACTACCTAGCCAGTGGACCATCTCTTAGGCGGACTCCACACGGTCCAAAAACAGTGGATTCCACATGGGCCAAAAACAGTGGTGTGAAAACGGTGTAAAATGGTTTAAAACAGTGTAAAAGGTTTACACCATTTTCACACTGTTTTCACACTGCTGTTGTTAGCCCATGCAGAATCCACCTAAGTTTGCCACTAGCCTCAGGAATAGGAACACTCAAAGCAGGGCGTTATAACATGATCATAGTCAGGCAGGTTCATGTGGTAACATGAAGTATGTAATGTATTCTTATCCCAATCTGTATAGGACTTTAAAAGTCAGTATAAGTACCTTGATCTGAACCCAGAAACAAATTGGAAGGCATCAGTGTAGAGGGCCAAGACAAGAATGAATTGGTTCCTATGACTTATAGCTTTTGCCTACCTGGGACGTTTGTTTCAGGATCATGTCTGATCATTAACTGAGTGCCAATGAAGCATTAAAGAATATTATGACCCAAAAAGGTGAGAGTCTCTCTCTTTTAAAGTGAGGAATTAACAAGAGCAGTCATTTAGGCAAAGCAAAAGGTCAGGCAAGCTCGGGGGGGAGGGGTTGCCTGTGTTTTATGGAAGTCAGCTTTTACAAGAAACTCTGCAAGAGAACAAATAAAGTTTAACAATTTTATTAAGGGGTAATGGAAGTACACAAACACCCAATAATCAAAACAGAAAAATGAACACATGGTCATAAGATATAAGCAGTTTTGAGTGGCTTCATCTGGAATAGATTAGGGAATTGTGGAAGTAAGGATTGTAGTCACCTGATCTTGGAGCAGAATGGTCCAATGAACAGAACTGAGTGACTTGCACTTAGCTCTGGCAGAAGAACAATGTGGTGTGGAACAATATCATACACAGAGAGGTGTCAAGAGACATTGAACAAGGGCTAATGGGAGAGAGGGCTTCTTATAGGAAAACGGGATCCTCAGGGTTTTGCAGAGTGGAAAAAGACAAGAAAAGTCCTGGAGAAAGACAAAAGACAGACATCCACTTAATGGTTGGATTGTTAATCTAATGGATTGAGGCATCAGCTTGATGTTCCAAGATCAAGAGTGCCTGCAAGGGGGAAGGTAGCTGATTAAATTACAGCTATAGAACAATGACAATGCAAATGAGATAGTTGTTAAAGATATTAGTCAGAGGAATAAGCATTGGGTTAATACAACACTGGGCAAGCAAGCACATTAATATGTCCTTTGTCTTTGCAGAAGTGAAGATGGGAACACTCTCCAGGGCAAGGGTATTGTGTTCTCTTAACCCTGTTAGGTGGGGTGTAAGATAGGTGCTTTGTGTGGCAAAGGTGGGTTAGGGCAAGTCCAGACAAAGTTCTTAGTTGCTGAATGTCCTTGTGGGTATGCTAAGCCAGTGCAGAGAATGGGCTCCCCATCTTGATACTGCATTGCTAGGCACCCAAGGGTTGGCAGAGATGGGTAGACACACTGCTGTCTTAAAAACAAGGTTCCCCAAACCTACCATAGGACAGTCTGGTAACAACAGTGTGTGCACAAGTTACATTTAAAGTATCACTTCACCACATATATTATCTTTCAGCTATTTGCTTGCAAGGTACTTTCCAAACAATAAGCACGGCAAACTAAAAAAAAAATTCTGTTCTGTGTCTGGCTGCTGCTCAGTGAAGCAGGCTTTTTTGGTTGCTGATGAAGAGAGTGGAGCCAGGTGACAGTTGGGCCAGACAGACAATGGATGGGAATCAAAACTTGTCACAGAATGAAGAAGGGACACGAGGGAAATAAATATTTTAGCAACCTTTGTGACTGAGATCAGCGGTTGTTTACAGACATATCTGATGCAGAATGCAGCTCCATAACTTTTGTTGTGAGACAACTGTCCAACCAATCAACATCAAAGATGTCTAATAAAATGGATGAGAGAATGATCTGCTTCATTCTTGGCTGTCTGAGTGGATCTGTCTGCAGTCTAACTTTGCACTTTTTGAGGACATTAAAATTGTTATCATTATAAATGTAATTGCAGAGCAGTTTCATAATAAACCCACCATTTTCCCATTATTTTTTTTTATAGTAAAACTGTTTTGCACTAAAACTGTAAGAGCATAAGAACTGCTTTCCTTGATCAGATCAAGGTTCATCCAGTCTAGCATTTGATTCCAAATAAACTCATCAAAAAATCTAATCTAGGCTCTAATCTGGTGGACTCTAATCTGGAGAACAGGGCTTGATTCTCCACTTCTCCACAAGAGCAGGAGAGCCTTACCTGGTGAACCAAATTTGTTTCCCCATTCCTCCATGCCTGCTGGGTGATCTTGGGCTAGTCAGAGTTCTATGGAACTCTCTCAGCTCCACCTCCCTCACAAGTTGTCTGGTATAAGGAGAGGAAAGGAGTTTGTAAACTCCTTTGAGTCTCCTTACAGGAGAGAAAGGGGGGTATAAATCCAAGCTCCTCCTTTTCTTCTGACTCAAACTAGTAAACCACTCTACACCCCATCCTCCTGACCTATGCCATTTTCTGCCTCCCCAAGATCAAATGCAGGCCGTTTCTGCACGGGCGGAATATGGCAGCCTGGGGACGGCAAAAACGCTGTCCCCAGGCCGCCATTCACACAGGGGGCGCAGCTGCTTTGCAGCCACGCTGCCCTCGCGCCACCCACCCGGCGCCGAGCCGGCGTTTTCAGAGTGAGCTGGGAAGTGCTGAGAACGGCAGCGTCTTCCCGGGGCTTCCCCCCCCACTCCCTGCCTTCACTCACCTGCTCTCCGGCGCATCGCCGGGGCCTGGGGACACGCCCCCCTGCTCTGCGACACGGAAGCAATAAGCACGGCAACTCGCCGGAGGGCCGGAGAGCAGGTGAGTCGACCGGGCGATGGCGCCCAGCAGCGCCGTCTTCCCGGTTCTTTCTGGGACCGTCCATGCGGACGGTCCCAGCGTCATCGGGTCGGCGTTTCTGACGCCGACCCAAGCCCTTCCGCCTCCATGCGGAAAGGGCTGCAGGCTGTAAAGAAAAGCACTTTTTCTGCAGCCTGATTTGGATGGATCCGAGGTATGAGACATAAAAGGAGGTGTGTACCTGCCACTGCCTTACCTTACATTGCTGCTTTCTGCTAGTTTGGTGCCCCAAATGGTCACATGGATCTCCTGGGTGCTGAACTGTATCTGACCATGATAATACATGAAGACAAGCCCCTGACAGCATGGTTACATGCTATCAGTCACGTGTCTGTTCCCTGTAGATGTAATGCTTTTAACGTACATGTTCTTTGTAAAACTTTTTTGATTGTAAACATGCAAAATGCAACGTATGACACAGCCCTTCATCTTACTGAATTTCTTTTGGATGTTACACTTAGATTTGGAAAGTTCGGTTGCTTGTAAATCAACTTATTTAGGCAGCAAAAGTAGGTGCTTTCTGAAACAATTTTCCAAGTACATCGTTTTTCAAATATAAAAGGAGGCATTTCCATATTTCTTGAAGATCCAGGGTGACATTTTGCAGTGTTACAGCTTCTAAGCTCTGTCAGGAGGCATGCTCATCAATCTTTATAAAGTAACTATCACTTTGGGTGCAAAGGAGGTTCAGTTGCTGAAATCAAGATAATCTCCTGTTTCACAATTAAGACATTGCACCAAATAATGAAAAGCATGTATATGCAAAAAATACTGTATTATGCTTCCTTTGTGCTAGTAAGTGCTGTTATGTGATAACAAGAATCCCAGAGCAGGAAATGTGAAAGGGCGTTGAGAATACAGCTAGGAAGGCTGAGTGAATGGAGAATTTTAATAAGATGTGCCTTGTTCTGGGTTTTAAAAGTGAGACTTATGAGCTGATGAACACTGTAGATGAACAAAGAATTTGCAATTATAGTGAATTGTTTGGTACCTGACTATGGACGCAGTCATTTTGTGGGATTCATAAATTAGATTAAGGTCACTTTTGATACAAAATGGCCAAGGTAACTTGATAGTAAACAATTTTACAAGTTCAAATTTATTTCACTGTAGACTGAAGGTCACAGTGAACAGCAACTTGAACAGCACAGTAATTCAATACAAGATAATTAAGAGAAACAATCAGTGTATGATCACAAAAACATCAGAAGTATAACATAAAAATATGACTGGCTCCAATTTTAAAAGGAAAAAAACTCTCAAAACTAACAGAAGTATAAATTTATATCACCCGAGATGTATCTCGAAAATTTTAGCATCTGAGTTCCTTTATAAAAGCAACGGTAAAAGATTCATTCCTGCCATCATTAAGAAGACGTATTGGGCTGCTTATCAAAATACAAACGTCTTTTGATTAAATATATACAGAAGATCTTTAGGCCCCCACCCTGCGGATTTTCTGAGAAGAAAAAGGCAAACTCCAGCTTGCTTTTAGTGAAAGAGAGCTGTGGCGAATATGGGTGAGGAAGTGGGTAAATGGTGGTTGGATGTGAGGGAGGGCAGAGTGAGGTGTGTGAGGATGAGCTGGATGTGTATTGTGTGGTAGCAGTGGGTGAGGCACAGAGAGTGAAAGTTACCTGCATGTGTGTGAGGGTGGAACCCCACCTGACATCTCACATGGCAAAGTGTGTATATGTTTCACTTCCACTTGTATTACCTAACAGTATTACCTATTTACTGTTTTAACTGCTCATCTCTGCCCATCTGCTTGAACATTCTAAACCCTCATACCAAGCCCTCAGGCCACAGACAGACAGGCTGCACGAACATTCTAAGGGTATGGACTTTCGGTGATTTGAAGGTCCGATTACCTGCCCGCAACAGGGAGGGACGTCCTGTGAAAATTGGGGGGCGATCCGTCCAGCAGCTTCTGAGGGAGACCATCAGGGACAAACGCACATTTAGATTTTTATATATATAGATAGATAGGTATTCCTGCAGCAGGTATAGGAGTGCATCTAGGAAGGCATCTGGGGGTACTTTCCATTACCTTCCATCCACCAATCCTCAAGTGCTAAGTACAAGTGTACTTAGTACAAGTACAAGTACAAGTGCTAAGCTAGGTACACAGGAGTTCATGGACTGTATCAAACGTCTGTGAGCAAAAATATGGGGAGAGGTTACATTTGGTCAAGGAGAATGGTATAGATCTCTTTGATATACTTTTCCAATAATGCATTGTTAAGACAACTAATACTAGTGTGACTAAAGTAAATATGTATTGTATTGTTAGGTTCCTTACAAAATGTTGGGCCAAGCCAGTTTTTAAAATCAATCTTGGTCATTTCCCCTTATCATGATATCCCATCCCACGTGACTTTTGTCAATGCTGACCCCCATTGACCCCAATGCCATTCATACAAATTGATGTATATTCTGGAAGCACAGACATATGGAATTTATGTTCCACTAGCCTTGGAGCTTGTATGAGACTGGTACACATCTGGGTTCTGGTTAGCTTAGTGGACTTTCATCATATTACACAGGATCTTTGCTTTGTATTGCACAGGATTTTTTATCAGTGTTATTAGGGTCTGCATTTCAGATATTTTGTATTGTATTACAGTTATAACAAATACTTCATCTGAAAGTAGACAGTAATTGCTGTGAGCCTTCTTCAGTATGATTTCTATTGTGTTGTACTGTTTGCACTGATCCCCATTTAATTCATATGGTGTCAGATTTTCCTTTCAGAGATTGAGCTTCTTCAAAAATGGTAGCGTTTGATGACAAGAAGCACTTTTCTTCAGTTATACTTCCCAGAAGTATAAGGATGTCCATTGATTTTAATTCCTTTCCAGGAAGGAAAGTGTGCCTCACTAGGCACACTAAAATAAATACACTGAGGCAGAAGTTCTTTGACTGTGTCTTCCTGAATGGCAAAGGGTTGGATTCAATGAACCTCGTGGTCTCTTTCAACACCATTATGATTCTAAACTTAAACAGTAACTCAAATGTATTTAACAGGTAGAAGAGATGGTAAAGGGAAATTACTTAGATTCAGTTTAGCTTAGATGTTAGTTTCATAGATGGTTCACAGTTTGCACAGTTCCTTTGCTCAGATGTTCTGGCATATGACTGTTTACATACAGGGTCCTAACCAGTGGTGGGATTCAGCAGGTTCGCACCACTGCAACAGAACCAGTTGTTAAAATGGTGCTCGTAAACAACCAGTTGTTAAATTATTTGAATCCCATCACTGGTCCTAACACTGGCTTGGTACTTTTTCACTATACCTTCACACAGTCCTCACAGTTAGGTAAAACCCTCAAAAACAGAAGAAAGCAGCCGAGAACCATCTCGGCTGCTGTTGCGGGGCGGGGAACGGCAGCTTGCACATTCGCCTCCCCTTCCTTGTTTGTGTGCCTCCGGAAGGCACGAGAGACTTCGCATGCTCATCTGAGCATGCACGGATGGCCCCTCGCACGTGGTCAGTTTGGAAACAATATGGTGTATGTCTGTGATTGCTTTCAGTGGAATCAGTCACTCTCTTTGACTGATATACTCCCTTTAGAATTTAGTTTTTTTCCTCAGTTACAGACAATTCTAAACTGAATGATTCAAACAAAAAGTCTCTCAGCTTGTTGTAATAAGAAGTTTAACCTCCTCCCTCTGCATCACAATTTTACTTTCCCAATCATAGTACAGCCACGGCCAATCAGGTGGCTCCCCTATTCCTAGGCCTTTCTGTGACTCATTCTAAAGGTAAACAATTCTTTCCTAGATAGAATAGCAGTTAAAAATTACAGTTTTCCTTGCAGCATGCCACTCTGTTACAGTGAACATTTGTACAATCTATGCACAATGTACCCTTGCTTTTTCTGTATTTGTTCTTTGGGTAAATCTCGTTATATGTTGCCAACAGGCATATGCACATATGTGCAGGCTAGACATATGTTTACTGTAACATATGAACAGTACTTCTGCCTTTTTGGTCGTTAGCAGAGACTGGTTCAATCCAACCCATAGCATGGATCTATTGTCTCCCAAGCACAATTTCTCAGCAATGTACCAGGGTCATGAATTATGGGATAACACTGTGTGTACCTTGTGCTTAGGTGGAATAATGATGGTTCCTCAAAAACATCGCTCTCCTATCCTTACATTTTTATTTCTTTGTGGCACTGTACCTCATTCACACTATCCTATCACACTATCCTATTTATTGAGAATTATATGAGCTGTTTAGTAAACCTCTTGTCCTTTTCCTTCTTTTTTCTGTCCTCTCTTATTCACCTTCTCATTTGTTTAGACAAACAAGCTGCTGTCAACAGTGGGGGTGAAAGAAGGTTATCTTGTTGCTTGGCAGTGATGTTTTGTACTCTTCAAATAAAATCCTGTACTGAATATGACTCAGAAATATTATCAGCAGATTTCTCTCTTTTTTTCAAATGAAAGGACTACTTGGCAGTCAAATGTGGTGCTTCAAGAACTGGGAGGTCATTCTCAAGACTTTGTGTGACCTACTGAGATGATGGAAGGAAGTTACTGATAGTTTTAAAAAACCCACTGAAGACAAGTTGTATGGTGTTGCAAATACTGGAAATGGGACAACAAATGGCCAGAACTTGTCCTATGAACATATTTCCATGCTTCTATGGATTTTACTGGAAAGGCAAGCCTTGATACAATTCTTTGCTAATCTGAACATATCTAAGGACTATTTTTTTAAAAAAAATCAAAGGTTTCAAAATTGAACAATAAAATGACTTATCAAAACAATGACTGAGGTTGTTCCTTGAAAACATACGAAGTGTTTCTCCATGAAAAAAATCAGTCCTCCTGCAGCAATCTCTAGGAGCATTGCAGATCTGGAACCTGGGGAAGGGGACTGTCATGGGTACTACGAGATCCCATCTCCTGTTAACTCCCATTGGAAACAATGGGGGAGCCCCCATCTCCTGGTACCTCCCATTAGAAACAATGGGTATGGGGCACCCACTTTGGGGATCCATAACTTTGCCCCACTGAACCAAACTTTACCGAACTTGAGGGGAATCATTAGGACAAACTCCGGATCATACGCTGAAATTTTGGTGCCACTAGCTTTAAACATGCGCCACATGCAGCCCGAAATGTGAAATAACACCCAAAAATACAAAAAAATTCAAACGGACCTGAATTTTTCAGATATGCCTGAAGTTTCGGGTATATCCAAATGTGTCATTTAGCTTATTCAGGCATACAGATAATTTTATGCCCAAATAAATCCGAATCTGAATTTTACTGAATTTTTAGGGTATTTACCAAGCCTACTTGACAGCTTTGGGCATTCCTGGATAAAACACATTGTATGTATCCTTTCCAATCTGATTTTAGCTCTGGTTATGGGACTGAAACAGCCTTGGGTGCCCTGATGAATAGCTGGAGCCAAAGATAAACTGAGGGAGTACAACTCTGTTTATTCTGGTGGATCTGTCAGTAGCTTTCAATACAATTTATCATAATATCGTTCAGAACCAAAGACTGGGAATGGGAGGCACTATTTTACAGTGTTTCCAGACCTCCCTAGAGGTAGGTATCAGAGTATGATGGTTGAGAGACTGCTGCTTGGAGTCTTCCAAGTGACCAAGATTCTCATATGCATGTCTGCATATCTTCGAATATAGTTCCTTTAATGTTTTGAAAAAGAAAACTATATATTGCTAGATTGGCAGGAAGAACGGAGTACAACTGTGTACATTTTGGGATGAAAAGGTGCCCAGGATTAGAGCTGGCAGAGGAAATGTCCTGGGGCACCCTTCAACAAATTGAGGCAGGGAGAATCCCTCCAACTGCATACAAAATGTCGGGGGCAAGCGGAGGGTGAAACTGATTGAAAAACTTAATGGTCAGACAGGAAAAATAAGATGCCTCCTGATTTCTGCATTCCACACAGCCAAGCAGAGGACATGTTGCAAGGGACATAGAGGGGAAAGGTGCACATTAAAGCATCCTCAAAATAGGACTGCTTGAGCAGAAATAAAGCATTCTGGGGATGTCTTGGGGGAAAAGCTGTGCAGTTCCTCCCCAAGATGCTTTTTTGTGGCCTCAGGATGTCTTATTGGTCCAGTGCAGAATGTCCCATGGAGGTTCACCCAACCAACTGCTTGCCTTCTGCAGCCCGGTGGCAGGAGGAACTACATGGCAACATGCAGTCTTAGAGGGGATGGCTGAGGCATAATGACACTGTGTTGGTGCTAACCAGAAAATGAGGGAAAGGTTTAAGGATTACAGCCGCAGGTTAGCTATCGCTTGTATTCTGTCCAATAGTCTCAGAGTGATGGCAATCGCCAAACAATGCCAACTTATTTCAACAATGCAGGTGACCAAGTTTGACTTCTGTAGATCAGATTCACTTAGTACATTGTGTTCAGGGTGTCGCATCAGATTCCTGCTGTCCTCCGGACTGCCCCCCCCCCCAAGCTGGGAGAAATACTCACCCCCAGGGGGCAGGAGAACAGCGACAGGAGCCAGGGCTCTGACAGCGCAGGCTGGACTTTGATGATAATGCCACCTAGCTGTTTCTTTGTGGTTGCTGAAGTGCTTTTTTAAAAAAAGCACCTGGTGTGGTAATTGAAATAAATGGTCAAAGGAATGACTTTACCCAGGGAAACTGCTGGTGCTGCTACTACTTTCTTTGCTGCTGTTGCTGTTGCTACTACTACTTTCTCCAGCCCTACTTGATGAAGCAGCAGCTCGCAGGCAAGGCACTTGTGTGCTTGTTAGAATGGGGTCATGGACAATAGTTTGGAGACTGTATTACTTTAACAGTCAGGAGAGAAACATCAGGACCAAGCTATCATTAATTCATTGTCTCTGATTGCTGGGGAAGCCAAAGTTTTCTGCAAAGGAAGAGCTGAGACAGACTGGGGACTATGGGGTTCTGCTTGGTGCCTCTTCAAGACGAGAATGAGCACTTAACAGCTGTCAGACATGACACTAATTCTCCATTTCATTTTTGAAGATACAGTCCCATCCAAGTGGGAGGTGGTGGGCCACAATGCCAATGCAGCACCACCTTGCCACTCCCATAGAGGCTTCTTGAAGACATGGAGATGCTTGCAAAGTGCAAAAGCCTCAATGGGCCACAATGGATTTACACTATCCAAAACGTCAGCTGAAGTCCAAAGTGTGGCTTGCTGGCATAACACCAGCAAAGTTCAGGAAGAAGCCAACCTAGCTTGGCTTCTGCCCTGACCATGCCCCCACCCCCATCCCCTCTATATTCCAATGCCAGGGGAGCAGAGGCAGCTGAACACTGGAGTAAGTGTCCCAGGAATCTACTGGTGCAGCAGTGTGGCACTCCCAAGAGCGGATTTGCCCCCCCCCCCTTTACTGGGGCTCAAAGACTGCTGTATTGATTCATCAGCTACTGACTATTAAGGTTAGCATTTTAAAGCTTCCCTTTCACTGGGTATAGTTGTAATCAGTGTGGCAGCACTGGTGGAGAAATAGAATGATCTTCATTCTATTTCTGAAAGCCAGAATGGCATAGTGATTAAGAGCAGGTGCACTCTAATCTGGAGAACCGGATTTAATTCCCCACTCTGCCACTTGAGCTGTGAAGCCTTACCTGGTGAACTCAATTTGCCTGGGCACTCCAACACATGCCAGTTGGGTGACCTTGGGACATTTCTTCAGAGCTCTCTCAGCCCCACCTACCTCACAGGGTGTTTGTTGTGGGGAGAAGGAAAAGGAGATTGTAGGCCTCTTTTGAATCTCCTTACAGAAGAGAAAGGGGGGGATATAAATCCAAACTCTTCTTCTTTAATCTTTTTTCAAATATATGTATATATTATTTTTCCATCCAATAAAAATCTGTTGAATGTGCTCTCCAAGCCTGTATCTCACATACTTAGTGTGCCAGCCTCATTCCCTCCCTCAAACCATTTACTGATAGAGAGAATGTGTCTAGATTTATTGGCTAGGCTAATAATCAGAAGAAAACAGGCACCACTTAATTGAAGGAAACAGATATTTTTCCAAAAAGGCGAAATGTGCCACTGAAGTTAAATGGAATACTGGGGATGGGATGGAATCCTTCAATTATAAAATAGTATTGTAAGAAAGATGGACTTCCATTTTGGAATTTGAAATTGTCTGCTAAATAGGGATCAACCCAAGTAAACCCTAGCCTCTTATCATATTTGACATTTCTCCTTTAGATAAAATGTATGTGGGGTGGCAGAAACTGGGAATCAGGCTGTAAATGCCCAAGTGAAGAGCTAGCTTCCATTTCTGTATGCTTTCTCTGAAGTAAATTCTATTTAATTCAATACTTACTAAACAATCCTATGCCCCCTTGCCCTGTTAAATACATACTCTTGCCTTGAGTAGACATGCATAGGACTGTTCATTCTCAAAGGTGTGTAGAAAAAATGCATTAATTCCTGGTGCTTTTAGAAAAAAAGTATAAACACCTTAAGAATAAATAGATCTGGTAGCCTTCAAGATTAAAAAAAACCTTTTTTTAACTGTGTCCATATTTTTATAGCTCATGAAGCTATAACCAGATACTTTTGTTCTTATACTTGTGTCCTTATATTTGTGTCCTTGTAATTTCATAAAAAAACTCTGAATGACTTCATAAGTGCAATAAATATTTCAATAAATTCTACATTAACAGGCATGTTAAATACTTAGTCAAAATTCATATGGTACGATGTGTCATTTGGAACTCTTTACAGTCATTTGTTTTGTGGTTGTGGTATGGATGGAAATGATGTTGCTATTGTTAAAATTGGTAGTATCTAGGATAAGAAAGGATTGATACACTAGAAAGACTTCTAGCTGAGACATTTTTAAGCTTCCTGTGAATTCAGGTTGGTTCATTATGGATTCTGTCTCCTTTTTATGGATATGATAATGATATTCATTGGAAAGTGACTGGTTGTGGCAGCAGTCTTTGCAATGAAGAACATCTGCATTCAGCATAACATACTGTTCTTTTCTGTATAAAATGCTGGTGCAGGGAGGGGGTGGCACTTTGAAGTGACCTTACTAGAAGTGTTGCGGATATTAATCTTATTTTTTATCTACTTAGTCCCTAGAACATTTTAAATTACCACACTTGTATATTGAAAAGATACATTGACATAAATTTTACTTGTATGTAGATGTTTAATATTTACCCCTACTTCCAACACTCTGAGTTTATGGTTCCTACCCATTATTAGATCATTTATATCTTATTATAAAATACAGAAAGAAAAACACGTGACTTTCAAAATAAGGTACATATCCCAAAAGCAAAAGTTGTATTCTAAAATGTTCTTAGACATATCATATTCTCCCTCTGGGAAACATATATTCTATATTAGAAGTAAATTGTGTCATCGTTCAAGTAAATAAAAGTGATTTTCTGCAGCAAACCTAATCTACATTCCTCTGTGAAAGGAAGGTTCTTTACTTTTAACTTGCTGGTAAATTGCTGTTGAAATTGCAATCTCCGGTGTATCATGCCGTTGGCTTATCTTTCCCACACATCCCAAGTCTCTGAAATAAGTTCTGTATTGGTGGTGATTGTGCCCAGTGTCTCATTTCTTGGATAGCCTGATTATACTGTCTGGCTGAATAAATCTTTCTCAAATCTTTTAAACATCAAGGGCAGTTCCACATTTTAGGGAGTGTGTATTAATAATAACAGGAACAAAACAGGGTTCACTCTGCTTTCTTTGCTGTCAGGGATTCAGTAGTTCCTTTCTGCTGTCACCACAGGGGCCTGATAACACTAGTGTAGGCACATCTCATCTGTAATGACCAGCATGGAACTTCCTGGACCAACAGCATTGTGGTAACAGAGAATAATAGGCTGATTCTCAAAACACATTTTCCTAGTCATATCCACCTATATTTGTTTTAAAAGGTCTCTCTCTCTCTCTCTCTCTCTCTCTCTCCCAGAATTGTTTGATGGAGAAGGAGAAAGAAAACTTTTAACAATTTCTTCAACTTTTCTTTTATATGTTAGAACTAAATCATGTCAGTGCTCAAGTAAACAAACCTGACTTTCTGTAGCAAACCTAATCTATGTTGTTCTGTGAGAAGAAGGTTCTTTACTTTTAACTTCCTGGTAAATTGCTACTGGAATTGTAATCTCCAAGGCATCATTCAACAGGTTTATTTTCCCTTCTACTTTCTCACTGGAAGACGTCCCATCCCCTAGCTGGTTTTACACCAGCTGACAAAAACTTCCAGATACCCCTATTTTTTCGGGGGGGGGGGGGGCGCAGGGTCTATAAGTAAGCAAAAGGTTTTAAAGGTTACATCTTTCTCACATCTTTCTCTTTTTTGATCAGGCTGCATTTGCTAACAGAAAATTAATGTGAAATAAAACAGAAAAGTAATAAACACAGCAAAACATGTAGCTGACCCTTAGAAAACAGAGTATGTGATATGAAGGAGGACACACTAAATCTTTAACTCCCATGTACATACAGAGAGTATGACAAAACAGCTCAAGCAGGGCAAAACTGTGGTGTACTTGTTGCTGTGGGTACCTAATTTCAGTGATCTGACCTAAAAGAAAGTCTCTATATTAGGACTGTATACAAACATCTCTGCAAATAGTGGCAGGTGCAACTCTTTTGAGGTGGGGCTTGGTTGCTGCACAAGCTCATGGACAATCATATAGATTGTATTGATGTGTTAGCTTATCCTAAACATGTTGACTTTGAAACACTGAAATGAATAGAAGTTGCTTTCATGTAGATGTGCTGTTAGATTGCCAAATTTTGAGGAGGGCCTTTCTGAAGACCACCTGAATTCAGCTTTCAAATCATTAATAAGGAACACTACTCAGTCCTTTTACATCAGGCTATGTAGTCCTTTTCGTCATATGATGCTGCAATATGATTTCACAACATGTATGTGAGTAAAATGCAAGCTGGGAGGTAGGATCTGCAAATTTGACTACAGCAGTAGTGTGCTGGGGAGGGAATGACTAACTATCAGATCCCTGCCCCCCAACCAGCTTTACCCTATATAGATGTGCAGGCAGTGGAATACAGTGATTCCACTTTATATGTGCTCAGTTTACAAATTACAAACTCCACATGGTGGATGTGAAGATCCCATGCCTGTTTCAGGTTGGGAAGACTGCATATGGAAAGTTTAAGCTCCTTTTTCTACATGTGCTATGATCTCAGACCAACTGAGTTCACTATTATTATAATGAGAACGTAGGGATATCTGCCATAAAACTGATCTGAGCCAATTGCAAAGGACTCGAGAGCTTCATTTACATAGGATACAACATGGGCCTAAAGGCCCTAACTGCAACAGCTCATGCAGCCATCTTAAAAACAACACAGCTTCTTCTTCATAGACACCACACCACCAGGAGGTAGGTAGATTCTTCCCAAACATTAACTATTTCTGAACTGTACTATCCTTTGCCAGGTGCATGCCTATTGACACTTGATGTGTCTGTCATGTGGACTTGGTAAGTTGTGAAACAGCCCTATGGAGAGCGTTTGGGATGCTGTAGCACTATCGAGGCAAGCGGGACAGACCTGATCAGTGCCTGAAGGATGGGAAAGTGCAGAGAACCCCATAAAAACTGTTCAGAACTTTCTGATGGCTGTGAGTTAGATTCAGAACAAATAAATGGGATTCCCATTCCCTGTTGCTGCTACTATTTTCCTCATTTCTCCCTTTTTTCTAAATGTGCTATTGGAATTAGTATCATAGAGTTTGTGTTAAATACCACCCACCCACCACCCGCTGTAAGAGACTTATCATGGCATTGCATAAATGTCAGCTTGATCTAGATTGATGTTGAATTTTGTGCATCAAAATTATGATTAAGTCCAATGATCATAATGCTTGTCAAAGAAGTAGAAAAAGGAATGGAAATATCTACAAGGAACATGTTATTTTTATTAATATATAATATGCAATGGAAGACCTTCAGTGACTGAAATATTGCATAATATCATTATCAATCATGACTGTAAAACCAGCCTTTAGTTTTTAAAATGCATTTCTTTGAGAAGCCTCGAGTGATAATCATAACTTTCCAGTATGATTAAATTGTGCAACAGAATCAGGGTGGCTAGTCACACTACTTTATTGCTTTAACCCCAGCTTGGGAGGAAGATATCCTTCTCAGTATTTCTGTGGTTTGGACTTCTGTAGATAGATGGCCTGCTTGAATGAAGTTATAAAGAGCTACTCTCAGCCTCAAATGCCCATACCTGGGAAACAGAAAATCCGGGCAGTTGAAAAAAGAAGAAGCAGTTCTATACTCCTATATTTAGCCCAGTAAATTCACATCTGACTCAAGTCATGCTGTCATCAGTGTCACTTTTCTTTTCTTTCACACAACACACTTTGTAGCCAAACATCTACCATCTGCTTCCTTGGCCATTTCCTCACTGATAAATTAAATCTAGATACAACCAGGTTTCAAAAGAATCAGCACCTTTTCATCAAGGTTTCACCCTCCCCACTTCAGCAAATGTGTAATGAGGACATCCATGTCTATCATGCTTTCAAATAGTGCAGCACTCCCCACGATCATGCGATCGAACACACGATCTGCTCAGTGGCTCTTTCTTCCTTGTCCTGATTGGCTGTTGCACTGTGTTGCGGCAGGAATTTTTTAAAAACTTTTTTTTGCGGAGCTACGTCACAACGCTTGCGTAGATGGTAGCTGTTTTTTCGCACTAAGTTATGTTTATGTGTGGCTTCAATACGCTTTTCCCATGCAGCTGCGCTGGCACAAAAATGTGATTTTAGTTAACAGTTGGCACAGAAATCATGTTCCACACAGCCACATTTCCACATAGCCTCTGCCGGCGCAAAACAAAAAAAGGGCTGTGCGCAAATTGCGCACAGCCCACCATGCTCTGATTGGCTGGAAGGCTCCGCATCACTGCCAACTTCGGGAAATTAAATCTAGATTGAAACTCCAATCCTCCCCACTTGTCTGGATTCAGTGCATGTTTTTTTAAAAAGGTGCACATACATGCAGGTTCTGAAAAAAACACACGATCAGGGGGAGAGGAAGCGCCAAAACTGGGATGAATCCAAGTTCGGCAATCAGGGGTCGAATCCCCACTACCGTCTTAGCCAGATTTCAGAGCACAAACTAACCAGGTTTGAGGTCGTTTGTGTTCTGAAACCTGGCTAAGATGGTAGTGGGGATTCGACCGGGGAGGTCGTCCCTCAAACCTGGTTAGTTTGTGTTCTGAAACCTGGCTAAGACGGTAGTGGAGATTCAATCAGGCATTGGGGAGTTCTTGCTGAAACCTGGTTATTTTGCGGGAGTATTATGCGATTAATTGATCATGGGGAATCAACCCTTGTCTGCTTCCATGACAGATGCAGGCTCAGCCTTCAACCAATGGCTACCTTTGAATAAGATTATTCTTAAATGACTCAATAAGCCTCTATCTGGCAATCCCAGCTGTAGAGCAACAGATTAATGGCAAGCTAATTTTGTGTAGTCCTAGACAGTTCTCCTTCCTGTTTCCATCATCCTGTGCACTCAGGCTACTAGCAATCTTTGTTGATAACAGGAAATGTTTAATCATCATCAGCCATACTGAACCAATGCAGGTATGTGGTTCTTTCCAACAGTGCAATTTATGAACAGTGAATCATTAGTTAGACTGCAATAGTTACTCATTCTTGTACTTATGTATAAAACTGCATTTATTTTTCCATATAATCTTTTTTTGCTATTTCATATGAGTCTTATCAATGCAAAAATGCTCTTATCAATATTTTACCAATCTTAATGATCTCTCAAAGAATGAAAATAATGAAAAGAAACCAATAAACTATGTACAATAAAAATTATGTGAGCATTTCTTGTTTTTTCTAAACAGAGATTAAAGCAATTTGGAATTAAAGACCTTCAGGGGAAATCAATGGATAATTCATCATTATTTGACAGCTAAGCAGTGTCTAATTCTTTGAACTAGAGGTGAGAAGGTAGTTTCATTTTGACATTTGCTTTCAAGCAGGGGCGTACCTAGCCAAACTGGTGCCCGGGGACAAAACCTGAGTTTGGTGCCCCCCCCGGCCGGGTGTATGGGCAGCCACCCGCCCCCACCATGACCAAACAATGATTTTTTGCACCAGCTCACAAATCACCTCCCACTCCCATCAAAACATACATGGCTCTCTACCCACCAACTCTTTCCCTAAATTCCTAATCACAACAACCCTATGAGGTAGGTTGTTAGCCTGAGAAATAGCTCCAAGCCAGTGCAAGTGGGTATTAAGCATGTAAATCTCTCACAAATCACCCCCAGCAAAACATTTACCAAACAAATGTCAGCATCATCTCTCACAAAACACCTCCAGTGGAATCCACTTTCATTGGTGTTTAAACTAGGGAGCTCAGATTCTTCTTTTAAATCTACCTTAAAGGGAGAATCTGGGGTCCCCAGTTAAAACAAAATTGAAAGTGGTGCTGTTTGGGGGTGGATTCTCCCCCACCCTGAAACAGCATCACTTTTGAGGGTGGGAGATTCAGATGAAACAAATAGCAGATTCGGCTGGAATCTGGGCAAATTTGGGCACATTCAGTCAAAAATTGTCCGATTATGTCCTGCCCAAAAATTAACAAATGGGAATGCAAGGTATTTGGGGGGGGGTATTTTTGGTGTTTTTTCAGCCTGCAGGGAGCGCATTTTTAAAGCTAGCGGCACCATGATTTCAGGGCATCATCCAGAGACTGCCCTGATGATACCACCCGAGTTTGGCGATGTTTGGTTCAGGGGCAGCAAAGTTATGGACGCCCAAATGGAATGCCCCCATCCCCACTGTTTTCAATGGGAGCTAACCCGAGATGGGGACTACCCATTTGAGGGACCATAATTTTGGTTCCTTTGAACATAACTTCACCAAACTTGGGTGGCATCATAAGAATAGTTAACATATGATATCCTGAAATTTTGGTGTCACTAGCTTTAAAAATACACCCCTTACAGGCACCCCAAGAAATTTGCCCAAGATTCTTTGTTTTGCAGTGACTTTGCTCCATTGTAGCTAATGAGGAATTTTTGAGGCAGGCTGCACATTTTTAAAGATAGAGGTGCCAGACTTTCAAGGTGGCTCCAAGAGGCCTTGAGTAATAGCATCCAATCTTGGTGAGCTTTGCTTCTGGGTGGGGTGGGGGGGGGAGTTGAGAGAGTTCTGAGAGGACTCAGCCCACAGGCTTTCATGTGCAGGAGCGGGAAAACAAAATAAGCCTTTTGGGGGCCCATAAAATTGAACCCCCAGAAGCAAAGGTCTCCAAACCTGGATGCTATTACCAGGAGGCCCTCCTAGAGCCACCCTGAAAGTCTGGTGCCACTATCTTCAAATGTGCAGCCTGCCTACACACTCAGAAATTCCCCATTGGCTACAATGGAGCAAAGTCACTGCAAAACAAAGAATCTTGGGCAAATTTCTTGGGGTGCCTGGAAGGGATGTATTTTTAAAGCTAGTGACACCAAATTTTCAGGGTATCATCTGTTATCTATTCTTATAATGCCACCCAAGTTTGGTGAAGTTATATTCAGGGGAACCAAAGTTATGGTCCCTCAAATGGGTAGCCCCCATTTCCTGTTAGTTTCCATTGAAAACAATGGGGATGGGGCACCCCATTTGGGGGTCCATAACTTTGCTTCCCCTGAACCAAACATCACCAAATTTGGGTGGTATCATCATGACAGTCTCTGAATGGTACCCTGGAATTTTGGTGCCGATAGCCTTAAAAATGCGCCCCCTGCAGGCCGGAACGTGAAAAAACACTTTAAAAGTTTAAAAACACACAAACGACCCTGAAATGTTGGCGCCCCCCACGTGACCAAATGGGGGGCGCCCGGGGACATAGGGTACCCCCTGTCCCTAGGCAGGAACGCCACTGCTTTCAAGTGTTTGGACATGGAAGTGATGCTCTGATAAAAGAGGAGGAAAACATTTTTTACATATATTGGGAAGAGAGTTTTCAGAAAGGAGCAGCAGAAAGGAGAGCAGTGGACAGAAAGGAGCAGCAGTGGACAAGGCAACTGGCCAGGAAGAGCAGAGTGACCTGCTGGTGTTCATTTTGGAGGGCTTTTCTCAAAGCCACATCTTTTAAAACAGTGTATTTTTAACAGGGGTTTGCAGGGGTTTTCTCTTTTTCTCCTTGTAAGGTTGCTAAGAGCTGAGACTGCTGGAGGTGGGGCTTAACAGGGGTTAACAGAGGTTACTCTTTGTCCTGGGCTGCTAAAGGTGGGGCTCCTGAGGTGAGTCATTCAGTCTTTAGTTCAGTCTCTGGAACCAGCGGCGCGCGCCTAGCGGCGCGCGCAATTTCTTCTTCTTTTTTAAAAAATAAATAAATTAATTAATTAATAAGGACATTTTTTGAGGATAGTAGGTACAGATAGCTCAAAGGGGCACTGACTAAAAAGTTTAATATCTAAATATATAAACAAAAGCAGATATGAAGGCAGGAAGCCAGCAGGGGATGGGGGCTTCCCAGTGTTTTGGACTGAGTATCACATGTATGACTATCTCGCCACTAGGCCAGAAGTCGTGGGTGTGCCCTCGCTGCAATGAGCTCCTGGCATACAAGGAACGTGTCCGTTCTCTTGAAGCCAAGGTGGCAGACCTGGAGAGCTGAGAGAGGCAGAGGGCAACAAACAAGGCTTTCAGGGACCCAGCAGCCGGGTCCCACTCCCAAGGTGACATCTCTTCAGATGGCATGGAGAATGAGAGTCTGGGTGACAGAGGGTGCCAGTCTGCGGTGGGGGAAGATGTTCCCTTAGATGGGACCCCTTCCTTAGTTGGTGGTCAGGTATCCTCTCGCACTGAGGATACCCCTCGGGGAGGTGGGGGGCTCCTTGTAGTGGGTGATTCGATCATCAGGAATATAGAGAGTTGGGTTTGTGACAGGCGTGATGACCGCATGGTGACTTGCCTGCCTGGTGCGAAGGTTGCGGATGTCACGCCACGTCTAGATAGGCTGTTAGACAGTGCTGGGGTGGAGTCAGCAGTTGTGGTCCACATTGGTACCAATGACATTGGGAAATGTAGCCGGAGGTTCTGGAAGCTAAATTTAGGCTGCTAGGAAAAGGTTAAAATCCAGGACCCCCAAGGTGGCATTCTCTGAAATGCTACCTGTTCCACGTGCAGGGCGAGCTAGGCAAGCGGAGATACAGGGTCTCAATGCGTGGATGAGAAGGTGGTGCAAGGCAGAGGGTTTCAGATTTGTCAGGAACTGGGGAACCTTTTGGGATAAGGCAGGCCTGTACAAAGGGACGGGCTTCATCTTAACCAAAGAGGAACCAGGCTGCTGGCGCTCAACATTAAAAAGGTGGCAGAACAGCTTTTAAACTGGCTCCCTGGGGGAAAGCCGACAGGAGCTGAGGTGACTTCGGTTCAAATACAGAGTCCATGGGGATGCAGACAGAGAAGGAGGTAATACGGAATAAACCACATACAAGCGAAAAGCACAGCAATGTGATAAGTGATAGTGTCTACAAAAGGCTAGAGGGCAAAACACATAAATCCCAGGTTAGGGACAGAGACAGAGTATACAAGTGTCTCTATGCTAATAGTAGAAGCATTCGACCTAAAATGGGGGGAGCTGGAGTACAGAGTTTTGAAGGAGGACATTGATATAGTGGGCATCACAGAGACATGGTGGAATGAGGAGAACCAGTGGGATGCTGTTATCCCAGGTTACAGGCTCTACAGGAAGGATAGGACAGGGGGTATTGGGGGTGGTGTTGCCCTCTACATCAAAGAGTGCATAGTGTCACATAAAATAGACAATGCAACAGGAGCTGATTCCCCTACAGAAGCACTGCGGAGATCAATACCAGGGGTGAAGCATAGTTTAACATTAGGAATATATTATCGTCCCCCCCTGACCAAAGCGCACAAGAGGATTCTGAGATGGAAAAAGAAATTAGAGAGGCCAACAAAAGCAAAAATGTCGTGGTAATGGGCGATTTTAACTATCCCCATATAAACTGGAAAATGCATGTTCAGGTCATAGTAAGGAGAGAACATTCCTGGATATGCTAAATGACTGTGGCTTAGAGCAGATGGTTGTAGAACCAACCAGGGGAGATGTGATCCTAGATCTAATTCTATGTGGGACCCAGGACCTGGTGCGGGAAGTCAGTGTTGTTGAGCCGATAGGGGACAGCGACCACAATGCTGTCAGATTCAGTATCTCTGCATGCGAACAAGTGACAACTACTAATGTAGTTACATTTGCATTCAGAAAGGGAAATTTCTCAAAGATGAGGGGGATAGTGCGCAGGAAGCTGAAAGGGAAAATCAAGAGAGACAAAAATGTCCAAGATGCTTGGAGGTTATTTAAAAACACAGTCACAAAAGCTCAGCTGGAATGTGTTGCGTAGGTTAGGAAAGGCAGTGCCCAGTCCAAAAGAAAGCCACCATGGTTAACAAGGGACGTTGAGGAAATTATTAGGAAAAAAAAGATGTCTTTTAGAAAATGGAAGTCCAACTTAACTGATAAAGAATACCAGAGAGAACACAAATGGTGGCAAAAGAGAAGCAAGTTAGCTGTAAGGGAGGCAAAAAGGATTATGAGGAACACATGGCTGTGAACATCAAAACCAGCAACAAACAGTTCTTCAAGTACATCAAAAGCAGGAAGCCAGCAAGGGAAGCGGTAGGCCCGTTAGATGACAAAGGAACAAAGGGTGTGCTAAAAGATGACAGGGAGATTGCAGAAAAGCTGAATGAATTCTTTGCATCTGTCTTCACCCAAGAGGAGGTGAGGAAAACTCCTGCACCTGAACCAAGCTTCTTAGGAGGCGAATCCGAGGAACTAACAAAGATAGTGGTAGACAAGGAAGAAGTTCTGGCAGCCATTGATAAACTAAATGTTACCAAATCCCCTGGCCCAGATTGCATTCACCCAAGAGTTCTTAAAGAGCTCAAGCATGAAATTGCTGATCTTCTCACTTTAATATGCAACTTATCCTTGAAATCAGGCTCCATCCCTGAAGACTGGAGATGGCCAATGTCACACCAATCTTTAAGAAAGGATCTAGGGGGGACCCGGGAAATTACAGGCCAGTCAGTTTGACATCTGTTCCTGGTAAATTAGTAGAATCTGTCATTAAAGATAAAATTATAAAACATGTAGAAAAGCAAGACCTGCTGAGAAAGAGTCAGCATGGCTTTTGCAGAGGCAAATCCTGTCTTACAAACTTACTAGAGTTCTTTGAGGATGTAAACAGGCGTGGGGAGAAAGGCGAACCAGTGGACATTGTCTACTTGGATTTCCAAAAGGCTTTTGACAAAGTTCCTCACCAGAGACTATTGAGAAAACTCAGCAATGAAGGAATAAGAGGGGAAGTCCTCCTATGGATTAAAAACTGGTTGAGAAACAGGAAGCAAAGAGTGGGTGTAAATGGGAAGTTCTCAAAAAGGAGAGATGTAGGGAGTGGTGTCCCCCAAGGATCAATTTGGGACTAGTGCTCTTTAACCTATTCATAATTGACCTGGCAGTAGGGGTGAATAGCTTGGTGGCCAAGTCTGCAGATAATACCAAATTATGTAGAGATTGGTGAGAACCACAAAGGATCACTTGAGGAGCTCCAGGAGGACCTTGATAAATTAGGTGAGTGGGCTAAGAAATGGCAAATGCAGTTCAATGTAGCAAAATGCAAAGTGATGCACATAGGGGCAAAAAATCCAAACTTCACATACATGCTACAGGGGTCAGTGCTATCAGTCAAGCAGACCAGGAAAGGGAGTTGAGCGTCTTAGTTGATAGTTCGATGGGAATGTCAACTCAATGCATGGCAGCTGTGAAAAGGCAAACTCTATGCTGGGGATAATTAGGAAAGGAATTGAGAATAAAACTGCCAAGATTGTCATGCCCTTATATAAAGCTGTGGTGCGACCGCACTTGGAGTACTGTGTTCAGTTCTGGTCGCCACATCTCAAAAAGGATATTGAAGAGATAGAAAAAGTGCAGAGAGGCGTGAGGATGATTGAGGGACTGCAGCACCTTCCTTATGAGGAAAGGCTGCAGCGTTTGGGACTCTTTAGTTTGGAGAGGAGAGGTCTGAGGGGGGATATGATTGAAGTCTATAAAATTATGCATGGGGTAGAAAATGTTGACAGAGAGAAATTTTTCTCTCTTTCTCACAATACTAGAACCAGGGGGCATTCATTGAGAATGCTGGGGGGAAGAATTAGGACTAATAAAAGGAAACACTTCTTCACGCAACGTGTGATTGGTGTTTGGAATATGCTGCCACAGAGGAGGGTGTGGTGATGGCCACTAACCTGGATAGCTCTTTTAAAAGGGGCTTTTGGACAGATTTATGGAGGAGAAGTCGATTTATGGCTACCAATCTTGATCCTCTTTGATCTGAGATTGCAAATGCCTTAACAGTCCAGGTGCTCGGGAGCAACAGCCACAGAAGGCCATTGCTTTCACATCCTACATGTGAACTCCCAAAGGCACCTGGTGGGCCACTGCGAGTAGCAGAGAGCTGGACTAGATGGACTCTGGTCTGATCCAGCTGGCTTGTTCTTATGTTCTTATGTTCTTATGTTCATTTCATTTGTAATTTTTACCATAGTAAGATAGCATCTTTCTTTAAATGAAGAAAAGAGTGGGTATAAATAATTTGAACAGACATCCAAGTAGTGATTCTCAGTCTGAAGATCCTGTAATGTGAATTTCCCTTGTTTTAAATAGTTGTTTTTATTATGAGATTATTATACTTGTACACATATTATTATTTGACTTGTAATTCAAGTTTGCTGAATTTAGAGCTGTGAGGCACTCGCTGCTGGCAGAGAACCTTCCCTCTTTGTTCCCTTGTGCTTCCTGGAGTTTCAGTTCAGGCGGGGAGGGGCTGGCCTCAGAATGGTTAAGTAAGGAGGCAATGGCCCAGCTCTCACTTCTTCTGACAAGGAGATTCCCCAGTCTGCATGAGAGTCTCCGCTGCCTGAATCCTCCCTGGCCGTGCCCCTTCCTGTCACTTTTAAGGTGGTGGCTCCACCCTCCGGCCCTTCCCTGATCACCCTGGTCCTCTGGTTTCCTCCGTAGCCCTTTCCTCAGGGGTCTGGTTGGCTCTCTGTCCCATCTTTCTTGGCCTGAGCCCACCAGCCACATCTCCACTCTCATGTCCTACCTCACCGTCTCCTCTAAACACCAAGGCCTGGCCATGGGCTGATGAGCACTGTCCAGACCCTGCCCCCCCCAGCTGCATCCAGCAGCTCCTCCTTTCCACTGCAAGCTTTTCTGACCATTATTTCCTCCCAGGTGACCTCTGCTCCTAACCCTTGGCAAGGATGTTCCTGCTGCTGCTCCCCAGCCAGCCCAGGTAAGTCCCTTCAGTTAGGTTGCTGATGGGCAAAGGGACCCAGTTGGGCCATGTAGTCCCAAGCCATAGCTGGCACGGGGCAAGAGTCTATTACTGGTTATCTCTCTGTCTGTCTGTCCAATGAAAAGAGGTCCTTACTTTTTCTTTCAACAATGAACAACAAGTAAAGATCTCACTCAAGTCTTATTTATCTTCCCATCCCTGGGAGAAAGGTGTGTTTATTCAGTATTCTAAATTAGGATGCAGATACTTCCACATGTCTAGTGTTGAACTGTCCTTGGGGAATGATGATTCCTATGAGGAAGGTATTTCACTGCCTAGGAAACTATGTTATGCTCATCACAATGATATCTTTTCCCAAGAGTCAGAGCTGCACCACCACCAGCTGCTGGCTAGAGTCTAGTTCGAAGATTATTGTTGCTAACTATGCAGATGCAAAAGCAACACATATGAAAATCATTTCAATTTTATAAACATATCAGCAGTTTAGACATATGGTGATTGGTTCAGGTGTTCACTTCAGGTGTTGTGTGATGTGTAATTTCAGTTTCTGAGTGTGTTATCTGGGAAGGTTGACTTATGATTAGTGAAATTTTCATCCAACTTCTTCTGCAGCAGTTGCCAACTGTGCTGTTAGAAAGACCCATATGTCAAGAACCTAAGTAACAACTAGCTACCCTCAATGCATTATTTATTAAACAGCAATTATTTCAAAGTAATAGCTCAAAGTAAACACATTTTAAATCAGCTAATGCACAGCATGATAAAATAAAATATTCATTGATCTGAACTGTAAAGAACTTCTATATGAGTGAGCATGCTTTCTTTTTTTCTCCCTTACAAAAAATTAAGCAAGTCAGGAGAGCTGGAAAAGAGTACATTGGAAATTTGATGTAGCCAGAAAACGACACTACAATTAAGTTGTGTGAAAATTCAGGAAATTATTCTGTTATCTTGAAGGCATGAATTTTGTCTTTGGTATGAGGAGGGATTTCTACAAAATATATTGTTCTCTTATTGGGTGCTTTACAGAGTTCCTTTTCCTAGCAGGAAAGCTGGGTGTTTATTAGAGCTCTAGATTAATTAAAGAATGCTTAATTGATTAATCACCTGCCTTTCATCTGATAAATCAATTCTATTTAAATATCCGTATTATTCAAACTTCAACATGGGTGCCTTTTTCTGATAATGAATGGAGTGAGAGATAACAGAATTTTAATACACCGAAACTATCAGTCATAGTTAGAAAGAAAGGTCACCTTTGATGGTTACTTTTTTATATTCTTTCTTGCAGGAATAAGTAATCTCTCTTACTCTGACTCCCAATTTGATATCCCTGTTTATACTCATTCAGCTAAATGCTTCCTAAAAAGAACAAGAACTTTGTGGCCTATCATAAATTCATCCATGGCTCCTCCTTGTCTGCTATCTAAACGATACCATTACACCTTCCTGAACCATACCAATTCTATGAAGCCCAAAGGTCTCACTCTGAGTCCTCAGTCTTAGTTCTCCAAACCACTACAACAACGTTACAGCTCTGTATTGTATTGTACTGTATTGTAACCCCCTTACAATACAAAGTTTGAACTGTCCTATGACAGCTCAGATTCTGATGCTCACATCAGTGGGGCTTGGGATCCTAAAATTTCACCAATCATATTGAACCCAAATACCACCAATAGGTGGCTGGATCTTGAATTTTGGGCTTAATGTGGTCATAGATCCTAATTCTGTACTACAGTTGGTCAATAGCAGTGGTCCTCCATTTGCAACCCAGTAGACCTAGGTAGATTCAATTCAATTTCAATTTCAACCTTTAATGGCATATAAATTATCAGTATGTTTCCACATCTAGGTAGATAAGAAGAGTATTTCAAGCCCTCCATTTTTGTAGTTGATTCTTCTTCTGAATTTTGTACCACCACAATGAGCATAAAATCAAGGATCCACCTCTCCAGGAACAGAATGAATGTATTTATTTTTCTTCTCATATTTAACTGTATATATCTTTCTACCTGTTTCCTGCTTTTTGGCTTCTCCATTTGCTGTTTCTGGGCAGTCTGTTATCCAAACCAGTGAAGGGGGAAATTAGCTACAAAAGGGTTCCAGAAAGGGATAACACAAGGCTTGGTAGTCTCTGGGAACCAGAGTGGATCTCAATAGGGATACTCTAAAATGAAAGTCTAAAGGAAGAGAGAGACAATGTGATTGTAAACACAAACAAATAACTTTATTGTATACAAAATTTTTACAGGAAATAAAAATGTAAAGAACCTACAGTAAGCACCTGAAACTGATTCCCTAACTTTCATGGATGGCTACATGAAATCAGGCATCCTTCAGGTCTGTTACTGCAAACCAGTCACCCTTCATCAGTATGGGCATAACATCAGGCATTGATAGCATGTGGAACTTCTTAGGGGGCATAAACTATGCAGACCCCAAAGATCCAGGATGAGGCACTGACCATC
Source organism: Sphaerodactylus townsendi (assembly GCF_021028975.2). Lineage (NCBI taxonomy): Eukaryota > Metazoa > Chordata > Lepidosauria > Squamata > Sphaerodactylidae > Sphaerodactylus > Sphaerodactylus townsendi. Next base: position 41,621,348 of record NC_059434.1, on the reverse strand, counting down.
ATCCTTTTTTATTTTTTAGCATCAGGAAATAGCAGGAGTTGAATCCCTTCCAGGGGAGAACTGAGGCACAGCCCATATTTCACCCTTATGTGAAGCAGGTAGACACTTCTGACACTAGGACATCAGAAGCAGGAGAAACGGGGAGGGCAGAAGGTTAAAGGAGGCTTGGAAATGGATTCCGGCAAGTAGCCATCATTAATCAGAGATACCACCCAAGTGTCAGTTATCAATAACCAGTGTTGCAAAAAACATGACAACTTGTTATCAAACTGCAAACATTCACCAACAGAGGGCATGACTAGTCAGATCAATGGCTTCCCACTGCCCCAGATAACAGTGGTCTGGGGAGCTGTTTCCACATTATGTCCTTGCCCCTGGGCAGGTATTTTTTGTTAGTATGTTACTGGGCAAAAACTGCATGAAGATGCCATACTTAAGTGCTCCCCTGAATAATACCTCAAGGCAGAGCCAACCGAGAGTGGGACAAGGCACCCCTTGAATAGGCAGGCTAGGACGACTAAGGGATTTGACCATGAGCCTGTCCTGATGAAGGCCGTGCAGGACCTCATTAGTGTCTTCATGAAACATCTGCCTTTATATCAAAGGCAGATTCTCCATCAGAGACTTAATGTCCTGAGACCAGGTGGAAGGACTGAAGCCATATGTGACACCACCTGACCATGCCACATGCTAATGCCCTGGCAGAGTCATCTGCAATATGTTTGGCCACATTCATTTGAGTGTTAGTTAATTTAAAACCCTGTTGTCTGCAGGAGGTAAAGGGATTTTTTTTCTCAACGGGGACACATGAATAGTATGTTAATAGGAATAGGAGTTAATCTCTCCCTCAGGCAGTATTGCCCCACCATTACAGAATAATTCACAACCCAGAATACCATTGCTCCTAGAGGAGACAATGACATCCCAGAGTGCCCCATTTCCTCACCTACTTCTCCATTGGTGCCAGCACCTGTCTGAACTCATGACATAGTTGGCACTGCCTTTATCACCAATGAGGTGGGGAAAAGACAAAAAAGACAGAGTTGGAATCATGTAGCTGGTATAGATCATCCACCCATTCTTTTGTAGGCCTTGGATAAGGCTGAACACTCTCACGAGATACCCAGGGTGTCATCATGGGTCGTATTGGAATCAGAATCTGAGTTCCTGGACCTCTCTCTGATTCAGATGTGTATGCAATGGCTGTGGGCGCACACACAGAACAGGGTGGACTTGAGCAAGACCAGTTGGGCTTCTAAGTCACATTGAAGGTCACTGTTTCCCTTTTGGTATTGGGAACCATTGGCCAGGCTGCATGGCATCATAAGGCATGTTATATTGCCAGGCCCCAAGGGGGGTTGCAAAAAGATCTGCACCCCTAGGGGTTACTATGGAAAATAAGGAAAGGAAGTCCACTCTATCCATTCCACCTCTATGGAATGAATGCTTGACATCACCAAGTGAAGGCAAATGAGTCCGTGACTGTTTTCCACTCCTTGTCTCCATTGAGGAAGGTTGAATGGACCATTGCACCTAAGGAAAGGTGGGATTGCTGCCCAGGCAGGCACTTTCTATCAGTTTGACAAGGCAGGTCCTGCCCCGGTGAAGATGACCTCTAACAACTGGCAGACATCAATGTTCTACTTGGTGGGGGTGGTTTTAGTTGGCCTTGGGAGAACCTATCAGCCCCCGTGAATTGGTTCCTCTCTGGGGAGCATGACCTGAGACTTGTCAGGGTACTTGTCTTCTGAGAGGGAACACCTGACTAGAAGGTGATGGTAGGCTTGTCAAGACCCATCAGTGCCCTGGGGAGCAGGAAGCCATATGGAGAAGGGCATTGTCCTGCAGAGATGTGCTCTCCACCACTGATACCATGCCTCATTTTGCATTTAGCTTTCCTCTAAAGTACCTATTTATTTATTTATTCATTCATTCATTCATTCATTTATTCATTCATTTAATTAATTAATTATACCCCGCCTTATGCCCAAAGGGCTCAGGCAACTTACAGTGGTATTAAGCCTAAAATAATACATAAAAATACATTAATATTCTGTTCTACCTCAGCCAAAGGCCAGGCTCAAGGAAGCTTACACTTAGTCAACATATAACATATACAATTAATACATAATACAATAATCAATACAATCTATAAAAACACAGTATATAAATAGTACAATAAGCAATATAAATCATTTAAATCAGGACAATAAATAGTTAACCTTTACAAAATGTTCAGACTTAAGCACTTTTCCATTTTTCATTTAAGTCTTCAACAGTGGATAAATTTACCCAAACAAATCCATAAATAATTAGGAAATAATAAAAATAAGAGTTTCCACTAAAACCTTCCACTAAAAGACCCACCCACCTCCCTCCTCCAAATGCATCAACTCAGACCAAAAATTAAAAGGAGGTAACCCACATTGCCCTTAAACAGTCCCCAAATGAGCAGCACCCTTATTTCACCACCCACGGCCACTGCCTTGGATTGCCACTGCTTCCTAAGTGGCTGCCCAGCCCCACCCTCTCCAGGTGCTGCAAATGGGTTGGAGTGGGACTCACAAGCACTCTGGGAGCAGGCCACAGTTCTGCAGGTCTTGCAAGCAGATCTTCCATGTAGGCAGCAAGTTGCACTAGTCTGGCAAGCAGGCAGGCACTGTTGCAACAAGGCCTGCTTTTGGGATTGAGCAGCAGCAAATGTGGAAGGCTTCTGTTCCTTGGATGGTGAAGCCTTCCCAGTGCTCAGCTGCAGTGATCCAGCACACAGGCAGCCTTAAGCTGGGCCACCAGTTGATTATGCACCTTGCTCAAAAAGAACACGATCAGGCTTTCAGGAGGCCTGAACGTGGCTCCCTCTGAAACACATCACGCACTTGGCATGGTTGTTGTTCTGATAAAGATGAGCCACAAGCTACAAGTGCAACATTTATTTTGTTGGCACCATTGTGCTTCAAGTATGAGGATGTGCAGCAAAAACACTTAGCAGACTAAGTCTGGAGAATATAGTAAAATGAATAAACAGAACTAAACTAATTCAATAAACTGAAAACAAAATACAGCTAGACCACTCTAGACCACAAAAGCCACTCTGAAACAACTTAGACCTTGGCCAAACTCAGCTATCACAGAAGTCAAAGTCATCCCTGCTCCTTGTGATGGCAAGGAAAGATCTGGAGGGGAAGATTCACCCCTGTTCCCCAGTCACATGACCTTGGGTGGAGACTGGGCTAGTCCAGAGTGTGACAGGAGTAGGGGAGCACCCAATAAGTGACCTAAAGCTCTTAAATGGCTATCAAAAAACTCCATGGCTGGCCTGAGCTAGCAAGCACAGCCCCATGTAGAACTGCACAGAGGCCACAATGATGAACTAATAGATATATATCAAAAACAAGAGCACAATTCACATTCAGAAATAACGTACATCATAAAATTGTTTAAAGAAAAGAACTGAGAAATGATGAAAGAAGGATCCTGTTGTGTGAAATTGCCTGAATAATAGCGATATCATCATCTCTCAATATGCATTTTTTACAATTTTAAAAATATTTGATAAAATAAATGTAAAAAAAAAGACTTGACATATTTTAAGAATGTAGCTGTTTCAGTAGCACAACAATTTCAGTAGCACAACAATTTCTGTTGCCTTCTTAAAATAGCTCCTACACGCAGACTCTAAATTTAAACAATAAACATTGTTGCTAGAATTTTGATGTTAAATCTGAACAATGTGAACATCTGACTTACTGCTGAATGTTTGGTACTCGCAGTGCAGAATACAGTTTTATAAGGCTCTTTTTACTCTTGTCATTTCTTTCACTGTTGGCTGCCGCAGAAGTCAAGGATCTTTAAAACTACACATTTCCCTTTGTGTGCCTATCCTATGCCCCGTGCATTGAGCTGCTTTAAACTTTCCAGGATCCATCAGCACAGCAGCCCAAGAAAACAAGTTGCTTTGTTCTGTACTATACAAAAAAAAAGAAAGTGCATTGGAAGCCTGACCAGAATTAGATACAGAGTCATTTTCAGGCATTCTGAGTCAGTGGGACCAGCCCCTTGGGGGAGGTAGAAACAGAGGCTGATAATCAGCTTTGCAGTGTCAGAGGATGGTCAGCAAAAATTGGACAGGTAAGGTTAGACAGAAGGGAAAATAGCATCTCTCATTGATGAAACTAGGGATACTCTGGTGTGCCTGTAGCCCTCAAGTGCTGGTACAAAGGATCTTGCTATGGTCTCTACTGTACTTAACAGTTTTCTCCCCCTTGCTACATGTTGCATTCTTTCATTCTAAAATACTGTCTCTTGTGCTGGCTTTTGAAACAAGATAAGATAGAAAGAACTTAATAGAATTTTGTCTCACAGCAGATTTACATTTATTTATAGCATAGCTGCAACATGCTGGCAACATTTACAATCTGAGAAAGCAGATATGGGAGGATGACAAAGAAACAGCATGCTGGCATTTGGTATCTGTGTGCAAACATTTTGCCGGTATGTTCCAACATTGAAAGGGTTGAATTAGGAGCAAGCAGAACTGGGTTCAAACCACAGGCATATTTAGGGAAAGGTATCGTGGTGCAAAACCTGAGTACCCCCCCATATGGGCGGCCGCTCTCTGAAGCCTGGGGACATTTGACCCCATATGTCCCGCTGGGCTGTACAGCCATTGCCAACTTCCAGGTGGGGCTTGGAGATATCTCAGAATACCAACTGATCTCCAAATAACAGAAATCTGTTCCCCTGGAGAAAACGGTAGCTTCGGAAGGTACTTTATAGCTTTATACCTCTACTGAAATCCCTCCTCTCCCCAAACTCTACCCTCCTCAGATTCCATTCCAAGCCTCCAGAAATATCAGATCCTGGAATTGGCAATCCTTATTTATTATCAATATGGAAGAGAGACAGTAGTGTTTAAAGTCTAACTAAACCACAGAGGGGGGAAAAAACCAAAACCCCACCCTCCCGTTGAATTCGTAGCACTTGGTTCCATTGACACAATGATTAACAGAAATTTCTGTATTTTGCATTGCTTTTATCATTTTATATTTTTATATATGTGTAAGCTGTGTTGAGTCCCTTGGGAGATTGCCAGGATATACATGTAAAATAAAATATAAATAAATAAATAAATAAATAAATAATTGCTGTTTCAACAATAAACGTCTTTTTAAAGAGACAAAACCAACAGTCATTTATCACTTATCAATTCCCAGGCCATTTAGATGGACTTTGAATCAACTACTTAAGTAACCTACCTGAGCTCTGGTTCCTTGGAGGGACTGATTTACTGGGGTGGGGGGTCAGTTCACAATCCACAGGTCCCCTGCATAGTGCAAGTGAAGTAAACAGAGGCAAAACCAGGGAGATTAGAGGAATGAGGAAAGTGGAGCGCTGCAAAGCAACAGGTGGCTGCCCTGGCCAGCTCACCTTGGGAACCCCACACAGCATCTGGACAAGCTGATTCCCCTCCTGTGGAGAGTCCTGAGTGTGCTGTGTCAGGCAGCCCAGGGCACACTTGAGGAGCCTCCTTGTGCACCTGCAGGTGTGCCCCAGCACAGCTCCAGTCTGCTGAAGCATTTGAGGACCGCCCATGCTCCCCCTGGTGCTTGCAAGCCCATAGGGGGCCGGCTCCGTAGTGTGAGGGAGCCCGGCTGAAGCTGCTGGTGGCGGGAGGAGGAACACAAATACCTTGGGGCAAGATGGTGCCGAGCAAGAGGAGGAGGAGTTGGAAGGACAGGATGAGTAGTAGGAGGAAGAGCGACATGCCTCTGGCACTGCCATGAAGAGAAATAAGGCTGCCTCAAGGAGCAGGTCATTGACAGCAGCTTAACTACAAGTCCCGGGCAGGCAGGCAGAAACCCTCACTATTCCAGCTATTCCCCCTCAAAATAGTGTGCCAGAGCCTTAGGGGCACCCCCCAAACATGGTGGGCCCTCCCCCACCACAACCAGTGTATAGACCCAGGGGGAAGGAAGAGGGGAGTGAGGCTGATTTTCCACCCCCACATGACTATATTGCCACTGCTTGGGGATGGTACACTCCTGGTTCAAACTGTTCTGTTTTAAGGGGGATATCTATGAAGCTACAATGACACAAATATGCACCTACTGCAGATTCTCGAATCATGTTATCATAGGCAGTTTCCCCACTCGCCTTTTGTTGCATGCTACTCGCTCCCAGTAACGCGGGGTCCAGCAGCACTCCCCACTACTGGAGCGGTGACAACGCAGCCGCCCCGATTCTGCCGCCCTCGCGACTCCTCAGCGCACATCATTTCTGCCCCTGTTCTGAATGGCACCTTTTGCAAAAACCCGCACAGAGCACGGGCAGTGGGGAGCATGACTGCGTGCTCAGAAACACCCGTGGTTAACAAAGGCTGGTAAGCCTCGCTTTTCTTTTCAAAGTGGGGAAATGGCAATAGTTTCACAGACATCCAACTAAAACAAAGCAAAAAGGGAGAAAGGCACATGTATAGGATTGCCAGGCAACACAAACATTATTCATGCACTTTTTACAGTGAAATCACATGCAGATGAGCTGCAAGCAGAGGAAGCCTCCATGGAAAACGTTCACCAAATGGCAGAGGCAGGAGAATCTCTGCAGCAGCACACAAAATGGTAGGCACAACTGCAGTGAAAATAAAAGCAAGAGCTGAAGAGAGGGAGAAAGAAAGCATCTCCTGCCTGTTTTTGTTCGCAAAGGCAAGAAGAAGACATCTTCAATCCGTTTTTTAGAAAAAAAGATTGCTAGTTCAGTGATTTTTGAAAAACCAGGTTTGAGAGAAATAATGTTCTGAAGACATTTTGGAGGAGAGAGATGTGTTAAATTTTCCCCCAAAATGTTTTTTATAATCTCCTCAAGACATATTTCCACTGTGCAGAAAATACTTTAGTATTAACGTTCCCTATGGGATTCAAAGCCCTAAACTGATGGGCTCAGACTAACCTCATCTAGTCAGATCTTAGAAGCTTAACAGGGCCAGCTCTGGGCCTGTTCCACACAGGCCCCTGCAGCGGCTGCATGGGCATGTCTCCTCATTCCCTGCGGAGCTCTGCAGGGAGAGAAGGTAATTGTGGGGAAAGCAGGAGGCGCCAAAAAGCGGTGCCTCCAACTTGGTACCATTTGCATGGTAACGGCTGGGAAACGCTGTTTCGCAAAAGCCTTGCTCATTGAAAACAGCAGTTTCTCACCAATTTTGGGTGGGAAGTACGGTGCTGAGGTGGCAGCAATGTGAACAGCGTCCCTGGAATGGTCTTTTTACTATTCGAGGGGCGCTTTTTTTGGCCAGCATGGAATGGGCCCTGGTTACTAACTGGATGGGAATCTACCAAGGAATGCCAGGATTGTTGTGCAGAGGAAGGCAATGGCAAATCACCTCTTCCCTTGAAAAACTAAAAGGCTGCAGCATAATGACCCTTTACACATACATGAGACTCAAAATTCTTAAACAAGACCAATGGTGTCTTAAAGCACTTTGTTGTGATTATAAGTATTACAAGCTCCAGTACCCTAGATTTCCATAGGTGAAGTAATGTAGAGACCAAAAGCAATGCTGAAATACCCCAATTCCCAGAGTTGCAAGAGGAGGCTATTACAGCTTAGTTTGGAATTCTAAGCAATATATAATTCACAGAAGGGGATGGGGGGAAAGGCTTGGGATTTCAGTATTTCTTTGGTGATTATTACCTTTACTGAAATGAATATATAAACAGCATTTTACATACCAGTAGGGAATTGTTTGCCATGTACTTGATTGCTAAAATACTTCTGTATCTTTTAGTTTAAGACCACTAACAAATATTGTCTTGATTTATTCAAATGGCTTAGTTGTAGATTCATCATCAGCCTCAATTATTCTGAATCTCACAAAGAATGTAGCTGTAATTTTTTTCACCGCTTAAAAAGTAGAAAGAAATGGTAGATGGCCAACTGTAAACACTCATAATGAAGACTGATGATCAAACAAACTCTTCCTGATAGTCAATATGCATACAATCTCGAGCCATTCTGGAAATACCTAGTTGTCAAAAGCAACCCTCAGGAACCTGCAGGGGGTTGATGTGTAGGGTTGCCAGTTCCAGCTTGGGAAACTCCTAGATTTGGGGGTGGAACCTGGGGAGGACGAGGACCTCAGTGGGGTACAATTTCACAATGCCACAACGCCACCTTCCAAAGTATCCATTTTCTCCAAGCAACTGATCTCTGTAGTCTGGAGATGAGCTTTAATTCTGAGGGACCCCAAGGTCCTACCTGTAGCCTGACCAACTAGAGAAAGTCCCCTTTCATACAATGAGCGGAATACAATCTGCTCATTTTTGAGTAGTTCTGCTTAGGGTTGCTTCTAAGTAGTGGGAATCCAGCACATGAAAGATGGGGGGGGGGTAATAGCAAGGGGCTGGATCTAGCAATGCATGACAGAAAGTAAAATGTACTTAGTGTGGTTGCACAAGCAAAAGCACAATGGCTGCAGAAATACAAAGCACATCAGTATAATTTTTGAGGATATAAAAGGGCATATTGGCTGAATTCCCACTGAAAATTTAATCTAGAAACAACCAAGTTTCAAAAGAATCGGCACCTTTTCATCCACGTTCCAACATCCTCACTGCAGCATGTTTCTAGTGAAGACATCTAGCCCTGCCCCTTGGGGGGGAGGAGTTACCTGCTGTCAGGAGTGCAATTGTTAAGCTAGAAGCACAAAAATTTCTGAGTATCTTTAGGAGACTCTCCTGATGATACCACCCAGGTTTGGTGAAGCTTGGTTCATGGGGGCCAAAATTATGGACCTTCAAATGTGTAGCCTCCATCTCCTATTAGCTCCCATTGGAAACAATGGGGGATGGGGCACCCCTTTGGAAGTCCATAGCTTTGGACCTCCTGGACCAAACTTCACCAAACCTGGGTGATATCAATAGGAGACTCTCCTGATGATACCACCCAGGTTTGGTGAAGTTTGGTTTATGGGGGCCAAAGTTATGGACCTTCAAATGTGTAGCCCCCAGCTCCCATTGGAATGTTTTTTTTCAAAAAGGTGCATATGCAAGCAGGTCCAGGAAAATCCCGTAAAGGGTGGAGCGCCAGAAACAGGACTGATCTGTGTTCCATGGTTCAGCTGTGAGGAGATCTCGAGGGAACCTGGATATTTCGGGTGACTATCCCAGGATTAATCACCAATGAGGAAATCATTATAGAGTGATGGAATATGCAACAATTTACATGATTTTACTTAATTTGCTTTTCAACTGTTTCAGAAGTCATGCTAAGTCCTGCACATATGGAAAAGAGAGTGAGGATGCAATCACTTTCATTCAGTAGAAGCAAGCAAACAGTAAAGTATAATTTTAGTGCTTAGTACTTCAGTTTAGAAGATGAGAGAACATTAAACAAAAGTAAAGAAAATATATAATGTAAAAGTTGATACCAGGGACTTGTGTGTGTGTGTTAAGTGTCATCAGCTAGCTTCCGTCTTTTGGTGACCCTAGTGACCTCCAAAACATCTTATGGTTAACAGTTTGGCTTAGGTCTTGGAAACTGAGCCTTAAGGTTTCCTTGACTGAGTCTCTTGTCTGGTCTTTCTTATTTCCTGCTGCCTTCAACTTTTCCTAGTATCATTGTCTTTTCCAGTCATTCTTGATTTCTCATAATGTGACCAAAGTACAATAACAAACATACCATGACTTGACTGCAACCTTTGAGTCAAACATTTAAATAAAAATTGACAGAGTCTTACCATATAGTCTGCCACTAAAGTTAAAGAACAGCTTTATTATGAGAAAGGCTTTTTTGTAAGGATCATGGCAGATCAAAATGTCATTTCACTTTGGGACAGAACAGGTAAGCGCTGAAGATTTAACACTTATATGGTTGTCAAGCTCTTTGTTTCCAGGAGGAGAAAAAATTGAAAAGCTATGAAGTTTCCCCTTTTTTTGTCCAGTGTATTTTTTGATGAGGAACATGAAGACAGTACAGTGGTCCATCGTGGTAGCACCCTCCTTAAAACCTATCTGCTCAGGTCCAAGGTCCATCTATACACAAAGGCCCATCTCAGAAGAATCTCTTGCCTTGAGAAAATGTCCTGTTGTTCTTTTAATAGAAACTTAATATGTGGAAATGGGATCATGAAGGTTTTCATGGCAGGGAGGTCAATTACACCATGTTGTAAATGACAACATTTGGTAAATAACATTTCATTAAGCTTCTATTAAAAGCACAGGATTATTTTTCTTCAGGCAGTTATAACCTCACCTGCCTTCCTTACAAGATAGTACCCTGACAAAAGAACAGAGACCACTTGTAACCTTTGAGTGAGTTAGAAACTATATTTTCCTATGTTCTGTATTTCCCTTCTCTGATTTCCCCTTTTCAGTTACCAATGTTTTATTGTTTAAATAAACTTTTTAAAAATATCACATTTTTAAAAATTGGATTCTAATTCTGTAAAGCATTGTTTGGTTAAAATGTACTCACGCTCATCCAATGCTTCTCCAAGCAAAGAGAGGTAAGGAAAGGAGAAGCTAATGTTTTCCTCTCTAAGAGAAAGGAATGTTTGTTAGACCACCTTCCCAGATGGTGAGAATTGCATCTCTTCACATGCTCAATCCGCTGGGCAGAGTGCTCACACGAGAAGCTCTCACAATATTTTGGAGCATCTATATGACCTCATGCATAACCTAGAAATAAATAATTTGGTCTCATAATTTTTCCTCCTTTGAGCCCCAGCAAAATTTAACCTTTGATCCAGCTTAAGGGCAGAACTTTGAAATGGGCTGTAATTCAGCTCAGTCTTCAAAATGACAGAGCTAACCCCCCCCCTTCCCTTTGCAGCCATTTAAAAGGCTTATTTGTTCTCCCAGCTGAGCCATGCTGCGGCATTGCAACATTGCTTGGTGAGCAAAAGAAAGGGAAGGGGGGGATTCCACGCCAAAATGGTGCTCCAAATGGTGCTTTTGTGCAGACACAATGAAGGAAAAAAAGTTTCCGAAAAAAAGCAGAAACAATCTTATCTCAATTTGTTTACTGAACAGAACATGCAACAGTGGTCGATGTGCCCTTTGAGGAAATATTTTTTATCTTTATGAAATGGCATAGGAACAACGGGCAAATATATAAATGTATACCTTCAATTTTTTGACAGAAGGAGTCCAATTTAGTTTCTCACTTTAAAATAATGAGGAGGAAGAAAAAAGTCTTTGGGGGTTTCTAATGTTTCTGAGACAGAATGCAAGCAACAACAACTCAAATACAGCTTTAGGGGGCATACATTCTGGTATGGGAATAAGGATTTTGTTTGTTTTGCTTTTTTGCCACAGGGTTTTAAAAACGTATGATGACTGTAAATAAAATATCCCATCAAATTAATAGTATTTGTTATAGTCATATGCTTAATTATGCTTTATTTTATTTCCAGTCTAAACATACCTCTATTTATAAGGAAATACTACTGAGTTCAGTGAATCTTACTCCCAGGTAGAATTTCAAGCTTAGTATAATAGTAGGTTGCAGAGGCGTAGCTCCAAGGGGACCGGGGTGCATTGCATGCACTGGGCGTGCACCTCTGTGAGGGTATGGTGAAGGCATTCCGAAGGCGTTCTGGGGTGGGGGCATTCCGGAGTGGGACAGGGACAGAGGACGCACCAGTGTATCAGGCGCTTTTCCTCCTTGCTATGCCTGTGGTAGGTTGAGCTTATGTAACCCCTGTGTCAGAATGGGATGACCCAGAAAGGGGTGGAGTCTGAAATGAAGTAGAATGCTGCAGAACTCATGAGGTTGGAGGAAGCGAGACTACCAGGCTGGGACCTTGATTGATTTTATTAAGCCCTTAACACCTTGTTTAAGGTAACTGCAATGTTGTGGGGAACTAGTGGGAAGGGAGATTATTTTTTTTGCTATATTGTAAATGTTAGAATTTATTGTTTCAGGGTTTTTGTGTATGTAAATGGTGAGAGTTTTCTGGGAACCTTCATCATCTTGAAGCCCATTCACCAAGCCTCAGAAGTCTTCAAAACCAACCACCAGCAAAGAAGAATTGGACTTGGCAATATCAGTAGACTGTAAATAAGGACTTGAAAATGCAAACTTAACAGGACTGCAAAGTGTAAATGTTAAATGTTTTAAAAGTGTTATTTGTTAAGTAAAGTAAACTGTTTTGTTTAAATTTGGTTCTTTGCAACTCCTTCCAAGTACTGCCCCACAGAACCCACAAGCTGAGGTTACACTTAAAGTCCCATTTTCTCTTCCCTCTAAATGCACTTTTCTATTTGGATACATACTCCAAAGTGAGTCACTTGTAATATATGGTATGTGTTTCTTTAAAATACATGGAAGTGCTAATCTAGAAAGGGTGGGGTGTTTGTTTCCAAAGGAACACCTGCTGGATTTTGCCTGCATCTGTCTTTCAGATGAAATGCATATACATTTTGCATTTCTATACCCATATTGAAATACAAAAGGTAAAGTGAGAGCCAGCACTAGTTCATGCAAAGAGTCAGGATAACAAGCTGAAAATAGCATGCAGAATAGATTGATCCATGCAAGTCACAGCAACTGTGAAACATGCAATATGTTTCTTTGATGCATACCTCAACTTGATGTAACATTTCCAAAGAAAATGTAATATCCATTGTAACTTTGGGTGGAAACTGGTAATAACCCACAAAATCAAGAAATCAATTATAGGTACTAAGTTGAAGAATTCACAGTACCAGTCAGGACCACAGAAGTCAGCAGAAACTGTCCAGAACTAGGAAACTACAGGAAAAGGTAAGGCTGCCACTGTTGCAATGTTTAGCAGAGGAGCTTAACGCTGGAAATAAATCCATGTGATCAGTGGCAGGTGAATTAGAAATACAGAACAAAAAAATGTAGGAGCAGGGAATCTTACAAACTATTATAGTCTGGGAAGGATTTCATAAATAGATTATAGTCCACAATAATCACAATAAATTCATGTCTGAATCTAGTAGCACCTAGCAAGTCTAGTAATCAGAACTGATCAAGGATCCGTTACTTTTTTTTCCTCCCTTCTGTGGATGCATACATATACACATTAAAGGCAAGCTCCTTCTGGTTATTTTCCTCACCGCAGTAATGCAATGATTCATACCCAGCTCTGGTCCCCATCTGTCTGTAATGAACACTATGAGTGATCACACAGGGCCTGTTCAATGGGCAAAATTGTCTTGTGCATTTTTGTAGTACTTCCTCAATGAGCAGATGTACACTGGTAATATAAAGAAGATCAAAAATGCAAGAGAATTGAAGGAACTGAAAATTGCAATAAAGCGGGCATTCTCCATTTCTGGGACCAATGCTCCTAGTTAAATTAGAATTAAGGAGGAATAAATGCAGAACAGGGAAGAATTCTTGGACATAACGAACAGGATGTGGGACTGAGGAACAATGCCTGCTGCATCTGTTGAGAGCATGGATTCAGATAGAAACTCAAACCAACTGGAACAGCTAATATAACTATTTAATTAATGTGAATAAGAAAATAAATGACATTTGCAAATATTGAAAGAAGGTAATTAATCCATTGTACTCATCTAGTGATTTGTTAATGCTGTTTCCATTTCACAGGAATAAAGCAGCAAAGGGAAAGAGAAGCAAGAGATGCATGTCTGACCAGAAGAATTTGCAAAACAGTACAGTCTCAGCTAGCGTGACTTAACACAGTATTTTCATTCCGCACCACAAATGTTTACACTACTTTATTGCTTCTGAGAGGATGTTCTTCGTAAGCACATGTCCTGTTTGCTTGAGATATTTTCTTTACAGGGGGATTTTAAAATATAATTCAGAAATCACACTGCTTCGTCTGCATCTTTAAATAAGCGGTTGAATTGGTAATGTGTATGAGGAAAAAACAGACTGTAATTTTTCATTGTTCAAGGAAAGGGATTCTGTGCATGTCCAGAAGTGATTTTCTTCCAGAACTTAATCCATGTTGAAAACAAACACTTGGGCTAAATTCTTGTGAAATCTTGGCATAAACTTTGCAATTATAGAATCATACTGTTGGAAGATGCTACAAGGAACATCATTTCCAGGAATATATAATCAAAGTACTCCTGACAGGTGGCCATCCAGCCTCTGTTTTAAAACCTCCAAAGACGGAGACTCCCCCACACTCCAAGGTAGTGTATTCCACTGTTGGAATACAGCCGTTACTGTCAGGAAGTTCTTCCTAATGTTTAAGTGGAATCTCTTTTCCTGTACCTTGAATCTATTACTTCTTGTCCTAGTCTCTGGAGTAGCAGAAAACAAGCTGGCTCCCTCTTCAACATGACATCCCTTCGAATACTTAAACAAGGCTATCATGTCACTCCTTAACCTTTTCTTCTCCAGCCTAAACATACCAGGCTCTCTCTCTGAAGCCTGCGAGGATGGGAGAGGGGGGTACAAATCGAATGAATAAATTAAAAATTAAAAATAAGTCTCTCCTCATAAGGCAAGGATTCCAGACCTTTTACTGTTTCGCCTGCATCTGTTTTGCCAAACACTTACTGATTGGTTCCCCACTCTGGGATTTGACAATGTATACCCCTAACATTTCCTTCTCTCTGGACACAGTGTGTAACAGACTTCCCTCTGTGATACACCTCTGAAGATGCCAGCCACAGAAGCAGGCAAAACGTTAGGAACAAGATCCACCAGACCACCGCCACACAGCCCAGAAAACTCACCAGAACCGGTTCTGAAATTAATTCTGCCAGTTCTTTTAATACTTGGAGAATTGAATTCATTTAAAGTAGCCAGGTATTCCTTCAATACATCTTTATTTATTCTGAGCTGAATTTCTCCTACTGTCTATGCTGTTCCATTTCCTCCTGGTTGAGCACTGTTTTCCTTCTGGGAGAAAAATGAGGCAAATAAGGTGTTGAGCAGTTCTGCCTTTTCTCAATCCCCTATTAGCATTTTGCCATCTTCTCTATGCAGTGATCCTATCATATCTTTTTTCTACCTTTTGCTACGCACATCACCAAAAAAACATTTTTTATTGTTTTTAACCTTTCTGGCAAGCCTGAGCTCATTCTGAACTTTAGCTTTTCTTACTTTCTCCTTACACATCCTGGCTATTTGAATTCCTCTTTGGAGATTTTTTTTCCTTTTCCCACTTGTTGTACATGTCTCTTTTAAATCTTAGCTCAGTTGAAAGTTCTTTAGACATCCATCCTGATTTCTTCAGACACCTCTTATTTTTTCTCCTCATTAGAACTGTTTGAAATTGTGCTTTCAAGATCTTGCTTTTAAAAAACTCCCATCCATTATGCATTCCCTTCTCTTTTAGTATTCTTAACCATGGGATCATACCTAGTAGCTTCCTAAGTTTACTGAAAGATTTCTTAAAGTCCAGAATGTATATCTGACTATGCTTGGTATCCCCTTTCCACTGTATAACAAACTCCAGGAGAACATGGTCATTCCCACCAAAGGATCATACCACTTGCACCCCATTAACCAGGTCATCATTCTTAGTTAGAAGCAGATCTAAAATAGCCAATCACCTTAGCTAGAAGCAGATCTAAAATAGCCAATCACCTCTTCCACATTCTGGGCCATGAAATTGTCAGCAAGGCAAGTGAGGAATTTGTTGGACCTTGTAGACTTGGCAGAGTTTGACTCCCAACAAATGTCAAGGTAATTGAAATCTCCCATTACTACTACGTATCCCCTTTCTGAAAGTTTGGTCATCTATTACAAGAAGACATCATCTAACTCTTCAGTCTGACTTGGAGGTTTGTAATAGATCTCCCACAATGAGATCACTGTTGTTTCTCTCCCCCTAAATTTTTACCCAGATGCTCTCAACCTAGCTACCAGGATTTAAGTCATGGGCCTGTTCAGCTCCTAGTCAAGTCTCTAACTCACCTTCAACTCTCCCCCCAAAGATTGGTTGTTACTGATTTAAAAAACTGCACTTTCTGCTGCCTATCAGGGTGTTAAAAAGAGCACATGGCAAAAAACAAGGAAACCCCCAGACACAAACAAAAGCCCTTCCAAGCCCACAAAAACATACACAGCTAAAGATTTAGCTTTAAGGATACCCCCCCACCCCCCCACCCCAAAAAAAATAGAGCTCACCTTTTGCTGCCTCTTGGAGATGACAGTGCATGCCACTTCCTCTCAGAGATTAAAGAGAGAAATTCTGGAAGGGTAGCTATGTTAGTTAGCTGTGGCAAAACCAAAAAGGAATCTTGCACCACCGTTAAAACCACCTGCCCATTCCCTGAAGTATTGTAGTTTTAGCTTTCATGGTTAGAATCCACTTCTCCAGATGTTTGACGTGCATTTTGATTCTACAGATATAGCTACACATGCTTTTAAGGAAGGGAAGCAATTGTAATCCCCATTACAATGAACGATATGGAGCTCTGATCATTAATATAAGTTAAATTTTAACAAGCATATAGGCAAGAGAAATAGAAGAGTTGGAGTCAGCCCCATTGTTTTAAATGGGACTTACTTGTAAGGAGATTTGTTTGAATTGCTCCCAAAAGGTCTAGTCAATTCCATATCCTTTGACTTACAAAGGAGATTACCTTCAGCTGGATCAGGAGCATGGAGTGGGCCACTCTGGGAATTATTTCCAAGGTTATTTCAGTTGCCCATTCTACTCCTGCTGTCTTGCTTTATTCTAAACAGCAGCAGAAGAGAACATGATGGGAAAGGAAAAGACAGAGCTGGAGCTAGTTGCATTTCAGCATCTAAGGAACAGAATTGCCATCTGTAAGTGCAGGTGCAGGAAGACAAGAACCTATGGAGACTCAGTTCACCTTCCTCCTGTCCCTTTCCATTTTTTCTTCTTCCATTAAGCAGCTTCAAGTTATTACAAGGATTTGGAGGGGGAGTAGAAATATATTTAAAACTTTTGGGGGGGTTTAGTATTTTTGGAGAGACACTGATGGCTCACCTTATTCAATGGGGACTTGCTCCAAGGTAATGAGTTTCTCAGGTCCCTTCCACACACATGCAGAATAATGCACTTTCAATCCACTTTCTTTTTTTCATTTTTTAAAATAATTTTAATTGAGATGTTCTTATTAAAAAACAAAAAAGCAAGAACAAAACATAAAGTATACTATAAAAATGAAATAGCACCTAAAAAAACAATTTCATTACACTTACACTTGCAAATACAAACATTAACACAAGATATATATTCACCTATCCAAGTCCTCCTTCAATCCACTTTCAATGCACTTTGCAGCTGTGCAAAATAGCAAAATCCACTTGCAAACAATTGTGAAAGTGGATTGAAAGTGCATTATTTTGTATGTGCGGAAGGGGTCTCACTTATGTTTAATTGATAGTGTGCTTCAGTGTTCTGGCTATGAGTCTTCCTAATTCTGCTTACTCCTGATCTGTTGTTATTGTTGCTGTGGTTGTTTGTCCTGTATCCTGTTGTAAAGTACACTGTGTAAATCATCAGTAAAATCTTTCTTTAATAGTGCTGTCTTTTCCCTTTTAAGGTTCCTTATCTAATGAACAAGCATTATTGTATTCACAGTAATAGAATTCAAGTGATACGTTTTATTGTGACTTTTTGGGGGAGAGATGGAATTTTTTTCTGGGAGCCCATGGTGGCTATTAGTCTACATGGCTTCTAATACTAAAATAAATGGACTTCCACCAATGAAAAACCAGGATGATTCTTGATTATTCCTTCCTCCTATTGCAGCCCCCTATATTATTCATGGGTCTTCCACTAATTCGCTGGGGCATAATTTCCAGGGGCACAGCTTGCTATAGCAGAAGGGGTGAGATGGAAAGTTCACTTTCATGTGCACTTTCTGCTCACACTAAATAAGACCCATCTTTTGCTGTAATTTTCCCTTCGAGAAAACTGTAGAAGATGGGTCATGGGCAGTTCCTTATCTAGAGGCAGGAGCTGTAGAAACATTCATCACTCAACCAAGATATAGACATGAGCAAATTGGATGATGAATCTGTTGTTGTCATCACGCAACAAAATATATATTTTAAATTTACTTGTTAAGACCATTTTCAAGAACATGAGCATTAAAATATGTGGTCCTTTTTTCCCTTCAAAGCAGCTCACTTTATATTGGTCAAAACTAGTTATACTGGCATCTTTGAGAGAAGGACTAATTAGGTTTGGAATCATAACTCAGGTTCTGGCTTAATTCTTGGTGTGAACATAGTTAATGCAAGGCAAGATAAATGGCTTCTATTATTTTATTCTGCAGTAGTCAACAGAACAATTACAAAATACCCATGAGCTATATAAAGAACATGCTACCAGAGCACCTTCTGATTTATACTGAATAGATGAAGAAGGGCAACCCACCAGAATGTGACTTCACTGACCTGACCAAGGAATGGAAAGAGCAAGAATTCGGTGGAGGTCCACAATTCCCTCCAGTTCCATGCCATTCCATGAGCAAACTCTAATTTGGAAGCACAGTTTTAGGTAGCTTGAGTCAATTCAGAGGGAGAAAATTCAGGCATCTGGTGCTTTTGTGCTTAAAAGAATTTCATTAAAAGAATTTCTGATCCAATTAGTGTCTTTACTAACTCTGATTTTGACAGGGATTCACTTTAAAGATTAAAGTCTGTCATTTTTATTGTTAGCCCTTCCAGAGCATCTTGAGGCACAAAGATACTATCTTCAAATGCTGCTTCTCAATAGCCTCTTCCATTCATCAGCAAACCACTGTATTTTGTACAACAGCTATTTATTTGTGTTCGCTTCTGTGATGGATAAAAGACATCAATCTTCTTCTTTTCTAAGCCTGCCTGTTCAGGAAAGCAAGGATGTTCACCTATTATCATCAAAAGGTATGAAGGTAATAGATGAACCCTCTAGCTGTGCATGGCCCAAATTGTTTGAAGGGGCAGTCCAATGTGAAGCCAGCTCTCATCTGGCCTTGAGAAGGCCAAGTGAGCTGCTCTTCAATGCAGCTTATATACAATAGAATCCTAGCTACAATCTTTCAAACCCACAGTCTCCAGTGGATTTAGAAGGGTGTGACTCTGTTTAGGATTGTACAGATAGAAAGGTATTAATGTTGTAGGCTTTGGAAAATGAACAAACCACACATTGGCTCCTTGAAACAGTGAAGCTGCTAAGAGTGCAATCAGTACAGGAAAAGCTAGGCTGCCACAGGGGCTTTTCAGGCAAACTTACCTACATTTTTTCATATATTTCCTAGAGTACAGTATTCCCTCTGTTCCATTCCTTTTTTATCCTATGCTGTGTTTTCTTTTCTTCCTCATCACTGACATGCATTACTAAAATGAAACCGTTAAGAAAGCATACTGATGCACATATATCAAAATCATCTTGCTGTAGTGGCTTGATTTTTTGTAGCATAGTATCAATGTGCACATGGACAGTGGACATCTATAGAGTGAGGAAGAAAATGAGTGGAAAGAACCCATTTTATCCTCACACCATTTTATTTTCACATCAGTGTGGTGAAGTCACTTGTGGCCCAATCCAGATGGCAGGGGGAATCATCCTGTGGAGGTGGTGCAGGCCCACACTGGATGATGCAGCAGGATTTGCCCTCCCCAAGGCATTTACCTTGGCAGAGGGACAAACATGCTAGTGGGCCCTCCAGAATGTCTAGATGCAACATTGCATGCCACATCAGTGATCCTGCACTACTGGTGGCCCTGTCAGCACATCAGGGGCATGCTGGAGACATCCCTGGGGGTTGAGATGATGTTAGTCATTTTCCGCCCCCGGTTTGAGTCTTACAGAGGGATTTTTAGTGGCTGTGAGGTTTTTCTTTATTTTCTTCCTCCCCACACTGCTGGAAAGCCTTCTAGAGGTGGCAGGGTGGCGCAGTAGCAGCGCCTTCCCTGGTCACATCAGGGTTTGGATTGCGCTGTTAGTCTGAATGGTGATTGGCCCAAGGTCACACACTGAGCATCACGGTTGAATTCAAATCCTTGTAAATGCTATGTCATTCTGGCTCACATTTAATTTTCAGTGCACACATGCGTTTGCACACATGCAGAGAGAACACTCAACATAGTACTTATAACTTTTATGGATTAGGCAGGGATTTTTCACAATTTATTGGTGAACTTCTCCAGTAGATTTAAAATGCTTGAAACTTCAGATTGCATGTACAATCAAGGCTGCTGTCTCAGGCATCTATGAGAACAAGGTTGATATTAGGACAGTGAAGTACAAAAGTGCAGGGAGACAATGCCTTGTTTTTGGAGTGTGCTATTTGTTTTATTCTGTCTCATCTAGGATGAGGCCAAATTTCAACAGAGAAATTCTGGATTTCTATTTTTTCTCCCCCTTCTAAAAACTGAATGTGTTTTTGCTCTAGCTTCTCCTTTCTCATGTCATATGGTTCAATGTTAATATATTTTCCTCATGTCATATGGTTCAATGTTAATACAATGTTAATACTTTTTGTGTCAATTGCATCTATAAAACATAGAAATACCATAAAGCAAACAGACAAATCATCAACAACATCTATGAAAATGGAGGAAACTGAAACCAGTGGCAAAATGTGAAACACACACACACACACACACACACACACACACACACACGGTCACCTTGGTCCATCTGTAACATCAAGTTTAATACAACTGAACATGTTTGTTAGTTGCTTTGAGTTTCCTTTCTTTGCTCCTCTCATATGCCCTATATCCAAGCCCAGATTCTCTCTCAAATCTCTCCATGTCTGCTCTGGTTTCTCTAATTCTGAAGATGCCAAAATTCACACCCCAGCTTCTTATCCATGCAATATGACAGTTGTGTCTCATCCATACAAAGGGACAGGAAGAACACAAAACATATAATTCAAATTCTGTATCAGATCCCACATACCATTACAGAGCAAGTTGATGTTACATGGTCTTTCCTCTTCCTTGTCAATCTCCCCACTGTCTCTCTGTTACTTGCTTCTGGATTTCTTTTGACATTTCTCAGTGGTTGCTTTCCTTGCCAGGCCCCCACTATATTGCCTGTCTTACTATTTGAAATTTTGCTTGGAAAGGAAATTGCTTTCAGGAACAGAATTGTTTTAGATGCGATTCTCTAATAGTGCATCTTAGTAGCAAATGTTGAGCAGCTGGAAACTACCTAATTAGAATAGTTAGGGAAAAGGGCTGCATGAGATGAATAATAATCACATCCATCACAATCGTAATTTTAGTTGTTTATGTGGTATACACCTGTGCCTTGTTGGCAGTCTATTTAATTGCAGAAGAAGAGATTCCAAACTGGCCATGTATCCCACTTTCTGTGAACTTTAAATAGCAGTGGTGTCTTCATTTAATTATATAGACAACATTATGCAACCTGCTGGAGCAAGTGCTCAAAATGCTGTCTCCAAAGATAGAAAGAACTTTTTATGTTGGCAAAGACATGAAAGAAGAGGTCAAAGAGACATCAGCAGCCCCAAGCCATGGAATGGAGCCTCAGGATCATAAGTACTCTATTGCCTGTGCCAACATGGCATCTTTCAAGCAACAGGTATTTCCATCCTGATCCTAGTGGCACTGTAATATTAATGTTTTCAGCCCCACAGCGATCTGGTGAACCAAAAAACCAACTGGGATTTTATATGGCCCTGTAAAGATGCTGACTAGGTTCCATGCAGGCCCTGACGATCTCCTGTAATTATAACTAATATCCAGATTTCAGGTATAAGTTCCCCTGAACAAAATGGTGACTTGGAGGATGGACTCTATGGAATTATATCCCACCGAAGTGTCCCCTCATCCAACCCCCCCTCTTTATTATCCCAATGATTCATCCAAGATCTCCATTAACCCCACATTAAACTAACAGCAAATTGACTGGTTTCTCTATATGCCTCCTTGACTACCTGTGAAGTCATCTTCTGGCTTTAAGGTTTCCTCCTATTCTTTCCAGGTTCCATCCTCTAGGAAGGATAATAATGTAACACCATTCTGCAGCAGACTCTCCACAGAGGTGATACTGTGAGAATGACTCTACACAAATAAGACAGCAGTGTATTTACTCATCCTTGGGGTGCCTAGCAGTGCAAAATTGGAAGCCAATAATATGCATTGGCTATTTTACCCACAAGGTTACAAAAAAACATGTCTGGGCATTCCCTCACCCATATCTGCCATGCAAAGCACCTATATCACACCCTTCCTGAAGCGATTAAGAGAGCACAACCCTGCCCTGGAGAACATTCCCATCTTCAGTCCTGGACTATATACTTCTGCAGAGACAAAGGACTTGTTAATGTGTTTGCCCCAAGTGTTTCTGCCCAGTTTGTATTAACCCAATACTTCTTCCTCTGACTAATCTGTTTAACAATCGCTTTATTTGCATTGTGATGCTGTATAGCTGCCATCTTCTCCTTTTCAGGCATTCCCAAATTTAGCCCATCTAGTTAATGCTCAAACATTAGATTACCAATTCAGACCATTAAGGTTGCTGTATGTCTCTTGCCTTTCTCTGGAAAGACAGGACTCCTCTTTGTCTGGGAGATTAAGGGTCAATCTGCATAACCCTGAGGGTCCCCTTTTCCCTCTAAAAAGCATTCCCTTTCAGTAGCCCTTGTTCAATATCTCTGGACACCTTTTTGTCTCTGACATTGTTCCACAATGTGTTGTGCTTCCACCAGAGCTAAGCACAGGCCACTCAGCTCTGTTCATCAGACCATTCTGCTCCAAGGTCAGGTGATTATAACCCTTACTCCCCAATCCCTCATCCAAACCTATTCCAAGGTCAGGTGATTATAACCCTTACTCCCCGATCCCTCATCCAAACCTATCCACACAACCCTGCTTATATCCTAAGACTGTGTACATGTTCTGCTGTTTTTATTATTGAGTACTTGTGCACCCCATTATCCCTAAATAAAATTGTTAAACTTTATTTGCTGTCCCACAGAATGTATTGCAAAAGCTGGTATGTTTGACCTTTTGCTAAACCAAAGAATCTGCTCTCACTAATTCCCCACTCTAAAAGGGAGAGACTCCCACCATTTTGGGTAACAAAGATCATGAAAGCGGGGTAGAGTGTTTATATCCCACTCTGCTCCTAATAGCTAAGGATAAGAATAACAGAATATAGAAAGGATACCAAATTATCTTCTTTAAAAGAAACAAATACCCAGCACCCTACTCATGGCAATTTCATATATGACAAGGAAGCACTGAAAGAGGAAGTACACATGACTTGTTCTTTTTTCCTGCTTCTATGGTAGCATAGAAAGAAGGGCACCTGTCTACCACCATGAATCCAACAGACAAAGCAGCCAATTCCATTTATCACTTTAAAGCAGGAGAAGGGAGATAGGCAAAGCAAGTTCACTTTCATTGTTGTCACAGTTGTTAACACATGAATAGATGCTTAGATTCTAACAGCTAAATTCTTCTGTATTCCTCACCCTCCCAAGTTTTTACAGTGGCACTAGGGATCGGTATAGTTCAAAAATAATCTCAGTTCTTGTTTTTACACACTTCTTCCTTCACTTGAGATACGGAAACTATGGAAAAATCCTACTAAGCCTGTTGGACTTTATGTCCATTTGTTGGTTATTTTCATGGTAGAAACAATTTGATAAACTTCTGCATGAACATGCTTAGAACTGATCACATTCAGATAATGCTACATGAGACTGACTGTCTTTCAAGACAGTCCAAAAACTCCCATTTCAGAAAGCAGCTGCAAAATTGTTTGCTGGCAAAAACTATGCCAGATCTTGCCAATATTGAAAGTACTTCACTTTCTGTCAACTGTTTTGAGTGGAATTCAAAGTGCTGTCTGTTACCTGGGACCTCTTACTTTCACATGATCCTATCCAATTATTTTCAAAAGGCAATAGAATATAACTTATTCTAGGTGTTATCAGGATGCCATATTTGCTGGTAGACCATTGGTTAGTTTGGCATGGAAATGTGTTTGAGTGAGAAAAACTGTCAGATTTCACAAAACGAATCAAAGTAGAACTAAGCTTTCATTTTTGACAACTCATTATACTAATAAACCCTATATTGACTTATTTGTTAATTAAAATTATTTTTATAGACCAGATTATAGAACTTCTGCTAACGTTTTCCATTTAAGTTATGATAGGCATTCGGTAGTACTTTTTCCCACAAAGTGTGTGGGAGTTGCAAAAAAATTATGGTTGTCCATGACAGGGGGTTTCACACCTGTTGATGACATGATAATTTCTTATCAGTTCTAGCAACTAACGTTAAATTAGTTTGCCTTCTGTATCTATGTTTATTTCTGTCCTTCAAGAAGGTATATGCAATAGGTAATTAATTTACTATAACAAGTTTATAGCTATAACAAGGTAAATAAGGGAGCTATTCACACAATTGATTGCACTATGGCTCTTTCTGCACATGCAGAATAATGCACTTTCAAACTTCTTTCAATGCTCTTTGAAGCTGTGCGGAATAGCAAAATCCACTTGCAAACAGTTGTGAAAGTGGTTTGAAAACGCATTATTCTGCATGTACGGAAGGGGCCTATGTGGCCTTGCCAAGAAAAAAAAATTCAGATACATTTATTCACAGAAAATCTACAAATCATAGTAATTTGAATACATTGAGACTAATAATTTTAATGAAAAACAGTCAACATGCTGTTTGGAAGGGGGAAAACCCATCATGGGAACCAGCATGGTCTAGTGATTAAGATGTTGGACTGGGACCTGGGAAACCCAGGTTCGAATCCCCACTTGTGCCATGGAAGCCTGCTGGGTAATCTTGGCCCTGATTCTGGTTTATCTTGGATGGGAGATATCTGAGGACTACCTGAATGATGTGGATTCAGAGAATGGCAAGCCATCTCCCAACATCTCTTGCCTTTAAAACTTTATGGGGTTTGATGCCCAATAAATAAATAATTCTTTAAAAAAAACCAACATAATTAATTAAACTAAGAAGATCTACATAGCAATGCATTCATGGGAACAAGAAGGACTGTGTAAAAACATCACAACATATGTCACATTGTGATGGAGAAATCGCTCGATCTGGGTAGTGATATGCTGGATCAACCTGCCCAGTGTTCTACCTCTTCACTGGTCTGATTCTACACTGTTATGTTTCTTCATTTATTTGTGAGCTCTCTTACAGTTCTGACTAACTGCTTGGGATTGAAAAAGGTACCATAACAAATCCATGCACTATTTACTCATATGATTATTTGTGTGTTACTTTTTCAGGCAGGACTACCCAGGCAATGCTATGTAAACTAGCAGTCTGAAGGGTCTGTAGTAACCTACTTATGAACTTTACATTTTCTTTCTCTTTTGATCCCTCTGAGAATTCAGGAAAGTGGAGATGATTTCTTCTGCTCTGTTTTCCATGTCCTCACTTTTACCTGTCAGGGTTGCCTTTACTTTTTAAAGCTTGGGAATTCTAGCTGATGGCCTCAGCCTCCAGATCAAAGGCTTTGCTGTAATAGCTACCTGCTGAAGCCTTTCATCTGTTTATGTTCAGCTTGTACATTTATCAGTTTTGCCATATTCAAGAAAGCCCAAATTTTCAAAAGGTTTAATATCTTTTTTGTGGATTCTTTTATAATTGAACAGGATGAAGGCAAAAAACCCAACCTTTTATGATTTCATCATTTTGGTGATCAGAAACCATCCACCGCTTATACCTTACCTTTCAAATTCTGGGGTAAAGTTCTGAATTAAAGTCATTGTTTATAAGCTATAAAATTAACAAATACATATATATGGTGAAAAACTTGTAGCCATAAAACTATTCTTCCATGTGGACCATTTCTCAATAGAGCATCCTTTCAAAAAACTACTTTAAAAAAGGATATTTCAGTAAAGCAGATTATTTCCATAAAAGGCATATAAAATAAATATTGGCTACTGCAATCTTACCATTGATTCCCAATCATCATAGCATACTTTAATGGTGCAACTATAGTCAATGCCTAATCATGTGGCAATTTGCCACTGGCATCTAAAAATAGTCGAAAGAAAAAATAAACTTGCTCTTAGCGATGAGCTGAAATACCTCCATGAATACAGTCTTTTTTTCTGGAAACTTATTACTTCTTTGCCTGGCCACTAATAATTCAATCTTTAAGACCAAGAAAACACATTATACTGTTACTGAGACATCCAGAGGATCAAGAAGATGGTAGAGCCATCAGTAATGCTGATTCCTGCATACACTGAATTGTAATGGTAGGACTGTTAACTTTTCTTTTTAATGAATCTGGATATCTGCTTTTCTTATTTATTTTTAAAACATTCTCCCTTGCAAAACTCAAGGCGGCTTACAACATAAATAAAACAATGATTAAAATGCAACAAAATACATAGAATTGTAGAATCATACAATTGGAAGAGGCCACTCAGGCTATCTAGTTCAACCTCTTTATTAGTGCAGGATCAGTCTTAGAGTATCCCTGGCAGGTTTTTGTCTAGCCACTGCTTAAATACTTCCAGTGAGTGAGCTTACCACCACCTCCCTAGGTAGACAATTCCACCATTGAACAACTCTCACTGTAAAACATTTTCCTTATTTCCAGCCAGTACCTTTCCACCTGTAATTTAAACCTATTATTAAGAGCCCTATTCTCTGCTGCCAGCATGAACAGCTCCTGGCCTTCCCCTAAGTGACAGCTCTTCAAATACTGAAAGAGAGCAATTCTTTCCGTCATCAGCCTCTTCTTCTCCAGACTAAATGTTCCCAATTTCAAACAACATCAAAACAACATGAAAGTCACTCTTTAAAAAACTTCAATAATAGAAGTGCCAATAATAAAAAGCTAAATCAATCAAAATGCAGTCCCAAATAAAACTGTCTTCAACTGGTTCCTGAATATCAATAGTGAGGGGTGCAGGTGCATTTCCCTGGAGAGGTTGTTCCATAATCACAGAGCTACCGCTGAAAAACTTTCCTTTCATGTATCTATCAGCTGTGTTTCTTTGATTGATGGGAGAATCAGGACGACCTCTTCATGAGATCTTAATTTCCAGACAGGAACAAATGGAAGAAGACTGTCCTTCAGATGCCCCAGCAGAGGCATGGGGGTGGGGCGGGGAATGGCACCCAGGGTAAAATGGTGTCTGGGCCCTGCCCCCACTCCCCCGTGGCACCTCGCCCGTTCTGTGGTGCCCTGCTCCCCACTCCTCACCCCCTGCCCACTTACCTTAGTTCAGCCAGCTGCAAAGAGCAGCCAGTTGCTCTTTGCAGCCAGCTGAATCACTTCTGCTGGGCCTGGTGGGGCAGGGTGAAGGGTGGGGGCACCCTGCTGGTGGCACCCTGCTGGGGAGGTGCCTGGCCAGAGGGAGGTACCCGGCTAGGTGGGGCACCCTGCTGGTGGCACCCTGCTGGGGAGGTGCCCGGCCAGGGGGGCACCCTACCAGGTCTGGCAGGGTGGTGCGAGGGGGGACAATTTTCCGCCCCATGTGACTCAGTGGAGGCGCCTGGGGCATTTGTATCTGAATGTCCCCATTATAGCTACACCATTGTACCCCACTCCCAAGCCATGTAGGATTTTAAAAGGCAGTTATGCAGGGCAAGAAGGTAAATTTTAAAAAACAAGATGCACCTCTGTGTGGAGACGCCTCCGTGGGCCACAGCAGCTCTAGGGTTGCTTGCAAATGGCCCCGGGGCTCCACCAGTATCATGTATACTGGTGTGCAGCCGCTTCACTGGCCCATGCAAAATGGTCCTGTGGTTCTCGCAGTCACTCAGGATTGTGACACTCACCCGTCTCCTTGTAAAATCTAGCTATGTCTTTAGAGCCACATAATTAAATGATATATATGAAAGTACATAATGCTGACTATATAATCTTTTTTACCATTTTCAGAGACTGCAGTATCATCCTTGCACCATCTCTGAAATTATGATCTCATTATATTCAGCCCATTTCATTTCATATAATGTAAGGATTCTTTTTTAATATAGAATTGCAAAACCTATCCCACATCCTATAATGGCATGCTAATTTTTGTTAATTGCTATGACAAAAGACTTTCATTTGAGTCTAACTGCTTTAATTAAGTTGGCAGGACATTTATGCATGATTTACGCACAGCTTGATATTTTTCTCCTTTAAGGAGTACACACAAATTTGTATTAATCTGATTTGTAGACAGTGTGAAAATTAAAGATCTGAGATGACAATAGTGAGCCAGTTTCAAATGTATTCAAGTGGTCTTTAACCTTTACAAGCTGATAGGAAGAAACAAAAGTCTTTTTTGTTATAGCACTGAAAACCTACTTAGAGTTGAAGAATCATTTAATGAGAAAGTTCTTGTGAAAATGGAATAAGCAAAAATGAATTTAGTGTGTCTTACATGGGTGCTGCAGAAGGAGAAAAATGCATAATTGCAGCATATACTTCCTGAGTGGTGTCTAACTGGTTCATAAGCAAAATTACTATTCACTTCAGCTGGAATTAGGATGGTGTTTCTTACTCTACATTAGCAGTCTTACCATAATGGTGGCATTGTCAGAATGGCATGCTGTTCAAGTACTGAAGTACACCTTGTTAACTAGTAAAAACAAGCTTATGGATATATTTTGAAGTCATAATAAAACCAACTCACACTGAACACTTATGTTTTTATATTTCTTCCACTGACATGCCTCTTTTCTCTCCAATTGGACTCAAAGCAGCTTCAAGCATTCTCCTTTCTTTCATGCTATTCTCAACAATGCTGAGGCCCCTTCTGCACATGCAAAATAATGCACTTTCAACCCACTTTCAACCCAAGTGTAAAGGGTGCCTCAAATTTCCCCAAAATTAGCAAGCTTGATTTGCATGTGTTGGGTGGGATCCACACTTGTTAACAGGCAAATGGCTCTTTCTCCCACCTTGGACATTCTACAGGTATATATACTCCACTTGCTTTACTACCATCAGATCCTCTGAAGATCCCAGCCACAAATGCAGGCAAAACGTCAGGAGAAAATGCTACTAGAACATGGCCATACAGCCTGGGAACATACAACACCCCAGTGATTCTGCCTGTGAAAGCCTTCGACAGTACATTACATTCCTTTTCGCTGTCAGAACTGCACTTTAAAATGAACCCTTCTTCTGCAGTCCATCACAGTCACCTCCCTCCTAGCCACTGCCCCCATTTTGCCAGCATCTGGGACTGCAGACTTATGCCACTGAAAAGGTGGTTTAAGTCTATTTAGGCCAATGGGGACTTTCCAGCAGCTGGGAGGCTTTTCAGCATTTTAAGCCTCCCCACATCTTTGGGAAGCCTCCTGCCCTGACTAGTCTTCTAATAAAGAATTCAAACATCCTGAGAAACTGACATACCTACTTATATTCCATTTGACAGTATCCTAGTGGTATTTCATTATCAGGCTTAGAAAGCTAAGCTATAATACGAGCAGGTCTTTACCATATGGTAATCATGAGATCTGGCTTGTCTAGTTGTGTTTTCCCAAAATTTTTCATATGAAAATCTACAAACTGAAATCTTCTGGAACTGTACTATTATTTTTTGGCATGTGCTACTAAAAAGACTCTGCATTTAAACTAAAGACTTTATAAGTACAAAAACAAAATTATTTCAAAACAGCAGTAGTAAAACCCATCACCAAGTTGGTATGCTAATCAATTGCTTGATGTTGAGTAGCCCCAAGTGTGCTCCAGAATGCAGCCATGAAATGAGAGTTGTTTCTGACTGATACATTAACAGACACAGTTGTCTTCACAAAGGCTATATTCCTATATCTTGACAACATGTTTTTTCAGACTTTTCACTCGCTCGAGTAAGTAGTGGTTCTGTGACAGAAGTATGCACACTTCTTTGAGAATGTGTAGTCAGGGCAATTGTGAAGGTGAGCAATTGTGCAGGTGAAAAGTTGCTCAACATGAACTTCCACAATTTCTATTGGAGGTCACCTTGCATCTGACTGAGGGAGACAAGCAGCACAAGTTAATCAGCCAATCATATTAATGATGAAGTTTGCAGCACGTCTAACCAAATTCTGCAGTTGCTTTTCTCTCACACAAGTTCAAAATTCTCAGAAAATAGAAAAATGATTTATGGATAGAATTTCTGCTTCAATTATATTTGACGTTCTTTTTCACTCAGTTTGCTCATTAATATTCATTGATTTCCCATAACCACTAACTGTGTAGTGGTTATGGGATTCTTTGCTTTATTCTGTTTCATGTTGAAGCTCCCCAAGATCAAGTGATTACAATGAAGACTGTCAAAGGAAACACAATCCAGACCTCTCTGAAAGTCAGTTTTTTCCCAGTGTGTTCACTAAATTGCTTCTAGTTCTGAGAACAGCTATTGCCTTCTGATTTTCTACAAGATTTAAAAGAGATGATTTATCCAACCCTGTTGATTCCAAAAGCAGTATCCACATCCTTTGCTGTGTTTTTGCTATTAGCAATCTTAAGGGACTTATAGATAGCAAAAGTATAATACTCCACAGCTTTGTGGAATCATTATAATGGAACAGTAAGAGAAAAATTGTTAGAAATAAAATATATACAATTGGAACAAAAGCAGATGCTGTGATGCAAACAGAAGTCTCTTATGTATTAAGAAGAATTTTTGCACTGGTGACTTAAATAAACTACCACCCTCCATGCGCACTTTTCTTTTGGACTCTCTGTAAACTACATTATTTATCAGCTTGAACTTTAATAATATTTGAATGAACTCAGATTTGCCTTTGTGTTTTTGCTGTGGATTTCTTTTCCAGTTCAGATGCTATGATCCTGATTTCTATGACGAACTTTCAACAGCTTCAGCACACCAAACAAGACACTTACTTATTTTCCTACTAAAATCATCAATGCTTGATGAGGCACTGATTTAGCTTGCGGCTGGTTCACAGGTTGCAATAAACAGAATTGACTGCTGAAAACATGGTTTTCTTGTGTCCATACAGCAAAAATATGTTCGGTTATGAAAAAGATGACTACACATACATCCTTGATACAGCTGCTTCCTCCCCCGTGTGGCCACAATGTCCACCACCATCAGTGTTGAGATCCACATTGTTGAAAATAACAACAAAGTACACTGCAATGAAATTTACTTGCTCTTTAGGTGGTATTTTTATGTTCCTTATAACAGCATTACTCAGTCTTCTTTATAGGCTGCAGAGCAGCATTGAATTAAATACATTTATGTATGCAAGTTCTCATGTTGATACATGAGCATTACAGTTTCTTTCTCCCATGTATTGTAAAATATCTTTTTTTAGAATCTAGACCAATAAAATGATGTATCTTGGAACAAGCACCTGTACTGAAAACTGAAATGAAAGGCAGCTCAAGTGTCCTGACCTTGAAGCAGAAGCAGAAATAGAGTTCTTCAGTACAGTGTTCAAGCCAAACTTCAGGCAACAACTTTGAGCTGATTGGATTGATGCTTGACTTGCACGTCTATCAGTTAAGTGCAATGAA
This sequence comes from Sphaerodactylus townsendi, assembly GCF_021028975.2. Classification (NCBI taxonomy): domain Eukaryota; kingdom Metazoa; phylum Chordata; class Lepidosauria; order Squamata; family Sphaerodactylidae; genus Sphaerodactylus; species Sphaerodactylus townsendi. The sequence continues at coordinate 41,589,979 of NC_059434.1, read as the reverse complement.
CATGGCCACTTCCACCTTTTTTAAGAATGCTGATGAAATATTGGTAGGAGAGTCAGCAATTACAGCTGTTAAGGCAGTTTTGGGGAACTACAATTGGGCTGAATAGAGATTACTATTTGAGCCAAAAAGTGAGGGGGAAAAACCCTGAAGCTAACAGAAAAGAAGGTATCTTGTAACATAGAAGCATGAATTGAGCTAGAGATCACAAGTTCAAACAGTATGAAACATTGTATTTAGTCATCTGAATCACTTCAATGTCATTTGATGACTTCAATAAAAAGTTACCTCTTTTCAGGTTAACTCTGTCACTGAATGTATATTGTCTCAGGAAAAAAACACATGCATACAAACCTATAAAGTCTTGGCCTCTGTATGTGCATATGTTATAGCTAAATGGTGACTAAATTATAGCTAAATGGTGACAGCATGGAAACAAAGCAGTGTTGAAGTCCCAACCTCAATAACTCTGTTAAGTGTTTTTAAGAACTAGGCTGTTCTGTCGGGGTAGTATCTCTGGGAATGAGAAAAGGGTCTGGGAACAGGTCTGATCTCTCTGTGGGTATAAAGACAAGACTATAGTAAACTGTGATTGCTTGACCTACCTGTATCCCTGAATATGTGTGACGGAGATTGTGGGGGAGGGGGTTAAGCCTGTGAAGTGGGAGTCACATACAGTCATGGTAAGTTTGAATGGTGAATGCATTTATGTTACAGCCCTCAGCATATGCCACAATGTGGATTTTCTGTATTCAAGGAGGTAAAGGTAAGACATGAGAGTTTTTTATGGATAGTGTATACCAAGAAGAAAAAAGGGTAAGCTTTAAGTAACAATTGTAGGTGACTCCATTTCAAACTCATGGTACACAGAAAAATACTATTTATACATCGACATTTTCAGTGACTTAAAACAAGGGATTTGGACATGTATGAATCTGTTTTAGTTGGCAGAAGTGTTAAAGGTAAACTCTGAAAATACAACAGAAATGTAACACATTAAGCTAACTTGTACTTTTCTTTCAAGAATCAGCTGAATTTGGCATAATGACCAAGTACAGAACAGTCTGATATATAAAAGCACAAAGTGATTTCCCCGGAACTCCTAGCTCAGGAACGTTTCTTTAGGTTTTTGTTTAAAAGTCTTTGTTTAAAAGTCACTTCCCTGGAAAACAAGAAGCAAGATGCTAACAAAGGAAACAAAAGAACAAAAAGAAATTTACACAAATTTTGGAAACCAGATAGAATATGGAGAAAACCGAACTTGCTACCATAGTAGAAGTGGGTAATACTGTCATTATTTCAGTCCTGCAAGTTCTTAGATGAATATCCAGGTTCATCTTCTTAAAAACTCCAGTTTGCATTATTTAATTTCTGAGCATATGTTTTAGTTATTACATTTGGTTTTCATTTCTATTTGTTTCATTGACAAAAACATTTCCAGCTATAACTTTTTCCCACACAACTAAGATGAAATTCTTAAGTGTGTACCCTCCATCTAAAAATAAGTGTGTACCCTTCCTCTAAAAATAATTAGGGGCATCCTGGCATCCCCAGGAAGATTTAGGGAGTGGGAACAATGATGTCATTTCCAGTGTAAAAACCATAAGTAATGTTATGACATCAGGGATGATTTTCTGGGATTCACCAAAGTTCTATGAGTAAACCATAGAATTTTAAGGCAGATCCTAGACTGTCATACCCAATGCCATAACATCACGCTGATGTTTTGGGGCAAAATTTTGGATTTGGGAGAATTTTGGGGGAGTCTTCATTAAACCATAAAGGTTTGGATGAATTCTAAAATGTCACCTTGGCTCATTCCGCACATGCAGAATAATGCACTTTTAAACTGCTTTCAATGCTCTTTGATGCTGTGCGGAATGGCAAAATCCACTTGCAAACAGTTGTGAAAGTGGTTTGAAAACGCATTATTTTGCGTGTGTGGAAAGGGCCCTTGACTCAAACATAACTTTTAATTTTGTGCTGAAAATAATGTTACTCATGGGTGCCATGTGTATCCTAATTTGTAAATCATTGTGACTCTAGAGTAATGGTCACTTCCAAAGATTTCCAGAGTTTACTCATTATTTTCAGCAGATATATTATAATACCACCATTAATCAAAATTATTTTTTGGAGGTGGGTTATTAGTTAACAAATGAATACATTCCCTTAATGTCTTCATTAGGATTTTAATTCATTTTATAGTACTTTCCATTCACAAAGTGGCTGACATCCTAGATCGTATTTGGCTGCTATCAAGTCACTGCTATTCTTATCTGAGGGATAGGGAACCAAGGTCAATAGATATATTAGCATACTGTCTTGGAAGGTCCTTTAATCTTCAACAATGGCATCTAAGGAGTGCAAGGGGATAGTGGAGGAAAGGGAAGCCAAAAACAAACAAAAAAATCCACCCTAAATCCATATACTAGCTCAGTTCATAGAAATACTGAATCCAGTCCCATAGATTAAATATGCTAGTGTGTGCAGGTTCTCACACTGCAGCGCTGCAGGATTTAATAGCGCTTATATTTCTTGATTTGGAAGACCCATTTTTCTGCTGACTTTAATAAATCTAGAGTGACATGATGGATTCAGTAGCGTTACTCCAGATTTCTATCACTATAACACATGGGAAAAATTGACCTAAAATGGTTATTGAATTTCCTGTACATAAATCTTTCCAGGTAGTGCTCCAGTTGGTGGATCAAGAAAGGCATTTGGTCATGCAATAGAAAGCACTGGTTAAAGAAAAGCCTGTGAATACAGCTACTGTGATTGCTAAACTAACAGATATAGTGGTATAGATAACAATCATGCTGCTGTTTTTCCATCGATATAAAATTAGCATTAAGAATTTCTAATCATTACAGAGAACAGATGCTGAATTGGAAATAAATTCATGCTCTCCCATTTGCTTCACAGAGAAATGAACCACATTCAACAGTCTCAAGTGTGCACAATGAAGTGTATCCCTTAAAACCATGGGGCTTAACCATACACAACATTTCTATAACTGGGTCATTCAATTAAACCCTATATCCCACAAGAAAAGAAATCCAACTACATTTGCTCATTATGTTCCAATCAATAAATTAACAAAGCAATAGAACCCGCTTTTTGGAAAACAATATGGAAAACGTTAAGGAAACTGTAGGTAATTTGCTACTGACCTTGGCACAGTGGATAGAAAACTGGCCTTGAGATTAAAAGAATTTAAATTGTGCTACATACCTTGTATGAGATCTCTTTTTCCTACTTACAGAGTCATGGAATTATAGCTAAACCCATACATAGTTTACCACTCAAAGCAAGAGTCCTTCCATGATAAGCCTCTTTCTGTAAATAGAAGACCATCTTCTGTGGGTGGAAAGACTTCCACATCCTCAACTACATTGATTTCATCCATCCTTCTTATAGAGAAATGAACATTCAAAGCACACTATGTTTGTTTATACTACACAACTATACCAAGTAAAGATGGCCTAATCTAAGGGGATCTTACTGGGAGGTGGTGGGGAGAGAGAGCCAACACAAAACCTTAAAAAACCCTAATGCCTGAATCCCAGCCTTGGTAGCGGCCACCAGCTCCTTTGTCCATCCAAACAGCCAGGAGCCAAGGAGCAAGCTTCCAACCTTCCTGGGATTACAGTTAGGTAAATCTTCCCTGCAAGGTAGACCACTGGGACTGGGTTTAGATTGAACCCAGAAAATATGATTAAAGGAATTCATTAACATTGGATTAAAGTAATGACATTTAAACCAGAAACGGACTATCTACAAAATAATATAGCATTGTTCAAAAGGCAAGATGTACCCATTCTGCCTGTAATTCTTCAGCTTCAAAGGTGTCAGGGGAGCCATGTTGTAAGGCATAAAGACTATGCTTGTCAAGGTTCAAAATGGTGGATCAAGGAACCATAGTGAAGGTATCCTGGAACAGTCTTTCCACAAGATTGAAATAGGGCAAATTATATCTCAATTTTCAAAAAAGGGAAGCGGAATTATTCAGGAAACTACTGGTCAGTCAATCTGGCCTCTGTCCAGGGAAGATACTGGAAAAGATTTCAAAGGGGTCAATCGAGCATCTGAAGTACAGCTTGATGAACTAGGGAAGTCAGCACAGATTTGTCATTAACAGGTATGCCAGGAAGTACTTCCAGACCAACCTTGTTTCTTTCTTGTGACGATCTTACTGGATCAAGAAAATGTTGTCAATGTTAATTACCTGGATTCCAGTTCTGATGGGTAAACTGGGGGATTGTGGACTAGATTCTAGGATAGTTAAGTGGATAGGGATCTGGTTGGAAACTACATGTAGAGAGTACTCGTCAAAGGCATTTTATCTAAGTTAAGGAGGTGTCCTGTGGGATGCCACAGAGCTCAGTTCTGGGCACAGTACTTTTAAATATTTTTACAGTCTAGATGCAAGGATCTACTAATTAAATTTGAAGATGACATCAAATTGCAAGGAGCAGCAAACACACCAAAAGATAAAGAATTCAACAAGATTTGAACACACTAGAAAAGTAGATGGATGCGAACGTGATACAATTCAACAAGAATAAGTGCCACATTCTACATCTGAGCAACAAAAACGAGGAACATGAATATTTGGTAGTAGTGTGTGTGTCAGGCCCCCATATACACCCTCACCATTTTCCTTATTTAAGCCTCAATTGTACCCTTAGTCAGAATGGGTTTAGTTGCCTTTTGTACAGCATTCTGTGGGAGGGAACCTTAGTTAGACCCTGTCTCCTTAAGAAGCCTTCTAGAGGCAAAGCACTATTGCATTCTTATTGGCTAGCTAGCAGTTCCTCTTTTACAGTTTGTTTTTAGTTCAGGTGTCTGGAGAAGGCTGGAGTCAGCAATATCTCAAATGCATAAGGTGTAAAAGATCCATTATATTTTAAGTCATCCAGTTCAACAGAATTGCAAGGAAACAGAGTCCAAGTAGACAACACCAGGAGATTTCAGAAGCAGTACAAGCAGCACAGACTTCCTTAGAAGCAGTTAAGGTAAGAGTTGATGTATGCAAGTTCTCCAAACATTTCCAGCTTTGCAAGTATTCTTTATTTAGATAGACTTCATGGGAAGAGTCAGAGTCCTAAACTTTTAATATTATTAAACCGTTTTTGAAGTGTTACTTATTTGTCTGTGTGAACAAGATTTTGGAGTATGGGTAGACTGAAAGTTAGTCAGGTCACACTAGGAATATTTAAAAAGGATGTGGACAGAATAGAGTCAGTGCGGAGGAAAGTAATGAGGATGATCAACAGCCAAGAGACCAAGCCCTATGAGGAAAGACTGAGACACTTGGGAATGTTTATTCTGGAGAAGAGGAGGTTAAAGGGGAACATGATTGCTCCCTTCAAGTATTTGAAGGACTGTCAAAGCTGTTACTATTGGCACCAGAGGATAGGACTCATAATAATGGTTTTAAATTAGAGGCAGAAAAGTACCACCTGGCTATTAGGGTAATCTTTTTTTTTTACAGTAAAAGTTGCTGTGCAATGGAATCAGCTACCTAGGAAGGTAGTGAGTTCACACTCACCAGCAGGCTCTAAGCAGTCTGAACAAACACTTATCAAGGATGTTTTAGGCCCGTGGTGGTGAACCTTTGGCACTCCAGGTGTTATGGACGATAATTCCCATCAGCCCCTGCCAGCTAGGCCAATTGGCCATCCTGGCAGGGGCTGATGGGAATTGTAGTCCATAACATCTGGAGTGCCAAAGGTTCGCCACCACTGTTTTAGGCTGATCCTGCACTGAGCAGAGGGTTGGACTAGATGGCCTGTTTGTCCCCTTTCCACTCTATGATTCTATAAATAGCTTTAGTTTAGTAGCTATAGCTGGCTTGTAATTATAATATGGTTAATAACAGTTTAAAGGTTAATGTTTAGATGTTTTTTCATGCAATATGCTATAAAGAAATGATGCACCTAATGTGATGTATTATATTATTTTGTAGACAGTGTCTGTGGTGAAGAGCTGCTGCTTTAATAAATAATCGAGAGCTCTTAAATATATAATCAAGAGAGGGTTTTTTCCTGTGACATGTCTTGCTTTCATTAAACAAACCTGCATGCTATCACCACAAGGTTGGGGTAGATGGGTGTACTGTTCCTCTTGTAGCAATTTAAAAGGATGGGACTTTGAAATTTGCAGGATGGTGGGATTTCTTTGAAGAACAAGTTCTTGTTTTAAAAGGAAAAAGAATTTGGGGTTAAATTATAACTGGTAATCTTTCTGAATGTACTAGATTTGCTCAGCTCTGTCCACTTATGTTCACTCTGCAACCTCTTGGGTGGGGGTGGGGGTGATATTATCCTCTTCCACCAGAAAAATAATTCAGTGACAGCTCTGTGGTACTTAAAAAGGGAAGCGGTGATTAATTATCTGATTTTTCTTCCTCATTTCGGTCTTTATGACAAGAAACATTTTGTCTATGAGGTCACTGATCCCAGTACCACATCATCAGTGGTCATTGGAGGTGCTGAGAAAAAGTGATATTGTAAGTGCCAACCTCCTGGGATTGCAGATCTTTCCATGAATGATGTATTAGGAAATCATTGGTTTTTCCATTCATTTCTTAGACACCCTTTCTGGCTTACGAAAAAAAGTTGGTTACTTATGAAAAAAGTTGGTTATGACTTTGAGTCATTATTCTCTCCCTTTCAGTCCCATCTCAGACTCAAATTTATTTGAAGTCTTTCCCTGAATCTCTTTGGTCTCTTCTGCACAGCAAATGTATATCGGGTTGCAGTGAGGATAAAGTAACCCATTTTCCTGTTTTCGTGTACACATACATCCATGCAGGCAGTGATTGGAGCCCATAGAAACAATCCAGGTTGCTGTCACGCCTTCACATGGAGACTCATCTTTTTTTTATTACTTCCCACAAATGCGTAGCTATGCAGGCATGCTCAAATGAACCCCCACAGCCATGCTGATGTCTCATGACACGACCATCTGCACATACATAGCTATGCAGATGTAAGCCATGAAATTAAAAAAGGAAAACAGAGGTGAATAAAGCGCCTCCTTCCCAGTTGTTCACTTGCAAGCGGCTGCAACCCAGGATTTTTGAAGAGACTCGCTAATAGCGTGATTCTCAAAAAACACATTTTGGGGGAAATAACATAGGATAGACTAGTTTTAGGGGTGGGATCTGTGCGAAGTTCCCCTCCAAACTTTTTTTACTGTCCTACATCTGTGTTTATTGACCCATATGGAAGGGGCCATAGTCTTCCTCTGCAATCAAAATGAACTCTGTGTTACTGTTTTCCCTATTGATCTGGTAGAAAAATCTCAGCAGCTAAATGTCTTTGTGTCATGTGTCTGTAAAAGGCATAAATACAAGGCTAGTATAAAAGTTTGCAATTGGAGACCAGAGAGATTTGAAGCTCATAAGCGATTAATAAGTCATGTGATTATGTCATTCTATTGCAGTTTTCCCTTGTATAAGTTTGCAACAAAGGAGTGTTCCTTCATTACTGTACCTGAATGTGTCACTTGGGAAGGTTTGATATACACTGCTGTCTCGAAGAAGTAATGTAAGAATAAGTGAATGTTCCTATGGCACTTATGTTAATTCTGTTCCGTTATCCATGACAATATTTCAAACTTCCCAGGGTTTAACCACATGCAGATCCATTTCAGACTATAAAATGGACTGCAAGAATTTTTTTTTCAAATTTAGAATCAGGCTGAGTTGATTGTTGCTGTAATTCTAGGCAAGAGGATTTCCAATCTTGTTGATGTCATTTCTGAACTTTGGCAAACAGCCTCTAGACACCACTACAAAATGGCTGCAAATGCAACCAACCAGAAAATAGCTGCTATGTAGACTGGACCAGCTATGAAATCCTGCAGTGTTTTAAGCCCAACTTTTGTTTATGTTAAAGTAAGGTGGCCAGTATGAGGCTGACAATAGTGAGAAATTGAGTGGAAAAGAGGTTTTTTTTATTTAATTTCTTTTTACATTTCCTTGTGTTTTTGTCAAAGTTTTCAGGTTTTCTGTTTTTGGTGATGATTTTGTAGATTTATTAGTATTGTTTAATTACATGTTATGGTTCTTCTATGCAATCCAAACAATATGTATACACTATGTACATAATTCATATATAGCACATCTATACTATGCCTATTTATTGAAAAAATATGTACGTTTTATGGGGAAAAAGGTTGCAAAAAATACAAAATTATGTGTTTGATTTGCACACGGAAGAAACAAGCTCAAAATGGAATTTCAGACCAGAAGACATCCCAAATCATCCCAAAATCTCTTATGCATCCTCTGCTGCTGGCAGCAGGAACTAACTCTTCCTGCAGGATACTTTCTGGCATATGTGTCTTGTTAGAGGACATTTCAGTTGTGTTTTTCTTTAAAAGTGTCAGGTAGAATGTGGATTAGAAATGCTTCATAAATGTACAAACTAGACTTTCACATTTGCTACAAGTTATAAATCCACAGTATAAAGGTGGGGGGGGGGTGGAAATCCTCTTTTTAGGATGCATGTAATTTAGTAGATTTGGAATGTGTTTCAATGTTCTTAACCATTGCCACTATTGCTAACACATTTCTGCAGTTTAATGATAAAAAAACTACAGTTGCCTTTGGCTGATCTATCAAACAGCCCATGTCAGCCAGAGGCAATTGTCATCTACACAGTGTTACCTGGAGTTGACCCTGTACACAATGCAGGTCATCCAGAGCCCTTTAAAAACAATTACTTTTCCAACTGGGGATACAGTTATCTGTTCTCCTACCAATTGGCTAAATGATTGTGCCATTCATTTTACATAAAGCATCCCACTAGTGGCAGAGGTGAGGAACTAACACTAGTTTTCATATAATTTTTGTCATTAGTGCAAAAATCCAGGCATTCAATATTGATTAGATAAAAACAAACAAAAATGATCTGGTGACAGGTGTGGGGATTGTTGGAGAGGTTTCTCCTGCTATCTCATTCATAAAAAAATCTTTCTAGCTCCAAAGTTTTGCTAAAATCACTTCTTTTTTATTGCTGCCATTGTTTCCAAATACTGTTATAAAAATATCCTACTTTACAGAAAAAATCCTGTATCCAAGTGAGTAAGCTACAAGCAGAATTCAGCTTCATGTTAATTTTTATCAGACTCTGCTCTTTTTACCAGCATTGCGTCTTAAAAGTCACAAAATTCTTATATGTTCATGTGACAACAGTCTCTATGAGAATTGGAAGTGGTTCAGTTTGAAAGCTCCATATGAATTCTTTAGTGGTACAAAGTAGTTTTGTATCAAATTGAGTGATGCTCTTCCATGTGCATCATTTTCATGGATTTGAAAAACTCAACCTGGTAGGATAGAGTGGCTGAGATTTACCTTGGCCGTCATTTCTGCATGGGCACGGAACAGGGAAAGGGGCATGTTCAGGGTCAACATCCAGCCCAGCATGGGGCTGGGCTGCCCAGCTGCCGCCATGAGCGATTAACATGCCTGGAGGAGGTGGGGCCATGGCCTTATTATATGTGCAGGCTGGACCATCCCACACCTCTTCTTGCCGAGCACTAGCAGCTTTTCCTATCCTCCGTCCCTCGTGGGTCTGAGTTTTTTGTTGTTGACATTCTGGTTACAGTGATTGTTGTTGTTATTTGCATTTTATCTGTCACAGCCTGGCAGATTGCACATGGGTACTGATCCTTTCAGTGGAAGAGGAGCCTGTGTACTGGCCCTTCCCATTTGGTGGGGGCCTCCCTAAAAGGCCTGGGGGATGGAGCAAGCCTGTGAACCACATGCACAGGCAAAGGCTGCTGGTGGCTCGTGCAGCCAGGGGCGTTCATCCAGAGGCCAGCACCCAGATGGCTCCCACTCTCTTGTTGCTCTGGGCATTGATGTTTTCCCCCATGCTGGGGAAAAGTTATTACTGGGGGACAGAAGATGTGCAGCCCAGTGGTCACTGGAGAACAGCAGTTGTGCTGCCCAGTGCAAGATCCATTCCCTATGCTGCACCTCTGTTTCCTTTTGCCAGCACACCAATAAAACAGCTGTGGCCAAATTTTACCTACACGACAGGATTTTCTATGTCTCCTTCTGCACCCTCAGACCACTTCCTCTCCTCCTCAGGCCACAACATACTGACAGGCACCTCTTCCTGGTGGGAGGACATTTGAGAATATTGGTCCTTTTTTAATGAAAGTGGTCTCTGTCAACATGGTGGCATCGTTCACAACTTAATTCTACCATGGGGGTGATATTCATGGAAGCTTTTAGAGGATCTGGCAAAAAGAGCTTTGACTCTTGAAATCTTCTATCTTGGAAATCTTGGTGGTCTTCAAGATGCCACTGGATTTAAATATTGCTCTTCTACTTTAGGTCAACATGGTTATCTACCTGAAACTGTACTGGTTCTATTATTCTTAGAGAGAAGCTGCTTCCCACCTTGGCCTACATATTGCCAGCAGCTTTAATTTCATCTGCCAAATTCTAACCTAGAGATGGTATAAAAACTTCACTGCTACTGCAACTAGGAAGGGAGAGGAGAGATTGCTTATCATCTCAGTCCATAATGCTTCAGATCCTGTAATTTCATTTCAGTACCCCCATTTTGGGATGAGAATGGCTACAAAAAGGTCTTCTACTGGCTGTAAACCAATTACGTGTTTTATATTGTCACTGTCTCTCAAAGCAGCAACTTGATTTGGACAGAGCATCCTCCCAATTTTTTGTGTGTGTTGTGAAAACAATATGCAAAAACTAAAGGGAAACCTTACTTCAGAGTTCATCTGAACAGTCAGGTGTGCTGAGAATAAAAGTGTGTGATTTTTGACCTGCTAAAATCAACTTGGTGAAGATCAGCTGCTTCTGCTAACAGCAGCCCTTTCTTTGAGCACAATGAGGCCTCCACTGAAGCAAGGAACTCATTTTGGGTCTGACTTTTGTATCGTCAGCTGATGCTTTGAATTAGAGGAAAGTACCACAAGGAGGGGGACCCTACCTCAGGGTTGCCAGCCTTCTGTCAAGAGTGTTTCTCCTACCATCAAGAGCCAACAAAGGCAATTTCTCCTCCAATTGCAGTATAACAATGGCACAAACTCATCAAATATCTCACTCCTGTGGGATCATCAAAGGCACAGAGTTGACCAAGAGCTGAGAATTGCACAGGAATCCAAAGTATATATTTTGTTAAACTACACTGGATAATTAATACTATAGAAGTAGTTACTTTGAGGATCCTTTTGTGCCAAATGGCAGGCTAAAAATTGAGAATACTAGGATGTTGTGGATTTTCTGGGTTGTATGGCCGTGTTCCAGTAGCATTTTCTCCTGACATTTTACCTGTATCTGTGGCTGGGATCTTCAGAGGAAATATCAGGAGGAAATACTACTGGAACACAGCCATACAACCTGGAAAACCCACAACATCCTAGTGATACTGGCCGTGAAAGCCTTCAACAATACATTAGGTAAATACTAATGGTGACTTTAGTAAAGCTTGCACAGGCTTTACTAATCTTTGCTAATAGGATCTTAGACTCAGTCAATCTAATGATAGGTTGATGAGAATGTGTATAATTCAGTAATTGTTGCTACTAGCCTAAAGAAACATCTGGATGCATGTGAAAAAGATTTGATTTTTTCATTATGATTTACCAGTACCATCATACATTATTTTCAGTTACTTCAATTTTCTGGCTGCTACCCATCTAGCATTATACCAGAGGCAAACATCACATCCCTTATTATCTTTTCTCTTTCTTATTATCCAAATACTTTGACTGTACTAGTTGCAACATATAATTTAATGGCACTTCTTTTGATATGGCATAAAATAGCACATGCAACTACTTTATACTGGGTCAGATCATTAACCCATCTAGTCTCATACTGTTTACTTTGACAGCCAGCAGCATTTCACTTTCTTGAGGAAGACTTTCCCAGCCTCACTGACTGAGACATTCAGTGGAAGATGCCAGGAACTAAACCCAAGCTGTTATGCATTCAAAAAATGTGGTCTTATATGATTCTACTCTGCATAGAAGCATGTTACTCTAACTTATCATGTGTGGTCAAGTCACAGCCAACCAAGGGCAACCCCAGCAAGGGGCTTTCATGGCAACTGAGAAGCAGAGGCGGTTTGCCACAGCCTTGTTCTGCAGATTCTTCCTTGGTTGTCCCCTCTCCAAGTACTGATCCAGCTTAGCTTCCTTGATCTGTATCATGCCAAGCTCAAGAGTATCTCTTTTTTTTTGAAGTTTCAATGGTGTAGTGAAGAGGAAGGCAGTAAAGATCTCTTCCTTGTATTCTATTCAATCTGCAGTTTTTAGGATCCAAGATATCGTTTCCATAGGCATTCATTGGTGCTCTGCCTCATAGCAAGGGTAAGTTCCCTCCAAGAAAGAAATTTCTGTACTGACACAATCCTAGGTGGGAAACCACCTAGAGCAGCAGACAAGTGCTGGAAGGAAACGTGAGTAGAGGGGCTGAACCGGAGGCGACTTTGTGTGTGAGGGTGCCACTTTTCACGTCCCCTTGACTCGCCTCTCCTTCCAGCGCTGCTCTGGAGGGCTGTATGGACACTCCCACACTGCCCTCTTACCCCTGGAGGTCGGAAGATAGTGTGGGCGTGTCCCTCCAGAGCAGCCACCATCCCCCCTCTGCCATCCCTGCAGCTGCCATCTCCCTCTGCCCCATGGAGCAGGCAGCTCCATCGGGCAGAGGGGGTTTCCCTGCCCAGCGCCTCTGTCTCCAAGCACTGGAAGGAAGGGTGAGTGGAGGGGCCAAACTGGAAATGGGGCCAAATGGCTCTTTGGGTGGTAAAGGTTGCCGACCCTTGGTCTAGCAAATCCCAAATCAGTACCATAGACTCATAGTATCATGAATGCTTGGGTTGATCTATCACCTCAACCATTGCTTCCTATATGTGTAAAAATAGCTTTCTGTAGCTCCTGGTGGCACTATGAATATCATTTACATATTATTATTATTATATTATATTCATATTCTCTTTTCTGAAATCTTATAGAAATGATTGTGGATATTTCAGGTCCTGATGGAAAGCAAGAATAATGGCCCAGGGGATGGGAATATATGGAATGCTGATCCATAATCATAATACTTAGCTATTTATTTAAAGCATCAAAATAAGTGTTTGAATCAGGTGAATTATGTTTATACCAAAAAAACCCACAGAATTGTATGAAGACCAGAGACTTGTGGGTATATCGAGTGTGAATGAATTTGGATATGTCTGATCTGAAGCAGTGCCTGAAATTCCCTATTTATATGATCTAAATCTGAACAGGGAATTTTGGGTGCTGTTTCAATATGAAAATCTCCAAATGCACATTGCCACGAGCAAGTGTTTTCAATCATTGGATCAATGACTATGAAATGACACAGTTCAAAAGTTCAACTTTTGACACAGTCTAAAGTTCAGTGTATATTTATTGGACACAAGCAAAGCATGGGAATTATTAAGCAGCTGACTTTTACTTGGTTTTTAAACCTATTATTTGGTTTTACTTATTGTTTAAACCTATTTAGCTTCTAGAGCTGTTGGTGTGTGACAATCCGGCAATAACTAACTAAAATGACTCCATCATTATTCTACATTTCTATTCAATGATGTGTAAAAGGTTAGGTTCTTTAAATGAAATGTACACATTTTTTACATTGCCCGGCAATTAATGATAATGTCCAATACAATACAACACAATGCAATAGAGCTGATATTTCTCCTTCTTCCAGCTTGCTTTCTGCACTGTATAATAATTCAGTACTCATCATAATCATGTCAGCGTCAAAGAGCACAGCAAATGTAATAAAATGACAACAAAACTATACATATTCCTAAATGCTGTTTCTTATAATTGTCAGAGGAAACCAATATTATTTATAAGGCCTGCCATGCCAGGATTTAAAAAGATAAGATGGTCAACAAGATTATGAGGATGTAAGTACTGCTGGAAGAGAGGAAGGAACTATCTACACTGAATATTGCCAATTTTGTTTCAAATGTTAATTAAAATATATATAAGAAGTCTAGTCTTGATTTTTTTTCATTGAAAATGACATTTTCACTGGCATGTGTTCAGGAACTTGTGGCATTCAGTTCCTTTTCCCTACTTTTTTCCAGGTCCCTAGAGATGTACACAGATACTGATTAATTGATTGTTGCCCAATTGTAGCTAGAAAGAATAAAGCCTCTTGCAGACCAATTACATTTTACCATGCAGAGTAGACACACAGAGGAATGGGGCTCAGATTTTCCCCCTTCTGTACTTTTCCTGGCTTAGAATGGGCCAATTTTTAAACAGGAATAACAAAGAGAGTTAAGTCCTGTACACAAACATAAGTATTGTGGTAACTTGGTTCAATCATGAATGTTCCTTCTAGCCTCAACCTAATTTGATTTATTTCCTGCTATTTACTGAGGAACTTAAGGGCTTGCTTGAAGAGCAGTTAATGCTTCTCACATTGACATAAGGCACACAAGAGTCCAGACTTTGCCTCAGCATTTTGTATTTTGTGGGGGAAAAAACTATACATTCATTTCCGTCTCTCTTGCTCCGGCCATGAACATTTGCATGTAGGTGTGATCAGATCACCCCAGAGTTTTTTGAATAATAAGAGGAGTTTGAAACTGTCTTTGTCTCTTTTATTTTATGGAGGGTGGAAGCCCAATAGCTATCTTTCTGCAAAGTAGACAGGCTGCTTGTCATCAGGGGTATTGGGGGAGAACAGAGCATAGCAAAAAGAGTCCATCAGGTCTCCTGCTTTGGCAGAAAATGTCTCTCTTCCTCTAGCTGCCACCACTCAACTAAGCAGCAGGAGGCAACTGAAGGGGATATAGGTGGGGTGGGATCAGCATCACCGGGGATGTCATGACATCACTTCTGGCACAAGCTCAAAGTGGCATCATCATGTTTAGTAACTCCAGTATTTGCCCCAAATTTTATTATTAAGCCATATATGTAACAGGTTGTGTTTCCAGAAAAGGCTTTTGTCAAAGGCAGTTGCTATGCAATGGTCTTCATACCATTGGAATTAAATTAACCTCTGCCCCCCAAAACCCTCAACCCCTGTTTGCCTCCCCTCCAATTTGCTTTTGGCAATGCTACTGGATTTTGGTCTGCTTCTACCCAACAGGCTTACATCCGGCAACATGAATGGAGCATGTGCTGTGCACAGAAATGCCAATAAGCAATAAATATAAGTTACATGTTTTCATTAAACAAAATCTGGCTACTAGGCACAAATATCTGCTAAGTCACATTCTCTCCTGTTCTTGCTACTTCAAGGAAAAAGCTGCAGACAGTGTGGAAAAATGCAGTCTGAAAGCATAGTGCACCCAGTGACATAATGTTGCCATGAGAAAAAAAATGGTCACCAGATCTAGCCAAGTGGATTCAAGTTCATACATCAGGGGAAGGATTATTATCTTCCTGTATGGGGAAAAAAACTCCTTCCCTTTAAATAGAGGCTTAATGGGACAGTATTGAGCAGGTAATGTCATTTACCTCCATGCCATGAAAAGCTACAGCTGCCCATTTCCAAGCATTAAGCCTCTATTAAAGACACCTCCCAACATTTCCTAGTCAGTGGAACTGTTATTTGGATTACTCACTCATCCAGCAAAAACAAATAGGGAGGCTCAGCCTGGACTTAATTAATGATTATCTGAATGCACATCCCTACAAGACTCTCATTTGTGGCAAATGCTACCACTCAACCCATATTTACAATGTTTATAAATGTGTGTGGAATTGCTGGTTGTCCACATCATAAATGGATCAGAAAGCCATAAATTGTCATGTGCATGAAGAGGGAAAAGAACAACTACTACAAAGTAGTACTTATCCTTTGTTTTGTAATGTGAAGAAAAAAACACTATTGTAGTGGCTTATCTCATGTCAATAACATTTGCTTTATGAGCTAATTTCTTTTGTTCTTGCATTAGTTAAACATTCAGTAATGACCCTTTTCTATCTTTCATGCTACTCCCTGAAAGATGACTTCCTCATGCTTTTCAGTTCCAAGTAAATACAAATATCTAATTTAAATGAGGGCTTGTTAGTTTTTATTCATTTATGTTCCACCCACCCACACGGGTACCCAAGTTGGCTTACAATAAAAATACAGTATGGACAGGGCACAGCTGGGAAAGACTTCAAAAAATGAAGCAACTCTCCCTCTGTCTTTTTCTCCCTCTTCTGGCTAATTGAAGTTCTTCTTCTCCCAAATCCCCAACTTTCTCAGGCCCCCAAATCTCCAACTATTTCCCAATCCAAAATTGGCAACCCTTTATAAAACAGAGAGCCTCCATTCTAGGTCCTAGAATTTCTGCTGTGTGATTTTGCATTTCTGCTGTGTGATTTTGTCAAAAATATTTGTATAGTCTCAACCATTACAAGTCTATAAAGAGCAGGCAGTGGTTAGGCTGAGCATATTAATTATGTGTAAATCAAACAGGAGGTGCCTTATTTGATAATAATCAGCAATAATCTTTTCAAACCGAACTGGAAACTGGGGCTGAGACGTTAATTCTTCGTTCATGATAGTTGTACCACTTATTCTTCCTCCACAAGTCCAGAGACAGAGTTTGCTTTTGTCTTCTGCAGCTAAGTGTGTTCTAACAAGATAAAACCAATGACAACAAAGTCGATCAAGGGCTACTTCACATCAGATTTTCAATACTCAGTCTCTCATTTATATAGGAACAAAAGCATCAGGTACAACATGACTGGAAAGCAGATAATACTGTATAAACAATACACCTAGGCATTATTTCCCTTCACACCCATATACAGAAAACTTATGTAAAACAGTCCAACTGAAATTCATGGGCCTTGAGTGCACTTTTCTATGTTTTGGACAGCATAACAGTCTTGGGGATTTTCAAAGCTGGTAATCTGGATGTTTCTAGTATCCTATGCAAAGGATCTCCTTGGCTGTGATGTCAAAATTACGGAATTCACCAGGGAGAGTCATCTGTCTCTTTCTATCGCTTATTGTCCCTGTCCAGTCGGTGAAGACTTTAGTGTTTTCATTGGCATCCCCTCACTGACCCTCCTACCCATTTATCTGTTTACCTGTTTTGTTAATCGTTCTCTATATTTGTATGTGTTTGTTTTTAAGGCTGTTTAAATGTTTTGAGTGTTCACCACCTTGAGAACTCTAGCTTAGTGGAAAGGCAGCATGAAAATGTTTCAAATAAATAATTCAATATTTTGAGGAACACGTCTGCAATCGAAATAGTACAAGAACAAGCACAGCATTAGCCAGCTGCTGTTTGCAAGAAAGTCAGTTTGCCTGCTGCCTTTTCGTCAGACCTCTAGCAATCGGTATTTATGGTAAGGCAGACAATTTGATAGTTCATTCAAGGCAGGTTCAAAAAGGAATGTGAATACCATAGTTTTCATCTTGCTGCATCCACACAGATTGTATGAATTGCACAGACTTGTCCTTACTGCTCCCATCTGGGGTTTAGGACTAGCAGTTCTGCACCCAAGCCCTCGGATTTATGCCAACCTTTGGGAAGTGTAAGTCCCATGGAGGGCTTTCCAGCAGTGGTTTTGTTTTGTTTTTGCTTCCTGCACCATTAGAAAGCTCTCTTGGAGGCAGTAGGTCAGTGTTGAAGCAGCACTGTGCCCAGCCACTGAGGGATTTGGATGGTGCTGCCTGTCTATTGCTGCTCCAGCATTTAAAAACAGAACAAAACAATTTGGCATCTGTGTTCCACTTTCATGCCCTTCCTCTGTGTTAGCTTCATTGTCATAATGCCAAATATGGAAGGCCATATGATGACATCATTGCCCCTAAAACAAAGTTTTTCTATGTATTGTATTTGGAACAAGAATTACTGCAAAAGCAGCATCCAGTTGGATGTATGAGAAAGTCACTATGAGCCAGTGTGGTGTAAGACTAGGATCTGAGAGTCCTGTATTTGAATCCTCGCACTGGATGACCTGAGTCTAACCCACCTTGCAGCGTTGTGAGGAGAAAATGGAAAAGGAAGAACCATGTTTGAAGCAGCTTTATGTCCCCACTTGGGACCTAAAGAAGGAAATAATAATGAAATAAACAGCATCAGTTAGCAGGAGAGGGTAACGCCTCGTAAGTGTGTATTGTGTCATATACCCAGACCCCAGACACTTTCGCTCCCTTTTAAATCTGTAGAGTTTAGCAAGGACAAAAATATTTATTTATTTATTTATTTTTATTTATTATTTGGTTTTATAACCCGCCCTATCCCCGAAGGGCTCTGGGCGGCGTACAACAAAGGTAAAATCACAGATCGACTAAATACAGTCAAAACCAAACAATTAAAATCCAATATAATAAATTACTAACTTACTAGCTCCCCATTTAAAACAGCGGTTGATACAAGATTAAAATCGAATCGGGCGCCCAGCAAACCCATTTTTAAACCCTCCCTAAATGGGAAGACTGCTGACTCCATCAGTGAAGATGTGAACAAACAAGGATGGGAGGAGGGGCACCATCAACGGCTGGTTACTCCAAAGGCTACAAAATATTTGGTTACAAAAATATTTATGAAGATAGTTGTCCTAGTTTCTATTCCTCCCTGTTGTATATTAAATAAAAGAGGTTGAAAACTGTCTGGTTGTCCTTGGACAGCCCCAAACCCCTATGTCGCACCATTGGCTGAGTTGTTGAAATGTTTTAGCAATTCAAGAGGTCACTCTTGGGGACAACATTTAGTTCAGACATACTGGAAATAAGAGTTTAAACTGTTTTGCAACAAAGGATAGAGATAAGACTTTCAAAATGGATGCTGAAATAAAGCTATCAGAGCTTTAGAATTCTTAGCATTTCTTCAAAAGATAAAGATAAAATCAGTTTGGGCAAAGGAAAACGTGGTTCTGAATGTCATCACAGCTAAAGAGCAACTGTTGATTTGCCAGCATTGTACAAACTTTGTGCAAAACTGATGCCACCGCTACCTTTTAAAATGCCAGGTATAAGGCAGGCAAGATTAATCATACTGAAGATGTTAATGCTTAGTATAAGGGGACCATCAAGAGAAGGCAAAACCTAGATGATTTACAGAGGTGGAAAACTTCTGAATATAAGTGCTAGGATTAGCATCAGGGAGACTAGGTCTCTATACTTTGTTGGATCTCCATGGCAACAGCTGTGTGAAACAGGATGATGGACTAGATGGGCCATAGAGCTAATCCAGCAGAACTCTTATTGAGTTCATTTATGTTCTTACAGTCCAATCTAGAGCCCTGTGGTGGCCAGCAACAGCACTACTGAGGTGCCACCCTACACCTCCAGAAGGCTTTTTGGAGGTGCAGGGAGACAAAAAAACCTCTCTGTTGCCCAAAAAGCCCTCCGTTGAGCTCAATGGGCATACACCACCCAAAAGGGTGACAAAAATCCAAGCCCTGAACGCAGGCATCCTGGGAGGCAACACCAGGT
The DNA here is from genome assembly GCF_021028975.2 of Sphaerodactylus townsendi. Lineage (NCBI taxonomy): Eukaryota > Metazoa > Chordata > Lepidosauria > Squamata > Sphaerodactylidae > Sphaerodactylus > Sphaerodactylus townsendi. The sequence continues at coordinate 41,570,547 of NC_059434.1, read as the reverse complement.
AGAAGCCAATTGCCATCAACTCCATGCCCAGCCAGAAATGCCCCTGCTATGCTGGCAGGGGTGCAGGAGTGTTGATGCAAGCCATTGTGGAGGGCCATGGCAGTTGCCCACTGGTGGATTTGCCCCTCCACCAGGGTAAGTACCACAGGGAGGGCAAATCCACTATTGTAGAGCCCCAACACCTCTACACCTCCCGGGGTCCTTCTGAATTTGGCTGTTAATATATTTGGGGTCAAGGTTACTAAGACAATAGGATGCAGAAGGCTGAGAGGGGAAGAGAACCATGCATTGGCTCATGGTATGTTTTACATCATTTAGCATTGTTTGCCATGGAATTCTTGCAGACACTTCAGCCTTGTTGAGAGGAGTGTAGCTCAGTTTGCCTGTAAATAATCCACAAGGGGCACTGAAGTAGGAGAAGGGCAGTGATGGGATTCAAATAATTTAACAACCGGTTCCGGATGGTGAAATTCAAATAATTTAATAACTGGTTGTTTACAAGTACTATTTTAGCAACCGGCTCTGCCAAAGTGGTGCGAACCTGCTGAATCCCCCCACTGCAGAAGGGCATGTATTTAGAGACAGAGAGGCTGAAGATAAGATGGTATTTTGTAAGAGTGGCCTAACAAGTAGTGGCCTAAGTATCAGAATGAAGGGTGTACAGTATACCAAGAAGAAACAAGCTGTGGAAATACATGCCAGTGACTCTAAAAATGTGTTAAGCGTTTACCATTGTTCTTGCAGACCTAGCTGTCTGCCAAATTGTGAGGGAAATCTTACCATACCTCCATATTTATTCCAAAATCTAAATAACATGGAAAATTCAAAAATCCAGATAATGTGGAAAACTTTCCCCAGCACTTAATAGGATAACATGGATGCTAGCTATCTAGGGGGTAATACACTGTTTTATCTTACCTGACAAATGGTTGTCTATATTCACTCTAGGAATTGACGGATACATGGCTTGAACACAGACAAAGGGGAAGTAAGAATATGTAAAGCTTCACACAGAGTTCAGAGAGACTGTGTATGGATGACAAAATAAGAATGGGTAACCAAGCGAGCTTCAGATCCTGAAAGAACACAGGGAATTGGTAATAGTTAAATGTAATGTCACATATGGACCTGAATGAACTAGCAGTTTGGTATGCCAGTGCCATAGTTTCAGTACATTGACACTTCTGGCGAACATCCTGGACTGAATAATAGCCACCTGCAATAGAACTGTTAAAGTCAGTTTTATTCCTTGTGCTATGAAAAGATCTACAAACTATCTGAATAAAGAACTCACAATAGTCAATAATTGACAGTGGCAGCATACTCACACTTCACTTTTTAAGTACTTTTCCTCTCCACTTTAAACAGCCTTTCCCCCCAGAATTTATTTATTTTCTCTTTTTTATTTATTATTTAAGAGACATCAACAACAGAGGAAAAAGAGAGGATTTCAAATTCAATTAAGGTAGCAGACAGAAAGGAGGTGCAGGGGAGGGGGATAGCTTAAGAGAGCTACTCCAGATGGCTGAAGCAGCAGAAGATAGCAACCCAGAATGATCCCCTATATGTGAATATTCCAAACTATTATATTTCTACATGTTTTGTGAACCCTTTTCAGAAGCAGCTGAAGTTCACGGCAACATTTACCAGATGGCATTCCTACTGGAGAAGCAACAGCCTGCTAAAAGTCTGGTTAATAGAAATTCCATCTGAAAGAACAGTTTAGTCCACTAGTACTCTAGGGGAGCTGTAGCGCATTCTCCATTGTTTAAAGTGTATTGACTGTTTTTTCTTGCAGTTCAGCCTGCCTCTTGTTGTTTTTCTCTCTCAGCTATGTATTACTGTGTGTTTTATTGCTTATGCTCGCAAAACGTTTATACTGTATTACTGGCCTTCAGTTAGTTATTGCCATAACTAAAAGTTACTGGAAGCAAACTCCAAAGCATGGGATTGGATTATTTCTCGAACTCTGCCAACAATTCCTTTGGGAAAGAATACTGAAGGTGGAATGGTGTTTTTATAGTAATCTACAGATGTGCCCTTATTATTCAGGACACAAAGTGTACTGAACTCTAACTGAAGGGCAAAAAAGCAACAGCAACCCACCGTCAATTCAAAAAAGCCAAAGTGTACAGATTTTTTTTTACTGCAGCATTTGCCCTTATGGTAGCTCTGATATGCTGGTGCCAAAACACACAAAAAAAGCATTGCAGCATTCATTCCCTGCCTTTTCCTACAGATGAAAATGATTTGTAGTCAAAGGTTGTGAAAAACAGCTAAATCACACAGGAACTGGGCGCTATTTGACTAGTTTCTCCCCTCTGCTTTATTTTTCAATTTCAACTGCTTTGTTCTCTTGCTGGAAAAGAGGAGATGGGATGCAGTATTGATAAATAGAGAGGCAGACTCCAGGAGTGAAGGGGAGACATTAGCCTGGGTTTCCTGGTTGTGAACAAATAGTAAGTTTTTTAAAAGGATGTTTTTATTTTGGAAAGTTGGGTGGATTAAAGGAAAGAGAGAAGTCTGGGGAAACAAGCAGAAGGTGACTTCGTCAGAGGAAGAAGTTGATCTGGGGGAATCTGCATGAGAGATTAATTGTTAGGAGAAATTACTGTGGAAGTTTGATGTTTAAGGCTTATACTGTACCTCTGCCTTGTTGCCTTGGACAAACTTCCATCTAATTAAGCATTATTGTTCCAAATGCAGACCACAAAATTCCTCTGGGAAACTTACAAGCAGAGCCTTGGAGCCTTGTCGTGTTGTTTGATTCCAACAAGTGGTATACAGAGTTCTACTGCCTGTGGAAATTGAGTTTCCAAATGGTTTAGCGAGTGGGTGCAGGTTTTGTATCTTCAATTTTTGGAGGCGTCAATGTTACCCAGGCATTGGGAAGCAAAACCCAGCACACTCACAGGAATATCTATCCAGCATCCTACCTTCATGATGCATTTCAAAATAAAGAAGCTAATTTGTGGATATCCCTCAAAAAAGCTAGAAGTAGCTTGCCCAATACTTGAATATTGCATTCTTTGTTGAAATCCTTCACCTATGCCCTGTGGATGTGAATGGAGATTACAAAGCAGAAGAATCTGGTGGTTTAGTATTATGTTACACTCTTTTCTATTCATGGAAGTTTGGCATGACAATCCTAAACAGTTACCCCTACAAAATCTCATTGGTTTCAGTGGTCTTCAGTGTATAGCCATTCAGATATTCCAGTGTACATTGCAAGACAGTGATTAAATGAGAGAGACGTTGCAGTAATCCACAAATAAGCAATTACTCATTCATGATTTCTCTACCCATTCTCTGTAACATTCCTGTGTAGGGCTTAAGAACATAAGAACATAAGAACAAGCCAGCTGGATCAGACCAAAGTCCATCTAGTCCAGCTCTCTGCTACTCGCAGTGGCTTCTCTTTCTTCCTTCCATCTTCCCAATGTACACAACAAAGCATTAGAAAAGTGAACATTAAGAGTTCAGCACTCTGTTTTTCATATTCTGTCTCCATTCTATTCCACAACATTTCTGATATGCCAGGAACTGTGTAACTAAGCATGCATTGAAAGAAGATTTTTAAAGGAATTATTTGCCTGTTTGCTGCTAGGGTATTTGGCAGAAGGTTAAAGCCAACTTCTGCTGCAGTGAACCATAAATGAGAGCGATGTGTACCTTTCTAACTAATGCACATTGCTGCTAGAAGGCATTTTGGAAAGACATGTCTGCTTGAGGTGCAGATGGCAGGGGGAGGAAATGCATTCTTAATGATGTTTACTTAGAAATGTCTGGGAAATGTGACTTTAATTTGATTTTTAATATTAGAAACAGTTAAACATTTTTTCCATTTGGTACTTTACATGGCACCAGGGTGGATATTATTGATTCCAAATTAAATGCATGAAGCTGAAATGTTGCTTTGTGCATAGCTCCACTATAATAGCAAAATAGCTAAAAGAGAGAGGTGTAAGCTTTTTGGTTTCAAAGTCAGTAGTGCCATCCAGTGGAGACTCAGAAGAGGTACAACAGCAGGAATAGCAAATTCCATTTTCAGATAAGATATAGATGGGGCTTCTCCATGTTGTTCCAGATGAGGGTTTTACTGCAAGAGAGTTAAGCAAAACTTACTCATGGGGAGATCCATGTGATTTCCACATAAGTAGCCCTGTTACTATGCAGAAACAAAAAGTTCATAGGAAGAATGCGACCCTGCAATCATGCTGATTGTGATTTTGACCATTCCTGGGAAATGGTTCTGCAGGTGTCACAAGCAGCTTCTAGATATTGTCTGTGAAATCACCACTGTGATGAAGGGTACAAAATTCAACACAGTTTGCTTAATCGTAAAATGATGTTTCTAAAACAAAGGAGATGGTTAGAGATTCTTAGAAGCAGGGTGAAGATTAAAATAAATGAATTTAGAAATGTGGGGTTTTTTTCACCAAAATGTAAGAAGTTTAGTGAAGTCACTGTAAAGTCATTTGGAGAAAAGAATATTGGAGATGTGAGGCATACTTGTTCATTTACACAACTGCAGTCTGAATAGCTGTCACAAGAACCCATTTTTTTTAGATGATTCAGTCACAGACATTTTTTTGGAATAAATATGAAGTATTCTGGGGATGCTACAAAAAGCTTGCAGATTTTATGACATGGTAAACAACAGAAAAGTCACCCAATACACTTTCTCAGCACAGGTCTAATAAAAACTCACTTGGCAGGTCTGTGTTACAAGTCAGCTGAATCAGATAAATATCATCCCTTTCAGGAGATTATGTAACTTCTGGGGAAGTTATATTATTGCAAGCATTTTTCAGCTGGATAAAGCCAAAACGGTTTTAAAGACTTAAAATAAAATTCCATTTGTATTAAGCTTTTAAAAATATTTAACCAGATAAAAATCTGTTAAACCTTGAAGTTATCAAATATTAAAAATGGTCAACAATATAAAGTGATTTTACAAGGATTAAAACAATTTATGTAGGAAAGGGGAGACTATGGATAAGAGGTAGAGCACATGTTCTACTTGCAGAATCAAGGTCCAAGAAGTTCCCCTAGTAGATTCTGTGAAAGACCTTTCTCTTCCTGGGCTCTGGACGGACAGATTGAAAAATGGTATGAGGCAATTCTGTATGATCATATATTGTTAAGATTTCATTTCATTAGTTAGTGAGATTTTCAAGTGAATTTTTCACAAAAGTGAATGTTATAATAAGAACTTAAAAGCCCAATCCATGTTTTTTTCTGCACAAGTCACAGAAAACATTTGCAAAACATTTTTACTCCCCGTTTGTCCGCACTCACCCTCTCAAAACAGTTCCTGGCTGCCACTTGTGCAGGGATGGCTGGCAAAAGGGGCACTCACAAAGGAGAATTCTACAAAGAACTGCAGCATTCTAAACTAAAGAGCAATAAAGTATAGATGGAATAGAAACATTCCAATCATCCACCAGAGGGTAAAGCTGGTGAATTAACCAAATCTGGAGGCAGAGGAATCTTCTAGAACACTATCAATATTTGAGAAGACCAGGAGCACACAAGAGTATCTCCAAATTATAAACCTGACATTTTAAAGAAACCGTCTTATCTTTTTTTCTTCTAACCAGTGTATTATTATCTCAACTTCTGATTTCAATTTTGTCTGAATGTATATAGGCTATTAAATATTAAATGGCACATACAAGTAAATGTAAACATTAGATTATGTATTGCTGGGTGTAGGTCTCTAGTAATTTTTCTATGTGAAATAACTAGAGGTGTCATAAATCAGGGGGAAATATTTTCATCGGAGTTCGTAATAGCTGTCCTTACTTTATGCATTTAGATAATTGCCCAAATTTTCAGGCACATCCGTAGTTCCTTTTACTAAAGCATTTTATGAAGTTCATTGCAAGGTCTTTATGAGAACTTCCGTCCTGCTACAATGTCTTATAGAGAGAAAACATGTTTTTGCAGTCTGCTTTTTGTTGCTCCAGAATTATCTTAGTGAGCAGAATGACAGCTTCACATATTATTGAACAACCTGCAACATCATATTATTGATCTCACCTTGATGTTTCTTCAAAGTTACCTCTTGAAAAAAGAAAATATCTGCAAAATGTGTATGTTTTATTGAAGTCTATTGTAGGGATTGGACTATCTTTTAGTGTTGCTCAGTCATTCTACATTGACAGTGCAATCTAAAAGGAAGAGCTGAAGCTGAATTGGAAGTGCCATGACCTCTGCAGTGCCATCATTGCCACCTGTGTTGCCCAATGGGTAGATATGCTGGCAAGTGGCACAGGGGCACTTATGTTGGTGATGGGCCACCAAGTGGGTCCATAGAAGGCCAACATGGAAGTTTGCCTCTGCAGTGGCAGTCCTCCACTGCAGGAGGCTGCACTGGTGTGGATGGCGGTGTTCTGGGGCATTCACGGGGGTAGGGTTTATGAACCACTTTATTATGCTAATTAAAGGAACAATCATAAGGAGATCTGTTGACAATCCTTCTCAGACCTGTTCAATGCAGTTTACTCCCGAAAGTGTTCTCAGTATTGTGTTGATAGTCATGCTCTAATGTAAGGCTTCACATAAAGACAATATTGTTAACTATTTTTTTCAGTGGTGCTACTTTGCTTGTTGAATGCTCTTTCTTTGGAGGCTCTCCTTGTAACTGCTTTATTCTCTTTTAGGTGCCACCCAAGGTTTCCATGAGGGAAGAATGGAAGGTGCTAGTCTCTCCACATTGCCAAATCGTAATTTGTCTGTATTACTTTGTATTGTATCTGTTAAGTATCCATATAGAAAAGTTTCCTACCCCAAAGAGAATTTTATAAGAAAAGCTATTGTTTTGGCCAAGATTCTTGAAGGCTCCAATTTTGTATAATTAAAAAACACCCCTCTCCACCAGAATTAATTTCTGCAGTTGCCCATAGGTAGCAGGAAAAATGATTCTTTCCCCCAGGCTTTTAATTAAAGGGTTTTTAACATGATTTTTGTAACCTGCTTTTTAGCCTGAGGTTCTTTCTAAGCTGCTCATTGTTTTATACTATTTTAATGCCCTGTCTGGGTTTTTCATGCTGAGTTTTTAAATACTGACTTTAAATTGTACTGCATTTTTATTATGTTTTTATTTTGTAAGCCACTTCAAGAAGGCACTCTGCAGAGATAATATAGATATTTTTCTAGATAAATAATAAGACATTGCAAAATGTTTCATATCAAAACATGGAAATTATATAAAACACATAACAAACAAACTCTTTTATCTGTGTGATAACAGAAAAGACCTACCCACCACATTTTTGGTCTAGAGCAGGGGTAGGGAACCTGCGGCTCTCCAGATGTTCAGGAACTACAATTCCCATCAGCCCCTACCAGTATGGCCAATTGGCCATGCTGTGAATGCTCTTTTCTTGGAAACTCTCACTTGTAACTTCTTTATTCTCTTTGGGTGCCACCAAAGGTTTCCATGAGGGAAGAATGGAAGGAATTTCTAGTCTCTCCACATTGCCAAATCGTAATTTGTCTGTATTACTTTGTATTGTATCTGTTAAGTATCCATATAGAAAAGTTTCCTACCCCAAAGAGAATTTTATAAGAAAAGCTATTGTTTTGGCCAAGATTCTTGAAGGCTCCAATTTTGTATAATTAAAAAACACCCCTCTCCATAGGGTGGTAATTTCTGCAGGTTTGCCGAAAGGTTGCTTAGGAAAAAATGAGGATTCTTTCCCCCAGGCTTTTAGTTAATTAAGGGTTTTAACATGATTTTACTTATTTCTTTTTTGGCATGAAGTTCTTTCTAAGCTGCTCATTGTTTTATACTATTTTAATGCCCTGTCTGGGTTTTTCATGCTGAGTTTTTAAATACTGACTTTAAATTGTACTGCATTTTTATTATGTTTTTATTTTGTAAGCCACTTCAAGAAGGCACTCTGCAGAGATAATATAGATATTTTTCTAGATAAATAATAAGACATTGCAAAATGTTTCATATCAAAACATGGCAATTCATCGCACATGACAAACCAGCTCCTTTTATCTGTTGATGATAACAGAAAAGACCTACCCACCACATTTTGTGGTGCAGAGCAGGGTGCCAGGAACCTCGCGGCTCTCCAGATATTCAGGAACTACGGAATTCGTATTTCTGTCAGTGTGGCCAATTGGCCATGCTGACAGAGGCTGATGGGAATTGAAGTTCCTGAACATCTGGAGAGCCGCAGGTTCCCTACCCCTGGTCTAGAGATAATAATATGGTGACATCACCTTCCATAGTACCTGCCCTACAACTTTCATTAACTAATAGGTTCCATTTCATTAACTAATAGGTTCCATTGCCAAAGGAGGAAGATCAGTGCTTCACGTTATAGCTATAAAATAATAAATATATCTCCCCGCCCCCCCCCCCCGAACTTAAGGTGTGCAAAAGGGCCCGGGGGGATTCAGATTTGAGCATATTAGACCAGAAATTTGGGTGGATTCCATAATATTCCTGACTTCCAATACCAGTAGGGGTTCTTTTGGAAGGTATTTCAGGGATCTAAAAAGTCCAGTTTCATTATAGCCTATGAGGAATCTTTCTGGGGCCATTCATACTGTTTTTTTAAAAAAGGTATCATCACCAAATTTGCGGCATAGCTGCTGATCACTCTCCTTAGAAGTACCTCCAAGTTTGGTAAAAATTGATACAAGAGAGGAGAAATGCAGATCCATTTAGCTGGAACAAAGACATGTTGCATTAACAAGTTACAACACACACACACACATACACACACACACATTCTTCCAGCATTACAGAAAGATATTCTAATTGACAGAAGACATAGCTACCATAAATGTAATTAATGAGCTCCAAAATGCCATACTTTTAAAATTTAATAGAAATTTCAAATCATTTAGCAACAAAAAGCTATTTTCTATCTATTCATATTAAAGTGATGTGTATGCTTGACATTTTGTATACATTAATCTTTTTTTGCTAAATAGACATAATCCATTTTACACAAGAGTGATCTTATTACAATAACTGTGTGATTAAATTTAACATAGGGATCAGTTACATATGATGAAGAACTGTAGAGGTCCTCTTGTTATGAGGTTTAAAATCTTCTCAGCTAGTACATAAAAATGTCATGTTTTTAGTGAGAGTTTTATAAGAAATTCACTGGTCTCTAATGATTATCATATTTCCTTTTTGCTATGTGTTAGATGATTCTGTATACAGGCTGGTTTTCCCTTAGTCAATGACAGGTACTATTTGGAAATTACAAATGACTTGTCCCTGAGACTCCCAAGGCAATTCTGAAGATCTAAGAACTGCAACCTCATTATGTCTCCCAACAATGACAAAGATTTTCATCACCTTCTTGCACAAGCTAACATAAATCTGTTTTAACTTATGAAGCTGTCTTGGTCCATCTACCTTAATATTTTCCACTGTGACTGCTAGGCCTTTTCCTAACCACTGATATCTGAGTTCCTTTAAGTCAGTGGTCCCAGTATTATTATTATTATTATTTATTCGATTTGATAAACTGCCCTACCCCTGAAGGGCTCAGTATGGTGCCTGATGTGTACTGTGGTGCCCACTAGCTGCTCCTTTCCCAAAACTTCTGTCCTCCAAAATAAATAGTAAATCATGGTTATTGTCCACACCATTGGAGCAAAAGGTTCCCCAGAACAGCCCCAAAGTCAAACAACTTTGTATCTATAAGGAACACTCATTTGGAAACAACTGTGTCAACCATGGGAAGATGATAGGTTTGCAATCTCCCAACATTTTGTGATTGGCTCCAGCCTCCATGACAACCATTTTGTAACTAGTTCCAACCTCTGTAGTGGTCAATTTGTGACTGACCATACTCCTCAAAGCACCTGTTTTGTGGTAGCACCTTTAGTCTGTTTTCAAAATGTCAATAGTGTCCAGCTCAACAACATTGGAGACCTTTGCTTTAACTTGGTATAACTGGGGTTGTACCTTAGACATTCTTCATATGAAGAAACTATTTTGTGAGTGAGATATAGTCCATCTACGTTGTGCACTTGAAAGAGCTTCTTGAAAGGGAGACTACACTTTGATACCACAGGGAGTTCTTCATGTATAGTGGGTTCTTCATTTGACTAAATGTAACGTTAAGAGAATCCTTAACATAAAAAAATACAATCTCTATTCACATGAGATAATCATGAATGGAGTAAATGCATGTAAAGCTGAAGCCAGTTCTTTAATCTTCTCCTCTACCTGTATGCATTGGCTACTAACAAGTATATATTTATTTTTTAAAATACATTCTAAATGCACAGGCTCCAGTACTGTGACAGGTAATGCTTTATCCATGTACTGGGTTGATCTTGGTGATTCTGTACTTTTACCAAGAGCCTCAGAATCACTAAAACAACCCCTGTAACCAGATAAAGCATTACCTGTCACAGTACTGGAGCCTATGTGTTCACCAATATAGTTCCCACTCCCACTCCTGCTGCCCCCCCCCCACTGGAACCAAGTATATATGATGAATGGGAGCCACTTGTTGGCACTGGAAGCCAGGTACTGAGGGAGATGAGGGAGATGCAAACTGAAGGAGAAACCTGCTTCTCTTCTTTCACCCCTTTCGAGAGGTGAGGGTGGGGCCATGGGCAGAGGCAGAATGCTCATGGGAACATGTGGGGTCACATGTCCCTAGGTGCATGCCAGCTGGTCACATGGGGGACAGAGAATCTCCCCCACACCCCTCCCTTCGGCCCCACCCTGGAGGAGCAGCCTGGCAGGGCAGGGCCGAGGGGCAACCTGCGGCAGGCTCCCACTGGCTAAAGGAAGTGGGGCACAGGGGAGCACATGGGGAGCGGTGAGGGGCACCCAGAGCAGGTGTTGCCCTGGGTGCCATTTCCCCCCTACACCTCTGGCCATGGGTGGCAGTTGATGCCCCTCCTAACTGTGTGATATGGAGTAGGTTCCCTGTTACCCTTTGGGTAAGATCACCCTTGCCCATGTACGGTATATCATGATCCAAAACTATTTCCTCCAATACCAGAAGTGGCGTATCTGTTTATATTATTTACTGGAGGGCACAACAAAGATGTTCTTGCAGTTACTCTGCTTGTGTGCTTCTTAGAGGCAACTGGTTGACCACTCTGTGGACAGAATTCTGGACCTGAAAGCCTTTGGTCTCATCCAGCATGGCTCTTCTTACATTGTTATAAATACATGTAGGAGGTCATGGGTCCAGAATGCTTGCTCTGACTCCACCTTTTTGTACACTAGTCTTATCTACAAATATTTCATGTATTAGAGTAAATAGTTAATGCATTGTTTTGTTAGTTTGATTCTGCATCAATACTTTTGCAAGGCTAAACCAAAGCTGTGAGCAAAAAGCACCCTTAAAAGCTTTTTGTAAAAAAAAAACAAGTCTGCTGAGTTGGAGAATGTTGGGAAAACAATTGGTGAAACAATATTCAGACTGATACAACTCAGCAAACAGGCAAGGTTTTAAAAAGCTTTTAAAGGGTGCTTTTTGCATACAGCTTTGGTTTAGCCTTGCAAAGGTATTGATGCAGAATCAAACCAACCAGGCAATGCATCAACTATTTACTTATTTCATCATGCATTTTACATTATATTAATGGCTCAAGGCAGGAAATAGCATTGGAAACAAAAGAAAAATTAATCAGCTGCTCTCCTGGGCAATTTAAAGGGCAAGGAAGAGACAAGTGAGAGAAAATAATTGGAAAGACAAATTTGAAATCTGATGCCTCTCCCTATTGCCATCATCTGTAGTTTATTTTCCCAGGCATGCCTGTCTTTGGACCAAAATACATGAGGGATGATCCCTGCTTTATAGTCATACTGGACCTTCTGAAAGCTCAGACTTATGAGAGCTCTGTTTCTCAGTTTTCTCTTAGCTGGAAATAGCACCATCTCTGTACATTTCTAAACAGAGGTATACCCTTCTAAGTCCATTCATATCTACTCATCTGTCTCCTCTTTCCCTTTCCTGAAAGCCCCGTGGTCCTTCCTTCTTTCCTGTTTCTTCCTCTCCTACCTATCCAACAGCTATCCTACCTTTTATCTGCCCTGCTGTCTTCATCTTTCCCTCCCTCCTTCCTCCAGGAGCCTCTACATAGGAAAACTTGGCCTAGTTGTGTGGTACAAGCTCTGAGTCAGGCCCAATTCTGGTAGGAAACCCTCAAAGACTTTCGAGCAGGGCAGCAGTTTCCTCTCTATCCCCCGACTCAGATTAATTCTCCTTTGCTTCTTTCTGACAACCCCTGTTATGCCCCCAGAGAAGCTTTTGCTATTTACCTTATAAGTATCAGTTTCCGTAGAGTTACAATGGGTTTAGTTCCTTGTATAGTCTTCTAAGGGAGGGATTTTTAGTCAGACCCTGTCCCTTTAAGAAATTTCCCTAGAGGCAGTCTTCCTGTTATTACCCAGCAATCCTCCTGTTTAGCTCAGACAGTCAGTCTAAGGTGCCAAGGGTAGTTGGAAGGCTGCAATATCTGTTACATCCAAGGTGTATAGAGATAACATCAAGTTAAGGTGTCAACAGAGAATAGAATCCAGACAAAAGACAAGCATAGACAAGTGGACTTTCTTAGAAGAAGTCAAAGAAAGAATCAAAGTCTACAGCTTCAAGTTTGCTCCAGTCAAGCAAGTACCTTATCTTAGTCACACCCTGGGAGGAGTTAGGGTCTCAAATCTTCTAAGCAATAAACCTTGTTTTTGAACTGTTACACCTTTGAACTGTCTCCCACTCTGTTCCACCCAAGTACAGGGCACATTTAGATTGTTTTACTTGGGGGACAGAATAACCCCCACATTCACTCCTTTTTTCTTGCCTCATTCCATCTCAGCCATTTACCGACCTACCTTTCATCTTCCTCCCCTCTTCAGCTATATTTATTGTGTACTTATTTCATTTATAACTGACCTTCCTCCACAGTGGGGACCAATGCAGCAAACATCAGTCTCTGCTCCTTTTTTATCTTCACAATAGCCCTGTAAAGTAGATTAGGCTGAAAGGATTTGAGTGGAAAGGCATCACAGAAATGTTTTAAATAACTATAAACAAATAAATATAGCTTGACATTCTCACATCTTTCTGTCAATAGAATATTAGTTCCTCCTGATTTTTCTCTTTCACTGAAAGTTCTTTCTTGAACATCGATCTTCTGATGAGGCTTATCCTGTTCATTTGTATTTTCTGCCAGTAGCAAAAACTAATCTGAATTGTATCTAGATAATATGGCCTACTCGGTTTGGATTGTGACTCATACCTCAGTATAGGCTAATGATGGACAGACTCCCTGTAGTTTGAATAGTAATGGAGTTGCCTGGCTAGTTTGATGAATGTTAGCCACACAGGTGCAAAAGCAACACATAAACTTGAAATATGTCCGGCTTTTAATTGGGAACAGAATAATAATTCAGAGCCAGGAAGCTGAACTGGAAATGAAAGCAAAGATTACAAGCAAGGGAGATTTGTTTTCCTTTATATATATAGGAAAGTATCCAGACTAGATTTGCTGCTAATAGAAGGGGGACAGTATCTGCCAGTTCTCCCATCCTGTTATTACTGTTGAACAGTGCCATCAAGTTGCAGCCAAGCGATGGTGACCCGACAGGGTTTTCAAGGCAAGAGATGTTCAGGGGTGGTTTGCCATTGCCTGCCTCTGTGTAGTGACCCTATGTTTCTTTGGAGGCCTCCCATCCAAATAATAATAACCAGAGCTTGCTCAGTTTCTGATACTTAATAATATTAGGCTAGGCTGTGCTATCCAGGTAAGAGTTACCTTCCTGTTGCAACCTCTAAAATTTCCTCCATGCATTCATGAGGTAGTTAATTCATATCAGGGAGATCAGTCGGCTGAGAAGAGTGGGGAAAGGTGAGAAAATTCCTTTCTCCTGGTACAGAATTTAGTGTACCATCCTTTTATAAAATGAAGAACCTACCTTTCATCCTATTTAAATCCAAATGCATTGCACAAACTAGTAAAAACTAGTAAACACTTGACAACAATACCAGTGGTAATTTGCACAAATAGGATATATAGATCAGAAAGACTATTATACCCAGAGGTGGGATCTAGAAGGTTCTCACAGGTTCCCGAGAGTAGGTTACTAATTATTTGTGTGTGCCGAGAAGGGGTTATTAATTGGTGATTTTGCCACATGATTTTTGCCTTAGATACGCCCCTCCTCTCAGCAGTAGCACGCAGAAGTTGAAGCAGTCTAGCAGGAGGTGCACCGGTGTGCATGGCAGCCTGTGCCTGCGTGCATTCATTTCCTGCCCAAGGACGAGCTCAGCGGCTGCATCCTTGCCACAGCCCCGCAAATTTTTCTCTTGCGGAATGCCCTACCGTGAATGCAGCTACCGGTCATGCCCCCGTCGTTGCCTCCACAGCCCCATTGGCGCTTAATTTCATACAGTTTGAATCCCAATCTTCACTCATAGGAACTCTGTTACTAAAATTTTTGGATCCCACCACTGGTTATACCCCTCAAAGGTCCCTTTAAAAATTCTCCCTTTGCATTTACTTTAAGAGTAGCATTTTAGAGTATGAGAACTGCCATGGCAAAGCCCAAGACTGGGCAGACACAATTTTTTCTTGTATACAGAAGGAAACATGCAGCAGACTCTGTTGCAAAGATCTTGGGGGCCACACAGAGTTATGAGGGGACAGACAGTTCTGCAGATTTGAGATCCGCGGTCATATTTTGTTCTTTTTCGAACATGAACATGTGGATGAACACTAGACTTTCTTCCACCAATTCTAATGGCTTTCTTCCACCAATACAATACAATTCTAATGCCTTTTTCATACACATTATGTATTCCAACTAGGCAAGGAGAAAAAATTCAGGGAAAGGAATGGTTGGAAACAAACCAGCTTTGTAAGTTCCTATCCAGTATTTACTGATTCCAACTCAGCTCCATCTTTCTCCTTTGAAGTTGCTAAGGTCCCTTCTGCACATGCAGAATAATGCACTTTTAATTCACTTTCAATGCACTTTGCAGCTGGATTTTACTGTGCAGAATAGTAAAATCCACTTGCAGACAATTGTGAAAGTGGATCGAAAGTGCATTATTCTGCATGTGTGAAAGGGGCCTAAGTATCAGCCCTCTTTTCTTGAGATTTCCATCTTCTATCCCATTTCTCACAATCTAAAAAAATAGCAAGTTATGTGAAAAGAAACTTGCACCAGAAATAGTAGCAATTATGATGATGATGATGACGACGACGACGACGACGATAAAAATAATAATAATAAACAAACCTGGGCTATCAAACTGCAAGAAATTCACCAAAAATTTCCCACTTGCTGTATATGGATGATCTAAAGCTTTATGGAAAATCAGAAACTGAAATTCAGTCACTGACCAACACAGTCAGAATCTTCAGCAATGACATCAGTATGGAGTTCGGCTTGGACAAATGCGCCACAGTGGCATTGAAGAAAGGGAAAATTACTGACAGTAAGGGCATAGAGATGCCTAATGGAAAAACCATAAAAGGTGCAATCAACCTGGAGATCCTATAAATAGCCTGGGAATACTACAAGCTGGACAATCATCAAGCTATTTTGACATGTGAAAATGTGGTCAGCAGAGAATATGTCCAGTTAAGGGTCAGAAAAAATTTTGAAGAGCAAATTAAACGGCGGGAATAATGATCAAGGCTATCAACACCTGGGCTATACCCGTCCATCAGATACACTCGCTTGGAATTGTGAACTGGACGCATAGCAGGAGAGCTGGATGATCTGGACAGAAAAACAAGAAAATCTGATGACAAATCCACTACTCATTACACCCGCGTAGTGATAAGGTTGACAGACTTTACCTACCCAGAAAATCAGGAGGTAGAGGAGCTTCTGCAAGCTTAAAACAAACGGTGGAAGAAGAGAAACATGCACTGGCAGATTATGTGAAAAACAGTAGCGAAGGAACCAACATTGATGGAAGTCAACAGTAGAAAACTGCTCCAAAGTGCAGAAGACAAAAGAGTGAATACCGTGAAAAAATACGGAGGTGCAAAGCAGAAGAAGAAAACCTTAGCAAAAGAATCGGCTGCTCCATGGACAGTCTCCTAGCAGAAAAATTGAGGACAAAATTGACAAAGAAAAAAAACCTGGTTGTGGCTCCACAAATGGAACTTTGAAAAAGGAGACTGAGAGCCTTTGATTCTTGCAGCAATCTCCAAGACAAACGCCAAGAACAAGCAAAGAATTCGAACAAAACGCCATCAAAGCCAGAATTGATAAGCTTTCAACTACAGATCCCAAGTGCAGACTCCTGCAAAGGGAAGCTAGACGAAACACATAGATCACATACTTAGCTGCTGCAAGAAGATCGCCAAGAGGACGGTGACTTTGCCACAAGCAGGAGGCATTAATACTGTTGCTCAGATGATTCACTGGAACTTGTGCCAGCCAACTACCATCTGCCTGTGACAAAGAACTGGTGGAATCACAAACCTGAAAAGGTCACTTGAAAAATGAACATGTAAAACTACTCTGGGACTTCCGAGATTCAGACTGACAAAAGCTTCTTTGGGAACACAATACTCCTGACCTCACGGATTGTGGAAAAAAAAGAAAGTGTGGATAGTGAATACGATGTTTGCAATTCCTGGTGACAGCAGAGAATTGATGAGAAGCAACTGGAAAAAACTTACATACACGTATACTCTAGAGGGATTTAAGGATTGAACTACAAAGACTCTGGCACAAACCAGTACAGGTGGTCCCAGTGGTGATCAGCACACTGGGTGCAGTGCCTAAAGACCTTGGACGGCACTTAAAAACAATCAGCGCTGACAAAATCACCATATGTCAGCTGCAAAAGGCCACCCTACTCGGTTCTGCAGACGATATTATTCAGATGGGATACATACACAGTCCTAGATGCTAGGGAAAGTAGTCTGATCGTTGTGATGTAATACAAAATCCAGCATATTGATCTTGTTTGCTGTGTATAACTGTTTTTGTATCAATATAATAATAATAATAATAATAATAATAATAATAATAATAATAATAATAATAATAATAATAATAATAATAATAATAATAATAATAATAATACCTTGCAGTGTCCAGGAATAAGCAAAGCGGTGTCTCTAAGTTGCATCTAAATAAACTTTCCAAAACACCCACATTTTTTCCATCTAAGGATTCTCCAAATAAGTCTAGGAAATCCATTCTACATCAAGACTGGTGGACTTTGCCTAACATTATTCCTGACTTTCAGTCTTGTATGTAATATTTTCATATGGAGAGAAATAATGCACATCTGCAGTACATCAATTTCTGCAATATTTTTTGCCACCCACCAAAATTATTGTGGCTGTCAATGTGTGTCTTTTTATTCACTCATCATTTTCCTCCTCATGTGTGTGACATATCCCCACTTTCGTATGGGGAGTGGGAGAGAGAACAGCATAAACCAGCATGCATATTTAACATAAAGCACATGGTGGCAGCACAAGATTGGGAAGAATACTTACAGCTATTTCTCTCTGTGTTAAATGCCGTCAAGTTGCTTCCAACCCATGGTAACACCGTGAATTAGTGTACTCCAGAAATCCTATCATTCACTTAACCTTGTTCAGGTCCTGCAGTGTGAGGGCTGTGACTTCCTTTATGGAGTCTCTCCATATGTATACTACTAAATGTTAGTAGTCCCACTATGCAGACTGAGCAACATATATATTTGAGACCAAATATTTTTTCAGAACTATGATAAATCATTAGTACTCGCAGGCTAAATTACTGTAACTCACTCCATGCAGGGCTATCCTTGAGGCTGCTCCAGAAACTACAACTGGTCCAGAAAGCAGTGGTGCAGGTCCTCACAGGGACCCAATTGAGAGCACTTGTCTAAACCATGCTCTGCCAGCTGCACTAGCTCCAGATTGAGTACTGGACCAGGTTCAAGATTTTGTTGTTATCCCTTAAAGCCAATGAGGCTTCTTGTGAGGTGCTTCCACCCCTTTGTTCTATGTCAGCCTTGGACAAAGTGCCTCAACCCTTGCCATGTCTGCTGAAAGATACAGGCCCACAGAGCATGAGACTACCAAGAATTCACCTGTCTGAGAGTAGAATGCAGCTAACCAGGCCAACAAAGACAGGGGTGTTGAGGAGCTTCCTGAAGGTAAGTATAGTGACACTGCCTGCATTGGCATCACTTGCTGGATGGTCGAGGCACCCTGAGGGGACCAAGGTGTGTGTAGCATGCTCCTAGAGAAATTCACAAGACCTGTGTTTGGGTATCACCAGACATGCTGTGCAAAGAAATATTTTCTTTTGTCCATCATGAATCTACTGCCCATCAGTTTCATTATTTTTCCCTTTCAGATTCCTTTTAACTATTCCCTTAATGTTGTAAAGTTCTCTATTTTAAAATAAAATGATAATGTTTTTGGTTTTTAGGAGTAACTTTCCCCAGCCATGAGTGCTAAACTAAATAGCATTAATGGTCACTGTTCCCAGTAATGTCTAGAAATATCATTTGTACAACATGACTAGAGCACAGTTTATCTTATAAATACCTGGAAACATCTGTTTATTTTCAAGCAATAGTTAGTGAAAGTTTGTTTATTTCAGTTGCTATCTCAAATGCTGATTGCAACACCTCTCACTCCCCAAAGAGAGACAGAGGCCCAAAAGGGGGGAAATGTGTTGCTGGGGTTGTGGTTGTTTGATAGTTGTTAATGGCCTGGGCACTCTCCATATCACTCACAGGCACACACAGGCCTTTTATGTCAAAAATCTGTCAGGAAATTTAATATTAGCAAGGTTTTTGAAAGATAAAAACAGAAGATCAGGTGTTGTTATATAGAAGTATTTAAGCATTTCTGGTTTCTTTAGGCAGATATTTATTAGAGGTTACAGAGCAAATGCAGGTTCACTTAAATAGCTGTTTCAGTTATAAGAATATAGCTCCACTTAAATATGGCTGTTTTAGTTTCCAGATTACTTCACATATAGTTTCACACATGCACAGGTGACTCGGCTTTTCATCTGCTTTTATAGCTTTTCAACACGGTTCTGAACACTCTCCTAAAACTCTCATCCTTAACTCCAAAGGGAACTCACACTGATTTGGGACAGTATAAGCTCCGTCTTAACGTTGCCAATTAAGCTAAGCACACCCTCCTGGGCTCAATGGGCTCCAGTATCTAGATGTCGTCTTCTCATGAGACAATAGCCAACCACTCTGTGTGGTCTTAGGAGTGTCCCCTTGAGATCAGCTTCCCTCTTGTTTTCCACCCACACCAGGCATCCTAGCTGCTGGTGAAAACAAGGCTCTTTGCGGGTTGATGCGTGGTCCTCCCACTCGGTTACACTTTCCACAAAGACTCCAACACAATTTAAGTGGATAAGAGAACTGGCCATAGCCAAAGAACTTTATTAACAGAAAGCATAGGTAAAACAGATGGCGCAGCATGGGGGGTGATCCGACCCTTAGGGCAGCACTAGTGTAGTCCCCAGGGCAACCGATTCCTCAGCCCAGCTGCTGGAGGAATAAACCAAGCAAAAGATTGGAGTGAGACAAAGTCCAGACCGGCGAAGTGCCCATGACTGGAAACCCCCTCCAACTTACGCTAGGGGTGCAAGCTTCTATGCCCCCTGCGGGGTGTCCCTACCTTGAGATTGCTCCATCCCCACCTCTTAAGGAGGTGTACAACACAGGGAAGCTCCCCCAGCTCCCCTTTCCAGCGGATCATCCCCCATGCACAACCCGCCAATGGCTATGACAATAACAACATTTAAACATTCACAACAAAAACAGGGATTGGGTGGGAGGGAAAAAGACTCTCCGTCCCGGCTCCAAGTGGGGCCTGGCCACGAGGCAGGGCCTTTTATAGGCCCGGCCCATTCGACTGACGTACTCTCGCCCCATTCAAGAGCCGTCAGTCGAACCACCGACCATTCGCCCAGCCCCACTAAGGGCGAACTGATCTCTCCCGGCCTTCTGCAGAGCCGGCCTGAAGCCGGCACACAAACTGGTCCAGGCAAGTGGCCTTCCCTTCGGGCCCCTCCTCCCGCAATGGCGGCCGCGCTTTCCTCTCAGTCTGAGACCTTTTGAAAACACAGGCTCCCTTAATCATTCTCCCTTTGTCTATGAATCTCTCTGCCTTTAGACAATATCTCCCCTGACTGATTCTGAGGACTGATACAATTTGTGTGTCACACAAGCTCTCAAGCTGCTTTCAAAAATCCCTCAAAACTCCCAAACTCAGCCTCTGACATGCTTTCCCTGCATCTATATGAGCCACCCTATCCGTAGCTCCTGGCTTCAGCATTTCAGCCAACCAATCAGGTGAAGCTCTGGTTAACACTTGGTGCTCCTGCTCTGGCTGAACTGCACCTTTTAAAATTAACCACATGAAAGCCTAATCTGTCACACTGATGATTACATCCATATTCAGAATACAACTAACCAAAACCTGATCCAAGTACTACTGATCAACTTGTGAGGGTAATTAGGTCCAAAAGACTATTTCTGAACATAATTTTTGGCACTAGCAAAATGTTGGCAGCTGGACTTTATTGCAGTCTCCATTTCCCCATGACATCTATCTTTCTTTCTTTCTTTCTTTCTTTCTTTCTTTCTTTCTTTCTTTCTTTCTTTCTTTCTTTCTTTCTTTCTTTCTTTCTTTCTTTCTTTCTTTCTTTCTTTCTTTCTTTCTTTCTTTCACAAGGAGAGAAAACAAAGGCACAATCATGCACTTGACAGAGACCTCGTCCAACCAGAACATTATTCTATCCATACCCCAAATGGGATAATCCTGACTGGCATTTTTCCAAATTATTTCAACACACTGTAGGATTGAAAAGGCTTTTGTATATATTTGTGTCAGGCAATCTTTTATACACCTTTAATGAGTGGAGGTAGGATACAGACAACTAGAAAATGATCTCATTGCAACTAATGAAAAGGTCATCCGGATATGATAAATCCTTGAGCATATTTTACAATGATATTAAAGCAAAACAAAAAATATTGAACTGCAATGCAGATTTTGTGCATATTCTTGTTTATTTCCCATTATGGTTGAAGCTGTTTGGGTGAAGCTGTTCAGTAAAAAAATTTTCTACACAAGTTTATGCAGTTCAGAGGATATATGCAAGTTTTAACTTTAATTCATGCAGACTAATGCCAGCAGTTAATCTTCTTGCATCACAATTTTCCTACATGTTGCGGGCCTCCATACATTCCAATCTCTGCAGTCCATTTACATGCCATTTTGGAGAACATTTTGTTTGATCTAGAATATAAGTAATAAAATGATGTGAACCCTTGTGCAAGAATATCAAAAGAAAAACCTAATCCAAAAAAGCTGGGTAGCAAAGTTGCCGCTTTTCCACCCATGCCAAGTTTAGCCACCAGATGGCAATCCCTGCCTGCAGTTGATGCCTGTTCCTCAGTCTTGTCACAATCAGACAGGTGCAAACATACCTGAGAACTACTCATTTCAAAACTTCCCATTTCTAAAGGTTTCATGCCCTCCCAGAGAGACTTTACCCACTCTGTTTCATATGGGGTATTTGAAAGCTAATCTATCTGATATGGCAATTTCTTAAACCTTTACATACATGAAACTCAAAATGGTGAAAATATTGCACGATAACATTTTGTTGGATAGGCAGGAAGATGTCTTGTCAAGTGCATCTTCTGTCTCTTCAGCAGCACTGTAACAAAAGAAACTACATTAAGCACCACTTATACTGAGATCTCCTTTGGATGAACGAGTAGAAGCTTTCGGGAAACTGAAGAGAAGGGAAACCTAGGATATTTGGACTGTCATGAAGCCATTCACTCTGACCTAGATACGCATATTCCTGGTGTAGGCAATGCAGCTTACTGTATTTCCCCGAAAATAAGACAGGGTCTTATAAATTTTGCTCCAAAAGGTGTGTTAGGACTTATTTTCAGGGGATGTCTTATTTTGGGGGAAACAGGGTAGTATGCTCTGACAGGAATTAGCACTGATGAGAGGCACTAGAAAACTGAGCCCCATAGGATAAAACAGATGACTGATCACCTCACCAAGGGCAACTAAGAGCCACCTATCATTCCCCCTCACACACTCAGGATGAGAGCTCATTGGATGAAGACATCTTCAAGGCTCAGAGGAGTCAGCCAGCTGTGTCAACAGAGGTGGAAGAGTTATAATTACGGGCACCAGGCTTGGAAGTACTGGGTAAGACACCAACAGTTCTTTAAACTTCCCGATACTGCACAGTATTGTAGGCAGAAACTTAGAGCTGTTCTGAAGGAGCAAACATGATTAACATGTTTGCAGAGCTGACACTGTGCACCAGAGTGTGCTGAGTCTTTGCAGGAACTACCCCACGCTGGCAGCCCAGAGGGATTTAAAGAAGAGAAGTAAAGGCTGAACCCATGGGTGCAACGTGCTGTTTTCCTAATGCTGCCTGAACTCCACTACTCTGTTTCCAGACTCTACTGACCTCAAACTGGCTTGTAACAATCTTGACTTCAGCTACTCCCCTTTGGTGTGTGTGTTCTTTAATGTTTGACTCTCTGGCTTGTTTGACCCTGGTTCCTAGACTCTCCCACTGGCCTGACCCACTGGCCTGACCTGTTTGAACTCTGTTTGCTGCTTATCAGCATGGACTGTTGCGGAGGTGGCACCCAGCCTTGGACCCTGCTGCAACTGTTAACAGCCCTGAACCTCTGAACCTCTGCAATGCTGGTGCTGCTGTGGTAGCACATCAGTTCCACCCAGCCAACACACCACGGGCTCTGGGACAGAGATATCTTCCCCGTTATATGATCTTGATCCAAACCATGTATCTAATCTTGTAATTTTATATTTGTGCACACATACATATGTATACTAATGTAGGAAACACTTCTTATATCTGATGAAGTGGACTCATATTATAATAAATCTTTAGTAAGCAAATCAGTAAGAAATCAATTTAAATTTACATAGCACAAAAGCAGGGGCAAATTGATTATGCTGCAGTCCTTAAGTATAGGGATATGTTGCTGGCAAGAGAGGTAAAGATAATTCATACTGTTGTGTTCCCCATTAGTATGTATGGCTGTTGAAGTTGGGCAGTGAAGAAAGCTGACTAGAGAAAACTGATTTATTCAAAATGTAGTATTGAAGGAGAGTTTTATGGATACCATGGACTTCCAAAAAAATGTATAAGTGTGTTGTAGTTAAAATTAAGGCTGGATTTTCTCTGGAAGCTAAATTGACCAAAATGAGGCTATTGTATTTAGATTACATGATGAGAAACTAGAGACACTGGAAAAGACAAAATGCTAGGAATGGTTGAAGGCAGCAGGACAAGAGGAAGACCTAATGTTAAATGATCTGATTCTATAAAGGAAGCCCTCAGTATGCAAGACATGAACAATGCTGTTGGTGGTAGGTGGCTAGTAATTCATAGGGTTTCCATTAATCAGAAGCAACTTGTTGACACTTAACACATATAGTAGTGCTGGATGAGAAGTACTGGGATCATTGGGATTGATTTTGCTGCCATGTTTTCTAATGTTATTTTTAATATAACATGAAGTTTAATGTGTACAGTAGTAAGTAGCATTTGCAAAGAGATAGAAGAAGAAGAAGAAGAAGAAGAAGAAGAAGAAGAAGAAGAAGAAGAAGAAGAAGAGGAGGAGGAGGAGGAGGAGGTTGGATTTATATCCCCCCCTTTCTCTCCTGCAGGAGACTCAAAGGGGCTTACAATCTCCTTGCCCTTCCCCCCTCACAACAAACACCCTGTGAGGTAGGTGGGGCTGAGAGAGCTCTGAGAAGCTGTGACTAGCCCAAGGTCACCCAGCTGGCGCGTGTGGGAGTGCACAGGCTAATCTGAATTCCTCAGATAAGCCTCCACAGCTCAGGCGGCAGAGCTGGGAATCAAACCCTGTTCCTCCAGATTAGATACACAAGCTCTTAACCTCCCACGCCACTGCTGCTCCATTAGATGTCCTATCAATAAAACAACAACAACCCACTGCCTGAACCATGATTAAAATGTAATTAAAACTAATTAATGGGTTCTAACTTCTGTTCCACATGAGTAACCACTAAGCCAGTTTAACATTCCAGGATATTTTTACTGCTTTGCTAGATCATAGGTAAATATTAACACCCTCGCCCAGTCTCATGCATAACCACTAAGCCATTAGTTAACATTCCATTATCATGTTGGTAAAGGGGGAGGGGAGACACGATGTTTTTACTGTTTTGCTAGATCATGGGTAAATATTAACACGCTCACTCAGTTCCTGTTTTTAATATCAACAAGGGTTTGCTGCTACACTACTATTAAATACTTGTAAATTGCCAACCAGGACATGGAAGAGGAGTTGAGAACAAAACTCAAAAATAAATGGGGAATTAGAAGGCGGGGGAGGCAGAAACGAGGGCATATCATGAAAGGAAGGGAGCAAAACAAAGGAAGCCAAAAGTGTGGAGAAGGAAAAGAGAAATTTTAAAAAGAGGAAAGGTTGTTTAATTTTCTACAACACACTGAGAGAAAATATCTGGCTGAAGGAAAAAACTATAGAACTGGGTGGAAGAAAAGGAAGAGGGAAACAGACAGCTTGAAACAGGAGGCTTCAGCCTGACGATGACTGTAGCAGTCATGAGTGAACTGGCTGGTCTTGCCTTGCTTTAGTATTGTCTTCATAGATAGATTTAGAAGGATGCAAGTATTTGTTTCTTTGTAGTGAACTTTGCAAAAAGGCACAACCAGCACAAAGCAGCATTTCTGCTGTTTACTTTGCTGTGCCCTCCTGGCATCCTTAGTGGCTACAATGAAGAACATAATTAAAAATAACATTAATTGAGATGCATTCTGTCATCTCCTTGATCACATGTGAGTGAGTAACATTCTTCAGAAAACTCTCAAAGTGGATAGGGTTATGTGCTGGTGTCTAATAGCTGGCTGTCAGATGTAGGGGGGTGAAAATTGAAGTGTTGGAGAGGACCCAAAGTACCTCAAAGTCCAGGGGCCTGTCCTTGAGTTAATACAGTCCTGCTTCCAACAAAAT
Organism: Sphaerodactylus townsendi; assembly: GCF_021028975.2. Taxonomy (NCBI): domain Eukaryota; kingdom Metazoa; phylum Chordata; class Lepidosauria; order Squamata; family Sphaerodactylidae; genus Sphaerodactylus; species Sphaerodactylus townsendi. Next base: position 41,545,528 of record NC_059434.1, on the reverse strand, counting down.
ACTTACCACGGCCTACCATTCTTAGCTTCTGAGATCAGGCTAGAATTGCCTGTCCAGGATAGGGCTATGTCAATTTGTACCATCATGTTAAAATTTACAGTCACTTGTGCATTTCTTGTAACACTGAATGTTACACTGGATGATCATTTGCTGCCTTTAATGGATCATCATAAATATAACACCACACTTCTCACCACTTCAGACTGGCTTTTCATTGGGAGTGTCAGTGCATACATTCAGTTGCGATTCTTCAAATGCAACTTACATACAATTTACATGCATACAAATACAGCACATACAATTCAATCAATGTATGTGCATGCATGAAGTGGTAGTGACTTTAGGGAAAACAGCTCAGAAAGCACTGAGGACACTTGCTGGACTTCTTGACAGAATTAGGCTAATAAGCAACAGTCCAGATTGGCCAAGGAAGAGAAGGTTTCTTACTACTCACAGGGACTTATTGGGGGCAGAGGAGTTTATTTTTTTAAATGAGCTTTGAGAATGAAGCTGAGATGTTATGGGAGAGAATGGTAGTTGCAGGCACAGTATCTTACTCATCTCCACACACACGTATACACATACACAATGAAGCTCTGATACCAGTTTCTTGACATATTCATTTCCAAAGAGTTTCAAAAGCCTCAGTTTGCAAGCTGTTCCATTATTACCCAACAGTTGTCAGAATATTCATGACTAGCAAGTAATAGAATTCAACAAGCAACTGAGTGCTTCACTCTGCATAATATCTGCATAAATCTTCCTCTAACTCTATAAAGCATGCCAATTGCTAATCATTCCTGCAATATAAAGGGGGAAATCCAGTCCTCAGGAGCTGGAATGATTAACAGCTCATTTTACATGTGGAAGAGTAAGGAATGTAATAGTCTGTCGTGTCTGCAACATGGTTAGAATGGTTAACCAGATGGTTTTGTACCTTCCTCTTTTAATTACACCTAGTTTCTAATCAACCATCACATTTTGTCCCCATCTTCCATCACAGAATCTGCGGTGGCACACATAATTCTCCCATCCTCCATATTATCCATATAATAAGCCTGTGAGAGAACAAGAAAGAGGGAGCTCAAGATTACTCAGTGTGGTTAATGAATGAGGATTTGAATTTAGCATCCTTATTTTATTCCAGCATTGTAAGTACTTCACCACTCTAGCTCTGTCTTGTTGTCTGGTATAGAATAATGTCTCCCACTTATTCAGTTACTTCATAGTGAAATCCCTGCTTCAGCAATTTAGTCTAAGAATAAAGGCTCCTGTTCCTTTAAAACATTATGCTTCTTTTATTTGCTCAAAATACAAGTTAAATAAGTTTATTTTTGCTACAGTTCATTATGCTAATCCTGCACTAAAGTCATAAATACACAGATAAAAGAGACTTACTTTGCAGAGAACATAATTTGAGCTTTCTGGAATGTATTGGTGTCATATAGCAGTGGACCAATGCTGGTATATGTCAGAATGTTTCTAAAGTTTGACAGTATGTTAGAGAGCTGCTTGGCCTCTGTTACTGTGTACTCCTCATTCTAATTTTGAGAATAAATTGCCTGTCAGTTGAAGCCACTTGAGCTATACTGTCTGCAGACTATCTCAGGCAGTGATTGCAGGGAGAGAAGAAGTTGGAGAATGCTACAAGAGGGAGGTAAATCAGCACAGAAAGAAAGCTAACTAATTGAAGGAAGGAAGTCTATCCATGGCCTAAATATGTTGTAAAGGTAGTGTCAGGCCTGAGCCTGCTGGTTGGGGGTGGCAGGCATTTGTAAGAGAACTGTAAAGCTTTCTTTTCTGCAGGTTCCCCGTTATTGCTCTCCCACTGTCTACGGCTTTAGAGCCAGGAAAAGCAGCAGCTTATCAAGTGTGAACTGTTCCCAGATTTCTTGTGCTTTGTTCTAGGGGTAGAGTAGAGCCATTTGGCTATGGGTTGGGGAATGGAGAACTGTAGGAGATATAGGCTAAGTGTTGGCGCAGGTTTTCCAGAATCGTCAGGGGCAGTGGGAGTGGGAAGGTGGCTGGGGAAATCGGCCAGGGGTAGCAGGAGGCATGGCACCTGGGGCAGCTGGCAGGGGTGCAATTTGAGAGCTTGTCCCAGGCAGCATTTCCCATAGATATGCCCCTGGTTGGGGTTAAATGTGGGACATTCTCCATGCAAAATTCCTTCCTTCAGCATGATAAACTAGACTTGACATTGGAGATCCCTAATTGTAGTTCTCCAAACATTTAAAAAGTAATTGTAGACAAGGGTTAATCAGCTGGTGAGGGAAAACATACAAAATTGGAACAGGGAAAAGTGTTTTGAATCCTCTCTCCACTTCCCTTATCCAATGCAAAGAGCCCTATGGATGTGCTGAAGTCTAAAAATAAAGCAAGGCATTCTGATCATGCATCTCCATTACTGTGGCTTGTTGGAAGTGAATCCCTTGCTAAGTTTTAGATGTAAAGCTACATATTCTATTGTTCTTTATTTCCTATATTATGACTATGGATTTAGACTCTGAATCTAAACATTTAAATTAACATTTTGACTCCTGCATAATTGGTTCAAACCGGAAGCACTGAAAACTTACATCCTAACATAGCAGACCACCTGGGGAAATCAACTTTTTCTGTATATGATTAAGCATGCACATCTGCCTCGACTGGAAACAGGCCAGGACAATCTTTGGCTTCAGAATGTGGCTTCTGCTGTCTAGTGATAGTATCAGATCATAAAACAATAATAGTTTTATGGTAGCATTCAGTCACCATATTTAGGAATAACAATGATCAATGGTAACATATATTATGCCAAGCACTGTAACATTTCTAATGGTGCTGAAGACAACATTAATACTCTTTTACTGCTACACATGCTGTCTTTTATTTATAGAAGCACTACTTTTATTATGCCCCTGAGCTGTGCATCCAATATTGTTTTATGAATATCATCACAGAACTAATTATGTTGTACACAGTAAGGAGGTTCTAGTCAGAGCTATAAAAGCTCAGAGGGATTATTAGCTTTGGAATCAGAGTTCCAGCATTCTCTGGCATTCCCAGTTTATTGTCTAGTAATGTTGTATTTTGCAAGCTTGCAGACATTTCTAAGAAAATGAAAAACAGTACAGGGTATCATGATCCCTTGAACGATCCCATGATCCCTCACTGTACTCAGATGATATCTTCTGTTTAATCAACAAATTTGAGAACACAGCCTAAGACTGTTATTATACTAGCTGGTGAAAGAGAAAAGAGGAGCCCCTTTTGACTACCCAGAAGGCTGTGATGGATTTGTACTACCTGAGTGGACAAAAGGGATAACGCTGCAGCATGAAAGGGAATCAGTTGAGATTGCACAGAACATCCAGTAGGATCAAGCTGTAATCTTATAATTGCCCAGACCACAGTATTTCCTCATTGGAAATACTCCTGACATCCAAAATCATTCTTCAGGATCTTAGTTAATATAACCAAATCCACCACCAGTTTATTTATTTACTTCATATGCAGCCTACCTTTCTGATGGAAGAATCAAGGTGGATTACAACAATTAAAAACCAAGAATAAATACAAATAAAAATCATTTTCAAAGGGCGTTGAAAATTACAATATATTCTTTTCATGGCAGTAAAATGACATTACAATGACCTACCTCACCTCATCAGACAGATTGTTACATCACAGAATGCTCAGATTGGTAGAAAACCAGAGCAATCTGGTCTCTGCTTGAAGTTCCAGAAAGAAACCTGGCTGCTGCATGTTGGACGAGTTTCAATTTCCGGGTCACAGACAAAGGAAGGCCAGCATATAGCGAGTTACAATAACCCAGTCTGGAGGTGACCGTTGCATGGATTACTGTGGCCAGGTCAGAACGAGAGAGATACGAAACAAGTTGCTGTGCCTGTCAAATGCTAGAGCATTGTCCCTATAGTTCATAGTGGAAGTAACATCACTGCATAGCCAATGATGGCAATTCCGCCATCTGTCCCCTGTCAGTGGCTTAGTTGCCATGGAGAGGGGCTGCGCCACACCCTGGGCATGCCCCACTGGGGACACATGGAGGGCGTGGGGGGGGCAGGGCCCCACAGAAGGCAGCCCCGAGCAGCCTGGAGTTCAGTCAGCTGGTCTTTGCAAAGAGCAGCCAGCTGAACTAAGGTAAGTGGGAGGGCAGTTGCCATTTTGCCCCAGGTGCCATTTTGCCCCCCTACGCCATTGTCCCCCTGTTATCCAAGGAGCAGTGTGGGAAGAGAGCTGCCTACAGGAGGTCTTCTGCTAATTAAAGAAACTTTGCAGCTTTAATGGAAGGATTAGAGAGAAAGCTACAACAAAGAGGGAACACAAAAACATTGTATGTGCAGGGAATAAGAAATCAGCAAAAGGGGAGAAGGTTCAGGGGCTGCAAGAAGGGGAAGGGGAGAAATTGTGGGCAAAAAGAGTTAGATATCTTCTCCCCGCCCCCCTTTTAAGAACTTGCAGGTCCCATACAGCATGGTGCTCAAGATGAATCACTGAATGAACATCACAGTATCTACTGTAATTCATATTTATGATGTTTTCATTTTTCTGTGCAGAAACTGGATAATAAATAGAGGTAATATAGTTCTGGGATGTTAATAGGATTCATGAATAAATAATAAATTATTTTTATAAACTGTGCACATATTTTGCATACCCAAACATCCAGACAGGGAGAGAGATTATTTGAGCAAAATCTCTATATCTTCCATTTTTTGTAATGTGGTATAAGCTAAGATTCTGTGCAATCATGACTAAAATAAATGGGACTCCAGCAACAGTGCTTGTTGGATTTACCTACAGATTGCTTTCTTTTTTAAGGTTAGAGTACTATGGATTTTTCATATCTGTATTGCAGCAAAGAAAATGGTTCAGGAATAAAAAGTGACTTTTGTGATATGCTACATGTGACAAATGCCCATATTTGGGAAGTGGTTTCCAGTGAGAGACTGCCCTGAAACAGTTAAGTCCTACCCAGTCTTGATTGGCTGGAGGAAATTGCCTGGGAGAAGAAAAGGAGGCAGCTGGAATGCTGTGGGGTCTTTTTTCTCTGGGGAGAGTTGGAGTGAGAGAGACTCCAGAAAAGAAGTCTGAGCCCAAAACCCTGTCAGGGCTACAGAAAATATAAAAATTAGGGTGACCCTAGGAAGCTTCTAGGCAGGGACCCACTGTTGGTCATAGGACCATTTGAGAGTTTAAGCAAACTGTCTGAATGACAATAAGTACTTCTGTTCTTTTTATTTTTTTTTGTTTAAATTCCTCAACCCTACCAAAGAAATGTTTGATGTTACCGTTTATTTTAAATAAAACCTTTTGTTGTGGGGCTGTAAGGCAATACGGGCTCTGGTGTTTATTATTAGGGAGATCCTTAAAGTCAATAAGGAATAATTCCTGAGGGAATAATTCCCTGGGGCTTGGAACCTGAGAAAGGGGAAATCCTTTCTTTCCTTCCCCCCTGTTTGTGATTGTGCTACACTACACAACAGACAGATCGCTGGAGTGGGAAATCTGAACAAGGCTCTTTATTCCAAAATAGGATCATTCCAATAATGTGACACTTACTAAATTTTGTAATTTATTCTCTTTACTGAGAAATTGGACAATTTCTCTTTTAACTGACTTCAGTTCTTTATTCACTCAGCAGACCAAAATCTATATGCCAAATAATTTTCTGCCTATTATAGTTTCTCTGGCAAACTGCAGTTCTTTAGTATGAATAAGAATCTTATTTCCCTTTTCCCATAAATGCATATCTTAGAAAATCTACAGATCAGACATAAAAGATCACGACACATTTTCAAGGACATCTTAACCACCATTTCTGAGAGGCAAATACATAAATAAAGATTGGTAACAGCTCCTATTAGGGAGCTTAAGGGATATAGTTTTCCCCAATCTCTTATTACCAGGCAGTTGCAGACATTAACTTTGATTCTAACCTCTTTTTCTACTTGTGGGAGGTTGTTTCACATGACAGAGAAATTATATTTGCCAGTTCCCCCTCTCCCATGGCATTCCACTGACTCTATCCCCATACTGGTCCCAGGGGTTCACTTGGCGTGGGGGTAGGGGAGAAGATAATTTGAAGGAAGAGCAGAAGGCTTCAGTGGGATCCAGGAAATGGGAATATTACCTTCATCTTGAATAGCTCCATTTATAGATGACAGAAGCCACTCAATTACTATTACTGTGGAATACACCAATATTAGACATGCATCAGCATCAGTAATGAACAGGGGATTGACAGGGGATTCAAAAAGAATTCTACCGTTGACCTGAGAGATTGGCAGCTAGAGGTTGGCAGCTAGAGTGGAAGAAGGAGAGTAGTGCAGGACTTAAATGAATCCTGAGAGAGGGAAGAGAAAGTCCTTCTCTAAGGAAAACAGCTCCAGGGAAAAGAGAGAAATTCATCTTAAATGTTAAAGAAGAAAAGTTGGAACCTGGGTATATTCCTACCTCCTCAATATTTAGAATTTTTGTGTCAAATAAGCTTATACTTATTTATTTAATTAGTGACAGCCAAATTATCTTTCAGCAGTTCCGAACAATTATTGGTAGAAAAAAACAACTACATTCTTATGACAAACTATCTATTATATATGGTTCTATAAAATTTCCCTAATTCTTGTTGCCTTTTCACCAGCCAAATTTAAATCTGAAACCTCCCTGTCACTCTGACTGGACCATTTCCCCCAAAGAGTAAAATAAAAGTTAATGTAGTCTGTGCTGGGAAAAAAAGAGTTTTAAGCCTAGATCTGATTAGGAAATCACAGATAGTTTAGTAGGCCTTAGGCCAGAACAGATCAGCAGATAGCTGGTATGTGCATAGGCTTGTGGTAATTTGCATATTTAGCAAAGGCTCATGGAGTTTGCTGTTGAAATGATCACCATACTGCTAAAAGCAAGACTGGGTTAGCTAAAAGAACAAGAGGAGGTTACTTGAGAAGCACCAAAGGCACCCTTCTCTGAAGGGCAAAGCTTGTTTTACAAGTTTTGGAGCTGAAAAAGGACACAATGTATTGCAGTCATTGCCCAAACAGGAAAGCTTCAGAGAGCTTTCCTGTTTGTCCCTTCAAACTGTCTTTCCCCTCTTCCTCCTGTTACCCTGGAAACCAGCCAATTGCTGTCCTAAGTTTTAGTACATCCCAGGTGGAGGGAGCAGATTTTGGTTAAAATTTTGGTTAAGAAAAGTTGTGGCACTGACCACAACTTTTCTTAGTTCTAGAGAAGGTTCCCTATATAGTGAACAGTTTTGTTAAGCAAAGCTAATTCCAGGCAGCAAATCAGAGACCATTATTTCTAGCTAAACTTATGCCCCCTGAAAGTGAGTCATGCTAGAAAATGATGTCTCTGTCTCTCCACCCTCAGCTTGACATTCTTCTAGTGAAAAGTGCCAAGATTGCTTAAAAAATAATGCGTGATTTGAACTAGTGTTTCCTAGACTTTCTGCGTAACAAGAATTCTGAGGTCAAACCTATCTGGTGCCAAGCAGATGTTGGGATGGATCTAACCAGCTTTTCTGCTGTAGCAAAGGAAGAAGGGCAATCTCCATTAAGCAGGCCTGAAGGAAGAAACGGTACACTGGTCAAAGGTGGGAGTGGGGATAATCCAGTTTCCCACCATGCATAGGCTACAACCTACAGAGGAAATAAGATAACAACAATTTATTTAAAACAACTCTTTAAAATACTGAAAGCAAATGTGAATGTTCAGCACATAATGGAAACAAGCAGGCTCAGTTAGGTATCTGTTTTGTACTGAATGTGCAAGTCTGAAGAAGAGCTTTATTTAATTGACTGTATGTGAATTAGTTAAACTCTTGGGAAATATAGATCCAATAGCTAATTGGGGAGGAATCTCTATGAATCTCATGGATGCTTGCGGAACTGTAAATGACTTGTGAATTGCAGTCTTACTAAGTAAATGTTATTTCTAATCTCTCTCAAGATTCACAGGCATTCTTAAAATAGCAATCCTTGCCACCAAATATTATCTACTGGAAGCAATGCACTATTTGCTTTCCATTGCATGTGAAAATTAAGCAAGTAGCTAATTCTTCCTTTAGTCCTTTTTGTTTATTTCAAAAATTAAAATATTTTTGCCTCATTGACATGTAAATTCTCTTCCAGTAAAATCAAACAGAAGGTCTTCCATGACAAGAGAGCAAGGAGAATTAAAAAATTTTTTTTGCAATGCTTGTGACCTGTCAAACTTCATAAATCTTCATCTGCCTCCAAAAGGCTAATTGCATGCACACAAAGTCCCAATTCAGGTTGGCTGTTACATGCACACAAGTTTTCTTCTATGATCTTAGGCATAGATTTTTGTGCCCTGAGAAGGCCAGTTACTAGAAGAGGTCTGCACTCCTAACCCAACCTAGAATCTGCCAAAACAGATTGTTAAACTCACAGAAGGACCCAGGACAGAATTTATAGGCTGCATTTGTGCGTCAAAACACTGTTGCAGACTTCTTATTTCAATGAACATCTTATTTCTAATATTGCTTATAATATACATGGGCTAGAAGGATGCCTGCCTGCTGTCTCAATGTTTATTTCTATTGAGCATTTTTATCCCACCAAAATACTTTAAAAAGAAATAATTTAAACAGATCCAGTATAAATTAAACCAAAAAACGGAGTGGGAGGGAATCACAAGAACACACCAGCAACCCAATCTGGGTGGGGTGGGGTGGGGTGGGCAGGATTGGCTCTTGGAGCCAGTGCAGGGCTGCACCAGCATATTTGCCCATACTACTGGTGTAAGAGGATAAACAGGGAGGGGGCTCCAGCCTCAGAGCCATATCAGCCTAAACCTGGATGCCAGCATAACCTAGTGGCGGAGCCAACTTTTGTTGGCTTTCACTGAACGTTGAAGCTTGGAACACCCTCTGCGCAGGACGCTGACTTACACCACCTGAAAAGCTTTTGCCCTTTGGAGGGCTTTCAGGTGGCTGGGGATTTTCTGCTGTTTATTGCCTTTCTGCTCTGCCTGGAAGCCCTTTGGACTGCACTGCCATCCCTGACCACTGGAATCCTCTGGGTTGGGCTGTAAACCTTATCCTGAAAATGACATCAGACTGAGATGCTGTGATGTCTCTACACATTCAAGATATTCTGCATAGTACAGCTACTGTGAGAGAGGTTTTGGGTAATCCAGGGAAAAAGATCACACAGTTTTTATGACCAGTTTATGATATGGTGAATGAAGCATACATTCAATGTATGTTCAAGACAGATTATGTACAGAGGCAAACTGGAATTAATGAGCAGAATGAACAGCAGGAACAAGGTGATTTGTTTAGGAGATAATGGCAGCAAGAGGACTGTATGAAGGTCTAATGGCAGGCATAGACAGGATTATCCTCTTGGCAGGGATTGCCAGAACAGACAGAAGTCCTTCTCATTGCTAACCAAACTTTCAGAGTTGAGTAAAGAGATTTTGTTATAACTTTGGTAATTTATCTGGGGGTTTGCGAGTCAAACCTGAATTTGATTTAAAAGTTGGGAGTGATGATGAAAGAAAATGTAAGAAATGATACTGCATTTTATGAAGGAGCTTCTACTCTTATTAATAGAACTCTTGAAATGAGGCATGGGGAAGAAATGGGCACTGGCTGACTTACAAAACAAAGTGATCATAAACAGATATCTACCTGAATGTCTTCTACTCTACCCTCACCCCCAGGGGCATATCTTCAAAAGATGACACCCAGGAAAAGCAACGCCCAGTGCTGAGCTTCATGGCATGGGGGGGGGGGGGGAGTTTAAGGCTGTGCTTAGCTGCCCAGCTTTAAACTGCAGGCTCCACCTCTGCAGCCTGAAGTTTAAAGCTAAACCCATCCAGGCCAAGTCCAGATTTGAATTGCAGACTCTGCCCTGGCCAGGTCCTGCATTATAGTGCTGGTTTCGCCACTGAAGCTCCACCTCTGAAGTCATATGGACTTCACAAGCAGAGCTAGCAGTATAAAACTGGACCCAGTTGGGCTGAGCTTGCAATTCATAATCTGCTTCCCCGTAATTGAGTTCAACTTTAAGCTATGAGCCCACAGTTTAAAACTAGACCCAGCCAAGCCCTGTCTTAAATTGCATGTCCCTCCCCCAACTCCATGTGGAGTTCAGGGGCAGGGTGCAGTGTTGAACATTGGACCCAAGCCCAGTCTTGAACTGAACTTTCTCCCCAAAGCTCCACATAGAGTTTGAGGGCAGGGATACAGTGAAGGGACAGGGCCTCTGGGGTGGGGTGGGGCTCTGATCTGTCTGCCACCCCCCTCAAGCAGTGCTCAGACCATGAGGCTTAGTTTACCCCATCCTAAATGCACTTTTGCCACCTTGTGTCCCAAATTGTGGGTTCCTCCACACATATGTATACTCCATTATACAATTGGATGGTACAGGATTTCATATTATTTATTTCCTCAATTTATATCCTGTCTTTCTCCCCATGAAACCCAAGGTAGTTTACATTTACTTCAGGTTCACAAGAACCCTATGAAATAGATTAGACTGGGAGTGTGCAACTGGCCAAAGGATATGTAGCAAGCTTACGTAGTAGAGTAAGGTTTTGAACCTGGGTCTCTGTCTTTTACCCTGAGCTGCTGCTTCCTCAGTTGTATTTATCAGAAACTGTCATTAAGTATATTACTAATCTGGGGCAGATTTAAATACCCTAGGTAACATCCTATTAGGGACCTCACAAAATGAAGACTCTAAAGCCGTGGTGGCGAACCTTTGGCACTCCAGATGTTATGGACTACAATTCCCATCAGCCTCTGCCAGTATGGCCAATTGGCCATGCTGGCAGGGTCTGATGGGAATTGTAGTCCATAACATCTGGAGTGCCAAAGGTTCACCACCACTGCTCTAAAGGAACAAAGATAATAATGAAATCAAATGCAGAGTTGCTTCAGTCTAACCCAGGGGTAGGGAACCTGTGGCTCTCCAGATGTTCAGGAACTACAATTCCCATCAGCCTCTGTCAGCATGGCCAATTGGCCATGCTGGTTGGGGCTGATGGGAATTGTAGTTCCTGAACATCTGGAGAGCCGCAGATTCCCTACCCCTGGTTCTAACCCATTAACTCTGCATAAATAATGTCCCCTCTCAGACCCACAGCCGCTTTCCACTTAGGCTCGCAATGACTACAAGGCCAATTGTTTGAAAGCTCTGTGTGTGTGTGTGTGTGTGCGTGTGTGTGTGTGTGTGTGTGTGTGTGTGTGTGTGTGTGTGTGTGTGTGTGTGTGTGTGTGTGTGTGTGTGTGTGTGTGTGTGAGAGAGAGAGAGAGAGAGAGAGAGAGAGAGAGAGAGAGAGAGAGAGAGAGCATCTTTAGGGAGGTTTGAGAAGTTAAGAAGATGCTACTTTTCTTCATATGTGGCCTCTTGAACTGAAGTATTTTAAAATTTCAATGTGTCCTAACTTGGTCTGTTCAGAATGCACGTTCAACTTGCTCTGGTTTATTTTAAACTCTTCTCTGTGTGGTGTGAATGAGGCAGATCACTCAGAATTTGAATTGCTAAGCTTTAAGTATTTTCTCCCTCTAGAACATTTCCATTTTGCTTTCAGTTGCAGCTGGTTTCCAAAGTTGATTGCCCGTTTAGTGGTGTTGTGCCCAAAAGATGCTTTTCATTTTAATGGTTTTAGAAAGTCATTACAAATTTTAATCAGTTTTATGGAAGCTGAAAACACTGCAGGAAGGATGCTGATGATTTTTGTTTGCCATTTGCGGGTACCCAATTATAATACAAATAAAATGTAATACCAGCTATAGGAACAAAGTATAAACAGATAACTCATATACAGTGTATTCTGTGTATCACTGATACACATTTGCAAAGCACTTGGGGCTATGATAGTGAATCACTTTTTATATGCTACAAGACACATTTCAATTGGTGTGTTTTTTAAAAAAAACTCATGACTGATCCTTTTTCATGAGAGAAGCATTACAGATAAAAACAGTGTGTGAGAATAGAAACTCCTTGGGGAATATCCTATCAATGTTCAGCACTTTGTGTCCCAATCATTTCATTGGCTGCATTTAGCCCAGCTGTGATACCACAGAGTCTGCATTCCAAAGCTACTAGTTTTTGTCAAGGTACTTTTCTCCCAGAATGCTGCCCTGTCAAACCTAACAAAACAGTGCCCTGAAACGAAAGGGTCTGTTTGAATTCGGAAATTCCACATTGGGACTGCATCTGACCTTGTGAGCAAGAACGCCTAAAGGACCCCCACCCCCACCCTTCACCTCATGCCTGGCACATACTCAGGAAATAACATTTGAATATGAACAATAGCACACCTGAACGAGACCAGTTCTCTTTTGTCTAGCTCTCTTAATCTACTCAAGAGTCTCCCTGTGACTCATCTCCTTGTGACCATATATGTTGCAACACCCATTAAGGGTCATTACCTGTTTTGTCCAAAAGCCAGCAAAACCCATTAAGATACTGGGTCAGCCATCAGGTCAAATGGTCTGACACTCAAGACCATTACCTCACCTGGAACAGCAGGAAAAATCCTTTGTTCAAGGATTTCATTTGCCAAAGACATGCTTTTCCCTATAATAGCATGTCTCAGACCCCAGTCAGTTGTTCAATATCATCACACCATCATGGTGGTCAGTAATGTTGTTCCATCAGCGCTGATCATCCAGAGCCTAGCCATTAGGTCTCTGTTTCCTGGACATCCACTACAAGACTGGTAATATAATCTTTGATATCCCATTCCTTCTCTGTCTATACCCAAAATCCGACTTCCACCTCTAAATTATATCCTAGGAACCCTTGTATGTGTGTGTTTACCCCAGTAACTGAGTGATTGTGAGATTTTATTTTATTCCATTTGTTATTTTCCCAATAAAATCCTTTAAAAAATATTTTTCTTTGCTGCATTCTAACGAAGAGCTGAAACCCGTATACATAGGCTATCTATCTATCTAACTATAGCGATCCAGTTACCCATGCTCCTCAAGTGACTCTAAGCGACCTTGTGCTCTATAGGTAATTTCCCCAACCAAAGAGGATAGTTGCATCCCACCATTTTGGGTAACACTACTTGCATCATGGAAGCTTGCTGGAGGCTCACCCTGACCAGTCACACTATCACAGCCTAATCTACCTCACAGGGATATTGTGGGGATAAAATGAAGAAGAGGATGATGATGTAAAAGGTATCAAGTACCATTAGGGAGAAAGAAGGAACACAAATCAATTTAATTTAAAAAAAATAGAAATTTTATACATGTATTCTCTATTGTGGCTCTCACTTTGTGCAGTGGTGTGCCAAAGGAGGTCAGGAAGGCCCACACCCTTCTGCAAACTGTGTAAAACAGAATTGTTTGGCAGGACATTTTTATATAAAATGAATAAGGTTATAGTATAATGGAATGCAGATGCTTTATAAAGGAAACAGAATTGTAGTCTATTCTGCTGTTTTATGGGACAACCTCCCTAGGAAACTGCACCTGCCTCTCCCCATCCACATGGCCATCCCCTGCATTTGATCTTTAAGAGGCAGTTGAATATGGTTTTATTTCAGATCACATTTAGTTCAGTTAGTAGCAGTCCTGAGTTGTGATTTTAAATGTAGTTTATGTTTTAAAGTATTTTATGCTATGTAATTTATCTATGTTTTAAGGTGTATTGAGCCCCATAAGGAAGAAAGGCAGCTAATAAATATTTTAAATAAGCTAAATAAATTAATAAGCAAGCAATGTACAGATGCCCGAGGGGCAGAAATCAGCTTACAAAACTGGTTAAGTCACCATTAGGAATCAGCTATCTTTCAACCTGTATCTTATTTTATTTTTGAAGGAGGTGATTATTTCTTGAAGACGTGTACCTTATGACAAAGAAAGGCTTGATCAATTTCAACTTCAATTACAGTAAATGAACTGTTCCCAGTGTACGCTTAATATATTACTATAAAGGAAGGTTATCTCTAAACCTAAAGCATTGGACTGAAATTGGTTGTGGCTTTCTTAATCAGAGATGTTTCTTCATAGAGAACAACAAATAAAAAAAGGAAATGAGAAGGTGGATAAGATGAAGGAATGTCACCAACTGTGCAGGCTGCAGAACACATGCCACCTAGTTTAGTTCTCTTTAAAAGACATGTTTTGTGATGATCCAGGACACAATAATCAAGAGTACATGATCAGTAGTTACTCAACTGCCATGCCTGTCATGGAGGTTCACTAAGCTTAGGGAAATCCTAGTTGCCAAGCTCCATCTCTGCCCCAAAGTTGAGAACAACACTTCTCACCAACCAAGAAAGGTAGGCTGATGATATAACTAGTAGCAGGTTGAGGGAGCTTGCCATGGCACTGGCATGGAAGTAAAGAACCCACTGGAAGAACAATTGAAAGCTTCAGTTGAAACAAGTGCAGAGTAAGTCTGATAAAAATAGCTAGCTGGGGAAAACAAAAGAACAAAATTCTACTCCCAAGCCAGAAGAACAAAATCCTATTCCAAAACGATGTACTTCTAGCAACAGACTCTGGCACAAAATGTAGGTTCAAGATGTTGCCTTTCCTGGTTCTTCTAAGGAACCTGGCAATTCAGCTTCCTTTGCTCAAGGGTCCAAACAGTGGACTGGAATGACTTCTTGACAGTGCCAAAGACTGTTATGGTACAAGTGCAGAAGTACTTAGAATATTGCTAGTAGAAATATCTTTAAGGTTAACACAAAAGAACTTTGACTGAACAGCAACACAACTCCTAAGTATTTGTGAATGAGATAAACTGTGCTTTTTGCAAAATTCTCGACAACCCTAACTAGTTCCATTGTTCCATTTCTATCCAATTTCTGAACTTGTAGTACTGAAATTTCTTGAGTGCTTTGACTAGCATCCTTCACTGGAAGACAGAGAGAAAGAGTGTGACAATGTTGATTTTCATAGACTTCTCAAAAGCCTTCATTACCCATCTACCATGACACCTTTCTGAAGTGCTTGCTTATTTGCTCTTCTTGCTTTTGAAAATGTTACTTACTGCTGTTTTTGCTGATTGTTTTACTCCTATTTTGTTGTTGCTTCTCAGCGTCATTTGTTGCTGCTTTTGTCGTTGTTATTATTATCATTATCATTATATTTTACTATGTTTTCTATTGCTGTTGAAAGATTTTTTGGAGCAAAAATGCACAGATCTATATTTTAAGCATAATATGAATTTTATATATTTCGTAACACTGAAAAAAGCTTGAAATAAGCTTGGAGTTTTAACCATCTGCTGCATTTGAGTTTAATGTATAACCAGATTGGCATCTAAAAATATACTAGCTAAACATTTGTTCAGCCACATGTGCCACATCTTGTAGTTCCCATCTGGCATGTATTATAGCTGTAAAGCTTTCCTAAACTAAACCATTAAAGCAACCTCATTTTTAGTGATTTTATTGGTCAATAGTTATGTCAGGCTATTTCTGCATGGGCAGAAAGCAACGCCTTCAACCCGGTAAAACACTGTTTTGGTGGGGACCCTTCTACAGGTGCCGCTGCCAAATCGACGCAGCGGCACTCTGTTCCCACCAAAACGGTGTTTCCAAAACTCGCTCGGGGAGCGAGTTTTTCTGCAAATGCCGACTTCCATCCTCTGCCATGTGAACAGCAGGGGGTGGAAGCCAGCGTATTCCCCTGCCCGGCCCCAAATGCCTCCTTACCTCCTGCTAGCTGTCGTCGCTCTGAAGAGCCCAGGGGACATGCCCCATGGCATCCGTCGCTGCAGCCATTGCTCTGGCCATGGGGGCGTGTCCCCTGGCCTCCTCAGAGAGACAGCAGAGTGATGGCTGCCAGCAGGAGGCAAGGGGGCTGCGCGGCTGTGCGTAGTCTGCTCCAACAGCTGCGTAGCCCATGGGGCCATTTGTGCGAATGGCCCCAGATGCAGGCTCTCTCCCTGGGCTGTGCAGAAACAGCCTCAGTGTTCCCACCTTTTTGTATTGACATTACAGGCTGCAGCACATTAAGCTCTGAGCTTTGGCAAATCCAAAACTTTTTAAAGTTCAAAAATGTAACCATATTGCAAATTGCTTACTGGTATTTCTAATATTTGAAGCACAGGGACCACTTTCTAAAGAGAACGTAAGGTACTGACTATGTTATCTCAGGAAACAAGGGCTCCCAGTCCCACATTTGCTGAATAATGGGAATGCAGATCTAGAAGTGGCGTCATTTTGAAAGGAGGCATTTTCTTACTGGCAGAATGCACTGGTTAGAGTGCTAAATGTAAACCAGAGAGAAAGTGGTTCCTGATATGAATTCAAATTATTATTGTCAAGAAATTGAATTTCTTAGCACCGTTTCTTGTTCTCTAACCAACTGATTCAGACTTCAGGCCTACAATAGAAAAGTTTAAGTTGGAAAATAATGATGCAGTTGATTGAGCTCTAGTAAGCTGTGACCTTTTGCAATTGAGATAAAAATCAAGGGGCTGAGATGAGACAGTTTCTGTCTTGACTCCACTCTAGTCTCCAAGACTGAAAATAGAGGAGCCACATTACATCTATTTACAGAGATAAAATCAAGAGCCTCAACATCTGTGGGGACTAAGCAGGATTAGTTGTAGATAGCCCCCACCATTCCATCTCACTCTGACCCCTCCCCCTCGGGTCACAGGGTTATATAGTTAACTAGCAGGGCCTGGCCACACATTGCTGTGACTTATTGTGGTGAAATGGGAAAGGAACAGTAGCAGCAAATCAACTGCAGAGGCCAGCAGTACGTGCTCATACAAACACGCAGCCTGATACTGTGCGATGTCAGTGATGTGTGACCGCATTCCTTGGGGGGGTATGGAAAGGCACCCCTCCCACACATCTAGGCTGGCTGGTCATGATCCTTTACCTGGGAGTAAGTTGGGGTGGTGGCAATGGGTGTTGCTTCTGAGGAAACCCTCTGAGTGCGACTCAGCCATTCAAAGTATGTCACTGTTGCTTTACCGAGCTTACTCGTGAGTAACGCATTCCTTGGAGGCAACCTGGTTTTCTGAACTGTAACCTCAGTATTCAGGGAATCTAGGCTGGATGGGCCCTCCCTCCCCTCCCTTGCATGCCACCCCTCACTCTCTCCCCTCCCTCACTTCTCTTCCCTTGCATGCCACCCCTCCCCCTCCCTCCCTCCCCTTTCCATTTGCTAGAGGGGGTGGGTCATATCCAGACAACCACATGTTGTAAAGCTCATGGGTTGATTTGGGAACAGTCATAATTTAAACCTAACCCTGTCTTGCAAGCTTGCTGTGGATAGTTGCAGAATCTTGATTATATCATCACATTTCTTGCTGATCATGCATGTTTTCCTGTAGCATGCACTCCTAGACACAGTTGCTGATGAACTCTGATTGCAGCAGGTTTTATTTTATCTTTGAAAGCTAATTAGAACTGTAACAGAAATGTTATATTTGCTACCTTTCAATAGTGTTTAAGAACCATATTTAACCTTCTCATCTTGATTCAGGAAAGGTAATGAGCACATATCACATGTACACACCTGTTTGATTATCTTATCAATAGTTAGGGACCAGTCATTTATCTAGATGATAATCACATGTTTAAGTTAAAACTATTTAGCATAAGGTATGAGTGCTTTATTCTATAAAAATGCACTGATGTGATAAGCAAAATTAGATTTATCTGGAATGAACTCTCAGAAGAGACTAGATGAGATCTTTTCACCCACACATATGCCCCACTGGCTCACTTGCATGCACACGCACGCACGCGCACACACACACACACTCATGTGTTTAAGACAATAACCTGAAAGCTAGTATGCTTTAAATTTTATTTACTATAATATGGTTAGGGAATGTTAGGAGCTTTGATTAATTTAGCATTTGTTTTTGCAGAAGCCGTAGGGTTAATTTAATTTTACTTGTTTGTTTTTTCTAACATTTTGCCTTAAAAGAGAACTATTTCTTCTTTCAATAAAAGATAAAGTCTCTGAAGTATACCTCCCTGGTTTGTTGATCTTAGTTCAAAGAACAGAACTCGCAATTAATTAATGTCTACAAGCCAAAATGAAAGTTTCTAAGGCAATTTTTATCAGGTAGATCCTGGAAATATCTGAGGCTAAGTGTTTTTAGATTAATTCTTATTGAACTAATTGGTCTAGATTCTCTATATGGAAGCAGAAGAAAAACCTCTTGTTACAAAATGGGATGTGTCTGTAGCTCTGAGCTTTTGGGGAAAATGCTGGAATAGTACTAAACAGTGGTGGTCGTTGTAATGTGGTAGTAGCAGCAGACAGTGGTGAAGCCACAAGGGGATGGGTGTGTGTGTCGTGCAACGGGTGCACACATGTGGGGTGAAAAATCGCCCCAGGCCCCTCCCCCTTCCCCCCACGGTGCCCCCTTCCCCCTGCACCCTCCACACAGCGCCCCCACCCCCCTTCCCACACTTACCTTAGTTCCTTTTTCAGAACTTTTTCAGGCTTCAAAAGGCCTTGTTCTCAGTAAAAACGGTCTGAGGAACTACAGTTCCCAGGAGACCTTGGGGCACAAGGTCTCCTGGGAAGTATAGTTCCCATCAGGCCTTTTTTTACTGAGAACAAGGCCTTTTGAAGCCTGAAAATGTTCTGAAAAAGGAACTAAGGTAAGTGTGGGAAGGGGGGAAGGTAGGCGCTGGAGGGGGCACCAGGGGATGCTGTGGGGAATGCCACAGGGGGGCATGGGGGGCGGAAAATGTGGAATGCGCACCTGGTGCAGTTTGGCCCAGTTACGCCTCTGGCAGCAGAACAGCAACATTTCAAGGAAGTGGCAAGCCAGTGTAGGCAGTGGTTAAGTGTGCTGCATTAGTGGCTAGAGGAGCATGCCATGGAAGCTTGCTGATTCTAATTAGACAATAAATTTTAAAAAATAGATAATAAATTAACAAATTGGTTTTGGAAAAACACCCAGAAATCTCATGTTGAATATTTGACCCAATTTTCACCTGGGTGAAAAGTAATATTTTGGCTTCTTTCTTGAGCTTAAAACTACTGCCCATTATGCTTGGAGTTCTTTCTGCAGTCTCTTTACAGTACATAGCCCTGCAGTCCCTTTACAGTAAAGTCTCCTCACATTTCGCTGTATAAAAATTTGAGCAGGAGCCCCATCATCTGCCATGTAGTTGTGAATGCGCTTACAGCTGCATGCCCCATTCAAAAAACAAGATATTGGAACAAGGAAGACGAGGAGGAGGAGTTTGAAATTATACCCAACCTTTCTCTCCTGTAGGAAACTCAAGGTTGCTTACAAGCTCCTTTTTCTCTCCCCACAACTGACACCTTGTCAGGTAGGTGGGGCTGAGAGAGTTCTGAAGAACTGTGACTAGCCCAAGGTCACCCAGCAGGAATGTAAGAGTCTGGGAACACATCTGTTGTTCATTCATTCTTCACATAGATCTCACTTTGGATAGTCAGCAGTGAATGTAACAGAGATGGGAATAAGTGGACATATCCTAATATGGAAACAACTCCACTTTCTCTCGACTTTTTCACATTAATTTCTGTATTCAATGCCTGAAAACAAATAGGGTACAATAGGAAAAATGACTCCCTCTTTTGGTATAGTAAAGGTAAAATATTTTCTCTGTTCTGTGTTTCTCAGACAAAAGAATAGCTGTTTCCTCTTTCCAGTTCCATGTATATTGTAGTTAACCGCTTTATTTGTTTGTTTTTTGTATACCATTGTATTGCAAATCTGATTGAACTCATTTATGTGAGGTAGCTTTTTGTCTGCAGTTCACAGATTTACTGACGGGTTATTTTGTTGCAGTAAACAAGCATTTGTTGAAATTAAAAATGATTAAAATGTGATTTAGCCATTGCACTTTGATCTTATAGATGCACTGAACAGTTATATGAAAGTTTTATTGTACTGAGAGGAAGCAAATCTTGAGCATTATATTTTGATAAAAGGTATAGAAGTTAATTTTATTTAAAACATATATTAGCCACCTTTGTATCTAGTGGAACACAAGGCAGTTCACAAATAAATAAAACAATGATTATAAAACACTTTAAAATACCAAGATTTAAAATTAAACACATTTTCAACATTTTAGGAAGGGTAATATACCCTGCATGTGTGCATGCATGTTTCTGATAATCTGCCAATTTCCCCATTCAGACAATAACTCACTTGATGGGTTCAAGGATTTTATTGAAGACATGAGAAAGACAGGAGAAGACAGTTCTGGCAAAAAGGCACCAAAGCCCCTAATTATTTTTACTTCTCTAGCTCCTCAGTAAATTTCTGCATTGACCCTGCAGGGCATTTCCTCAATTAACACCTGTAGTGAAGGTTAACTGAGCCAACAGGTTCTATGCCTCGGGAATTTAGCAAGCTCCAATTTCTACTGTTTCTCTGTACACTCATTCTAAACAGGTTGTGTCATGTCCTCATATTTTCCAACAAATAAGAAGGTTTTATTAGCCACACAAAAATGCTGCAGCAATGATGACAATGCTAATAAAAACTAATAAAAAGACACAGTACAAACTGCTATCATTTGAGTTGGAAAAGCAGAAGGCTACAATGATTACTGTGCAAACATAGATGAAAATGAATTGAACATTTCTTAAACTGGAGCCATATTCTTCCATTAATATTTCACAACAGCCAGTATGATGTACCCTAAGCTGAGCTGAAAGACAAAAATTAGACAGGGAAATTCAATAAGTAAAGATCTGTCTTATTCTTAAACAAATTATCTTAATGGCATCACAATAAGCTGTTGTATTTATTTCTTACTGTACTGTGACTTACTGTACTGTACCTGTACTGTACCTTACTGTACACTACCTGTCCTATATATATACAAGGCATTTTACAAAATATTGACAGAATTAGGGGAAGGTAGTAACATTAAATAATGTTCACAAATTTTATACTATATGCAAGACAACCTAGATAAAATTGTTTGAAATTTTCGTACATCATAAGTTTTAAAAAAATCATCTGCCTGTTAGCCAAAAATCTATTTTGACATTCTGTTGATGTGTTTTACCAGCCATAGCACATTAAAAGAGCAGAACTTAAAATATCATACTTGGCTGTTAACATTAGCAATATAGGGTTGCTCTATCAATCTCAAAAACTAAGAATATAGTCATTCAACCAATATCTCCACACCATGGAACTAAAGTGTGGTAAAAACTATTATGCATCACTATGAATTCATCAAAGCAGATCCACAGTCACAGGAGATAAGTATTGGCAAATACATGTATTGTATTATTAATATTTATTAATTATATTTATAACCCACCCTCCCATCACAAAGCAGTGTTCAGGGCAGTTTACAACACAACTGCAATAAAATTAACCTAGATAAAATTTTGTAGGATAAATCTAAAGTAATGGTGCCTAAAGACCTTAAGATAAACCTATCCATTCTGAAAATAACACAGAAGAAGAAGAGGAGGAGGAGGAGGAGGAAGAGGAAGAGGAGGAGGAGTAGTTTGGATTTATATCCCCCCTTTCCTGTAGGGGACTCAAAGGGGCTTACAATTTCCTTGGCCTTCCCCCCTCACAACAAACACACTGTGAGGTGGGTGGGGCTGAGAGAGCTGTGAAAAGTTGTGACTAGCCCAAGGTTACCCAAGTGGCGTGTGTGGGAGTGCACAGGCTAATCTGAATTCCCCAGATAAGCCTCCACAGCTCAGGTGGCAGAGCGAGGAATTAAACCCGGTTCCTCCAGATTAGAATGCATCTGCTCTTAACCACTACGCCACTGCTGCTCCTTAATAGAATTAAGGTTCAGTCATATATTCAATTATCAAGACATATATTTTTAAAAAATGCTACACACACACATAGTTCATAAAGAAGTCCAAGTGCATATTAGATTGTGGGCCAATGAATGAAATTAGCAGACTGACTGAATATTGTCTACTAGGGAGTAGCAAAACATTTTTTTTTCAGTTTTGAGTTTAATAGACTCAGAAAGTTCTTCCTTGCTCCGGCCCTGTCTCTTACCCACAAAAATGAACTAGCTCAGAACATTTATGGTACTTTCACCCAAACAAAAAAACACATACTTTGGTGTATCTTATTAATATTACATAAATACTACCATGTTGGGACTTCTAAAAAAATGCCATGAATGGCTTTTTCTCCTAATAGCAGACAGAATGCTGAGCTACCAAAACCATTCAAGGGATGGAAGAATGAGCTGCAGGAACGCTTATTTCATTGACTCACATGATTTATAGTTTTTGCCCCCTTTTTCTTTGCTTGTATAGCCCATTTTCTCTCTCTCCAATGTTTTAAATGGGCAATCTGCATATTACCAGCATATATATCACAATCACCATATTCTCCAAATATGACAACTCTGCTTTTAATGGAAAACAGACTGGAGCTGTACTCTGCTGAATAAGAATGGGTTTGTATTACTGCCAACTGTTGTTCTCTCTCCTATTCCAGTTTAACAAATATGACCTTATCACCGCTGTAGAACTAAGAAAAATCCAATACAAGACATAAAGCTTCATGCTGATATGTTTTTAAATGAGTTAACATGCAAACATTGTGCATGATCACTGAATAATTATTGGCAGCATTTGTGGGGCATTAAAATACAGTAAGGAGGAGATAATTGAAAAATGCTGCACAAGGATGTTTATCATCAGATATTGTTCCAGTTGGCATTGTTTGATATATGCAAAAACCTGGACAGCAACCAAACAATGTAGGGAAGAAACTGATATGAGCTACATTAAACACAAATTTTCATAAACATTTGTTTAAAAGTTTTTGTTTATTAGCATAACCACGAAGCTTCTTCCATTATTTTAAAGCTGTACCAATTATGCAGAACAGCACTGAAAGAAGTAAAGTATAACATCACTATAGCAACTATAAAGTTTTAATTGGTGTTGCTTTCAGATGTTTCTGGGGGTGCGGACCATTCTGAAAAAGGACACCACCCCAATGATGGGGCTCCTGCTCACATTTAATTTAGCAACAATTAGGTTTATCTCAGCTTCACATCATGAAAAAGACCAAACAAATACACTTTTAGGACAGGATCTATCTTAGCCCTGGTGCAGAGTCTATTCAGAGAGACCACCATAATGACAACCTGTAGCCCCCTTTTGCTTCTTTGCATGTATACATGCATCACATTGGAACAATATGGATTAGGATGTATACATATGCTTTAGAGACAAGAAACTGAACATTTACTAAGCAAGATCTGACTCAAACCACTCCTTGTTTGTATCTCCATTTAGAACACAATTCTTCCCCAAATTTGTGAATGGTCAGAAACTGGCAGCTGTTTCAGTGCCTTCTTTTCTGGTTTCCAATTCTTGGACCGTGGTTAAGAGAAGATTAGAGGATTCTAAGGAGATCAGATTGACTCATCAAATTTGGCAGAAGGGTTAGACTGTTGGACTGGGACAACTGTTTTTGAATCTCCATTCTGCCATTTTGCTGGGTTTCTCTTAATCTTTTAGCCTAACTTACCTCATCCATGTGATAAGTCATTCTGGGTTCTGATTAGTGAGAAATGTAGTATATACATAATTAATAATAAACAAACAAATAAATAATGCACAAGGAAGCGGATGGAAATATTAAAGGAAAGCTATCCAAGCAGAACAATTTGCCAATATCCCATCAAGCAAGGTTGACACTGCTGGCTTTTTCTGTTTACAGTATTTCATTTTCCAATAACCTTTGTATCAGTGGCTTTCACAGTGCCTTCTTTACTGTTACATCTTTTGTATTTTGCTAGTATGTAATGATATATAACAATGGAAGGAGGTTAAAAAAATACATGCCCAGATGAACACAATTCTACACCATCCACCATTTTGTTTTCTTCATCCTTCAGTTTCAGACACATCCACTGTGTCATACTTCCTTTCAGTTCTCTGTCTTTCAGTTCTTTCAGTCTTTCAGTCTTTGTCTGGTTCTAATTACTGTTAAACTTGTGCTCTATGGACCACCATATATTAATGTATGTAAGTCACAAATATTCAGTCTCCAACTTCACCCTTAGCACCTCATTCACAGTGACTGACTGGCTAGGAGGTAAAACAGGGGGGATTACTGGAGTAGACTGCCTATTGGGGAAATGTCTTAAAGGGACCAGGGAATTTAACTAAATACTTTCCCTTAGAAAATTAACAATGAACTAAAACCATGCTAACATATGGAAACTAAAGCTTAATGGGGAATAACAAAGCCTCTGTGGAGGCATGACAAAAGGAGTTAAGATACACCCTGTTTAGCTTCCTTGTTGAGGGTGGGTATCTTATTAGTCAGCTATCTATATTCACCAATGTTAATTAGCTCCATAATATAGGAGACTCCTTGGGATGGAATCAAATGCATCTTTCAGATTAAAAAAAAAGCTGTAAAATAATGTGGAGCTACACGTCTAATGGAGTATTTGTTTACTAGGTGGGAAAAAAGCAAGTAATAATGATGCAGGGTGGATTTTTTCCCAAGCATAAACCTACCTCCTCTGGACCCTGTCATACATCTTATGTTGTGATGTCCAGGAAGTTAAATTTAAAAGTAGAGATTCCTTATGCAAGAGAGGAGACTGAGCTGGCCCAAAGTTAGCAGGGCTCATATGATCACTCTTTTTTATAAATGGGGGATCACTAACACGACTGGTCAAGCTTCCAGTAAAATGCCAAGAGTTATTTATCATCATGAAAAACAAAACAAATTAGAGGAACTGCTGTTCTACTGCCAGATACAAATCTACATTTATATTCCTATATGTTTTAAGCTTTTCTTATTTTTGATATATTATGTTATCTACAGTTTTCATTAAGTTTTGCCATTTGTAAACCTTAAGAAACTGTTTTAAAAAAAGTTTGATCAGAATAAGTTTCTTGGCTACATATTATTTGATCTTCAGCTGGATTCTTTTGAGAAAAGGAAGGATATTTATTTGTGTCACAATTTGTTTCATTCATACTTGACTATTATAATTAAAGATGGCTTAATACAATAATATGTAAAAGTCAGATGAAACACAGGGTTTCCTCCCTTTTCACAAATTAAATCCACCACCACTGGATACCATGGAAACAAGGGATCTTTCTGCTATTAAAAGATAACTGAAACCCTCACTTCTTCAGAGAGAGAATTAAATGCTGTGGTTCAATGGAAGACGCATTCCTATGGTACAGATGTTCCTGGCATCCTGTGGAAACCCTATATCAGAAAGATGCTCACCATTAGTACATATGCGTTTTGAAATAATACAGTATTTTTTTAGCCTTGAAATGCGTTAATAATATGGTATGACAGAAGACAGATTTCATATTTACAAAGATAAAAAGCAGTAGATAACAAGGAGTGAATGCAGTAACATAATTAAATGGAAACTGTTCCAGTTCACTCAAAATGGATTACAATTTGTATAGGAACTGTCCCAGTTCTGTCAAGCCAGGCTCAGAGAAGTCTATTGAACCCAGATTTTAGATTAGTGATTTTCAACATTCCAAGCTACAGAGAAGTGCTTCCATATTTGTTTGTCTCCCAAGGAATCCTTGGATGTTTGTCATGGAACCCCTCAACATTAGAGCAGAGCTGACATTCTGGAATTGTATGTTGTCAGTGTACATTTTATTTGTTTTAAAATTATATTCTGTTTTATATATACATACACAGTCAGAGGAGATGAGGTGGCAGGGCCGAGGATTATCGAGGGGAGTACTGAGCATTGAGCTCACACATGGCACAGGAGGTATCCACGCCACCAGATTGTCTTTTAGGATGCCTACAATTTGCAATGATGCCCTTGAAAAGGCATGATGAGACAACCACAGGATGAGCTGAGCCACAATGTCTTTTTTCTATTTGCAGGGGATCTGCATAACCTGACAACATTACTACCTCCCATTATCTCTAGGGATGGCCTTCCACGCTGAATACATTGAGGCAGATGCACCATGTTACCATGGGTGCTGTTTGGGGGAGTCCCATACATCTCCAGCAATGTTTGCCTATAAACCATCATGAAAATTGAGTCAGTAATGTCCCGAGTTTGTCTCCCTTTTCCTTTTGTTTAGAAGAAATTGAAGTGAACTCCAAGCATTGTTTTTTTTTTAAGGCTCACACGATTCTGCATCATGATCTCTGTGTTGTAAAGAAGCACTTCAGCGAGTGCTTGCCCACATGAGTTCTGGATCCCTGGTTTTTTGTATGTACAAGAAGCACTTCTAATGCTAGCATTGCTGACGCTACTCAGAAGAAAAGTACTCTGCTAGCTAGCAACCATATGACTGCACCACGTGCTTTTAAATATATTAAAGCAAACAGAATGTTCTCAGCTCTTTTTTCACTGTGATTTTCAGCCTATATTAATTACCAAGTAGCAATCATAGCTGAAAAAGCCTCAGCTAGGTACTAGACATCAGCTGGTTGAGAATGAACCATTTCTCCAACATAATAGTTGATTCCGAAAGTTCAACAGCCATGGAAGTAGAAATGTAAGAGATGAAGCGAGAAGTGGATGATGGTCTCCACATGAGATCTGTTAAAAAACCACAAGGAGAGGAAAGTGTTTTCCTGAAAACCTACAGTTTTCAAGGCAAGAAAATTAACAGATGCTGTTTTCCTGGAAAATGAAATGAGTGGACCATTTTTCTAGCTATGGTGCAGTGTCAAGGGTTTCGAAAAATAGCATTATTTCTGGCCATGCTCCTGAGCCGTTTACAGCAATCTAATATATGAAGAAATGAAGCAGATGAAATATGCCTTCATGTCAGGAATTGGTGGTAGAGGTGTAATCAAGGGGGCAAAGAATCCTTTCGGCTTCATCAGCATCCCTATGAAAAGCAGCAAAGAATAAAATTGCTAATATACCGCCCAGCAGGAGGAAAAATCCTGACCCAATAACAGAGTCATGATGGATGAAAATGGGTAGTTGAAGCTTTTCAGTGGGATGAGAAAATAAATAACACATCACCTACGTTAAACGCTATTCTCATTAAGCCTTAATTAAAAAGACAGGACATTTTTCCTCTAAGGAGTTGTCCATGCAACCTTACTACATTAGAGTTGTGTGTGTGTGTGTGTGTTATTGTTATTGTTGTTATTATTATTATTGTTGCACGCGTGCGGCGTCTAAAGTGTCATCGTTGCTTTCAGTTTATTATCAACTTTGAAATAGAATTGATGATATGGTGAGGAGAGATTTTAAGGAAGAGTATTATGGCACTGGGGGGGTCAGGAGAATGGTTTTAAGAAGGCACACTGCTTCAGGCCACATTGCTCCCTTTGGCTCTGCTCCCTGTCCAGGGGAGGTAGTAGGGAGGTCAGTGGTGCTACTCACTGGCCTGAGATTGCTTCTGCTTTTTTTTGAATGCTATGTCAGCGGCCTGTTTACAAGGCGAGTGCTCATCCGGAAGGCTTTGTTTCTACCACGGATGAGGGGGGGCCAACCTGGCTAGTATCCAGATGCACCCACACCATCATGCCGCACTATAGAGAGAAATGGACCAATAACTACAGAAGCTGTGGGGAAGAACTTTTTTAGTCACAGAAGGAATGCAGTCTATAATGATTTGAAATTAGTCATGTTGTCTCTTTGGTTTCAGAAGTGTTTTCAAAACCTTTGTTAAAAAAAGGCCCACCATATACAATGTGCCTTAATTAGCGAAATGCTCCCATTTCTTCGAAATACCTTTAAAATAACAGATTTGAATAGCTTTGCCAATGTCTACATTCTGTTGTGTCAGCTGCTTATAACTGTGGTTGCTGCATTGAATCAAAACTTTGAAAAGCCCAGAGGGTTTTGTATCAGAGAAAAAAAATCTCACTCATTTTGAGGCTCTGCTATCCATATATAGTTTACATGTATTCTGGTACAGAAGCGCTGTGGTGCAGTTTAGAGGGAAATATGACTTTTTTCATGAATTTCTGTTATTCTTGACAGTGATGAAAATCATTTTTCCAACTGTCTTACAATGGTCTCCTCTGGCAATCACAATGTTACTATATCTAGGTGATAAAAAAATAATTACTACTAAGACCTAGACTTTAGCGAGGAAAATCCTTAAAGATGTTCATGGTGCTCATTGCATTTTGATTTCAGCAGATTTACATATCACCAACTTCCATCTTCCCAAAATCTCCTTCCACTCTGAAAAAAATGTCCAATTGTTATTAATGTCTTTCCAAAAGGTAGCACAACTGTAGCTTCTAACATCAATTTGCCATTTCAACTTTGTTTCTCCAACTGTGTTATTGCATAACGAAGGACCATTTTCAGTGGTATATAAAAATATTTCACAACAATATGACTTTCATAGCCGAGACCATGTGCAATTGCATTTTCTTGGGGAAGGAAATGGCGGGAGGTTTCTTGGCTATCTTGGAGTTTATTAACATATGCTCAACAAGAAACTCCTACCATGGTAGAAACTTGGGAGAGACCCTGGAAGTTGATCAGACTCTTAGTGCTCCTTAAAGCTTTGCACACCAACAATACCTGCCAAGTGATACCATGCTTTGGCCCTATTGACCCTAAAATTAGAAGTAACCAAAGGAGTTAAACAAGGATGTGTTATGGCCCTTTCCTGTTCAATCTGTTTCCTAAATGACCTTGCCCCTACCTTGAGAATTATGACAATTGACTCACACCGCTACCTTAGGGAACATTATTAGCTGCCAATTCTCTGCTTTTCTGCGCCGATGATGATGCACTTTTACTGGCTTTTAAGATGGAGCCTATTCCTCCTATCCAAAATGGCAGCGAATACTGTGTTAACAATCTGTTGTCAATTAACTCTCTCAAGTCTAAGATCCTGGTCTTTTTCAAGCACCTTCAAGATCTCCAACTGGTACCTAGATAGAGAAACTATTGAGCAGATCAGAAGTTCTATAAATGCCTGGGCATTCATCTCCATCGCACCATAACTGGACCAACATAGGGAAGCTGCTGTTAAGGGCTGCCAAAATCACTTCCTTGTCCATGGAAAGGATTTTCTCCAAAGGGTGGCCAAAGTTTATTCCTGCTGCCCTAAGGGTGATACAATGCTGAGGTGTCCCAACAACTTCTCTGACAGCGGGGTTCCCCTGTGGATTGAAGCTTAGCATGCTTATATCTCTGGAAGCCGAGAATATGTCGAAATTTCGCCACCACAAACTTTTGGGAGTTCCCCACTGTAGTACACCTATCTGACCCACTTTCTAGCCTAGAGGCAGGACAACACATCTCTTGGAAACAAGGGCATGGTGGATCACCATTAAATTCTGGATCGACTGCATTTTTTTTTCAGTGATCTAACTTGACAGCAAATTCACTGCTCCCTCACGAACTCCAGTCATGTCGACCTGGTGGGTCCACATCAAAGCTTAAGATCTCACTCCCTGGGTTTCGCGGGACCAGCTCCCTTATCGCTTACCCAGTGATCCTAAGCCACCATATCCAAGGCGACTGTTACGACCAGGAACATCAGCTCCTAGTTAGCAAAGCAAAAGCCTGTTTCCCCCTTCACTTTGGGGAAATCATGCCGGGACCTGGGACAGCTGCTTACTTAAACATCACTTGCTCGACCCTAAGTCTAGGTGGTTTATTCACCAGAGCAAGAACAAACTACCCATTCCTCTTACGCTTTCCCGGCGGAGAGATTCCGCGGCATACTCAAAGAAAAGCGTGCATGTCCATATTGCTCAACCTCTGAAGTCGGAATCATTTGGAGCATGTTTTATTAGAATCTCTTTCTGCCAAAATTCGCTAGATCTACCAGACCTCGTTGGGTTTTCCAATACTGATTTACCTCCATATTTAAATTGAATCACCTCTTGAACAATGAGGATCCCAGGCGAGTTGAAGTTAGTACGGCCGGTTCCTGCTTTCGATGTATTGAGAGAAATAAGTCTCATGCAACTCTCCGCCTATTCACTTATTTTGCTTGAAGTTTGTAATGTAGCTATGAACTATGAACAGTTGTTGTTTTACTCCCGTTAAACTCTGGATCATACTACTGCACAGTTTTATCTGTATTTACTATCTTGATGCCTAGCCGAAAGGTTTTGAATTGAGTCTAACTCAACGGCAACATGGGGATGGCACTATACTTATATATGCGAATAAATTTTAAAATCTCCTCATTATGTTGAACCTGGGTTTAGGAATTGTTCAGTTTTAACTGAATACATGTTTGATGAGGGATCAACTATTAACCAGCAATGTAGGATGTCATTGGAGTCGGCTTTAAGTAATGTAGGCTGTTATCACTATCATTTATTTATTCTTGAACATGTGAAGCTTGCCTTATACCAGTTCAAGATTACTGATCTACTACCTGACTGGCAGCAGATCTCCCAAGTTTTTCAGGTTGAGGACTTTCACATCACCTGCTGGGGGGTTGGGGCCCGGCGATTAAACAACTTCGGTTGAGCTCCTCCACCTTTTAAAAGATGGTTTTTTTGTAGAATTTCTCCTACCCTTTGTAGTTTTATCTCTTGAGTATTTAGCACTTTCTTTTTTAATTTAGGAGAGCTTTCCTATTTAAGGCATTTTTGTTTGAGAGAGAGACTGTATTAAGAAGAACCTTCTGAGTTGATATTATTTTAAAACCAGGCTAAAATCCACAATACTTTTAATAATAGCAATGCTTGACTAATGAGTCTGTTTCCCTTTTGTTTTTTAAACAAGTTGTATTGTGCTTCTGAAGCCTGGAGCTTCCTATATACATCGAGGTAATGTGGTTGAACTGCTGGTTTTATTTGCATGTTTATTTTTTTATTTTTCTTAGCGACCGGCAGAGTGTTTGAGGGTTTTGCTGGCTCATTCCTCATTCCTGACCAGCTGGTGTGGAGACGCCAATTTCCCCAATTCTCAGCTAAAAAGCCTTGCTTGAGACTTCTACTAAAGTTTTTTTAGGGTTTTAACACCAGCTGTTAAGGTTCTGTTTTTACTCTAATTACATATAATTTTTTAATAGACTTTACAAGTTTAAATAGAACTTTGAGAAGTTTGCTCTTAAACTTAACTTTAGCTACTTGAGTATTTTTTACCAGCCTTTGGCGTCTTAAGCGTCTGTTTGGCAGCAGGTGAAATTAATTGCTCCTGATAGAATATTTTTACTCATTGTCCTGATTGTTTTACGACACTGCTTATCTAAGAGAATGAAGAGCAGGAGAGAAACGGTACCTTTCATCCCCACACTCTCATGCCAGAAGTCCTAGTAAACGAACTAAAATTGACCAGTTTTTCACCCGACAATTCTCCAGTGGAGGCACTAATTGAGGGATTAACACTATCGAATAGATTTGCTCAATTTGGAAGCTAACTTAGAGCTGGAGGATATGTTTCTTCTAGCCCTGCAGAAGAAGTTTTGCAACAAGCCCATCTCCAACTGGTTTTAGGAAAGGAAACAGGATGCTTTAATTCCAAAGTTTACAAAAGCCTCCAAAATAAAGAATAAAGAACTAACAACTTACATGACAATTTTATACATTAGGCAGGAACTTTTCTCTAATGAGGGGTTGATTTTAATTTCAAAGCCTGACCTACTTTTAACAAATTTTTACCACCCTATGGGGAATACAAAGTTGGAAGACTTGATCTCCCATCAAATTTTAAAGAGACAAGCTTCCAGGAAATGGATCTGGCGTGGTGGCTCCTTTTATTCCAGACACTGCCCATTGGCCTTCAAGGCCTACACCCACCCACGACAGCTAAAGCTGGTTAATATGGATTAAGTTAATTTTGCAAAAAAAAAATGAGTGGTGTTGTATATTGGACATTCAAATTCTAAACCAAAGCCAGGGTAGATTGGTCCAAATTATAGTTGCAATTGGGTTCTCTTTTGAGCCGAAAGTTGGTAGTTAGTGATGCTCCATACAAGGTTTCAGTTAGACTTCATATGAATACTTGCCCTGTGGATTACTATAAAGAATTGCTAACTTTTAGCAGCATCTAAAATGCCTTCACTATTGTTGAAACATAGCCACTTTTTTTTTCCAGAAGGTATGATATTAAAATTATCGTCTCTTTAGGAATACTACTATCCACAGACTCATTGAGGACACCCATGCTACACCTGACAAGAGAAATGCAAATTCAAAAGTAGCTCAACAAAGCGACTGCTGTTGCGGAAACCCTAACAAGAGCTAGGACACTCTTCAAGCTTTTACCCAAGGAATCCAAAGAACTAGCCCGGTTGAGTGGAAGCTTAACTTGAGATGTCCCTGAATGAAATCCACTCTTCCACTGCAACATATCCTTGAGGAGGTGGAGGATGTTTTGCGCTTCAATTCTGCTCCCAATTCTGTTCAGGAGGCCTTGGGGGGATGTATTATGCTTCTGGAAATTTATTCTGCATGTAGCTTAACGCCTATAATCCTGCAACTCAAGGTTACTGTTCTGAGATAACTTTCTAATGAAGAGCAAAATTGTGGGCCCACAGTAAGGGGGACTGCCAGTCGAGCTAAAGGCAACCCTTATTCAAGCCAGCCCTACTACGAGGCCCGAGGCTGCACCTCGTAAGAACACAGACCGCCCTAGTACAATGGAGAGCGCAATTGTCGAAGCCACCCACACGAAGCAGCTCCGCGATTGAAATTACACTGTTCCCCAACAAATACTGATCTTACTCAACACCTATCCAGGCTACCTCTCTAGCGAGGGGAATGTATAATAGTCAGAGCTGCCTTACACATTTGGGAGGTAGGAATACTCCAAGATCACAAATGTACTGGATAAAGATGCTCCTACAAAACTCAAAAGGAAATCTTGGTTCGAGGAACTTCCCAGAAGAGCTGAGGATGACCCCACTTCAATCAACGAAGCCACCAAGCATCAGCATCCCTCTGTCAAAGGAGGTTACTTCGTCTCAAGAAGACAGAACAGGTTATGGAGTAATAACAGATCATCAAGGAGTTCCATTCCAAATTGCCTGATTGAAATGCATGCATTTAAGAGCTTCTTGGATAATACAACTCAGCCAAGCCCACCAAAGAGATTATAATTGACTATTCTCCACGGCTTCAGATACACATACCTCCATGCCCGAAGACCCGATTGGGCTGCAAGGTAATTGTGGATGTGTATTGGTCCAAAATGACCGCGAAATTACAACCATATAGACCAATCTCCAGTGGCGCCAACCCTTTATCCAAAATCTCTTAGCCAATCTGGGACCAACACTGTAGCATGGGGAAGTATCTCCAAATCCAAGTCAGAGAGATGTGATTTCCCTCATCTCGTGGAATATGGCCCGAGGATGGATCAAGAAATCACGATAATCGTGATTTCACTTATCTACAAAAATTTACGTTTATAGCCTTACAAGAAACTTGGTCCAATTCAGAGCTTTGCTGCCTTAAATGGCTACCAACAATACTCTCTTCTGCTACAAGAGTATCAGTTTGGTACGTTATTCTGGACTTTCTGTTGGCAGCCAACAGCATCAAAGCAACTCCTCTGGGCATGTCCCCCCCCTCTTTACTGCCGAGCTGTTTTGGTGAGGGAAGCTCTTCCACATGATTATAGTGAACTTGTGGCATATACCTGCATGGATTGACGCAGTGGCGCTCCTTAATCAACATGGAGTAGGATATTATCATCGTTGTAGCCCAAATTTAGAAAATAAACAACCATCTACCGGAGGTGATCCCTGTGGTAGGTGATTTTAAGCCATGTAAGAGTGGAGTCTGGACCTTTCTACCACTTTGGCCCATTTGGATCAAGGAGGACGGTATCTCGCCAGCTTCTTCCCTGAAACCCCAGCTCTTCGTTCCTCAAAAGGACTCTCTACCATTGAATCGTGACAGGAATTTGGTTAATCAAATTTGCCATCAAATTTAACAAATTATGGTTAAGCGGCCTCCAAGTGCTAGGAATGCAGATAGCTTTACCTTGGTATTGGCTAAAGCTCGTTGCTAACTGGCGTATTGATGCGATTACATCTTAATATCCTATCTACACCAGTGTGTGTCACATCTTTTTAGCGTTGGGGACTTATTGCTAAAGTGATCATCTTCCACTCAATGTAACTTTTCATTTGAGGTAGGAAGACCAATACAGAGGACCCCACCAGCTTTGGGCATCCGAAATAACATGGTCACCTCAGGTGGCAGCTGTTTCTAGAAACACTGCCCAGCTCTTTTACATTTAATAAATTAAAGGAGATATATTACAGGCTGACACACACCAGAATGTGGAATATCATGCTTTAGAACAATTAGTTTCAAATTTAGCAGGGGAACTTCAAGCCATCTCTCGACTAAATCTAAGGCTGTAAGCGGTCATAGAGAATGGTTTGATAAGCTACTGTATTGAATTTAACAACTTAATACGATCATTATATAGCAGAAGTTACCGCCTTTGGGTGAGGAAAAGCTACTCAACAATATAACCCAACTGAAAAGTTACCAAGTATGGTACAATGGAAGCGAAAAAATCCAGATTCGAACAGCGAGTGGGAACAACTATATCGAAGCCACTTTAACAAATAACATTAAAAGCTAATTCTGGCAGATCATAAATAGAAGAGTGGCCCCAAACGTGCAGTATCAAAGTTGCCCCCCATATTTCACTAGAACCCGATGG
This sequence comes from Sphaerodactylus townsendi, assembly GCF_021028975.2. Lineage (NCBI taxonomy): Eukaryota > Metazoa > Chordata > Lepidosauria > Squamata > Sphaerodactylidae > Sphaerodactylus > Sphaerodactylus townsendi. Next base: position 41,511,013 of record NC_059434.1, on the reverse strand, counting down.
TTCAGTTATTTTTTTTCTAATCTGTTCAATGCTAAGCTAACAACTGAATACCCTGAATTCCACTTCAATACCAGAGGAGCTACCAGATTGGCCTGAGGTTAATCCTCAAGAAGTGAAATGTAAAGCTAATCAGTGGTTTGTGAAAGCGGTGAGGCCCAGGTCCTGATACGTAATACCAGAAATGCTTAAATCCTCACCCGGTGGTGGGCTACAACTCTGGCTTCCTTATTTACCCATGCTTAAATAACCGCGGACATCCATATTGGCTGGCGTCTATAGTTGTCCCAATCTTTACAAAGGGTGATATTACTAATCCTTGAAGCCTTATAGATCCTATAAGCCTATTATCTGTAATTGTGGCCAAACTATATGCAAGAAACTACTCCTTGGGAGGTGGAAAGATTGGGTCAAACAAAGCAAGAAGTATTAATAGGACGAGGAGCAGAATTGGATTCACTAAAAAAAATAAATCAACGCACTGGATCATGTAAAGCAACAGTTTAGCACACTTAGCTAACAAAAATTATAACTCATAATAACCGTAAACTGTTTTACGCAGCCTTCCTGGATTTAAAAGGGGCATTTGACTCCATATCTAGAGAGCCTACTGTGGAAAATTGGCCGGTACATGGACCCCAGACTACTGTTTCTTATAAAACAGCTACACACGCTGCACCAGCTGCAGAATAAGAGCATAACAAAGGACCGCTCACAGAAGAATATCATCACAACCAGAGAGGGAGGTCAAACAAGGCTGTACATTTGGCCCACTTTTGTTCAATATATTTCCCTTAGTGATCCTGGTGCCCAACCCTCCAGAAGACCATTAGGCATGTTCCCCAAACTAAGCACTAAACCGTGCCAGCGTTACTGTATGCTTGTTGACTACGTTGTTCTTCTTTCCCACACTAAGTTGGGGTCTCACTAGGTCTCTTAAATTGCTTAATTGTGCTGAATATTGTAGCAAGAGGAGCGAACTGGTAGTTAACTATGAAAAAAACCAAAAATAATGGTCTTACGGCTAGAAGACCCTAGTCATACATGGACCATCGAAGTAACAGACCCATAGAACAAGTTAACCAGGTTCCAAATATTTGGGCATAACTCTTACCTAGCAACCTTAATTGGCGGTACATGAAATTAGCTTTTCGCTGCGGCTAACAACAGTGCCCTAGCAGATTCCAGCGTTCTTTTTTTTTCACTGTTGGCCACGGTATATATACCATCCGCGCATTGAAGGTGTTCAATGCTAAGTCATGACTCTCAGCTCCTCTATGGAGCACCTACCTGTTTGGATGGGAGCTATAAACAAAAATATAAACACAGCCCAGTTTAATATAGCCGTTTCTTCCACCAGAAATTATGGGCTTACCAGGTGTGCTAAGCATATGCAGCCCACTATGTTTAGAACTGGGGCCAAATATCGTATGCCACGATATGGCCTGGCTGAGAACACTGTGAGATGCTGGCTTCACACATTATCCCACTATTTGCAGGATCACTCCAGTTTATTTACACCTCATGCTTTTCCGACTATGCAAATTCTGGGTTGGCTGAAACTAGTTGAGGGGAAAAATCAACGCACTCTTGGCTTTTCATTTAGAGTCGTTAGTCCCTCTTTCCCTATCAAGAAGCATATAGCTGCTTAGCGAAGAAAACTAAGCTATTAGAACAAAGTATCGGGGATATGATAACGGCTCGCGGGGAAAAGCGTGTTCCCCTGACCCTGCTTATTCCAATTGAACAAGGACACAGTGGCCAATTATTTACAGTGGATCTCAACCCTAAATTAAGAAGAGCTTTAACACTATTGGCCAGATTCAATCTAATGCCTTCTATGCTGCTCTATATGGCGAATATCAACAAGTTCGATAAACAGAGGAGTATGTCCATGCAATATGGGTCGGAGTGGAGACACTTCGATCATACCCTCTTTCATTGTGTAGCCAAGGTTTGCGAAATCAGAGAATGTCTGACAATCTGCACTTATCCCATTTCTGTATAACAATCCCACAACTGATGCTCTTAAGATACCTATGCTTTTTTTTGAACAACATGGATCCCACAGTTATTGTGAGAATGTAGCAAAATTTCTGCTAACAATAATAGACGTAAGTCTAGATGAATACCAACCAATGTCTATGTATTATGACCACATATAGCCAGCAGTAATTTTTCTAGCTTCTGTCAGTATCGATGGCCGTTTAAGTGAGGAGTTAACTTAAGAGCTGAAGGAATGTCCTATAGTTACAGAAGGACCATGTATATATTTTAGTATTTAGTATTTTAGTACCAGTGTCTATAATTGTGAGCAATAATGGGCAAATTTTGTATGCTGATTTTGTATGTTTATTTTATGCCAATAAAGGCTTGTGACTGTCACATCACCTGCTGCCTGATTTTTTTTAAGCCAGAAAAGCAGATACTCTACATCACTTGGCCATGCCCAGTTCTTGAGTTACCTTAATTTATTTTGCATCATATATTTACACACCATTTAAATTGGTTTAAAGGTGAATTAAGATTGATTTGGAGAAACTGGGGTGAAAATACTGACTCGTGGGCTTATGTTTCATAATCAGAATGTGAGTATTCAGACTGTACGTGCTCATATTCAGAATGTGATCTTCTTAGTTCTGATAGATTATCAGTAGAAGAAAGTGCTGTTCATTTTTCCTAAGAGTTCTAAGATTTCAACTCTGATTGGACCACATGCTGACTGTTTCATTGTCATATCATACTCCTGGACTTTCCTGAATCCCTGACCTGAACACATGCATAAAAACCAATGTTTCAGGTCATTACCACTATTTTCAGGAATGGTTACACAAATCCAAGATTCTTCAGCATTACCACCCCCACCCCACCCCCCTGAAAATTCATTTTTTAATGTTCAGGTTTTTTCCTCATCAGGAGCACGTGTCTTATTTTAATTTGGTTCTTCAGAGTTCTCAAGCAGTAGCAGTTTTCCTTCCAAGTGGATCTAATTGGGCAAGAGTCACCTAATTTGGGGAAAGAGGCTCCCAGATTGCACAAGTCTCATCTGACCAAGGAAGGGTGGCTACCAGCCAATGGAAGCAGGAACAGGGCATAGTAGGTCTGGCTGCCTTATTCTCCTTCCCTCTGTAGTGGGGAAGAGGCAGTAGTGAAACTTGGGAGTCCGAGGGGGCTGGATCCCCAGATACCACTTGGGTGGGTCACATATGAGCACGTACAGTCTGAATACTCACATTGCTGACCCACACCCTCCTTGCAACTCAATCCCACCCAAAGTCCAAATGGAATTCAGGTGGAGGCACAGTTGCAAAGGCGGTGGCGGTCAATGCAATTCCCACGTGACCTGCTCAAGTGGCACCCAGGGTGGGGCAAACTGTTGTGTCTGCCTCAGGCTCCATTTTAGGCAGTTACATCCCTGGAAGGACAGGCCACAGCTCTGCAAGTAACTGAGGCACAATGATCAGGGGCTATTGGAATTAGATCTCTTGGCTAAATTTGCTCCTAACAGGATCTTCAGTGGACAGGTGTGACGAATGCACTTATACTGCATTCAGATTACAGGGTGGACCCGCCCCTGAAAGAGTTAAGCCCTGGCCAGCCCTGATTGGCCAGAGAAAAATAGGCAGAGACTAGATATACTGTCAGCAAGAGGGCTGAAGGGTTCTTCTTTTTGGAGTCTTCGGACTGTTTTGGCTCTGTATGAGCATCTGTGCCTTCGGGTACTTTTTGGTGACAGAGTGAGGAGAATCCGGAGAGATCTCTCACTGCTGTGGTAGTATTAGCTGAGGAAGCTATTAGAACAACTGTAAAACCCTGAGTTTGGAGGCGTGTGTCCGCCCTCAGGTGTTTGGTTTTATTTGGAGGGAAACCTCTGTAATAGTCCAAAAGTCGGTCCTCACAGTGAACATCCATCTTGGGATGCCCAGCTCCTGTGGCAGAGAAGCCAGATTTTGGGAGTGTGGGAGAGGGAGGCTGTTGTGCCTGAATCCCACTGGGCAAAGGCTGGTTGTTTTATTTTTGTGAGGAGGAACAGCGGACTGAGTATTTTTATTTTTATGAGGGAGTGTAAAACCTCAACAGTAACATCTTTTGAGAAACCTTTTTAAAGCAAAATCTGGAGTGAAGTGACACCTGCGAGTGTCCATTGTGAAACCTAAAGTGAAGTGCCTGAAACCGTTAAGCTTGAAAACAAACTTACTTTGCAACCGTTAAGTTTAAGCAAACTCTCTCTGAAACCAACACGCTTATTACCTCTCCAGTTTACCTGAGAAGCCTCTGTGTTAAGCCAGCAAATAAACGTTTTAAGTTTTTGTTCTATAAAAACCTCTCCAGTCTTTTATTTGTCTGTGTGTCTGTGTTCCCCAGTCAGGGTGGTGACCGTGTGGAAAATCAGTATTGAGTGGGCTATATAAGAAAAAATATTATTGGTGGCAGCGCAGAAAGCAGAATTTATATAAGTGCTTTCGTTACAACAGGCAACACCAATTTCCTAGCAAGTTTGGTGTTATTTAGAAGAAGAGGGGTTAGTTTTTATAGCTCTACCTTTAAGCAGTCTCAAAGCCATTTAAAATCACCTTCCCTTCTCTCCCTACAACAGGCATATTGTGAAGCAAGTGGAACTGAAAGTTTTGATAGAACTGAGACTAGCTTAAGGTTGTCCAGCAGCTTCAGGTGTAGAGGGGAGGGAGGATACTTGGTTCACAAACTTGGAACAGGAAATCAAATCCAGTTTTCCAAACCAGAGCACTTAACCACTATACTAACAGACAATCTATTCCCACCCCACAATTCCCACACAGGGAATTATGGCAGAGCTACAGGTTTAGTTAGCTCTTTCTCTTTCCCTCCCTCCATTATTGAGGTGGTGCCCTTTTTCAGAATGGTCTGCACCCCCAGAACATATTTCAAACACTGGAAATGAATTAAGCTTGATTTGACTATTGATTTCTAAATCCTTGACTTTTTAATGCATTTTTTAAAATCTTGCACTGCATAAAGGCAAGCTTCTGCTGTTTTCCATATTAAACAACATGCAGCTGTATTTATTGAATAAATCTATCTATTTTGTTCTAAATCATTGTAGGCATCTGAAGTGTTTGTCTGAACTGTTTGACTTTTTCTTGAAGTAATGAGGGAGGAAAATAGCAACCAAGAAAGGAAGAATGGCAGGTCAGCAGCTGTGAATATGTGCTTCTGTCTGAATTTAACAAACCTTATTCTCAATTTGCATCATCTCTGAAATGGATGTCTTCTAAGTATGGCTTGAAAACATTTTTTCACAGTGTATTCCTGCTTGTTTATTGCAACTCTAAAGGCTTCTGGCACCCATACCTAGAGGCGGTTTTCACCTGTACAACAACAAAACTGTTGCCATTATTAAGTCAAATCAAACAGTATAAATTTATTAATGGAAGAATGGATTTCTGCTTTCTGAGATGTAATAGTTTTCGGTGGTTTTTGCTACAATAACATAGCACAAACTTTAGTATTTTGCAAAAGTTGTCTTTCCTCTCAGGGCAACATATGGATCATAACAAATGCAAGCAGCAAGAGTCTGTGGTCAACAGCTGGGAAAATGCTGTTTTCTCTATTTATTTCTCCATAATTAGCATCCAAAGTTGCTACTACACTACTACATGTATGGTCTGGCTACCCTTTTTCTGCCGGAAAAACAAGCATATGTGGATATGTGTGTGGGCATGGACATTCACAAACCTGCCTCCTTGGGACTGTTTATCATAGACACAGACATGGTTCGAATGCCACACTTTAGCCAGGGATATTCAAGTTCAAATCCCCAATCACTCACTATGATTACATTCTCACTATCCCTCAGCCTAATCCATCCAACAAAATAAAATGGGCAGATGGGGAAAGAAATGGGCAAACTTGCTATGCAAATAAGTCAGAACTGAATAGAGCTATTAGTCCCTTTCCTCAGACTTTGATGAATTATGGTGTGTACTGATCAGTACTAGCCAATGCACAAAGTTATGCATCGCCTCATCAGTATAGCCATAGAAGGTACACAACTATCCTGAAGCATAAACATCTACTCTAACACTTTTCCTGAGAATTGAACATGCTGCCAAAAGTGCATAAACTGATTGGAGAGAGTAGAGCAAGATGTTCTGCCATCCTGAAGAAGCCAGCTCTTAATTAGGTCAGGTTATTTTGTAGCTGAAAATTTTATTTCATGAATTCCTATGAATGGCTCACAACAGAACACATTTTTGCTCATACAAGTTGACTTTACATCTTCCTCAGAGCTTTATACAGGAATTAACCATGTAATTAAATTAAATCAGCTCATCCAACACTTTTTTTAATTTTTAGAAAATGAATTACTTTTAATTTTAAAAAATGCACCTAAGCCGGACCATCTGGAGTTTTTTTTTCAGTTTGACTGTGTTGTCATTGCCTTAATATAGTCACATATTTATTCTAACTCTACTAATTATAACAAACTTTTAGATTTGGCCTATAGATAAGCAAAGAAATATTTAAAATGACAGCAGTTCTCTTCAAAATGGGCATGATTGTGGATTATATGCATCATTTCCTCTCAGGTGTATGCTATCAGAACTTAATCTCTCATCACCTCAGTTTCACAGTGTTTTATACTCCCTTTCTGGAAACAGTGGCTATGGCAGAAATACATGTGTCATACATTCACAGTGAACATATAAGCATATTGTTTGGAAATGATTTTGTTGGTCCACTGCAAGGTATTACATGGATTTTGTCTTTTTTGGTGGTTGGATGGTTACCATGATCCAACATAATTTTCTCAGAAATAATTTCTTATATGCATCGTTTTCATACCATCCTGTACCTGCTCTTTAAAGAGAATCTTAACTGCCTCCTAAAAAGGGATGCTTTCTCATTCTTGGCAGAAATTTGGTGAGGAGGACCCCTTAGTCAATTCATTACAGTATGGAAAAACACTATTAGCTTGATTTTCCAACACAACTTGATTTCATGTTACAATTTGAACATATGATTGAAGTTTTTTAAAGGACTAAAACCAGTTTTTGCACATCTCAATTGATATATCGTCTTACTTCTAAAAGTTTGAGATAAATTGTATCTTAATATCACATCCTTGGATTTGTTTATGTTTAGTACAAGTTTTAATCCAAAGTTTTCCAAAAAGATGCTATTGAAAAATAAGAAAGCAATATATATGGAGCAACTTGATTATCCACCAACATCAAAAAGATACTATATTAACTGAGAATTAGTAAAACAAATAATCAGATTGCACATAGTTAAATGTATAATGGTCACCACCAGTTCATTGTCTGCATGAGGCATTCATTCGGAGCTATCCATAAGCCATTCTGAAATTTTCAAAGGTGATAGGATATGGTAAATATAGATGAGTAAGGAAAGGTCTTGCATCAAAGCTTCTGATATCTTTATTTAACAGTTTATCTATAAATTGTTTTAACTAGCAATGAACTGAAAATTAAGTTTCAGGCTTATTCAAAGGCAGGTCATAGTCTGTAGACTTGCTACCAAAAAAGTGGTGCATTTTTAAAAAATCCTCACAAAAACCCTATGAGATAAATTATGGATATCTTCCTGATTGGGCTGGGTTTAAACTAAAGAACTCTCAAATCCAGCTCATTATCCTCTATAACTCACAGGGTCTTTTTGTTTTGATTGCTTTAATGGAGGAAATTATATCACCTCCCACCCCCATAAACAGAGATATCAGTACGGCTTTCATTTTAAAAATCCTTCTGAATGGAGTAAACCTTCCAAAGGCACAGTGAGGTCTTGATGAAAAACTATTCTAAGGCCCTTTTTGCACAGGCCTAATACAGCACCCTGGGGATGGCAAAAACATTGTCCCCAGGGAGCTGTTCGCATGGGAGGCGCGGCTGCTTCGCAGCGCGAAGCCGCTGTTTCCCAACCTCGCTCCCCGAGTGAGGTTTTTGGGAAACAGCGGCTTCCAAACGCTGCCATGCGAACAGCAGCAGCTGGGAGGTGCCATCCCGTACGTCCCCAATGGGCTTACCATCCTGCTTGACTGACCTGTCCAGTCGTGCGGCCGAGGCCTGGAAACTGCGCCCGGAACTGCCCATGCAACTTCATTTTGCAAACAGTCTCCAAAGGGGGGGGTTGCGGGGTGCGAAATCATGTATCAACCTAACCCCCACTGTTACTGGCTACCATCTTGGAAGCGCGCCTAAGAGATGTTGTTAATGGCTATTATCTCCTGATATTCCCTTCTGTAAGAACCTTTTCTGATATGTGACTCACAGAACCTCCAACAAGTGGTAAAAAATTATTTTCCACTTCATGCTCCACTATCTAAAGGTGACACACGATCCATATAACAATGTCCACACTGTCAAACCTCCATGCATCACATCCCAGTTCTTGTCCTCTGCTTGGTTAATTTCATTTATGTCATACCTCATTAGAAATTAATTTTAAAGTCTTTTTTTTCAATTATCTTTATTACGAGGTTAACATAAATAAAATACAAAAACATATATTAAGGTAGCATATAAAGAAGTGAAACAGTAATAAAGGATATTTCTCCTTTGTCACAAATATTTCTAGTTATGTAATCCTAAACAAAGCGAATGAGATTCATTGACTGAAGTAGAAGAAGGAAGTTTAGTCAATTATTAAATCAATAGAATAGGAGAAAGAGGAAACAGAAATATCATTAGAGCATGGTACATATCAATACTGATATATTCTGGTTTGCTAGTCCAGTATCAGCAGCTCTTCACAGTGTATTCATTGCTTGCTGCAGTCTTCTAAGTAGAGACATCAAGGGCTGTGTGACAAATTTCCTGGAGTCTGAATAGTATCACACAGGCTTTCTTCCCTCCATCATAATATAATTCCCTGCCTAATCCACTGCACCTGGGGTCCCAGTGAGAAATCAAAAAGAGAAGACTGGTTCAAGGAGATAGGATTTGGACTTCAGTATAAATCTACAAATACTGGATTAATAACTGCAGAAAACTGAAAGGGACAAGATGTTTTGCTTTTCAAATATGAACAGGAATAGTTTGTTTCAGGAAAAAAACACAATGAGTAAATATTAACAATCAGGAGTTAAGTTACGGCATGTTAAGATAACACTGTCTTGGGCGGAGTCCGCACAGGCCAAAAACAGCACCCCTGGAATGGTAACAACCCCATTCCAGGGGCGCTGTTCACACAGCTGCTGCCTCCACAACAAGACAGCACTGTGCTTTCCCCCCCAAACCGGGGCAGAAACACTGTTTCCCTGCCTCACTCAATGAACCTCCATTATTGTATTCTAGCAATTGTGTATATCCATTGTGTTGTTAGCTTCTTTTGCTCAAGAAACAAGTCAGATTAAAGTTTCTAAGTATATGATTGCATCACAGTTTAATAAAAGGACATGTTGCTTCAAGAGCCTGTTTGCTACAACAACAATTTATTTTGGAGATCAGCAATTAGTTAAAGTACTCTTTCATTCTCCTACAATCTTCCTGCCTTTTTGTGGGGTATACCTTTTCTCCTGACAGATATGTGTTCTTACCATTATCGACAAACCGTCACCATCTTTCTTGCTGTTTCAGCTAAGTCATATCCATCTCTTCTTCTGCAAGTCCACAGCACTTATTGATAGGCCAATAGCTAATTTAGTTTTGTTGAAAGGTCTAGTATTCTGTGGTGAATTAAAAGCAAATAATGAGTGACTATGATTGTGGTCAACTACTGGTTTTCATTAAGCTGATGTTTACATGAAATATCAATCCCACATATTTTAAGCAAACGTACAAATCCCTCTGAGAATCCATAGCTGGCCAACTAAAACATAATCTGCCTAATCTAATCTGAATCCACTGACCTTTCTTGAACATGTGATTTAAATGTGAATAGGAGTGTTGTGGGGTTTCCAGGCTGTATGGCCGTGTTCCAGTAGCATTTTCTCCTGACGTTTCACCTGCATCTGTGGCTGGCATCTTCATCAATAAATATTATAAATATTTTTTTCTAAACAGAAGTGCCTCAACTGCTGCTAGTGGATGATGAATTACATAATAATAAAGAATAATTTTAACACAACAATATCAGAAAGAAAAAGTAAGATGATCCTTTGAAAAATCTGTCAGTTGTTACTCTTTGGACATATTTACTCAATTACAATGATGGTGATAGCAAAACTCAACCTATAGCTCAGCTAAGAATATGAAAGGAAGTCTTAGCATAATCAAAATTATGTTACATCACACTGCAGCAAAATTGGCAAGGGTATCAAGGTGGATTTGTGGGGGCCAAGTTACCTCAAAGTTAGCTATAGAACAAAATTATGTGACAATGCCACTAAAGACATTTCTGTGGCTATGGATTACCGAGATGATAACTGGATAGTTCATTAATACCATGGGGCAAAAACAGAAATACATTATCTCCAAAAGTTTCTCCATTAGGCCTAGCATCAAGTTATTTAAATAGAATACAAAGCCGTGAATTTAAATCTGTATCCTAGTGTGAACTAAATGGTATTAGTTCTTCAATTTGACCCAGCTAATTACAGCCCAATAAGTTTGTTGTCTACTAATAGAAAGATGGATGCATCCTCCCTTTATTCTAGTTATACTTTGAATAACAATCAATTTTATATCGTGAACAGGCCAGTTTCAGAAGAAGGGTGTTTGTTTTTGATTATTGCCTCATTTTGCATCATCTCCCCATCCAGGAAAGCATTCATAGATCTCTGAGCTGCATTTAATTTGGACCTGAGGCATTGACTTTGTGTCAAGTTCACCAAAATTACAATAGATAAAAGACTTCTTGGACTAATTTCTCAACTATATAAGAATTATGCAGCTCAAATTTGATGCAGTTTAGAAGGCCAACTGTCTGGTACTATTTCTTTTTTAAGGGTGTTAAACAAGGTTGCCTTTTAGTGCCTACAGTGGACAAAAATAGTGCAGAGCACCACATTAGTGCTCCTACCCCCTGGCCACCTCCTCTGGAATTCCAAGAATGGAGCCAACGTTAGTAAGCTTCTACCCAGCCTTTGTCCGCCAGAACACTGCACTGGGGTTTTGGGGCTTAGGCAACCATAAACAACACTGGCAAACCTTGTAGGTATGTTCTCAAGATTACTGAGATAACAGACTTAGAAAATATAGATATCTTAATGTGTGATACTAGATTAAAGGTATCAAAACCAATTAATTGCTATTGCTCTCTGAATTTCCTTTAACTCAGAAGTCTTTTAGTGAACACCTCTCTATATCTATAATTGATAATTTCGACCTAATTAATTTATCTCACATAGCGCTTAGCATTAATAAGCCTCAGATGTTCTGAAATGTCAGGTTTTTAAGCAGTCCATAAAATTTTAATTGTGTCTTTCTGTGCATATCAAAAAGCAACACAACAAACTCCAGAGCTCAACTCTGAACATGGTCATTCCTGAAAATTTCTGGATCTTGTGCTTTTGGAATTTACAAATAATAAGAAAAATGTTTCTACTAGTGGGTTAATGAAATATTCCTTGCAACCAACAGGCATCAGAACATCAGTTATTTTCGCCTAAGTCATAATAGTTATGTAAGGAACAGCTCAGTTATTTATACGGCAGCTTTTAAAGTGCAAAATAAAATAATGCTTCCAAATTCTTCTGAATGTTTAGGTTACTTGTTCATGTGCTTTGTTCAAAGAAATTCAGAGTAGTGTCCAATGTTATTTTCATAACAATCCTGTTAGGTATATTAGAGAGAGAGAAAGTAATTGGCCCAAGGTCACTCCCAGTACCATCCTTACACTGAAGTCACTCTGCTTAGAAGGGAGTAACTTGGTCATAATGGGATCATTGGAAAATATTTCATGGGATTACAAAATCCAGGACTGAAGTGTTAAAGCTAATCCCAGAGTTCTGGAGAACTACGAGAATTCACTGGTCTAAAAATTCAGACAGATGTCAGTCAGTCAGTCAAGTATTTATTGTTTGAGCCATTGGCTATAACAATACAAAAATACATGCAGTTAAAACAGTAACTTAGTTAAAACAATAATTTAAATTAAAACAATAATTTAGTTTTACATTAAAATATAAATTATTAGTGTTCGCAATCTCTAAATTAAAATGCCCCATCAAATACTTCAGATGTTTTTGCAGCTTCTTCAGCTAGTCTAAGTTAATCTCCAGTACTTTACAACATTAGTTCAAACAGTAGCTTTTAAATATTCTTTTGGTTTGTAGTTTCCCAGCCAGCTTAGGCATGGAGACAAGAGAGCCATCTTATAAGAAACATAGGAATCAATATCCATTGTGAATAATAAGAAAAATCAGTTTTCTCATCTATTCCAGGACAAAAAAAGCTGTCCTAGGGTAGTATTGGGTCTTCCAAAAACCTTTTCCTTATTTCAGAATATAAAAGGACAGGAGAGTATGTAGTGGGAAGAGATCCTCAGGCTCTTGTTTTCCACAGATACAAAAGCACTGAGAAAATGGTACTCATGTCTTATGTATCTGCCACTAAGCACTGCTGATGGCATTGATTGAAATCTAATAGAAGTATAAGCTATTCCTTAGATTTTCCTTTGTTAGTGTAGTGGTCAGATATGTAGCAATCTTAATATGATCTCTTTTAAATAGTTTATACCATGGAGCAGTTTTTTGTCCTGAACTATTAATTGTCTGTGTTATTCTGGCATCTTCTCTGTACACTCCAGTACTTAGGAGTTCAGCATTGGATGTTGAAACTCTTTAATAGATCATACTGGAATAGTGTACCAAGATCGAATTTTTCTTGAGAAAAAAGGAAGGTAGAGCGGCTCTTTTTATTTTTTTGTCATCAGGAGAGTAAAAGACTGATTGACCAAAGGTTTCCTTATTATCTGAGCTGTTTTTTTTCCAGGCTCCTTCAAGATTGCAAGATGGGCACGTGATTCAATTGATGGTAAACCTAACTTCTGTCTCCCCTCATTAATGCAGCCGGTGTTGTTCATTTGGCAGCATCAAAATCTGTCTTAAAAAAAAGGTTCTGGAATGGATTCCAGTGGGGTTCTTGAAATTATAAAGGTCATTTGTTCCAGCCCCAAACTTCTATTCCATGTAACATATGTGAGATGACTTTACTTTCAAACAGTTTTATAGCTGGAGCTACAAGACAACCACCTTTTGAGTAATAGAATCTCATAATTGCCCCTATTATTTTTATAGCTGAGATTCTTAAAGTTCCTAAGTGCACTTTCCAATTTAAGGTCTCACTAAAGTTAATTCCTCAATATTTAAATGAGCTGCATTGCTCTAAAGCAGGGGTAGGGAACCTGCGGCTCTCCAGATGTTCAGGAACTACAATTCCCATCAGCCCCTACCAGCATGGCCAATTGGCCATGCTGACAGAGGCTGATGGGAATTGTAGTTCCTGAACATCTGGAGAGCCGCAGGTTCCCTACCCCTGCTCTATAGGAATTCCTTGTATCGTCCAGGAGTGTTTTTTCGGTTTTTTCCTAAATACCATAGCCTTTGTTTTGATATAATTGATGGAAAGTGCTTCCTCCTTGCAGTAATCACCCAAACTGTTGAGCAGTCTTTTTAATCCCAATCGGGTTTGAGAAATTAGGACCATGTCGTCTGCGTACAATAGGATGGAAATTTTCTGTTGGTTAATAGAGGGGCTATGTATTCTTGGTCCTGATAACCTTTGTACAATATCATTTATATAGAGATTAAAAAGTAGTGGAGCTTACAGGGACAGCACAGCCTTGCTTTACACCTCGTTTAATTGATGTTTTGTTTACGTTAAGGAGCCCATCCATACCAACTCTAATCCTAGCCTGGGTGTCTGTACATGTAATTCACAAAGAAGGAATATCAAACGTTGATCGATTTTTAATTTCTCTAGTTTTGACCTCAGAGTCTGTTTCTTGAGCCAATTGAATGGCCATTGAAGCCGCGGGCTAGATCTCACAAAAGCCACATATAAGGCTCTGGTAGAACTTTCTATTCCTGAAAATGCCAGATTGTAAAGGCTATTTTGACGAGTGGACAATGTGGTAGATTGTCACCTCTTTTAAAACCTGCTTGATGTGGATATATATTAGAGATGGTTGTCTATGCAACCCAATCTTCTAATTTTTTGGATATAAAAAAAATTGTCGTAGATTTTTGAAGCCATATTTAATAATAAGCTTGCACTGGTCGATAGTTCTTGGGAGCGGTTGTGTCACCTTTTTTGTGGATTGGAATCACTATGCTTTAATTTCCAGCCTTTGGGGAAGATACCAAATTTGTTAATGTGAGTAAATACCTTGGCTAACACTGGAGACCACCAACTGGAAAAAAATTTAAATAAGTCAGGTGGAATTAAATCCTCACCTGGTGATTTGCCAGATGCCAAAGATGAAATTAAGTTCTTAATTGTTTTCTCTGAGACTGGAGGCCAGTCTGGTAAAGCCGAAATTTTTACATTACATAATGGACTTATGTCTTCTGAAGAACTGAATGTTGACTGTGTTATATCAAAAATTCTGGAGTAATGGGCATACCATGTATTTCCTGATATTTGGGCTTCAAACTGATTGGCTGTTCTGTTTGTTCCTAAGGAAACTAATGCCCAAAATTGGGACTCATCTTTTCATTTAACGGCCTCATCTAATTTCTCCCAAAGTTGTTTGGCATGTTCTTCTTTCTTTCTATTAAGCAAATCCCTATATCGTATTTTGAGTTGTTTTACTTGAGTTACCTTAGTTTCCTCTTTGCTATATCTTGCTTAGCACTCATTTTGTTGTTTAACAGATTTTTTTAAAAGGATTTTGCATTCTCGAATCATTTCCAGGCATGTGATTTTGAAAGTTCGAATCACTGGAAATGGACATTTGTTATTGCTTAATATAGGTTTAAGTTGGTTTGTTATCTCCTCATATTGCTCTAAAATGTCATTTCCACATTTCAGTATAGCGGCGTGACAGTTTGTCAATTCATCTGTTGACAAATTTTGAGCTACCTTGTTTTGCAAATGGTCTGACCATTTCAATCTCTTCTGCCCTGGAAATAGCCCTTCAGCCATCTCTGGGACTGGTGGAAGTATTACACTTGTATCACATTTGAGAACTAGCTTGAGGGGGCAGTGATCACTTAGACACGTGTCCCCTACTTCAAAGAATACCACTTTTACTACTAAAGATGGCGAGACTGCAATGTAATCAATTACACTGGCACAACCTGTCATTATATAAGTGAATGTGCCTCCAGATTTGTCGTATACGGTTCCATGTAAAACATAAAGATTGTATTTGGACAGTACCTCAAGCTATTTTATGCCTGGATTGTTAACTTTTGGATCTTGAGATGCTCGTTCTATGAGCCAGGCATGCTTAGCTATTTGTGCTTTGATTTCACTCTGCTGGGTTAAATATCCAGCTCCAGTTCTTGCATTAAAATCTCCCCCTATAATTATTTGAGTTGTAGGATATTTGGAAGTTAAATTTTCTAACATAAGGGACAGCTGGTCCCATGGATTACCTTCCTGGTTTGATATCGACAATTTTTGGGGGGAATATACATTTATACACAAAAGATCACCTATATTTAAACCTCTAATTAATATAATTTGTATATAGTTTGAATAACAACTTTCTAGAATTTGAACATCCACGTTCAAGTCCACAGGTATCAACATAGCAAGACCTCCACTTCCTCGGCCTTTGGAGTGGATTTTAACTGCAGGGGTGCCATAAGCCTTATATCCTTTGATGTTCAGAGAGTCAAGTCTCTGTACCCAGGTTTCCTGTAGAAGTAATATCTCATGTGAGTACATAAATTTTTGAAAATCTGTATCATACATTTTGTTAAACCAACCTCCCCAAGTTCCAAGATAGTATCTTTAACTGTCATTCAGAAGTTGTTATTTGGTCTAGCACTCCTTTAGAGTCCGAATATACACAATCATTTTTAAATGCAGGTTCCCAATTTTGTATCTGTGGTTCCGGAAGGAGTTGATATCTTGTCTCCTTTATTTGGGCCTGTAGATGGTTAGTATAAGTCCCTTTAAGTTGTCTCCTTGTTGGTTCTATGATGGGGGCTGGAGCTGGGTAAACATATTTATCAGTTGGATCGTTTTCTTGTATTTGCCTCAGTGATAAAAGTGGAGTATGAATTGGAGTATTTTCCTTGATTTGTAAAGATTTGTTTTGTAAATGGTCCAATCCATCTGTAGTAACTTTTTGATCTTGGTTATTGAAAAATACACATTCATTTGGGTCATATTCCGCAGTCACTTCTAATGGCCTCCCTTTATCCTCTCCTTCGATTGTCTGTATTTTCGGTTGACTCTTTATTTCAAAGAGGGCTAGTTCGTTTTGTTCTTGTGCCTATGTTGTTCCTTGTTCTTCTACTTCAGTGAGATTATTTAGCACTTGGTTGGAGCATTTATTAATTTCCCAATCAACAGGGTGAACAGTACATGGAGTTTGTATTGTTGGGCTTGGGACTAGTGGAGTTTCTTTAAGCTCTATTGGAGGAGCTGAATCCATCACATTGTATTCCCTATTATTTGTTGCTTGTTTCTGTGTTGGTGGCAGTCCTCTGCTGTCGATTAGTTCCTGTTGTAACTGTTCTAGTCTGTAAATTATACCCTCTTGTTCCTGGTCCAGAAGGGCCCTGAAGGATGCTTTAAGTCCTTCTTCCATTATCTGGGTATCTGTTGTTTTCTTACAGTTAGAAAGATTCTGTGTTTCCATTGATTGCATTTGGATATTTATACCCGGAACATACCTTTGATTATTCTTATCCACACTGCAGGTTCTCCCATCTTTCTCTATTGTATAGTTCATTAATAATGGCTGTATATGAGTGTTTTTAAAAACTCTAGATATGTACACTCCTTTTGTAGCCAAAAAGGTCTTTTTCTTTTGCAGTATTCCAGGGATTCTGTTGGTTTTAAATGTTAACAGGATTCTAGGTAGTTGCTTGTTTAACTCCAGAGCTTCCACATATTGTAGGTTTATATAGTTCACCTCACCCTTCAGCAAAGCTTTCAAGTGACTTCTGGCTAGATGCAAACTGTGCCAATTAGGCGTGGCTCCTCTAAACTTGCAGATAGTCAGACAAATCTTGTTTGAAAGTAACATCAAATTGCTGGAGTTTGCTGCATTACAGTCTTTCCTGTTCTTAGTGGAGAGGTTGTTGTTCCTTGTAGTAGCTATTAGTTGGCAGTTGTCTTGTCTTTTTAACTGCTCTTCTTTCTCTCTGTCCTCGCTATCCTTCACCAATGGTGCAATAATTTTTTCTATTTTTTCATTTAGGAGCTTTAGTTCTTTATAAATATATTCAACAGTAATTATCATTAGAGTTGAAAAGTTAGCAAGGTCTTTATTTTCGTTAATTTCATTAACCACATTGCCTTCAAGGTTCACTGGCTTATCGGCTTTCTTTGAAGCAATGCAGGAGTCTCCTAACCCCTCCATTGTTTTCCTACTAGCTGGCATATCTCCCAGAGTTGTGAACTTTGTCTCTGTTTCTGATTCTGAATCCAAGTCATTATCAGCAAGCACTGCAAAATGGTTTGATGTTTTGACTTGGAAGAAGTCTTTTATCTTGGGTTGTTTTGCATTGGGTGGGGTGGTTTCCCCAGACTCCCTTCGCCGTTTACTACAACCCATAACCAGCCGTGCAAGAACACCTTCTACTACAGTTCTCAGACCGTGATGACCAGCAAAAGTTCACAAAAGTTCACAAACATTTACAACTTTGTGCTATGAAGGATAAAATTTATCAAATCTTATCTGAGCTTCGAGGCGATACAGCTTTCCTTGTGAACACCGGAACCGGAACTCCCGACAGACAGATGTGAGAATGGTTTTTCTTCTGGAAGACAAGAGGAGACAGGAGAAATAGCTACTTTCATTTAGAAACAAAGACATATTTGCCTAGGGACATGGGGTCCATGTCCCCAGGCGCAACCATTCTGGTTTCGTGGGGGGCACAAAATCGCCCCCCACAGACTGAAGCATTCCAGGCACCCACACAGCTCAACTTAGTTCCACCGGCACCTCCTAACAGCTTTAACTTTTTGTAAACCGCAAACGAGAGGGTTAAAGCAATTGGGAGTGCCTAAAAGAGGGCTTGCAGATTTTCAGCAGAGAATACAGGCCCCCTCTCAATAGTGTATCCTTCCAACTTCCAGCCCAATGGCAGAGGGAGGAGGTGGAATTGGGGTGGGCCCTGCTGGAAGACTGTTGAGCCTGGCTGGCCTGGCCTCCTTTCCGAAGAACCAGACCTGGATTCTACTCACCTCCCTTGCGGAGGCTGCCCTGATGCCTCCCCCCCCCTCATTCCCCACTCCAGAAACCACAAACACTCCCACCCCCTGGTCTCTTTCTTGCTGGATTCTTTGCTGGGGCATGTGCAGCAACAATACGGTTCTCTGCATTCCAGATGCAGAGGTAAGCCGCACTTTGCTGCTTCCTTCTCCGGGGCTTTTGTCTTCCAGCAAGTTGGAACAAGTGTGCTTGGGAGAAGTGCATGTTGGCTCAGCTTCTACAAAACTCTGGCCCCGCTCTGGTGTCCTGACCATATACCGCACCTTAGGTTATCCCAGCCTTCCCAAAGCAAGTGGAAGGAGGCAGGATCCCGGATTCCCTTCCTAGCCAGGACAAGACTCCACCCCTAGCCGCAGCTTCTGAGTGACCTCCAGCTCCAACACCCAGCACCCACCACATCTCCTTCTGTGCAGCCTGGCTTGGCTGCCTCTGCCTTGCAAGCACCAGGATTTCCTGTTGCTTTCTTTTAAACTGCGGCGAGGTAAGAGCCCCAAGAGGTTTTCTGGAAAGGAGGGTGCATGCCCAGTGGAATCCCACTGGGCAGCAATTGGAGTTGCAGCTCTTCAGGCAAGTATAAATTGACAATCAAAAAAGTTAGAGCAGAATTATGTAACTAAAGTATGTAACTAAAGCATGCTAGGATCTGATTTCCCAACTTGAAACTGGAAATCGTAGGCATGGCCCCAGTGAGTCTTCCCTTAAAAGCCAAAGTAGGCCTGGAAAAAAGTGCTATCTTCTCTCCCTGCCTTTTCTCACAGAAATTAACGCCTGGAATGCTTTGTTTTCCTAGCAACAGCCAGACAGGAAATCCATTGCTTAAAACTACAGGTGCTTCTTTTAAAAATGTAGGGTTTTTTAAACCTCTTTCCCTTTTTCTAGATTTTACATTTTTGTGCAAACCTTGAGCCTTCTTCAGGTTTGTAGAAATATCAGTCTTACCTGTTCACAGTTCCAGTCAACCTATTTAAGTATCTGACTTTCCTATTAGAATATAAGATGAATCAGCTTGGGCAATTGTGTCTATATTACTGCAGTATATTGTAATTTTGTATTATACATGGCATCCCCCCCCCCCATTTTACTGCAAAACAATGGCTTCTAACTTTATAGTCCTGTCTTCAAATTTTAGACAGTTTTGTTGCCTTGACAGGGGGTTTTTTTTTGCTTGATTTATTTTCCAGTTCTTCACCTAGCCCTATTGCATTTTTTGTTCACAACAGAGCTATGCTTTTTAATTAAATTGTTCTTAATATTTTGTAATCTGGTTTGACCCTCAACAAGAAAAACAGGGAATAAAGAAAATTAATAATAGCAACAGTTTGTGATTTTTTAAAAAACACCTTATGTTAAACTAATTTTCTGCTTGTTTTAAATTGTTGGATTTATTCCTAGATTTGGATAGAGAATTAAATATTCGCTATAATAAATTCAGTGCCTCCCCTCCCCTCCCCTCCCCTCCCTTCCATTCCACCTCTCACTCCCTCCCCTCCCTTGCATGCCACTCCTCCCTTCCCCTCCCTCCGCTGGGGTGGGTGGTGAAGGTCCAGATTATTCTCCCCTTCCCTCCCTTGCATGCCACCCCTCCCTCCCCTCCCTTTCCAGGCCCCCTCCCTCCCCTCCCTTGCATGTAGCAGATACCAGTCTGCTACTCCCAAAGAGCCTTCCCAGTGGTGTGGAAAAGCTTGCAAAGTGCAACAGCCACCAAGAAGCATCAATGAGCCACAATGGACTTATACCAGCCAAAAGGCTGGCTTACATCTAGGTTGCAACCCACCACTTCCCCTCAGCCCACCCCCAGCCCACCCCTGCTACGCAGATGGTGGCAGAGGCACAGGGACTCTGCTACAGCATCCTACTCCACATCCTACTACCAGGGTACAGCTGAAAATACTTCAGTCATCAAAATGGAATAGCCATGATCAATAACCACCTCTTTACAAGCTGATTTAATTTACTAACCTTTTGATTAAACATAGGTTAGACAATATTTCTTTGACTGCTTTAAGAAGTTAAAATGTCATATAATGTCATATATTATGGCCTGTATCAGGGGAATGCCTTTCCAATTACATAAAAACCATTATAAACTATATAAATTTTCTTAATAATCTTTGAGAATAATATAAGAACTCTGATAACGTTCAGCAGTAAGGGATTACAACTTGCATATGACTCTGATTGCTTTAAAGCAGTCTGTCAGTCTCCTTTAAAAGCTATAAGGCTGGTTGCAGATTTTACAGCAATTATAGTTGGTTCCATCCTCAGAACTTTTCCATCTGGTAATACCATTGTTACATTAAGATTTAATGAGTGCCTGCATGCATAAATCAATACTTCCACTAAAGCATGATCATTTATCTTCAATTCCGGGAGCGGGCTATTGTGTGTTGATAATGTGCTATTCCATCAGTATTATCTGATGCAATAACGAATGTCAGTAAGAATTTTCCTTTGCAAGTACTGTCAGTTATAATTTGAGTTCAGATGACAGATTGCATAATACCTTCCACATCTGTGTTCAATATACTCTTCTGAAATTAAGCAGGTTAAAGAAAAGCTTAGCTGAACTTGAAAGGGTAACAACACTATGCACACCAGCTAACAGCTAAGACTATCAAAAAAGTTGGCCATGCACAAAAAGTGTGTGGAATCCTTGTATCAATGAAAACCTTTAGTCACCTATTGGTTTAGAGAAAATTAAAGTGACTGCTTAATTGTTAGATACGTTTAGTTAGGGTCTGATCTTGTGGTCTGCTGTACCTACTAAGAAGCACATCAAATACTGATTGACAATATGTCAGGCAGACCAGGGCCCATTCTGCACAACACAAATGACATGCATTAAAACAGAAATAGTTCTGCACAGCTTTCTACACACACACACACACACCCAAATGTCTTGAAAACATTTTATTTTGTCCTCAAATGTTTTATTTGGAAATGCTAAACTAGTGATCTTTTTTGCCAAAATGTTTTGAAAATATTTCCTGCTGAAAACATTTTATTTCTTTGGCCTGATTTTGAAGCTTTTATTTTCATTTTTTCTGCTGCTAGCTGCCTGCTATTTTCTTCTGCTTTAGTGATTTTCCATGCTGTCTGCCATTTTCTGAAGTCTCCCAAAGAAATTTACTCATCTGGAATCACAGCTGCCCATCATTTCCATCATTAATAAACTCAGTATTGCCTGCTGATTATGCAAACATGTTATTTTTCTTTTTTATAATTTTCTGTGAGGTATCTTTGAAGCTACAGAGACATTTATTTATTTACTATTAATTTTATATACTGCCCTCCCCCTGAAGCCTCATAATATAAGAATCAGAAATACGCAAATATTTTGAGTCTCCACAGCTTCAAAGATATGTCACAGAAAATTAAAACAGGAAAGAAACGTTGTCACATTATTTTTCCATGCTATTTGGACAAAAAAAAAAGCCAAAACGGTTCTTTTTAAAACATTTACAAAAAACTGAAAATGTTTTCTGCAGAAAAGCTTAGGAATCTGGTTCTCGGTTCATTGTGGGTACAAAGGAAACATGACACAAATAGGTCTCAGGATCCTTCATATACTTTATCCAAGTGGCTACCCTAAGACCAAATATATTCCTACAACCTTTAGTGCCTAGATAAAGAGAGTATGACCAATTTAATATATGAAGCTACTTTATAATTAAATATCTGTAATATACACATAGAGACAATAAACTGCCTTACACTGAATCAGACTGTTGTCTACTCAGACTGGCAGCCACTCAGGTAGATGTGTACCACACCAGCTGCTACCTGATATGTCTTTAACTGGAGATGCCAGGGGTTGAATTTAGGATGTTCTGCATGCCCAGCAGATGTTCTATCACTGAGCCATGGTCCCTCTCTAAGCTTGTTAATGTTTTGACATTTGTTAAATTATGTGACTTGTTTTATGTGTATCTTTATTGGGTAACACTGTATGCCATGCTTAATATCACCTATAATACTAGCCCTAACCCTCAACAGGAAACATTGGACAGGAAAAGGCTTTTGTCAAATAAAATAAATAAATTTCACTCTTTTTGATGCCTTATTTTTTCATGTGTTGTAATTTTTTTAAATTTTTAGCAGCCTCAAAAGTCTAAGCTTCTATGAACTTCTGAGAGGGCCCAGTAATGAATTACACCTTTGGTTCATCTAGCTCAGAGTTATGGTGGATTCCACATTGGCTCAGTGTTATGGCGGATTCCACATGGGCCCAAAACAGTGGTGTGAAAAGGAGTGATACACCTCTGAAGATGCCAACCACAGATGCAGGTGAAACATTAGGAACAAGGGGCGATTCCCCACTGGCAACCTAGGTTTGACCTAGGTTTGTCCCAACAACTCCCCACTGCCTCTGAGTTTGACCTGGGTTCGTTTCAGTTCTGCCCCCCTCAGAACTGGAATTTCTGATTCCAGTTCTGAGGTACAGCTTTTTCCCCGAACCTAGGTTGAACTCAGTTGGAAGCTAGACAGTGGGGAGTTGTCCGTGACGACTCTCCTGTTGAGCTAATCAAGAGCTGTGTTTTCGGCATACGCCAAATTGCGGTGGGAAAAGCACACCTTTTTTATTTTAACTGCTATTTTCGAAGCTACGATAATGCGACTATAGTTAAATCTACACATCTACATTTTGGCGCCAATTCTACGTAGTTGCAATGTATAAAAACTAAAAAAAAAGGATGCACGCTCATGTTTCCCGCCGTAAAACAAGAGCCAATTAGGAACGAGGAGTGAAAGAGGTACTAAAGATGATCCTGCCCTCTGAGCTCGGTTCCAGTTGAACTCAGCTGCTGTGGGGAGTGATGAGAGTCGACCCTAGGTCAGAAACAGTTAAAGGAACTGTGTCAAACCTAGGTCGACTCTGCAGTGGGGAATCACCCTGTATCTACCAGACCACGGCCACACAGCCCGGAAAACCCACCACAACCAGTTGAATTCGGCCATGAAAGCCTTCGACAATACAGAAAACAGATTCCTTTATAACAGCTGCAACCCATTGTACATTTGCTGTGTGGAATCAACTATGGTGCCAGGAGAGAGTTTGAAATTCCTGGAGCTGTGAAATGGTGCCAGTAGAATTTGGAGACAGGGGGGACCTGAGCAGTGTATAATGTCAAGGAGACCTCCCTCCAAAGTAAGCTCTGATGGACTTGTTCTTAGTAGTCCAGAGATCAGTGGCATAGTTATAACGGGGACATCTGGGGACAATTGCCCCGGGCTTCCCCATTGAGTCATGTGGGGAGGCAGAAAATCACCCCCACACCCCACTTCCTTCCCCCCTCAGCCCAGCCCTACCCTGTGGTATCTGTGGATGAGAACAAGTAACCAAACCTGATAGACTATTCATATATCACTGCTGCTTAAACAATAGCAGGGAATTTTCCAGATGCCTCATCTGGATTTCTTCATAAATTTCACTATGGAGACGAAATTGTCTGATTTGTTTCTGCATAGGAAGCAATGAATTGGGAATCGTCTTTTTAAAATAAATTCCAAATGTTGTACTTAGCACCTGCAGTTTGCTGCAGATTTCAGTTCCTTCAATTGCTAATGTTTTAATATAAGAGTGACATCATGTGCCAACTATTCTCTAAATAACGCAAATAAGCTTGTGGATTGGTTCCAGTGATGTACAAGCAAAAACATAGAGGTGCTCAGCATAGTTAAATTTAAGCAAGATCTTGCGCAACTACTAGCACTTTCCTCCCTATTCATTACACTGTCCAAAAATGCTTAGTCATTACTGCCTAATGACAAGTCAAATCATCATCCAGAATACCCCAGAGACAGAACCATTTCCTTTGCATTTCATTACCAAATGTATACAATTTTCTTTAAGGAACGAGAAACATGGCCCATAAAAGCTTTTCTGGCACAAGGCCTACTTTGCTCTTTTACACTGTTGTGAGCTTGAAATTCTGGCATCTAAAAACTTTCCATGGGAATACAAGCAAAGCAAGGTCCAAGTGGACCTTGATAAATTAGGTGAGTGGGCTAAGAAATGGCAAATGCAGTTCAATGTAGCTAAATGTAAAGTGATGCACATAGGGGCAAAAAATCCAAACTTCACATACACGCTACAGGGGTCGGTGCTATCAGTCACAGACCAGGAAAGGGATTTGGGCGTCTTAGTTGATAGTTCCATGGGAATGTCAACTCAATGCATGGCAGCTGTGAAAAAGGCAAACTCTATGCTGGGGATCATTAGGAAAGGAGTTGATAATAAAACTGCAAGGATTGTCATGCCCTTATATAAAGCAGTGGTGGGACCGCACTTGGAGTACTGTGTTCAGTTCTGGTCGCCGCATCTCAAAAAGGATATTGAGGAGATAGAAAAAGTGCAGAGAAGGGCAACAAGGATGATTGAGGGACTGGAGCACCTTCCCTATGAGGAGAGGCTGCAGCGTTTGGGACTCTTTAGTTTGGAGAGGAGGCGGCTGAGGGGGGATATGATTGAAGTCTACAAAATTATGCATGGGGTAGAAAATGTTGACAGAGAGAAATTTTTCTCTCTTTCTCACAATACTAGAACCAGGGGGCATTCATTGAAAATGCTGGGGGGAAGAATTAGGACTAATAAAAGGAAACACTTCTTCACGCAACGTGTGATTGGTGTTTGGAATATGCTGCCACAGGAGGTGGTGATGGCCACTAACCTGGATAGCTTTAAAAAGGGCTTGGACAGATTTATGGAGGAGAAGTCAATCTATGGCTACCAATCTTGATCCTCCTTGATCTCAGATTGCAAATGCCTTAGCAGACCAGGTGCTCAGGAGCAGCAGCAGCAGCAGAAGGCCATTGCTTTCACATCCTGCATGTGAGCTCCCAAAGGTACCTGGTGGGCCACTGCGAGTAGCAGAATGCTGGACTAGATGGACTCTGGTCTGATCCAGCAGGCTAGTTCTTATGTTCTTAGGATTCAACTGAAGCAATAGTGCCTAGAATGGATAATATAGTTAAATTTTAAAAATATTTAATTAAACATTGTCCTGTGGAAAGGTGGATGTTGGTTCAAGGTGAAGTTTTATATTGAGTTTGGTTGCTGAACTGGGATTCTTGGAAGAATATTTGAGGATCCTGAATTTTTACATGTCTAAATCCATAATAAAATCCATAATAAAATTAGATGTGAGTGTCCAAAAGGATAATGGATTATTAGCTACTTGGAGAACAGTTTTCTCCCCTTTCTTTGACTTTTCCAGCTTACTTTCCTGATTGAATGAATTTTGAACGTAGAAAGGTTTTTACCAAGGCAAGTTTGGATATTAACCACTAGCAATATTTAAAGGCCAGTACAATGGAACTGCACATGATGAGTCTCTTTGTGTGACTGTAGACATGCTGAGGATTTGACTAGATTTGAGCAAATCCTCTGCATCTTGCCCAGATACTGTTTCATCTTTTCTTATCCACACAACCACAGCCTTCATACATTGTCAGTCAGCTGTTTCTGGAAGATTTGTGAATAATAGATATTGCTGAGTATCACCAGCACATTGATGACCCTTTATAGGTTCTATATTAGCTGTTCTAACAACTGCAGGCATAAAAGAAGTTGCAAAGCATATTGCCAATGTGGAACAGCATCTCTGGATTAATTTCACTTTTTGGTACAATGCTTTAGGCATAAAATAGCTCTTTTGTGAGTGGGGAGATAACTTCCACATGTAGAGGTGTGTCTTTTGAGCAAACTCATAGATTATTAGCTGATACTGCAGTATTAGAAAAAGTTGCTGTTGTGGCGGGGAACCCTAAAATCTTGGCAATTGTTTATTTTTACATAAGATGGTACAGTAAAATGTGCCGCAGAGAATCAAGAAACAGGAATTAGGTCCAATTAAACACGAAATGAAAATGAATGCCAGTCATAAAAAATGGTTCATGGGTAGGGAATCAAAACTATATGTCAGGTGACCTGATTGGGAGAGCTTTAAGTATTTCCCATAAAGGAAAAGATTCCAAAGCTGGATTGGGAGGGAAGGTTTACACATAAAGGTGGATTTGCTCTGGTTCAAATACTTGCCAAAATGCTGTGATCTACAGCAACCCAAATTCCTCTACAAAGAAGTAGCTAGAGTTTGGGGATACATTCTGTTTATCTAAGGCAGGGGTAGGGAACCTGCGGCTTGAGAGCCGCATGTGGCTCTTCTGCCCTTGCACTGCGGCTCCACGAGCCAAGCCGCTGGCTTCATCAGCAGGGTGGGCGCACCAATTGCCTGTAGTCGGCTGGGCCACGCCATGGGCTTCCCCTCTCGCCCGCCCCGTTGGAGCGGGGCGGGCACTTTCCCGGCCAAGCTGCTGTCTTCATCCTTGCCCGCCCTGCAGGCAGCAGGGCGGGCGCACCAATTGCCCGTGGCCGGCTGGGCAGCGCCGCGGGTTTCCCCTCTCGTCCGCCTTGTTCGAGCGGGTTGGGCGCTTTCCCGGTGGCCGTCAAGGCCGAGCCGCTGGCCCCATCCTTGCCCACCCTGCAGGCAGCAGGGCGGGTGCATCCATGCGCTTCTCAGAATGAGTGGAGTAAAAGGTTAAAAAACCCAATATATACAGTGTTATCTTTATTTTAAATGTCAAAAATTATTTGCAGCTCCAAGTGTTTTCTTTTGCAGTGGAAAACGGGTCCAAATGGCTCTTTGAGTGTTAAAGGTTCCCTACCCCTGATCTAAGGTATTGTAACATACCTAGAGTCATGTGTGGATTACATCCTGAGGATACGCTTATATACTAACAACATGCATGTATGGTGTGGGGGAGCTACTTGCTCAAAAGCAACCTTACCAGGGTTCCCCAAGGCTCTACTTTCATGGTAGGTTGGGTTTTATATCTGGGGATGATGGTAGAAGAGGAACACACACTTTTACATGCAGGGAAACATGCAACATGCATATAAGAACAGAGAGACCCAGAATGGGATTTGTTACAATTTCAAGTTCTCTATCCTTCCACAACATCCGCTTTGCAGGCCACATTATTTCCATTTAGCTATTCCATGATCTGTCTACATATACCACTGCAGAAGGAGAGATGATGAAGCATGTTTCAATGCCTGCTTTTGAGGTTATTGAGCATTTGGTCAGTTTTTGTAACTTTGCACTATATGATTTTCACTGACCAATCACCATTTATAAAATTGTTTTTGGTTCTGCAAGACATTTATGGCAGACTCTTGATGCCACAACATTCTTACTATCTTCAAGGTTTATACCACACTTTGTCAGGCCCCTGTCTCTCTTACACATCTTTGTCTATTGGTCCAAAAAAGGTTTGGTTCATTGTTCCACCTCCTTACTGCCTGTAGCTCTTATATCAGCAAGCAAGGATTGACAATGTGCAAATCACTCACACATTCTTTATGACCGGATCTTCATAATGCATGAACTGAAGCAGAATCCACAACCCTAACTTGAAAGATTTTGTTAAAATTTGACTGCTATCTCCTAGACATCATGGGATAATTTTGAAATCACTGAGCATCAAGTGCCTGGAGTGTTCTTTTATTGGTGAGTGCTATGATTATCATAATAATATTATCACTTGTAGAGTTCCTGGAGTTAGCACTCCAAGAATGTTCCAGTGTTAAAATGAATGAGTCAGCAGGGACAAGTGGGCTGCATAATTCCCAAGAGGTGATGGCAGAAGATTTTGTGAGTGTAGTTATTAGACTTTCACACTTACTGTTCACAGCTATTTATTTAGCATTCTCTGTGATTTTGTGTTCATTATAGTAACTTACCCCAAACCCTCAATAAGAGGAGATGAGAAATTCCAGTAATCATCTCAATAATTAAAAGTACTTGAGACATTCCAGAAGATCTTGAAGCATGAAATGCTTAAGAGCTTTGCATGAGTATTCTGAACTGACTTATATACAATAATACTGTGAAAATACAGATCTATATTGCAAGAAGCTTTGAGATGCAATTATTTTTCTGTTCTACTTTATAGCACCTTCTGCTCGGTAGAAATATCTCTCTCTCTCTCTCTCTCTCTCTCTCTCTTTCTCTCTCTCTCTCTCTCACACACACACACACACACACACACACACACACACTACTATGAGCCATAATAGTAGTAGCAGTAATTGTAGAAAAGGCAGGTACCTGTTCATCTTCTAGCAACTCCCTGGGGAATTTCTTTTCCATAGAAGAAGTAACAAATAGTTTTAGAAAATATAGTGCAAGAAAACTATGTTAAGATGAAAAATCAAAACAGAAAAATCGTTAATGACTTAATTGTTTATTCTGGAATCATCCTAATATTTTACTATTTTGGATTATCAATGGGCTGTAGCAAGGGAAACGGAGGGCTTGTAAAATGAACAGGTATTCACAGCTCTCAGTGGCTTTGGTCAATGCAAAAGCATTTTTTTAAAAATCTCTGCATGCACATACCTAGTGCGACAAGCAAGATAATCAAATATCATTGCTGGCTCAAGGCCTGTTGGTACCTCTCAGGTAACCTTTGCATTACAGCAGAGTGCACTGAGGCAAAGCACAACAAAGCTTACCCATGTATGTGTGTGCTGGCAACAAAAGAATTCATAGTTTCTAACTAATCAGAGGAGTCTTTATTAGTGAACTCCATTCTGGATAAGAAAAGTGGAGAGATAGGTTCTCTATTTTAATCTATCTATCTAGTTGGTGTGGGATCTCTCTGCATCTCTCTGCACACATGGTACAAGATGGAGAGTGTGTGCAAGAATGGAAGGAGATAGAGGAGAAGCAGGAAGGAAGTTCTTTGAGAGTAGCAATCTACATATCAAATGGATAGTGTCAGAGCAGTAGAGAAAAAGTGTCCAATGTCTTGACCACGTCTAGCTTTCTGACTCATTGATCCAATCCCCTCTGTTGTTGAGGCAGGAGACAGCATATAGGTAAAGTCCTTCACTTCCATTGAGTTCAAGGGAACAGTTTCTCCCGTGTTTACAAGAGGAGCTGATCCGAAATGAAGCCTCCTATTATTGTTTGAACCTTAGTCAATTGAGATTAAGATATACTGCCACAGAGATTAGAGATCTCATTTTGCTAGGCTAGCTAAGAGCATTCTTATTATCCATTAATTTGTCTGATTCTCTGTCTAGCTTGGGTAAAAGATGCCTGGTTCCTTAGCTGCAAGAGTAGTACTTTTGCTGCTTTTTTTTTTTACAAGAAACCATATTCAGAAAGATTTACAGCAAGATAAAAGCACATTAACACAGTAACAATAGGACCATAATCCTAAAGTAGATTTTTCTTCTGAGAGAAATGAGGTACCCATTCCCATTAGCTAATCAGGAAAGTTTGATGAGTCCTCTAAAGGGATCTCCTGAATGCAGTTTGGACCCTTCTAGGTAGATGGGCTTCTAGTTACCTAAGTCTGAGCATTTGACCGGGGTATACGATAGAAGTCAGAGACAGGTTAGGAAATCTTCTGAATATTTGGAGAATGTAGACTATTTTTCCTAATACTGAAAACTAGCAATTTTAACAAATAGAGTAAGTAGAGGATTTTGACACATCTTAACAATGAAACTAGTAGCATACACCTTAACTATTCCATGAAATGTATTTATATTAGAAAAAGGAAGATTGTCAAGAGAAGGCTGTAGCTCTTTTATGTGCCAGTGATCACAGAACCAAACTTTATATTCATATTTTGTGAAAGAATAGGATGACAGACAGATCTATGCCACTTCCAGAAGGGCAGGATCATACCTGCCACCTTGCCAACTCTGAATTTTATCTCCCTGGCCTATTGTTCCTCAGGTTACTGCTAAACATTCTTCTTGTTGTTTAGTCAGCAACAGGAGGGCAGTTCTGTTTTGATCTCTTCCAAAAAGCCTTTAATTCTGCTACCACTTTCTTGATATGCTGTTTATCCCTACAGTGTTAAAAAGGACTAGAAGAAAGGGTAAGGATAGAAGAAAAGAGGCAATGGCATAGAACAGTTTCTAGGCTATAACATGGAAAAGGATGGAGAGTTTGGAAGAGAGGGAAATAATTGAAAGTAAATTCGGACAAGAGCCAACAAATGATTACAAATAACAAGCAGATAAAAGAACAGCTGAAGCAAAATGTATCAAACATATTTGAAAGCTAGATAATAATAGGATTTAGAATCACTTTAATTACCTTATCTGATAATATTAATTTCATTGTAATTAAATGTTACTTACTTGCCAAGAACAGAAGATTAACAAACATCAGGAAGTAGCAGGATTCTAAATATAAATTGGAAACCATAGCCCAGTGAATCTAAAGTGCTTTGATAGAGTCTAATTTGTTAACTTAAATCCAAGTATTTTTCCTTAATTTGACAGTGGATCAGACCATTATTTTTTTAAATAAAATGTTTACCTGGATATTATTATGTGTAAAGTGCCATTAAATTTGTGTAATATATATGGAATTTTATGGTTTTTAAAGAAAAATTGACATGCCAATATTACTATTCTGAGATGATAGTCATAAAAGCTTTAATATAATCTGTTCATGTTTGCACTGGTTAACATTCTGGCTCCTTCTGCACTTGCATAATAATGTACTTTCAATCCATTTTCAATGCAGTTTGCAGCTGCGCAGAATAGCAAAATCGTGATCTGACCACTGTGATTCATGCAACAGTCACCTCCAGGTTAGACTACTGTAACTTGCTCTATGCGGGCTTGCCTTTAGCCATGATCCGGAAACTGAAACTCATACAGAATGCGGCAGCCAGGCTTCTTACGGGAGCATCGAGCAGGGATCGGACTATGCCGGTCCTATACCATCTGATTCGTAACTGGCTGCCCGTTTATCAAGATTGCCAGGTCATGTTTAAAGTATTGATTTTGTACTTTAAAGCCATTCATGGCTCTGGACCTGCATACCTGAGGGACTGCCTCTCCCCATATCGCCCTGTTAGGCCCCTCTGTTCTTCAGATGAGGACCTATTTGCTTGTGATCCTCTCGGCCCCTAAAGGCAAATCGAAGCTGGCCTTTATCCACAAGGGACCTTCTCTCTTCAAGAGCTTTTTTTACAGCCCTGGCCCCCACCTGGTGGAACAGACTTCCAAGGGAGATCAGGGCCCTGCGGGACCTATAGAGTTTCCAGAGGACCTGTAAAACGGACCTGTTCCATCAGGCGTTTGGCCAGCCTGAGTAAGAACATCGCTACATTCCATCTGGCCTCCAGTGGGCACAAGGGTGGGGAGGGGGGAGGGATGACACCATCTAATGTTATATGGTTCCTGGTTTTAATTAAGTGATATTAGTTTTATACTGTGTTTTAAAGTTGTACTTTTATAGTATGGTGTTTTAAAGTTGTATTTATGTTATGGTCATTCACCACCCTGAGCCCCTCGGGGGAGGGCAGTCTATAAGCCCAATAAATTAAAAAAAAATTGCAAACAATTGTGAAAGTGGATTGAAAGTGCATTATTCAACATGTACGGAAGGGGCCTCTGAATCTCTGGAAGATTAGAAAGACCAGTAGAGCATATACTACTACATTTGCTAAAAGGGGTGCCCACCAATCAATAAAATATTTATGTATCTCAGGTGGGAGAGCATCCAACCACGGGCCTTTCTCAATCTAAGTTGTTCTATTAGAGTTATAATCTCGGTTTCAGAAACGGGGTACCAACTGGTAGAATTTGTTAAGGATACATGAAAAGATGTAATATAGAGACCCCCATTGGAGTCATACAACTCTCTAAAATAGTTATACCAACTGAACATGAGTGGCCAGCAACTAAAGACCAAAAGCTCCTGGTATTCTTCAATACAATGGAACGAATAAGTAAGTCCCAATTAGATTTTTCCTGAAGAAGCTGTGCAAGATTTGTTTTAAGAGCAAACTAGGTGTCCGGGAGGAAACTAATTTTCCTGCTACTAAATTTGCTACACAGTTGTTGGAGTTGCCACTTTAAGGCAGCACACTCCCTTTAGCTGTAGTTATCTGGGGTTATGGGCTTGCCCTTCCCAACCTTACAGGTTTGTCTTGCAAGGGCATCAGCAATGCTCTGAGTACATGCCTCAAACTGTATGATAAAATTTCCTGAAAGTAGTATATTTAAAAGGTTGAATTGATAATTCTGAAAGTAGGCACTATACAAAAAGGCTTCAGTTTCCTTGAAAGAAGAATTTTCTGCGCGGGGTCATCAAAAGGTGCCGTTTTGAGGAGCGCCAGGAATGACGCGTGCTGAGGGGGTGCAAGAGCAGCAGCGTCGGGGCGGCTGCGTTGTCGCCACCCCTGTAGTGGGGAGTGCCATGGGACCCTGTGCTACTTGGCGAGAGTAGCGCACAGCAGATGGTAAGTGGGGAATCGACCCTAGTTCAAAAAGGAGCCCTAGGGTCTGGAGTGACGGAAGGCAAACAAACTGTTAATGGAGGGCAAACAAGCTGCTGCTACAGAGATTTTGGCCCAGTGTCTGGAAACCATTACAAAATGGTTAGGTTAGAGCAGGTTGAAATTAAATCCATCAAAGACAGATCCTGTGAGTGGGTTGAGGGGGGCTAGAGCAGGGTTTCCAACTACTGAATCTAGATTATGAGGCTCTAACACCCACCACTAACTAAAGAGCTTGAGTGTGTTTCTGGAATCCTTATCTATAAAGGCCCAGGTCATACATACAGCCAGGACAGTCTTTTTCCATCATCAGGCACGCAGTTGGTCCCCTATCTGTTTTGTGTAGACCTGGCCACAGTGATTCTTGTGACAGTCACTTTCAGGCTAGACTACTGTAACTAGCTGTATGCTGGTCTGCCTTTGAGAGTTGTCTGGAAACTGCAGCTCATCCAGAATGCAGCTACAAGAGTACTCACTGGGATTCTAGTAAGAGAGTACATTAGACCTGTGCTCTACCAGCTGCAGTGGTTACCAGTTGAATTGTAGATCATTTTCAAGGTATTGGTACTAACCATTAAGGTCTTGAGTGGTATGAGACTGCCATTTCTTTGACACCACATCTCACCATCACACCCACAGAGAACCCTTAGGTTCTCCAATAGTAATTTGTTGGTGATCCCTGGCCCCAAGGACATTCAGTTGTCAACCATGAGAGCAGCTTCCATTTGGTGGAACTCGATCCTGGCAGATGTCAGGTGCTTGCGAGATATAAACCAATTCTGCAGGGCCTTTAAGACTGAGTTATCCTGCCAGGCTTTTAACTGACATGCTGATCTATATACCATCTTGGGCCCTGTGCTAATATTCTTCCCATCATCACTTTGTCCTCTCCCTTAAGTCTCTTATTCAAAAAATAAATTTAAAAATGGCTACATGGCTACATTCAAACGTAAAAACGAGAAGAAGAATAACATGAATTTTCAATCAGGGGTGGAGTAGTGTTCCCGCTGCAGCACAATAGCCAATCAGAAGGCGGGGAAATTCCGCCTACGCATCTACGTAATGACATAGCTGCATGAAAAATAGTTTTAAAAAGTTTCTACCCCAACACAACCCAACAGCCAATTAGGATGAGGAAGAACAGACCCGCCAAGCAGTGGGAAGGGAAAAACCGCAATGAAAAGGCACTGTTTCTTTTGAAACCTGGTTGTATCCAGCTTTAATTTCTCAGTGGGGAAATGGCCAAAATATGGCACTGAAAATAATTCCATAGTTTTTTTAAAAAAAATGTTACTTGTGTTGGGTTTGCTTTCTGATTGTTGTGAATGGGAACTGCAAATACCTAGATGATGTTGTCATCGTATATACTGTCTGTTACAGCCTATGCCCATTACTCAGTACTGTCCCTGTGTTCTTTGCAGGCTGTGTTTCAACAAGAACAAAGCAAGAATTCCTCCCACTCCTAATGTACAGGTGAGCAAAAGCTACAACAGAAGAGGCACCTAATAGGGGGGTCAAAATTGGAAATGGATCACAAAAAGCTGCAAATATTTTAATAATTATGAGTTCTTATGAAATTGTAATTGTTAACAAGTGACATCCTGATAGCTCTCTTTTACAAGGACCCTTCAAAGTTTGCAGCATCTGGAAAATTGTCATCTGTCTGGCAAAGAAAAGAAGGCAGATATGACTGTGTATGAAGAAATAGCTCTTCAACATCTGGAGAAGACAGAGAGCAGGACAGATCAGAAAGAGCTATGAACTGGATTACTGAAGCATATCAAGGTCTCTGCCTTTATGGTTAGCTGCTTTGTTATGGTTGCCTCTTTTTCTATTGATGCTGAACTGTTGTTGTTGTTGTTGTTGTTGTTGTTAAATTTGTACTGTCATAATTTTTGTAAGTAAAGCAAATAATACAAGGTCAACATAACTCTCTGAAGCTCTCTCAGGAAGTGGTAATCCTGCTTATGAGTCAGCTTCATGTCTACCTCAGATTCTATCAAGTAGACGTGATCTGAGAGTTCTCTGTTGAAACTAAGGGCCAAAACACCCACTGTGCAGCTTTTTTTCGATTTTGAAAATAATACAAGAGGAAGACAGGAGCCTCAAGACTGGATTCCTGTGGGACTTTTTAAAAAGTTTTTTTTAAAAGCTACCAAATAGTTCTTTATTTCATTGTGCACAGGGCAACTTACAGTCCCTTTGAGTTCAATTCTAGAATTTGCTAGTAAACTTTGTAGGGAGCTAAGTTTGATTTCTCTTCATTTCCACCAAGGTACTAAACACTTCCGTTTCAGTCCTCTTGGAAAAGAAATTCAATTTAAACAAATTAAACAACAGTAATGAGATTTTAAATTGCAGCCTGAAATACATAGCCCAGCAATCAATATAACTGTAACAATAGTACTACTATATTGAATTTAATTCTCCCCTTTACTAACGATTCATATGCATAATTGTCAATTACCATAAATAAAGTGATAAAAGTCCAGAAACCTTATCCATCTGCCAGCAGTCTAAACTGACATTTCCTGTTCTGTCACCTCTCTACTAAGTGGCTGTACCTGTTTACATAGGGAATGCTCTTTCCCTTTATCTTTTTGAAGTGAGGAACTCCCAGGCTCTGCTTTGTAAAGGAAGTATACTCCTTCTCACAAGGAAGGGGGCAGTGGAGCATTAGAAGACCACTTTTTAGCTCCCTCCGCTCCCCACGCCCCAACAAACACCACAGCAGCCCTCCCATTTTACAGAGGATTCAAACCAAGCTGTTGCCTCTTTTTCCTGGAATTTCCTGGAATGCAGCAGGTTTGCTGGAGAGAAATTCAACTTAGAGCTAACCTAAGCAATTACCTTATATACTCATGTATAAGTCTACTTTTCAGCACATTTTTTGTGCTGAAAAAAGCCCCCCTCGACTTATATGCGAGTGAACAGATGGTGAGCGGGTTGGGGGAATGGGTGGCGTGAAGAATTTAAGGCATTTAAGGAGCTGGCAGAGGGTGTTTTGAATGTGCACCTTGCTGCCTATACCTGCTATGTCTTGGGACACAAAAGGCAGCTCCCAGGTAGCCTTGGAGGCTGTTATGCAGCTACACAGCTGCACTACAGGTGGCCAATAGCTTCCATTCACAGTGAATATTCAGTGAATAGGTGTGAATATTAAATTTATATGTTACAAGAATTTTGTTCAGGCCAGGAAGCTCCATGAATGCTAGGGAGCCATACTCATTGGGAAATCCACACCATTGGAGCCCATGGTGGCAGGAATCCCCCCCTCACACAGGGTGCCCTGGGATGCAGCCACTGCCAGCACCTTTCTCAGCCCCCACCCAGTGTTTTTGGAAAGCAGGTGGGACTTCTGTCCAGCTGAGCTTGCAGACCTGTAAAAAAGACTTGCTTTGGGGCAGCGGCTGCCATCACCCCATATGCATCTTCACTGTGTAATGATAAGCTATCCATGTTGAAGGAGAACCTGTAGGGACTTTTTAAAAGGGGGATCTTGTTGAGCATCTTTTCTATGAAACTCTGAAGAGATACTGTCTGTGAGAGTTATATATTCCACTTCAGAACTTTTAAAGTTATTGTTGATACCATACTGTTTTTCTTTGAAATAAATATCAGAAACTTTCCCATTTGAATTTAGTTATGAAAAATCTGAAAGCATATCCATTCTGATTTTCAGTGCAGAGCACTGTGCAAATATTGCAAAATGTCCAGCTGCCAATGGCAAATATAGAACACCAAGCATTCGTTAAATATTTACACAACCAGAGAATAGAGCCAGCTCTACAGAGAGGAATTGAGAGAGGTAATTAATTCCAGCTTTAACTTATTTCTATCAAAAGTTAGAATTTCTATCCCACAGTCAGACATTTGTACTCTTAATTGATAGACAAATGAGATTTTATTCAAGAAAAAATGAGATTAAAAATTTCTAATGACCATAATACAGTTCAAACCAAAACAATACTGAATGAATACTGAATAGTTTGGCCGCATATTTTTCATGCAAAACATTCACTAGATGACAGTCTTGTACCAGAGAATTAGCAGGCCAGAATGGTAATATTTTTGTTGCTGCAAAGCTGTTGATTTGCATTATGGTATATAGCTGAAAACTTAAATGGGAAGTCTATCAATGATTTTCTGTTGTAATTTTTAAAAAGAAAAGAAAAAAACTAGAGTATATTTAGGTGGAAACAGCACTTTCATGCAATAATGAGTATTTGGGAATAAATGTGTACTTTTATCAGTCAGAATTAAGGCATAGTTGTTATTTCTAGGGTTGCCATCACTGGGTTGGGAAAGTCCTGAAGATTTGGGGGGGGGGAGATAATGGAAGGGACCTCAGCAGGCTATAATGCCATACAGTATACCAAGAGTGTCCAACCCTGGCCCTCCAGATGTTCATGGAGTACAGTTCCCATCAGCCCCACCAGCATGGCCAATGTAATTGTAATCCACAAACATCTGGAGGGCCAGAGTTAGACACTCCTTCAGTACCCCATCCAAACGAGACATTTTTTCTAGGAGGACTAGTGTCTGTCATCCAGGGACCAACTATAAACTCCTACCCCACCTGGATGTTGGTAGCCCTGATTACTTCCTACTTTTCCACAGTGCACTGGCCCTAATCCTGCATTAGCAGATTGATGAATTAGAAGGTGGACTGGGAAATCTTACTACAGAAGGGAGAAAAAAACTTTCCCCCAAAGAAGTGTCTGTACACTCCCATTAGATTCTCATGACGTTCTTTTGCAGCTTGCTTCTGAGAAAAGCTGCACCCCCTTCCTTTGAAAGGGTTATATAAACACATGTACATAGGAACATAGAATCATGTTCTAAAAGTAGTTGATGTTTCATGTTCTAAAACTGTTAATTAAAGAACATTTTTACATACAGCCATAATTGCTGTGGATATGAGGAGGATGGTATTAGTCATCACAAGATCTATCCAGGGCCAGATCTGTGGGAAGGGGTTAAGAACGAGCAGGTGCCTGAGGCAGTGGGCAGACAAGGGGGAGTGTCAGGAGGTGGGACAGACTTTATTGCCCAGAAGAGATGGTTCATTCTTCAGCATGTGTGCTTCCTTCCCTAGGCTGCTGTTAGGAAGCGAGGGAGGCTCCATAGCACAGAAGAGATGGCTCTTTCTGCAGCATGTGAGCCCCCTTCTCCTAATTAGGATATTGCTAGGAGGTAAGGGAGAAAGGAGGGGGAGACCCAATGGAGTTGCAGCCCTTGTTAAGGCAGGAACTGTGACTGTTAATTGGGTGAGAGGGGAGCAGAGAGGAGAGGGAGCTTAAGGTGCTTGAGGAGATGGTCAAACATGTTAAGTTCTATGCAGTAGGAGACAGAACCACAGGCAACCTACCTGGGCCTAACTAATCTTCCTCCTTGCTTTGGCTGAGGCACCTTCTGTTTTCCCATTTACAGGACTTTCCTGTTCCTTGTCTTATTGCCTTCCCTTTAAGGACTGCACATTGACAGTGGCTGTGATAGGCTTTGGGCATGCAAGACTTGTGGGAGTGATGTATTGTTGAAGACTTTCACGGCTGGATTCAATTGGTTGTGGTGGGTTTTCCTGGCTGTGTGGCCGTGGTCGGGTAGATCTTGTTCCTAATATTTCGCCTGCATCTGTGGCTGGCATCTTCAGACGTGTATCACAGAGGGAAGTCTGTTACACACTGTGTTCTGGGAGGGAGTTTCAAGCAAGTTCTAAACACTCACAAAAGGAGAAGAATTTTGAAAATTGGTGACCATTAATCATTTAGAATGTTTGATGTGCCCCCCTGTCTTATGCTCCACTGAGGTGCTACAAACCCTGGACATCCTGGGGTTGAATAGGGAGGAAAGGAAGAAGATGGGCTCTGCTCTGCCTCCT
The DNA here is from genome assembly GCF_021028975.2 of Sphaerodactylus townsendi. NCBI lineage: Eukaryota > Metazoa > Chordata > Lepidosauria > Squamata > Sphaerodactylidae > Sphaerodactylus > Sphaerodactylus townsendi. The sequence continues at coordinate 41,472,537 of NC_059434.1, read as the reverse complement.
ATGCTTTAAATCTGGAAGCTGTGTTCTGCTTGGCTTTGCCCCCTAATCTGATAGGCTTGGTCTTCCCCAAAGAGACTGATTTTACACCTTGGGGAAAAGTTGGGGTGGGGGGAGACAAGAACAGAGTGCCTATTCATAATTGTTATGTGACATAAAGTTGCTTCTGATCTACGAATCAATGACCTCAAAACATCATCTCATTAACAGTCTTGTTCGGATAATGTAAACTGAGGATCATGGCTTCTTTGTTGAGTCAGTCCATCTTATGGTGGGTCTTCTTCTCCTACTGCCTTCAACATTTCTTATGAATTATTGTCTTTTCCAGTGTCTAAAGTACAGTAGCTTCATTGTAGTCATTTTAGCAGTTTAGTCATTTTATGCATTATCTAGATGCCTTTATGTACTGTGACATGCCTCTGAAGATCCTTGTAACTTCAAAATTATAACTTCATTAGCCACATGCTGGACCATCTTGTTTTGTGAACTCAAGTTCGACCTATGTTCAACCCAAGTGTTTCCCACATCCGGTGAATCTGACGTGGGTTCGTCCTGCTCTGCTCCTTTCTGCCATTAAATTTTTGACTCCACCTCCAAGGTGGGGTAAACTGGTGAAGCTAGGTTGAACTCAAGCAAAGCTGACGGGAGTGGGGAATCTTCGTCGGGTCAGTTTGCCCGTTCAGCCAATCACAGACTAATGTTTTGGGCATGTGCAGAATGGAAGACTCGCACCGGCAACATTTTTCCTTCACAGCACCGTTTCGCCCAATCAATCGCACCTCATCCCTCCCTCCTTTTGGGTGGCATGTTATAAACGTTTTGGAGGGGAAGTTGCCATTTTGATCTGACTGCTGACAGCTGAGCGTTGCGTTGCTACGTAGCTGTAACGTAAACAAAATTGGGAAAAAAGGGACACACGTTCGCATCCCTGCCCAAACGCAGCAGCCAAACAGGCACAACGAGTGAATGACGCGCCGAGGTGATCCCGCCCTCTGAACTCGGCTCCGGCAGGACAACCTCAGCTGCTGTGGGAAGTTACGAGGGGACTGACATAGGTCGACTCTTTTAGCCTGATGAGTCGACCCTATGTCAATTCTCAAGTGTGAAATCGCCCACAGAATACTAGTGCCTATCTAGTTCTGTTAGGTATATATCCCTCCAGATATATTCAGTTGTATGGATTGTGGCATGTTGAATTTCTGGGGGTAGATTTTGTTTTTGTTTTGCTTGTTTCAGGATACAGATTGCAGTGCAATGAAACACTGCAAAGTCTGTTTGACAAGAGAGCATGATGGAATTTTTTTTACATGACTATATTCAACATCCAGTTAATGTAATGCAATATTAAATTGTGTACCACTTCTTGGAATTTATTCCCAAGTAAGTGTGGAAAGGATCTCAGCCTCATTACAGCTTGATATTGTGTATTTTTTTTACTCAGAAGAAGGTTCCTCTGTGCTCAGTGCAATTTCCAAGGACCTCAGTCAACCATGTACGCATAATGAAAGCAAACCACACAGAATTTAATGAGCTTTACTTCTAATCATATATACAATTGTTCTGCATATGTTTAAAAAGTATACAACAAAAAATAAATATAAAACAAATAACAGCTGTACCATAATGACCCTTTGCACACAAACCTTTAAAAATATTTTTGGGTAGAAAAAAATTGTTCCTCTGTGGAGGAATAAAATGTTTCCTCTGCATTGTTATCCCCCTTTGGTTCCAAAAATGTTTTATTTCCAGCTTGGAAATGTTTTATCTTAATTCTGTTTTAAAAATGATTCTTCGATTTGAAATGTTTTTAAAACGTCTTCCTTTGTTGTGTAGGCATATTTAAAACATTTTATCTTTGCTGCCATTTTTCATGCCTCTGTGTCATTCCTGAACTTTTTCCTTGGTGTCATTTTATTGCATCAGCCATTCCCCCTCACTTGTTTACTTTCATCATTTCTGTGGGGTTTTTTTCTTTTTTGGGTTAAACCTTTAAATCATCAAATATATGTAGCTACAAAGAATTACAGCTAAAAAACATTGAAGCAACAAAGCATCAATTCTATAGATAACCTGTGGAGGGGGGAACACTTCATACTTCCATGGGTCATTTTGAGAGAATGAGTGCAGACAAGCATCATGGTAAAGGGGAAAATCAGAAAGGACCACTGTCTCCATTTTTACCCGCACTTTAGTTTTTGCTCTTTTTGAGAGAAAGCAAGAGGAACAAATTGTGCCTTCCAGCACTGTGATAGACAATGACTTTAGTCTGGTATTGTAGCCAGATGACAGGTCTTATTCTGTCCACTATGCTTTTAAATATCTTTCCCGTTTTTTATCCCTGAAGGTTTGTATTGCCAGAAGGAACCCAAAGGTTTCTATTTGTCTCTCTAACGTCTTTGCATTTCTAGTCAACAATAGGAACAAAATATTTCCAGATGGGAGAAGTGGTTGCTGCAGGATGTTCTAATTGTGATACACCTACCCATGACCAGCTTTGCCCTCAGCTACATCCTCACATATTCAACATAATTCAAATGTTAATGTGGATTACTTGAAAATTAGACTGCAGCAGCAGAAGTGACAACTGCCAAATCCAAGCCAAAAAAAAATATCCACACACTATCAGATCCTTTCTTCACTAATTGCAGCCATGCGGCACTGTTTTGTGGTTAACTTCCACCTAAAAATTTAGCTAAAAGGAACTAGAACTAAATTAACATGATCTGAGCACTGTGCAGGTTGCATGTTGATACCAGATGAAGACTAAAAGCTGTTTAGTACATTCAGCCAATGTACAAACGATTGTCCATACATTTAAGGATAATCTCTAGTGAACACCAGAGGATTTTATTTAAGGTTTGACGCTGGTAAGTGCTTGTTCCATGTTTACCTCTCATGCCTAGAATGTCTCCTGATACAGAGCTGTTCTGCACTAGCCAGATGCTATTTTGGGATGTGTTCCAATAGGAATTTTTCCAGCTAATTTCTAGGGGAGGGAGGGGAAAGTATGTGGAACAGTGGTCAGATGGGTTCTACAACATGATGCAAAAGAAAGTCTTCCATGAGGAATATGCATGTTTCACTTATATGTAACGTAACGGATAAGGAAAAGGATTCGAGCAAATTTTATTATTTATTATTATTAAAACATTTTCTGTAATGACTGCAACATTAGAAAAAATTGAATTACATGGAACACAACATTATAAACTCCATTTATATTTGTAACATCAAAGATTCTTCCAAAATCTTGCCTTTCTCCCAGAACAATACAAGAATGCTACTTCCTCTGGAAATTGTTAATCTGAGCTCTAGAGGACTTTGTCAAAGTTATGCTTCCCATATAAATATACTCCAGACATTCCCTTTACCACTTTTTTCTGCAGACTCGGTTTTACTTTTATTTATTTATTTATTTATTTATTTATTTATTTATTTATTTAAAAGATCCATGATGAGCAATCTCCTCAGATTAATTGGATTTAGAAAGCTAAGCTAGTTGTCAAAATTCATAAATATTATTGTTCTCAGCCCAGTTCCAAAGTTCAGATTCAGTTCAGGATGTAATGAAAATCTGCTTTTCTTATGCCTTTATGAGGTTACCCTCCAGAGCCATGGGCAGCAATGGATGTATTTAGCCAGTTCTAAAGAAGGCTGTATTAGACAGAGTCTGATTAGGAAACAGGGTAGTCATTTGCCTACCACTGTCAAGGCAACCCCTTTGTCCTCCACCAGCACTTATTGGGCAGCAACAGGAAATGGGGGCCAGGAAACAGTGTCCTGCAATATCACTTGCAGCTGCTTAGCCACAGGAAGATTAAGGATCCACCCAAAACTCTATAGAAACAATAGTTTCCAATAATTTTTAAAGAGGCATGATAACTTCAATATCTGATCTCCCCATCTCCTCATCTACTCTTGTTTCCCTCTAATCTGAGCTTTTCTCCTCAAGGCAGAAGTTTGGGGTTGGGTTTGAAAATAAAAGTCACAGTATGACTAGAACCTGACTTACACTGTAATCTGTGTTCTCAGGATTGCTGCATGGTAACATGCTATGCCAAGTCCTGGCTTTTTCTGAACCACTGAATTAAAGCCAGCTTTGTGTGGTAACAGGCATGATTTGCTTTCAATGATATATAACAACATTCTTGATTGTTACCACGGAGGATGAAAATGGAGGCAGATGCTTCATCTTATGAGTCAGACCCTGTGAAAAGTGTACTGACAACGAATGTGAAATACAACCTACTCACAGACTGCTATTTTAGCATGCAGTACACTCTCTTGGTACAGTGTAAATAGATGTAGCAAAAAAATTGAAAAGTGTTAATGTAAAGTTAATGTATTTATTCTATTATCAAGATTGTGTGCTGATTTTAAAAAAAAATAATCTCAAAGGATCAGCAGTAAGAAACAGATTCTGTAGAAATGTCAGATTTCTAACCTTTTGACTCATGTTTTTGTCAGTCCTGATAGCACACATTGTGTTTGGCTCCCTGACTTTAAAGTATATCACAGTATAAGGTACTGATTAATTAAAGATCTTCATAATAAGATCTATTTTTCTCCACAGAGATAAGAACAACAAAGAAAATAATCAAGTTACTGTCTATCTGATTGTAATATAGCGAAAAAATATTTGTGGAGTATCTAGGACAATAATGCCCATCCCAGTATTCGTGAGCACATTGGAACTCATCACTGGTTTTCTGGCACCTACCTCCATCTTCCTTAAAGACCCAGTCATGACTACCCACTCTGGTAGAACTGAATCTACTGCTAAGAAAGCCTGTTATCTAGCTGGTGCCTTATAGATAATCCTGTAAGAGGGTACCAGATAGGCAAGAGCATCTGAAGATAATATAGTGCATGGGAGTATGCTGGAAGAGTAAGGATCATAGGCCTTGGACTGTAACTGTGATGATCAGCATTTTGAACTGGGCCTGGAAGCAAAGAGGTACATTGACACAGCACTGGAGTTCTATGATCTGAGCAGCTGACTCCAGACAGAAGTCTCACTGCCACATTTTTTATGAATTGAAGTTTCCAAGACATGTTCAAAGGCAGCCCATGTAAGAGCGAAGTTACAGTAGTATAGATTAGTGAAGCTAGGCTGGCAGAATCTAAACAAGAGTCAAATTATGAGCCATATGAAACTGACATGTTCAACAAAACCAAGTGCAAGAGCACCCCTAAGCCAAGCTCTTAAACTGATTCACTTAGACGAATCAGCAAAATATTTTGCCTTTCAGTGAGAATTATCTACAATCTGTCTGGATTAAACTTCAGTTGGCCACAGCCTCAGGGCATTGGTTGGGGACCTTCCCACTTCCCAGCTGCTCTGGAGAGTATTCCAGTTAGTCATCATATCTAATATCTATTGATGGATGTATTTTCCATAAAGTGCCTTACCACCTTTTAAAGCTAAATGAGCTACTAGGCATATCCCCTGGCAGTAAATTGCATGAAGATAATTGGTTTTACATTGAAGAAGTACTTCCATCTCCCTAACCTGAATTTATTGCCAATCAGCTTCATTGCATACTTATCATGGGTAAAAGTAACTGAAATTTTTCACCTCTTAGGATGCACAAACCAGAAGAGAGGATACATTCTTATCAGTATTCTGTACCAGCCTTAACTGGCTTATGATGGTCAGCATTATGATAGAAGGAGAAAAAGTTCAATATACTTTTGCCACACCAGTGCAAAACTTTAGTACAACTGTAAGCAGCCAGACCCCTGCTAAGGGTGCCATAAAGGTAAAGTGACCAATGACTGGCACAAGAACAAGACACTGCTTCACACAAAATAATGTCTTTCAGAGAATTTTGGGATTCATTTTGTGTGTCAAACCTGGGCAGGAAGGCAATTAGCAGCTGAACTTTTTCCCTGGGCCTTAGGTATGGATGTAACCAGTGTTTATTATGCTGTTCAGAATTGACCTTAGATACATAGCAAGACTAGTCCTTTATCCCATGGCTTCTAAGAATACTCATGAGTCCTTGATGAGGTATTTTATCAAAAGGCCTTTTGCAAGTCCACTATATAGTGTGTTCCAGATCACCACTATCTACGGATTCTCAAAGAACGCCAATAGATTGGTGAGTCGGGACTTCACTTTGCCATTCTGATTTCTTCACAACAAATGCTGGTTGGCATTTAGGAACCTATATGGGCTTGGCTGCACCATTGGCAGTAAAGTAAGGAGGGGAAAGAAAGAAAGAAAGAAAGAAAGAAAGAAAGAAAGGGGGAATATTGACAAAAAGTGGGAAGAAATAGAAACGGAGACTGACAGAGGAGACAGCAGATTGATGCAAAACAGATAGGGGCAAAAAGGAGAAAGGGGTATGTTGACAGGCAAATGAAGGTAGATTGATGGGAAAGGAGGAGAAAAAGAGATGGAGTAGTTAACAGATAAGGGGTGGTAAAGGGGGAGATTGTCAGAGAAGGGGAGGAAGAGAAAGAGAGAAGATTTACTGAAGGATACCCTGTTTCTCCTAAAATAAGACATCCCCTGAGAATAAGACGTAGTAGAGGTTTTGCTGAAGTGCTAAATATAAAACATCCCCCAAAAGTAAGACATAGCAAAGTTTTTGTTTGGAAGCATGCCCGTCGAACAGAACACCAGAGCAGGCAGCTGTGGAGTGGAAAAATTAAGACATCCCCTAAAAATAAGACATAGCGCATCCTTGGGAGCAAAAATTAATATAAGACACTGTCTTATTTTTGGAGAAACACGGTAGGTGGTACGAAAGAAAAGGAAAATTGTCATAAAAAGAGAAAGAGAGAAGGAAGCAATGGGGAAGAGATACACCCTTCTAACAAGTTTTTAGCAGGTCCCCACTTTACCAGAGCCCTGCAGGGGGTGGGCAGCATAGAAAATTGAATTAATAAATAAAGAATAAATATTCTAATAGTTGAATTGGCAAAATCTGAGGATATTTAAATCTGGTGATTGGACCTGTGAACGAACAAGACAAATCTTTCTACAAAACTGAAAAATGACCAGGCTTGCAGAAAAATTCAAAATATGAAAAAAAAGAATATATTGATGGGGCTAACCCTCCCCCCCCCATGATAAAATGAATGCCTGTAGCTTTAAGAAATAGAAGCAGGTCAGTGGCCATTGCTAGGCCACCAAAATATTCCAGGCTTGGTTTTCCAAAGAAGAAAGGCAGAAAAGGAGGCAAGGCCTCCCATGGTGTGTGTGGTTTTTGTTTTGTTTTTGCCTTTGAGGGAAAACTCACGTGGGACAGACCTGGCTAGGATTGACAGCTCCAGGTTGGAAATCTCTAAAATGAGCAGGCTGTTGTAATATTAAGTTTTATTTGTGAAAATAAAAATGAATAAATAAAAATTGTATAGATTTAATCAGCATGGATACAAGCGCTAACTAGAAGAAAAGGGAGGAAGTTGGATAGAGATAGAGGGATGGGTGACGATAGTTACCAATCTTGCAAACAAGGGATGAACCAAAAACAGAAGATGAGAGAAAAAAGCAACCCACATGAACATGGGGGAGTGTGTACAGATCTTAGACACGCACATGCACACACACAATGAATGGACAGGGGAGTAGTATTTATAGTCAGAAATGGGTCCTGAGGCAGTATGAAATAAGCTGGCAGGAAGGCCAGAGACAAAGAATTTATTGTTTTTCTGGGGTTTGAACAGTAAGAAGGGAGAGGTTGATGAGCTGTCAGAATATAAGTTACTGTCTGGGCTGTTCTTCTGAATACTAACTAATGGCCATGATGAGTGCGAGTTTTTAACCTGAATACTAAGTAATTGCTGTGATAGAGTCAGCTCAGAGCACTGATTAAATCACCTTAGGGCAATGGTTCTCAACCTTCCTAATGCCGTGACCCTTTAATACAGTTCCTCATGTTGTCGTGACCCCCAACCATTAAATTGGTATATATAAAATATAAAAAGACCGTTTTCCGATGATCTTAGGCGACCCCTGTGGAAGGGGCATTCGACCCCCAGGTTGAGAATCACTGCCTTAGGGTGAGTTAATTGAGATTAACCAGCTCCATTGTTTAGCCAACCATACCTTGGGCCATGGGAAAAGAATAGCTTCCAACCTTTCTCCCCATCATCCTTTGATACACAAGATGGAGCCCCAAAGTAATTGGGAAAACTCCATTTTTGTGTGGATCAGGGTCTTTTTCTCATTTCAGTTCCCATTCCCTGTGCCACTTGTGGCACCCTATAGCAGGAATGGGGTCTGGAATCTTATGGGGGAGAGTGAACACTGAAAACAGAGGGGCATACAACAGCAGGATGGCTTTTGGGTGTGAAGGAGATAGGGTTGCCAACCATGGTCATCTTAACAACATTATAGCCCCCCAGGCAAAGCAGTGCACTTGGCCCCCACCTACTTAATGCCTTTACATTATGTAATACACGAGATACGTACATTCATATGCACGTGTGGTTACAGAGGTGACTATGATATTAATCAGAGGTGAATGCCAATATCCACTTGTTACCATAAAGATTAATATTTATATTGTTCATTATTTTAGTGAAACACATGCTAAATAGGCATTTTCAAATAGCAAATATTTATAGTTTAGTATAGTATTTATTTATTGACAGCAAGTCACAATATCATGGGACCTCCAGATTATCATGGGGCTCCTACAATCATGGGACCTCCAGGCAACTGCCCAGCTTGCCCATGGATTGAGATGGCTCTGTTGCCAACTCAAGGATAGGGAATTTCTGGTTATTTGGGGGCTGGAGTCTGGGGAGGGAGGGTGTGAGTAGAAGGATTTCAGAAAAGTATAATGCTGTATACTTTACACTCCAGTGCAGCTTGCCACTATCTAGAGGGGGGACTAGTACCCATAATTAAAATTGATCTTCAAATGACAGAGATCAGTTTCCCAGAAGAAAATGGCTAATTTGGAGTGTAGATTCTAAACCGTGCTGAGGTCATTTCCCCCCCATAACTCTCCCTACCAAGGCTTTACCCCCACATCACCAGGAATTTCCAGCCTGGGACTACCAACACTAAAGGGGACTGATCTGTGTAGTTAGGAAGTCTATTATGATTCCAGGAGATTTTAGCACCACATAACTGGGCCATAGTTTTCCTAGATAGAGGCTGTGGGGGCAGGGAAGAAACTTTAAGATAAAGGTGCAGATAAATGTACGTTGGCAGTTGGGTGGGAAAGGGAGAAGGATGTAGAAAAATTGTACACAAAGCTGTTAGATTCTAGAGAGTATTTTCACAGTCATGACAGTTTTCAATGTATAGTAATCACAAGAAGCACTTCAGAAATTACCATGTTGCTGCAAAATAGACTGGAACTATCAAATGTACCAGTCCAGATCTTAGCAATTTGATCTGGAACATTACAAAGGTTGTGACTCCCTATACCTCATTTGATTTCTCAAATGTTGTCAGTAAAAGTAATGCAGCTACATTTATAGTGGACATTGTAGTGAACACATGGTGTATTTTCAAAGCAATGCCATTTTGAATACAAAAAGGTGGGAAAATGCCCTTTCTCTATGTAAACTGTGTCATCGACACAGTAATTTGGGAAAATACGTAAACTGTGTCATCGACACTGACAACATTATGTTACCATTCTGAATGTACAAGATCAAACTGACCTATTTCCCCTTATCAAAAACATAAAAACATTATGGATGGTCAATCCTCCATTATCAGATTTCACAACCAGAAAGGAACAAACATGTCATTCTTCTACCTTTGGGTCTCTCTCTCTCCCTCTCTCTCTCTCTCGTGCATTTGTGTATGTGTGTGTACAATTGCATTGTTCAAGCATCATATGAACCTTTAAAGGATATATGTAGTGTAGTGACAGGCAATTAATCATCTTCTATACTTCTGAGGAATCTTTGTTATCCCAGTATAATTCCATATGTGCTAACAAAAGGGAAAAGAACTGAGCATTCAAATAAGCAGATAGAAATAGAAAAGTAAATGTTAAGTGTTGCAGTCCAGAACTGAACAACAGCAGTTGGAACATGCTACTTGGTATAAACATCACAAGATTTTCAAACTATTTTGAGAGTCACGTTAACTATGTTGTTCCTATTAACCCAAACCCTAACTTATTGGGCTTGGTCAGTTTCAGGTTTGGGGGTTTTGCCTTAATCCTGGCCCTTGCCTGTGCCCTAACCCTAAATTTTAATTTTAATTTAATTTATTCAGTCATAAATTGTTCCCAAAATTGTAACAAGTACCTGACACCTAAAACTCACTGTAGCCCTATTCTAGAACTCAACGTAACACTAAAGTGAATCCATCACTTGTAAGTGGCTGAACCTTAGGTTTCAATTTGTCATTGGAGATCACTGTTATTGTAAGATTGTGTATATCCAATGTTTGTATATGTCCAATGTTTAAAATATGAAACTGTCACTTGTAGGTGGCTGAAATTTTGAAACCTTTTGGCCCCAAAATTTCAGCTTAGGGAGGGCGTGTGGAGGAATTGCCATATTAGCTCAGCCAAAGTCATGAAGGTTGTGAGTTTTGGCATAGTAGTCCTCAGAAAATTGCTTGTCTTAGCTTTTTCCTGATGCTTCCCACTTAACACTGAACAACAGTTAATTGAAGATCATGGACGAGCTGCATCAAGTTTTCTAACAAAGGATATGTTTGGCACCCAATGAGATGATGAGTCATACTACCTGTTTGGGTTAATTGGTGCCAATTCCTGATTAGGTGATGTTTTCTATAACTGCCTCTTCAGGATGAGTTCAGTTTATTTGTTAGTCCCGCTATTAACAGTTGTTTTGTAATTATGTCCTTTTTATGCTTAGAGCTTGAATAGGATTTATTGCTTGCTTAAGGACTTAACGTCAGTATTTTTCAAGGATGTATTTTATGTCTGGGTTTTTAATTGCTGGCCCTTCGTGGACTGATTGTTTGCCAGTATTTTTGGTTTATTAAAAGGACTTTATAGTCAATATACCCTTCAAAAATATTTTTAAAAGATTTTCTGTCTCTAAGTTGTGAGTTTTCTCAAGGTCCTGACCTACGCAGAAAGGAGAGAAGTTATCTCTTCCTCTACACTAACTTTTAAAAAAATGTATTTATTCAGTCATAAATTGATCCCAAATTTGTAACATAAACCCAACACCTAAAAATCCCCATAGTCCTATTCTCGGACTGCGGCCTAGAATTCAACGTAACACTAAGACAAGCCGGAGCCCCTGCCCTTGCCTTAACCCTAAGCCTAATTTAATATTTTTATTTAATTTATTCAATCATAAATTGTTCCCAAAATTGTAACAAATACCCGAAACCTAAAACTGACCATAGCCCTATTCTTGGACTGGGGCCTAGAACTCCACAAAACACTAAGGCAAGCCTGAGCCCCTTGCCTTAACGATAACCCTAACCTATTATTTTTATTAAATTTATTCAGTCATAAATTGTTCCCAAAATTGTAACAAACACACGAAACCTAAAACTGACCATAGCCCTATTCTTGGACTGCGGCGTAGAACTCCACGTAACACTAAGGCAAGCCTGAGCCCCTGCCCTTGCCTGAACCCTAACCCTAACCAATTATTTTATTTAATTTACTCAGTCATAAATTGTTCCCAAAATTGTAACAAACACCCGAAACTTAAAACTGACCATAGCCCTATTCTCGGATTGCGTTCTAGAACTCAACGTAAAACTAAGGCAAGCCTGAGCCCCTGCCCTTGACTTAACCCTAACCCTAACCTATTATTTTTATTTAATTTATTCAGTCATACATTGTTTTCAAAATTGTTATAAAAATCCGAAACCCCTGACACAAACCATAGCTCAATTCTCAGAATGCGCCCCAGAACTCAATGTATCACTAAAACAAGTCTGAGCCCCTGCCCTTGCCATAACACTAGCCCTAACCTATTATTTTTATTTAATTTATTCAGTCATAATTTTTTCCCAAAATTGTAACAAAAACCTGAAATTGACCATAGCCCTATTCTCGAACGTTGCCCTAGAACTCCACATAACCTTAAGGCAAGCCTGAGTCCCTGCCCTTGCCTTAACTCTAATCCTAACCTATTATTTGTATTTAATTGATTCAGTCATAAATTGTTCCCAAAATTGTAACAAAAACCCGAAACCTAATACTGGCCATATCCCTGTTTTCAGACTGTTCCCTTGAACTCAACGCAACACTACAGCAAGCCTGAGCCCCTGCCCTTGCCTTAACCCTAACCCTAACCTTTTATTTTTATTTAATGTATTTTTTGTTACAATTTTGGGAATAATTGATGACTGTAAACATTAAGTAAAAATAATAAGTTAGGGTTAAGGCAAGGGTAGGGGCTCCAACTTGCTTTAGTGTTCCATTGAATTCTAGGTCGCAGTCCAAGAATAGGGCTATGGTCAGTTTTAGGTTTGGGGTTTTTGTTACTATTTTGGGAACAATTTATGACTGAATAAATTAAATAAAAATAAAAAGTTAGGGTTGGGGTTGAAGCAAGGTCAAGTGTTGGGGCATGTTCTATAATGTGGTGGTGATTGTGTGATGGTGACTTTGAGATGACCTGGTGCAAAAAATGTTGTTTGGTCGTGGTGGGGGAGAGTGGCCGCCCATATGGGGTGGCAGGCGCAAAACTCAGATTTTGTCCCAGACTCCATTTTCCCTAGCTACGCCTCTGTATGTTAGTGATAGAATGTGCAGCCAAGTCACAGCTGACTTAGGCAATGCCATAGAGTTTTCAAGGCAAGAGATGTTTAGAGGTGGTTTGCCATTGCCCATGTCTGAGTAGCAACCCTTGACTTTCTTGATGGTCTCCTATCCAAGTACCAACCAGGGTTGACCTTGCTTAGTTTCTGAGATCTGATTATCTGATATTAGGAACATGAAAATAATAGACAAATCTTTTTACAGCAAATCCAATGCTTAAGCAATAAACATATTGATCAGAAAATCTACTTGCTTTTCTCTTGTCACAAAACTCTATTGAAAAATCTATACACCAGGAAGAAATCATTTTAAATGACAAGAGAATTGATGGAATTGCCTTTAAAAGTTTGTTCCCTGCAGGAAGGAAGAACCTTCTGAAATAGTTGTTAAAGAATCAAATTAGCCATCTCCTTTGCATTACATTAAAGGTAGCCTAACAACAGAAGGGATCTCTAAGTCTGGGAATTAAGAAAAAGAAAGAGAAACATTGGTTATGACAGGTTTCTTTGTGCAAGCCAAATACAAGCTGAACAGAAGAATGTAATCTGCTTGAACAAACAACCATGTGAATTGGCTCCAATAAAGCCTACTGACTTACCCCATACAGGTAAATCTCTCTTCTGACTCTTAAGAATATAACAGACATGGAATGATGTTATGATAGAGATATAGTGACTGAAAAAGAGTTACAAATCAAAATTACAGCTAGAGTCTTAGATGATCACTAAAGTTTTGTTTTAAAAACCATTTGGATTGCTAAACTACAAATGCACATGCTCCTGTGTGCCAGTAAGAATGTACAACAGGGACCAGCAATGTGGTATCCATGGACACCTTTCTTCACCCCCATCAAGTGTTTTTAGAAAGTAGGTAGGGCTTTTGTCCACTAGGGCTTCTGATGGAGATCTGACAGTGCAGTTTTTTTTAAAAAAAAAAGTTGCCTCAACAACACCTGCCACCAAAGCATACCAACATCATATAACACTCATACCACATTTTTCCAGTAGTGGAAAACTCTTAACGTGTCAGTTCTATCTTGGAAACAAGACCAGGTGATTCAGTACTTCAAACTCCAGTAATAAATTTAGATGAAGCAACTTACAAAAGTAATTCTCATGCCCACAAGTACTGCGGAAACATGAAGTCACATTTCTGGCTTCACCAGCACAAGAGAAATAGAAAAGGTCAGTACAACCACAGAGTTACAGGTCATACAATCATGATTCCTTGCAGAGGAAACATGAACTGCATTTGAGAACTGGCACTCCTTTTCAATATCCTGTAAAGAAAAGGTCAAATGACTCTATTGACCAACCATGAGCAGACTAGATAAAATGTACTGCAGCTGAGCCAGGCTTTTGCAATGCATTCAAGATCCCTTCATTATGGGCACAGAGGAATTTTCAGGGCTTAATCTGCATCAAAAATTAATGTTAGAACTCAGCCTTGTAAGGATTAAAGCAATGAAAAGAATCAAATGACTTTGAATAAGTACAAAGTGGTGTTGTTGCAATTGGGTAATACTGCTTGGCCTCCCTATATCAGTAGGATAAATGGATTCAAAGAAAAAATGTATTGTACTTTTCACTATTTGGATAAAAGGGGAAATGTAATAGATGCAGTTTTTAGCCACCTCGTAATGATATATTATACAGTATGAATTCACACTTCAACTTAATAGTGTTACCAGTTGTGATATAGTAGTTACCATATCAGACTAGGAAAGAAGTATCTGAATTTGAATTCCATTTTGGTTGCCTGGATGACCTTGAACCAGTTTCTTTCTGAGTCCAGCTTACTTCACAGATAGTTATGAGTATAACCAATGAGCTGAGAGGAAACCTCAAATATAATAGTCTAACTGAAAGTTGTGGGAGGACAAGATGATTGTCCTGCTTTCAATTAGTCAAACTGTGTATATAGAATTAGAAGGAAGTGCCACCTGATCAGAAGCTATGGCTGACAAGCGTATTTGCTATCATTTTAGATTCAACAGCCTGTTAGTTCAGTATGTAGCTTTCTGAAAATAAGCCAGCATTTTGTTCATTGCAAATCTGTCTTCAAAAAATTAAAAAGTGATGGTGTATCAATTCAATTTTCTTGTTTTTCTATCCATGTTTTAGACAGTTAAAGACAGTGGAGGCCTACAAAATAATTGTTGCAATAAAGGCTCCAACAAAATGGTAGTTCAAAACAGGAAGATGCTAATTGTCTGTGATTCTCTTCTTCCATTTAAGCAGTCAGAAGATGAAAAGAAGCTATCAGAATGCTTACATTGAAGAGTTTTAATTTAAAAACATGGTGTTCAGATTAGTAATTGACAAGACTTCTAAATTGTGCTTTTTGGCACATTGAAACACAAGGATCATCTCACCTTTTATTAAATAAGCTTCCAGCAGCTGATAACACATCACATCACAACTCTGAAGAGAGTTAGCTGGCCAAAAACAAAAACAAAAAACCCTTTCCATCAGAAAAGGATTAGAAAGGGACTGCTGACATCACTGCAGGGAATAGTGAAATGAAAGGATCAGTCACAAGAAATAAAATTAAATGTTAATATTATCAATGATTTATGCAAACTCCATGTTTCATCCAGAACACCACCAAAACAATTTACATGCTGGCTCTACAGAGATCACTCAGCCATTGGTAAATTAAATCATCCTTTAGGCTGAGATATGATAATTATAGTAAATTTGGGGGGGGGATGAAAAATGGGGAGGCCAAGAAATGTTCAAGAGCAAAAGCTATAGATGACAATATAATTAAAAATATTAACAGAAAATGTTTTCACAAGAGTGAATTGCTTTTATTTCCAGGTATATGTAGTTGAATATGAAGTATGTTCTTCACATGAATTATTACCTAGTGAAAGAGAAAAATCCTCATTTGATTGAAAAACTCCATCTGTGGAGGCAGAAACACCAAGATTCCAATTTTCCTTCTTTAGCACTTAATAGGGATGACCCCCTTTTCCTTGGATCTATTTCCCTCAAGGAAGGACAACCAGTTTCACTTCTCTATTTCAGTATCTTTCTCAATTCCACCCTAATCTCCTTTTCCCGCAATAGCTGCTGGCCTCTAACTGTCACTCTCCCAGGTCATCAATAATTTTTTTTTTCAAACCCCCTGTCAGTCACGGTTCTCATTCTGGTATAAGGCATCTGCAGCTAGCTGTCTGTCACATCCTTCTGCTATGTGGCCAGCTGCCTATGAACTTACAAGGTGATTTCAGGAAATGCCACAGATAGCAAAATCAATTGGGGTAGTGCTGGTGGACATTAATCTCTCTCTCTCTCTCTCTCTGTGTGTGTGTGTGTGTGTGTGTGTGTGTGTGTGTGTGTGTGTGTGTGTGTGTGTGTGCATTCTTTCCGCCACCTAAATAGAAACTTCTAGATGGCAAAAGAAAATGGAAATGGAAATTCTGGTGCGGCTATATCTCTACAAGTTAGAAGAAATTTCAATCAGATCGTATATTTCCAGCATGTACAAACAGAGTGGGTTAGGGTCAGTTATTAACTGATTACTTTCTAAGTGTAAATCCCTGATTTCATGTTGATTTGCTCAGCTCTTTGCTCAGCTCTGAAGACCAGAGGAGAGAAGAGTGACTCTTCTAATTGAGCAAATTGTAAGTGAAATGTTGTTGCCAGTTTCTTGGACTGAGTCAGCAGTAGGGGGCACAGCTGGCAGTAGTGCTATTGTTCGTTCAGCTATGCTCACTCTTCAAGCAGAGAAAACATTGTGAGACAGGAGTGCCCTTTAGTTTTGAATGTAAACAGGACAAAAGGTTTGTTTTTCATGTTAGGATTTTTTTTTACCAGAATGACATTTTTTTGATTGGGTAGATTGGGTAGGCTTATAAACATCTCATTATAATTGCAGTCTGGACCAATAAGAACCTTGGGATGATATCTGGGAGGACTGAAGTATCTATTGAAAACAAATATTGGATGGGGATGAGACTGAGAAGACTCACATACATAAGATATTCATAAGGGTGTTAAATTTGATCTCCAGGGGAATCATGCTAACTGTGTTAGTAACTTGAATTATTAAAGCAAAACTTTCAATTGAATAATCATTCCCTTTCAAGTATTGTACTTTGTTGTAAGCAAAAGCAGTGTAATGCAATCCTGTGACATGATAAGTTACCCCTGCTCAGTGCTAAATCAGCTTCAACAACATGGAAATGGCACAGAGCTTATTAAAATGTTCCTTTTCCACAATAATTTACCAAAATGGGAATGCAAGTCTTAACAGCCAAGATAGATCACTTTGAATTAAAAGAATAGTGCAAGGCAAAAAGACATATTGATGCTAAGAGATTACCCAAGGTCTTTTCAGAATCTAAGGGGATAAGGAATGCTAAAGTATTTTAAAAGTATTTTTAAATCCCAGTTGTACAGAGAAAGAGGCTATTCAGAAAGTGTTGTTCATTCTTTCATAATAATGCACAAGCTTCATGGATTACAGTGAAAAGCAGAGAAATCAGTTACCTTTGGGAATCCTAATCCCCTTCGGGGATTGGGCGGTATATCAAGTCAAATAAATAAATAAATAAATAAATAAAATAAATAATGTTCAGGGGCAGCTGAGATGTCTATGGATCGAGAAAAAAATGCTGACGTGTATGTAATCAGGAATACAGCAATCTTCTCTTTTGTAAACAACTGTTTTAGCCAATAATTTGAAAAGAAATTAAAGAACACGTTAGACTGACCATGGATATCATTAAGACTCACCCTGAGGCATACACCAGTGATATTTGCAAAACTGAGGATTATTTTTTTCATGGTGCTTTCAAATATCTTTATATGTCTGCACAACAGGAAACTAACTCTTTTGGGATGAAATAGGACTGACCTTGGAGAAACATGGTGTGGCATTCCAATACCCTTCTTACAGTCTGGATGCGAGTTTTTCTGTTTTTGTTGAGACTGAGCTGCCTTTCAGGTAGTGTGTTAGGGCTTTTAGTTTATCTGCTTAGCCTAAGGGATTCCAGAAAGATGAAGAGGGCCTTTTTATTTAAAACAAACCACTTTTTAAAGCACTAATGAACTAGGGCAGGTACAATATATAGAAGTAAAATTTACTGAATGAACTAAATGGAATAAGGAGCTATTTCAATGGATGGAAATCAGGCAGGAGTAAACTAAATACAATTTTGGTTTCTATTGCAAGCATAGGATTTAATTAAGCTTTCTAGGTTTCTCAGTTTCTTGGATGTTATATTATTTATAAAATAGTTCTGGGTTCTAAGAGGATGGTACCCTGTCTCTCAGTATACACAGCCTTTCCACTGTTGGAAATCTCTCTTGTGACCAATGGCGTATTTGCCTAGGGAACATGGGGTACCTCATGTCTCCGGGCGTCCCCTAGTGGAGGGTGCAAAAATTTCAGGTTCGTTTGTGTGTGTTTTTGTATTTTTTCAGTTTTCAGTTGTGTTTTTCAGCTTTCGGCCTGCAGGGGGTGCAGTGTTTAGGCTAGCAGCACCAAAATTTCAGGGATTTTTCAGGAGACTCTTCTGATGATACCATCCAAGTTAGGTGAGGTTTGGTTTAGGGTGTCCAAAGTTATGGACTCCCAGAGGGGGTTCCCCCATCCCCCATTGTTTCCAATGGGAGCTAATAGGAGATGGGGGTCCATAACTTTGAGGGTCCATAACTTTGGACTCCCTGAACCAAACTTCATCAAACTTGGGTGGTATCATCAGGAGAGTCTCCTAAATATACCCCGAAAGTTTGGTGCTGCTAGCTTAACAATTGCACCCCTGATAGCAGGCACACTCCAAATTTCCCCAGATTCTCCTTTTAAATCCACCCCCTTCGGCATGGACTTAAAGGGAGAATCTGAGGTCCCCAGTTTAAACATTGAAAGTGATGCTGTTTCAGGGTGGGGGGAGAATCCACTTCAAAACAGCATCACTTTCAATGTTGTTTTAACTGGGGACCCCAGATTCTCCCTTTAAGGTGGATTTAAAAGAAGAATGGACTCCCTAGTTTAAACACCATTGAAAATGATGCTGTTTGGGGGTGGATTCCACTGGAAGTGTTTTGGGAGAGATGATGCTGACATTTGTTTGGTAAATGTTTTGCTGGTGGTGATTTGTGAGAGATGTACATGCTTAATACCCACTTGCACTGACTTGGAGCTGTTTCTCAGGCTAACAACCTACCTCATAGGGTTGGTGTGAGGACAAAATTAGGAAAGAGAGTTGGTGGGGAGAAAGCCATATATGTTTTGCTGGGTGTGGGAGGTGTTTTGTGAGCTGGTGCAAAAAATCATTGTTTGGTTGTGGTGGGGGAAGATGGCCGCCCATATGGGGGGAGCGCCAAACTCAAGTTTTGTCCCCGGGCTCCAGTTTTCCTAGATACACCTCTGCTTGTTACAGATCACTAGCACACCAGACAGGGAGTCCTTGTCTGAGTAATTACCTTTCTAAATGGCTAAGGCAGGGGTCTGCAACCTGCGGCTCTCCAAACGTTCATGGACTACAACTCCCATCAGCACCTGGGGCTATCAGCTCTTGCATAATTTCATAAGAAAGATTGAGAACTATCAGAGAACAGAGTGAGAAAAGGGTCATTTATGCATATGCATTGCTTAAACCATGGCTGAGAAGCAGTTGATTCTCTGTTCCCTTTGCTTTGCGGTGGGGTTTTCCTGTTTGTGTGTCTTACTTCACTCAAGTTGAACCTAGGTCTCCCTAGGTTCATTGACCCACTGCTCATACCCCCACACACACACACATACACACTGTCTTGATACACAAGTTAATAGTGTTAAGGCAGAAAAAACCCACACAGAAAACAATACCAGAAGTATGAGATTGTAGAAGCGTCTTTTTCTAGCTGTCTTATTCTGTCAGCCATAGTTGACTATTACTACTTTCTCCATATTGGAGACTCAAAACTACTTACAAAATAAAAATACAGTTGGACAGGGGAAAAATAATCTATCACATCCTGAGCTAGCACTGAAGTTGCCAGGTTGACATATTCAGAACTACAGTAGGCAAGCCACTGGAAAAGAGCCAAAGACTGAAACACCTTTAGCTCTTACCAAATGTTCACAACTATGGTCATGCCCAGCTTTAAATACCTGTGAAGAGCTTCTGCTCAGATCTTATTCTGCTGGCAGATGTGCTCCCAGGATTTCCATCAGCTGCTATTTCCATGCCCAGCTGGGTTTCTGCTTGTTTAATTAATGCTGAACAATACAGAAAAGAATTATTTGTTAGTCATAATCAAGATGAAGCCAATAATCCACTTCCTCCAACAATTTTTAATTGCCTCAGCCAAAAAGCAAAGCAAGCTTCAACTGCACTGATTCCTCCAAAGGTGTGTTGCAGTGAAAGAGAACAATGCTTCTGAAGTAAGGATTTCCTGAGAAGAGGACAATGAAATTACACACGTGACATTACAAACTCATATAGATCAATGCATGTTAATCTTAATCTGTGCAGCAAACTCATGTAAATTTGGAGCAGGGGTATCAGTTCTGATTTCGGAAATTCCTTGGGGCAGTGAGGGTCATCAGTTTGTCTACCCACTGAAGCAGCCATTTTCTCCAGGATAATTGAACTCCGTGTTGGTAAGCCTAACTTGGAGAAAAGTCAAAGGGTTTCTGTACATTTTCTAATGCCAACTCAGATGTAATATTCATTTATAAGCAGCCATCTGGTCTTGCAAAGTTCATGTGATCAGAAATCCTAAATCATACACTGCCAAGTTCTAAATGAGCTTACTCTACAAGTATGCTGACTGAGTCCAATGGGACTTACTTGCCAAAAATGACATGTAAGATTGCAGGGACAGTCTGCCATGTTTCCACTTCATAACCTAAAGTGAATTGAGGCAATATGTAGAAATTTCCAGACTCAATAAAGCAAGGTTTGCTAATTAAGTACAAATCAAGCACTTTTCTGAGTAAAACACATTTTTTGTTATCACTATATGCCCATGATTGGTTCTAAATACATTCATCCTATACTTCTACCACACATTCACTGGTACATCAAATTAAAATAAATGGCAAGGGTGTATAAGAATATATTTTAGATAGTGAACCGTCTTCTCCATCTCTATCTAATTAAACCAGACAAAAAGTCCACAGCGGTATCATAAATTATCAGCAATTCTAGATAATGTTTCCATTCAATCTTGTCCTGTTAAGAATAATCATTCTGAATGCTCCTGGGACTAGAGTAAATGAAACTTTTAGTCAAATTGGATTAGCAGAAAAAATGCAGCACTTGCAGCAGCAAAAATAAAAACATAAGGGAACAGAAATAAGATGGATCAACTAGGTGGGGGCATGTGATAGTGCCCCCCACGCTGTGCCCACTGCCCATTTGCTCCCGTCTATTGGCTACTTGTAAGTCCCAACTCTTTGTCTTCATCCTTTGTAGAAAAGGAGGTTGGGAGGTTTTTGCTGACAACGTAACAGATTTCCATTCTGGTGCAGTCATTCATTTCTATGCAGAAGTTAACTTGAGCAGGAAAAAAAGATTGTGCCTTTTCGATCTACCACAGACATTCACACATTCACAATGTCATTTGCACATCTGATATGTGTTCACCTGAACAAGTATACATTACCTATATGAGATTCAAAATATTTCTTCTCAGGCTTAGACTGCAATCGGATTGGATTCAACCAGGTCTTCCACTGGTGAAAAAGAAAAGCTGGCTGCTCTTTGACCACCAAAAAGACACTTATGGCAATCATGCACCTGGGTGGAAAGAAGACCATAAGAGACAGGGGTTGTTGTCAGAAAGGGAAGTGTGTGCAACTGCAAGAAAAATGGCTGGATCCAACCAATAGCCTCCAGTCCAAATGATACCATGAATGTGTGACCAGCAGGTATGATGATGATTTATATCCCTCTCCCCACATATTCTTTTATATATCCAAATGAACAAGTCTTCCTTCTGCTTCTGTCATTCATCTGTGTATGCTAGACTGTTCTAGTGAAATTGCTTTGCTCATGGGAAAAACAAAGTTTCACTTGGGTGCTGTGTGGTTTCCGGGCTGTATGGCCGTGTTCTAGCAGCATTCTCTCCTGACGTTTCGCCTGCATCTGTGGCTGGCATCTTCAGAGGATCCTCTGAAGATGCCAGCCACAGATGCAGGCGAAACGTCAGGAGAGAATGCTGCTAGAACACGGCCATACAGCCCGGAAACCACACAGCACCCAAGTGATTCCGGCCGTGAAAGCCTTCGACAATACAAAGTTTCACTTCTTTTATGAGATTAGCATTGCTGTGGCCGTCTTCATGGGAAGAAGCAAACCAATGAGATGGTCAGTTTCTGTAGCATTTTATGTGTTTTTCATATTTCTATTCCATAGTATGTGTATACAGTTTTACTATTGGAGTTAAAGTTTTACTTTAATATACTTCTTCAGAATACTAATTCCACTGGTATATCATAGTTGCTCTTCCCTGTGGATCCTGTAATCACAGGCATAATCTTTACAGGGTCAAAAGGGACAACTAGAGTGGAAGAGAACACAAGCGAACTCTATACACCTTCCATCATACTTTATTAGATACAACCTAATATTTTTTTTCATGATTCATGATTTAGGCAATGTTTTACATTTCATTAGTAATATATCTCACTTGCTTCAAAAACCTGGAAGAAACATTTCTGGTTTCATAAAAGAAGAACTGTTTTCTTAGCTTTTTTGATTAAATGCTTCTACAAATTTACCATAAAAGTAAACTGCATGTTCAACAATTATTTGAACATGTTGCCTGTATTATAAATTTAAAAAGAATCTTTGCTCATTTAATAAATTAAGCAAAAGCAATTTCCTATTTCATTAATTAAATCCAGACTTGGATTATTTTGCCAAGTAGACAACTGAATTTTATTTCACAAACCAGACAGGGATATATTGCTCATTTCATAAAGATGTTAACTATTTTATTAGTTGGTCAAAAACTCTGATTACTAGCCAGAATATATCCTTTGCTAATTTCATGAACTGCATGTTGCCTGTTTCAAATAGGAAATGTGCCCTTACTTCAGGAGAAAAAAAGAAGTCAATCAAGAAACATATGATTAGCCTACAGGATTCACTGCCAAAGGACATTGTGAGCACAACTGGTACAGACTGCTTTTAAATGAAATAGATATGTGCAACAAATGTGGTTCAGTACAGATCCAAATTTGGTCTTTAAGAAAGAAAATTAAATCTTTTATTAAGGCATATTGGAGGGGTAGTTATGTGAAGGTAGGTATCTTTGGAACAGCAGGCAAAGATTTTATGGGACTTCTTGGAAATGATTTACAGTGTCAGCAGACAGAATTGCCAGTAATCCAGGTAGTAATTGTATCCAATAAGAGCTGCAGTACTTCAGATTGAAGTCCGAAAATGCAAGAATGCTACAAAGTATAATGAATAAGGTTTATTGGAAGAATGTCCAGGAATACATATATTTCAGCAGTAGGCTGTCAGGATGAATAATAAAGCTAAATCTCTAGCCTAAGCCCATTTACAATCACTGGTTTTCTAAATTCAGATGCTACTTAACTACACTGAGTCCAACTGAGTTTCAAAGTTAAAAGCAGGTACTCTGGCCAACCTGGCCAACCTGGAATCAAGGTGGTTTGTGTCCCACAGGCAGATGTAATCCAGACAAAGGGCAAATGTTAGAATGAAGTATGTTTCTTCATGTCCAATGACCCTCAATGGCCTGATTCTAGTTGACCAATCACATGTACAGCAAATAGTGCAACTTGACCCAATTATGTTATGTTATTAACTAGGTGACCCAATAATCACGTGTACTGTCGTAATGAAATCATAAATTCTGCATCTGTATAGGGCTTAATTGAACAAGCACTTTCTTCCACCCAAGGGTTCTTGTACGAACTAGATAGAATGTGTAGTCCCAGCTCCCTCCAGGATTCTTTGACCTAGAAACTGCTCAGACTAATGGTCTAACTGGAACTTGCACCAGCTTCCCATTTTCCTTATCTCATTCTTTGAAGCTGTAGTCAGCTTGACCTCAGGTTCTCGAGAAAGAATCATCCACAATTTTTGAAGGTCTCAACCTGAACCAATGTTTTTGTATGGCCAAGAGACTGCTAGCCAAGCCAGTCTCTTGACACCACCCAGCTAAAGAAATTGAGCTTCTTGTGTTAAGTGGTGCCACCCAGATAACACTCTATGCAACATGGTTGTCTGTGCGATGGGAACCAGGGAGATGGCACAAGAAGCACCCTGAGAGACCAGAAAACAGAAGGAGGGGTTCCAGTAATACAACAGAGAAATGAAGTGACCACCACAGAGCAAATCAGAAGACAGCAAAATAAAAGAATTCACATACCCACTGGAGTAGATAGAGAAAATAAATATGGAATCTTTGCAATCTCGTTTAGCCTCAGCCCTGACATGTTCCCTTCCCCTAAACCTGATATTGAGCTAACCATAAAGAACAGAGCTAAGAGGGTTCCATGTCAAATCCATAGTTGATTATATAAGTCCTGCTGATGTGAGATCCTAGCTTCAAACTCTTGATACAGTCATTCAATTGAGAAAGCTGGGAGCAGCCTTATAGGCAAATACACATGAGCACCATCTTATGGAGGGTGTGGTATGAAGATCAACATCTTTATTCAAGTAATTGCTGAACAATTACATGCCTCAGTATGCTACTTTTTTGTCCATCTTTCTGTTCAGGATTTTAATGTCTTTGAAACTTGCATGACAGATAAGGAAAGAATGGGTTCAACTTCTTCCTTCACTGCATCTCCATGTATCTATGGCATTGCTAACTGTCATGTCTTCTTGAGGAGCACAAAAATTCCAGGATATCAAGCTAGTGTAATTCGAGAGGCAAACAGTTGAATCCTACCAAGTCATTATTGCTGATAATATTGATGATGGCCTTGTTTATCGTTTGCATTGCACTGGGAGAAAGGATTTTTTTTTCTTTAGCTGCTAGATAATTGCCAGATTGTCTGTGGAGAAACAACAGATACACAGAGGCCATAATGAGTAATGCAGCAGAGGTCCCATGTGCCATTACGGACTGAAGATTATCTGAGAATAATGTAATTATGTTCAGTTCTACACTGCTGTTTTTAGTCATGTATAGTTCCTGTTTCAACCTACTTTTCATGTCCATAGTCAAAACATTATTTGCTTGTCATTGTGATATCTTGTGCAGACCTGGTAATTTGTTCATTCTTTTATCTATGTGAAAAACTGTTGATGATAATTAACATATACAAACAATCAATTTTTGCTTTTTGCTATAACAGGGTAGTACAATGCCATACAGCTTTACAACCTTAGCCTAACATTATTTTCATTTTTTTGTGCAAGTGAAAAAAAAAAGTTACTTGAAAGCAATTAACAGTAAATTGCAACTCTGAAAACAAAGGAGGAAGATTTAGCTTCTACCTTGACTTTATCAGGGTTCGGGCCTTGTCATCCCAGTGTTCAGATACTGTTAAGAGCTCTTGCAGCTTAGCCATTGACTTCTCAACTGCAGGATGAGGAGCAAGTCCTACACCCGAGTCTATGAGTCTTCTCATATCATCCAGAGTAAGTGAATTTTGGTCCAAGAAAATCTGCTGTACATCTTCCAGCCAGCGTGCTTGTTCTAGGCGCACTCGCAAGTCACTGAGCTGGGGAAGATCAACATCAAAGTCAAAGTTGACATCCAAGAGTTCCTGTAGTTCTGAAGCACTGGAAATTTCTTCAGACAGAAGTTTTTGGCTATACTTCTGGAATTCTTCCACATGATTAAGAAGATCCTTCAGCAGTGCTGTCTGGCTGAGGACACACAGCAAAGCATAGAGTTGCCTAACAAACAGCCGCAGTTCATTCACAGTCAGCTGATTTTGGGATTTTCCGCCACCAGACCGATATCTGGTTTGTCTCTTGCCATTAAAAAGCTGCTGTGCAACTGAGGCATAATTAACATATAGTAAATAATCTATCTTATGTTAAACCATCTGATATATATGATGTTCCTATTTTAACAGCCAACAGAAAGAAATCTTCAAAATAAACTGTAAGTCTACCTTCCTCCAAATCTACAAAGAATCCACATAAATAAATGAGAAAATACTCCCCCACCCTGGTATCTGAAACTAGCAATGACACAATGATTATATCCAGGCCACCTGGAAGAACATCATTTAGGAAGTTTAAGCTTGCAGTGGGGATAATGTTGATTGTAAATGGCAAGGACGTAGGTAAGGGGGGGTTCTTGGGTTCAAACCTCCCCCATTCATGTCCGAAGCTCCGCCCACCCAATTGGGGTTTTTAAAACATTTCAGTGTTTTTCAGTTTTTGGCCTGCAGGGGGTGCATTGTTTAGGCTAGCAGCACCAAACTTTCAGGGGGGACTCTTGGGGGACTCTCCTGATGATACTACCCAGGTTTGGTGAGGTTTAGTTCAGAGGGTCCAAAGTAATGGACTCCCAAAGGGGGTGCCCCCATCCTCCATTGTTTCCAATGGGAGCTAATAGAAGATGGGGACTACACCTTTGAGGGTCTGTAACTTTGGACCCCCTGAACCAAACTTCACCAAACTGGGTGGTATCATTAGGAGAGTCTCCTAAAGATACCCTAAAAGTTTGGTGCTGCTAGCTTAACCATTGCACCCCTGACAGCAGGCACCCCCCAGATTTCCCCAGATTCTCCTTTTAAATCCACCCCCTTCGGCATGGATTTAAAGGGAGAATCTGAGGTCCTCAGTTTAGAAGAAGAAGAAGAGTTTGGATTTATATCCCCCCTTTCTCTCCTGTAGGAGACTCAAAGGGGCTTACAATCTCCTTGCCCTTTCCCCCTCACACCCTGTGAGGTGGGTAGGGCTGAGAGAGCTCCGAAAAACTGTGACTAGCCCAAGGTCACCCAGCTGGCATGTGTGGGAGTGCACAGGCTAATCTGAATTTCCCAGATAAGCCACAGCTCAAGCGGCAGAGCAGGGAATCAAACCCGGTTCCTCCAGATTAGAATGCACCTGTTCTTAACCACTACGCCACATTGAAAGTGATGCTGTTTCACGGTGGGTGATAATCCACCCCAAAACAGCATCACTTTCAATGTTGTTTAACTGGTGACCCCAGATTCTCCCTTTAAGGTGGATTTAAAAGGAGAATTTGAGCTCTCTAGTTTAAACACCGTTGAAAGTGATGCTGTTTGGGGGTGGATTCCAGCATCACAGTGGCTGCCCGAGGGGGGAGGGGGACGGGACGGGACACAAAACTCAGATTTTGCACCGGGCTCCATTTTCTCTCTATGCCTCTGCCCAGAGGGGAGGGCAGAAGGAACTGCTGGCTGCCGACTGGGACCCCAGCTGATGGGGGGCAGGGGGAGGGAAGGGCAGCGAAGTCTGCCGTCCCCGGCCTTGGAGAGCTACTTTTATAAGCACTAGGCCAGGGGCCGGGGCTTGGAGAGGCGTGGCCATGCCCTATGGGTGGGTGGGGTGTACCCCATCCCCAACCCCCCCCATAAAAAATCTATACCTACGTCCCTGGTAAATGGCCTTCTCCAGCTGGAATGCTCAACATACATCAAGAAAGCTTTGTATTCTGATAACAGGAGCAATTTTTGACTGTTATCACACAGATTACACAAGTGCTTCACATAGCTTATGTTAGTGTTTGTGATGAATTTTTGAATCTTCTTCCAACAGTAAAGTATTTGTCAAAATGAAATTGATGGCCTAGAGTGTATTCCTGGAGACACTTGTAAAGAGGAGACTTACACAGGAGTTTCCATTCTCTTCCCAACCATTTTTAAATATATCAAAATAATTAAAATAAGAAAGGAGGATATCTTCCTTTTGATGTAGAATATTTTCTTTTCCAACTATTTAACTAGTTTACTATTTTATGATGCACTGTGTTACATCATGACTCTTATTTTGGTGGGCAGGAAGAGATGGCAGTCAGTTCATCTCAGCATTCTGTGGAATGCGGGAAATCCAAATCTCCCTAAGCCTCTTGAGCATAATTAATATGTTTTTCCTTTCTTTCAACAGGTCCTCCATTCATCTGCCAGTGGCTCATTCCGCACATGCAGAATAATGCTCTTTCAAACTGCTTTCAGTGCTCTTTGAAGCTATGCGGAATGGCAAAATCCACTTGTAAACAGTTGTGAAAGTGGTTTGAAAATGCATTATTTTGCGTGTGCGGAAGGGGCCAGTGACACTATTCCAGCTTCCTTTCCAATTTCATTCCGGATTTGGGAAACAATGGCTTGTATCCCACCTTTATTCCAATGACAGCAAAAATCCAGGGGAGGGGGTGATTTCCACCAATTCCTTTTTCCTGTAGCAGCCTAAAACAACCCTCCAAATGCTGCTCCTAGGAGATGGGGCACCTCTCAGGAATAGATATGGGGAAATTAGAGGTCCCTATGGGAGGGAAAACTGTCAAAAATGCCCTCCATTCACATACCTTGTGCCCACAGAAATCTACATGCCAACCATTGGACATGTAGTAGAATTGGCAACACAACAGAACCTATGAAAAAGTGTCAGGAAGAGATGCTGAGTGATGAGCTCTCATTTTATAATTATCTGGAATCATATATAATAGAACCTGTCCACATTGTTTCTGGACTGACTTAATAAACATGATTGTTCAGAATAATCAGATTGTACCAGGGTCCATGAAGGGGATCCTTTTTAGAAAACATTTTGACCTTCCTACCTCCCAGATTCAGAAATGAGACTCTGCTTTTTGCTGATAATTGAAGGGATATATGAATAGGAACAAAAATGTCTTAGAGGCTGTGATGCACAAGCAAAAATATAAATGGATGTAGCACAGTTCCTCTTGCACAACATGCTGTGCAACACCCAGCACCTCCCTTCTTATATGTTATAGTGGCCAAAAGTTGGTTGCACAAGTTCTTGCACAAACAGAAACACAATTGGAATTATAAGTAGTTGACTTAGTGCAAGTTGCTACTGAAGTCTTATTCTTTCATTTGTATTTGTGCAAGATCTCTAGAGCAAGTGGAAATGTTGTGCTGGATCCAACTGTAAAGAGGAAAAATTGAAGTGAAAGATCCCTTTTTCCTGGGGAGTAATGCTGTTTTGGAAAATGCACACTAACATCCTGAAACATCATCTTAGGCTAGGAATGATAAACCATGTCAAAATCTTGGATAGTCTTCTGAACAAACACTTCAACATTTTAGATTTATATATTCCAGTAAAGATTTATATAGGGTCTAGGGGCCATGCAACGTCTTGGCAATGCATCTAACCTGATTCAGGGGCAGCTCTGTTGGGCTGTAAGCAGAGTGCCTGAAAGCACCAGCCAAGAAGTTCTCAAGCCCCTCTCCTACCTATGACCTCACTTTCTGATCATACTTCTCTTGTTCTAATTTACAACAGCGATTATGCAAACAAGACACAGGAGTGGTCAATGGCAGTGCATCTTAACCAAAGCCCTGAACCCTGTCAGCTGCCCCTGCTCAAAGAACTACATTCAAGCATCATATTTGTGTGTGTGTGTGTATATATATATATATAGAGAGAGAGAGAGAGAGAGAGAGTTGCTGTCATTATTACAGGAGTACAGAAGTAAATGTAGTACTTCTTGAATACTTTTTGTTGTTATCAGTCTTGCTGAAGATGAAGTACAGCTCTAAAAAATCAAAACTATTTTTATAACACTCCTTGATGAAAGACAGGCTATTGATTTTGCCTTTGTGCTTAGGGTAACATGAAAAATTAGAGACGATGATGTGATACTCAGCAAAATATTGGGATTAACCAGGTGTCCTTCATGTGTGTTCCTTATCAGTACTTAAGGTTAATGAAAATACTTTTGCAGTTCAAGGATATAAGGGAACTGAAGGAGAAAACACAGAGCAATAATGCAGTCTCTCTTTTTCCCAGGCATACTTATTGGCAATGTCAGAAAGACACATGCAAGTGAAAAAAAAATGGGTCTGAGCTGATGTCAGTAAATATGACAAAAAATAGCTGTTTGTCTGGACAGTGAAGGAAGTATGTTGGATAAATGATATCATGAAGCAGAAGGGCACTTTAATGAGATTCCAAGGAAAGCTTCTTAACTGAAAGCTTTTTTTTAAGGGAAAAAATAGAAATAGAGTGAACAGAGATTTCCTGGAATCTTTATCCCTAGAGAACCTGGAAAAATAGATCTCATTAACCTCATGTTGGGAATGGTCTAGAGATTAGATTTCAGTGTCATGGTTAGAATTAGCTTGAGTGTATTCATATAATAAAGCCTAGGATTCTAGGAAGTCACAAGCCAAGTATGGTCAGCTATGCTAGGGGCTGATGGGAATTGTAGTTCCTGAACATCTGGAGAGCCGCAGGTTCCCTACCCCTGATATAACCTCTTCTTGGGAGCACACGTTAATATGGGGGGGGGGGTGTGAGTTTCTCAGCAAACCAGAACAATCCTGTCAGGTGTTTAAAGAGGCTAAACTCTGTCAAGAGGCTAAACTCCCAGCACAGTAATTCAGAGTGGAACAGTGAAAGTTAAGATACCAGACTAAGATGCATCCACCCCTTTAGAAATCAACAGTCACATCAGCAGAAGAGAATGAACAGTTCCAGTCATGATGGGGCAGAAGAATCCTTGAAAGGTAGAAGTAATGAAAAGTGACACTGGCAGAGGATTTATCATAGACAACGGCAGTGACACTTCAATTAAACCTGCTTAGTACAGCGCAGGAGAAGGCAATGGTAAACCATTTCTAATCATCTCTTGCCTCAAAAACCCTATGATGCAACAATACAAAATGAAAAAGATATGGGGCTGGAAGATGGAAACCCCAGGTTGAATGGCACTCCATCTGCTACTGGGAAGAGTAGAGGACAGGAATGAACAACACTGTTCTTAATGATATAATTGGTCTACAGCTGAACAGACATCCAGTGGCTAATGTGAATAGATTCAAAAGTCCAAAGATGTCTGACATACAAGATAAGAACATGGAATGTAAGAAGTATGAATCACAGAAAACTTGAAATTGTAAAATAAGAAGTAACACTTAAACCCTGCAATTATGGGAGGGAGTGAACTAAAGTGGACTGCATTAGGACATTTTCAGTAAAGTGTTTTACTTTGGAAATGTAGTTATTCTAATAGTCAGATGAGAAGTAGCATGGACAGTCACCCGCTATAATACCAAATCTCACTGAACAATACCAGTCAGACTTCATGGGAAACCTATCAACACAATCATTTAAGTTTATGCTCCAACCACAAGTGCTGAAGAGGAAGAAACTTGAAAATGAAATAGGACAGCAATTCACAGAATTCTGTGAAGGCAACTATTTGTTCATTATGAACATGTTTCAGACAAACAGATGATTGCATATGTGGACATCACTGGATGGCCAATATAGAAATCAAATCTGTTATACCATTCATTCATTCATTCATTCATTAGATTTTTAAATCACTGTTCTTTGTTAAAACAGGTTCAGAGTGATTTGCAACATACATTCCCAATAAAATACTACAAACCCAGCAAGGATGGGATACCAACATTGAAATATTAATAAAATCATCAAAAGCAAAAGGGAAGGGGAAGAGGAAGCAGCCCAGTTAAGATGGATGGACACTTTCGCTGCCCTTAACTATAGACCTAGTGGAGCAACTCTTTCTTACAGGCCCTGTTGAACTGCAATAGATCTCACAGGAGTCTGGTCCCATTGGAAAGAGTGTTCCACCAGGCTAAGGCCAGAGCTTAAAAGACTCTGGTTGAGGACAGCTGGACAATCTTCAGGCCAGGGACTACCTGTTATTTACAGAGTGTAATGCTCTTTGAGGGGAATACAGGGAGAGGTGGTCTTAAGGTGCTTTGGGCTTTGAAATTTAATACCAAAACTTTGAACTTGATTTGGTACTCCACCTGGAGCCAACACAGCTGACTGAGTACTGGTTGAATGTGGAGTCTCCATGGCATCCCAGTCAGGACCCATGCTGCTGTATTTTGCACGTTGAAGCTCCTGCCGTAGTCTCAAGGGTAGCCCTGCATAGAATAAGTTACTGAAGTCTAGTCTGCAGGTGACTGTTACATGGATCACTGTGGCAAGGTCAGGGATGAACAGTTAGGGTACCTACCAGTTGGGGCAGATAGTTTCACCACTAGGTGGAAAAATGCCAATTTCGCCGCGTTTATAATCAGGGCTTAAATAAAGAGGAAGGCATTCAGGATTATGCCCAGACTCCTAATGGAGGGCTTAGGTGTTAATTGCACCTCGTGAAAATCCGGGAGCTGGCATCCCAATACTTCCTTTCCCCAGCCCAACCAGAGAACCCCTGGCTCTGTTTCATCCATTCCACTATGGTTTCCAAACAACTGGCCAGTACATTGAGAATGGCCTTTAGTTAGCCACTCAGTAACAGATACAGCTCGGTGTCATCAGTATACTAGTGACAACACAGCCTGAAACTTTGGACCAACTGGATAAGAGGGCACATATAGACAGTAAATAACACAAGGAAGAGGATCAATCCCTGAGGGTTACCACATACCAGTGGGTGGTATGATGATGTCTTTTCCCCTACTTCTATCCTCTGTCCCTGACCCTGGAGAAAGGAAATCAGCCAATGTAAGATTGTCCCTCATATATTAGAAACAGCAAGGAAGTAAGTCAAAAGCTCATGACTGATTATGTCAAACTCCGTTGTCAGATAAAGAAGTACCAGCAGCACTGACCCACATTGGTCCAATTGGCTCCGGAAATTGTGAGAATGACTAGACCTATTTCCACCCTGTGGCCTGGTCAGAAGCCATATTTGAATGACTCCAGCACCAATGAGTCAACCAGGAATCACTAGAGGTATTCAGCCACTGCTCTCTCAATTGTCTTATCCTAAGAAGAGTTTGGATCCTCTAAGGAGACACAAAAGGGCTTTCCTTTCCCTCTCCCCACAACAGACATCTTGTGAGGTAGGTGGGACTGAGAGAGCTCCAAAAAAGTGTGACTAGCCCAAGGTCACCCTGTTGGAATGTAGGAATGGGGAAACAAATCTGGTTCACCAGATAAGACTCTGCCGCTCATGTGGAAGAGTGGGGAATCAAACCTGGTTTTCCAGATTAGAGTTCACCTGCTCTTAATCACTATACCACACTGGCTCTCTAAGAGGAACTGAACTATTTGCTCAAAAATTGTTTGAGAAAACATGGATCATTTATTCAAACATGGCACAATTCATTTTAGCCTAAGTTGGAACACATCAGGGCACTACAAAAGGATATGTACCAAAGAGTCCACTGACTGAAGGGGGCAAGGGCATCACCAGTCAGAAAAGGGGATCCTTAGCAGATGACCCAGAAAAACAATTGAAAAAGAGCAATTCAGTCTTGAGTGCATAAAGGTTCTACAAGAATCAGCACTTTGAGTTGTGCCTGAAAACAAATAGAATGTTTCTATTTATGACATTGCAACGACCATAACAGACCTCAATTTTGTTGGTTATACTGACAGAAGTGACTTTAATAGCATATCTATTATCTTCATTTTCTTCCTATGACAAAGGTTGCTTGGGTTCAAAATGAAATTCTGTATCAGTCGGATGTAGCAACAATCCTGTCATATTCTTTTCAGCAAATACTCACTTTCCCAGTCACTTTGTGGCAGTCACTTTTACAGTCATTCACAATAATGGGTCACACAATGAACATACTCAAACAATAGTTATTCATGAAAACCTTCTGATGTTGAAGTCAAATATTTATGGTTTCGGAGGAATCTACATTTATATAAACAAATCTGTTTAATGCCAGAATTCAAAATTGATCTTTACCAGGATAACAATCAGCAAAGGGCACCATGACTCAAGATGTGCAGAAGCAACCACAATATGCAATTTATTTTTTACTCTAGCGAAGTCTGTACAATCTGAGGTCTTGCACTAATTTATTGCATGTGATAACACTTTCATTCACTTATACAATTTTGCACACCAAATTTTAAGCAATTAAAATAAGCCTTGTTAAAACTGAAAAATACGAATGTATGTGCAATTACTCTGGCATTACAAAGTGAATGATTTGTAAGATAAATTACCTGGTTATTATTGATCCCAACAGACTGTATTACACATTCAGACTTCTTTGCACTGTATGTTCCCAGAAATTAACAATGATATGATAAATCTAGAGATAGATGTTGACATATTATCAGTATGCAGTAGCCCTAATAACCCAGACTATCTTGATCTTGCCAGAGCGTGAAAGCTAAGCATGGGATACCACTAAGAAAACTGGAGCTGTTATGCAGAGGAATGCAATGGCAAACCACCTCTGTTCATCTCTTGCCTTGAAAGCTCCATGAGTTAGAACTTGATGGGGTTGCTTGGCATGAATTGTTGCAGCTCCATGGCACAGTTTATCTTATTATCAGTATAATTTTCCTTGAAGTTGCTAAACACATAATAACCTACCAAACAAGTCTGTTTCAAACATTACAGTATCTTGCATCATGCTGATTGGGAAGGAAGTGGGATTTTTAAAAATATTATTTCTTTCAGAAACTTAGTAGCCCATTCCCCCATTCCCCTGCATACGTGTCATCCAAGCACATGGGCAGTTGCCAAGAGGAGAGAAAACTAGCTACAGTGTGGTGATGGTGATGGTTTTTACTCCCTTTCTCCACAGCCAGCCCTCTGGACTCATTGGCAAAGTCTCCTCAGGTGCTGTAACTCGTGCTGGAGAGAGAGGGAAAAGCCATCGAGGGAAGCAAAGAGTGAATAGATTCAGTAGTGGTGGCAAAAGACAACCCTATATGTTCAGAAGTACTCTATAATTTTAAAAGGTTATAGTTGTGTAGTCAAGATTAATATATGTTACATTACTGCATAAGAGTGCTTGTGTTAGTGCACAGGGCACACTCTAATCTTGCAGCTCTTTTGGTTGATGGTAATTGCAAATGTTGTTCTTCATGACCTGCAGAATAAGTGCCACTGTTGTAGATCAACAATACAGAAACATGTAGCACTGCCAATTTCTTAAGCTAGGTCAGATCTATTGATGGTATGAGCAGGCATTTCTTCCCCACAAATTGCTCCTATTTAAATCTCAAAATAAAGTAACACACATGAAAGGTTTTAATTTATTCTTTTTATTGAAGCATCTATTAAGGTAGGCAACACTTGATTTTTTATCAGAACACTCTCAGCGGGGAAAAAACTTTACAATACTATGGAAGATTGATTCTAGTTTAAAGCAATTCCATGGACAAAAAACACAGACAAATATCTTTGTTGATAGAAAAGCAAGAATAATCTTCTCGCCATTTGCAATTCCCTAGTGCTTCACTTTCAGAAAACCTTTGTCAGGCAACCTTTCCGCCATCTGCATGCAAATTGTGGTGTCTGGAAATTTCCGTTTATGAATATCAACTTCATATGTAAAGTGGAGATGAGTTATTGGAATGGAAAGGAGTGGAGTTTCAGGACATTATGCTAAAAATCACCTCTTTAAAACATTTGTGGCTGGCTTCATCAGGTTCCTCAGATGGGTCTACTACCTTTTATGGTCTATGAGGTTCAAGACTAATTGCCCCATCCAAAAGGAGGGGCGAATCCACCCAGGTGAGTGGTGCACAGCCATGGCTGTGCAGTTGCCCTCCCTGGGGCACTTGCTCCAATGAAGGGGTAAATCTGCCAACGTGCAGCTGCTATGGCCCTCCCTGGCTCAGGGACATCATGCCAGACACCATTCCAGAGTCCCAACACCACTGCCACCACTGGCATAGTGCGGGAAGGTTGGCAGTGTGGCTAGGGGAGAAGTTGACATTAGACAACTTGTTGCCTTATGCTGGCAGCTGAGGCTTCCTATTAAAGCCACCAAAAAGGTGACACAAGTGTATTGAACTTCATGGGGGCTTCTCAGTGGTGGGGAGGTGTTTTTGCTTTGCAAGTTAGCCCACGCTGCTGGGAAGCCTGTATGGGAGCAATAGGGTGGCACAGCCATGGCATCAGGACTGGCTGCCTGGCCCCTTGGATGTGGCTACCCATGATTCAGTACACAGCTACCCAGTGATCTAGTACAATGTTTTATGTTAACAATTAGCAAGAAAAACTTGGCACTTCCTGTAATTATTTTTGGATTTAGGTGTTTTACAACAGCCTAAATTCCTCAAACAATAAAATCCCATCTGACATTTACTAGCAGACTTTGTTTATTAGGTGGTTTGAACACATCATCTACACTTTAACCCCAGCAAGCTGGGTACTCATTTTACCAAAGCACGACATTAACTTTATTTCACTCATCCCTGTGAAAGAGAAAATATCTTTTTCAATTTTCCCTAAAATTTCTCCTTGGAAAACCCAGGGGAAATTAATTCCTGAGAAAAAATGTATAATTTCCCTGATTATTCTCTATCCCTAATTTTAGCTTCTTCTCTACAGTCTTCATTTAGACATAAGAACAAACACTGGCATGAACCCAACTTCTTTATTTTATTGGTCCCCACTCTCTCCTCCTTCCATGAATAAAAAATCTAAGGGCGAGGAAGTTTTGAATCAGGCACAGTTCACCTTGACATCAGAATGGGGGCATCTTTTAAAAAACTGAGTTTGTTTCTGCTCCATAAGGTAGGACTCTAAATCTTGATTTCACTGCCATTTTGAATCCTGGTGAGGGGGAACTGAGGAGGGGCAGGATAAACTCCCATTTACTTAGGCATCTGCTTTGGTGAGCACAGAAAAGATGATTGTGTGAGAACTGTAGCAAGCTGTGTTTGTGGTCATCTTATACAAATCTCTGCTGTGACATCTGCATGTAGACTCTGGCAGTTCCATTTTTACAATGTCTTTTGATACAAAAATTGTTCATTTAGCTTATACATCAATTAAAATGAAATACTAGGAATGTAAGTTACTGTACCCTGGTTCTGGATTATTACTGGCACATCGTGTCTGTCACATCATGTCTGTCATACCACAGAAGCTGTGATTAAGCTGTTATTGTCTATGATTGTCTGGTATATCTATGATCTTCAAAAAGTTAGTGTGTATTTTAAAATATTCCAAGGCTATTGTTATCAACTTACGACTTGTGTCAAACTGCATGTTGTTACAACCAGATGTGCACTTCCTGACCCTGGTGTGAGATCCTAAATCTGTTTATGCACAGGCACATTCATGAGATGATGTCTACAGAAGCATGAGGGAGAAAAAAGACCTTTACACTGAACAAAACTGGGCTTCATTGAATTAATGACTGATAAAAGAGCAAGAGGCATGAGCAGAAAGAAATGTAATGCACAGAGGCGTTCCTCCCATTATTGGAAGGAGCCAAAGTGGGCGGCAGTTGCCCTGAAAAGCGCCGCCTTAACAGTGGGGAGAGCAAACTGCCATGGAGACCGGTCTGTGGGATTTTTAATATTTTCAGTGTTTTTCCGTTTTTGGCCTGCAGAGGGCGCAGTTTTTAGGCTAGCAGCACCAAAAATTCAGGGATTTTTCGAGAGACTCTCCTGATGATATCGCACAGGTTTGGTGAGGTTTGGTTCAGGGAGTCCAAAGTTGTTGGTGAGGTTTGGTTCAGGGAGTCCAAAGTTATGGACTCCCAAAGGGAGTGCCTCATCCCCCATTGTTTCCAATGGGAGCTAATAGGAGATGGGGGCTACACCTTTGAGGGTCGATAACTTTGGACCCCCTGAACCAAACTTCACCAAACCTTGCTGGTATCATGAATAGGGTCTCATGAAGATACTCTGAAATTTTGGTGCTGCTATCTTAACAATTTCACCTCTGACAGGAGGCACCCCCTGACAGCAGGCATTTCCCCAGATTTTCCTTTTAAATCCACCCCCTTCCTGCCAATGCTTGTTTTCTTTATTTCTTTTCTTCTCTCAAGGCCTAATAAAGGTTATTATTACTATTATTAAATCCACCCCCTTCGGCTTGGATTTAAAGAGAGAATCTGAGGTCCCCAGTTTAAACATTGAAAGTGATGCTGTTTTAGGGTGGGAGATAATCCACCCCAAAACAGCATCACTTTCAATGTTGTTTAATCTGGGGACCCAAGATTTTCCCTTTCAGGTGGATTTAAAAGGAGAATCTGGGCTCCCTAGTTTAAACACCATTGAAAATAATGCTGTTTGGGGGTGGATTCCAGCATCGCTTGTTTAAACTAGGGAGCCCAGATTCTCCTTTTAAATCCACCTTAAAGGGAGAATCTGGGGTCCCCAGTTTAAAAAACATTGGGGAGACTAGATACAACACCATAAAATGTTTTCATAGCAGTTATAAAACATTTTGAAAGCATTTTGAAAATGTTTTCAAAAAAATATTTCTGCTGTGTTCAGATGTGTGAG
Organism: Sphaerodactylus townsendi; assembly: GCF_021028975.2. Classification (NCBI taxonomy): domain Eukaryota; kingdom Metazoa; phylum Chordata; class Lepidosauria; order Squamata; family Sphaerodactylidae; genus Sphaerodactylus; species Sphaerodactylus townsendi. The sequence goes on along the minus strand of NC_059434.1, from coordinate 41,434,554 downwards.
TTGGGGCATGTTCTATAATGTGATGGTGACTTTGAAACAACCTGGTGGAAAAAAATTTTGTTTGGTCACAGTGGGGGAGAGTGGCTGCCCATGGGGGGGCATCAAACTCAGGTTTTGCCCAGGGCTCCAGTTTGCCTAGGTACGCCACTGGTAATGCAACATAGTGCACATATCAGGGAAGACAAAGGCGGCAATTTAGACACATAAAACAAACAGGAATGGCATGAAATGTCAATTAAATGTTTTCTAGTGGAAGCATTTTCATTAACCTCAATCTGTCCACCCAAAGCTAGTTCAAGCAGAACCCACCTGTGCATCCTAAGATAGAAGGAAAGAAAGTTGTTGCAAATCAGTGAGGCTAGGAGAAAAGAGGTGGCCTGGTGCCCAGCAGCAAAAGGACAAAAGAAGGGGGGAAGGGAGAGAGAAGTTGCCGAACTGGGGCTGCGAGCAAGCAGAGAAGGGAGCAACAGACACAGGGACTGAGGGTGTGAGCCAACCAAGTCCATACATTGCCTAATTTGAAGTGTGAGTATACCCAAAGCTACATCCAGAGGTGGGATCCAGCAGGTTCTCACAGGTTCCTGAGAGTAGGTTACTAATTATTTGTGTGTGCCAAGAGGGGATTACTAATTGGTGATTTTGCCACATGATTTTTGCCTTAGTTATGCCCCTCCTCTCAGCAGTAGCGCGCAGAACTTGAAGCAGTCTAGCAGGAGGTGCACCAGCATTCGTGGCAGCCTGTGCCTGCGTGCATTCGTTTCCCACCCAAGGACCAGCGCAGCAGCTGCATTCTTGCCACAGCCCCACCCAGGAATGCCCTGTCCCCATCATGCCCCGCCCAGCCCCCATGGCCACAGTTTCAATCCCACCACCATGGGAACCGTTACTAAAAATTTTGGATCCCACCACTGGCTACATCTAAAATGCAGGGCTAAAAGGTGCCGCTTTTATACTTAAAGTTCATGACATTTTTATTTGTTTATTTACTTTTATTTATTAATTACACTTGTTATACTGTCTATCCCTGAAGGTTTTGGGAATCTGATTGACTGGGTCCTTGAGTGATTCCAAGAAATGATGATGAAGAGGTGGTTTTATCTGTTCATTAAGAACTTGATTAATTTACTGAGTGGGTGCATATTTTGAAGGATGCTATTTGAGGGGAATGCTATATAGTTATTGCCCCATAAACTCTAGTTGTTCATTTTGGCCTGGATAATTGTGAGATCCCACGAAGTCACAAGACAAGTTATTAATTAAGGAGTGTAGCAATTTCTCAGAGAGACTTGGCTGCCTTCTCATAAAATGGCATTTTGTTTCACTTAATTCCTATGATTATTCTCTGGTTAAATGTATGATGGTGGTATCTTCCAGTGCCTCTAGCTGTGCAGGCCCTTGGAGTGTAGACGTCTCTCAAGGTAGCAATGAACTGGCATTCATATATTTAAAAACTTGACTCTGAGTATTACCAGTAAAATAAATCATTGATCACTATAGTAAAATCAATGTACGTCTTGTGTATTCTATTGCATATATTAAGGCAGGAGGGAGACACTTTGATGTGACCATAATGTATTATAACAAATGCATCAAAAAGATTCACATTTGCTAACATATTGTTACTTAAATCAAACTACATTAATTTCAGAAGCTGAAGCAATAAAAATGTATCCATATGTTGGTTTATTGTTGATTTGACAGTAATTGCTGTTCATGCTTAAACGATTATGGTGTGATAAACTGCCATCGTGTAAATATTTTCCTTAAGACTTTCCCAGTAAAACAAATTTGTCCTATCACTATATACACATATATTTTGCAGTAGAATAATACCTATATTAGTATCAATGGATAAGAGATATGGAACAGGTAACAAAGCAGGAAATTGGGCATGAATAGCCCAGATAGATAACTAGTAACCAAATCAATAAGCTGATCAGGTTCAGAAAAATGAACAATGAGCAAAAATGGACTCCAGGACTCTGTCCCAAACAGCTGACTGGTTATCTGACTGGAACTATTTACCCAGTGCACTGACAGCTGGCTAAGACTAAAACCCCCTGCATTTGGCACCCATGGATCTTCATAGAAATATGCATACAGAATCCTGATTCAGAAGTCTGCTTCCCTCTACATATTCCCTAGCTGCATCAGGGCAAACAATTTGTCTCCTTTCTATCTCAGACTAATTGACACTGACAAATTGTAATAGCTCTATTCCTGCTAATTCACCTTTCTTCCAGAAATGACAATATTTCTATAATGAAGCATTTATAGTAGGCGTGTAGTAATTGTTCCTCAGACAGCTCGCCCCTGGGGGTAGGGGGAAGACACACCAGAAAGCTTCTAGGCACTTCTGGTGAAAAAATATTTCAGCAATCTGACTGCTAGTTGGGTTTAAGTCAGAACTAATGACTTTTTAAATTCATCCTTCCTCTACTATTTCAAAATACATCTTTTACGAATGTCTTTGTCAAGCACTCTGGGAGCACATGTCATGTAAATGGAAAATTCAGAAAAGAAGGAATTGAACTGGGAACACTAAAAGCAGACAGATTTAATTAAATTGTGAAATATGAAAAGAATTTTGTACCCAACTGAAGAGAAGGGGAAATTATGAGCAAACTTTTATTTCAACAGAGTGACTTGGGAATCTAGCCATTCATTTGAAGGCAATCAATGAACAGGCTCAAATACATCTTCGGGTCAGACACTGGAATTAAGGTGATGTTTTCCCATTTACAGAAGAAAGTCTGCTGTTAAGAGACTTGACCGTTTCCATTAAGAGCAGGAACCAAACAATCTTTCACTATACCAGTCAGGGCAAACAGCAGGAGGAAGTAGAATAAATTTTTTCGAGGGATGGGTAGATTCTCGTTGCTCCATTCCGTTATTGTTCCATGGGTATTATTCTTCCCTATATTTTGTTGTGCTAGCTTTCTAATTTAATTTGTGAGAGTTCCCGGAAATAATTTTAGAACTAATGACTGTGTAGTGTGCTCCAGTTTTCACTTTGTGTCTTTTCATCTCCTATTTAAAAACTGCACAAATGGACTGCACCAGAAAAGGTGAAAACGAGACAAAACAAAAGGTGCACAAAGAACGTTCAATATGTGAACAATGTTTAAAATTGGTTGCAATTTGAGACATTTTTAGAGCTGTTATTGAAAGCAATAGCTATTTTTCAATGAATATGCCTGGCATAAAAGTCTAAATAAGACATTTTAATATGTTAGTGCATCTACATATGTTTGTGTGTGTGTTTGTGACCCAATATGAACAGTGTTACAATGCATGAGCAAAGATGAAGGTCCCAGCTGCAGGGATTTTCATGTCCTTAGCATGCTCCATTCATTAACACCGTCACTGTCATATAAAGCATTAATGTATATGGATGTTGTCGCTATATACCACCATATCAATGCCCATATGTATGGAGGTATAACAAGTAAGCTATGTAGGAGCAGTAGCATACATATTTCTTTTTAGTGTTTTTATATCCTAAATCAAGAAGGAAGGTGACATGGTATAGCAAGGAAGGTGACATGGTATCCTAATCTCATCAGATCTTGGAAGCTAAGCAGAATCAGTACAAGGAAAAGGGACCAACAAGAAAGACTGTGCAAAGAAAGGCAATGACAAACTACCTCTGCTTCATACTTGCCTTGAAAGCTCCTTGCTGAGATTACCATAAGTCAGCAGCAATTTGAACAAACATTACAAACACACACACACACACACACACACACACACACACACCATCTGAACTGGCCCTACGAGTAGTTACTTCTAGGCAAGCGTGTGTAGGTGGTGACATTGTAAATGCGGGCATGAGACCCACATCACCTTAGAAAAAGGAACACCTAGAACCATAAAACCTGCCAGAAGGCTCACCCATGGTAGTGAGGTTTATGGAGATAGATCAGTGAATTTGGAGACAACCAGTTTGGAGAATTTAACCAGAGGCCAGATCAATGTATTTTTCATTGTAAAGTGTAAAGCATTAAAGCAGACAGAGGTGAGACTCAAGATGGTTCTTCTTGTCTGACTTTTACTGAAATCAATGAGAAACAACAATGAAACAGTTTAATGAAAATTGAACAACACTAATGAATGAAATAATAATGAAATAAACTGATATGAAACAACACAATAAATAAGCAGTCCCTTATCAGATTAATAACAAAAATGAAATAAATGAAACGAATTTCCATTCATATCTTTAATGCACGTGCATTGATGAAGGCTTCTGGATCCCAAGGGTGCATGTGCATATTTGCGTGTGCAAACACACACACACACAAGTTTGCTACTTTTAACTCTCTCCTTCCCAGTTGTAACAGAGGTTGTGTGTATGATCTGCAAAGGAAGGCAATGGCAAACCACCTCTACTTGCCTTGAAAGCTCTTTGCTGAGGTCACCATAAGTTAGCTGCAACTTGAACAAATATTACATATATCCCATCTGAACTGGCCCTAGATGTAGTTACTTATAGGCAAGAATGTGTAAGTGGTGGTGTTGTGAATGAGGGCATGAGACCCACATCACCTTAGGAAAGAAACATCTGCATTGCATGAACAAGATCTCAAATTCAGTCCCTGACCTTCCAGACTAAGGATGTCAGGTAAATGATGTTACAATAGAAGTTTTTTCTGCTTGAGAACCTAGCTGGCAATGAACAGAATAGACGGGGCTGAACTATATAGACCTGTGATGTCGAACCTATGGCACGCATGCCAGAGGTGGCACGTGGAGACCTTTTGTTGGACACGCGAGTGCCCGAATCTCTCCCTCCCCCTTCCCACCTCACGCTGCAACGGGTCTCTCAGAGGCTCCAGAAAGGGCCTCAGAGAAAGGGCACTCCCCTCCCGCAGTGCCTTCTGGGACAGCTTGCCTCTGCAGTGCCTTCTGGGGTGCTCCCCCACAGTGTCTTCTGGGGCAGCTTGCCTCTGGAATGCCTCCCTCCTCTGCCACTGCTGTTTTCAGGTAGCCCTTTCAAGCACGCGGTCCGAGGCTCGTCGCAGATAGCTTGCCTCTGGAGGTGATTTCTCGACGTCCTCATGGTTCATTTAGTGGCAGAGGTAGGTTGAACTCCCATCCCCGTGCCAGCGGGGGAAGGGAAGGGGTGTTCAAAGCCCTGCGCTCCTGCTGACAGCAGGGGAAGGGAGGGGGTATTCAAAGCCTTGCAGAAGCCTGGTGCTTCTACGGGGCTTTGAACACCCCCTCCCTTCCCCCACTGGCAGCAGGAGCGATGGGGCTGTTGGAGCCCGCAAAAGCCTGGTGCTGAAGCACCAGGCTTCTGCGGGGCTTTGAACACCCTCCTCCCTTCCCACCCTGGCTGAGCGAGAGAAGGGGTCGTTAGCGCTCTGGAGAAGCTTCCTGCTTCCTGGCTTCCCCAAGTGAACTGATCTTCAAGTGAACTGATCTCTGTCACCTGGAGATCAGTTGTAATACCAGGACATCTGCAGCCACTACCTGGAGGTTGGTAACTGCACATATTGTACAACAGTAGCTGTTCTTAATTCCATCCCTTCCCCTCAAAAAATGTAGGGACACCTTTCTTTGGCTAGGTTGCCCTTTGCAGAAATTCCCTTACTCTGGTGTGAGGGCAAAGGAGATTTGATCATCTTTCAGAGGGGCCACAAAATCACTAGAGCAGGTCACATGTGCATAATTATTTCCATTCCCCATATCTGCAATTTGATAATAACATCTGCATTTATATGCAACAATTGGCTGTCTGGGCATTGACAACATTCACAAACATGCCTGGAACCTGTTCGGAATGGTGGGGCTGACTTCTGAAAAATTTCCTTGAAGTTTCCATAAAGGTAGAAATTAGGGAACGGATCATAAAAGTTGTTTATAAAAAGTTGTTTATATCATTGAAATATCTGTCATTCTGATCAAAGCTTCCTGAAAGTGAATTCCTTTTTTTTCTAAAGCATAGCAATAATCTTGCTTGGCAGTCTGCTCTATCAGAAGCAGCTGTGCATATGGAATAGAACATTATGACTATTAAAAGAGGGAGAGAATCACAGCCTCCCTTCTTGGAACAGTGCCTGTCTTTGTTGTCACCCATAACACTGGCTGCCTTCCTTGGGCTGCCCATGGCAAACCTCTATGCCTGCTTCACTGCACTGTCTTTCCTGGCCTTTGTCAGAATGTCAAATATCACCCAGTGGATAAGATTTGACAGAGATGATTCCTTGAAGCATAGGTACTAACCTTGAAACTTTGATCCAGTTTGGTGGAAAACAGACATGTCAGACCAATACATGTTTTCATCCTAACTGACTCCAAAAGTGACGCTCTTTCTCCTATCTGCCTGAGGGTAGCAAGCAAGATCACACAGGTGAGTAGTACAATATCTAAAAATGTCATTCCAAGTGGATGGAGCACAAAGAACTTAACAGCCTGTCTCTGTGTGCTTCCCACTGAAATGTGTTTCTCACTGAAATTACTTCCAATTTTTAAAAAAATGGATACAAAATGAAAGTAAATTAGTGAAATGGTTAATGCGGTGAGAACAAAAGAGGTCAAACTGAAAATACATTCAAACAAAACAAACGACATGCCTCTTCCTCTCGGCTTTGCTTAAAAATTGCTGTCCCCATCTTGATCTAAGACAAATTGCCCCAGCAGCTTTCCAACAACACCATTAGTGCTCTCAGACAGGCTGCATCTCAAGGTCCTGTTCCAGGCTAAAACAATTTGTGAGATCCCTGCACTCATGAAGAATTTGCTGACTACCAATTCATGATAAAATGTGCACTGAACCAGCTATCAGAACAAATCAGCACAACTACAGACTTTCTCACATGTCTGAAAGCAGTATTACACATCTGGCTTGTTTTACTGGAAGTCTATCATACATTTCACAAAAACAGGCTATGGAAATTTAGGCCAAATAGAGAGTAATATAAATTGCATGGGGATGTGTGGAGACTCGTTCCAACAAAGACACTGACACATACTTGTTGGAAAAGAAATCGGCCGCAGCCCAAATTTATTAACATATAACAAAACTTTGAAGCTGGGCGAGCATAACAGAGCACATCCTGGCCCCCAGGCAGCAAACCGCTGACCTGGTTATAGGGCAGCCCCAGCTGACCCCTTAGGCCCTTCGGACAGAACCCCTGTCTGGCACATCCCCCGAGGGAACCGGAACAGGAAGTTACTAGATGCCACATGGACGCAAACCCAATTTGTGACACCCCTCCCTGCCGGGCAGCGAGCTCTTGGCACGGCCCCAAGGCTTGTCTTCAAGAGCTCTGACGCCACCACGGACCTCATATGGAGGCCCCCATGGGAAGGTCCGGCATGCAAGCTACTGCCTTCCCAAAATAGGATGTGCTCTTATGCCCAAACCGCCCAGTGAACTGCGACAATATACAACACAATAAAGAACCCCAATAATCCTTCAAATTGGGAGTGGAGGGAGGGCCTTTGAAAGCAGCCGGCTTCGAAGAGGCCGGTCCCGCGACATGGCCAGCCCTTTATAGGCTGCTCAAGGCCCCTGGCGCGTGCCGGCACCCGGCCACGTGACAGCCTCAGTCGGCCGGCGGGGAAGGAGGCTTCCACTCGTTCCTCCCCCCTTGCAATGGCGCCTCCAGGCTGAAGCCTGGGGCGCGATTTGCATGGGGATGTGTGGAGACTCGTTCCAACAAAGACACTGACACATACTTGTTGGAAAAGAAATCGGCCGCAGCCCAAATTTATTAACATATAACAAAACTTTGAAGCTGGGCGAGCATAACAGAGCACATCCTGGCCCCCAGGCAGCAAACCGCTGACCTGGTTATAGGGCAGCCCCAGCTGACCCCTTAGGCCCTTCGGACAGAACCCCTGTCCGGCACATCCCCCGAGGGAACCGGAACAGGAAGTTACTAGATGCCACATGGACGCAAACCCAATTTGTGACACCCCTCCCTGCCGGGCAGCGAGCTCTTGGCACGGCCCCAAGGCTTGTCTTCAAGAGCTCTGACGCCACCACGGACCTCATATGGAGGCCCCCATGGGAAGGTCCGGCATGCAAGCTACTGCCTTCCCAAAATAGGATGTGCTCTTATGCCCAAACCGCCACCGAGCTGTTAAACCAACAGCTCCCGCCCCAGCTTCAGCAGCCCAGAGTCACACAGCTCAGTGCGTGCTGCAAAGCCACTGCAACAGAGCAAATCAGACGTCATTTTGCTCAGTGCGTGCCGTGACGTCCCTGCAACAGAGCAGCTCAGTTTCCCTCAGTGCATGCCGCAAAGCCATTGCAACCGAGCAGCCCAGTGCATGTCATGAAGCCACTGCAACAAAGCATATCAGAGCATAACCGACATCATTTCACCAGATGTCCTGGCGTCAATCTGATAAGTGTACTCTATCGGGCAAAGACAGCGCACCCGGCGCATAGGATATATCACTATGGGGAATAACATCCCCTATATCCTGTACAACCGGGCTGCGGTGACAAGCCGTAACCTTGGCCTTGTTTTCCCTAGTGGGAGAAACTACATCCCTCAATTCCTCTGTTCCGATAAGCACGACCGACAGGCGGTCTTTGACGTCTTACAATGCAGCAAGCTCCAGTCAGGTTCCATGAGGATCCCTCCAAGTCCTCCGTTCTAGTAAGCATGACCAAACAGCTTGGTTTTGGCATCGTACAACGCAGCAAGCTCAAGTCAGTCTCCATGAGGATCTGCAAGGCCAGGAATGCCATTCTCTCCCACTTGTAGCACAACTCCATCAGGGAAGCCAAATTGAAGGACGGAATCCCGCAACCAGGGGAGTAGGGAACACCACCTCATGGACTTCGCTGCGTAACGACCAGCCCAGGACACCACGCTGTGGCCCACCAGCCAAACTCAGTAACGATGCGCCGCCGGAACTATAAAAAGAACAGAGTTACAACAAAAGGTGAGGCCAGACGTACACATGGAAGGCCAAAGACTTCCAGCGGCCTCCAGCCTGAGTGGTCTGTAGCCGGAGTCTAGTCCGTGTGGTGGCCCTCTTGAGAGGCCGAGGGTGCCGCTCCCATCTGGAGGGAGTGGGAACCAAACTGTTCAGCAAGAAGACCCAGAAATCACAAGCAACACAGCAGAACAGCTGTGAATTGATATCTGGACACTGCTAATGCAGTCATGTGAGCCACCTGGTTGGCTCCAAATGCTGCCTGCATGGATGAATGCAAATGCAAAAACAGGAAAGCAGAACTGCAACCCACTATACATTTGTAGTGTGGCAAGGGCCTTAGTGAATAATAGATCTTCTTCCTGCTCTGCCCAACAAATTAAAATTTAATAAAGCAACCATTTAAATATTTCCAAAGGCTTGGAGAAAGGTAATCTACTCTTTGTTCTTGCCAAGCATGTCAATGACTCCCCATCAACCATGCCCATGTCGACCCTTTTGAAAGGCTAAAGGGGCTGATGATTTGGTGAGCGGGGCAACAAGTTCACTGCCCGGAAAAAGCCATAAAAGGCCAAAGCAGCGTTCTCAGGAGCCCCTTTTGTAATGGGCTGCCTATGGTCTTGTGGGCTAGGGAAATACCGCGTAACTGACCATGGCCCTTCGGAACTTCGGGAGAGGGAATGGCCCAGTTTTCGGCTATTGACTGAAAACTACTGAGCAGGATGATGATCCCATTAGCTGCGGAGCCCTGGCCAGCGGTGGACCACATTGAGCAGCAGTGGCAGCACATCCCGTCGCCAACCATACTGCCCAAATCAGCTGGCTTAATGATGGAATCCACACCAAGGTTCCACTTCCTCTGGATCGATGAGGCAAACCAACCAGCCTGAGCCGATCCACACTCCAGTTGGCTGGCTCGATGAGACTAGGTAAAGAAAATAGAGAGAATTAAGGCTGACCATTCACCTTGTCAACTAACTATACCCTGCTCTGTCCTCCGCCACAGCCCCAGGAGCCCTTATGCAGGAGGAACCCAGTCGAAAAAAGGTCCCCATGATAAAATTCCAAGCCAACACTAAGAGTGATAACACAGAATCAGGACCAGGATCGAACTTAAGTATAAGCAGGATCAATACTTATCCTGGAGTCTACTTTAAACAGCCGGTGCTGTTGAAGTGAAGAGGTCAGAAAGATTGGTGTTCTGGCACTTCTCTCATTTTGAATAAGGCGATGTGATGATGCAATAAAATAAAACAAAATCTACCACCATCTAAATAGGGAGACTCCATCCCTGGTGGAAATTGCCTGGAAATAGCTGGCCACTCGAGCTGGGACCACAGCTGCCCTCATTGACTGGAGCATGAAGCACCCTGTGGTGTGGTTTTAACCCATGTCACCAGATTCAAGGCGTCCACCTCTCTTTGCTGATGTGGTTTGCCCCTCGCACCAGCCATCGTGTCACCCTGGTCCTCTTAGAAAGCCCAGGAGTCATAGTGTGTGACTGGGCCCAGGGTCACCCAGCAAGCTTCCCTGGTGCCAGTGGGGGTTTCCATGTGGTAATCCCGGTGTCTTAGCCCTATACCTGAACCCACTGAACCATGCTGGGGCAGTTTGGAACCAGCCAGCCAGATCACCAGATTGTTGTCACCAATCACATATCGGCCAAAATACACTTGGCCTCGTGGCATAGCTTCCCTTTTTTTTCTTTCTTTTCTCTTTCTTTTTTTTTTTAAAAGGTGCTACCTCCCATTATGAGTGGAGACAGAAGAAGGGGAGAGGAAGACTGAACCCACTACATCCAGTAATCAAGTACTTGCTAAAGGGGAGGAGCCACCTGAAGAGGAGTCCCCTACTGCCACAAAAGGCCTCCCTGGCCAAGCTAAGATCAAGAGCCCCCCGGGGATGGGGTGAGTATGCATCAAGTTGAAAATAAATTAATTAATAAAATTAAATCGCCCACCAATCACGTGGCTGATTTGGAAATGCCTCTGGCTACCTGCTGCCTTGGGGAGCCAGGGAGCGGGAACCAATCCATCTGGTGACGGAATTAAACTGTTGGCAATATCCATAGTTGATTACCTGGGAAAAAACCAAAGCCTTTAAAAAAAGAAATGCCAATTGGATTCTACATAACAACACCACTCCTGGGCTAAAGCGGCCCAACCCTTACCAAAGTGGCTGGGATTGTCCTGACAAAGCGTCCACATGCCAAAGCTAAGAGCTCTGGCGGTCATTATGGTGCCATAGTGAACACTGATGGCCGAAAGAGTCAGTATGGACACCCTTGGATTTTTTGCACCCGACTGGAGCCTAAAGGCCGCTTTTAAGAGTGCCTACAACCACTGCTGACAAGTTTGGGTGCTCTAACGGAAAAGCGCATCCATGACCACTTTGAATTCAAGCCCATAAACAACACTTGTCCCTACAAATCCAAGACCTGTGTGCAAAATCCGAAGGTGAAGACACTTTCCCAACAACTTTGTTATAAAAAACCTAGGAGTGTAAACGCTTTTTTAGTAGGCACAGAGGGATGATCACTTTTCGATGGACGTTTCTGCATGGTATATAATTGTCTACATTGAACCATATATAATTGAAGCTTAATCAGCAAGGAATCTGCCCAACCAGAGTCAGGGCCCCAGTTAACTCCTCCGAACTCTGACAAGCTGAAGCTTTGGCTTAAAGAATGAGGTCTATTTTAATAAATTTGAATCTCTCCACTACTACCACCTCAAAAGGCACACTGTCAAAGTCCCTTTTTGCTCACCACCAGTTATAAAACTGCTGCTGAATTACAGTCACCTTTGTTTATCAACTTCTCTTGCTTGGCATAGTGGCGAGTTTGCTCTTTTTTTGCCTGTCATGATTCAAAGGAAGAGAACGCATTTTCCTTACCTTGTAACAGGTAGAAAAGAAGTGGAGCAAAAGAGACAGCAATCAGCCGCTGAAATCCTTTTATCATCAGGATGCTTCACTTAGAAAGGTTTTGATAACTATTTTTTCAAAGGCATAGTCATGATGCGCATGGCTGCCCAATATGCATTTCAAAAAAAAACATAAATGGCTAAACCCCTGACAAAGTCCCTGCTCGCTTTTACATTACTGACTTCCTTCCAAGTAAGTTTGGGGTGATAGGGTTTGCCATCTCTAGGTTGGGAGGAATTTCCTTATGAATTGAGTTTAAGGGAAAGGTAGGAACGACATAGGTTCTAATGCAATAACAGCATCCAACCCTCCCAAAGCAGCTTCTGCTTACTCCTATAGTTTAGAGATCAGCTGTAATTCCAGAAAAGCTCCAGACCATAGCTTCGGAAAGTATGGCTTCTTGCTTGTGGGAGAGTGGAGGCCTGATTTCTAGCATGAAAGCATTATTTAGAGAAGCCTCCCAGCAGCTCAAGCAGAGCAAGGGAATCAAACCTTGGTTCTCCCGGACATTACAGTGCACTTTTACACTACACCACGCTGGATCTCTCCATCTGTAAGAGTTTGAATCCTGTGTCATCCAATGAAAATTACAGTGCACCTGCTCTTAACCACTACACCATGCTGCTGGATCCTCTCACCATCTCTTACATTTTGAATACCTGCTGCTTAACTACTACACCACGCATGGATCTCTCCATCCGTTGACTATTTTGAATCTGGGTCAACCCAGAAAGATTAAGAAGTGCACCTGCTCTTAACTTCACTACTCCATGCCGAGGAGGAGAGAGAAAATTACGGGGCACCTGCTCTTAACTCACTACTAATCTTCCACGCTGGATCTCTCCATCCGTTATTTTTGGAATCTGGGTCATCCAGAGAAAATTACAGTGCACCTGCTCTTAACCACTACACCATGCTGGATCTCTCCATCCTGTTTATCTAAACGAAGTGGCAGGCACTCAAGGAAATAAGATGGCCCCTTAAGAGGGTAGCCTTAAAGAAGGGACCTAAAATGCAAGCCCACCAGGGGACTTTTGGGCCCTGTGGGAAATAAGAGCCTCGCCTGAAGGAGCCTCACCAGGCCTTTTTTGAGAGTGGCTGCAGCTTCCCAGCTTGGCCACCACCCCTGCCTGACACCGCTTTGGCTTTGGGGAAACAACACCTGCTTCCTAGAGAGCGCATCCCCGCTGCCGGAGGGATCGCCCAGTCCAGGCGCCATCTTTAAATTGCCGGAGCAAGGCCTCTCCGGCGTCGCGCCAGACACTGGCAGGCTATTCTGCTGGAAACTTCGGGGGGGGGGGGCAGCGAAGGCAAATGCCTACCTGAACACCCCGCATGATCACCCAACTGCCGGGCTGCTGAGACCCGATCAGCCCCAATGTGGAGCAATCCATCGGCAACAGCCTCCCGGCCCTGGATGAGAGCCCGTCTCGCCGAGGAAGTTTGCTTTCGCCGCCCACCTTACTCAGGCCCGTGGACGAGACCGTCACGTTGGGCCCATCCCACGTCAAAGACGTAGTAAGCCCAGCCGGACGGCTCTCCAAGTGTCCATCGCTAAGCCACATGCCAAACGGGGACACGCTCTCCTCGGCTCTGTGGAGAACAGAGGCGGGAAGGGGGGTGGGAGGCTCATGCGGCTGACAGTTCCTGAGAGGCCTCCTTGAGTGTCTCCTGGGGAAGGCGGAGTCAACCCGGCCTCTGTCGAGGTGTCAGCCAGGAGAGCCGCGTAAAAGCGCTTCCTCCCTTTTTTAAAGCTTAGCCGCCTGCGCTGTGTGCCCCTGCATCAAAGGCGAAGCTCCAAAGAACAGCTGCTCTCTCAAGGAAAAAAGAAAAGGGTGAAGAGAGCGACCCTCCGACCACCTATAATTCACGCCGCCAAAACTGCAGGGAAGAGGCGGTCCGGAAGGGGCGGCTCTCCCCAACCGCCCGCTCTGCTGGAGAAATCAGCACTTCAGGGCTACTTCCGCACAAAAGAGCCCCAGCGGGTTAAGCCCAAAAGGGCGGCCGAATGATCACTCCTGATCAGCCGACTTCTCTCTCAAGGCCAGAACGGGGCAGGAGGGAGCAAAGAGAGCAGAGAGGGTTAAGCCTACTGCAGCTAAAAACCCGATTCACCCCGCTCTCAACGAGGCCGCCAGGGAGACCTGTCAAACGTCTTCCCTTTGAAAGCAGCCGGCTTCGAAGAGGCCGGTCCCCGCTGACGCAGCCCTTTATAGGCTGCTCAAGGCCCCTGTCACGTGCCGGCACCCGGCCACGTGACAGCCTCAGTCGGCCGGCGGGGAAGGAGGCTTCCACTCGTTCCTCCCCCCTTGCAATGGCGCCTCCAGGCTGAAGCCTGGGGCGCGATTTATTTTTCAATCAACTTTTTTTTAATGTATAGATGAAGTTCAATGTAATATATAGTTACCATTGAAGGCATAATTATATCAGTAGCTTTAGTCATCTGCCAAGGATGGAGAGAATACAAAGGAGACCGCATGGATATGAAGCAAAGTCAAGGCCCCGTAATAATACCCATAGTGTTTCATGTTCAGTTTGCTTGGCATTAGAAATCCACCATAATGAGCGAAAGGGGTGGTACACACCCACAAGGTAGTAAAGGACAAAATTGTACCACAAAACTACAGCCTAATGTTGACAAAATAAAGCCTCCAACTGAGGTGCAATGACAACAGACATTTTACTTATATATTTCATTACAAACTTAAATGAAAATGTACACAAGTTTACAATGTACACAAGTTTACAGCCATCTATACAAGAACAAGCTAGCCGGAAATCTAGACTCAATGCAGGCCTCATAATGAAACTTCAAGGCTCATTCTGTAAAAATGATAACAAAAATGCAAATAAATAGAAAAGTCCACAAGGAAACCCCCAGCCCAAAATATAAAATTTTTATATTTACAGACTGAATGGTACAAAGAAACACAGCTTGTTACAATGAAATGGGATAATCCAGTAGTGGGATTCGGTAGGTTCACACCACTTTGGCAGAACCAGTTGTTAAAATGGTACTTGTTAAATTATTTGAATCCCACCACCAGAACCGGTTGTTAAATTATTTGAATCCCATCACCGGGATAATCTACCAAAAAAACAGTATATACAAATACAATAAATGTATAACCAAAACTCATAATGTCAACAAAAAATAATAAATTATATATATATATAATTTATTATTTTTTGTTGACATTATGAGTTTTGGTTATAAATATATATAAAGGATGCCAAAAGGGACTGCGCTCTGCTGACTCCTGCTTCTCACAGAATCTTAAAGGAGCCAAAAATACAAGGCTAATTATACAATCCACAAAGAGGAGAGAGGGAGAATAGCCAGGTGCAATCATTCCCTTATTACAAAAACGGTCGAAAGTCAATTGACTGATTCAAACTGGAGGGGTGGAGTGTATTCAAACAAAAGATAAAGAAACTCTCAAGGTGATGTAATTTGCAATCCACATCCTCCTCCATGTCAAAGATAAGGGCTAAAAATACAAAGCATAGCAAATTCCAAAAATGATTCATATACAAAAAAAAGTCAACAAGTCCATCCTAAGATGCCTATCCTATATTGCCTACCCAAAATTAATAAACCCATTTGACACACACACACCCCATAGTCTCGTGGGTAGGTTCCTTACTTGAACCTGCTGCTTGGTTTGTTGATTATTTTCTCCAACCATTTGTTAAAAAATTGTTAAAAAATATTAAGGACAAAAACCATTTTATTACAATGATGGAAGGATTTCATGTTCCTTCAGGAGCTAAGTTACAATGGATGTCACCTCTTTATACACAAACATCCCATTTGAAGAGGCCCATTCAGCTGCAGAACATTGTCTCAATCACAGAGATTATTTATTTACTCCCACCTTTTCTTTTGGATATATTAGATTTGGGGTGGGGGGGTTGTTATGAAAACATATTATATTCAAGAAAGGGGTGTGGCCATAGGATCCCCCTTAGGTCTTTCTGTTGCTTGTTTATTTATGTCATGCTTTGAACAACATATTTTGACAGCCCAGTTCAATCCTTTTTTATTATATTCTGCAGTTTAAAAGGTTTATAGATGACCTCTTTTTGTTATTTCTAATCCTACTGTGGTGGATCCATTTTGCAAATGGTTAAATTCTCTCCACCCTACCATAAAATTTACAGCCACTAGTAGTGAGATATCTTTACCTTTTTTAATTTAGTGGTGTTCATTTCTAGTAATCATAAATTATATGTTGCTTTGTTTAGGAAGGACACTGATAGGAACTCATACCTCCATTATACCTCCTTCCATCCCTGGCATTTAAAAAACAACCTTCCTTATGGTTTGCTTATCCAGGCTGAACAGAACTCCTCATCTAAGAAGATTATAAGTGCATAGCTAAAACAATAGCTAAGAAGATTATAAGTGCATAGCTAAAACAATAGAGGTTAAGCTACTGATTAGGCAGTATCCATGGTCTATCGTCCACAAAATAAAAATGAGATCTAGCAGTGTGTCTAGGGAGGCTTTGTTTACTCCAATGCTCACACTTATACAGCTAGGATTATATCTTCTTTTTGAGTTTGCTGAATTAAGTTCAGGTATTAAAAATATTCTTAAGTACTATCTGCTTCGCCAAGATATCCCAGAATTTGGAAGATATTCTGATTCACTCAGACTCTGGCAAGCAATTGAAAAAAACTCTAATAATCAGTCTTTGCAGGTCACTTTTAAAATGTGACAATGGTGTTAGCTGCCTGTCCTTTAGTGACCGAAATGAAGAGTGTGTCTTTCCCTGAGGCTAATTACTTCAAAGATTTGGATAGTTTCTCCAATTTTTGCTATCATTTTTACAGAATGAGCCTTGAAGTTTCATTACGAGGTCAGAGAACTGAGTCTAGAATTCCGGCTAGCTTGTTCTTGTATAGATGGCTGGTTTGTCCTTTACTAAAAAGAAGAAAAAGAGTTGGATTTATATCCTTCCTTTCTCTCCTATAGGAGACTCAAAGGAGCTTACAAACTCCTTTCCCTTCCCCCCTCACAACAAACACCCTGTGAGGCAGGTAGGGCTGAGAGAGCTCAGCAGAATTGTGACTAGCCCAACAGCTGGCATGTGTTGGAGTGTAGAGGCTAATCTGAATTCCCCAGATAAGCCCCCACAGCTCAGGCAGCAGAGCGGGGAATCAAGCCCAGTTCCTCCAGATTAGATTACACCTGCTCTTAACCACTATGTCACTGCTGCTCCTTGTGACATTAGAAATCCAGCTCCCAGCTGTGAGTATGAGTGCCTGTTGTGCCAAAGACAGGAAAGGGAATGGAGCAAAAGGATATCAGGCAGTTGTAACTTCAATAGGCTGTTGTCAATTACTCCTCCAAAGTTTGAGCAACATGGTTCCATTGTCCCATAGTTTCCTTTGGCAAAAAGTTGAAGTCAGCCACATTTATGGCAAGAGTCATATAACCATCGTATCTCATGGACACAAGAGGCTGAACAGGTTCTTGGTGAGTGGTGACAGTATACAAAGAACCCATCTATTCAGAAGAGAAGCATAAACAAACAAAACCGATAGAGAATATAGATAATATGAGAGAGGCAAGAAATCTTGAAGTGGTCTGTGTTAGCTCTCTACCTCTCACTTTCAAGAGGTTAGACAAATTGATATTCTGGACTTAAAATAAGTTACAATTAATCAGAAATTATACCCAATATCTCTAAGCCTATCAGAAATTTTGTAAAAACACACACCAACACACTGTTAATACTTCTAAGACATACTTGGTTAACATCACTGCAAATTAAAAAGTCACATTTAAAAACCAATCACTTTGAAATGTATGGACATAATGAAAGGGGGACATATTGCAACGTAGCAGCTGAAACATTTCATGGCTATGAAGAATGACAACTATGATTATTCTTCTCCAAAAATTGCTGTACTTATTTCAAATAATTCCTGTCTTTAGCCACCCAAAATTATTTTTATAACACTCCTATCAAGTAAAGAGAAATGATGGTTGTGTTACTAATGATTCTATGTTTAAACTGTACAGCAAAACATAAATCCAGAGTTGATTTGAGCATTAGGTATAGTTATTCAGTAGAAATTTGGACTATTTCTTATCTTTCTAAACTTCCTCATGATTAATGTACTATTTGCTCACATAAAACTGTGTAGATTTTGCAGTCTTTCTAGATGAATAATTCGACAGAATATTTAATTTTACTCTTGCATTTAGTAGCTATTCTTAGGTTATTTTTTATTTCTAGCTCCATTATTGAAGAGCTGCTATCAGTTTTCATGCTACAGGCAAGGAAGGAGAGAGAAGGAATTTGACAGTAAACATTATGTGACTCACAGCTAGTCAGAACAATTAGCTGAACTGCCAGTAACACTAGGTAGCCTCGTGTGTAATTTAAAGTACAGTAGCATTTTGATACAGTGGTGTCAGCAGCAGCAGATTCTATGGGAAAGGTGCAAAATTAACAAAGGACCTAGGAAAGACTATTTTGCGTGGAGACAGATTTTTTTCCATCAGTCTGCTGAAAGAGCATAATGAGTCACAGTGCTGATGCCATGGCTTGCTTAATTTAATCACTTAATGGTGCAGGAACTCATGAAAATTATCAGAAGTATCACTGTGATTTGATAGAATGAATAAATATCCATGGTAAGACTCAAAATCATGGGGTGAATAACTAGTAGCTAAAATGTATTCAGAGTATAGTAATGTAGTGTGGAGTAGCATATAGCTTTTACATCTCAGAAAGGTGGGGGAGTTGCATTGTAACATACATTTTTTAAAGTCTTGCATGTAAAAAACCCAGTTTTGCCTGGCATACTAGTTGTCCATATACGGAGGGTTTTACTTTTGAAGGAATATCAATATCTGCAGTGTCCTTAAGTACAACCTTCAACAGATCCTTCTGCAGGTTTTCTGGACAGCAAAAGCATCAGAGGGGAAAAGTGACTTTTCCCTGCCTGACCATTTTGATCTCTGGTCAGTTTCACCCTCAGCTTGCACCTGACATTTTGTGTGCAGCTGAAGGGATTCTCCCTGCTGCCATTTGCAGAAGGTTATGCAACTTATCCCTGAAATCAGGCTCCATCCCTGAAGACTGGAAGATGGCCAATGTCACACCAATCTTTAAGAAAGGATCTAGGGGGGGACCGAGAAATTACAGGCCAGTCAGTTTGACATCTGTTCCTGGTAAATTAGTAGAATCTATCATTAAAGATAAAATTATAAAAGCATGTAGAAAAGCAAGACCTGCTATAGGAGAAAGAGTCAGCATGGCTCTTCCAGAGCAAAATCCTGTCTTACAAATCCATTACTAGAGTTCTCTTGAGGGTGTAAACAGGCATGTGGACAGGGGTGAACCCACGGTGGACATTGTCTACTGGATTTCAAAGGCTTTTGACAAAAGTTCCTCACCAGAGACTGTTGAGAAAAACTCAGCAATGAAGGAATAAGAGGGGAAGTCCTCCTATGGATTAAAAACTGGTTGAGAAACAGGAAACAAAAGAGTGGAGTGTAAATGGGAAGTTCTCACAAATGGAGAGATGTAGGGAGTGGTGTCCCCTAAGGATCCAGTTTTGGGACCAGTGCTCTTTAACCCTATTCATAAATGACCTGGAAGTAGGGGTGGAGTAGCGTGGTGGCCAAGTTTCAGCAGATGATACCAAATTATGTAGGGTGGTGAGAACCACACAAAGGATTGCGAAGAGCTCCAAGCGGTTCTTGATAATATAGGTGGAAGTGGGCTCCAGAAACTGGCAAATGCAGTTCAATGTAGCTTAAAATGTAAAGAGTGATGCATATAGGGAGCCAAAAAATCCAAACTTCACATACACGCCTTACTAGGAGATCAGTGCTATCAGTCACTGACCCGGAAAGGGATTTAGGCGTCTTAGTTGATAGTTCCATGGGAATGTCAACTCAATGCATGGCAGCTGTGAAAAAGGCAAACTCTATGCTGGGGATCATTAGAAAAGGAATTGATAATAAAACTGCAAAGATTGTCATGCCCTTATATAAAAGCAGTGATGCGACCCGCGACTTGGAGTACTGTGTCCAGTTCCCCTGCTTGCCACATCTCAAAAAAGCGCTGGATATTGAGGAGATAGAAAAAGTGCATGAGAAAAGGGGCAACAAGGATGATTGAGGGGACTGGAGCACCTTCCCTATGAGGAGAGGCTACAGCGTTTGGGACTCTTTAGTTTGGAGAGGAGGCGGCTGAGGGGGGATATGATTGAAGTCTACAAAATTATGCATGGGGTAGAAAATGTTGACAGAGAGAAATTTTTCTCTCTTTCTCACAATACTAGAACCAGGGGGCATTCATTGAAAATGCTGAGAGGAAGAATTAGGACTAATAAAAGGAAAGTCTTCTTCATGAAACGTGGTATGGGTGTTTGGAATATGCTGCCACAGGAGGTGGTGATGGCCACTAACCTGGATAGCTTTAAAAGGGGCTTGGACAGATTTATGGAGGAGAAGTTGATTTATGGCTACCAATCTTGATCCTCTTTGATCTGAGATTGCAAATGCCTTAACAGACCAGGTGATCGGGAGCAACAGCCGCAGAAGGCCATTGCCTTCACATCCTACATGTGAGCTCCCAAAGGCACCTGGTGGGCCACTGCGAGTAGCAGAGAGCTGGACTAGATGGACTTTGGTCTGATCCAGCTGGCTTGTTCTTATGTTCTTATGTTCTAAGGTTGCCCCAGGATGTTTTCCCTGCAGACCCCATTCCTGGGCACCTTGTTAGCTCAAAAAAGTATTTAGTTGTACTCGGCTTGTTGCAGCAATATATAGTTTTCCTATTTTTTAAAAAAGAATTCTATGAACTATCTTTGTAGGTGTGCAGACACACATAAGAGAAGATGGGTCTACCACCCATTGAAAAGCACTGGGTTGACCTGTCCTCCATGGATCGACTTTTTTCTTACTGCACAGAAAAGTTAAGTTGGACAATGGAGGGCAGATCTACCCAGTGCTTTTTAAGGGACAGTAGACCTGTCTTTTTTGGGTGGCAAGGTGCTGAGGAACCAAGCCTGCAGGGCCAGCATTCTGGAGCAGTGTTCAGCAAATGGTGTCAGGGAGAATCCCTTCATCTGCACACAAAACATTGGGTGCAAGCTGAGGGCGAAAGGGATCAGAGACCAAAGTGGTTGGGCAGGAAACATAAGACACCTCTTGAGCTCAGCATTCTGCACAGCCAGGCAGGTGGCTTTGGAGGAAAAGGTGCACTTTAAAGTGTTCTCTGAAAAAGATCCTTGAGTAGAACAAAGGCATCCTGAAGACATCCTGGGAAAAAAAGCTGTGCAGAATTCCTTCCCAAGACACCTTTTTTTACATCCTCAAGGATGTCTTATTTGTGCTGGGTGGAATGGCCCATTACCCTGCTTGCACAGGGGACTATCTTTACTTACAAGAACAAAGCTCGTGATTTAAATTTAGCATTCCATTTTTTTTGCGGAGGGGGGGGGGGGGAAGGGTATAGACCAGCATTTTGACATAGCATGTTTCATTTCATTTGTGCTATATTTCTTGCTTCCTTATACTAAATTTGCAAGCATTACCTCAACTCTGAATTGTGGTCTGGATCTTCGTTCCTTCCGCGCTCCCTTCTTTCCTGACTTCCTGACTTGTGTATTTATTATTTATTTAAAACATTTGTTCTCCTTTCTACAGTTGCTAAAGATTCAATATCCAGAAGACATTTTCAAAAGGAAAAATAACCCGGTAAAACCAAAATGCCCCAAGAGTAATGGAATTCTTGGATTGGTTGTCCTGTCTTTCTATAAAACCACCAGTGTTATTGCATGGGACTTGAAACTGGGTTTACAAATTATAGTTGGGAAAAGCTCTTATGCATCCTGACATTTAAACACAGAGGTTTATTACTTAAGAGGCTTTTAGCTCAATATTAAAATGAGCAATTACATTGAGCAATCCTTTTTAATGAAACCTCCTCATCCTGGCTCAAAACTTCAAAGTCACAAGACATCCCTGTTTTGCACTGCAGCACTGTATGTATGTGTGTGCACATATATATGTGTGCATTCTTCTTTTAAAGATGTGACTGGCCCAAGATCCCTCAAGAAGCTTCATCATGTTGGCAGAGTGTGAGTCACTCAGTGGAATAAGCATCCTCTGAAAAGGATTGAATACATGTTTATTTAAGGAATAAATAGTAAAGGGTAGAAGCAGTGAGTGTCTCGGGCAGCCCTATCCAAAAGACCAGGCAGCCGGCTGCAGCATCGTGGCAAGTGCTCCAAGGAGGGCAAATCCACCAACACAGCTGTGCACCACTTCCTCCGGTGAATTTGCTCCCCCCCCTCCCTTTGGACGGAGCCACTAGCTAACTAGTTAGCTGAAAACAGAAAGAGAAGTTCCAAGAAGCAGCAGGAAATTGCCCTTACAAATATCAGTCTGAGGACAGGCAAGAGGGGACACAGAGCAATCAAGTCTGTTCAGTATCCTCTATTGATAATTAACTTCAGCTGAATAACACAGATTCACTGAAGATGTGTGATTGTATGTCTCGATTATATTTATCACCTATCCTTTCAATAGTCTGCACATATCTGAATAATGCACATGTTACTAGAAATTATTCAAGAAATATAGCGACACTGCATTTTGATTAGTTAAAGGTCATATCTATGAATATGGATGAGAATTGTTTTATTGTCATGTAGTGCTGGACCAGACGTTCTGTCTATAGTCCAGAAATCTGCAGCCAGCCAGATGAATATGGAAACTCATAAGCAAGGCATGAAGAATAATAGTCCATCTCCTCTTCTTTGACCCCACTACATAGCATTTAAAGGTATGCTGCCTTCAGACATGGACATTTGTTTTAATGGTAAACTTATTAATAATAGACCTATTTCCATGAATCTGATTTTTTTTAAAAAAAACCTAGCAAACAGTCTACTGCGCTTTGGAAACCATCACCACACTTTATATAACCAATTCTGTAAGATCATTGAGAGTGCTAGTTATAGATATTCACAAAAAAAATTCAATGTTCCAGATTTTCTGGGTATCTACATACATAGCTGCAATCTAATATGTAAACTGGTTTCAATAGACTTAAAACACTCCTACCACTCATATAATGTGGTCATGAGTTTGGGAGGTTTGGAGGCCAAGTGTGTATTAATTTCCTTTTTATCACATCCTTCCTCCAAGGAATAGTCCATCTCCTCTTCTTTGACCTCACTATGTAGCATTCAAAGCTATGCTGCCTCTCCTCTCCTGCATTTCATACTCACAGCAGCCCTGTGAGGTACGTTAAACTTAAAGAGCACGACTAGCTCAATATCACTACTGAGCTTCATGGCAGAGATACAGTTTCAACTGGGATCTCTCTGTTCCTAGTCCAACAAGTAAACCATTGTCACTACATTTTTAATGAAAGCTACAGAAGAATGAAAGTTCAAATTAGAGTGAAAATAAAAATGTCCTGACCCCTAGTACCTCAAACAATCTAGCACTTTCACTGCAAGAAAATATATAGCTACCTTGAGTCACTCCCTCTTATAGTCAGGCCAAGGGGGGAAAATGCTTTTCTTTCTCATCTGTTCAAGTCATAATGATACTGACAACAGAAGGGCTTTGTGTACCTCTTCACAAACCTTACATCTCCATTAAACCAAAGTATCTCACATTTTAAACCCTGTAATTGTAGAATGGATTATGTTGCCTTTTCTAGTAAACTCTAAAAGATGAAGAAAACCTAGTCAAGTATGTAATGATTCAGACCTTTCACGGTCAGATTGCTAACAGTCTTTTCCACTGTAAATAAATGCTATTTTAACCCATCTACAGAGGTCGACAATACGTTTGCAAATTCTTGTTAAGAACTTGTATGGGCTACATCAGGGGTAGGGAACCTTTAACACTCAAAGAGCCATTTGGACCCGTTTTCCACGGGAAAAGAAAACACTTGGAGCCGCAAATAATTTTTGATATTTAAAATAAAGATAACACTATATATATAGGGGGTTTTTTAACCTTTTACTCCGCTCATTCTGAGAAGCGCATGGATGCGCCCGCCCTGCTGCCTGCAGGGCTGGCAAGGATGAAGCCGGTGGCTCGGCCTCACCGGCCGCCGGGAAAACACCCGCCCCGCTCCAACAGGGCGGGCGAGAGGGGAAGCCCACGGTGCGGCCCAGCCGACCATGGGCAGTTGGTGTGCCTGCCCTGCTGCCTGCAGGGTGGGCAAGGATGGGGCTGGCGGCTCAGCTCGTGGAGCCACAGTGCAAGAGCAGAAGAGCCGCATGCGGCTCTCGAGCCGCAGGTTCCCTACCCCTGGGCTACATCAATAAACTTTGTGACCTGAACTACAATTATGGTCACAGGCTGCTCATTGTTCAAAGCAGAGAAAAGGGTAGGATAGTTTTGATTCCAATTAGACAAGACCCAGTGTAGTGTATATTCCAGTTGTCTTGCTCTGTATAGCAAATGCATGTGGGTTGAAAACTTGAAAAATAAGTGAGACATAAACTTGAAAAATAAGTGAGACAATATCTTACAATGGACATTAGTCCTGAAGGCTTTAAAGGGGAGTTAAAGTCATGAAAGTTAAATGAAATGCCACTACCTTCAGGGGCAGTGGGCCCTAAATATCAGTTGCTGAGCAGAAGGATGAAGCAACTTGTATACCTCCTAAGGCATCTGGTTGGTCACTGTGGAAACAAGATGCTGGATTACACTGACCTTTAGAATGAACGAAAGAAAACAACACTAAAAAAGAACTGTGAACATAAAGCAGCTAGTATGAAGACAGAAATGAACAGTACCCAATACATAAGGCATTGCAAATGATGAATCCTCTGCCATTTCGATTTGGGGCAAAAGTCATTTGCTTTGCTAGGTCTGGGGCAACATATGTCATCAGCCATGCTAAAAAGTATTTTGTTTGCTGTGGTTAGTACAGCAAGACTCCTTTCCCATTCCTTGTACCTGAGGAAGGTTAATTGTGATATCACTGATTCACTCAGAAGCAAGGTTTATAGTGGACACTACAGCAATTTCAGCTTTGTACAGGGACACTTTTCCAACCCACCCCTAAAATGATTTCAGGGTGTCCTAGATCAAAAATAACGAGGATTTCGTGCTTTGCAACCACGTTTTTGCATCATTGAGGTGCCACAGTGTATCGGATATCGGTACATGTTTTTTTTTAATTCAGATTTGTGGCTAGGAACATGACTTGTAATCTGACAATGATTTGAAGGTAACCTAGTGCAACAATCATGAGAATCTATGCTTTGCAGCCATGTTTTGTGCGACTGTGGCACTGTGAGGCATTGAATGTGTGGTTTCTGCAGTTCTGCCTATGGAGTGTGACCTGATCTGCAGAATTATGATGGTTTGGTTTTGTTTCAGTGTGGAGATCATATGAATTCATGAAGATCCATGCCTCGAATTATGTTTTAATGTGGTTGCAGAGCACAAAGTGTTGGATCCATTTTTTATAGTCCAGCCCATAGCCCTGACTTAGACATGTGATTTGATAGCGGTTTGGGAGGAGCTCTCCTTCAAAAAATGGAGAATCCATGTAGATCTGCTTTTAATCTTTTTATATATAACATTATGCCAATAAAGGTTGTTGATGTTGTTATAACAAACCTTGCTCCGATTTGGGGGGGGAGGGGGTATGCAGAGAAAGACGGTACTCATCACTTGGAGGTCACTGTTAGGCAGATTCCTCATGGGCCAAAATCAGCAGTGTGAAAACAGTGTGAAAATGGTGTAAGCCCTTTTACACCATTTTCACACTGCTGTTTTTGGCTCATGAGGAATATGCCTTACAGACACAGGCTACCCAGAATGCCCAAAAGGGACGTGGGGGCTACTAAGCTCCAGGCTCCAGACAAACATACAGCAAGAAGGGCACTGAATGCACCTTTGAACTGTATGAAGGGTCGTGGGTTATGGGGAGTATTTGGCCTTGATCGCAGCAGTCTCTCTTAATAGGAAGTGCCATCTTGTGGCCTTTGAAGAATCCTGTGGCATGAGGGATTTTATTTGTATTTATTGAATTTGTTCAGGGTGGGAGGAGATGATGAGAAATAAACTTCACATAACCCACCCTCATCTAGGTGACAGGATGTAATGTTTTCTTTGTACAGTATTTGGCAGCGTAATAGATGTGAACTGTGCTTATGAATAGCTCAGTGGAGATTGTCAATCACATTCTGCTTTTATGAACACTGGAAAACCTGTTAACAGGATTGGGGATTTGTTCAGATATTCATCAGATGGAATTTGCTCCAGACAAATTTGGCCCCTGTCACATGATATTACAACCAAAAGGTTGAGCAAGTTCAGTTGTTAACAAGGTTCCACATTACTGCAAAGTCAATTACTTTGGTATACTGTTGATGATTATTAAGGGACAGGGGAAGAGAAAACCTAGCCCAATAGTCACATAATTTAGCAGTGCTCCTGTTTGCACAGGTGTATAGTGAACAAAAACCACATCACATTGAGGAGTCCTATGCAAGCAAGCAGGAGCCTATCCCCTAATGTCTCTGTGAGCCAATGCTGGAAAAGGCAATCACTGGGAAAGGACTGCCTCACAAATTCATTATTCAGCAGGTCAAAAGCACCCACAGAGAGGTGTGGTGCTGGCCCGCTGCATGGAGGTGGATATGAACTTCTGGGGTGGCAGCTACTGGGGGCAGCCATTTTATGGTTACAGATCTTAGAACGGCATGGGGGTGATTGCCCCAGGTAGATTTAACCTGGCCAGGCACCAGGCCTATAAGGCAGTGACCCATAATGGGGAATCAAAGGGAAGCAGGATAATGGCCTACCATGATATCTCATGTCTCCTGGTGGCTCTATGCTGAAAGGATGCAGTTCACCTCTCAGAGAAGGGTATAGCCATCTGGTACCACAGCATCCGGTATGAACTATGCAATTGGTTTTCAGCTTCAGAAGGTTTGGTGGCAGCAAGTATGGGTCCTTGCTCTTTGGCAGGCTGTACATAGGAACTGATCCATTTCAGGGAGCAGGAGCTTGCATGCCAGCTCTGCCCATTTATGGGGGCCTCCATAGGTGGCCTTGGAGATGGGACAAGCCTCAGTGTCACATGCCTGGGACTATGAGTAGTTCGTACTCCCAGGCAGCCAGAAGAGCTTCATTTATAGGCCAGCACCCAGATGGCTCCCACTATCTTGCTGTCCAGTGGTTGGATCAGTCCCTTATGGTGCACCTCTGCTTCCTTAGCCAGCAAAACCAGTAAACAAGCTGTGACCAGTTTCCTTCCACAAAATTGGTTGTCCTATGTCTTACTATGACCCTTGGCCACTCTCTTCCTTCCTCGGGTGACCAAGAAGAAGAGTTTGGATTTATATCCCCCCTTTCTCTCCTGCAGGAGACTCAAAGGGGCTTACAATCTCCTTGCCCTTTCCCCCTCACAACAAACACCCTGTGAGGTAGGTGGGGCTGAGAGAGCTCCGAGAAGCTGTGACTAGCCCAAGGTCACCCAGCTGGCATGTGTGGGAGTGTACAGGCTAATCTGAATTCTCCAGATAAGCCTCCCACAGCTCAGGTGGCAGAGCTGGGAATCAAACCCGGTTCCTCCAGATTAGATACATGAGCTCTTAACCTCCTACGCCACTGCTGCACCAAGCATGTGGCATCATATGTATCCTCTTGCCTTTAGATGTGAAAGGAAGTTGTTGGAGTACTGAGTGAGAAAACTGGCTCCTTCATTTTGCAGTGTAAGAAAATTCTCAATTTGGGTCATTAAAAACAAATATGGAGTTTTATCAAGACTGGAAATAGTCTGGAAAACAGAGGTGAATGACTATATTCTTATGGTAAAGAGTAAAATGTACATTCAGATGATCCTGTGTTGGGAAATCCTGGCATGACAGCTGGTTTTATAACTTTTTCCAAGTTCAGACCTGCATTTTTGTGCTTACCGAGCCAACTCCCCTCGTGTGTGATTGTGTCTGGTCACGACAATTGCAGTCTTTCGCTGGTGTCCCTTTTCAGTAATTAAAAAAAAATTGCTTAAGACAGTTCAGAGAGTTCAGTGAGACCATGACGTACAAACAAAATGAAGGGTCCTATATGTTTGGGAATGGCCCAGATTACAGTGTGAAACATACTGCAGAGTATAACTTCCTGGACTTAAGATGCATAGTCAACACAGCTGAAATGGCTCTAGTGGAACCATTAAAGGAAGCATGTTGCAGCTCCTGGGGTCAGACAATGTAGTAGCCTGTTACTGAATGTGATGAGATCAACTAATGGAATGCTGGAAAAAAACTATATACAGTATCAATAATGTGATTTTTTTTTTAAGGAGACAAAGTTCATCCAATAAAGTTGCTGTTTGGAGGAACTTTGCAGAAATTGTCCACATAAAACACCAATCTGAAGTGCACAGAATGCACTATTCAACTCAGCAAATGACTGTATCCTCAATATTTGTATTTAGAAACTGAAGCTGAATTTTCACAAATGTCATGTCTTTACTTTTTTGGCCAGCTCTCTTCAAAAGCTCAAACATAACAATCCTGACTTAGAACCAGCAACATTTTTCAGTGATGGGGTGTTTCTTTTCATCAAGCTCACATTCATAGAATGGGTTGTGTGTTCTTTTTTTTTGTCACAAGCAAAGTGAGCAGTAGAGATTATTCCTTTAAGGAGCATTTCTAAAGAGAGTGACAGATGGTTTAGGTGGCTTCACTGATGAGAGCAGGATGGTGGGAAAGTATGGATGAACACGCAATTAGCATTGCCCAAGAATGTGCTAAAGTTGCGGCAAAAAAAATTGCAGTCATATTCATTGGGAAAGGAGAGTAAGATGGCCACTGGGAAGAACTTGATAACAGATGGCAAAATACAGCTGCATTTCCTCACAAACTATCTGCACATTTGTGTGGAATCATACATTGTTAAATACAGCTTTGCACTCTGTTCTTACAAACAGACACATGGCTATCCAAATCTTTGAATCAGGAAGCAGCAATCCAAAAAGGGCCAAATATGATCAAAACACACACACCACCACCATCAACTCATGCTAATCCAGCAACTGATTTTTGGATGACAGAAATAGCATCCGGCTTTGAGAGAGATGTCCATGTCTAAGTGAACGGTGGATGTTTCTTTTCTTTTGAATGGATGGTGCACCTTCCCGTCAAGTGAAACATCAGTGCTGGCTGAAGACATATCAGTTGGTTGAGAATGTGTCAGATCTTGTCATTGTTTTCAGGAACTGTCAGCAATAGCGCACACCCATTATGCGCACTCTGTGAAATGCACCAGTTTTCCAAATTCACTCACTCTGACTGTAATGTGTTCATGATAATTAGTAGATATAACAGTTTGATAACTTACCTACTTTTTTTCTATTAATGAATTTGCCTTGACAATAAGCAAGCTAAACTACAAAATGATTCCATTACTACATAAGATCCCTGTGTTCGGTCAAGCAGCCAATCGAGAATGGTTTCTGCTCATTTTTAAAAAAATTCTTCCTATGTCCTTGTATTAGGCTGCTGACTTGAACTACAATATGAGCTAAGCTTGCTGAGAATTATGTTGAATAGAGTCTGAGGTTAAAGATCAGCTGGTCCCTGCTCTTAATGACATTCCCTTATTTTAGGGGGGTTTGTTTGTTTTCTAGCTCAGTTATAATACACAAAGAAAAATGATCAAATACAAAATTTGGCATATTCAGTTCACTTTACTGCATTACACGATAATCTGCTAAAGAGCTACTCAACCATGGAAAGTATCAAGCATAGTTTTCTGCATTAACCTTTGTTAAACCCAAACATCTGTATTGAGTCCTACTTGTAAACCAATGTACGTGTGCAGGTTTCATAGAGATAGAGAGTCATGCATTTTGCTTGCAGAGTATTCACTGCAGATGTTTGGTTACAGCCATCTGGCAGTGGAATTAGAGGCAGCTGGTTCTCTCTTCTGTCCATCTATGATGTACACAGTTTTGGACATCTGAGCAAGGCTGTTATTGCAGCCATGTTCCGATTGGACTTGTGTGTTATCTTTTACTGTGACATCTCACTTCAGGGAACAAGTTATGTTACAGGGAAAAGTTGAGATCGCTTTCTGCTGTAATTAATCTTGCTGTTTGGGATGCTGGGTGAACTTTCCTTATTTTGCCATATAAAATGCCAGAACAAATTGCCTGCATCACTGTATGACAAGGTAGTAATCACAGAAGATTAGGTTACCTCATGGCAGCTGCCTCAGCAGTAAAGCTGCCACCCAAGGAACAACAAGGGCATTTTTTTATTATTATCACAGCATGGTAAGTCTACTTCATCTTTTCTGCAGACCAATTCCCATAGAAGTCAAAGTGATGATTTGCAGTGATTACCGTATGTGGGTTTCTCGTCCCTTGATGAATAAAGTGATGCTGGTGTGATTCTGATTTGTGAAAAATTTCTGTGAAATCACTCTGCTAAGAGTTCTAGCAAGAATCCAGCCAAAAAAGTGTAAAAAGTACCCATGCAGAAAGATACTGGTATGGCATTCATATTTATCTGCAAAGAAACTATAGTAGCCATACAGCACTGCTTCCATTTTCAGCTCTTCAAGGAGTAAACATGTTCTTTATAACCAAAGTTCTTATATTCTGTGACTCTGTTTTGCCCCAAACATTGAATTCTGACCGTATCATTTTTTAAAAGCATGTTTCTCATGAAAATGGGAAACATCTAAATCTCATAAAAGTAGAAAGGAAAAAAATAATAGTGAGAAGATGGCATTTTTGTCCTCTGAATAGTTTATTTCCACAACCCATTGCTACAATAACCGGCATGAACATAATACAAAAATAAACAATTATAAAGAAATTTGTGTATAATAAGGCCACATAATTTGTCATCTCTTCACTTATTTTGGTATGGAATTTTGCTAGTGTACACAATCAAAAAATAAATAATCTGCTAAGCAATTTTTTTTGTTTAAAAATGGATACTCACATTTCCATTGGTTCATTTTGTGATATGTTTGATAGATTATATCCAATCTATCTTGCCAAGTTAGATGTTTGCAATGGCATTCCTCCAGTATTCACAAAATTTTGTCAAATTAGATGTTGGGAATGTCATTCCTACAGTATTCACAAATTCTATTATTTTGGGACTCTGTGACTATTTTAGTTTTACATGACTATGAACACAAAACAGGCACTAAGAATCGGTGCCTTCACCCTCCCCCCACCTCAGGTCTCAAATCTTTGCATGTGCAACAGGATCACCATCCTCTACCCCTCCATCTAAAACATAAATCTAAAATCCTTGCATGTGCGAGCGAATCACCATCCTCCCATTCATGGTGCACATGCCACTTTTCTGCCCAAGGTTTCTCCCTTCTTTATAAAAACCAAGTTTTCACCCTCTGTTTTTTTTCACTGCGGGGGGGGGGGGTTAGGGCATTGCTTCTCAGTGCCTGACCATTGGTGGGGAGCGCCACAATGGCGAGGTGGGAAAACTGGCCTTGCTTATGCTAAGGAGGAACACTGGTAGAAACCTCTGGAGCAACAAAGGGGCATTTTAAAAGGACCTCAACCTTTGCAGTTCAGGAAATTCACAGAGCAAAGCCATCACCACGGGCCGGCTCGGGGGCAGAAATGTTGCAGCCACGCTGCAGCACCAGGGGCTGTGCAAAATTCCTGATTGAATCGGGGCATTCCCTGGGCCAACAGAGGGGCAATTTCGACATGCAAAATCAGCCTTGGAAGACCCTACCCATTCTGGAAAGGGAGAGGGTGCTTTACTTACTAAAACATGGTGAATGGGACATCATTCTTTTTACTGAAAGAATTCCCAAGTAAAACCACTGTAACTTCACTGAGATTTTCAGATAACAAAATGAAAACTAGGTAAGCATTAGGACTCAAGTGGAGCATTCTAAAACAAAGATGGTCCAGCATGTGGTGGATGAAGTTACAATTCCACTTAGTTCTTTTTGTTGAAAAACTTCAGTTCATTGTTTAAACTTATACTCCTTCCCTATGCTATAAATAGTTTACTTGTCATAGATTTTCATATCCCTGGTGATCATTCAATTAATTTGTTAAAATATGACTCTAGATTTTAAAGTCATTATTATTCCCAAAAGGTAATATAAATTGAAATTCCCAAAACGTAATTGTCAATTTAAAACAAGCTGGAAAACTATAGTATTAAATCCAGAGACCCTGCCAAGTTTCTAATCTGGAAAATAAATCAGTGTTCTTATGGTTTGTTATTATAGCGGCCAATTTTAGGTCAGTAAATTAAAGGTCCTCAATGTTAGCGTGTCATTTAGTAGAAACATGTTAGGGCTTAATCATAACTCAAGAATGGACAGTGAATTCACTTTAAAATTACACTTCACTAACATCAACAGGCAGTTTTACTGCTGTCACCATTGGGTCAGACAGAATATAATATGGAGCTGCTCAACTGTGGAGGTTACCAGAAAAATCCTTGTAGTAAAACATACATACATTTTTAGGCAAAGCTGGAAAGCTTCACTGACTTGAAAAAGTCCAAACTGAATTGTGCGCTGAGGAAGTGACAAAGTAGAACATCCTGCATGACTGGAGTACAAGGGGGAAAATACTGTTTAATACCTGAAAAAATGGAGAGGTGTAAGTCAAATAATCTAACAAAGAAAATCAAAACACTCTCCAGTGACCAATGTTGTGGTTATGCTATTAATTATAATCTGATATAAAGTGCAACAAAGTGCAACAAATATGCAAACTCACAAACAGCCCAAACCCCTCTTATATATACTGTATCATACATGGAGTATCACTTGTTCCAATTATCAACTAAGCACATTAAGTGACCACACGTGAATACTGCCTTCTGTGAGTATTGGAACAGACTTCATATCATGCAAGTATAAGTGGTGGCTTTACACAGCACAATGCTTTTTGAGTGGTCTGCAGCAGTACACTGTTGAACAGGAATGTTCACCCCATAGAGAAAAAAAGTGACTCTTTAAACTGTGTTTCTAATAGTGCATAATGTGCTTAGTTGATCATTGGAACAGGTGATACTCCATGTATGCTATAGCATATATAAGAGGGGTTTGGGTTGTTTGTGAGTTTGCATATTTGTATTACATTGCTGCACTTTATATCAGATTATGATTAGTAGCATAACCACAACATTGGCCATTGGAGAGTGTTTTGATTTTCTTCGTTAGAAAAAAAATGTGTTTATCTGTGCTCAGTTCCACAGAATTCATAAAAGTACAATTCCATTCCAAAAGAAATCAGTGACAAAGCATCCATTGATTTTAGGTGAAGTGGGACTGCAGCTTGAGTTATCTGGACTGGAAAGACAAAGTAGCAAGTTATTTACCATGTTATCTGACCCAAGAGAGAAAGAGAAAATCAAGATTAAACATAGCAAGATTAATCACAGCTATTATTTTCTACCGCATTTCCACTATGTTGGTTTTCATGAAATGAATGTATATACCGGTGCCTGATCTCAAATATGCATCTATCATGCCAATGAACTTGTTGCCTTTCTTTGGCTATCTGACCCTTGGCTTGTCATTGGACTTTTCCATCCTGCCTGATGCATCTCTGGGTCTGTTAGAAGTTAGCTTGTTTTAGAGATAAAAATAATTCTTCCCCTCTCCTGTAGTAAAGAAATTCCTCCTAACAACATTTTTTCTCCAAGAGATCAACTTCAATGTTGTCTAGCCTTGAATATTTTCTCAAATATATTTTGAAACCAAATAGTTAAGCTGAGGACCACAATTACCTATTGACAATTCACATCCAGGGTTATCCCAATGTTGGGAGAATACCATTCACTTTTCTCCTTGCCATATCACATTTATATGGCAGTAACCTAAGTTCACAATACTTTTCTACATCTTTGTGTTGCACCAAGACCCAGAAACTTATATTTCTGATGTTATTGAGTAGTAAACATAGAAAACAGGCAGCAACAGCTCCCACACTGTTGAAGCAAAATGGAAAGAAATCCTATGATGCCAAGAGCCTCTTGGACTTTTCATTAGAATTTTTATTGTGTGCCTCCAGCCCATCTTACTACTTCTCTGCTCAAGCATCTGGTCACAGTGGCCCTTTCCGTACAGGCCATTTACGGCGCCCTGGGGACAGCAAAAATGCCGTCCCCAGGGAGCTGTTTGCACAGGCAGCACTGCTAAAACGCAGCAGCGCCGACCTGTCTCCCCTCCACCACCCCCAGGGTGGCGTCAGGCCGCCTCCAAAAACTTCCCTCCTGGAGGGAGGTTTTTGGAAAACAGCGCATTCCCGCCGGCGCAGTGCGAACGGCACCCGGGAACACACTGTTTTCCCCGTCCCTCTCCCACTCACCTTGTCGCCTTCATCGCTCTACTGGACTGCTGAGACCCTCCCTCGCTGTCCTCCGACCCCTGGATGTCGGAGGGCAGCGTGGGCAGGTCTTAGAAGTCCAGCAGGGTGACGAAGGCGATAAGGTGAGTGGGGGGGGACGGGCCTCTGTGGGGGCCACTCGCATGCTCCCGTGCAAACGACCCCCACCCCTCCACCGGCAGAATTCCTGCCGGTGCAGGGGCGCCCTTTCCGCAGTGCGGAAAGGGCCAGTAATTGCTGCCAAAGTAGTAGCATGCCAGTCCATGCTCTAGTGTTGGGCTTACTGAGATCAGCTCATGAGACTGTTGCATGGTGACAAGTTGTGGTGTTCTACTGATATTGGGTTCACTGAGGCCCATCTTAACTACAATGTTGTCATAGCAACCTAGCCTTACTGTAACCACTGCATATCACTTTTTAGTGCATTATGCTAGAAAAGATTAATAAATGAAAGGCAAATTAGCAGTTACAGAAAATAACTGCCCATGGAATGAATAACATAAATGATGCAATTCATATGTTATTCATTGTCTTGTGTCTGATCAGCACTGCTCTCTGCAATATTGCAGATTCTCATGTTGTGTCATTGTAGATTTGCAGACATCCCCCTCTAAACAAAAAAGGGAAAAATGACACATTGGCAGAATTGCCAGGAAAAATAAACTTTATTCATCTACTTTTTACAATGAATTTGCCATTGGATGAGCTGCAAACAGAGGAAACCACTGTGGGGAACCTTCACCAAACAGTGGAGGCAGGAGAATCTCTGCAGCAGCACACAAAATGGCAGGCACAACTATGAAACTGAGAAGAGCTCCATTGACCAGCAGGCAAGAAGAAGGAAAGAGGTGTATGTAGTACACAATGGGAGCAAACTGAGAATTTTATTAAAAAACAGGATTGAATACCTTACATAGAGTGATCCACTGCACCCAAATTGGTATGCAACTTTTTAAAAATGTGGAAAGAATATCCTAAGCATATGAAGATATATCATTAGACAACTCAATATTTACAAATATTTTTTCAGCAGTCTATCTCTTTTGCTTTTTCTTATTTTGACCTAACCTATCATGTTATTGTTTTAATCTTGGGACATAATGAGGGTTATAAACATATAATATATATATATACTCTGTATCTTTACTGAGAAGGTTAAAAGGGTTTTTTTTAAGAAAAATAAAAATGCTTTAAAAACTTCCAATATTTAAAAAAGAAAGAAAACAAAAGCCTTTTCTAGATGAAAAGACTGAAAGCAGAGATGTGAGAAGCATTTTCTCCAACCCGCTGTTTCTTTGTTCCAAATCCCTTCCACTATTGTGGCTTTGAATATCTTTTTGAATATCTTGAGTATCTTTTGCTTTTGAATATCTTGAGTATCTTTGAGTATCTTGAGTATCTTTTGCTCGGGCAAATCCAAAGTCCTAAAAGATTCTGCTTTAGGTCTATACTTTGCCATTTCTTCACAGAAGTAAACTATCAACGTTATTTAGACCTACTGAAACAGTCCAACATGTCTCATGCAAAACAGTCTGTGGTGCATCATTAAATTAAGAAATC
Source organism: Sphaerodactylus townsendi (assembly GCF_021028975.2). Taxonomy (NCBI): domain Eukaryota; kingdom Metazoa; phylum Chordata; class Lepidosauria; order Squamata; family Sphaerodactylidae; genus Sphaerodactylus; species Sphaerodactylus townsendi. The sequence goes on along the minus strand of NC_059434.1, from coordinate 41,398,804 downwards.
ACATGAGAGAACAGAAATAATGTGTTTTGCTGCTGGGCGCCCAAATCATGTAATTATAAATGCAACTCAAATCTGTTGGTATAAATTCCAACCAACAAGAACAAAACAGCTATTCCTGAAGCTAGAAAAATATATTGCACATAAAATCTTTCTTATGGAATTTAAGTGTCCCACTGTGCATTCAGCAATTGAGCTGCCTGCAGCTGTAGTAATTACCTTTGCATTCATTATTAGTGTGCATAATAATTAAAAAGCCTCCGAGTTCCACCCAGATGGTCCTTCTGATTCTTCTTTGCACTGTGAGCATTTTGAATCATTTCAGTTATCAGAGTGTACAACACTAGTGGTAAGTTTCGTGATCACCTATAATGTTGGCTTCTTGCCAAACAAAAACAAACCATTTACCTCTGTCTTTGAAAAGTCTTTTAGGGCTGCCACCATCAAATCTTATGTCTAGGAAGCATGTCAAGTTAACATGTTTGGGTTTTGCCTAGCTCTCTGATCTATTAAGACAAATACCACATCTGCCTTTAAAAAGTTTTGCTGAGAAAGCACATCCCAGGCTTCACCCTGGGGACGCCGTTGCGGCGGAGGAAGGAGGGAGTGAAGTGCCTCCTTCCCTGCCAGACTGAGACCAGTCACGTGGCACGGAACCACCATGTGACATGGGCCAGGCAGCCCATAGAAGGGCAGTGCCGGCCAGAATTGGCCTCTTTCGAGGCCAGAAAAGTGAAAAGCCCCCTTCCCTCCCTTGAGAACGCTTTGGGGTTATCAATCCATGTTATACTTTTGTCGCAGTTCACTGGGCGGTTTGGGCATAAAGAGCACATCCTTTTGGGGAAGGCAGTAGCTTGCATGCCAGACCTTCCCACATCAGGGGCCTCCATATGATGTCCCAGGTGGTGATAGACCTCGTGAGGGCAAGCCTTGGGGCTGCACTGAGAGCTCACTGCCCGGCAGGAAGGGGTGTCACAAATTGGGTTTGCGTCCATGTGGCACCTAGTAACTTCCTGTTCCTGTTCCCTTGGGGGATGTGCCGGACAGCGTTACTATCCAAAGGGCCTGAGGGGTCAGCTGGGGCTGCCCTATAACCAGGTTCAGCGTTTGCTTCCTGGGGGCCAGGATGTGCTCTGTATGCTCGCCCAGCTTCAACATTGTTACATGTTGTTAAATAAATTGGGCTGCGGCTGATTTTCATTTTCCAACAAAATACGTTGTTGTCTTTTTTCTAATGGAACAAGTTTCCACACCTCCGCACGCAACCAGCATTTATTTATGAAAATTTAAAGACTTCAGCACATGGCTATATTTTATGAATAGATCGTTATAGTCTTTGAAATGCAACACACTGTAATCACATCTTCATCATTAGGAACCTTGCGAGATTGGGCTAAACGTCACTTTATTGACTTGGGATTTGTGTCATATACAGTAAAGGTACATAGAATCATAGAGTTGGAAGGGGTCATACAGGCCACCTAATCCAACCCCTGCTCAATTCAGGATTAGCCTAGAGCATCCCAGACAAGTGTTTGTCCATTCACTACTTAAAGACTTAAAGCTCCCCCCAATAAGGGGGAGCTTACCAGCTCCCTAGATAGTTGATTCTACTGTTGCACAACTCTTACTGTAATTTTTCCTAATATCAGTTGGAACCTTTCTGCCCATAATTCAATTCCATAATTGCGAGTCCTATCCTCTGCTACCAACAGGAACAGCTCCTTGTACTTCAATACTTAAGAAAACAATCATGTCCCACTCAAACTCCTCTTCTCCAAACAAAACATTCCCAAGTCCCTCAGCCTTTCCTCACAGGGCTTAGTCTCATTGCTCATTCTCATTGCTCTGGAGAAAGGAGAATACTGTTACCAGAAGTTTATAGTACCATGTTGTTTTTATTTATTATTTATTTAGAGAATTTATACATTTCCGCAGAATCCTGCTTAAGAATATGTAAGTGCATTGCCTTAAAAATCTCCCCAGTATTTCTGTCTTTCGCTGGTGCAACTAAGTTTGCCTTCTTTTCAAAGATTTTGAAGTATGTAGAGAATAAGTCCAAATTGAGCTCCCACATTAAAAGGGTAACCAGCTACAGTGAGTAAAATTGGAAAAAAGAAAAAGTCACTCTGTATTATAGAACAGTGTCTACTGTCGATATTGTCATTAATACAAAAGCAAACAGAAAAATTAATATTTTATAGTCTTTATTAATATTTGTTCTTCTGTCATCTGGCTTAGAGAGTTCAAGATGAGTTCAAACTCACCGGAAAAAGAAGAATCTTTGCTTGGAAGATGTTTGAAAAATACTCTCCCCATGAACCCTTATGAAACTTTTTAAGGACATCTCATTCTGGAGAGCTTTCCACTAATCTTGCTGATTTAGTGAAACAGAGATGGTTTTCTATTTGCTGTAGTGAAAGCCTATTGATTGGTTATACAACTATTTTTGTATTGACTTTGGCATTTTGTAAACTGCCATTCTGTGTATTGGTTAATAAAAAAACCCTTTTGAAGCACTCACAGTTGTCCTACAGAGATGATTGAGTACACCAATAAAAACATTGTACCTCTGAAGACAAATACTGGTCTCTCTCCCCAACAAAAGTGATCTATGGACAAACAGGACACAAAGTGAATGTTGCAAGTGGATGTAACAAAGGCATTCACTCAAGCTGTCAACAGATAGCTGGAATGGCTTGCACAACGGGAGCCTTCCAAGAGCCAGTGACATGACAATGAAAAATACTGTACATAGAAAAGAGGGTAAATACTATGGCATAAACATGGGTGTTTCTGGTGGGATGGTATGCTTGTCAGTCACTGCAAAGATTGTCATGCCCTCATATAAACTAGTGGTGCAACCGCATTGGAGTACTGTGTTCAGTTCTGTTTGCCACATCTCAAAAAGGATATTGAAGAGATAGAAAAAGTGCAGAGAAGGGCAATGAGGATGATTGAGGGACTGGAACACCTTCTGTAGTCGTACCCACGAGGTCCCAATAAAGAGACGAGACGCGGAGATTTCATCTGGTGGAGAGGGCCAGCAGCAGGAAGTGCGGGATCCCGTGATCCTGGCAACTCTGCCGTGTGCTAGGCTCTGCCTCCTTTTATTAGGATTTACAAGAGGGGGGGCAATGTGGGCAGACCGGGAGGCAGGAGAGCGGGAGAGCGGGAGATCATCATGTGATGCATGATCTCATCGGGCTACTACGTGCAGGAGGAAGCATCCGCGTCTGGGTCTAATCCATACCTGAGGGCAGAAGCCCCTTTGTCCCTTTGTCTGGGACATCTGGTGACCGTGAGTCAGGCATCTCATGACCTGTGACTCACGGGGGACTGGGGGGTGGGGGAGCTTGTGCGCCCAGAAGGCCGTAGCCGGCACCGGCATGCCAGGCGCTCTTTCTACGGTTCTGCTGGGTTCGCGGGCTCATCCCTACACCTTCCTTATGAGGAGAGGCTGCAGCGTTTGGGACTCTTTAGTTTGGAGAGGAGACAGCTGAGGGGGGATATGATTGAAGTCTACAAAATTATGCATGGGGTAGAAAATGTTGACAGAGAGAAATTTTTCTCTCTCTCACAATACTAGAACAAGGGGGCATTCATTGAAAATGCTGGGGGGAAGAATTAGGACTAATAAAAGGAAACACTTCTTCACGCAACGTGTGATTGGTGTTTGGAATATGCTGCCACAGGAGGTGGTGATGGCCACTAACCTGGATAGCTTTAAAAGGGGCTTGGACAGATTTATGGAGGAGAAGTCGATCTATGGCTACCAATCTTGATCCTCTTTGATCTGAGATTGCAAATGCCTTAACAGTCCAGGTGCTCGGGAGCAAAAGCCGCAGAAGGCCATTGCTTTCACATCCTGCATGTGATCTCCCAATCGCACCTGGTGGGCCACTGTGAGTAGCAGAGAGCTGGACTAGATGGACTCTGGTCTGATCCAGCTGGATTGTTCTTATGTTCTTATGTTCATATAGCTGATAATTCACTCTCTCCTTTTGCTGCCCTTTTCATACTCTTCACCACCTTGAGAAACTGAAAGCATAAAGCCTCCTCTTCAGAGTCCTGTTTGAAGCAGCTTACAATTAAAACACCATCACAATATAAAGACAAGCCATTAAAAATAAGCCATTCGACATAAACATCATATCCATGAAACAGAGCAGACTAATGAAAAACAGGTACGATAAAACCCCTAATTTAAAGCCTGTGTAAAAAGATGAGTTCGGACCGGTGCCTAAAAACAAGTAGGTGCTAGGTGAGTCTCAAAGGAGAGGACATTCAAGGTGAAGTTCCATCACAGAAAGCATCCTGTTTGTAGACACTACCTACCTCACTCTTGATGTCAGGGGTGTAGATAACAGGGCTTGAGAGACAGATCTTCACCAACAGGCTGAATAGTAAATAAGAGATATAGTTTTCAGGCATGCTGGCTCCAAGTCACCTGAGCAACAGTGTGAGATCAATTCACTGCTACAAGTCTATGCCAGGAAATCACAGACATTATGGCCCCATGATAGGAAAAGAAGGACCCAGACACCCTAACCCTGCCTGTGCTAAAAGGCTGCCAAGTCACTTTGCTTCTCTGCTTCTCTGTGCTACCACATCTCTCATTACGTGCGGAAAGTGTGCTGTCCTTTTCTCTATACGTGCATAGCAGAACTTTCCAAAAACCAACAACAAAAATAGCAGCTTTATATGGGCTCATCACCTGACAGATGGGCGGAAAGGGGGTTCTGCAACCTATCTGAGTGTCGTATCCACAAATTTGGCAACCTGAAGAAAAGGAGAAAGAGGTTAGAAAGCTTCTTTCTTCACACTCTGTTGATTAGATATACGGAGGGCACTGAGAGGATTCAAAACTAGAAATCTTTTTTCCTTTGAAATCAGTCTCAGGTTGGGACAATTGCAGCAGTTGAGGAGAGAAAAATCTTCATTTTCTACAGCTGTCTTGTACGTGCCCTCATTCAGGCTTTGGCTTTGAAGTGCTGACCACACAAACGGTCATTGTGGTATGATAACATCACAAGCAAATATATTTTTGTTTACAGAAACTTTGTGGAAGATCCAAGCCAAACGTTAAGATAAGTTCAATTAAGCAACAAAACACAATGTGTCTTTTGTTCAAAGTTTCTCCATTAGATAAAAGAACTGCTGATTATTGCTTGAAGTGGGTGTAGTAAACTTCATAGAAATCATAGAAACGTCTGTCAAGTTGTCATAAAGCACACTACTAAAATGCATGTTGACACAAAAAGGACTGTAACACACTGAATTATCATGATTTTTTTTCATATCAAATGTAAAAGGTCCCACATGTTACACAGAAGTAATTAATTTTCCCATGTTTAAGAACTGTTGCATGTCTGGTAACACTGATTTTAATTAAGTAATGTCTTATAGATTAATAAGTCAGGATTACGAAACATAAAGCTTTTATTTATAATTAAAAGTTTCCACACACAACTCAACATGCATGACCCAGGACATAACTGATCCATACGCTAAGTGCGTTGCTTCAGGATCACCATGATTGGCCTTCTGTCTTCTAGGAACACAGTAGAGGGGCAAGGATGAGTTTTCTTCTAGTCATTCAACTTTCTTTCCAGCTCGCATAGAAGCCGCAGCCATTTTTACTCAGCTGATGGGAAATATTAAATGCTGGTGGCGATCTTGTGCATGTTTGGAAAGCTGTATAGAAATATCATCAGATTGACCCCAGATCTGCCTTCACCACTGCTTTGAACTCAGGGGTAGCCTAAATTTAGGCAAGTCACATCTTCTCAGTCTCGGGAACAGCTTAGAAGGAGAGGGGAATTGGAAGAATTGGTGCAATCTTACATATAAATACTACCACTATACACCCCACCCCCAAAAAATGGACTAAAAGCAAATACAAACTGGGATAGACCTCATTCCAGCTTCCAGATTCTCAGTCCCTAGCTGTATTATCCAACTACTGGACGGTTTTTCTCCTTCTTTTGCTGTACCTCCTAGCTGAAACAATACATTCAGAAGTCTTCACATTTTTAAATTCTGAAGGTTGCCAGAACATAAAGCAGCAGAGGGCTACATACAGGTGTGCTAATCTTCCCTCGCCCTGGTTCTGATGTATGTTTCTCCTCTTACAGTTTAGGATCTCTATAGCATTTACTCTGTCTGGGGTTGTTCACTTCCAAGTAGGCCTAGAATTCTCTTGGAATTGTACTCGATCTCCATACTGCAGAGATCAGTTACTCTGGAAGAAACCACAGCTTCGCAGGGCAAACTCAACAGCATCATTTTGCTCGCTCATCTCCCTGGATTCCACCACCACTAGGCACTGCCCCCAAATCTCTAAGAATTTCTCAAGCTGGAGTTGGCAGCTCTGATTTCAACTTTTTTTTTAAATTTGGAAAATGTACTTTAAATTTAAAGTAACATTCAAAACTGAAATAATTCATAACAACAAACAACCAATCTGTTAAACCATTGGATTAATTCCAGCAACTGAAATCAGAAAACCTTCCGCTGCAGGTACTCTTCCATTTGCCTGCAGGGCAAGTTTTTCCTCAACAGCATTGCCACTCTTCTGCTCTTTTTTGCCTTCTCTCTTCTTCTACTCAGTTTGACACTTATTTTCTTATTTCATTCCTTTCACCACTACCCCCTGCAAGCCATCAAAACAGATACATTTTAAGGAAGGATTGTCTCAGCTGTATGTCCACTTTGGTTATAATATTTTTCTGAACTTCCTGCGTGCTGATGCTTTCTTCATTCTGCCAAACAAAATGTAGGTTCAGTTTCTGTTACTAATCAACTCTAGAAAAAAAGTGATCCTTCAACAACATGCTGAGAAAAACAAAATATATGGGGAGATGGGAGAGAAGCAGCCAGCTGCATGATGGACTGATTAAGTCAATAGGAGAGAAGAACACCATGAGCAGTCATTCATGGTCTGATTGTGTGTAGATTCACGTTTGCACAGGGCTATAAAGCCTTCTAATCAAGGGAGATAGAATCCTCTTTGAGTTCTGAACAATCACAAGCAGTTCCATGAATGCACCCCTCGCTTCAAAAACCTCAACCTTTTCCTAACACAATAGAATGATAGTGTCTTTTTTTACAAAGTCAGCCCAGAGCTAAATACATGCTATAAGGTCCTCTAATACAAACACTGCTTGACAGAAAAATTCACCATGCTGAACAACATTGGTATTCAATCATAATCCCCACACCAAACAAAATATGAGAAAAGATTGTATGTAGTATTGTCAGCCTCCAGGTAGGTCTTGTTAACATCCTGGAATTAAAACCACTTTCCAAACTACTGAGATCAGTTCCCCTATGGAAAAATTGGCTGTTTGGGAAGTGAACTATATACTTCCTTGTGTCCTCCACATGCTCCATTCCCCAAAGATACAGAGATTCCTCAACCAAGAGTTGGCCATCCAATGTATTCCTATGAATTTCTCTATGAATAGGAAAATTTTGTTATGTTTTACTTAGAGGATGGGTTATCATCATAAAAAGGGTGACATTTCACAGGCCTGGGGCTGCATACATGAGGCTTGAGACTGTAGGAACAAATATTCCAATTTTATGCAAAACATAACTCAACGATGTAGGTAAGGGGGTGCTCCCAGGTTCAAACCCCCCATTACATGTCCGAAGCCCCCCCCCCCCCCCCGTTTGTGCTGTTTTGGTATTTTTAGTGCTTTTTCAGTTTTTGGCCTGCAGGTGGTGCGGTTTTTAGGCTAGCAGTACCAAACCTTCAGGGATTTGTTGGGAGACTCTCCTGATGATACCACCCAGGTTTGGTGAGGTTTGGTTTAAGGGGTTCAAAGTTATGGACTCCCAAGGTGGTGTCCCCATCCCCGAATTTTTCCAAAGGGAGCTAATAGAAGATGTGGGTCCATAACTTTGAGGGTCCATAACTTTGGACCCCCTGAACCAAACTTCACCAAACCTGGGTGGTATCATCAGAAGAGTATCCTAAAGATACCCTCAAAGTTTGGTGCTGCTAGCTTAACAATTGCACCACTGACAGCAGGCACCCCCCAAATTTTCCCAGATTCTGTTTTTAAATTCCTTTGGCATGGATTTAAAGGGAGAATCTGAGGTCCCCAGTTTGAACATTGAAAGTGATGCTGCTTCAGGGTGGGGGATAATCCACCCCAAAACAGCATCACTTTCAATGTTGATTTAACTGGGGACCCCAGATTCTTCCTTTAAAGTGGATTTAAAAGGAGAATCTGGGCTCCCTAGTTTAAACACCTTTGAAAGTAATGCTGCCACTCATTGCTGCCATGCCAGAAGTTGGCATCTACTCTTCAGACTCTTTCAAAGGAAAATGGTCTCCTCCAGTAGGTTGCAACTAGAGCTTTGTCCACATATCTATATGCCTCTTTCCTTCTCCTTTACCTTCCTCCCTGATAGCAATCCTCTGAGAACATCCCTGGAGGAACAAAGAGAACCAACTAAGGGTAGTGTCCCTCATCCCCAGGGGAGAAAAGTGGTCAATCAGGACCAAATGGTCAATTTATAAAAGCCTGCAGAAGGATCAACAGCACAGGCATATAAACGGGGATTGTCAACCAAAGCACCCAGTGCTACCGTTGCCCGAAAGCTAGGCCTGAAGCCTGAATGAAAAGGATCTAGAGCAGATGTTTTATCCAGGAAGACCTGGAGCTGCTCAGCTACTGCTTGCTCAATTACCTTCTCCAGGAAAAGTAGACACCTGCAGTAATTGGCTGGCTCCTTTTTTTCTAAGGATTTTTTTTAAAGCAAAGATGTAACAATCACCTGCTTAAGAGAGCTAAGGAAAAATTCCTGTGACAGAGACAAATGAATTATCTGTCTCAAAGGGCAACTTACCAACTTATGGCATGCATTTACCATCCATGAAGAACAAGGATCCAAGGAACAAATAGATGACTTCACAGCTGTCAAGATTCTGTTAACATCCACAACATTCACAGGATAAGTAATGCTGATGATCTACCAAACAAGGATTTAAACTAGTACTTGCAACTGTGTTGTTAACCACAGTTTCCAATGATCATGACTCTTGTAATGTTTTCATTCACAAACCACAGTTATTTATTTATTTACATTCTTTATAGTCTACCTTTCTCTCTGTGACTCTGGATGGATTACATAGAATAAGCCAATACAATCAGCAGAATGGGACATCCAATAAACAGTGCAATAGTTTGACTTGTAGAAATCTGAAACCAACCAGAGGTGGAGCACAGCATTATCACTAACATGAGATGTTCAACAAGAGCAAAAATTACATAGTAGGAATCTACTTGCAGCAAGTCCTTAACCTTTTACCCCAAGCTTCTTTCTAAGCCATATTGTTACAGTACAGCCCAAATCCTTGAGCAAAATGTCCTTTACACCTGTTAGGCATCTAAACATGACCCTAGTGTTTGTTGTTAGTGTTTCTTGGGCAAAGTGTTTTTGTTGGCTGACAGGAAATCTTTCCAAGGAAAATTTTGCTAAAGTATGTCTACAGACATCCAAAATCTATCTTTCACAGTCTCTAATACTCTTGAGAGAGAAAAAATCTTCAAGAGCATATAGGGAAAAAAACATTTTGAGTATAATAATAAGCCATAAGTGAACTATCAGGACAAAACACCTCAAACATTCTTCAGAATCTGCCAAGGTTCTTTTCCCCAGCAACCATTTCTAAATTTCCTTCTGCCTGTGAACAGTCTTTTGATTTCAGTTTTGGTGCCTTGTATCTAAAAAGAAAACAGGTCAAGTTCTGCTGCTACACTGTTTGCCACCTGTTTTCATACAGCCCTGAAAGCATTTAGAATAATATAGCATCTGTTGAGTTGCCTGCAGTACACCATTGACCAAGAATTACTTTACTTTGCAGATATAATGTAATAAGTTAACACCTGTATCACTGCACTGTGAATAAATACATTATGCTAAATTGTTATGTTCCTGCCAGCTGAGATCCACAGTTACATGCAGATGACCAGTTGCTATCAGTTTTAAGTAATTAATAGCACCATAACTATCTGAGAATCACACTAAAATGTGGCTAAAAATCACACTCTTAGCCTAACACTATTATACTGGAGTGGGAAGGCGAACTGACTAAAATAAGCTATTTAAGAAGTACAGATGGCTAATGTGACTTCAAGAAAGCCTTGTTAACAGATTAAATAGCATCAAAACACTCTTTTAATAAAGATAAATGGGTCAAAATCACTTTTTGCTTTCTACCACTGTGCCAAAGAGGGTTATGACCCTTTAATTAATTTCCAGAACTGTAAGAAGTTGAAAAAAAGAAAAGCTTTGTTATTTAAGACACTCACTATGGAAGTAATTTGTAGATACACTTCTTGCTGTCTAAAACTAATTTGTTCTTCTTGATTGAAGCACACTGATTGAAGCACACTGGGGCAGCAGATTTGCCTCCAGAAATAAATGAAGTTAACTAGTTACTGGAGATTCCTGGAGGAGAAAGGCTTTGATCATGGCTTTGTCATCAGTAAAACTGTGACCTTTAAGGGAAGCTGTCATTCATAAAGGTTTGCTATCACAATTAGAAAATGTCTTTGGAAATAGCAACAGATGATGTTTTGGGGACAGCAAATAGCAATGTCTGCAATCGCTCAGCATTAACCTGCTAATCAAACCAACAGCGAATTTATGGTGGGAGGCAGGTAGACCCTCTACCATAGAGGCAGAAGCACTTAAGGAGCCGACTGGCCTCTTTTCTTGCATAAGATATATGCCAGCATAAACTGGATATATCCCAGTGCAACGCCCTTGTACACTTGTGGGGTACCAAGCAACAGTTTTGTTCATCCTGGTTCCATAGTTCTCAGCATAGCCTTTTTTATTTTTTTGGTGATCAAGGGCAACTGATGGAATCAAACCCAAATCCTTAATCATAATCATATTTTCACAAAATTAAATCTGTGACTGAACTGGATCATTTTTGTTTGACCAACATCTCTGCATTTAATAGTAAACCAGCTCATGCTAATCATGCAAGTAGTAAAGCCAGATCACCTTTATACAAGATAGGGGTTCCTACAGACCCAGAAAGTATCCATCAGAAATAATTTTAGCTGTTTCCACATGCTGAGGATTCATCATTGTTGTAAATGAAGAAGCATGTGCACCGGTAATTGAGCAGTAAATTCTTGATCCCAGCTGCCTTGATGCATCCCCGTTCCAGGCCAGCGGGACCAAAACTGCCTTCACCTTTCTCTTTGTATCTCCATAATGAAAAAGGTGCAGAAACAATTTTTTTAAAAAAATGAATTTGGGCATGCAAAATAACTAAAAATTGAAATAGAAATAGGTAAGTGATATTAGACTGTTATAATGTTAAAGCTCTCCAGCACTTTAGCAGTTTTTAAAAACCATGCAGTGGTTGGCAAGAAAAAATGGTAAGAAAATGGTGTCTACAAGAAGCTCATGGTATGAAAATGGTATTGATGTGGGCAGGAAAATGTGCACCATTCCTTTCAGATGGCATAACAAACTTTTTTTTTACAGTCTTTCCTGAGTGAACCATAAATAAAATATCCATGTCTCTACTTAGAAGTTAGCAAGTATTTATTTATAAATTGTATAAAGAAGATACTCTAACTTTATAGAAGAGTAAACTGGTAACATTACCTTCAGTTGCTATGGCAACAGATATTTTAGGTCTGATGTGCAAGATACCTGGGTGAATTAACTGGTGCAGAGATCCAGCAAAACATTTGGTCTGCAGGAAGAAAAGTGGTATTGTGGAAACAGATGAAAAATTAATGCAAGCTTTACCAATAATTGCTTGTTCTAAGCAATCATCATTTATGACATGTTACATTTCTTTATAAAAGGCATTCATCACACATAATTGCTAAAAATGCATCATTTTAATTAAGGCCAGCAGCAAAACCTGTTTTAAAAAAACAATCCCTGAGAACTGTATGTATCAGCAAACTGAAAATGCACACTATCTCTTTCCTGCAGCCTACCTAGTCCAGCTAGGTTTTTTTAAAAAAAGAAAAAGAAATAGACAACATGAATTAACCCCATACTAGGCCTTATCTGATTACTCCTTTTTCATGTTAAGGACTTCTCCAGTTTACAACAAAAACACTTCAAAGAAGAGGAATTGAGATGCAAAATATAAATTGTACATTGATTTGTGTTCTTTCTGCTGGTCTTTTCTCTCCTTCTGCTCTGCATTTAATTGAAGCAATTAAATTAATTTTCGAGCCTCATTTTTCACTTTGTCTTTCTCTCTCACAAACTCCTTTGTTATAAACTGTGTCTTCATTGCCTTAGATATAAATCTAAAGGCCTCTGTTTCCGCAAAAAAAAAGGACATATGAAATGCAGGATCTGCGGTTGATTCTGCTCAGGCCAAATATAACATCTGCAGGATGTTATATAAACCATTTGGGGGGTAGGGGAGCTTTGCACAGGTCCCGTTCCCAAAATGAGTTTGGCCCATTTCATTCTGTTTAACCAGGTATTTTTTTTTAAAAAAAATCACTAAACGAGTGATCCCTTTGCACAGTCCTAGTTTGGAGGTGCTCCCGTGCCCCCTTACACTCATTCACTTTAGGTTCCTTGGCATTCACTATATCAGGGAGAATCCACCCTCCTGGCATTCTGTGCAGGTTGCCCAGGTTGCCCAGAACATTGTAGGCAGACTCTCTAGCACCCAACAGTGTACAAAGTTGTCCAAGCATGCACTGGCGTAATGCCCATTGGGCAGGGTGGGCAGCTGCCCAGGGCATCACCTTGTGGGGAGCATCAAAATGCTGGGTTCGTTTTTGGGTATTTTAGTGGTTTTCCCTTTTTGGTCTGTAGGGGGCGCAGTTTTTAGGCTAGTGGCACCAAAATTTCAGCGTATCATCAGGAGACTGTCCTTATGCTACCCCCCAAGTTTGGTGAGGTTTGGTTCATGGAGTCCAAAGTTATGGACTCCCAAAGGGGGTGCCCCTATCCCCCATTGTTTCCAATGGGAGCTAATAGGAGAGGAGGGCTACAGTTTTGAGGGTCCATAACTTTGGCCCCCCTGAACCAAACTGCACCAAACTTGGGGGGTATCAGTAGGGCAGTCTCCTGATGAGACCCTGAAAGTTTTGAGACTGTGCCTTCAGAAATGTGCCCCTCACAGCCTGCAATCCCCATTGACAGCAATGCAGAAAACTCAATGCAGAACAAAGATTCTTGGGCAAATTTCTAGGATGTTCCTGCAGGGGGTGCATTTTTGGATGTATCGGCACCAAAATTTCAGGGTATCATCTGGAGATGATGGCACCTCCCAAGTTTGGTGCAGTTTGGTTCAGGGGGGCCAAAGTTATGGGCCCTCAAAACTGTAGCCCCCATCTCCTATTAGCTCCCATTGGAAACAATGGGGGATGGGGCACCCGCTTTGGGAGTCCATAACTTTGGACTCCTTGAACCAAACCTCACCAAACCTGGGGAGTAGCATAAGGACAGTCTCCTGATGATATGCTGAAGTTCTGGTGCTGATATGTCTAAAAATGCACCCCCTGCAGGCACCAATGTCCTGGTGCAAAATATTTTTTTGGTCATGGTGGAGTGGCCGCCCATGGGGGGGGGGCATCCAACTCAGGTTTTGCCCAGGGCTAAAGTTTGCCCAGGGCTGCCTCGTTACGCCCCTGCAAGCATGTGTTCTCCCTGCATCAGTGAGAGTATGACTGATCTACAGCAATATGTTCATTATTGCCCAGCCATTGCAGGGAGGTCCCTTTTTCTTTTCTTTTTCCTTTGTGTGTTGCACATGCACAGCTATGCAGGTGCAGCCAATCGGATTGTGAGGCAATTGACATGGCTGTGGGGGTTCATTTCTGTATGCCTGCACAGCTATGCATGTGTTGCAGGAAATTTAAAAAAAGAGAAAAAGAAGCATCTCTGTTCAAAAGTGCAAAGCAACCTGGATTGTTTCCGTGGGCTACAATCGCTGCCTGAACAGGTGAAGGACATACATGTGAAAGGGAAAAGGAAAATAGGTTTCTTTATAATGACTGCAATCTGTTATACATATGCTGTGCAGAATCCACCTGTGTTTCTATTTCTAAGCAAATCTACTCAGATGTAATTTCTAAGCAAATCTACTCAGATGTAATTCTCTTGTATTCAATGAGTTTAGTCCTAGAAAGAAGGACTGCAGTCTTATTCTACTCCCTAAACCATATTGGACCCATTATTAAGGCTGCCAAGAGTCACCATGGGCCATTGACAAATATTCCATCTGTCCCCTATCATATGACTGTGATCCAAACCAACTATTATAACAAATCACTTGCCATGCATCTATAATAATAAAAGAATCTAAGGTTCTTTCTGCACAACACAAATAAAATTTATTACAGACATTTTAAAAAAACATTTTGTCTTTTTTCATCCACACAAAGCAAACAAAAAAAGCATTGGCAGGGTCTTCAGGTCAACTTTTTTCTCCCAACCTGGTTTTTTTCAAAAATCTCTAAACTAGTGATTTTTTTCCCCAGGACAGTTAAAGACACTTCTCCCAATGCTGCATAAAGAGCAACCCAGTTTATTTTTCCCGCCCAACTTAAGTCTTGTAACTTTCATTTTCCCTCACAGGCAATTTGTCGCTTGCCTGCTCCGTTGCACCTGCCATTTTGTGAAGATCTCCTGGGATGTTTGCTCTGCAGGCATTGAAACAACCTGCCTTTTTACTAAACAAAGTACATGGTTTAACTCAGCTCTTCTTGTTGATTTCAACAGTATAAAGTTTTGCAGGATTTTTTTTTCATTTTAGAGGATGTGCCTCTGAAGCTTCACAAACTCAATATGAGTGCAGTCAGAAGGGCCAGCAATCCAAGACAATAGATTACCATGCAAAAACTAATGTCATCAAATATCCCCATTCTAAAAGATCCAGTCAGAATGAGTGTGTACCATCCCCACCAATGATGGACTGGCAAAATTTGATGAACAGAGTGCATATAAAAGTAGCTGGACAGCAGGCGTGATCTTAGCCAATAGGTAATAGGAATAGTTGCTCAGGGTCCAGCACTTCATGATCATCCACACATGCATGGCCTCATTCCTGATGAAAGGGAGGGAGAGGCAGGTTCTCACTGTTTCTACTTGTAAGCACTTCATATCATAGTTCAGCCAGCCACCTTCCAGAGACAGATCTTGCTAAGCTCACATGGGTTGAGGGCTACCCCTTGCTTGGCTCTGGCAGCAGAGGAGCTGGAGTAACCACAGTCTCATCCTGGATTTTTTTTTCCAGGATCCAAGAATGACTAAAACTGCCCTTGCTAAAGAGGGAGGATTATTTTTTTATAGTGAGATAACTAATCTGATCACATCAATTGTGCACATGGACTGGGTTCACAATGGAGCAATTCCTGAGACTGGGAGAACAGATGGAAAGTTCATAATGATTAAAATGAGCTCCCGAGCACCAGTCTTTAACTATGTCTTCATGATCATTTTGGGGATTAATCAGCATGCTAACAGGTACTGTTTACTGGAAAAAATTTCACACACTGATTTCCTTTCTCAAGTCTCCCAGTTATACAATGCTTAGTATGAGAAATTACACATTTTGATAAATTGTGTCACAGACGGTGTCAACAAAGAACTACTTATGGCACAATTGAGCCATTATGCTGAGCAGACCTCTTGGGAGATGTTTTAAATTGATAGCATCATTTGTTTTTCCTACTTTGGGGACTATTAAAGCCAGCAGCAGCTAGCTAAAGATCAAAAATACATATTCCCTTAGTAACAACTGTGATAAAAATAGTTCCCTACTAGGAAAGCATTTTCCCCACCCTAATTTTAAATATTCCAGACAGTGATGCCGCCTGGAATATTATTAAACATCCAACCACATTTCACTATAAGATAAATTCTCATATTGTTTAATTCACATGTCTTCCACTAATTCTTTTATCTGTAATTCCAATGTCATACCCTTCAACCACCCAATTATCTGCATTTGTAATTTATTTGTTTTGTTTTTGTTTTAAAACTAATAGTTTCTGTTGATGTTTCTCTTCTTTCTGTATTTCTGAGTTTAGCAACATCCCCCTAGAATTAAATACTTTACAACTAAGGTACTGGAGAAAGAAGGTCAATTAAGAATGTCTGTGACATAACACAATAACAAACTCCAACTGCACTAGAGAGCAAGGACAGATTGGCAATAACTTGTTAAAGTTAGAGCTCTGTCATCAATCATGTTGTTGCTACCAGTGCTGCTATTCCATAGCCACCGTCATTAACTAAGAAGAAAAAGATAATGGTAGCAGTGTTAATATATGAGTACTATCCATCTGAAGATTCTACACAAACCACTTCCATGAAAGTTCCTGATCAACCCCTATTTATTTCTGTAGATCTGGCATGCAAACCTTGTAGATATAAAAGAGCTCCTTGTTCAGTGAATCTTCTAGAAAGCTTTGGAAAGTCCTTTTCTGCAGCTGCCTACAGCAACATAGTCCCATATGTCCCTGCACAGAGACTACTGGATGAAGTTCTGATTCTCATTCTAACACAGTTTGAGCTTCTACCACCAAGTCACCATGATTCTAAAATAACCATTATTTGAAACACAGATTATCAAATCCGGGAATCCAAAAGCATTTATACAACTCAAAATGGTTGCATGGCCTACAACCTGTCAGCCAATCAAGTTTCAATATAAGGCCAAAACTGGCACAACATTACACAATCAGACAAATGAAAAAACAAACACAATTTAGGCCAAAGCCCACTCCACAGCACAAAATAAATTGCACATTGTAGAGTTAATTGGGATTTTGAGAGCTAATTGCACTGCCTAGAGTTAATTGCACCTCTCAAAGTTAATTACATAACCCAGAGTTAGCTGCACTGTCTGGAATGAAGCATTATAGCTACAAACTTGGTAATTTTTGTTAGAATCGAAGAAGAGCCCTGTTGGATCACACCAGTGATCCATCTGGTCAAGCACTCTGTTTTAGATAGGAGCTAATCGGTTGCCTTGGAAGACCAACAATCAGGAGATAGAGGCTAAGGCCCTCCCCTGATGTTTCCTCCTGTCACTAATATTCAGAAGTTTGCTACCTTTGAATACGAAGGTTTACTATACTTGCCATTACTAGTATCCGTTGATTGACTTATCTTCCATTAATCTAACCCCCTTTTGAAGCCATTACTAGATCCACTGGCAATAAATTCCACAATTTGATTATTCATAAAGAAGTATCCAAATTTCTGTAATTTAGCTATTATCTATCAACTTCATTGGGTGCCTTTAAGTTCTACTATTCTGAGAGATGGAGAAAAGGCTCATTCTATCCATTTTCTTCACCCCATGCCTAATTTTAGAAACCTGTATTTTATTTTTATTTTATTTATTTTATTAAATTTCTATACCGCCCTTCCCCAAAGGGCTCAGGGTGGTGTCCATCATTCAAATAACAGTTAAAATCCATTTCACCCCAATCCCAGTTAAAACCATATAAAAATTATAAAATTCAAAGTCCCGATGGCGATTAAAATGATTTCCCCTTCCCCCTTCCTGCCCCCCCCCCCACAGGAGGCCAGATTTTTCCACAGAAGTGAGATGTTATCCCGGCTGGCCAAATGCCTGGCGGAACAGGTCCATTTTACAGGCCCTGCGGAAACTCTGTATGTCCCACAGGGCCCTGATCTCACTTGGGAGCCTGTTCCACCAGGTAGGGGCCTGGGCTGTAAAAGCCCTGGCCCTTGTAGAGGCCAGCCGGATCACTTTGGGGCCAGGGATCACCAGGAGGTCCGCCTCCGAGGAGTGGAGGGGCCTAGCAGGGCGATATAGGGAGGGACGGTCCCGTAGGTATGCTGGTCCAAGGCCGCAAATAGCTTTAAAGGTCAAAAACAGAACTTTAAACATGACCCGGTACTCGATCGGCAGCCAGTGTAGTTGGTACAGGACTGGAGTAATCCGGTCCCTAATAGATGTTCCCGCCAGCAACCTGGCTGCCGCATTTTGTACGAGCTTCAATTTCCAGATCATGGCTAAAGGTAAGCCCGCGTATTATGTTTTTGAGTCACAGGCGGATTCTGCATGGGCCAAAAACAGCAGCGTGAAAACGATGTGAAAACAGTGTAAATCCTTTTACACCATTTTAAACCATTTTACACCGTTTTCACACTGCTGTTTCTGGCCCGTGGAATCTGCCACAGTGCTATCCTAGATACTCAAATTCAAGTCACTATCAGTTTGTTATTTATCATGAAACTGATTATTTAACTCATAACTGATTAATTAGGAACTTAATTCATCATAGAGGTCAGTTGAATAATGAAAAAATTACAAATATACTTTAGTCCATGACACACACCTGACACCCAACATTTTTTTACTTCTCTGCCTTCAAGTATTTAGTACTCCATCAGCAAATCCTCTTTCCTTTATAGACTGACCCAGTTTTTGTTTTGTTAGTTGGGCAATTGGACAATTTCTATTAAGAGACTTGCATGCTATGGGAAATAGGACAGAACTTTATCAACTGGACAATTTAACTCCCAGTCTGTCTCAACATTACCATCCTAAGAAGTTCCCATCCCCACAGCTGTATTTTGATTGAATCTCAGTTTTCCACCACCCTCAATCTGCTGTTAGTTCTGTAAATTGTCTTGGGGAGTTTCTTTTTAGTGGGTTCAAGTCAAATGGAAACTGTCACCAAAGTTACCTGTTTATAGCAGTCACCCAATAACAAGAAGATGTGTGTGCCCCATTTTCTATCATGAACCCAGACAAAAAAGTGAAGTAAAACTGTAGATCTGAGAACCCATGAGTGCATGGATCTGTTTGTTGTACAAAACCTGACCTTGCCACTGTAATCCATGCAACAGTCACTTAGAGAACAGACTACTGTAACTCACTCTACACTGGCTTACCTTTGTCTCTGATCCGGAAACTGAAACTTGTCTAGAATGCAGCTGCAAGGCTGCTTACTGGGGCAGACAGACATGATCATATAACACTAATCTTGAAAGAACTGCACTGGCTGCCAATCGAGTTCCGGATCATTTTCAAAGTACTGTTACTGACCTGTAAGGTTTTGAGTGGTGTTGGACCCACATATCTTCGAGACTCATCTCCCCATCTCGCCCTCTAAAGCCCCTCCGCTCATCAAAAGGGAAGCTTCTGTCAGTCCCCAGCCTGAAAGACATCTGGTTGGCCTCAACAAGAGCCAGGGCTTTTATGGTGGAAAAGCTGGTGGAACAAGCTGCCAGGGGATGTCAGGGCCCTGAGAGAGCTTTCACAGTTCCGCAGGGCCTGCAACACCTCACTGTTCCACCAGGCCGTTTCCACCTAGCCAGCCAGATTGAATAGAATACAGTCATCTTCTTTCAGCCTCTCAGGGGGTGGGAAATAGGACAACTTGAATATGTTTCACCATCTATTTTTGTACCAATCTAGTATTGTATTATTATTATTGGGTGTTTTTAGCATTGCTGTTTTAATTTTTGTCCAACTTCACAGTAATGTTACTGCCAAATAATTATTGTTTCTTAGCACTCTCATGCTACCCCATACTAGTGACTACCTTTTTCAGGAAGAGCCCATTTCAGGAAGAGCCCATTGTTATTTTTCAAACAATGAGTCCCTAACGCCTTCAACATCACAGAAGTCTAAACATTCATACTAAAGTTTTGACTGACTAACTAGCATAAAAATGGTGATGAAATCATCTGCCAGCTCGCTTTGTGTTGTGTGTATGATTTAAACTTTGCCTGTTCATACATCATGTTACATCTTTGCAACAAACATTTTTCACAACTTTCCATCAATTTGTCATATGTATTGTCGAAGGCTTTCACCATGCCAGTCACAGATGTAGGCGAAACGTCAGGAGTGAATGCTGCTAGTACACGGCCATACAGCCCGGAAACCACACAGCACCCCAATTTGTCATATGTTATTAAACCCATCCCACAGCAAAATGACAGCAGGATACCAGACGCCTACCTGCTAAAGGGACATGTAACCACATGTGACTGAGCGCAGGTCTTCCAGTCATGTAGGGGGCGCAGAATCGCCCTCCACATGGTAGCAACCCTTGGTGTTGTTGGCAGCAGTACGTGTGGTGGTGCGGTGTGGGGAGCCTGGGCACCCTCCAATTGATTGCCAAGCAGGCTTAGCAGCTCCTTGGCCAGGGCCAGGCACTCACCAGCCAGCCAGCCAGCCTCCTCCCCCATGGTTGCTGCTGCCAGCACCCAGCAGCTCTCTCCGTGAAGGCAGCTGAAACTGCGGAGTGGGGGCGCTAGCTGGCTGGCTGGCTCCCCAGCTGACTGGTGAGTCCCCAGGTCCGGCCAACGAGCTGCTAAGCCCGCTCAGCAATGAAGCACTGCACTATCACGCACGCCGCCACCACCAAGGGTGCCCTGTTGGCCCAGGGAGAGGTGCCCCAGCTGCCCTCTGCACATCTCACAGCTGGCCTCCCTCAGCCCTCAAAGGCAGACAGATGCTCTACAGAGAAAAAAAACCTGGGCCAGTTCCTGCCTGCTTGGGGAGAGAGTGCATGCACACACTGCTCATAGACTGTACCAGTGGGGCTGGGCCTCCCCTCAGTCCAGGCCTGCCAGACTGCTCCTTCAGCTGGCAAAGAAGGGCAGTGGTGGTCCTGGGACAACTGCCATCCTCTTTCATCTGCTGAAGAAGCAGCCTGCCATTGGCCCACCGGGTGCCCCTCGGCCTGACTTTGCCAAACTGCCCGGGACTGCCACTACCAGCTAAGGTAAGTGGAGCATGGGGTGTGGTGTTGCCCCAGGCGCTATTTTTCCCTGGTATGCCTCTGCAGGATATTGTCTGTTGGATTCTCATTTAGATAAACCGCTATATACATCTGTGCTCTTCAGGCTTGCTTCTTAATCCTGAAGTTATCTGGAACTGTTCAGACTTGTTCACTGGGACCACTCACTGGGGATTGTATATACAAATTGCTCAGGAGACTGAACATCTAAAGAATCTGCTATCATTTTCCCTCTGTCAAAGTGCTATATGTAAGGCTAGCCCTTCACCTAAAATCATGATGGTGATCCAATAACTCATGTGTCAAAAGTGACATGCCAGGACATTTTGGATGACACACCAGCATTCACGAATACCCAACAACAGCTATTAGTCATTTTTGTAATTTGTTGACATTTCTTTATACAATACAGAGCATCATGCATGATTGAACTGTCTTTTTTAAAAAATGCAAAGAATTGTTTTTGATTTGTTGGAGGGGGGATGACAAACCAACAGATTCAAGTTTAGCATTTACTGAATTTTGTACACACTAAGCCCGAAAGGTTCACCATCACTGACCTAGAATAAATGTTACCGAAGTTCTGAGCGCAAAGCTACCCATGTTCTATATCCAGTACTAACAAATCAACTAATGGCTTGCAGTAAATGTTAATGAGGGATCGTCATAATATACAGCTGTCATGAAATAAAATTGATGTGATAGCTTAGGGTATCAAAATGGTGCTTATGAGAGCTGAAGAGAACAACTGTGACACAGAGGAAAGTGTAAAATGTTTCCTTTTCTCTTCAAAATCCAATATGTGTTGATTATTGCAATATAAAATTGATATAATTGAAACTAAGGCATTATATAATAGCAATAATCTTCTTTAGTGTTCTATAATCTTCTATAGCTATATAATCTTCTATACAGATCAGATAATTATGACCAATAGTCACTGTACCATTGAATATTTTCTGAACATATGACAATGAGCGTGATCTTATTTACATGATCAAACCAATCATGGCAACTACTCTATCTCAGTGGGCAGGAATCAGTCCATGCAGACTGCAGTTTTGTACAGTAGATCTGCACACCTATGATGAATTCAGACCTATGGCTACATTAAGCCACCCATAATCTTGACAGTGTCATGGTATATTAATAATAAAATCCTAAGTAAGTATACTAACAGTACAATCCTAAACAAAGTTATTCCAGTCTATCCAATCTAAGCCCAAGTTTATGCTGTGAGTTTCTACTGAAAGTCTTTACTTTTAATTATTGACTTATTTGACCAAAGCTTTCAAGTCAGGCCATACTAAATTATTTCCATAGTATTTCATTATATGGTGAGAAACAGGGTGTTGGCTGGACTGTTGATCCAGGGCAAGATATAGAATGATTATTCTGATTATTTTTTATTAGAAAAGAATTAAAATTCAAGCTGAATCCAGAAAAAAATATAGGATAGATTTGCAATTGATTTATGCAGCGAGAAGTTGATTATGTGCTTATAACCTAGTCATATGACCATTTACTCAGAAGTAAATCCTTCTGAATTAATGGAATTTAATTCATGTAGGAGTGCATAAGCTTGTCCTCTTTATTTCCTATTCACCTGTGTTAAAACTGCTAAGACCATTTTTCAAAGAAAAAAGATTGCCATGATAGTCTCACTGAGTCTCATGGTGTGAGAATACTAGTTGTAGCATAATACTCTAGAAATGCATGAACACTAACTCAGCAAAAGATAGCTGATGAATAAATGTTTACAGGTTTTTCTTTTGTTTGAACTCTTTTTATGCAGCTTTGAAGTCTTATTTTTTCAGGTCTCCATTTATTGTTTATAATTCAGCACTGCCATACCAATTGGCAATCCGGGGAGGAAGGGGTTGTGGACTCCCTGGAAACATAACTAAGGAGGGTGGTACAGGGCTCAGTTTTTGTGAATTTTATGCTCATTTTTGGTAGAATTTATTTCTGAAGGTGTTGTTGCCAGCCAGAGCTATGGTGGGATGGGGAGGAGCTGTTTCTAGAAAGCAGTGCCTCTACCTGTCCCCAAGCTTAAAGATGCCTTAGCAGTACATGCCAAATATGAAAACCATCTTTTGTATCTGTACAGTGGTGCCAACTGGGAAAAAATCTGCTGGGCGAGTTCTCCTACCAACATTGAAATGCATAACTGCTAGCTGCATCTTTCCTGAAGCAATCAGGAAAGACAGTAAGCTAAGCCTGAGAAACATATCCCCCAGCTCAGGACTGGAGCACACCTGGTCTCCAGTTTTCAATAGATATGCTAACTTATGCAATCAATGTTCCTGCAAGCTACTCTTCACCTCACTAATCCTATCTTACTTTTCTGCTTTACCTCTGGGAAGGACCACCCCACTTTGAATTGGAATAGCCCTGGAGTTGTGAATTCATCAACTCACCCTAAAATCTAACCATCTCTGGATATTCCTCTGGTTTGAGTAATCAAGCCTCATGGTTCACCTCGTGGTTCTTCTTCAGAGGACTAGTGCTGCCTTTATCAGGAAATTAAACTTTCTTAATGTTGCTAGAGGACCAAATTTTCTTATAAATTACCTGCCCACCTTGCAATCAGTGCCCAACATTTCTTGAACCACTTTGGTTGCCTGCCCAGTGTTTTCTGGACTGCCTTTGGTTCAGTTACACTGTGTGCCAGCTGCTTTCATCCCATCTCTTTGGAGCTCAATGCAGGCATTGAACTCGACTTCTCAGACCATTCCTGTACTAGAAAAGTAACTATTACCCAAAATTGACCTCAGTTTATTCCAAACCCTATCCTTCCCCCCTTTCTAAATCTGTGGACTCTTCAAATATCCTTGTGTGTGTGTGTGTGTGTGTGTGTGTGTGTGTGTGTGTGTGTGTGTGTGTGTGTGTGTGTGTGTGTGTGTGTGTGTGTGTGTGTTATCCCAATTGAGTGCAGTAAGTATATTATTTTTGCTTCTAAATAAAAATTTGTCAAACTTTGCCTCTGGCTCCTGAAGATTTCTCAGGACAAAAACCTAATGCAAACAAATGTGGCAAAGATCTCATTGTTGCCCCCTCTCGCAAAGCACAGTCTGTCCCACTAATTCCCTACTCTAAAAGGGACAGACCCGACCATTTTTGAATAAGTATGATAAGGCAAGCTCCTGAAGTATATTCAGGCCAAAAAACCCTCCTTATGTCTCTAGATATTTTGCTTCCTATGTGATGAACAGCAGCTTTTAAAGTTATCATAGAACTGAGAGCAACTACCCTAGTACATTATTATAAGAACTGTTCCAACCCACTTCTGTGGCAAGATACAATTGTATGACTGTAGAAAAATAAAATTAATTGGGCAAGACAATTAATTGGCTTGGCATCTGTTCCTGCAAGCAGAAACCCTAAAATTCCTGTTTCAGTCTAGTGAGCTGTAATTGGATACATTTTGCAAAATCTCCTAACTTGTCAGGTCACTTGGGAACATTCTTTGGGTTATTAATGGATTATGAGCAAGGTGTGAACCACACTCTACACAGCTGAAAAGAGGCTTCTTCATTTGCTCCTCTAACCGTTTCAGATCTATTTAACAAACTGAAAAGCTGGTGCATCAGCCACTGGGGATTTGAGACTGAGGTTCCCATACTCTCGTCCAGTGGTGGTGAACCTATGGCACTCCAGATGTTCATGAACTACAATTTCCATCAGCCAATTGGCCATCCCAATTGGCCGTGCTGGCAGGGGCTGATGGGAATTGTAGTCCATGAACATCTGGAGTGCCATAGGTTTGCCACCACGGCTCTAGTCAGACCCTCTAACCACCAGACAACAGTGGCTCATTCACTAAGACCATCCATCAGCCCAATTCCACTTCATCCATCAGCCAGCAAGATGAGTAGGGGGTTGACCAAGTGTGAGATCAGCCTTGGAGGTGCTGCTGGACCCATTATGTTTGGCAGATGACCATGATGAGGGACCAGTGGCAGCTGTACAACCATTCACAGCCACCCAAGCCACCCATAAGTTCTCCCTCTTGGAAGTGTCCTCAGGCAGCCCACAGGGGGAGTCAAATATGAGGTGGGGAGGAAGTGGGACAGAGGCCCGTTCCGCATGGACCTCAAGAGCAGTAATGCATGATGCTGGAGCACCCCCGGGGCCATTCACATGCTTTTGTGCACACGGCCCTCGTGCCCCTATGGTCTACAGAGCCACCTTCAGCCCGCTGCTTTTCCTCACCCTCTTACTTCCTGTTGCCTGCATTGCTCTGCAGAGAAGCAGGGACATGCTTCCATGGCCATGGCAACCTCTCAGTGGTCAGAGGCTAGGAGGTGTCTGCTCTCAGCTCAACAGAGTGACACAGGCAACAGGAGGTGGGGGAAAGCAGTGTGGAAAAGCGGTGCCTTCCACCTGGTGCCATTCACTTGGCACCTGGTGGATGACGACATTTTTGAAAAGACTTGTTAAACTAGCAAGTCAGAAAAACACAATTGAGGGGGGAATAGGCCATTATAGCTGTGCTCCAGCAGCAGCAGTGCTGTGAAGTCTCCCTCACAATGGCGTTTTTACCGGTGGCACACTGGTTTTAATTTCCCCTGCGGTATCCACCAGGGAAAGGCATGAAGTTACTGTCATGCAGTTGGAGCCAAACAGAGACACAGTTATGGCCCAAGCTACTCTTTATTGAACTGCAACTCATGGCAAGGTCTGATGACTCAGGTTGGCACGGTCATCTGTCCTAAATTGAGGTGATCATTACATCTCTTGAGTACCCTTGATGTTTTTCCTAAAAATGGAAAGACGCCATCAGAATTGTAAATCAGCCTACTGTGTGATAAAAATATATCCATGCATCTTTTTTTTTCAAAAACAAAAACAAGATTAAGGCTATGATAATAATTTGTGAAAAACTGCTATCTTTCATAAACAATGAATACAAATCAGTAAAGACATCAAAAAGCTTTTTTGAGGATCATAAAATAAAACTACTGATATTAATGCAAATCCAAGAGCAGACAGAAAATGACTATGGACTATGAGCTCCCAAAGGCACCTGGTGGGCCACTGCGAGTAGCAGAGTGCTGGACTAGATGGACTCTGGTCTGATCCAGCAGGCTAGTTCTTATGTTCTTATGTCCTCTTGAATAAATCTTCAGCAAGAGGGGGATTTGGTGAGAGAGGCTATTGCTCATTTTTTAAACATTTCAGTTGTCGTTGTCAGAAGTCTGTTTTTATTGGGCTTAAAATCTGTTAAGATAATTGACACAACTGCAATTATTACATTGAAATTATTTCTTCTCTGCTACCAGCTGATAACAGAAAGAAAATGTCCAGCTTTTGTCTGTACTAGTGCAAGCATTCTTGAACATAAGATACCTGAAACTGTGTTCTTACATGGTTCAGTCTAATGCTTGAAGCTGGCAATGCCAGTATAGATGACATAATAGTAGGGCAGAAAACAATGTGGCTCTATGCACTGCTATTCTATATAATTATGCATCATTCTTGAAAGCAGCATAAGTACCATGTAAGCTCTTTCCCCACTGATTTCTTTCTTTTGCTAATAATATCTGCATTTCTAACTGTGCCACTGCAGAGCTTGGAAAAAAAGAAATCTTGAGACAGAATTGTCTCTGCTCTAAAAAGATTATCTGACATACAGCCACTGTGAATATTGTGTCCCAGTGTTTATCTGGCTAGCTCAACATAGATGCTCAAGGGTCTCAGGTGGACAGGCAGCCATCTAAATATGTATTCATGAACAGGACAGGGCTGATCTACCAAGAAGAAGACAAAGAAAGACCTGGATGGTTTGGAACCCACACAGCAAGGAGCAGTCTTGTATCCTCCAAGGCCTAATTAGACAGTTTGTTGAACCAGCAAAGATTAGATCTCAGCTGAAAAGTTAACAGGGAAAGGATATTTCCACCCTTCCTGTTAATGATACCCCCCATATTATACACATATTTTGTTTACATAAGCATGTATAATGAACATATATAATATACATATATAATCACCAGCTCTTTTAAACAACAGAATAAATTGTGTTGATCTCTATGAATGGTTATTTTATGTTATCTCATGTATTATATATGAACAATTACACTTTTGACACTTGTCATAGAGGAGAAGGTTGAGAGCCTGGAGGATTAGATTATTAGACCTCATGAGATCAAGCCTGGAGAGGATTTCATCAACAGCAGCCAGGAGGCCATGCATAGAAATAGGGAGACCAGTTAGAGGAATTGCGTGTCTGAAGTTTACTGTTTGAATGGACTGCAAAGGCCCTTCTAGCCCTCAGGAATTAAAATGGCACCTCTTGGCAGGTTCTGATCCTGAAGGTGATTCAGGAAGCCAAAGAAGGGGCTTTCCAGTATTGCACTAGGAAAAAAGAATAGTTGAGCTGGATCTGACCATTAGGCACCCTGTCATCCCATTTTCAGCAGTAGCCACTCAGATGTCACAGAGAACATTTACATCTTGCATATAGGGCTTGATCATTGGGGCCCAGTCTAGCATTAAGTCTCCTCCTGGAACTACTGACACATTTGGATTTAATAGCATAAGGTCAGCAACATACATTTCCAGTTCAGCCCACAGGACTCTAATCTGGGATTTCTGCCTCACTGGTGATACATAAGTATTAATCACAATGAGAACATGATGTTTAAATTGAATTAACACTGTCATGGCATATGACTTAAATGGAGAAAGTGGCCTTGATATGCTACAGAAAATACCCAGACCCCATTTTGCTCTTCCTTGTTCCTTTCTGGTTCTGCCCCAACTGAGTGTGAAAGGAACCCATTTAATGAGAGATCCTCTACAGTCCATGTTTCCTGAATCAAAAATGTATTATACTGAAAAGAAAATTGGTAAAACAAATGCCTCTGATAGATGCAAACCACGCAGCCACATTTAAAAGGATAAAGTTGTGCTGGTCAGTTGAGTGTCAATTGGTTGACTTGCAAGCCAAAGGCTGGTTGGGTATCTTTTGCAGGGGCAGCATCTTCATATTATCTGTAATTGTATCTCCCTTTGTGGGGGAGGAGATTGGGTATCAACTAGTTCCTGTTCTTCCTCCTCTGCCATTTTATTGATCATCAGATCTCTCTTCTTTTCTTGAGAGACTTAGGTAGCCTGTAGCTCTGGCAATGAAGCTGGGAGGATTAATACAGCATGTGCAGCAAAATGGGGATTGCTGGCATGCAGGAAGCCCATGTCCTCAAGAGAGTGGGCATCCTTGACTTTTCCAGGATAGGAAGTGACAAGGGAGTCTGTCTTGTAGGTGCAAGTCCTTCTGGGCCAAAAGAGCCTCCTGAGACATGACAATACTTGACTGAGGTTTATTTTGCTTATAGGTTAATTTATTTTGCCTATCTCGTACTTGGGAATGTGAGGGTGTCACAAGGCCAGGCCTGGGAGGGCCATACCTGTCTTGTTATCCTGGGTTCTTTATTCCAGATATTCCAAAACCACTGAGTTCTCAAATATTTTAGTGAAAAGAAAACAAAAAAGATCCAAGCAGCAGCTAGAAGAAACTGCCATTTGGAGCAGAGTTTTCTCCTAGTGTGGGAAGCGTTTTTTTCCCTTTGTAAAGGACTTTGTTTCTCATGTCATCTGTACATGCTCCTTTTCATACCAGAGGGGCAAGATGTACATAACTACAATCCAACCCATTTTCATTCATGAATAAATGGATTGTGGATTGCAACCTTGGTTGGAAGTTATACTGCTGGTTCTTCATGAATGCAACCTGTGAGAAATTGCTTTTTCCCCTGAGGTTACAAGGGTCATTTTAACCATTTTTGAATTTTAACCATTTTAACCACTAAGCAGGAGAGAGGGGAAAGTCATTTCAATTGCTTACCTGCTTCATCTCAGCCATCGTTCTAGAAATGCTAATACAAGTAGTGAGAGACAGTGGAATGGGTTAAGGAAGCCCACACAGTGGGTTAAGGAAGCCCACACATTCCCAAGTACCAGATAGCCAAACACCCTATGGAGTTTTTGATCCCAACCAGAGCAAAAGGAAAACTTATGTGGAAGAACAGGAAATTGAAGTACTCTTGTTTGCTACCATGTATGTTAATTTAGCAAAGGTCACATATGAACGGTAGCCATTTTATGGTGGCACCTACAAGTCTGTCTCAAAATTTCAGAAAAGTTCACAAGTTCCAAGTTGGGGATTCCAATTTAACTTGTCAACCTAATATTCATTTTAAGTCAATTTGGAACACTAATCATAAGAAAAATAGTCCCATTGGCTCACTCATCTTATCCAATTAACATATGTAAAATAATCTAGGCTACTTGTATTAAGCATCATTTCATTTAACAAGGCTCATCAATATGAATTTAAAACAAGATACAGGTGCTGTATATCTTATCATTACAAAACTCATTTTCTATTACCATGAGTATAGAAGTTTCTTCAAAAGTCATGAAAACATCCAAGGGTAATTCATATTATAACATTCTGCATACAAGAACACAAAAAGAATGTATAACAAAACCAAAACAACAATCTCAGTCTCCACAGGGGGATCTCCGTTGACAAATATACCACAGGAGAAATAATAGTTGCCTAAATATTTTTGTGTTCCAAGTCTTATTTTTCAAAATCTAATCAGTGCAGTAATGAGGTTTTAAAATATTTATCTTAGCCATTGTAAATCTTTAGTTTTGAATCATTTTCAAATTAAGATTATAATTGAGTTTTAACATTATAATGAAAGGTATGAATGATTTTACTACGGCAATAAGCCAGCTATAACAGTATAATGTATTTTCTAGTGCAGAGAAGGAAGTACAAGGATAACTACTATTAACATTACATTTGCAGCTACTGTTAACTTAAATTAATTTTCCTTTGAAGCAAAATCAATTTAGATATTTTGTTGCATTATTAGAAATAAACAATTGACTTGTTGCTCATTTAACTGGCAAATCCTGTACTCCCCCCTTCAAAGAAAATGAGATGGACACTGATTAAAAAGCAGTCATTAATTCCATAATTCAAGTAAGACAAACATATTTTTAAGAATGTCCTCGCCCTTTCATTAAGGCCTGGCTGCCTTGCCATTACAGTGTGAAACCTGTTTGTGAAGCTAACAGTTCAATCATATGCTTGTTTATTTAGAAATAAATCCCAGTTACTTCAGTGATGCCTTCTATCAAGAACATTCATATACAGGTGTGGTGTAGCAGAGTGCTAAATAATGAAACACCTTAAGACCACAGAGGGTTAAGTCCCTAGATATTAAAACTGCAAAAATGTATTGACTTTTACTGTATGTGTCTGCTTATACTTATAGAAGATGCTTATTTAAAAAGTGAAGGCAGAGGAAGGACTGTCCTACTCTTCCTTGTTTTGCAATCGATTCACAACTGAGCATATGTTCACTCCATAGGGTTTTCAAGACAAGAGATTGGTCCACCACCTGGCTGTTTCCGGAGTGCGGGGCACTGTCCTTCAGTGGATTGTCTCGTTTCTCCGGGACCGGAGTCAGCAAGTGTGGTGTGGGGATCAGGCCTCCCAGAAGTGCCCACTTCATTGTGGTGTGCCTCAGGAGGCGCTATTGTCCCCGCTGTTATTTAACATCTATATTCGACCCCTTGCTCAGTTGGTATGGAGCTTTGGCCTGATCTGTCATCAGCATGCTGATGACACTCAGCTCATTCTGTTGATGGAGGGGGAGCAGTCGTCGCCCCTGCGTCTCTACAGCATTGTTTGGAGGCGGTTGCTGGTTGGTTGCAACAGAGCAGGTTAAAACGAAATCCTTCGAAGACGGAGGTCCTTTGGCTGGGGCGTGAGAGGGGGGTTGGGGATTTTCAGCTGCAGGTGTGGGAGGGGGCCTCATTGGCACTGGCCTCCTCCGCTTGCAGCCTGGGGGTCCACCTGGATTAGTCTCTTTCGATGGAGACCAAGGTGTATTTTTCCACCTCCGCCAGGCCCGGCGGCTGGCCCCCTTCCTCTCTCTAGCAGACTTAGCCACTGTGATCCATGCAACAGTCACCTCCAGGTTAGACTATTGTAACTCGCTCTATGCGGGCCTGCCCTTTCATCTGATCCGGAGATTAATACTGGTCCAACATTCAGCGGCTCGTCTGCTCACAGGGGGTGCCTATCGTGACCACATTCAAGCTGTGTTGTGCCGTCTGCATTGGCCTCCAGTGGAATTCTGGATCATTCACAAGGTAGGGGTGTTAATCTTTCAGGCCTTACGTGGCCTGGGGCCTTCATATCTTCAGGACTGCCTTACCCCATATGTCCCTACACAGCCTCTGCTTCGGCAGAGGCCAATTTTCTGGTGGTCCCCGGCCCCTTGATGATGCGGCTGGCCTCCACCCGGGCCAGGGCCTTTACAGCCCTGGCCCCTGCCTGGTGGAACACTCTTCCTCCATCTGTCCGGGCCCTGCAGGATCTTGGTGAGTTCCGCAGGGCCTGTAAGACCGAGTTGTTCCGCTGGGCTTTTGGGGGAGCCGGCCGCTGATTGGTGCGCCCCCCTCTTGGTTGTCCCGCCTACATCTTGGGACTTTTATCATCTATGCAACCCACTGTTCTTCCCCCCTCTCTGGGGAGGGTTTTTATTGAAATTTTAATGTCGGACGTCGGGAAGCTGTATGTAATGTTGTAATTATGGGGGCTTTAGTGATTTTAGGACTCATGGAACCTATTATTTATTTATAATTTTATTCTATTTGTGCTCTATTTGTCTGTTTACTTTGTTGTTCACTGCCCAGAGCCCCTTGGGGAAGGGCGGTATATAAATGTAACAATAAATAAATAAATAAATAAATAAATAAATAAATAAATAAATAAATAAATAAATAAATAAATAAATAAATAAATAAATAAATGTTTTGCCACTGCCCACCTCTGCTTAGCTACCCAGTTATTCCTTGGTCATCTCCTATACAAATATTAACCAGGCTGACCTTGCTTAACTTCCAAGTTCTGATGAGATTGGCTTAGCCTTAGCCACTCTAGTAAGGCACTAGATCTACTAGCCATTCTAGTAAACCACTCTAGTAAGGCACCACTGAACACTTTATTAGAAGATTGTGTGCTCTATTCCTAAGCATCTCAGAAGATTCCAATGTAAAGACTCACAATATAGAACTTATTCCTGACATTCTGAATATCTGGGTTTCAAATGCTATGTCAGATAGGATAGGATTGGCAGACCATAATTGACAACTGCTGGGGCTGTGGTGGTGGAGACATGGGCACCAGCAGCATCTATAGTAGTGTTCTGAGTTTCCTCCAGAAGTGACATCATGGTGCAATTGATGCCAGTGTTTGTTTTCAGTTCTCTCACTATCACTCAGAGCATCAGTGGGCAACAAAAGGTGCCAGAGGGAGGCCTCCTGCCACTGCAGGAGACGTGGCAACTCTAGACAGGGATTAAGTGCATGTCTAGCCCACATTCTACCTGAAGGGCAAAAAACTAATGACACAGATTAAAATAAATATAAATATTCTAAATATTCTGTTTCACACAAAGATGTTCGTTCAGTCAACTAAGGTGCAGCAGTTGAGAAAATGATATAGTCCCGAATGAATATGAGAATTATCATTCATTTTTATGCACTGCCTTTGTCAAAACTGTTATTTTGTGCATTATTGAACTTGGTTCTTTGATACAAGAGCATTTATGCCAAAATGTATTTTTTTTACTTTCAAATAGATAGAACGGGGGGGGGGGGGCGGGGAGAGGGGAGCAGGGCTAGGTAGGTACTTTACCCAGGTGGAGCATTCTACAACAAAGAAGGTTGGGCATGCTTTGTTCTGTAACGGAGGAATATACAATCTGCATACATACTTATGTGAAACAGGAATGCAGCTGCTCTCATGCTGCATTCTCTCCAGTAACAGCAACAAGAAGAAATGCTTTGTGGAGCCGGGAAGCTGCTAGAAGCCCTGTTATTTGGATCATAAAAAGAGAAGTAAGGGCTGTACAAGTTTTATTGCAGGATTTTTTTTTCCTATATAAACTCCTGTACTTGTGCTGGAACAGACCATATAATTCTACATAGGTAATATTTTTAATCTTTATATATGTATTGATTAGGAAGCAGAGAAAGGGAAGGAGTGTAAAAGACAGATTATGTCTGGGCGGGATATCACAATACCATGAAATTATACCTCCAGCGTTTGCTACATAAAAGGATGCAAATAGACACAGTTGATATTGCTTTTGCACAAGTATAACATGTCTGTTATGTTACAAAAGACCACTTTAACACTGACTACAAATGCCTTTCAGAATTTTTTTAATTTAAGGGCAATATTTAACTTCATTTTTTTTTCTCTTTTGAGTACAGTGGAACCTTGGTTTTCATTGCTTTTGGTTTTCATTGGTTTCGGTTTTCATTGATTTTTTCAGTGAAAAATTTGTCTCAGTTTTCATTGATTTGCCTCGGTTTTCATCAATTTGCAGCAAGGTGCTGAGGTTTGTGGAGAAAAATCACCCGGGCAAAGCTGTTGCAGGCCGTGTCTGCAACTTGTTTAATGACAAAGTCTTGCCCCATTTCAGACAAATCTTAAAGAGGTGTCAGAAACAGACCTCTTTGGACAGTTTTCTGGTGCGACATTGGTCCACTGGCTCTGAAGCTGGTCCTAGTGTTATTGTTTGTTACTGTTTTCAGCATTAAACACTATGTTTATTCACCAAAAATGTGTTTTTGGTATGTTTTTGGAGTGCCTAGAACAGATTAATTGGATTTACATTGATTCCTATGGAAAAGTTTGCCTCGGTTTTCATCAGTTTCGGTTTTCATCGATTCTTTTCAGACGGATTACCAACAAAAACCGAGGTTCCACTTTATCTCCAAGAAGTACAATTGCATTAGCTAATGGTAAGGATTTCCTTATTGGTACTATTTTGCCTGCCAGGTTCATAAAGAATGAGACAAGTGATGACAAACTGGTAGCAATATAATTACCATTTGAGATGCATTAAAAGTCCCCTCAACAAGATAGGCCAAGTAAGTTGTGTTCATCATCAGAGACATTGCCAGTCTACTTCACTCAAGCTGTGTTGAATTGTAGAGCCCAAAGTGACTGACGTTACATTCTTCTGGATAACGGGGTGGAACGTGGTGAAATGAAAAATGAAGTTGGTGGCACTGAGTGCAGGGGGAAGGATTACCGGTACCACTCTGGCTCAGATGCCTTTCCTCCATCATTACTGTGACATCAACTGCAACTCCTTTCCCCTTGTTCCTACAATTATCAGTTGAAGATTCATTTTCATTTTATAAAATTCAAAATATGGGACAATGAACTCAACACAACAGTCTGTTTCTAAAGTCTATTTCCAAAGCTGGGAAAATAAAATAAAAAATAATGTTGTATCACTTTCAAACATTTGCTCCTTCTAAAACATTCTCTCATCAAGCCTGTAGAGTGTTCTTAGATTTTAAGTACTTCTTATCTTGATAGCAAACGGCAGCGCAAGCCATACAATTTAATTCACTGGTATCATCGTCCACTAGATTGCTATGTGCTAATATTTCTGGAGAACGTCTTGTGATATGAAGACTGATTAAATCATTATGCAGGAGAGTGCATGAACAATAAATAAATAAACAAACTGCATCCCCGATACGCACATAAAATTTTGAGTTTGCGCCAAGTAACCTAACCAAAATGCTTTTTCCTCCATCAGTGTTGTTAAAATATTTGAATTTTGTTAAGGTTTAGATAATTGCTGTAAAATATTTATGCACTAGGGGATGGCTGCAAGCATCTATGCAAATGCAAAGATATTTACAACATTTTCTAATATTAAAAAGATGGATTCCATTTGGGGCTTATAAATTATTCAAGCTATATAGTTCAGCTGTGTAACAATAAAGGTATATTATTCTCCAGCCTAGAAGACACATTCCAAATGGAAGACAAGAGGCATGTATTACTTAGTTTGCTGTATGGCAGTAGTTTTATTCTACGGTACAGAAACACAGTACAGATGTACACTGCACACAATAGGCTATTATTGCCAGAAGTAGATTTGTACTGAATTTATTGTCAAGAGGGTACTTTTTTAGTAGAATTTCACGGCTGCTTAAGAATTAAGTTCACATAAGACTGGCTGCTTCAGCATAAAAATAGCAGCATTAAAATATTACAAGTATCCACATACTGGATAGGAAAGAGTAGATATTGCATTGTAAACTATCTATGCTATGGGCACAACCAGGTGTGATAGTATTCCTGTGTCCTACCCAGGGCCTAGACCAGGGGTAGGGAACCTTTAACACTCAAAGAGCCATTTGGACCCGTTTTCCACTGGAAAAGAAAACACTTGGAGCTGCAAATAATTTTTGACATTTAAAATAAAGATAACACTGTATATATTGGGTTTTTTAACCTTTTACTCCACTCATTCTGAGAAGTGCATGGATGCACCCGCCCTGCTGCCTGCAGGGCAGGCAAGGATGGGGCCGGCGGCTCAGCCTTGACGGCCACTGGGAAAGCGCCCGCCCCGCTCGAACAAGGCGGACGAGAGGGGAAACC
Organism: Sphaerodactylus townsendi; assembly: GCF_021028975.2. Classification (NCBI taxonomy): domain Eukaryota; kingdom Metazoa; phylum Chordata; class Lepidosauria; order Squamata; family Sphaerodactylidae; genus Sphaerodactylus; species Sphaerodactylus townsendi. The sequence continues at coordinate 41,363,542 of NC_059434.1, read as the reverse complement.
CGTGGCGCGGCCCAGCCAACCACGGGCAATTGGTGCGCCCGCCCTGCTGCCTGCAGGGCGGGCAAGGATGAAGCCAGCGGCTTGGCCGGGAAAGTGCCCGCCTCGCTCCAACGGGGTGGGCGAGAGGGAAAGCCCGCGGCGCGGCCCAGCTGACTACGGGCAATTGGTGCGCCCGCCCTGCTGATGAAGCCAGCGGCTTGGCTCGTGGAGCCGCAGTGCAAGGGCAGAAGAGCCACATGCGGCTCTCGAGCCACAGGTTCCCTAACCCTGGCCTAGACTATCATTTTAAAGCCTGACAAGATGATTTTAAAATGCTGTGGGAACTTGATCATGATCAGGCAAGTAATGGAGCATGACGAGGCACTCTTGTTGTCCCCCATCTATATAAGTGCCAACATAGCAATAGAAGAGCAGCCATTTCAGCACCTGAAAAGGTGCAGGAGGGAACAAGAGCACCTCATCCCACGATGCTGCAGACTCAAACAGGATCGTGCCCTTATTGTGTTTCAAAATCATGATTGTAGGCTTTAAAATAATGGCAGTATCCCTGTGTAGGATCTCCCTGGCTCACAACTAGTTGTGCTGACAGAGAGATAGACAAATAGAGTGGAACACATCTTGCTTCTATGGGCATTAAACATAGAAGGAAGTTTCTTGAGAATAGCAGTCCAGGTCGAAGGAACAGCAGCAGAGGAAATAAAAGTCAAAAGGTGTACAGAGTTCTGAATTCTGGCTCTCTTTTCCCTTCTGAAGTCTAGGTCAGGGGTAGGGAACCTGCGGCTCTCCAGATGTTCAGGAACTACAATTCCCATCAGCCTCTGTCAGCATGGCCAATTGGCCATGCTGGTAGGGGCTGATGGGAATTGTAGTTCCTGAACATCTGGAGAGCCGCAGGTTCCCTACCCCTGGTCTAGGTGATGGCTTCTATTCAAACACAGGGCACTGTCTGTTCCTTCCAACATGTTTAGTTGGAGATAGTAGCAGGCAGCTAGTCATAGCTCTTTAATGTGGGGTCATATATGGCATGTAAGTTTGCAAAGCACATTAGGTTCAGGACACTGAAATGAGTAAGAAAAGATTTAAATGTGCCATTTTCTAAAACCCACTGGTATATCATTTGTTCAATCAAATAATGTTATATAAGGCAATCTTGGCATTTTGCCCTTGGACTGACTTAATACTCTAATTTTACACAGCACAAAAGGTTAACACATTAGAATAATTTAATCTTGACATGAAGGATCCATGTTTGATACAGTAATGATTGAGATGATTGATACATCAGGCACAGGCATTACAACATTCTAAAAGTGTTATTGAGAGAACTGTTTTGTCGTTCAAATAATTCCCCTGCACTTGGTTATTCCCTATTCATGACCTTCTCTAGGCATTTTCCCCCATTTTGACTGTTTCAGTAGATCTTACAATGTGAGTTGCAGAGTGCTCCCATAAGACTATTTTTTTCTGAGGCATCTTAATATTCTTTACTGAAAAGTGGACCTTTCTATTCTTATGACTATTGGCTGATGAATCAAGATGCATTCATTAATGATACACTTAAGAAACCTCTTCAGATCTCTTTTGTAGTTGTTTGCTTTGTTGTGGTGAAGCCTCTCTCCTTATCTAATATTTTGACATTAGAGTAGCCTAATGACTGATTTTGACAGCCAGGATGGATTTTCTTACTGAGGTGTTGTATGGTTTCCGGGCTGTATGGCTGTGTTCTAGTAGATCCTCTGAAGATGCCAGCCACAGATGCAGGCAAAATGTCAAGAGAAAATGCTTCTAGAACATGGCCATACAGCCCAGAAACCACACAACAGCCCAGTGATTCTGGCCATGAAAGCCTTTGACGATTTTCGCATTTTCACATTCTGGCTCATTTTGTGCCAGTTATAATCCTTGTTAAGGCTATATGGCATACTTTCTCAAAAATTTTTAAAAGATTATAATATTTTATTGACTTGTTGATTTTTATTGAGTTACTGGGTCTCTGGCCCTTTCCACACAGGCAAAATACAGCGACCCAGGGACAGCAAAAACGCCATCCTGGGCTGCTGTTGGCACAGGAGGCACTGATGCATCGCAGCAGCGCTGTCCTGGCCACCCCAGAGTGGCATGAAGCCACCGCTTTAAACCTCGCTCGTTGAGCGAGGTTTTTGCAAAGCAGCATCTTCCCACTGGCGCGGTGCAAACCGCACCGCTGGGAAGACGCCGCTTTTCTCGTCCCCTTTGACCTCTTCTTTCAGCGTCACTCTGAAGGGCTGCAGAGACCTGCCCACACTGCCCTCCAACCCCTGGGGAGGAAGTTGGGGCTGCTCGCACACTGAATTATGCCGGTGGAGGTGCGTTTCCACACGTATGTGGAAAGGGCCTCTGCTAAGAGAAAAAAAACCCTTATGCATATGAAATAGCTTGTTTTCATGACTACACAAAAAAGCAAAACAGCTCCTACCATTCAAAACTCATAAAGCAATCCAACAATCATGACATTTTACGAAGAAAAAGATCAGACTACTGTGGTTTAATAACTGAGCTTTCTCTTAATAGATGTTTTCTTTTTAGATAGTCACAACTGGGGAACCCTCAAGCTCTTTCAGAGGACATCTCATTTTTCTGTCCCCTACTATTGCCTCTTTCCCTTTCTTGGCTGCCTCCATAGCCTTTCTCTTTTTTTTCTGCCTCCTGTTCCTCTTTCCATCCACCCACCTGCCAAACTACTTTTATCTGCATGTAAACAACAAGCATTATTTGCCCTTTTGGTATTAAGTAAAGATTATTAATAGAGATTTTCAAGCACCCATTGGCTTGGCCCCTACTTTGCTTAACAATTAGATCTGTTTGAACAAATTTGGATGTGTTTTGCACAAGTATGCTTCATTCTCACACATTTTGGAAAACAAGGTGCCAGTTGTCAACTTCCACCCAAACTGCTTGCCATGCTCACCATTTTATAAAGAAATTTAAATTGCTACTGTAACATCAATAAGCTACTTCTATAATTGGACAACACTAGTAATAAAAGGGTACCCTATGAGGTAATTTTTTTTCAATAGGGCATCAAAATGCTTGGCCTTCTCATATTCTGTTAAGTCATGCCTTTAGAGAGACCCCTTCATTTCATTTTCCAAATACACATTGTTGTGGTTCTGGTATTTTCCTCCTTGGGAGGAGCTGCCGATCTCAATTGTTCTAACTGGTGGCTCAGTACCAAGTACATTTTTTCAACATATTCCATTACTGGCTTGTTAAAAGGCTGGTTAAGAGAGAGATTGCAAAGCTTAACAGAAGTGCAATAAACTCCCCAGATTGTTTCACCAGCTGCTTCTTCCTTTTCAGAGATATTCTTTTGTCAGTCAGGTTTTTGATGAAAAATGACCTGTACTGTTTGTCTTTAAGATATCCTTCCACATGCTTTACCATTGTCTTATCTTTGTCTTTTAACATCTTTTCAGTAGCTCATTTAACGTCCAGAGCATCTCCAGCTTTATTTAATGTCAAAAAACAAGTCCATATTTTCTTACATTAGATGTAGACATTGAAATGAATAGGCAAATGAGGTAATTAGCAGTAAAATAGGACCTGTGTCCATTTCATCTCAAACTCCCCCCCCCCACCACCACCACATTATTTTCTCAATCCAGTTTACACATTTCTGGCTGGATTGACCTGTAGCTTGCAGGACGTAGCCCTCGCAGGATTCAAACAGGTATTTTTTAAGGCAGTGACTCACTCCATATACAGTGGTTCTTATAATATTTTTCATAGCCTCTATGTTTCCATGGTGGAATAAAGTCCAGAGGTCTTTCACAGCAGTGAGCCTTTGAAAGGGATTAATTCCAAAAGATATTGCAGCTCCTGGTGGTGCCTGCTCCTTGGATTTAAGAGTACATTATAGGGGTTTTTTTTCCAAGCAGAGACAAATGCTTAACATACTACTCCACCAATCCTTCCCCCTAAAAACCACTGAGGCTTTACCTGTTTCGGAATGTTCTTTGCCGGAAAAATACTGGTACTTTTTTTGCTGTTTCAGGGAGAACTAGCTCTGGAGATTCAAAGGTATTGCCTGAGAATGCTAGAAAATAAAGGATGTGTTTTATTAAATGCTCTGTGCATAATTGGATTCCATACTCAACTGTTTTCTGGATTCCATACTCAACTGGATTCCATACTCACCCTCCTCCCCCCCTTCCCTTCCAACTTCCTAATTACCTGTATGTGGAAATCTCTGATAGAATCAGTTCATGGGAATCTGGATAATCAGCCAATAACCCCTCAAAGTTTTTGGAATCTGTAATTTCAGGCCATGTTTCCAGATTTGCTGTTCCATCATTGAGGCCAATTTGGGTCTCATCTTCAAGCACTGGTTTGAGGAAATGGAGCTGTTCAGGCACAAATTATTCCTCCTGCTTCTCACTCGTATAAGGCATTTTAAAGTTAGGGTTCAATAATGGTGGTGGATTGGTAAATACCAGAGGCCAGACAAGACTTTCCATATGCTCAGCAAGACCCTGAGTGCAGCCCTGCTAGCAAAAATGGCTTCTTTCCTAAAACCACCTACTTGGGGCAAGTCCTGGGCCAGTCCTGGGCCATTTCAGGGATGATAAGGTGTGTTTCTGGGGAGGTCAGATGGGCACACTCTAGAGTTACAAGTGGCAGATGCTTCTTTTCCAGAGTAGGGCATTGCAGGCAGTAATTTCATGAGATGACAGTGGGTGGCTCTAAAGAAACGACATCCAGTGACATGGCAGGGATGGGATTAGACATGCCCTTTCCAGACATGCCTGATTACTTCATTTGCCTAATTAGCATGTGATGTGTCCTGATCACTTCTGGTGATGTGGGAGGGAGTATGGCCTGGTCACAAAATCTCTGGAGATGTCGGGGTATGGCCCACGTATGCATATCACATCCAATGACAAAGGGAAAGGGACAGCACGCCCAGATGATGTGCTTCCAGTGGCATCAGTGGGTTAGACCAGCACCTCTGGTCTATATGGGGGCATGCTGATGTCATTTCCAATGATGTCAGAAGGTTTGGTTTCAGCTCATTAATATTCACAAAAACATGAATCTTAATTGCTCCAGCATATGGCCCTAGGGACATGGGGTAATGCATGTCCCCTAGCACATGCCTTTTGGTCCCGTGGGGGGCACCAAATGCCTAGGAGCTGGCTGCAGACCACGGTGCCTGGCACCCTGCTCAGCTCCTCACCTCCAGCCAGAGGCACAAAACTGAGCCAGCCGTCAGGGCTCCCAGTCCTGCCTTCCCCTGACAGGTGCACTGGTGGGGAAGAGGCCTCACAAACCACAGGAGGCCTCTCCCCTACTGGTGCGCCCAGTGGGAGGACTCTCATGGGTGTAGGTGGGGGGAGTCTTGCCTCCCCAGTCCTGCCTTCCCCAGACCTGGTGTCTGGCTCAGCTTCTCACCTCCTACTGGAAGTGAAAAGCTGAGCAGGTTATCAGAGCGCCCAGTCCTGCCTTCCCTGGCAGGGAGGTGGGAGGGTGCCCATAGTAAATGTCTCCAGGCGCCGTTTCCCCCCCCATACGCCTCTGCAGCAACTATACATACAATCATACATAGCTCCATTACAATCCTTTGTAACTGGTTTTTCAGGGTGGGGACAAGAAATCCTATTACAAAGTATTGCTATAGTGTGCAATCCAATAATATATGTATGCAGCCATAAATAATAAGAACATAAGAACATAAGAACAAGCCAGCTGGATCAGACCAGAGTCCATCTAGTCCAGCTCTCTGCTACTCGCAGTGGCCCACCAGGTGCCTTTGGGAGCTCACATGCAGGATGGGAAAGCAATGGCCTTCTGCGGCTGTTGCTCCCGAGCACCTGGTCTGTTAAGGCATTTGCAATCTCAGATCAAAGAGGATCAAGATTGGTAGCCAGAGATCGACTTCTCCTCCATAAATCTGTCCAAGCCCCTTTTAAAGCTATCCAGGTTAGTGGCCATCACCACTTCCTGTGGCAGCATATTCCAAACACCAATCACGCATTGCGTGAAGAAGTGTTTCCTTTTATTAGTCCTAATTCTTCCCCCCAGCATTTTCAATGAATGCCCCCTGGTTCTAGTATTGTGAGAAAGAGAGAGAAATTTCTCTCTGTCAACATTTTCTACCCCATGCATAATTTTATAGACTTCAATCATATCCCCCCTCAGACGTCTCCTCTCCAAACTAAAGAGTCCCAAATGCTGCAGCCTCTCCTCATAGGGAAGGTGCTCCAGTCCCTCAATCATCCTTGTTGCCCTTCTCTGCACTTTTTCTATCTCCTCAATATTCTTTTTGAGATGCGGCGACCAGAACTGGACACAGTACTCCAAGTGCGGTCGCACCACTGCTTTATATAAGGGCATGACAATCTTTGCAGTTTTATTATCAACTAGCATGCCCGGCCACACGTTGCTGTGGCTGAGTCTGGTGAAGTGGAAAAGGAAGAAAAGGGGAAGCTACCGGTTCGAACATGTGTCATTGCACAATGATTGCAAGGGAGGGGAGAGGCAAGGGGCCCTCGCTCCCCTCCCTCTCTCCCGTTCCCTTGCATGGCAACCCTGCAGGTCCCTCCTTAATGTTCCCCTTCCTCTGCTAGGGTGGGTGGACCATGTCCAGGTGGGCTGGTCCTGTGCCTTTCACTCCCTTCCCTTGCAGGCGAATTACCTAGCGTAAAACACGCTGGGAGGCATGAGCTACGTTGTGTTCAAATTTCAGGGCAGATAGGCTGCCCCATCCTTTTCACTCCGTAAGGCAGTGGTTTTCAAGGAAGGCTTGATTGGTTTTTTTGTATCAGAGGGTGTTGCTTTGGTGGACAGCAGACGGCGCTGTTGCGGAACAGAACTGTGGTTCCAACTGTCACAAGTGTCGCATGTACACAATAACGGGCACAGTTGTGACATGTACACAACAGGAGGTGTGGAAACAGCATGAAAACCTGGCCGCACGTGAATGCGGCGTTGTGTGAAAATTTCAAAGCAATCAGTCCAGTAGTTTGGGAGATTACCTGTCATCAACAAAAACACTGTTAGCTTTTTATATATATAGATTCCTTTCCTAATCATCCCCAGCATAGAGTTTGCCTTTTTCACAACTGCCATGCATTGAGTTGACATTCCCATGGAACTATCAACTAAGACGCCTAAATCCCTTTCCTGGTCTGTGACTGATAGCACTGACACTTGTAGCTTGTATGTGAAGTTTGGATTTTTTGCCCCTATGTGCATCACTTTGCATTTTGCTACATTGAACTGCATTTGCCATTTCTGAGCCCACTCACCTAATTTATCAAGGTCCGCTTGGAGCTCTTCTCAATCCTTTGTGGTTCTCACCACCCTACATAATTTGGTATCATCTGAAAATTTGGCCACCACGCTACCCACCCCTACTTCCAGGTCATACTCCCCTCTAGCTTTATCTGAATCTAATCACTATTATTTGGTAAATGGTTTGGAGCAGATTGGATGACTTTTCTATATTGTTAGTAAGGTTGCTCAAATAGCTGCAAGCTTGACTCACTCCCAACTAGTCACAAGCAGGAAGCAGACCCCCTCAACAACCATCCCTCATATGTAGCACGGTACAGCAGTGTATCTTGCCTCCCCAGTCCTGCCGCTTGGAGCTCTTCTCAATCCTTTGTGGTTCTCACCACCCTACATAATTTGGTATCATCTGAAAATTTGGCCACCACGCTACCCACCCCTACTTCCAGGTCATACTCCCCTCTAGCTTTATCTGAATCTAATCTCTATTATTTGGTAAATGGTTTGGGGCAGATTGGATGACTTTTCTATATTGTTAGTAAGGTTGCTCGAATAGCTGCAAGCTTGACTCACTCCCAACTAGTCACAAGCAGGAAGCAGACCCCCTCAACAACCATCCCTCATATGTAGCACGGTACAGCAGTGTATCTTTCACTGACTGTACTGTAGAATAATAACATGAAGAGTAGCAGGCTCCCCCCATACCTGTCCCTGCTGTGCGACTGCCTACAAAGCCCAAGCCCCTTGCTGAAGTGACATCTGCTTCACCAATGCCCAGCAGACCAGCCCATACCTTTACTGCTCATACTGCCCCATTGCCTCTCCCACTGCTACCCCTTCAGCAGCTATTTGAAGTTGACAATGGTGAGCTAAGTAGTCCCTATTTGCTGGCCTCTGATGTTCACAACTCAAGCTGGGGTTTTTTTATACTATTAGTACTGGTATTTCATCTAAAACCCAATGGTACTGTTTGTCCAATGTTCTTACTTGCAAGTGAATGAATGCCTCCAGGTCTCTTTCAAAATACATCTTAATACGTTAGTTTGTTTTCTAAAACTCTCGCTGTGTTTGTGACTCATTAAAAATTCAGCAACTGTGCTTCACAAAAAGATATGTATTCAATAAAAACAACCTTTAAGGAACCTTTTAAAGGGTTTCATGTAAATATGCAATGTTAATCAATGTTTTCAAGCAGGTCTTCTTAGATTCATCTTAAGAAATAGTTAAAAGATTGTACAAAGGCAATTTGGTCTTTGCGTTCAACTGGGACTAAGCATAATCATAGATAATAGCCTCAAAAACCCAAACAGTTGTTATTGTTTGTACATTTCCTGCACTCCATATCTTTCAAAAGCATAAAAGCTAAAAGCTCCTTTTCATCAATGGAAGATGAAAGCAGGACTGAAAATGTTCCATGGAACCATTTCCAACTCCTATGAAACATTGGGAAAAAAAACATTCATTATGACAAGATACAGAGGATCTCAAAAACAAGGACTACTGCCCGTTGGCAATTTCATCCTAGCAATGAAGTGCTTTCTCAACATATTATTGCTATCCTCACATAATAATAACTATATTTTGAACTTTTAGCACATAAGTCTAAAACAGTTTGTGTAATTAAAGGAAAATACTCGTTATTTATTCCCTTGGTCTCACTTTTATTTCTGATTTTTCTGATTATTTCTGATTTTTCTACATCTCAAGAAATACTGTATTTTTATCTTTACACTGGCGTAAAATCTTTGGGGGAGGGAAGGCAAATTAGCTCAGGGAGCTAACTGATCTTTATGGCAGCGTATCTCTGAGATTAGTTAAGCTGGCTCAGGCCCCTAGCAACGCTCTGCAGCTCTCAGGTAAAAAAGCTGCAGCCCTGCAGTGGCTGCCCACAACTGAAGTATAGACCCCTGTGCTGACATAGTTGTGGGAAGTTCTGGGGGCATGGCCAGAGTTAGTCAACTTCCTAAGCCTTACTTGTGTTACCCCAAAAATAAGACAGGGTCTTATATTAATTTTTGCACCAAACGATGCATTAGAGTTTATTTTCAGACTGGGGCTTATAGTCGGGGAAATATGGTACCTTCACAATACATTAAGGTGGGCTCTCGGCAACCCGTTGCCTCCCCCATCACTTGTGACACAAGCTGCATCCTCATTGGCAGGGAGCACATTTGTGATCTGTAACTACCAGTAGGGCTTATTTTTGGAGGAGGGCTTATATTTTAAGCATCCTCCCAAAATCCTGAAAAATCATGATAGGGCTTATTTTCAGGTTGGGGCTTATTTTTGGGGAAACACAGTATCAGCCTGGGAACAGCACCTGTAAGAGGCAACAAAAAACATGGCATGGCCCATGAGTGCCAACTGTACTAAAAAAAAATCAAGCACCCACTTCCCCACAGTTGTGGCCATGATTATAAGGGCCAGTGCATTTTAGGATGCAAGAATGGTGAGAACTTTGTACTAACACCCAAAGAACAGTGCAAAGTCTCCACTCTGTGGCTGAACTCTCTTATTTCATAACTATAAAACCTCCTTCCTTATTTGCTTTGTTTGTTACCAGAAGCTGCTGAGGCCACACAACCTCCCACATCCAGCCCAGTTTAATTGTGGTAGTGTGGGGCCCCCGTTGCCCATGGTGTACTGGCATCATGGCCCTTCACTCATCAGTGGAAACTGGAGTGCGATATGTGCTCTGGGAGATGTGTCACAGAAAGAGGACCCAATTTTTTAGTTCTTAACTGAGCTATAAGCTTATTTCTTTGACTTATTCCCTATTGGACAGGACATTTTGTTGGGGGAGGGTGAAGTTGATTGCCACAGGATCCTGGAAATCATTCTCATGCAAGAACAGAGTCCTGTGCAGCAGCTGCCATGGTGGATGGAACATTGGCAGTCTCTGAGGAATTTAACCCAGGACAAGACAGAGGGGTTTGGATGGTTCCAGTCTGTGCCTAAGAGGGAGGGGGAATGCAGAAGAGTTCTGCCCCATGGGCCACTGAGTAGAGTCCCTGGTGGTCCATGGTAGACATAGCTGTGCCCAGCAAGGTACTTCTGAACACTGTTATTGTTGCACATGTATCTGTTTTGCTTTCCTGCATGTGAGGATTCAACAGGAAGGCCTTAAGGTGTAGCTAATGCCAGTCCACCTCCACACACACACACACGCGCGCGCGCGCACACACACACACACACACACACACACACACACACACACACACACACTACATGGTCTGCTGCCCCAGTTCACCTCTTGGAGTGAAGCATTATACTCAGCCAGCTCTTTCAAGTTCCGCCTATGACTCCACTTCCCTATGATGCATGCCATGCCAGAGAAGGCTCAGTCCATATCCCCCTGCTCCTTGGGAGGTGCCAACTTGAGTCATCAGATCTCACTATGATTTGCAGGTCAATAAAGTCTAGCTTGTGTCACAGCTGTGTCTCTGTTTCATTCCAACTGCATGGCAGGAGCTCCACGCCTTTATCTGCCCCAGTTCCTCTGCATCCTATGTGTGACTCTCCCTGAGGGCTACCTGGTGACACATCCAAGATGGAGGGCTCATGGGTGGCTGTGGATGATTGTGCAAGTGTCCCTGGTTCTCCATCATGGTCACCTGCCAAGCATAGCAAGGGTCCAGCAGCACCTCCAAATTTGATCTCACACTTGGTCAACCCCCCACATTCAACTCACTGGCTCCTATATGAAGTGGGGATGGGCCAGTGGGCCAGTGGGCTGTCTTGGTGAGTGAGTCACTGTGGTGTAGTGGTTATACTATCAGACTAGGATCTGGGACCCTCAGGTTCAAATCCCCACTTGGCTATGGAAGCTAGCTGGGTGGCCGTTTGACCATTCACGCAGACTCAGTTTAACATCCCTCACACAGTTGATGTGAGCATAAAATATGGTGAAGGAAAACAAGGTTAGACACTTTGGGGAGCAAGACAGAATATTAATACAGTAAATAAGTAAATAAATGTGTGGAGATGTTAACTATGTGCCCATGTTGCATTTTTTTGAAATCCCCAAGTATATATAGTTTCCCTTTGTATCAAAATTGGCTAGTCTAGAAGTTGCATGCAATCTGGTGTAGTTGATTTCATCACTTTGTCACCAGACTGACCCATGATTGGGGGGAGACTCTGTTTTAAGACTCTGGTGTGTCTATCCATCCTCCCAACCCTTTTGGTTCCTAGCAGTTCAGTGTCAAAATGGGGAGCCCATTCTCTGCATTGGCTATTTAACAGCAATGCTACATCTCATTTGATAGCTCTGCTGTGATTTTTTTTTAAAAAAACAAGAACAATAGTTTCTTTTCAATATAATTGCATTTTATTTTTCCTCTCCTTAACTAGTCAAAACTCTTGATCTGAGAATATTTTTTCTGATACTTAATATGATGCCTATCCAAGAGAAAAAGGAAATGTACTTCGTGTTTTCTTCTTGAATCTAAAATAATTCCGATGTGTTCTTTTTTCTACTTCCTGAGTTGATGGAGCAATATTTTTTCAGCAAGATTTTAAAAAAAATCAGTTTTGATTGCCCTGTCATGAAATATTCCCATCTCAAATGTATAGAGTTTTCAGAGTTCATAAATTTGTTATATAGAAAAAGTTTGGGATCATCCACCTTTACAAAAAAAAAAAGGCTGAAACAATACCTTATGAAAACACAAGGCTCGTTCAAGCCTCATCAGTTTAAAATGTAAAATGCAAATTTTAACCTTGGGAAGTTTTTCCATGGCTGTATAAAATATTCAGTGCCTGGTTTGAACTCATGTCATCCAAAGCAGACTTATGAACTTCTAAGTCTATTGAAGATGTAACAATGGGGGAAAAAAACAATGAAGCCTAATTTTTATAATAGAATGTCTTCAGTTTCTGGAGGGAGAGAGTTGTTTGCTCAGAATATTCACTCTAAAATGAGCCTGTCCTCTCCTGTGTCTCTTAAACTGTCTCATTTATTTATTTTATTTTATTTATAGATTACATTTTTATCTCGCCAATCTTCCGAAGGACTTGAGCCAGCATTACCTCAGAAAGATGTTAACTGCTTTTCTCTGTGTACTGTTTTACTGTTTCATTTCTGTAACGTTATTCTGAAATAAGATTTTTTTTCAAAAGAAACATTTTTAACCCCTCTCTAACAGTAATTTTGTTTAGGATTGCATGATTATATTCTGTCTCACCAAAAGATCCAAGTACAGTTGGTAGTTATTAGGCAGAAGTAACATGCATCTGCTATAGAAAATATTCCCAACCGCACTTGGACCAGCCTCTCAAGCCCCCTCCAACCCCTGCCCCAAAGACCAAGCTAGGCCTGGTGCCTGACACCAGAACTCCACTGGAATACCAGGGGGCAGGGGGGGTCATTTGACTAAGGCACCATTTGCCCACAGCTTCTCCTCCGCACCAGTGGTTTTTGCTGTCAACACACCTCTCCCTTCACTCATTCGCTCATCACTTTTCCTCCAAGCCATGGCTTCTGCCTCCCCCCTCCCTGCCTTCCCCCCAGTATTTCCATGATTGTTCCCTCACTTATTGGCTATGTCCTGGGTCAAACTCTTGTTATCTCATACAGATAAAAAGTGGGCAGGGAGTTCAGTATCATGGATGATGAGGATGGATAGAGGGCATTATATGGAAACCCTTTTCTCCTCTGAGAAAAAATGAATTGGTTTCTCTTTTGAGGGAGGGAGAGATTAGAAGAGCGAGGGGAGCCTTGTGGATGTTTGCTATTTACTATTCTCTTTGCTATTCTCCTCATTGTTCAAGACAGTGGGTCCTCTCATCCCCAATGCTGCATGGCTGCTGAAGCACTTGGCCTCCCCTGCTGGCCACCTCTTTCCTTCTCCTCTTCCTGCTCTCATATGTATCTATAGGCTCTCCCCTGTGTTCCAGCTTCTGTCTTGCTTTCAGTGGGGTTGGAGGGGTCTTTGGATGGATGATGGGCACCAGGATCCAAGCAGAACAACACAGAAGGCTCAGGAAGTAGCAGTGGATGACATCAAAAATTTCCTAAGATATTTTGATGAGACAGAGTAGAATTGTTTATTTAGCACCAGATATTCATGATTCATGACCTAAGTTTTTGAGAAGTAAGTGGTTCCCGGAGAGTTTTTTTTTTTAGAACAGCTCTTCCTCTGAAGCTTTCAGAGCAACAGCAAGTACTGAGTATGTCAATCAACTTTTATTATGACCCACAAACTATACAGAGCAGAAGAAACAACATTTATGATCTAAAATAATATCTCCATGTATCATTCAACCCAGGATATCAGACAATGATAAACATTAGAAGTTATCAGAACAAATTATACACAATACATTGTTCAGCCTGTATTTTCATAGTATGGAGCAGAAACTTCATTGCTTGTACAGTGATTCTTTGGTAAACCCCAACCAATAAAATTTTAAGAGTCTTCTGCAAATACTGAATATGAAATACAAGATGTTGCATAGTACATTTAAAGTAACTGAAGTTGTTAATACGCCACAATCTTTACAGGTAGGGATATCGCTTTAGCAGTATTTGTTCCTCTAGTCTAGTCAGATTAGAAAGTGAGCTTTCTATACTGTTATGTCATAATTACATCACTGGTTAATAATTCCAGCTTTCCCTTGTCATATCACATTTGCCTTTTTGTTTTACTGAAATCTATATGTCTGTTTCACCAGTGTTGTCCAATCTATGGATATCTAAAACCACCAATTGGGACCACATGGACAGATAGGACATTTTTCTCAAAACTTGAGGGAGCCTCCAGATTTGCAGAAAAATCTGAAAATTGTAATAAATTACATTAGGGAGTTTAAATGCCTCCAAAACAAAAGCATTCTCCATGCATCAGCAGACACATCACCTACTTCTGTTGGAGTCTCAGCAATGATGGTGTGGGGGATGCGATGCTGGGCTCACCAGCATTGTCATTGGTTGGGTGAAATGGGTGGGGGAACCTATGCCAGACTCATTGGCAGATGCTGTTGAGGGTGGAGAGGATTTGGGGGCCTCAGGTAGGCTGGCATTGGAGGCAAAAAGGCATGCTGGTCTCAGTGGCATTGATGTGTTTGGGGGGATGGTTGGAGGAATGGGAGTATGGTAGCTGAGTAGCAGAGGCTGAGAGCAACACTGGGATCACAGTAGCAGCTGCAGATGTGTGGGGGCCAGAGCCGCAATTCTCATGGAAGATCCCTTTCTCCTTTTAGGTTTAATTTAAATTTAATTTTAAATAGAGTCACAATGGGCCACTGGAAGTGATTGGGGGGATTAAAATTAAGACAAGGAAGGGATTTCCCCTAAACTACCATGGTCCTCCGCTTGTGTTTCAATGACACAATAAATTGTCCCTTGCTTGATAAGCTCCAAAGGCTTATTGATTTTAATAACAACAATAATAATTGAAATGAGCATAATGTCAGGCACTCATAATGTCAGGCTTCACATAAAATTATTTCCATAATTCTTATAAAAAATCCTGTAAGGTTGGCAAATATACTTGAGAGTGTGGGCCATCCCTTACTGCTTAGCCAAAACTTCTGACTCAGTTGAAAGGAAGGTAGCTTCCAAGTGAGATTTGTAAGGCACCCTGTGTTCTTTTTTCAGTCCTGGCCCAATCCCAGACTCTTATGACTATGGCTCTGCAAGCCACTTAAGCCTTCCATATAGAAAGTGATACCATCAATGACACAGAATCAGTTTCTTGGGCAGACTTCATTGTATATTGCTTGTTTGCTATTCTGTTCTTTCTGGTGAGGTACCTGGTAGGCATGGAGGAAACATTTTGATTGAAGACACTGGCATATATAAGTAGTGCCATACTAGAAAAAGAAATGTGTAGCTGGGCAGGTTCTAAGTTTTAGTAGGCCCTGGCCCCTGGACAAAAAGTTGCCACAGACCTCTTCCTACCTCTGCTTGCCATTGTGCCCATCACTCACACCTCCCTGTCTACCTGCCTGACCCACCAGCTGCCTCACCTCAAGTTATGCTGATGCTGGCCCTGATGTATAGCCTCCACAAATGCTATCATCTCAGCACGCATGTCTGCAGACCAAAGGGATGGAAACAAATGCTAAGCTGGCCTGTCTCATTCCAGATCCAGGGAACATCTGCTTTGCCACATTAATTGGATGATCGGGAGGGCATTCCTTTTACTTGTGCCAGTTTCTCTATGAAAAGAAGCTCCATTTTTTGGTGGGGGGGGGGAGGCAGGAGATATTTTTAGTTAAATACATGAATAGTCAAACTACATGATAGATTAGTGTAATGTGCTCTGTGGAGTTTCCTTTTAAAATGGTTTGGAAACTTCAATTGATCCAAAATGCAGTGGTCAGGCTACTGTTACAAGATTTGTGCCACTCTGGCCCTGAAAGATTGGCAATGGTTACCCATCTGTTTTAAGCACAACTCAAAAAGCTGGTTCTTACTATTAAGACCCTAAACAGTTTGAAACAGAAGACCTGAAGGACCATCTACTCCCATACTCTCCAGTTCATCAGTTAAGATTTGCCATTCATGGGAAAAGATGCATATTTTTAAAGAAAAAATTGAGTGTCCAGATGAGCGGAGCTGACCCATATTCTTTCTAGTGCTTTATCTCAGTGTACATCTTTGCTTTGAACATTTTTTTCACATCTCATTTGCTATAAAAGCCAGGGTGAGAGAAAAATGCATGAGGGGGCAGGGCTTAAACCATTTTGTTTAAGAGATTCTCTCTCTTTCACACACATACGAACACACTTCACTTTCTGTACATGCAAGTGAGAGGGCTCAAGTAAACAGACGACCATCCCATTTAATTATTATAGCTTATTTGTGCTGATTACCTGCATAAATGCAACCAAGTGTTCATATTGTGAGCAAGATGTTTAATTGCCTGTTTTTCCTTGGTAAGATACCTTGTGCAAGGGGTACGATCCCAGATTATTTCATTGTCATCAGATGGTGGCAGGAGTAACAGCCAAAACTATATTTTTCAATATGACTAATACAGGAGAGAGGAAATGAATATAATGAGTAAAATAAACATATATAATAATGAAAACAACGGATGTAAGAATAAACACATTTAAAACTGAAATGAACTAAAAATGAAATTTTAAAAATTATACATCCCTAACAGTGAGAGTAGAACATTCTTAGTACTCAGTTCAGTCATGAGATTTAAATAATTCAACAACTGGTTCTGGTGTGGGAATTCAAATAATTTAACAATTGGTTGTTTACAAGCACCATTTCAACAACTGGTTCTGCCGAAGTGGTGCGAACCTGCTGAATCCCACCATGGACTTAGTTGATCAATCTGGCAGGTATAAGAAAGAACCTTTTAGCTCTTACTAACACATTGTATTTTCCTCATATTTCCCCCAAACCTGTTAAATCCTGGTACATTTTAGACCTATATGGAGAGTTTCCTGCTTCCGAGTTCAATTCCCAGGTAGGACCATACTGCACAGGAAGATGGGGTTCAACCCTTCCAGCCCATGCATTGAAATGGTTTAAGGACACTGTTTGCTACACTGAGGCTCTACTACTAATGGAGTACATGTAAGTTTCCACAGTGGAAATAGCACCTTAAGCTGTTTCAAGTTGGAGAGATGACAGATAGAGGTACAACTTCCTCTTCCCATGCACCATCACTCTGATTCAGATTGGGCTCTTACCCCTCTGGGGCTGAGTTCTTAGTAGGGAATCTGCAACACACATTTCATTGAAAGCCTTAATTCCAGACCTAGGTGCAACCCAAGAACTTTGTAAAATGTGGTATACATCTTTTAAAATGCCTATTACGTACCATTTTCCTTACAAAAAGACACAAGCTATGTTCTAAATAGCCAGAATAGTTAATCCCATATAATGAACTAGAAAAATCAGCATTAAACATAATTTGAGATCCAGCTTTTTAACTTGGGGCTTAAAATACATGAACCCGAATCTGCTTGCAACTTTCAGAGAAAAAGTATTCATTATTGTATAGGCAAGGTGAGTCATTTAGACTATCTGATGCAATTTACTGGTTAGCTCTTATTAGCTATCAGCTGACCATTAAAAGCTGGCATAATGCCTGGGCGTAATTATTCAGAGTGTGATTTAGCCTTATGGAGGGGCAGCCAAGCCAAATCAAGATGCTTCCTCTGCTATATATTCCAGTTACAGCTAATTTTTTTTAAAAAATGTCTTCCTTTCTCAGCATAGTTTTGGATTTAGCCTGATCACTCTCTCGTGGCTTTTTGGTTTTCATGAGGCATGCTCAAATATTAGTAAGTTCAGCTCATGTTCTATTCCAGGGTCACAAGTTGATTGTTCAGCATTCCTGTCTTCCTACTAAGGATCTGTGTTTTAACTTCCTATGTCAGCTCTGACTTAATCAATCTAAATGACAAGTGGATGTTAAAATTCAAATCCATATACATTGTAACTAGATTTAACATACTGCTGTTGTGTGTCCTTTAGATTTCATTTAAAAAATTGTTAAAGGCAGCATGGCCTCTAATTTGGGCTTTCTTATTTTCCTATAATTACCAAATTCAGAAATATTTATGTGCATACACAAGTACAGTCTGCTCTGTCTTCTTACTTGCAAACATCATAATTTTCTTCTGACTTAATACAACTTTTCTTTTTTAAACACTGCTCCTGGATTGTAAGAACAACTTGCAGTGGGAGGTAGGAGGGAGTAAGGGACTAGACAGGAAAAGAGATTTCACTTAAACATTAGGAAGAACTTCCTAATGGTAAGGGCTGTTCAACAATGGAATACACTGCCTCAGAGTGTGGTGGGGTCTCCTTCTTTTAAGGTTTTTAACAGATGCTGGATGGCCATCTGTCAGGAGTGCTTTGATTGTGTATTCCTGCATGGCAGGGAGTTGGACTTGGTGGCCCTTTTGTTCTCTTCCAACACTATGATTCTATGATTCTAGATAGTTACTAAAGTCCCCTTTCACCTCAGTATTCATTGTTGCATATGAGGTACACCTAATATATATCGAAATGGGAGAAACTGGGACAAAAGAGGGGCATGGACTCTAACTACTAGTCAGAGTAGCTTTGTGTTGTGCAATGTTGAAAACAAAATCAAAGAAAGGCAACGTTTTCTCATTTTGCATACAAAACATTCTTGATACATCCTTTATACTACCACAGTTAAAGCTCAAGCTGTTACTTTTATCTCATTTTCAGAAAGAACATCTAGTGCACTGGGTACAATAGAGGGGCTTACAAGCTACGGTTCAACTGCACATGAATCTTATGGGATGTGAGTGAAAGACTGGAGTGAAATTGCTGGCAATCTTCACAATGATTATAGTGGATATAGAAAACATAGAAAGGTCACAGTAGCTTATTCTGACCGTTTTGGGTCATGGTGCTCTCTTACAACATTGTGCCTGACTTGCTTTTTAAACATTATGTCCAAAAGGTTTAATACTAGGCAAAACTAGGCAGCACAATCAAAGGACAAAAACAGTCAGCATTCAGAATTATTTATTACTATAATTCATTGGTAAGTATGTAAGTACAAGTTGGAGCCCCTTGAAGATTCTAATTTCCCTGTGCTGGTCCTCCTCCTTATGCTGTCTCCATTCTCTCTCCTTCCCTCTTCTTCACAGCCCCTGCAGCTTCTGCATTTCACTGCTTTCTTCTTTTCCTTCTTCCTTTATCAGTTTTGCCCATCATCTGCCACTTTTCACTCTACCCCTTCCTTCTTTCCTCCCTGATTTTTTCCCACTCCCTGTTTCCTTCATTCTCTCTTTCTTCCATTTCCCCTCTTTTGCTCCATTTGTCCTTTCTCCCTCCACTTTGGCTTTGTTTCCCCCTTTTTTCATCTTATCTTCCCCTGTATTTGTGTGTGGCTTTTTAGATCCAGGTTCAAAATTAGATAAATGGATAGAATTGTATTTTGACAGCGCAAAATTGTATTTTGACAGCGCAAAAGAGTGAGACAAAGGACACAAAGAAGTGAGGTGAGGTAAGGTAAGGCAAGGCATGAAAAAAGCAGCAGGAAAGTTCTTTTTTAGTGTATGAGGCTCTGAACACTAAAAACCTGTAAACTTTAAACTACACAAACTCTTAGAGTTGGCAAGACAGTTTTAGAAGTTTATATTGGTTATGAATAAATTTTCCTTATATTGGTCATGAATAAATTTTCCTGGAAACAAAGTGGACCCAAGTATCATGGAAGAATGGATGTGGACATGCTGGATTGTTAGATTCAGTTGGTATGACTATTCTTCCTTCGTTTTGTGGCCCAAGTTTTTACCACTTTTTTTAAAAAACCAGCTCATGTGTGCTGTCATTACAGAAGACAGTTTGGTCTACCTTCATGTAAAAGTTGATCATCTAAACAAACCGGTGAGTCATAGTTGGGAAAGGGGGTGTAAGGCAAAGGAGTCAACATTAAATGAAAAATTAGGTTTAATATCAAAGTAAAAGTCCTGTGAATTTTCACCTTGCTTACTGCCAGAAGAAAAGAGGAATGTACCATTGAGTCGTAACTGACTCAGGGGAACCCCTTCCAGTCACAAGGTGAGCACAGGTGGTTTGCCCTTGCTTTCTTCTGCATAGCAAGTCCAGTCTTCCTTGTTTGTTCTCATCCAAGTAGGAACTGTGGTGAACTTTGTTAAGCTTCCAAGTCCTGACAAACTCGGACCAAACTGAGCTAATAAGGTTATTTTGTTACTGCCAATCCAATCCATTGTTACTTCACAAAGTTGGGAATTAAAATATGTGACTTTCTCAAGGAGCAACAATATCTGGAAGCAAGGGCTGGACTCTTCAGGTTTCTCTAATTAATTCATTCTTTATTTAATCATTCAAAATATTTTACTGCCTGTATAAATGAGAGGAATGCACAAGGAAATTCCCTGTGGAACACAATTCTAGATCTAAGCAAATCAACCACCTATGGATTCCAGCCCACTAGCGAGACTTGCTAAAGTGTAAAACACGTTCTAATAGTCCTTGACTCCAAACTGAGAATTTCAGAGGCTTCTGCATGCCTGCACAGATGCTGCTACTGTCACTTTTCACTTCTTCATGTCTTTTGACTATATCAAGCTAAATTCAGCACCAAATGATTTGCATGAAATTATTGCTTTTCTGTTTAATGGTGTCAAGGGCCAACACCTTTAACTGCAGGGGATTAGAACAGTTTTTCATCTTTAGAGAAATTATAATGTATTAGGTTTTTGCAGTGAATAACTTCCGCTGAGTGGTATTGTCCGATGCTTCATCATGTGTTTGGCATTGTGCCTCTATTTTAAATAAGCTAATTAAATTCAGACTATCATTTTAAACATTTTTATTCTGTCCTTGATCAGAAGCCTGCCTCTCTTCTTTCACCTTGAATAGTTTATAATTGCAACAATGATGTCATACACATCCATACAATTTTTTTTTACAATTGACCCAGGAGAGAATAAAACTCAGTGTTTAGTGCATCAGAGTTTAGTAGCTCTTCTGCTATTGTTAGCACTGTTTACAATAAACTGACTTGTATTTGCAGCTATGGTGCAAATTTAGTAAAACTGTTGTCAAATGTGGGGAGGGGCACTTAGATTGCTGCTGAGATTAGGGAGCACATTTCTTCCTTTATTTGACATCTAGAAGACACCCCAGAATGCCTCTACCATGCCCCCTCCATGCCATGACCATGCCCTCGCAGTGGCACATGCCTGGGGCATCGTGCACCCCTGCCCCATCCCATTGGTGCTACACCTCTGTTAATATGACACACCTGAATTTGGACCTAAATCCCAACTAAGTTCACCAGACTTTACTCTCAATTAAGTGATTGAGAGAAGGTCACAGGATTGCATCCCTTTTCCTAAGTTAGTATGAATCAAAAGTGGAGACAACCAAGTTTGTACGGGACACTATATTATTGAGAATAATTGAATCTCAAGCAGAATGTCAAGATTTCTTTTTAAAGAATCATTCCAAATTGGATCTCTGAACATTAGAATGCTGTTGTAAATTTGTCATTCAATATTTATTAATATGGTTTTCATTTGCGTTGAAAACCTAATTCTATAAAACCTATTGGATCCAAGTGGTGCATGATACATTTTAAAAATCTTCATATATGCTAATAATTCAACCCCAGGAACATCTTACTAGGAGTAAGCCTCACTGAATAGACCTGAGTAGGATTGCTTTATTGGTTGGTTTTAACTATCCAGGAAAGAAATTGCATTTCTCTGAGTTGCACTGAGGTTGTCAAAAGTCAAATATTCAGCATATATTCGAACAGAGCTGAAAACATACAATGTGAATCTGAAGGAAGGGCTCCCTTTGGTCCCAAGCCTAAAATATTATAGGTGCTTTTAGAAGAACAATTTAAACAAGTGATTGCATAATTGTATATAATTGGCCTAGTATTTGTTCAGTTGTTCATGAGATGTTTAAATGAGTTTCATTTGAACTGAAAATTTGATTCTAGGGCGGGACTTCCGGTGGGAGGCGAAAAGGGCTGCACGCGTCCGTAACCACGGACAATTAGTCTTCACTATTTAGCTCTTTCTTTGCAAAAATACCCAGGAAAATTTTTTCCTAAGAATAGAGGGGATTTGTGAAGATTAGTGTAATGTTAGGACTGCGAAACGAGTCGGCACCCAAACCCTCGAACGACTAGTGAGGGGGTAAAGGAGCCGGACGCCGTCGCAGCCATTATCGAGATAGCGAAGATAGATTGAAAGCCCATCTCCCCCTTCCCACCGTGCCAGACGGAGCTCGGATTGTACCGAAAATTGGAAAAGTTACGAACTTACAACTTATTTCCAAATGACATCCGGGCAGTCGGCAGCTTCTATCGAATGTGGAAGACAAAGTGAGGATTTTTAATGAGACGCTGCATATGGACTTTCAACGGAGCTGAAGGCGATTAGACTCCAACGAGCGAGCGAAAGTGACCAGCCAAAGGTGAGGTCCGATTTGGTCTCTGCGGTGCTCCCTCCTTTCGGGATAATAAAACCGGAATACAAACTTTAATGGACTTGCATAAAAGGAGGGTCAATTAGAATTTGGCGAAATACCTACATACCCCTTTAAAAATACCAGGAAGTCTACTGTATTATGGTACTATAGAAACAAATACCACTTCCGGTCTGGAATGACTATAGAGTATACAAGACCATCTTCCTAGACAGTCAGGAAGTGCTAATGAAGACGTGATTTTATAACAAATACAGACCTGTTTAAGATAAGCGGTTTGTGACGGACTTAAAGGACGACAATTTATAGATAAAGATAACATATTACTCCTTAATAAAGACATTTATAACAGATAAGTGACCTTAATAAGCTATATATGGCCACAAGAAAAACGAAACTAAATGGTGCCAGTAACATATGTGTGGATGTAAGAGCCCCAGAAAAAATGATGTCTGACCCTAAAATGGAACAACTTATTGAGATAATCACTAATTTTCAAAAAGATACCAAAGAAAAATTGGACAAAATAGACATGGAGGCACAAAAAAGATTTAATAAATTGGATAAGGACTCCAAAGATAGATTCAACAAAATAGACACAGAACTTCAGGACATGAAGGCAGAAATCTGCCAAATAAAAAAAATGGAGGAGTCTATCAGCCAACTTAAGGACTCAGTAAAATCTAACCAAGACCAACTGGAAGTGATGACTAATAAATATGACGTATTACAAAGACAGGTAGAGACATACCAAAACAATATCGCACTTCTAGAACTCAAACAAAAAGAAACAACACTACGGATAAGAGGCTTGCAAGAAGAAAAAGGTGAAAATCTTCCACTCAAATTAGCCCCCATCTTAGCAAAAATCTGGGAAATAGAAGAGAAAGAAACTTTTAAAGAATACGACCGGCTATATAGAATTAACTCCAGATTTGCAAGAAACAAGAATGTACCGAGAGACATAATAATAAACTGTGTGAGAAAGAATTTACGTGATGAGATTCTACATTACCACTCTAAAAACCGACTGGACTATAATGGCCATGCACTATCAATATTAAAGGAGGTGCCAAACTATATCTTAAGAAAAAGGAGAGACTATTATTTTTTGGTAGATGTATTGAGGAAAAATGACATCATATTCCGATGGGAATTGGTAGAGGGTTTGTCTTTCTCCTTTCAAGACTCTAAAATTACAATTAATAGTGTGGAGAAAGCACAAGAATTCCTGAAAAGTTACAAACAAGATCTAATAGGATAATTTACAGGTCTGGGTAAGATATGTTTATATATACATATATAATTTTTTCTTTTTTTTCTTCTTTTCTTCTTATTGTTTTGATTGCACCTTTCTTGTTATTACTATTATTCTATCGGAGTTTCATTCTGGATGCTTAATGCTTAATGTATTGACTGCTATAGATTAAGGAATTAGAGTTTCTTATTAACCTAAACAATTATTGTTTGTTGGTTTACATTGATTGAAGGAAAAAAATGATGATGACTGAAACAAAGGAATGACTTGTAGGATATTTTCTAATAACATAAACGAAATGAATAATCCCAGGAAACGTAAGGAAATCTTCCACTATTTGAAAAAACAAAACTATGATATCATCTGTTTACAGGAGTCACATATCAGGAAAAAAGATGAACATCTGGTAAAAAATGACAGATTGGGGAAAACATTTTATTCCTCTAGCTTCCAAAAAAAGAGAGGAGTTTTAATGTACATTAAAGACCAATGGAATCCCAAATTGTTATATACTGCCGAAGAAGGAAGAACTTTAATAATAGAGGTAACAATTGAGGGAGAAAAAACGATAGTAATAGGTATATATGCCCCTACAGAAAGAAATAAAAAGACAAATTATTACAATAATTTATTAAGTAAGTTATTGGAATTTACAGAAGGAAACCTACGTCTGTTGGGTGACTTTAATGGTCTAGTCAACCCGGAACTTGACAGGAAAGAAACCAAACAAAGTAAAAATAGATTAAAAAAGAAATTTAATATGCTCCCACACGCCTTTTTTCATCTTAGTGAATAGATTAAATTAAAAGATGTCTGGAGATTAAAAAATGGAAATGCTAAAGAATTTACGTATTATTCATACAGACATAAAATACATACCAGATTAGATATGGCTTGGGTGACTGGGAAATTGCCCCAATTTATAAAGGATATTAAAATATTACCTAAATTTCTATCGGACCATAATGCCATTGAACTACATATTACAGTGAAAAAAAGAGCTAAAGTATGGAGATTAAAAAATTGGTTGATAAAAATGGAAAAACATAATAAGACATTAAAAACATTAACAAAAGATTATTGGGAATTAAATAAAGACTCTATAAAAAATTTAAATGTAAACTGGGATGCATATAAAGCTACGATGAGAGGGCTATGTGTAAGCCAAGAGATAAAACAGAAAAAAATTTGGAGAAAAACTGATCAAACATTAATGAACGAACTTAAAAATTTGGAAATTCAATTTCAAAGTAATCCACGAAATAAAGAAGTTGAAAAGAAATTACAATTAATAAGATTACAAATGGAAGAAAGAAATAGGAGAACTTTGTTGCAAAATATTAGGCAACTAAAAATTTTCTATATGCCAATAAACCAGGGAAATGGCTTTCAGCCAAAATTAAAGAAGATAAAGAAAATAGAAATATAAATATCATTAGAAAAAACGAAATGGATATAACTGATCCAGAAGAGATTAAGAAAGAACTACATAGGTATTACTCTGAATTATACCAAAATATAGAAGTCCCATTAGGGAAAATAGACGATTACTTAGACAACCATCCATTTATTACAATTCCTCAAACAGAGATAGAAGATCTGAATAAACCATTTACTGTAATAGAAATTAATCAAGCTATAGAGAACCTGAAATTGAATAAATCACCTGGCCCCGATGGGTTTACTGCCCTCTTCTATAAAGACCATAAACAAGAAATATCAAATATACTTGCTGAAATGTTTAACAATATAACACAAACCAAAGATATTCCACAAACATGGAAAGAAAATCATATTACATTAATAACTAAACAACAAGGAATAATTCCTGAAGTGGATAAATTTAGGCCTATTGCTCTGTTAAACACGGATTACAAAATCTTAACTTCAATAATGGCTGAAAGACTGAAAAGAATTTCTACAAAATGGATACATGAAGACCAAAGAGGCTTTTTACCAAATAGGAGCGGTAAAAACAATATTAGAACAATAATCGATATCATAGAAATCTTAAAAAATAAACCTGACCAAAAAGCAGCCTTGATATTTTTAGACGCTGAGAAGGCGTTTGACAAAATAAATTGGATGTTTATGATAAGATTATTAGAGAAAGTAGGCATAAAGGAAATTTTTTGGAAATTCTTAAAATAATATACAACGAACAGAAAGCCTCCTTGAAAATCAATGGATCTCCTTACAAAACATTCAAAATTTCCCAAGGAACAAGGCAAGGCTGTCCTTTATCCCCACAACTTTTTATATGGGTATTAGAATTACTTTTACATACCATCAGACAAGACAGATTAATTGAAGGACTTAAAATAAAAAACTTTAACTACAAAATACAAGCTTATGCAGACGATACTTTAATTATTTTGGATGATCCTGTCATTAAAATAGACTATCTCTGGAAAACTATATCAGCTTTTGGACAATTGGCAGGATTCACAATCAATAAACACAAAACAAAGATACTAACCTTTAACTTGCCGAAAGATGAGGAAACACAATTGATGGCAGTATCGGGCTGTAAAATAGTGAGAGAAGTAAAATATTTAGGAGTAAATATGTCTAAATGTAATTTAGATATCTATAAAAATAACTATGAAAAATTATGGAGGAACATAAAAAAGGATTTAAACAACTGGAGTAAGATTAATTTGTCTTTTTTAGGTAAAATAGCATTGATCAAAATGAACATTTTGCCGAAACTGATGTACTTGCTACAAAATATTCCTTTTATAGATAAACAATCAGTCTTTAAAACATGGAAGAGAGACATCTCGAAATTTATATGGGGCGGAAGAAAACCGCGAGTGAAATATAAGATTTTAATTTCAAGGAAGGAAAGAGGAGGTCTATCTTTACCTGATTTTCATATTTATTATGTTGCAAATGTTTGTGTATGGCTAAAAGATTGGATTGACCTTTCAGAAATTAAGATGTTAAATGCTGAAAGTTATGGCCTTAACCATGGATGGCACGAAAGATTATGGCCACCTAAAGATAAGAATAGATATAAGACCTTTAACCAACATTATGTTAGAAGATCCTTAATAAAAGTCTGGGATAGATATAGGTTTGACTTCTATAGAACCATACCGCTATGGTTATCAAGGTTGGAAGCCTTAAACTTGAAAGGTTGGTCAAAAGAAACAAAATGACCGACCTATAAGGAATTGTTACTCTTTGAGACAGAAAAATTAATTTTAAAAGACAGAGAAAATATAAAAATTGCTGATAAAACATGCGATTGGTATACGTATTTACAACTTAAGGATTACTTTAAGAGTGACAATAAACTGTGGGGGTTTTCAAAAAAACCTTCAAAATTAGACGAAATTATGAATCTAGGAAGGAAAAAACTAATTAGCAGAATTTACATATACTTATTAGATTTAGAGACGGAAGATGAACTAGTTAGAACATCTATGCTACAATGGTCTAAAGATGTTGGTAGGAATATTGATTTAGAGGACTGGGAATTAATATGGAAAAGAGCTCATACATCCATAGTATGTACAGATGTAAAAGAAAATATCTATAAAGTAATTCATAGATGGTATCTAACCCCCGTAATTATTGCTAAAATGGACAATACTTACCCAGTGACCTGTTGGAAATGTGGAAAGGAGGTCGGAACATTTATACATCTCTGGTGGAACTGTAAAAGAATAAAAAGATTTTGGGTGAAGATACATAATCATTTACAAAACATATTGAAAGTACAATTTAAAATGGAATCGGAAATGTATTTGTTAGGTTTATTTAAAGATAAGAAACTTATAACACATACAAAATTGGTTACTTACCTGATAACAGCAGCACGTATGTTAATTGCGTCAGTATGGAAATCCGATGCTATACCAACTGTGGAGGCGTGGTTTGAAAAAATATATGTGTTTATGGACTTGGAATGCATTTCACTTACATTACAGGGAGAAGAGACAAGAAAGAAAGAACTGGAGTGGAAACCATTGGAAGCATATTTCAAATCCATTACTAAGTAGATAGAAATAGATAGAATAGACAGAATAATTATGAAGTAGATAGATAAGTAAGTAGGTAGATTATTTAGGATAAGTGTTTGAAATAACGACAAACTGAAGTACAGTTGTTGAATTTGTTAATTTGTTATGAAAGATTCATCAAATGCAGATTCATAATGTAATATTTCCACATACATGATTCCAGTTTGGAATGTCTTATTATTATTATTATTATTATTATTATTATTATTATTATTTATTCAATTTCTATACCGCCCGATCCCCAAAGGGCTCCGGGTGGTGAACAACATAATATATAAA
Source organism: Sphaerodactylus townsendi (assembly GCF_021028975.2). Classification (NCBI taxonomy): domain Eukaryota; kingdom Metazoa; phylum Chordata; class Lepidosauria; order Squamata; family Sphaerodactylidae; genus Sphaerodactylus; species Sphaerodactylus townsendi. Next base: position 41,335,782 of record NC_059434.1, on the reverse strand, counting down.
CAATAAAAAGGAGCAAATCCAGTAAAATACAAACATAGGCTCCATCAATAAAACATCTTAAAATACATAAAAACAGCGGCTAACAATTAGCAAATTAAACAAGAGCGTCCAGGCTCAATTTAAAAACCCACCCCAAGAAGGGGGGGACGGCAGGCCCCTCAATATGAGGAGCTCTGTTGTATCAGTGCCAAAGCAGGAGCAGTGGGGGGGCACCATATCAGCGGACTGGACGACTCCAGCGTCCCGTGGAACAACACAGTCTTACAGGCCCTGCGAGAACTCACTCAAGGTCTCCGGTGAGGGAGACGGACAGTTGGTGGGAGGGTGTTCCGACCAGGCCGGGGCCAGCGCTGTGAAAGTCCTGGCCAGCAGCGTGCGGGAGAGGCTAGCAGCCAGCCGCATCATTGAGGGGCCGGGGACCACCAGCAAATTGCCCTCTGCTAAATGCAGAGGCCAAGTAGGGACATATGGGGTGATGCGGTCCTGAAGGTACGAGGGTCCCAGACCACGTAATGCCTTGAAGGTCAGAATCCACACCTTGAAGATGATTCAGAATTCAAACGGGAGCCAATGCAGCTGGCGCAACACAGGCTGGATATGCTCTCTAAAGGTGCCTCCTGTGAGCAGGCTGGCGCCAAGAGCTGCATTTTTGGACCAGCTTTTAGTTTCCGAATCAAAACGCGAAGGGAAGCGCTCCACATAGAGCTGAAGGTTACAATAGTCTAGCCTTGGAGAATTTGACCGTTGCTGTATGGATCACGCGATTGTGGCTAGGTCCATTTGGGAGAGTGAAGGGGCCAACCGCGGGCAACCTGATGAAGATGGAAAACGCGAGTCCGGGTTGTAAGGGCCACCCTGGGGTCTCCATTGAAAGAGACTTAATCCAGATGGACCCCCAGACTGCGAAGGCCGGAGGAGGCCGTCGCCAATAAGGCCCCCTCCCACACCGGGCGGCTGGAAATCCCGGAAGCCTCTCCCTCACGGCCCAGCCATAGGATCTCCGTCTTCGACGGATTCAGCGTTTCAGCCTGCTCTGCTGCAACCAACCAGCTACCGCCTCCAAACAATGCTGTAGAGCCGCGAGGGCGGCAACTGCTCCCACTCCATCAACGAATGAGCTGGAGTGTCATGTCGGCATTATTGATGACAGATCAGCCCAAAACTCCGTAATCTTCAGCTGGAGCAAGTGGTCGCATATAGATGTTAAATAATAGCGTGGGATAGTAGATTGCCCCCTGGGGTAATTCGCAATAAAAGCCGGGCACTTCCTGGAGGCTTTCATCCCTGCACCACACTTGCTGGCTCCGGGCCCGGCTTGAAACGAGGCAATCCACTGAGAGGACAGTGCCCCGCACTCGACACGGCCAGGCGGTGTAGGTCAAAAGGTCGAAGTGGATCGCACTCATATCAAACGCTAGCGGTAAGATCTAACAAAACCAGCAGCGTTACCGATCCGCTTCGGTCAAGCTGCATCATGGAGTGTATCTGTGATGATGCGACAAAGAGCAGCGTCTCCATCCCGTGCTCCAGCACGGAAGCCGGACTGGAAGGGTCGAATGCCGATGCGTCATCCAGGAAGCCCTGAAGCTGCTCCAACACCACTCTCTCAATTACCTTCCCCAGAAACGAAAAGATTCAAACGGGCGAGTAATTGGGCCAGATCGCCAGGATCTAATGATGGTCTTTTCAAGAGTGGGCGGACCACTGCCTCCCTTCAACCCATCCGGAAGAGACTCCTTTGCTCAAGGGAGCGGTTTTCATTGATGATGTTCAACAGATGGGGATTAAGTGAGTCTCCATGCCTGGCAAGCTTTTTTTTAATGAGCCAGGAGGGGCACAGATCCAGAGGACAGGTAGTAGGTCTAACAGCAGCCAAGGCCCTGTCGACAGCAGCTTCGGAGAGCAGGGAGAACTGGGCCAAACTTGGGCCTGAAGACGGCAAGGGAGCCTCCAGTTCACTAATTGTAGATAATGTGGCCGGGAGGTCCTGGCTGAAGGCGAACGTGGATTTTATCCGGCAAAAAAGCTCATGAATGCCTCACAGCTAATAAACCAATCGACAATTTGTAGAGCCCTTCCGGGATAAGGAGGTCAAAAGACCGAATTATAAGGAACAATTGAGCCGGCGGAGCTAGCAGACGCAAGAGAGGAGGAGAAGAAAAAGCCCTCTTCGCCTTCCTTCGTTGCCATCTCATAGAGCTTTCATAAACATCCTATAAGATGTTCGCAAGCAGCACCGTCCACGCAGATCTCCCTCCCACACTACGCTCTAGTCGCCTACAGCACCCGCTTTCATTATGGCGCCAGCTCCTCGGTATACTCAAGAGGAGCCTGCCGAACACAGTGGGCTTTAAGAGGACTGGGCAACAGTCTCGATGGCATCCCGGCGGAGAGCCAGGAGTTCCAGTCCCTCCACACCTGCTCATCGAGCGTAAGGCCGCTGGGTTCAGGGTTCAAGAGCATGCAGTGAAACCAATTGGATCCATAAGTCTCCTCGCTGGCGAGCATAAATCTGCCCCTCGCCAGGACGAGGGTTGACAGCGGCAAGTCCATCCGGAACTCCTCAGGAGCATAAATGGTCGGACCATGGCACTCTCTATCTATAGAGGATACGACCATATCAACCCCCAGACCAAACACCAGATCCAGTGTGTGACCGGCCTCATGGGTGGGGCCAGAACTTAAAGCAAGTGAAGTAGGCCCGAGGTGTCGCCATGGATGACACTCAGGTCCACAGCCGCTGTACCATGAGGCATCAGCTCGACATGGACATTGAAGTCACCCAAGACAATAAGTCTGGGGAACCTCAGTGCCCAGTCCGCCACCCTCACCTCCAGCAGCCGAAGCAGACCTGTCCCTCGGTGCGCTTAGGGCTGACCCGGGTACACCAGGAGGGACAGCCATCCCTCTCCCGAGGAGCCAACCACTCCAGGCCGATACACTCCAGGCCAGTGATCTCTGGGAACGGGGCAGCCCTGAAGGGAATGGAATCTCGGATGAACATTGCTACACCGCCCCTGGCCTTCTGTGTTCGGCTGGACTGGTGGAGGCACGCCGAAACCTGGGTGGCGCGACTGCTCTGCCCTAAGGCGCATGGCCCTCTACCCTCGCAAGCACTCCAAGGTCTCCGGCAGGACGCAGGCCAGAGGTCCAGTCTGCTGGGCTCCGAGATAATCCCGGAGCACAGCGGTTTTATTATTAATGGACCTGGCATTAATCAACACCAGAGACGAAGCAGAGTAACCCTGAACCCTGCCACCGCCGTCTCCTAGGAAGGGATAGGTCGAAGAAGTCAGAAGGCTGGTGGCGGGCATAAATCCATATCCCTCCTCGCCTTCTATCATACATGGCCACCGCCTACCGCTTATATCTACCTCCTCGGTCCCATCAACACTGGGATCCCCTGCCCCGCATATAGGTGAAATGCCCCTATTTGCTCAACCCGTCCCTCCCCAGACCCCTATAGCCTCACTAATCACTTCCACAATAAGCGGACCCCACCCTACTACTAGGTAGCAAAAACTATTCTAGACTAACTTACCTACTAATTACTATTCATACAGGCTGGGGCTAACAGCAACCAGATATACCTAAGCCAGGTGACAGGCACAAGGTTCTCGCCACCAGGACCAGGTGGGCTGCTGGTGGAACTCCTGTTGTAGCTGCCAGGCCCCACCCCCTGCAGGTGTTTCCAATGGGGTGGGTGGGGAAGGACTCTCACTCCTTCCCAGTGGCAGCAGGCGGCAGCTCACCAGGTGGACTTCTGCTTGGCTGGCAGGCAGGCAGGTGAACCAACAGGAGGATCTGTCCCAGGCAGGGCTGAACAGGCTGGCTGCCTTGGGCTGCTGGTGGAACTCCTGTTGTAGCTGCCAGGCCCCACCCCCTGCAGGTGTTTCCAATGGGATGGGTGCTTGGCACCACCCTAACTTCTCTTAGTTAGAAGAGAAGTCTTTTGGTTAAAGCAGTTAAATGTATGAAATTCCCAAGTAAGGGAAACAGTATACTTTTAAATGTTTGAGACAGAACGTATGGAATTGAAGTACGATTGTAAAACTTGTATTCTTTTTAATATTTTTTCAATAAAGTACAATTAAATTGAAAAAAAAATTGATTCTAAAAAAATAATCCCTATTGGGTTTAAAGCTGCCATCAGTTATGCCACGCTCGAACTCAGCTCGATTCCAGTAAAGTGCAGAATCTCTGGTGCCAGGAGTCCCCCATTCAGTCAATCACAGCTGAGTGTTTTGGGCATGCGTACAGCTGGAGAACCACCGCGGCAAAAATCGCGCCTAATTTTTTTCCCCTCTTCTTTCTTGCGTTCGAAGCGATGGCTGGTTGCACAAACGGCGCACAATTTCCGCGTACCAATGTAAGTGGCCAATCAAAAACACCACCTTCGTCCCTCCATTCCTGTGGCAGTTTTTTTTATAACGTGTGTGGGGATAGATGGAACATGGCCATAGAACAGTAGCCAATCGGAATGGAGCACAGGATGATTCTGCTCTCTGAGCTGGAATCAAGCTGGTTGCAGTGGGGAACAACAATGGCTTTGACCTAGGTTAGTACCCTTCTCAGGGAACTGGGTCGAACCTATTTTACTCATGTGTGGAATCGCCCTTAGAATATAATTTTATAAAGAAAACTGACATCTTTAGAAAGAACTAAGTTAAAAATAAGTTACTTGTAACATCTTGCTAGAGCCTGTGAAGTTTGACTAGAGCTGGAAACACTCTAATCTTAAATTAGCAACATCTCCATGTAAATACTGCCTGTTTAGAAACTTATCTGCTTTAGTTGTTTTGAATAAATTCTTCTAGTTCATTTCTTTTTAAACTGTTAAGAAACCTGTGGTGCCTAATTATTTCTGAGAAGGACAAGTGTGGGGAAAGAAAGCAACACTCTTCTGCTTTCAAGGAGTTTTCTGAATAAAAGAAGCTCAATTTACTGTGTAGCTATTTAAGTTAAGGATGGAAAAACAGTTATATTCTAAAATAAATTTGCTCACATGCGATGTTTTCAAAAAGAACTGTTCTGAAAGGGCTGTTTGTTCCTGAAGGAACAGGCTGTTACAGTTTAGGAGGGGAAAATCTCCTCTGACTGCTTAAGGGAAGAGGGTATATTGCAACTACTATTTTCAGAACTGCAGCCTAAGATCTAGTTCATTAATCCTGTTAGACAAAAAAAAAATCACTCTCAAACTTTCAGTTATAAGAAGAATGTAGATCAGGGATGTCAAACATGCAGCCCAAAGGCAGGATCTGGCCCGCTGAGAGGGCTTATCAGGCCCACAAATCAACTGAGGCACTTCCACATCTGCTTCCAATCTGACCTAGCAAGTCTGTGTTGGGCTTGCCAATCCTGGTACTCCCACCCCCTCACTATGTGGCCTGCCAAACCTGCTGTAGGCTTACCAGTCCAGGTACCCTCCATCCCCAATTTGACCTGGTGAGCAAACTCTCTCCCCCCCCCCCCAAATTCTGTGATGATCTTATCTGGTGAACCTGCTGAGAGCACATCAGTCAAGGCAGCAACCACCGCCATCACAACCACCACCGTCCAGGCCTGGGCCCACCAAATCACATTTATGTCATATCTGGCCCTCATAGGAAGTGAGTTTGATACCCCTGATCTATAGGTTTTTAATATATATATATATTCAGTTCCAGTGCTCTAAGGATTTTATTTTATGCCTACTTTCAATAAACTAACACATTATTCACAAGTAATGGATAATATATAAAACATTAATTTAGAAAACTTTTTTTGTTTTTTGCTCACTTATGTTTTTTGCTGACACATCTGACTTCTGGTAGACCCTGGTAAGGTTTTCAAGATGACAGATGTTCTGTGGTAGTTTGCCATTGTCTACTTCCATGTCATGATCCTGATATTTCTTAGAGGTCCCCCATCCAAATATTCACTAAAGCCAATGTTGCTTAGCTTCTGAGATATGAAAAGATCAGGCTAACCTGACTATTCATATTAGGGTGGCAAACGCTCTACAACCAACCTACCTAATTCCTTGCCATATATGCAGTCAAGTCCAGTGTTATGAAAGGAGGGTCATCTTAATACTTTAGGAATCCTCCCTATTCTTGATTGGAAATTTCCAGCACTTGTTCATGTGTGTTATTGATTTGGTACACAGGTTATTTTTCCACTCTGAAATTCTTGCTTGTCTCCAACAAAATTTATTTCACTGTTTATGTGCATGTGGGGCGGGGGGGTGGTGGTTATTTTTTTTTTACATTAGCCTATAAAAGAATCATAATGGACAACCATGACTTGCATCAGACAGTAGCTAATCACTGTCCATGAAAACTCCTGAGCCATCTACACTACCAGTGTACCAAAAAATACTGATATTTGACAAAGACATAAATAACCATTGAGGAGGACAACAGGCTGTCCCCAATCTTTCTCTCCCTTGTGAATTTCTTCGTGAATGTCTAGTTCAATTGTGAATACACATTGATAAAATATCAGTGTATTCACAATTTCCCAACACATCCAGTTTTTCTCCTGCTGTTTATAAGATCAGTGTATGAGGTTTGGGCCATTATCCTCATGAAACTGTCTTATTCTGAGATATCCATTATGACAAGCAGAGCATGCAGTCTCATGTGTTGCACACTGCACATTTTGTTCACAGAACAGAGAGGTAAGGTGAGGAGAAAGATCAGCATGTGCATCCCATCAAAAACACTCCAAGAATGTGATAAACTTGCTTTTGATTTTTGCTGGGGAGAGTTAATTGTTCCCTTAGGAGTATGCACAACAAATAAATGTTTAATATATCCAACAATTATTAATATTAAAGGAAATACATTTTGTGTTTACTGCTCAAAAGAGCTTCTGCATGATATGATTCCTGAATATCAATGTTGTCATCCCACTGCCAATCAGCTGAAATTTCTGCTTGTTGCAGACTGAGTGGGTGAACAAGCCTTTTCATAAGGCAATACAAATTATTTCTGTGTGAGTTCATTAGCCATTCATGCTTCAGCTTAAATTTTTAGCTAACAAATGAAACATTGAACACAATCATATCATATACATTTTGTAGTCCACATGGGGTGTGGTTGGGGGAGAGTGAAGGTTGTCTGCAGCTGTAGGTCCTCTAGAAAAACAATCAACTAACATCTTGGCTTGTGAACTAGGCTTTAGCTCACAAAAGCCTTTTGCAATGGTAAACGTGGCACAGGACACGAGGTTGCAAGGCAATGACCTGCTCTCACTACTTAACCTTAGGTTATTTACACACTAACTGTCTCCTTCACACTGATTGCAGCTTGCCTTCAGTTTGATTCTTGGTTATGCAGATCTTTTCCCCTTTTCAGAACTCACTATGCTATCAGATCACAGAATCCCCACAGTTTCCAAAACCTGGTGAAGTGTGACCTTTTTCTCACTTTTCAGAGAAAGCGAAGGAAATGGCTGTGTGTTAAATTTTCTACAGGTTTTCTCTCTCCCCTTTCTCTGCTCACAGTTTCTCCCGTTCTTCAGGCCACCATTTCAAAACACGGGGCTTTCTTTTTTTTATTTTAACATTGAAGGTCTATCATTTTAGCTATAGACCCTTGAAACTGACATGAAATTTGCCTGGTCCAGTGAGCTAGATCAAAGAAAGGTGGCAGGCAACCTCCCAAAATGGAGGATGCATGGAAAAAACAAGGAAGCAACAGGCTGGCAAAATGGTGGATCAGCTTGCGATACTTCACAGAAGAAGAATTCCTGTGTAAACAAAAAGAAATGTATGGGGGAAACACTGTGAAGCAAACCGACCCATGGTAAGTAGTGCATCCATAATTAACCCTGGATGAATGTTGCACAGCAATAGAGAAAAAATTGTTTCCTTAAATCCATCTGAAGATGGATTACATATTTTCATTCAGAGCTGCCAGTTTCACTTAGTTGCCATGAACAAGAAGTTACTAAGCCTGACATAGAAAGTGTGGAGGAGGCTCTTGCAGGGGAGAAGAACCAGATTCCCATATGAACCTACCCAGGCACAAAGGTCCCTTCTGCACATGCAGAATAATGCACCTTTAATCCACTTTCAATGCACTTTGCCGCTGGATTTTATTGTGCAGAATAGTGAAATACACATGCAAACAATTATGAAAGTGGATTGAAAGTGCATTATGCTGCATGTGCAGAAGGGGCCTCAGAGGACCTTTTCTTCGTAGTTCCACCACCATCTGCATTACATTGGGAGGTCCATGACAGGGCCTACAGTGCCATTAAGAATGCAGACCTCTAGATCGTGTCACTACCTTACCGACAGGTTAGCAATCTATTTTGTAGTCAGGGGTGGGATGTGTGGAGAATGAAGGTTGTCTGCAGCTGTAGGTCCTCTGGAGAAAACAATCAACTAATAATTTAATGGAAACAAGCTTCCAAATATGGTTTATTGGAAAGTGACTTTCAGTTAGAGCATGGCATCCACTTTGCACAGGAAAGATTAGATGTGTCTCATTTTTCCCAAAATGTTTCCACTTGTTTACCAACCACTGCACTCACTGATCAATAAAAACTATCTTTCTTGTCACTCATATTTACATTTTGTAAGCAATGAAACTGAAGATTGCAGTACTGGTACTATTTGTACACACATAAGGGGATGGTTGTCAAAAAGAAGATGATGGCTGATGTTGCTTTTGGAATGAAAGGGCTTGTTGCCTTGGCACAGAAATAAAAAGGAGACAGAACAAGACTATATCTTTCATTAGACGCCTCTGACATGAATTTCATCGTTTTTGTTAGCAGATAGAACAACAAAATGTCTTAAATAGTATAAGCATTATGGGTCGTAGCCCTAACAATTGTGTGAGAATCTGGTACGCTATTAGGTAGCATCTGGCTTGAACAACTAGACTGTGAGATTACAGGGCAATATCCCTGCTCACTCTGGCACTGCGCAACCAGAAGCAGGACTGTGATTATAAATATACTCCAGCCCCTGCAGTGGTTCTGCTCAGTGACATTTTAATCCACCATCTGTATTAGAACTAAGAGGGCGGAACTTGATGTTACAAGAAAACACAGCATTTCTGATGCCAATATCCCTGTAATGCAAATGCTGGGGCCAGAAAAGAGACTTGCTAATGAAAAGTTGGCAGGTAACAGGCCCGATCCTTTCATGGCCCAACAATCCTCCCCTGCTATTGCTTCCCTCCCCCTAATTTTGACCCTCCCCCCCCAATATTCTTGATGTATTTTGTCAAAATAATCAACATATAGGTTTGCAACAGGCACCCCAACCCCACTGGAGGCGGCAGGCTACAGTGCCAATGTGGCACTGCCCTGCTGCTCCCATAGAGGCTTTCCTTCAGTGTGGGGAGGTGTGCAAAGCAAAAAAGCCTCCACACCACTGAGAAGCCTCTATGGACCTCAATGGACATATGCCACTTTTCCAGCTTAAGTGGGATCCTTTGGCTAACACCAGCAAAGGCTGGGAGTGAGAGCTGATTTTAGTCCCCAGCTCCTCCTTGCTATGCCGGCAGTGGCAGGGACCCTGAAACACTGGCACGGCATTCAGCACTGTGTTCCAGAATTGGGGGGGACAGTGGCAGCTGGCACACCACTCCCAAGAGCAAATTCACCCCCCCCCCTCCTCTTTTGGATGGGGCTCTCAGATTCAATTTGTGCACTACAGAGTACACGGACAGCCCTGAGCTCCCTGTTCCTCTTTAAAAGCACTATGATTCTGTCCCTCATGAGGTACTGGAAACATGGGAATTAAAGACAATCTACAACTCATGTCTGCATGATATACATCAAAGGTTAGGACCTAACCTGTGTAATCCATAATGCCCAAATAAGCTGCTGACATCAAGTTACCTTCCCCAAATTTGATTACTGATCTCCTGGCACTGTAGTAATGTTTGTCTCAGATATATCACAATAATAATACTATGAAGAATATTTTCCCTTTTCCCTTTTATTAACATTTATATATAATATCTTTAATTCTCCGTAGAATAAAGAGAAAAGAAAGTATCAGCACTTAATTCTGGAGAAGGTTAACGTTAACATGATAGCCATGTTTAAATATTTGATGGGATGTCATGTTGTTGTTCTTTCTTTAAAAGAATTTTTTTTATCCCTCTCTTACTTTTTCCTGTCTCTCTCCTGATAAAAGTCATCTGTCAGGGTGACTAAGGGTGTTTCCATGCCATAACCATGCCTGAAATCAAATTGACATGGGTCTAGAAAATCAGTTTCTTCCAAGTAAGCCTGAAGTTGAACCACAACCACCATCTCCAGGAATTTTGACTACCAGGCAATAATTGCCCAGCACAAAGAAGCAGTTGTTTAGCTTAATTATAAAGTCCAGAAGGGTCATCAGCTACTTCACTCAAGCAGCAATAGGGTCAAAATGGGGCAGATACATTTGGAAGTGCTAGCACTATCTTTTTCCATCAAAGAGTGCTGGCACTATCCTTCCACTTCCTAATCCCATTGGGCCAGCCCCCTCCCCCACTAGCTTTTATCAGCCAAGACAGACAAGGGCCAAAGGACTACTTGCATCCCTGCAAGCAACTTGTCCTGTCCTCAGACCTGAAATCTGAAAATGATCCAATAAAACCATACCTGACAGTGCTCTGAATACCTCCACAGGACTCTGTTCAATGACAGAGTCCAATCCTGTGCAGATCTGACTTTATCTTGAAAGTGCACAGCAAAATCATCACAGCAGATACCCAGCCACAATCCTCTCAGTGGAGGACAGAAAGCCGTTAGCCACCCTAAATAATTCTGTTGGATGGCTACTATCAGATGCAATGAAAATGGAAAAATACACCTTCTTCACTGCCACCACTGCCACTGTAGGCTCTCACCAGTATCTGTCAGATCTGCAGTGCAATTTCTGCCACCTACACACAAGTCATTGCCCTCCTTCATCGCCCTCAAATCTCCTGTATACCACGGGGCTGTACCAATAGGGTAAGGACACTCAGAAGCAATCATGTTGATAGCCTTCCTGATCTCACCATTCCAAAGTGTGACCAATACCTTGACAAGGGTGCCAGTTATGTCACCAGGAAAATCCCCCAGAGCTCTCAGGAATCTTAGTATTCCATCCTCTGCCATGGCCAGACCATCTTAATTGGTCTCCCACCCCTGCAGTGAAAGATTGATATCTGAAGCCCAAACTTCACCAGCTAATGACATGACAAAAGACAAACAAAAGACAGACTAATGGATTACCTCCAACCTGCTCCATCGCAAAGATCAGGTCGAGAACAAATCCAGCTAAGTATGTTGAGCCAGTAACAAACTGAGACAACCACATGGTTACAATGGCAGTCATGAGATCCCAAGCTGGACCATCAAAGGCATCCTCAATGTGGAGATTGAAATACCCTAGAATCACTGTACTGGGAGCCTCTAACACCACCTCTAAGACTGCCTCTGCCAGCTTAGACAGGGAGGCATCTGGGCAGTGGGGTGAAGAGTGCACCAGCATCAGTCCCAACTTGTCTTTTTGGCCAAGCACCAAGAACAAACTATCTACACAGCCACAGGGGGCGTATCGTCTGACAAGGGTGATGGAATCTCCATGGACTGCATCCTCTCCTCATCCACCCTCCTAGGCTGCTGCTGCATACAGTAGCCTGAGGGGCAGAAGTGGGCAAGCTTAGGTCCTAAACTGACCCCACAGTCTCTGTGATACACACCAGGTCAGCCCCCTTATCCAGCATCAAGTCCCAGCTGTGGACAGATTTATTTTAAACCAACATGGCATTTACAAGCAGCAGCACCAGGCCAGCGGGCTGGACAACATGTTCTGTGATTTAATCATCATCTATTAATGTTGATAAAGAACAGAGAGAGAGAGGAAGCCTGTATAAGTTCCTTTAACTATGAAAAGAATAATAGGTTGAAAAACAGAGTAGAAGAGCTAACACCATACAAATATCTAGGACCCCTTCTCTGCAACCTATCTCTTTGCACACCTATGCCATTGCACCCCCTGCCCATCAACACTGGAATATGGCCCCCAGTACCCACTCTTCCTTCCCTCCCCTGGATCAGTCAATCCCCTGATCTCAAATACTAAGCCCCCAGATTAGGCACCACCTCAAGCCACACTGGCCGGGAGATTGGCCAGGCTCTCCGTCTCCCACTCAAATAATAATACTGAAATCTTATATGGCTGTTATGAGGAATTCTAAGATGATAAAATGCTTTAAACTCTCTGGAGCACTATCATAACTGATATGTTCTCAGTAGAAGTGCAACTCTTATCACATTTCTCCATCTGACCAACTACCTTTCAGGCTAGTCGCTGTTTAGACTTTTTTGCCCCTCCAGCTGGGCACTTGGGTTCCTTCATGACTGAATACAGCAATATGAACCAATCATGAACATACTTGATTTCTTCCTTTCACTGACTCCAACTTCAATTTAACCAGAACAGGCTTGGATATTTTGCATTTTGGCCCTCTCGTTTTTTCTAATAGAAATGCACAGCAGTACATCTAAAGTTCAATGAAAGTAATCAGACCCTGGAATGGGTCTGTTTAGCGCACATTTTAGATGGATTAATACATCCTCCTGCTTAGAGATGGATCCACTTATGGGGTTGGCAACCTTCCCAGAATGGAAAAGCAGGTAAATCGTTCAAAGTTGATCTCATTGTTCAAAAACAGATATAGCAAAATTGTGCTAACACCAAAATGCTGTATGATAAATGAAACATATTCAAGGAAGCTGAAACTCGTAACAGCATTAACATCACCCTCACTGTAAATTACACACTTGGTTTCCTGACCTTATTTTATTTGCTAGCTGGTAAGCTAGCCCTTTCTCCCTGCTCTGGAAATCAACTCTGGCTGCTGTTTTTTATTTCTTCGTGGGTGTTTTATTTGTTTGTGTGTGATGTAACCTAGCCACCCATTCCACAGCAAATAGCCCATTATTGCCAGTGCTACTCCATCTATTTCACAAAATGTTATTCACATTTCACAGTTTCCTTTGTGGGAAAGAAATACAACCAGGATTAGTTCCTTTGGGCAGGTTCCAATGAGACATACAACCCATTCTTAAGGAATTCATTTTCATGATTCATGACCTATTAACTCACAGCTAATTAGTTCACGTGACCTAATAGCTCACAGAAGAATCCTCATCTTGCCAGACCCAAAACAGTTGGAAAGAGCCCTGTGGGAGTTTGTGTGTATTGCAAGTGAACAATAAGAAAGCTTTACAAAGCGGCTTAAAACTTTTGAGGATCAAATAGTTGCAACACATACACTGTAGGGAATGTCAGGCAAAAAGAGGTTGGCAAGTGCATAAAGAGTGCTGGGAACCATCTAATTGGTACCATGGGACCATAAAAAAGGACAAGATAAAGGATGTTGCTTACAAGTTCACTCCATTTCTGAAAGGGGGGATGGCACAGTTTATTCTCATCTTGGAACCTGCTCAATTTTTAATCTCATCTTCAGATGTATCTTTGCTGGGTATCCCTGACTGCAGAAGTTAGGCAGGTGGCTACCAGAGAAAAGGCCTTTTGTAGTGATGCCCCTTGTTAAAGGACACCCTCCTCAGAACAGCTTGTCTGGTGCTTTCTACTATACGTTTTAAAATGATTTTCTTTACACAAGCTTTTCAATGAATAAGCTTTTACTGGCAGCTGGCTGAAAAAGTTAGGCAGCATGCTGGTTAATGGAACACCAGTTAATGTTAGCAAGCCTTTATTGGCATAAAGCAGTACAACAATAATAAAAACAGATTAAAAAGCATATACAAAACAGGATATACATGATAGGACGAAGGAAATCTACTGGCATTTAGTAATTTCCAGAAGAAAGTCTGCCACTATCATACAGAGAGAAGGATCAGGGTTGTTCAACAAGTAGTGTAATCTAATTAAATCGGGGAGATCTGGTAAATGTAAGGGAGTGAGATTCACATACTTGGATCTGATTTCCTTGAATCTGAGACAGTGAAGTAATTGGTGGGCCAGAGATTCAACTGAGCCATCGTTACATGGGCACAACCTTTTCGCCTTTTCTTGCTTATTAAATCTGCCATGTAACAAGGCAGAAGGCATTACATTAATCCTGGCGCAGGCATTATGGCTCTCCTTTGAACAGGAGTTTATTAAAGCAATACAGGTAGTGTCAAGTGGCCCCGCTCAAATGGGAGAGAAAAGTACACGGGGAGCACGTTTTCCTCTGGCTGGGCAGTGAGTAGGGTTAGAGAACTCTCTATCCAATAGTTGGACCTTTTAATTTCCTATAAGCTTCTGAATAGGACAAAGGGCAAAAGTGAATCCACTGAAACAGTCCAATGGAGGCAATTTTTTTCTTCACTTATGGGAAAAACCAGGGGTTGGAATGGGTGTCAGAGAGCAGACGGTGGACCAGGGAATTACAGTCCCGGAGAGAAAGTGTATTCAAGCAAGAGCCAGAATCTAAAAAGTCCTCAGCCATAGCCGGCTTGATTCCAATGTTGAGTTTTGGACCTAACTCCAGACAAAGGGCTGCATAGGGCACACAATTCTTGGGGAGTCCAGTTATCTTGTGAAAAATTTGGATTGAAGAGAATTCCAAGAAGTGGTTGATAGCTTCTTGAATCCAAATTGGGGACCTCCGGTAAAAAACAATCTCAAAGGCGACTTTGGCATTGAAAAATTGAGGGCAGGAGGGATAAAGGAGTGGCCACTGCTGTAAAAGAATCGTGAGTAGATGCTGACATACTCATTAGATGCTTAGCTAGGAGAGCCGGGCCTTCCTCTGGGTTGCTCCATGAAAGGTTAAAGGAAAATGAGAGGCCAAGGTATTTATAGCACTTAACCTGTTCAATTTGGGTGCTTTTCATTGCCCATGTGAGCTTCTTAAAGCCTAGAGAAGACCAATACCTGTGGTTTTTTTCATAATTAATTGTCAGCCTGTTGGATTCACAGTAATCCACACACAGTGCTTCTCATTAGCTTTACTAATTGAGGCCAACTCTGGTTCGAGAGAGAAGGACAGCATCATCTTAGCATAGAGCAGAATTGATACATGGGATGTACCCAGTTTTGGGGCATGGCTGTTCACCGCTGAGAGGGCAGAGGGGAGGTCACTTAAGAAAAAAGATTGAAAAGAGAGTTGGAGGCCAGGACGCAGCCCTGTTTTGACCCTCTTTGGAAATTGAAATACTGGTTCTGTCAAAAGGCCTTACGTGGGAACACTTGGATCCCGGCAACTGGTATTTGTGTGCAGTTGCCTAATTAAGAACAAGAGTCTGGCATCAATATTGAGGGCAGCCAGTTTTGTCCAGAGAAGTTCTTCTCGGCACAGAGTCAAAAGGCAGCCTTTTAAATCAACAAAAGGCAGCGTGAGAGTTTGTTATCTGCATTGATTGAATATTTACTGGCTAGAGTGTAATGCCAGCACCAGAAGCGTGGGTCCATAGGAGGAGATTTCCTTGCGAAAGCCTCATTTGTTCAGCCCCACTGCACCAGAGTGTGGAAGAAGCCACAGCTGAAGTTTCTTCAGTAGCAATTTGGCATAAATCTTCCCTATCACTGAGAGGAGGCTGATGGGGCAGGAAGTTGGCAGAGCTCTGAGTGACTTCCTCTTTATGGATGGGAAACACAGTCGCAGACAGCCAAGTCTTGGGTAGGATACCTGAACTGTTTACTTGGGTAAAAAAGAGTGGCCAGGATAGGGGCCCACCAATCAGTGTGAAATTTCAGAATCTCTGGAATTATAGAATCAGGGCCAGGGGCTTCTCCTTCCTTGCTAAGGTCCCTCTAACAGCTCCAACTACTTCTTGAGTATGAGACAGGAGGCCAACTTGGCAAATCTAAAGGGATGGGTGAAAGAGATCCATTGCTTAAAAAAATATCGTCATTAAAAAAGTTTGCTAAAATAGTCATGCCAAATATCAGGAGGTAATACAGGTGGAGGGTAGGGAGGCTTGCATCGGGTTAAAAATTATTCAGGACAGCCCAGAGTAGCTTCAATTGTTGGAAGTTACTGCAGAGTGGGAGAGCGTTCCCATTGGGTGTTGACATGTTCCATATGGTTCTTCCTAATTAGCTGGCGAAAGTTGTTTCTGCAATTTATTAGTAG
Organism: Sphaerodactylus townsendi; assembly: GCF_021028975.2. NCBI lineage: Eukaryota > Metazoa > Chordata > Lepidosauria > Squamata > Sphaerodactylidae > Sphaerodactylus > Sphaerodactylus townsendi. The sequence continues at coordinate 41,319,706 of NC_059434.1, read as the reverse complement.
GGATCGAGAGGAGGTCCCGGTCTCCTGAAGCCCTAAAGTTCCGATATAAGGAGCTGTAATTGAGGTGACTATTGTGCTCCATGCACTCTCTCTATCAAACCAAGGTGTTCTCTTTCTGTTTTTTAGCTGGGATTCCCCACGTTGGATGTGGAAAAGCACCCAACCACAATTTGTTTAAGAAGCTCTTCGGCTGGTAATAGTCTCCTGGGGAATCTGCAGGTGAGAACAGAGGATTTGCAAGGCTGGTTAAGCTAGGGGAGATGAGTAAGTTTTCAGTGGACATAAGGCCAGTTTGGGTGTCCAAACCTAGTCTGGGGAGCGGTTGCCCATTTGGTGGTGAGGAATCTTGCATGTCCTGGCCTCCTTGATGTGATAAGAAAAAAACAAGTCTGAGGGAAGGTGATCACCCAGCAGAAGATCTCTCAATCTGGAAGGATAAAACAAATGATCTCAACTCTGGGGAAATGAGGAGATAGTCAATGACACTGCAGCCATGAGGAGAAACAAAAGGTATAATCTTGAGCATGGGTGTAGCACTTTAAGCCATTAAGCCAAAGTTTGTTGCTTGATGGCCAAGTGAATTAGATTTCCTACCAGCAGCGTTGGAGTGAGTATCCTTGGAGTGTCGCTTGAGAAGGTCAGGACGAAGAGTGAGTGGTAGGGTTCATCATCAAAACCTTCCTGCTCAAGAAGGGAAGCTAAAAGTTTGCACCTACTCTTGCATTAAAGTCCCCCCATTAGAACAATCTCAGAGGGAGGGGGGTGGCTAAGCATTCAAGCTCCTCAATATAGATGGATATTGTGGTTATCCCAAATTTCACACAAGGTAGCTTTCTCTGAAGACCCGGGAGGGACATAAATATTAACAAGGACTAGAGAGAGAGATCCCCTCCCAAAGAATTTGAACAGCCTGAGCTGTCTGAGCGAAGGAGTGGGTAGAGGGCATGTGCCCTGGATTGACTGTGTGGAACTAGGGATGCCAAAAGGCCACCCGGAATAGCTTGCACTTCAGACCTAGACAATTTGGTTTGCTGGAAGGCAGAAGGACTTTATAGCTCAGTAAAAGCAAATATGATTATTGGCTCCACGCTTCCTGAAGGAGAATCACATCCAGCCTCTCTGGAGGTAGTCACAGAAGAGAGGGTTTCTGAGCTTGTTCCTCCAACCTGAAATATTCCATGATAGGGATGGAGAGGGCCAGCTGGAGGTTAAGGCTGTCATTCGGTGTGCCTCTAGGTCTGTGATTCCAGGAATATCAAAAAGGATGCAGCCATTTCCTGGAAGGTAAGGTTGTTCTTGTGATAGGGGTAGCAGTGCCAAGGGGTCCTGCGACTTTCCTCGCATAGAGTTCTATTGACTGAGAGGATCTCTGGAAGGCCTTTAATTAGAGAGGGGATTTGTTGGTGCAACAGGACACTCAGGCACAGAGCAGGATGCTGAGGCCTGACCCTCTAGAGCCTGAGATGAAGACTGCATTAGCTGAATGAGTTTGGAGGTGGTAGAGCCTAGATTAGCAATGACAGCTTTTTGTTCTGAGCTTGGGAGGTCCTGAAACCCTGTAAGGACCTCCTCTTCCAAGGATTTGGACATGTATTGGGGGGAAGCATCATGATTCTCCTCACAGGGCAAAGGAACCCCAAGGGATCTGGGTGAAATAATATGTCGAATGGGAGCTATAGAAGAGAGCTGGGAAGATCCTATTTCCTCAAGCTCCTTAGCCCAGGATTTGCCTGGAGGGTAAGGCGAGTTCTTCCTACTAAGCACCCTTGTTGAGCGGAAATCTATGTCCATTTCCAGATGAGTCAACGCCACATGTGGGGGAGCACTCTCAGCATGAGGAGTAACACCAGTTAATGATGATTTTACTGTATTTATTTGAGTAACTAAATAATTACAATTTTTATTTTGATATATTTAATACATTATACAGCCTTGTCACCTTTTAGATCCCACCAAGGCAAATAATAAACACCCCTAAAATAGTCAGGAATTTCCCAACCCAGAGATGGCTACCCTAATAAACCCGAGGACACAGTTTTCTGCTCCTCGTTTTTATGAACATCACATTGTATATCTAGACCAGGGGTCTGCAAACTACGGCTCTCCAGATATTCATGAACTACAATTCCTATCTGCCCTGCCACTTGGCCATGCTGGCAGGGGCTGATGGGAACTGTAGACCATCTGGATAGCCATCGTTTGCAGACCCCTGATCTAGACCAAAGGTCCCCAACATTTTGAAAGCTGCAGGACACGTTATGAACATTTTGAAAGCTGCAGGACACATTCTGACACAGCGTAGTGTTCGCAACCACAAAATGGCTGCTGCAGAACAACCACAAAATGGTTGCTCTGCAGCAGAAAGGATGTGGGGTGGATGTCAGTACTGTAGGAGAATTATTTTTAAAAAAATACAGCCTCTACCTACCAGAAGTGAACACAGAAAGTGACCAGGATAGCTCTAGGAATCACCAGAAACTCTATAACAAAGCCTCAGGGTTTCTAGTGATTTCTAGGGCTACCCTTGTCACTTCTCGTGTCAACTTCTGGTAAGTATACAAGGCTGCCTTTTCCCCTTATTTTTTCTCTCACCACTACTTAGAGAAGCAGCAAACAACAGGAGCGTAGGAATTCCTGGGGCTTGGTGGGCTTGAAACACAAAATGGCTGCCACAGGTGGTAGAACCAACAACAAAATGTTAGGGAGTCAGTAAGGTCATGCAAAACTATAATAGTAATATGTCAAGATTTCAGGCAGAAGTCCTCCCCAGATGATTTTTAGAATCAATTTATTGTTTAAAACTACTTTCATGTATATGTATATGCAGTTAAGATCCTTACAATCCGGCGGCAGCTGCCATCAAAACAGTTTTTTAAAAAAAAAAATCTGCTCAGCTAATCATTATAATAAGAGTTCCACAGTGCAGAGTGGTAAGCTGCAGTACTGCAGTCAAAGCTCTACTCACAACCTGAGTTTGATCCCAAGGGAAGCCAGCATAGAGTTGACTCAACCTTCCACTTTTCCAGAGTCAGTAAATGAGTACCTAGCTTGCTGGGCGTAAAGTGTAGACAGCTGGGGAAGGCTATGGCATACCATCCCATAAACAGTCTTCCTAGTAACCATGGTGATGTGATATCTTCCCATGGGTCAGTAATGACCAGGTGCTTGCACAGGGGGACTACCTTTACCTTTAATCAACATAATATCTAATTAGGACTCTGTGCTCCTTGATTTTATTTGACTGTCCTATCACATTCAATGAAATGTATTTTAAATAATGCTCCCTCTGTGTCCCTGGCTGTGACAGCTAATCAAATCTCAAACCGTGAATCAGAAGTTGGGCAAAATCTCCATCCGGCTTTCCAAAAATACTTACTAGGTACCAGAAGAAGTGTTTGAAAGTTCTATGGCACTCAATGGCCCTTCACTAGAGTCCAATTTCTCAAATAGTCTGTTTGCTTCAGATAAAGGAGATGGGGAATTTGCTTACAGCATGTTTTGCATGTAAAGGGTTCACATGATGGTATCTCAAGGTACTCCTAAGTTATACCTTCCCAGTTCACTGTTTTTAGGACACAGAAGTTGTTTGTTCTGCATATTTCTGTACAAAAAAATAGTCATTATCTAATTTACACTAATTGTATGTTTGGAGCAGGAAAAATCATTATGAAGGAAAACTGCACAATGAATATTCAATAAAGGGTGGATTCCGCACAGGCGGGAGCAGCAGCATTCCACCAGCATATCTGATGCCGGTGGAATCCCCGGGGTTGTTCACACGTGGCCACTCCCCCCAGTGTCATAGGGCAGCATGGGCATGCCTCCCCATCCCATAAAGCTTGACAAGGAAAGAAGGGGGGGGGAATGGAGGCGCCAAAAAGCGGCACCAAAAAGCAGGTGCCGTTTGCACGGCTCCAGCAGGGAAACGCACAGTGCTGCCTCAATTCAGAAGTGGCAGCCATGCAAACAGTGCACCTAGAACAATGTTTTTACCATTCCGGGGTACTGTTTATTGCCCATGCGGAATCCTCTAAAGAAAGGCAATTCCAAACTACATGTTATGTGGTGAACCAAAGGCTTGGTATCTTTTAGCTTGGTAGAAAAACTTGTGGTAAGATATGCTTTAATAATTATGAGGATACTATTCTAGTTTTCAGATGTACCAGATAAAGAATTTTACCTATTTTGCCTTGTTCTATGTTAGTGCTAGTCAAAGGGCAATTGTAAATGCCATAGCTTCATTGTGTTGCTCATCTGTTAAAATGTCATTGACTTGAAATATTTGTTCCTAGTTCAATTGTTTGTGTCAAAGGGTTAGCAAGTCTACCTTTGGATCATATGATATGGAAGAATAACATTTCTTCAAACAGACAGGGAGTATACAAATCAAGAACACGGTTAACCTGTCACAGTGTGAAACAATAATTATTTATCCATACTTTTTGTTTAGGAAAGACACTATAGAAATTATTATCTTCCAAATGACAAAATGCATAGTAAAATAGAAAGAACAAAAATAGAATATTAAAACTAACAATGCTAACAATCCCAACAGAAGAAATAAATGCACCTAAATTCTTATGAAGGCGGCATAAAAACAATCAATTAACTGCTAATAAAATCTTCTTTTACATTTTTGGTGTAGGGTGTAATGTCAAGGCATTCATTCTCCCAAAGAGAATTTCAGTGGTTGTCATTGCCACTTAAAACCTCCTCTTGCCCTGCTATTCTTAAAAGAAGAATAATTTGCTTGCCTTTCTCTCCTGCAAGGAGTCTCAAAGTGGCTTACAAACCCCTTTCCTTACAAACTCCTTCATTTCCTCTCCCCACAAGATGCCTTGTGAGGTTGGTGGGACTGAATTCTGAGAGAACTATTACTAGCCCAGGTTCACCCAGCAGGCTTCATATGTAGAAATGGGGAAACAAATCCACCAGATAAGAGTTTGCTACTCATGTGGAAGAGTAGGTAATCAAACCCAATTCTCTAGATTGGAGTCCACCACTCTTTACCACTACACCACCCTGGTTTAGACAACTCTACCCCCTGCAGACAGCTGCCATTATATATTAGTCTTTGTCATGACCGTAAGTGCTTGTAAGATGAATCTATTGGTTGGTGTAGTCATATGGGAAGAGGAAATCCAAGAAGCATTAAAAGACCAGGCTTTTGAAACTCCATATTTTAACAATCATTTTCCATACTTCATGAGAGTTGATTTGGACTAAGTGGCAACATGTGCCTTTTTCCTTCTACCCTTTTGGAAGGAAGTTCCACCTAGGTTCTTTATTAATTTTCCTATTTCATTCTTTTTTGTTTAAAAAAACCCCATAGGTGATCACTTCAAAATAATCAATAATTATAGAACCATTATTTTGTCATGGTCACTGGAAGTGCAGACCAGTATATATTTCACTGTAATGCCCATTTTAGTGACCTGGTTTCAAACTGTAAATTATTAAAATAACTAGATACCAATGGTTATTAACACAGACATTGTGAGATCCTGGTAATCTATCAATGAATGACTCATGTTGCCAGTGATTTGCCAGATTAGAAGTTGACAGTGCTAAAGGTAGGTCAGCAATTGTGGCGGGAGACAGTGGGGGAGAGATGTCACTTTAATTTTTTTTCCAGGACTTCTGAATGATAAATGTTCCAGATCATATTCTGGGGTGAATGCAACAAAACAAGAAATGCTATATGCTGGTCCAGTAGCCTGGCAACAATTGAAACAACCCTGCTTTTACAAACTATATTGGTTTATCCATGCAGGAGGTATAGATATCTTGCTGAGCTTAAACTGCCCTGAAAAAGGCTCACACTATCTGCAGTTACTGCTCTATATAAAATAGGAATCAAACAAAATACTTGCCAACACAGTCTCGACAGCTGCTTTGTACGTCATTTTAAAGGGTGCAAAATGTACCGTACAGCAGTTGCAAGATATGTTGACCAAGAAACATCCTTCAGACCTCCTGCAAATATTAAACCATTTCTTTTCTCTTCTTTCTTATAACAAGTAATTTTATCAGACATAGCAATGGGAGGGGGGAAGGGTTGTGTTGCCTAAGCAAAATGCACACTTCAAAACAAATGGATTTGAAACTATTTACAAGCTCATTCAAATTCAATATCACACAATGACAGACTGCTAAAATGAACCATGGTGTGACAGATAATTGCAGTCATGGCATCAACAGTATCCTATTTTCCTCCTCCAGCTTCATTTTGAATTTCACAAATAGCTGGATGACCGCAGATTACCTGAAGTGAGTATCGTACTCAGTTTTTTTAAAATGTTAAAAATAATTGTGTGGAAAGTGTTGAATTCAACATGATACCAATTCTACTTTATAGAGCACTAGCAGGGCCCGGCCACGCGTTGCTGTGGCTTATTGTGGTGAAATGGGAAAGGAACAGTAGGAGCAAATCAATTGCAAAGGCCAGCAGTACATGCTCATGGAAAAGCACAGGCTGATACTGTGCGATGTCATTGATGTGTGTGACCCCATCCTCCCTCACTTCTCTTCCCTTGCATGGCACCCCTCCCCCTACCTCCCTTTGCTTTCCCTTTGCTAGAGTGGGTGGGTTATATCCTGATGCTGGGCCCCCTCCCTCCCCTCCCTTGCATGCCACCCCTCACTCTTTCCCCTCCCTAACTTCTCTTCCCTTGCATGCCTCCCCCTCCATCCCTTCCCTCTCCCACCCTCTCCTCCCTTGCATGCCACCACTCCCCCTCCCTCCCTTCCCTCTTTCTCCACTAGGGTGGGTGGGTCATATCCAGATGCTGGGCCCGCTCCCTCTCCTCCCTTGCATGCCACCCCCCACTCTCTGTCCCCTCCCTCACTTCTCTTCCCTTGCATGCCTCCCCCTCTGTCCCTTCCCTCTCCCTCCGCTGAATGTGTATGAGAGTAGGTGTGTTGTAAGGTAGTAGTGGGTGAGGCACAGAGAGTGAAAGATACCTGTGTGTGAGTGGGGAACCCACCTGATGTCTCACACGGCAACATGTGTATGTGTTTCACGTCCACTCGAGTTATTTGCCTATGTACTGTTTTCACTGCTCATATCTGGCCATCTGAGCAAACATTCTAAGGGCACAAACATTCTAAGGGTGACAGTTACACACAGGCAGCTTCATGGCCTGGTGCACCAGGAAAAAGATGTTTTACCTGGCTCAGGTGTGTTGTCTGACAGCGGGAGGTACGTAAGAACACAGTCGGGGGAATGAGTAAATGTCTGTGAAATTTTCAGAGCGTTTGGGCCAGCAGGTGCAGGGTTATTCTCGAAGCAACAAACGCATGGTTCTATTTACATATATATATATATATATATATATATATATATATATATATATATATATATACACACACACACACACACACACACACACACATACATACACACACACGCGCACGCACACACACACACACAGACAGACAGACAGACAGACAGACAGACCGACCGACCGACCGACCGACCGACCGACCGACCGACCGACCGACAGACAGACAGACAGACAGACAGACAGACAGATAGATAGAGATAATAACATTCCTACATGCTGTAATGTTACCTGAAATGGCTGGGAATCTGTCTCTCTTAGAGTGGGGAATTAGCGAGAGCAGACTTTTGGCTAATCAAAAGGTCAGTGAAGCTCAAGATCTTTGCTGCCCATGTATACCAAGCAAGAAATCCACAGGAGGGCAAAATAAAGTTTAACAATTTTATTATCAGAAAAATAATAAATATACAAGCACACAATAATCAAAGCAGTAGAACACACACACAGTTCCAAGATATAAGCAGTGTTGAGGGGTAAGGTTTGGAATAGATGAAGGAAATTGTGGAATATGGGTTATATCACCTGACCTTGGAGAACGGTCTGATGAATAGAGCTGAGTGATCTGTGCTAGCTCTGATAGAAGAAAGAATGCACTGGGGACAATATCAAGGGAGGTGTCCAGAGATATTGAACACAGGCTACAAGGAGAGGGAGCTTCTTATAAAGAAAAAGGGACACTCAGGGTTATACAGAGTGGCCTTTAATCTCCCAGGACAAAGGGGAATCTTGCCTTTTGGGGAAAGTCAAGAGGTAGACATCAACTTAATGCTAAATCATTAATCTAATGGTTTGAGACTTCACCTGATGGGCTAAGGTGAGCAGAGTGTTGAGTCCATTACAGCTGTAAAACAATAGCAATGTAAATAGGGTGGTCTTTAGGAAAAAATTAGTCAGAGGAAGAAATTTTTGAACTAGTGCAATACTGGCAGGGAAACCTTGGGGCAAATATATTAGCAAGTGCTTTGTCTCAGCAGAACAGATAGACCAGAGCTGGAGATGGGAACTTTGCCCAAGGTGGAAACTTTGTTTCCTCTTAATCCCTTTAGGAAGGGTGTGAGGCAGGTATTCTGCCAGGCAGATATGGGCAAGGGCATGTCTAGACAAGATTTACATTACCCAATGCAAAGAATAGGCTCCCCATTTTGGCATGGGCCTGCTAGGCACCCCAAGGGTTGGCAGAATGGATAGAGACACTAATGTCTTAAAATAGAGCCTTGACCTACCCATCATGGGTCAGTCTGATAACAGTAAGATTATCTATACCACTGTCCTTAATTCTGATTTTAACATTATGACTATTATCTGTACACTTTTGCTGTAACCGAGCAAACAATAAAACCTCTGACAGTTCACAAGTGCTAAAAGCAGCCCTGTTCCACCAGGTCAGTGCTTACAGAACACCAGTCTGTACAACTATAAATCCTTGCTTGGTTTCAATAACAAGGAAATCCTTCTACCAGTATCACAAAAGACAAGGTGCTGTCCACATAATTGCATTTTGGGTTGTGCCTTCATCCTTTCCAAATATAATTCAATAGCTGTGTGCAGGTTTTGCATATCAAGGGACATGGCAACGGTTGGTCAAGCCCTGGGTGCCGGATGCAGGGGGTGCAATAGCTGCCCTCCCCCACACCCCAAAGACTGATTTGATTATCTTCAGATACCTCTCCATGTCCACAAAAGCCCACCCTTATCTTCTCTGAATCTTCGACTAGTTGCTCACAAGTCATTCAGTGTTCCTTACCTAAATTCACAGCACAAAGTCTTATTTCCATTCTACAAAATATTCAAAGGGCAAGGTGAACCCATGCTACAAATTGTGTGTGGGACATTAAAGGTCTAACTGGTATGGGGTGGGCAGAAAGAGAGAAAACAAGGGAAACTTTTTGTGGTGAGGGCTGTTCTGAACCAAGCACATTCATGGGGAACTGTGGGGCCAGCTGTCCAGGAGGGGTGAGGGATGGCCTGACTTATTTGTCCCAGGCAGGATAAAGCTAGAAGGCAAGAGGGAGTTTGCAGTATGGGAAGGTGGCCTCTGAACTTGTCTGGGTTAGAAAGGAATTCTCTCCACTACTGAGTAAACAAATCAGTCTTCTGTGTGAATGCAAAGAAAGGCAGAAGGCATGATGTCCTCAGTCTGCAGGTTCTCGTCAAAAGCAGGACAAAAACACTGAATTTGTGATGGTTCTGCAGTTCACCAGAGACAAAGTAAATAATGCTTTCAAGCTATTTCCACTCACCTGTGTGACTATGCTGTAATTTATATTTTATTTATCTTCATGTTTGCATGTGATATGTAAGCTTGAATCCAATAATTTCACCAACATGCTAAAATAACTTTTAGTTGCTTGGGGCTTTTCTTGAAAGATGTACCTAAAAATCTAACTAACTTATACTGAGTGCTGAAAAGAAGGGTATTATGCATCCTTGATAAATGGTTAAGAGGATTTCTTTACTAACATACTTATTTCCTTTATACCCTATCTTTCCCCGAATGAGGACCTAACATGGCTTACATGATTATCCTCCATTATATCTGCACAACAACACAGAAAGATAGGTTAGGCTGAGCTGAAAAGGTGTAACTGGACTAAGCTTATCCAGCATGTTTCCATGGCAGAGTAGGAATTAAATCTGGATCTCTCGAATTCTCTTTTTTTAAAAAATATTTTTATTGATATTTTGGAATTATTACAAATTTATAATGTATACTTTATATACATCCTCCATATCTTTTTCCCCCCTTTTTCCCCTCCCCCTCCTTCTTCTTCTCTTCTTTAGATGCGCAGCAGCAGGTCCATTCTTTTCAATCTTCTTGTCCATTTTTCTTCTGTAATTCCAATTTCGTTTAGCCAGTCTTTGAATTCCATCCAAATCTCCCTCATGTCCTTTTGTTTTTCTTGCCATATTTGATTTCTTGACATTGTGTCGAAAATTTCTAATTGTATTTGCTCCCATATATATTCCAACCATTTCTGCATTGTCCAGATTTTTTTGTCCTTCCACCCCAATGCTATTACTGCATGGGCCGCTCTGATCATGAATCTGAAAAGTTTTCTTTTTCTTTGTTCTATTATAATATAATCCACTATACCTATAAATAGTAAATCTATATTTATCTTTATTCTTACCTTTACATATTTTCTATGTATTTTATCACATTTTCCCACATATTTTTTTACTTCTATACATTCTAGCCACATATGGGTATATATTGCATTTTTATCTCCACAATGCCAACATTTCGGACTGAGTCCACTTATCATATATGCCAACTGTTTCAGTGTTCTATACCATTTTAATATTAATTTCTTCTCTAGTTCTGCATATTTATCTATTTTTATTTTATTTATATTGTCTATAGTCCTTTTAATAAGCTCTATGTCTTTCACTCCATCTTGTTGCCATTTTTCCATTATGATTCTTATCATAAATCCTTGATCTTCTATCATGTTTTTGTATAAAACACCTAAGATTTGTCCTTTCTTTTCCTCATATATTTTTTATACAACTTTTCATTATACACTCTTCCTCCCTCCTGGAGGCTTTTGTCTTTTCCCATATTCCTCTTAATAGTAACCAGTTTTCTTTACCTCCTTTCTCTAAAAAATTTGGAAACGGTATTAATTCTCCTCTTTCATTGTACAGTTGTGCTACCTTTGTATATTCCTTTGTCTATGTAGAGATCTTATTGTTTGTGTTCCTTCCTGTCCAACCATGCTCAAGGAGGGTGGTGCAGATCCAGTAACCCTGGCATCCATTTTCCCTTCCATTTCTCCCAGATTTCCATTGATACCTTTCTAGGGCCTTTTAATTTTTGTCTTTCTATTTTTGAACAACTTGAATATATTCCAAAGCTACCCGTGTTCAAATTTATTTCATTTTCGAACTTCATCCATCTGTCTCTTTTATCTATTTGAATTCCCATCAAACTTTTTATTTGAAATGCCTCGTAGTATTCCTGTAATTTTGGGAGCCCCCAGCCCATTAGTTTTTTAGACATATAGACTATTTTATTCATCACTCTTGGTTTCTTTTGATTAAAGATCTCTCGAATTCTCCAACCACTATACCAAACTTTTTTTGTTAGGAGCAGCAGTGGCGTAGTGGTTAAGAGCAGGTGTACTCTAATCTGGAGGGAGCCGGTTTGATTCCCCACTCTGCCGCTTGAGCTGTGGAGGTTTATCTGGGGAATTCAGATTAGCCTGTGCACTCCAACACATGCCAGCTGGGTGACCTTGGGCTAGTCCAGTTCTTCTGAGCTCTCTCAGCCCCACCCACCTCACAGGGTGTTTGTTGTGAGGGGGGAAGGGAAAGGAGTTTGTAATCCTCTTTGAGTCTCTTTACAGGAGAGAAAGGGGAATATAAATCCAAATCTTCTTCTTAGTAACTCCAAAAATAATAGAACAATCTTTTCACTTTTACATTTTAAAAAATAAACCCCTCCTAATATTCAAAAGCAGCAATTGGCATTATAGTTTTTAGCCCTCTGGGGCTGTTGCAAAGAAACCCATTTTATATTTTTAGTGGAAATTAATATTTTAAGCAACTGTCCAAATTCCACCAAGAAAGACCCTCTTCCAAATACTGGAGATTATGACTGGGAATAACTTTAGGTTGAGGGTCTACCAACTTCATAGTATATTTATCCAATGTTTGGAAGAGTCATCCTGCTACTGTTCCAAAGAAGCTGCAGGAGAGATTTATTTGGACTTGGCATGCTAATCTTTAAGCCTTTTGATCTCATCATCCTTTTGTGCCATTAGCTATAAAGTCCATTTTTCATGTTTTCTGTCACTCTGTCTCTTCCTAATGAATAAAATGTCTCTGTGTTCCAGAAAATATATTTCCCACAGCTTGGGACCTCTCTTTATTCATTATTATTAGACTCAGGAGTTTCCTGAATGATTTTCTTTCATTGTTCTTTTTACTGTGTATGATATGTATCTTATCTATATTAGCCTGTGTGTCAGATGTATGGCTTCTATGAAAGTATCTTGTTTTGCCTACACTTTTAATACAGTCAGGCCAGAGTGGAAGATTCCAGATTTAATGCTTCATAATTATTCAAGTCAATGATTCTAGAATCCTCCTAGATCAAACTCTCCTCTTGAAACTTGATGCCATAATTGGGCAAGAATACTATGATGGCATAGTAAGAAAGGTCAGTATATCTTTCAACCTTAGCCCTAGTAATAATCTTCTTGTTAATTTTCATAATTAAAAAACATTATTACAATGTATATGGCTGTTTCCGCACGGCACCAGAAATGCACCTCCACTGGCATGAAGCGTGTGTGTGGCCCCGAAGATGTAACAAACTGGAGAGGCTGGAGTGAGATGGCCACACTACCCTCCAACCTCCAGGGGTCGGAGGGCAGCATAGGCGTGTCCCTCCAGCCCTGCAGAGCTGTGCTGGATGGAGAGGTGAGTGGGGGGGAGCCAAAAGCCCCTCCTGTGCAGACAGCACCCCAGGAACGATGTTTTTTCTGTCCCTAGGATGTTATTTGACCATGCGGAAACGGCCTCAGGTATGTGAAGCTTGGTTACAACTATTATCATCTAATTATTATAGCATCTTAAATTCTAGTTAAGATTTTTAAGTCTAAATGAGATCTAAAATCTAAATTCAACCTTTTGTTCCTACACTTATGATCCTCATTGTCTTTATTATCCAAATCTTTGTTTTACACAGAAAAAAATCACCTTCTTCCATACACTGTGAATGGTCTGTTGGTACCAAGGATGTCAACTTTGCCATTGTTGAATATTTTATTTGTTCATTCATTCCATAAGATCTGGATAATGATTTGCTTTCCATCTTGTTGAAAACACAATTCTGACCTCTTTCACTATATATTCAAGAGTTCATTATACTCCAAAAACACTGATAAAGAAAGGAGAATATTAGTGCCAATGGTTCACATATTTCTAACTTAGAGACAATTTTTTTAAAGATCAGGAAAAATGGGGTATAACTAAAGAATGTAACGAGATGGATGTAGCATTATTGCATACAGGCCCGAAGGAGTAAATGTTATCAAATTCTGTTAGAACAAAATACTGAAACTGAAGTCTTTAAGAAAACTATGATTAAATGGGCAGAAAATACAGGAAGAATAATCACATTGGAACAGTGGAGTAGATATTTGAAGAATATATATAGCCATTCACCAAATACAGTTATATGGGAGAAAAAATATTCTACAGGACTTATATAACCCCTATTATACTATCTAAGAAAGGATACTTACCTTTTTGCTGAAAGTGCAGAAAGGAGAAATGAACTTTTTTCCATATGTGGCGGTTTGGCAGGGAAGTGAAACATTACTGGAATAACATTCATAACCAAATCAAGGAAGTGTTGAAAATAAAATTTTTAAAAACAGCCTTAATATATCTATTGAGCCCTCAGTGAAGGGGACAGATAAACTGAAATATCATTCACATTTATTCTCGTACATGATTGCAGTGGCTAGGATAACCTTAGCAAAACTGTGGAAGACAGACCAACTAACATATATAGAAGACTGGGAAATCAAAGTAACATACTACATGAATATGGACAGGCTATTGAACCAACTGAAAGGACACCCATTAGATGTATATAAAGCAAAATGGCACCCCTGGTTTCAGTGCTTATCTAAAATTAACAAAATCAGTGTTGATCCTGTTGATTACTGATATCATAATGACAAATGTTATTTGTAAAGCACTAGTTAGAAATAGACAAATCTTTTTGGGTTCATAAATAACTAAACTTATTAGCATTTTAATATAATTTTTGTAATTGATTTCACAAGGGGCTTAGATCCCATAACTTGTATGTAAGATGGGGCAGGAGGGAGGAAATTTCTGCAGGGGAAGTCAGAGAAGGGGGAAAGTGGGAGGGGGAGGTAGGTTTGTAAGGCTGACAGTTTTGTTTTAAACTTAAAGCAATCTCTTGTCTCCTTTTATTTTGGTTGGTGGGAATGGTTTAACTAGATATGATAGTTTCTTTTATATGAGCAAAATATCATTAGCCTTTTCTTGTTCTTTGTTGTTTTTTCTATTTGAACTAGTGTCACTAAAGGAACCCTGGGACAAGTGAATTGCTTTCTATTGGCATATAGATGTGTTATTAAAATCAAATAAAAAGATGTTTAAAAAGAGTTCATTATACTAATAATCTTGACATAGTGGGCACACTGAAGTAACAGAAGCAGATATACTTTAATATCATGCTCTTGTTTCTTTCTATCATTAAAAATATCTCTCACCTTGCTAGAAAGTGGGACAGTTTTTCATATTAAAATCATACTGATTATCAAAATTTCATACATATAGAAAACAAAACTAAACCAATGTTTTAAAGCGTGAATAGAATTATAGAATGTTAATTTTTAAATATTCAATAACATATGCAATATGGCAAAGAGATAGTGTGGAATGTTTGACTAAGACTGGGGAGATACAGGTTCAAAGTTCTACTGACCCATGAAATTTGCTGGATGTACATGGGCCAGTCATTTCATTCAACTCTACCTTACAGAGTTATAGCAAGGATAAAATGGGGGCATGGATGAACTATGCATACATCCCTAATTTCCTTGGAGAAAAGATAAAATTAGATAGAAATACCCACATCTGATTAGTCAAAGACAGTGTGGGTTGAACCCAACAAACTTTTCCTCTTCTGAAAAAGGGAGTCAGTGAGCACTACAAACATTATGAAAAGAATTATAGAATCTGGATTGGCAAAAAAAAAAAAAACCCTGTGGGATGCAGATTTCAGAGTGAGAATTGGATTTAAGGCTTAAAGAAAAAAAGTAGATTCAACCCTAAACCAGGAACTATATCATGTGGAAGTGAGAAAGTATGAAGTGTTTGAAGAGCTGACAAATTACAAATTAACAAAGCCCAGAAGTCATTCACCCAAGTTCTTAAATGTGCAATTACTGTTCTCTTAAAACATTTAATTAATCATCAGAATCATCCTCCTTAGTAGAATATTGACAGGCAGTTTCTTTAAAAAAAGAGAACAAGTGGACAGATTTGTCAGCATGGTTAAAGCTAAAATTGTTAAGTAGACAGAAGAACAAGGCAAGCTGAGACAAATCAATTCAGCTTTTAAGAAGGGAACTCCTACCTTTGAGAATATCACCAAGCATGCAGATTATGGTAGACAATATACTTATTTCAAAATGTTCTGAGAAAGACTCAGTAAAGGCTCCTAGATAAATGGGGCAAACAAACATGGGAATGATGCCCCAGCTGCACAGAAAAGTAATTATACATTTTTAAAAGTAAAAAAGAAACCTCTCAAATAGCTTTATGAGGACTAACTATGAGCCATGCCCCACATAACAAATGGTTCTTGTGCATCAGTCAGACTAAGAGGAGATGAGAGGTGTTTGGCCCTGCTTGAGGTTTTAACATCCTGGAGGAGTTATGAGCAACCCCTTTCTCAAAGCAAATTCCCTGATTCACTTCCAAACTCAGATATTATAAATGTCTAAGCTTTCTAACCACTTCCAGGCTAAACTGACCCAGGTGAACATGTGGTACAATAGGAGGAAATGTGTTTCTTCTCTTTCTGTACAATCACTGCACGCAAGATACTAAAAAACCAGGTAATAAATTGATCCCTCCCCCACTGTAACATGAACACCATTGTTCAGACCAAAAATCTAAGTGTACAGCAAGATGCACACAATTTACAGTATTCCAGAATGTGGTGGTAAAATTAGGACTGGAGGATGTGTACCGATTTCCACTGACCAGCCTTAAATAGGAAAGAAATGAAGAAATAAAAATATCCTTGAAAACATTGTACTCCCAAGGTTCACTTAGTTCTAAGTCTCATTAGTCAAGCCAGTTGGGATCTAGCATTAAATTTCTACCAGTCAGGATGAGGTAAGAATATAGTTGCCAATTGCTTTTTCTTGATAGATTGTAGCAGAGGCATAGTGCCAACAGAACGGGGGGCGTAATGCCCTGGGTGGAGGCGTGGTCATGCCGTGGAGGGGACATGGCAGGGGCTGGGGCGGGGCAGGGGTGGGTGGCGTCACGGCAGTGCCCTGGGCACAGTTTACCTTTGCTCTGCCCCTGCCCTCATCCCACACCAAAAGAAGACAAGAGTTTCCAAGCAAAAGATGGAAGGGATGGAAAAGCACCCCCCGAAAAACCCCCAAGAAAAACAACTTAGAAGAAATCCACCCATTCTCAAATACAAGACTATAAAATTCAAAATACTCTCAAACAACTTTTAACAAACAGGACAAACCAAACCAAATTCAAGGCAACTGAAGGCCATGGAGGTCTCACTAAGCCCTGCTCTACAGCAGCCTAGCAAAAACACAATGCAAAATGCATTGCAGCCACTGGCCAAATAGGGATGATCCAATGAGCTCTTCTATTTGTCCCTTAAAGCTGCCTTTCCCCCTCTCTTCTGTTGCCCTGGAAGCCAGCCAAAGGGTGACAGGAGATTGCTTTTTCAGAGCAATCCAGCAAAGAGGGCCACCTTTGTCAGCTCAGCAGAACCCAACCAGAAGCTCAGCAGAGCACCAGCCAAAGTAAGTTGAAAAGGGGGTTAAAATTTAAAACCGAATCACCAGTCTTGCAAATGGGCTTTCATTTATTGGTATTATTAATATTAGAATTTTAAATTTTTCTTCTGTGTCCTTTACATGGGCTGTGGGAAAGTTGAAAAGCTGGGGGGAGGGGGGGCATTGCATTTATTTTTGGCTTTTCATCTCTATCTAGATTGCCACTTTTTCTGGCTTTTTTCTGTTCAGTGTATCTGAATGGACACCCCTGGTGTGCTTGCCCTGCTTGGTGCCTAATCCCTGTGCTTACATATCCATTTACTGTGCTTTTCAAGGAAGTTGAAAACACCTTTCTTGGTCTCAATTGTGAAGTTGGAAAGATCTGAAAGCAGGTTATCACTGTGCAGTTGAAGTTTTGATTTAGAATCATAGAATGCAGTTGAAATTTCCACATTCAAATTAATTTAAGTCAGAGCTAGAACAATTGTTTTCAGTAAAACCTAGCATGGCCACTATTATTAAAAAATGAACTTTATTTTAAAGGCTTAAGGCAGCCTTTCTCCTCAAAGAATAGAGATGTGGAGTTGCAAAGCTTGAAGCAATGACATAGATGTAAGGAGGATAGTGGTTGTTGAAGTGAATTTTGTGAAATTGTATACTGCTGAGAGGAAGACAGACAATCAAGAACATTTTCTTTTAGCCTATTCATGCACAACAACAATAAAGTATGAAAACAGTGCCTGTATTCAACTGATTTTATACCATTTCTTTTTAGAAGAAGCTAGATAGATGAATAAAAGGAGGCAAAAAAGATTCAGAGATTATGCATCTTACAAAAAATGGAACAAAGATTTATGAGTATTCTGTTGAATGCCAACAGAACATTGGAGTCCTCATTAGATACTATAAGTATAGCTTCTTTTACTGATTTTCTTGGAGTACTGAGTATGTAACTGAAAAGTAGTGCTTACTTTACAAAAACAGTTATCTTCAGAGAGCAATCTCAATTTATGATTTGTTCATAAGGCTAATCAGAGGTTCAAGTGAGCTTGTCAGAAATTACTAGAAAGTTTAAAACCTTATATCTCACTGTTCTTTATAAAGAGGGGTTACAGCAATCTGTGAAGAAGTTTAATGTATCTAAAGTTCACAGAGGAGCAAAATGACTCCTACATGCACCAAAAGAATGACCAAGAATCTGTGACTAAAACAGTCTATAAATTTGTGGTCTATTGAATGCATGTTGTTATTTGCATTATATGGAACTCTCTGTTATCTTTGGTCTTGATTGCAGTATAACTAAAGCTTAAGAATTTTTTTTCATCATCAATGTATATTGCACTTTGCAGTCCAAAAACAGAGGACCCAGAACCCAAGCAGTTTAAAATCTAAGGCTGTCTCTGCACTGCAGCAGAAGCAGCTAGCCACCGGCATAATTTATGCCAGTGGACCCACAGGACCGTTTACCCTAAAGCTGCTGCGAACTGCATGGAGCCACCTCCAGTCGACATGGTTTGTTTGCCTTTTCTTCCCTCTGAGGCTCTGAGGGAGGAAGTGACACACCCATGCTACCCTCTGACCCATGGGGGTCGGAGGGCAGCATGGGCGTGTGTGTCCCTTCTCTCTCTGGAGCCTTGGAGGGAAGACAAGGTAAACAAACCACACAAACAGGCAGTGCCTGAAAGCTGCTCCCTCACACTGGCATGGCACCAGCTGGAAGATGCTGCTTTCCAAAAAACTCACTCATGGAGCAAGTTTTGAAAGCAGCATTTTCCCACGTTTTTCAGGGGGAGAGCATGGCACTACTGCGCTGCAGCAGTGGCAGCTGTGCGAACAGTGCCCCAGTGTTTTTACTGTTCCTAGGGCACTGTTTTTGGCCCTTGCAGAAACAGCCTAAATTTTGAGGGTAGAGGTAGGGATTAACAAAGGAACAGTGTGTATTTATTTGGACTACACAAGTAATCTTTTGGTTAAGAACATAAGAACATAAGAACAAGCCAGCTGGATCAGACCAAAGTCCATCTAGTCCAGCTCTTCTACTCGCAGTGGCCCACCAGGTGCCTTTGGAAGATCACATGTAGGATGTGAGCGCAATGGCCTTCTGCGGCTGTTGCTCCCAAGCACCTGGTCTGTTAAGGCATTTGCAATCTCAGATCAAAGAGGATCAAGATTGGTAGCCATAAATCGACTTCTCCTCCATAAATCTGTCCAAGCCCCTTTTAAAGCTATCCAGGTTAGTGGCCATCACCACCTCCTGTGGCAGCATATTCTCAAACACCAATCTGCGATATGCGTGAGAAGAAGTGTTTCCTTTTAGTAGTCCTAATTCTTCCCCAGCATTTTCAATGAATGCCCCCCCTGGTTCTAGTAATTGTGAGAGAAAGAGAGAAAAATTTCTCTGTGTAAACATTTTCTACCCCATGCATAATTTTATAGACTTCCAATCATTATCCCCCCTCAGCCGCCTCCTCTCCAAACTAAAAGAGGTCCCAAACGCTGCAGCCTCTCCTCATAGGGAGCGATGCGGCTCCAGTCCCTCAATCATCCTTGTTGCCCTTCTCTGCACTTCTTTCTATCTCCCTCAGCAACTTATCCTTTTTTTTTTGAGATGTGAAGCGACCAGAACTGGACACAGTACTCCAAGAATCTCGCGGTAGCACCCACTGCTTTATATAAGAGGGCATGACAATCTTTGCAGTTTTATTCTATCCAATTCTCTTTTCTAATGATCCCCAGCATAGAGTTTGCCTTTTCACAGCTGCCATGCCATTCAGCTTGACATTCCCATGGAACTATCAACTACAAGAGCGCCTAAATCCACTTTCCTGGTCCGGTGACTGATAGCACTGACCAGCCCTGTAAGCGTGTATGTGAAGTTTGGATTTTTTGCCCCTATGTGCATCACTTTACATTTTGCTACATTGAACTGCATTTGCCATTTCTGAGCCCACTCACCTAATTTATCAAGGTCCGCTTGGAGCTCTTCGCAGTCCTTTGTGGTTCTCACCACCCTACATAATTTGGTATCATCTGCAAACTTGGCCACCACGCTACCCACCCCTACTTCCAGGTCATTTATGAATAGGTTAAAGAGCACTGGTCCCAAAACGGATCCTTGGGGGACACCACTCCCGACAGGTGAGCTGTGATGTGCTAGGAGACTGCCCCTCTCCACTTGGGCCACCATAACTCTAAGTCATTTATTCTTGTTCAGTAGGTTAGGTAGGAATAAAGTGGTGTGTGGATTGGAGGCCCCCAAAATCACTAAGACCACACCTAACAATCATTTATTAAAGCTTTCCTAAGAATTAGTTGCCTGGTTATATGCAATTCTACAACTGCGTTCTATCAGAATTTGAGGTAAGGGGAGATATATTAAATCTTCCTCTTGTGGATGAATTTAGGAGAGCTGCAATTCTGTTCACACAACTGCCAGCTTCTTTCTAAATTGTACCAGTCATCCATTGATAATAATAACACTGCACAGGTAGTGTAATAACGGTGACAAAAATCTGCCATTTCTACTGCCATTAGCCTTTCAGGTTCATTAAATCAAATGTGAAAGGAATTTAGCTTCCTAGGTGAATATTCATTGTTCTTGGTTAAGGAAATGCTGAAAAAAATACCGCATAAAAATTGACATGATTTTTGCTGACAAGCAAATTGTAATACTTAGACAAACCTACACACCCTTGTGGATCATCTGGTTTTGGCAGCCTAGTGAGAAGGCAGTACAGATTTCAGTTGAAAGGGTTTTCTCAATCACTTTCTCCATTACATAATTTCCCTTTAGAAGATTCCTTCTCAGCTTACCTCAACAGATGATGGTGTGTGGCTCCAAAAGCTGTATTGCCCTCATTCTCCCTCACATAGTTTTTGCAGCTATGAAAGCACATACCCACTGACTGAGAAACAAGGCTGTTGGTCCTCATGCTGCTCTGCTGCCATGGCAGTGGCTCTATCATTTTCTGCCAGGCAGTCTGTTCAGGCCTTGGCTGGGTCTTGTCACTCACAAAATTATAAATTCCAAGTTCCAAACCTTGAGAGGCCCAACTAAGAATAAATTTAGACAATGAGACATTAATCAATGGTGATCTATTCTAGAGTGGAAGCAAGGGACATAAATGCTTTTACCAAGCTGATACACTTATTTTAACATCCTAAATCTTCCCACATTTAACCTGCCAGTCTAGAACTGGATCATGCATCTTGGGCTTTTTATTATTATTATTATTATTATTATTATTATTATTATTATTATTATTATTATTATTATTAGACTTAATAGACCGCCTGAAGGGCTCTGGGCGGTGTACAATGAGACTTTTAGCCCAAACTTTAGCGCTGAGAGAGGGACAAATGTCCCCTGAAAGCTCTCCTGAAAGCTCTCCCTGCTCACTTACTTTACTCTGGTATGTCTGAGGTAAAATCCTTCAACAACATCCCCGCTCCTTCATATGAAGCCTGCAGTTTTACCTTGGGCCAATCACAGTTCTCTCAGAACTCTCTCAGTGAGCAAAAATAATGAGTAAAATTCAGATTCAGGTCTAATTAAACTGATTTTTTCCCCTGGTAACTGGAATATTCCTGAACCTCCTTATAGGGAATATGCAGACCCCACCCCCCACCCAAAAAAATTAGGTCAATTAGATCCAAATCTAATGGCAGCCAGTTGAAGCAGCCTAAATCATGCTGAAAAAAATCAACAATGTTTTGGGATCTGCTGTTTGGATTGCTTTAAATTGCTACCATTTTTCAGGAGGAAAAAAAGCATTGCAAAATACCAGTATGGAGTTTTTCAGCTTTTAAAAATTCTGCTTTGTTGAACTGTAAACCCCTAATGCCTGTTGTGTGTGGGCGGGTGGGGGAAGGAAAGCAGTTGTAAGCTGATTTTCCTTACAGTACAGAAATGCAGGGTATAAAAAGTAAGTCTTCTTCTAGCCTGGGCCATCCAAGTAAGGGCAAGGAAAAAAATCCCTCCAGGAGAATCATACAGTGAATGATACAATAAGTAAAGGATTACTTTGAATATAATCACTTTGACAAATACACAGTCTGCCTTTGATAGAGATATACTGATAATTTCTTCTGTTGTAACAGGCAACTCTGTGAATGCTTCCCTCAGGTCTGAAAAGGTCATATTCTGTGAATAACCTGAAGTGTAATGGTTTTTAATAACTGCATATAAATTAGTGGACTAATTATTTATTATTATTATTATTATTATTATTATTATTATTATTATTATTATTATTATTATTATTATTATTATTATTATTATTATTTATTAGCATTATTATTACTTCACTATCCAAGTTTATGTGGAATTTGTAGATCTTTTTAGGATGATTCTGCTGAAATCCATATGGGCAATATAGATCAGTGATTTTCAGCTTTAGTCAGGTAAACAATAAGCTGACAGCAAGAGAGAAAACAGGATTGAACTTGCCTGTAACTAATGTTCATGGGACTATCTTCTGTGCAGGCACACATTGGCATTGTGCATGTGCTGGCCTGCCAGAAAAAAAGACTTCTAGCTTAAAATCACTAGTGGAACTTTACTCTCCAGTGTAGCCATTGCCACCATTCCTGCCTAAACAGTCCATAGTTCAATGGCACAGTGCCCCCTCTCCCCAGTTCTACCTGAGCCTCCACAAGCACAGTCTTATGAAGCAGTCTGATAGCTTGCAGCAGGGTACTTCAGAAAAAATGATCAGTTACAGGTAAGTGCAAACCTGTTTTCATCTTTGGTCACCTATGCAGTCCCACATTGGAATTCTAGCAAGGTATTTAGCAAGGTGGTGGGAAGAGCTATCTGCATTACTTCAGTGGAAAATAGACTGTAGTGCTGCTTTCCCAACCAACACTTCTTTTCTCTCATCCAGGTCCAATGTTTGATATTGCACAAATGTATCTGAAAACCATCACGTTACAGCTCTGCAAATCTGCTGGATCCGGATACCTTTGAAAAAAGCTGCAGAAGATGCCAGAGCTCTGGTAGAATGTTCATGTACAACTAATTGACATGGAACATCTTACTCAATGTAACAAATCTCTATTGTGGACACTGGCCAACATGAAAATATCTGAGATAAAGCCCTCTTCCCTTTGGAAGGACCAGAGAAAAAATGAAGCATTATCCCTTCGAAAAGCTCTTGTTCTATTCAAAGAAAATAATAAGGCCCTTCTGGCATCTAGATGTTGCAGTTCCCTTTCCATGTGAGAAGTTAGTACTGGAAAGAAAACTGGTAAAATGATCCTTGTGTGAGTTTAAGAACTTAAGGGATTCATGCAGAGTGCTGCCAGTTTACTAATATGCCTCATCAAAGTTATCACTACTAAAAAAATACTTTAAGGGACTTAAAAATACTTTAAGTGGGCTAAGGAAAACATAGCCAATTAATTAAAAGGTTTGGGCATCAGATAGGTATAAACCAGTGGTGGGATTCAGCAGGTTCGCACCACTTTGGCAGAACCAGTTGTTAAAATGATGCTTGTAAACCAGTTGTTAAATTATTTGAATCCCACCACTGGTATAAACCAATGAAAGAGACTGCTGTGGAATAAGCACTGGTGTCAGCCAGTGGCATAGCTAATGGGGGTGCGAGGTGAGGGACCGCTTCCATTGAGCACAGTTTTTGCCCCTTCCAAAGCCACCACAGGGCAGAGAAGAGAAGCTGCAGTTTCCAAATGATGATAAAACACAGCTTTTCCAGTTGCTTTGCTTTCACCCATGAGACAAAACAGTAAAAGAGGAAGTATTAATTTTTTATATGTTCCTTCCTGTCTTCCCCAGCTCCCCCCACAGCAGTCTTTCTCACACTTTTGGGCAGAGAGACGGACGCTTTGTTTGTGTGTGTACATTTTAATTGCTGCTACTCTAACACTGGAGAAAGGAACTAGGTCAGTGATGGCGAACCTTTTCGAAGCCGAGTGCCCAAACTACAACCCCCAAACCCACTTGTTATTCGCAAAGTGCCAACACGGCAATTTAACATGAATACTGAGGCTTTAGTTTAGAAAAAAGGGTTGACTCCAAGGTGTGTGTTACTCAGGAGTAAGCTTGGTAGTAGTTCGCGGCTTTGCTTTGAAGCAACCGTGCAACTCTTCCAACGGGTGAATCATGACCCTAGGAGGGTTTACTCAGAAGCAAGCCCCATTGCCAGCAACCGAGCTTACTCCCAGGTAAAGGATCGTGCTTGAGTCCTTCGCATGAAAATCAGTGGGGTTTAACAGCTCTTAACAGGGTTACCTACACTGCTTCCCCAAAACTAGGTCTTAGGTTTAATGCTAATAATCAAGCCCAGTGGCCCATCAGCCTAGATGTGTGTGGGGGGGGGCACTCTGTTTGCGCGTGCCCACAGAGAGGGCTCTGAGTGCCACCTCTGGCATACGTGCCATAGGTTCGCCACCACTGAACTAGGTGGGCGGATTTTGCAGGAAAGAAATATAGGATTTAAACTTTTGCCCTTTTGGACTGACAGGAATACTTTCAACAGGAAGAAAAGGACCTTTTAAAAATACAAATAATGTAGACAAAGAGGACTCTAGTGGTGCAGTACGTTTCTTGTGCACATATGTATGGAATAGAATAGTTACTCCCCTTTGATTTAGTGTGGTCCTACTGGGTGGAGCTCTTGGTTTCATTTTCTAGTTCTTAGGTTAGCTAATGCCCATGGTTGTAAGAGGTGTCCTCCTTGCAAATTCAAAGCTTTTGTTATGAGCTAACTTGTCCCTGCTGAAGGAAACTGAGAACAAGTGGCTGAGATAGTACTCCAGTGATTACTCCAGCCCAATCTCTTGTATAAACAGAAAACTGTGGGAAAACCCCACTGCGAATTAAATAGCCTTGAGGCAAGCAGTGGGTCCACAAAAGCCTTATTACTGACTTATCAGGAAAGAGGACATTTACAAAAAAGTTAGTCACTGAACAGTTTTTGAAGAATGAATGGGAATTATTGTTCATCATTAGAATTAGCTTGACGCTACTCTCTTAAATTGCTGACGCTTTCATCTTGGAAGGCAGCAGCAACCAAATACTGCACAGTAATTATGGGTTCTGAATATAATCAGACTTTCCTCAATGATAGCCAGCTTGATTACTAATGCTTGGAATATTTTCTACATGTTCTAAGTATTTTCATATCTGCAACATCACTAGTAGTTTGGGGTAGAAATAAGAAATGATTCTTAAACATGTAAAATGTATTCTTAATCATGTAAAAATCTAAAATTACTTTGCAAGTTTACCTGCATACCTTTATTATCACAACTCTAATTAAAATTTATTAATATATTCTGGTAGAATGACACTATACCAAATATGCACTATAAATACGCAATCAGTTTGTTAAAAACAACCGCAATAAATACCAAGTTCCATCAGCTTATCTTCTGATTGCTGTTGACAGTTTGACAGGCTAATAATCTGTGCTAATCAGAAACGGATTCCTTTTAATACCCTGGCATTTGTATAGGCTGTTAAACAGAATTAGCTGAACAAATAGTCCATTATATACACAATGTTCACATGCTATATTTGAATTATATCTATAAAGCTTAGGGGAAAATTGTATCTTTTTGTTTGCCTACAATTACCTTTAATAATCTCAGGGTTTAGGATCATCAACTGCATTTTGATCTCATATAAGAATTGTCCTAACGGCAGCTAATGCTGCTTCTCTTTCATCATACTGAACTTGAAGTAGAGGAAAAGATACCACAAGAAAACCCGACCATCGTAGGATTTTGTGTGAGAATTAATCATGTGGATTAATCTTTGGGGAGGCAGCATGGCTAAGTGGTAGTGTATCTGCTTTGCATTCAGAAAGTCCTAGATTCAATTCCTGATATGTCCAGTTTAAAGGACCAGGTAGTCGGTGAACTATCCTGCAACCTCTGAGCAGACAACGCTTACCTTGGTGGATTGATTGATTGCCTTGCAATATAAAGCAATATAAAGCATCTTCAGGATCCTCTGAAGATGCCAGCCACAGATGCAGGCGAAACGTCAGGAGAGAATGCTGCTAGAACACGGCCAAACAGCCTGGAAACCACACAGCACCCAAGTGATTCCGGCCGTGAAAGCCTTCGACAATACAATATAAAGCAACTTTATGTATCCGGGGTACTTAGTTTATCCTGTTAGCCTCTGCTCTGCCCTTTAGATTAGCAGAGACTGCCAGAGTATCCACGTGGAATAACAAACTAAGTTGATATGGTCATAATGGGACTAAATTGAATTCCAGGAAAAAATAGTGGAAAAAAATCAAACTGAGATATGGAAGATTTGATGTGTCACTCCAAATCTCAGACAGTTCCTGTTGGTGTTTACATAATGTTAAAATCAATTAATGAAGACACTGTTATTACTTCTTGAATGAGAGAAGGAGTGAGCACACTTGCATTCACCAGTTCCCAAACATTTTGGTAATTACTTTTCTCTCTCCATTTGTGATAGAGGATACACTTTGCTGCACTGGAATTCCCTTCTGTCTCCTAGATAAGAGAAATATATACCTTTCTACCATTACAAATTTTGGATGAGGACAAATTAATCACTTCCATTTCATCCTGGTGTCTCTGGTCCAAAGGAGCATGTGATGGTGGCAAAGAGATTGCTCATCCCTCAATTCTCCCTTTGCTGCTATGGAGATCATGAGGTGTGAAGCAAGAGCGTAGGGTTGGCGACCACCTTTGGTATTTTTCAGGTTAAGTTTTTAAAAACCTGAAAAGAAATTGGGAAAGCCAAAAAAAGCTGATACTCCAGTTTTTAAAAGCCAAACCACAAAAATACTAGCCCCACACGGCTGAATGCAGGGTTTGGCTGAGCTGACCCCTGCATCCAGCAGGGTCAGTCTGCCTCGCTGCTTGCAAAGCTGGAACTAGCAGCTATGAATGCTGAAAAAGCTGAAATCTATACTTTGACTTTTAACACCAATGTCTCAGTGTACACAGTTTAAGGGCACGTAGTTTACATAGTGTACATAGTTTACACAGTGTACATAGTTTAAGGGCAAGTGGGACAAAATAGGCACCCTTAGTGCAGAGAAATTTAATTGTGTCCCCTGGTTTCTTTGGTACTGGAAGAGGGAGGAATAAACCCCTTTCATGAGTTCTCCTTCTGGCACCTCCTCTATGGCCCCTATCACCAACAGGTGATGCACAGCTGCTCAGAGATTGGAAGCCTTCTGGCTCTGTTTGGATGTGGGAGATGGAAAAATAAGGGAAGGGGGGGAAACGTACTCTATTTTGTATCCCTCCCATATAACATAGAGGATCCAGTTATCCGAAATGGTTCCCTCCCAGGAGAAGAACCTCAACTGACCCCCTATCTGGCAGTCAGAACCTGGCAGGTTTGTTGAAGGTTTTATTGGGTTTCTTGGAGAAGAAAGAGTGTTCTGAAAGCCCAAACTTTAATTGTAGTTTTTTGAAGCTCTGGCACCCCTCTGGTCTCTGGATGAGAAGGAATGGATAGGCAAGAGGCATGAAAGGAATGCTGTCCTTTTCCCTTGGCATCCTTATTCCTTAGACTCAGTGGAAGCAGCTGGGAGCACTTTATTTTTCTCTTTGATTTTTATGAGAACGTTTTGTAAGGCAGCTTCACTAAACAACAATTTTCCTTGACACTGTTCATAAGCAAGGTTTGTCTTTGTGACCAGGTCAACTGTCCAATCCTTTAGCCAGAAACTGTGACCCACAAGAACATTTGTGGCTTGTGCCCTAACTGAGAACTGTATGTTGTCCACAGAGACATCTGCTATGTATTGTGACATGCTATTAATCCTAAGTAGTGATTAATCCTAAATAGTGATTGCCTAATGATGACAGGGTCAGCTTCAGGGATCTTGAGGAAGTAATCTGCCCACACAGAAAAAGCCCTTTCAAAGTGAGAGATGAGGCCAGCCATTGGTATGGCTAGAGAGCTGGCTTCATGCAACTTCTTGAGTGCAGCCTCCATCTTTCTATCAGATTGATCTTCCAACTTTCTCCCTTTTTTGACAGAATGGCTTTAGAATGCAATGCAACAACAGAACATCCACTTAAGGGACTTGAGATCCTGTCCCCTCCCGGCCTTTTGATCAGGCGCCTGTCCTTACATTTGCTTGCTCTTAACTTTGTTTATTTAAATTTCAAGTAACTGCTGCTGTTGGAAATTTGTTTTAATGGGGTTAAGCTTTATTTATGTATTTAATGTGCTGTTATTGAAAACAGTTGTACTGTGAGCCACCTTGAGCCCTTCGGGGTGAGGCGGCCTATAAATCCAATTAATAATAATAATAATAATAATAATAATAATAATAATAATAATAATAATAATAATAATAATAATAATAATAATAATAATAATAATAATGGCTATCTTGGAGAGGGAATCAAGTTTCTTTTTTTTTTCTTTTTTAACAGGGATGCCTAACACAGTGGGATACCTGGCAAATCCCCTCAATTTTGATCACCTTTTCTAATTGATCTGACAGGGAACATTCAGCAATAGGATGAGAGGGTTGTTTGAGGGCTCTAGCCTTCAGTTTACAAGAGGAGGTCCCTTTATCTGTCTGCTGAACCACTTCCTTCTTATAGCCCAGGATGCTGAGAACCTTCTTTAAGAGCCTGGAAAAGTAGTCAGGTTGGAATAAGAACACAGACTCATTGCCAGACTCCCTCTCCTCCCCTGATCAGTCTAAATCTCTTTCTGAGGCATTTTCAGAAAAGAAGGCTGAAGCTGCATCACTCAAGATTTTTGATCAGCTCCACCTGCTTGCCACGGCTACCGGCACACTTGTGCAGTGATGGCTATGGGGAGCGCCACTCCCCCTCCTCTTCAGAGTTAGCAGGGACATGGCAGTTGGATCTGGCACACTCTTGGATCACCCCAGCTGTCGAGGTAGCATCTTGACTGACTTCCTACACCCTTCCCAGGCACTAAAAGGACAGCAATCCCCCTAGATCCCAGATTGAATTGGGTGAGAGGAAGTGGTGGCTGGTGGGACCCAGGGAAAACCCCACTGCTGCTGAGTCCATTCGGGCAGCAGTGTGGACTGCTGTGGTGCAGCAAGACCCTGTGCTTACCAGTTGGTAGAAAGCTCCCAAAGGAATCAGTATTCACAGTGCTGCTGCAGGGCTGGAGTCTGATCACACACAGTCAAGACCAGATCTCAGGGGATTGCAGGAACCTTTATCTGATGGTTTAGGGATTTCACCTCAGTGAGAGCCACACTGTTAGCCATCGGTTCCAGAACTGCAGAGCTTGCAGAAGGTAGAGTCCGGGAATCACATCCTGTGGAGAAAGAGGGACTAGAGAATAGCCCGAGACCCAAACCAGTTATAATGTTCATCCTGTTGGTCCCTGGCTTTTGGGAATCCTCCTGAACTAGCGCTGGATGTTCTCTCATGGAGTCCACCTGCAGACTGGTAGTTTGTGTGAGAGGATTCTTCATTGGCATTGATCCTCTTCTTTTTTTACTCCAAATCCAGATGGTTCCAAAGAACGGACCTTCTTAGAAGACTTCTTGGACTCCATTGGTAAGTATAATTTTCTAACTGACTTCGAATCTAGAAATTTTGAGGACCTAAGTAACTAGCTGCTGCCTGAACAGCAGGGCTATTCAGACAGGAAGGGGTCACCCCCAGTGTTGGAATTTAAATAATTTAACAACCGGTTCTGGTGGTGGAATTCAAAAAATTTAACGTGGTTGTTTACAAACACCATTTTAACAACTGATTCTGCCGAAGTGGTGCAAACCTGCTGAATCCCACCACTGGTCACCCCCTACAGCCCAGTAGAGCTTGCAGAAAAATTGGCATAGCCCTGCCTGAACAATAGATGTGACCAAATCAGCCTGGATGACCAAGCCCACTGTTGAGGAAAGATGAGCTTCCTTTCTCTTACATTTATCTGTTCTGGTGTAGTGACAATATGCTGATATAAGAGCCCTTTTAGCATCAATACAGGCTTTATAAAACTTAGGTTTGGACAGATTATTTAATGTCATGCTAGTAGCACCAAATATTACAGGTCTTACCTTATGTATAAAATTGCCGTATATAGTTAAGAGGTCCTGTGTAGAGTTAGGATTTTAAAATGTTGAGCAATAGGAGTACAGATTTTCGGGCTTTAATAAACCTTTCAGCTTGTGTTCAAGTCAACAAACTATGTGACTTGACATTTCACCCCAACTGAGGAAAGTAAATGAAAGCAGTTGAGAATTTTTGAAGGGTACAGTTAAAAAACTCTTAGCTTACAATTTTTCTCGTTAACTTAATCTCAAAGTAAGCTACCAAGAAAGTTGTTTTCCCATGGGAAAATTAAAAGTGAGTTTGTTTTACCTTGAAGCACAAACAATAAGCTGAATCATTTAGTACACAATACAATAGAAAAGAATCATTATCTTTCACAATGTCTTGTTCAAAAGAGAATGAAGACTGTGATATTTATGGCACTAGGATTTTCTAAGCAGCACAATAGCAACAAATGACAAGCTATACACTCTCCAAGTCTTCTGAAAGCCACTAATTCAGGCAAGCTCATTCAAGTCTTCTGTAAGTCAAGTATTTTTTGTCTTAACTGTAAGTCCGTTGTTGCTATAATTTCCACTGTGCATTGGTGCATGAGCTTTATGGCCATAGAAACAAATAACTATTCACAGCAAGCATTATTGGAATGAAGAAAATGAGATAATTTTTTGTGACTTGCTTCAGTAACTTTCCATATATACCTCCAAACACTTGAAAACACTGCAAGTTTGAATCTTCATACCCAAGTGGCTTCCAGGTATCTACATAAGCGTTCTGAATGAAGATTTTAAGTGTATTGAATTTATCAGTAATTTATAGTGGAACTACAGTGAAATCATAGTATAAATACTGGGTTGGATCCAGTGAAAGATCTTTCCGACCTTCCAGACACCGTTGCTTGTCCTATAACTCCCTTCTAGATTAAAAAGAGCCTTGCAAATATGTCACAGGAGAGGATGCTCCAATGATGACAGAAAATAGGCTAACCTGCAAGCCTCAAATGAGAAGCAATTTAACCAACCCCACTCATTGCTTCAGTAATCCTCATCTCGCTGCACATATTTGCTTGTTTCCTGATCCTCAGAGATTATTTATTGACTTCATTTATAACTTGCCTTGCTCCCCAATGAGGTAGGTCAGGCTGAGTATACATGCTAGGCTCAAGGCCATCCAGCAAAGTCCCATGGCAAAGTGAGGTCCAAATCTGGATCCTAGTCTGGTAGTCTAATCATTATATCTCTTGGGAAGGCGCTATAAAATTCTGAGACTCTAACCTATCCTTATTTTAAAGGAGAGTTACTTCCTAAAGCTCATGTGTAAAAAGCACTTAAATGATATATGGTATGAAAATAAAGGATGTCTGGAAACTTCCTAAGAACGTGCATCTCTCTCCCTCCATTTCAGTAGATATATCCATTCATGTATAAATCATCACCGCAGTTGAATTTAATGGAAAGCCGTTTGCATGTATGGTCCTTCACTCCATGCAATTGCATAATACTGAGCAGTTTTTCATGCTGGGTCCACATGATTAGATCCAACCACCTCAACACTGAGTTGCTGCCTTCCCCCAACCACCTCTTTGAAATCCAGTAAGGTAGGCATGTGTAAGAGATTTTATCAGTTTTCCACTGGCTACAGTACACATCTCCCTGGAGATAAGGGAAATAAGATCTTCTTTGCCATACTCCCAACCCACTACTAACACCTCTGTGTAGCAGGGAGAACTACGAATGCTTTTTTATTCTCTCAAAACTCCAACAAAACTCACAGCAAAACCCACTCACTACCAATCCATGTCGTGGTGAAAAAGGAACCGAGGGAGAGGGCTCTCTGCCATTGGACATGTGACTGCTGGAAGGAAATAAGTCATGAGACGCATTTAATGGCAAGAGCACCCTCTAGTTAGGAAGCTTGGGACTGGCCCATTTCTGACCTGTGCAGGTGCAGTCCCAATGTGTGTCTGCACAGAAGACTGAAGGAGAACTTTAGTTTCTGCTGGAATTGTTTAATACACATACATGTCTGACAGCTTCATTAAATCAATGGCATTTTGAAATTCTACATTTATACAGATTGAAGCACTGTTATTTATACAAAATCCCTCAACAGGAGATGACCTACAAAGGTCTATACCAAAAAGGGTAAAGATTAACAACGATATGGGTCATCATTTTTTTACAAGTTTTAATAATTAACTGACATGAAACTAATGATATGATTCATTGCTAAGTAACAAGAGCTTTCAATTTCTTTAACTGCTGGTGGTATAACAACTCTGTGTAGCAGGGAGAAAAAAAGATGCAAAAAATTTTCTACACTTGAGTTAATTCTTGGATACAACTTGAAAGTAAGATGTGGTCCAATTTTAGATTTCTAACGTATATTTTCCTATTGCATACTTTCTTACCTTAGCCTTCTAAGAGATTCCCCTTCTTCAGTGACCTCTCTTCAAATCAAAGCCACGTTTTTGTAGCATATTCAGAAATAAAGTTTGTATTGTCATTCTGCAGCTTCCATTTGATTAATAAGATACTAATTTCATATAAGATGCAGAAATCATCTCTCTTTGAAGACCCTCATCTTTGAACATCTTATTCTTTGAAAATCTTCAAGAACTTGTTCTTTGAATAAGTTCAAAAGAGTCAACTAAAACTTCATGCTTTGGGTACCATATAAGGCAATAGTGTCCAATTAAGGGCTGTTAAGTTCTATCACTTAAAAAAGTTACCCAGAGAACTCAAATTGATATTTAAAAAAAGGTTTGTTTTGGCTGAGATGCACTATTTTTATAAACTGGATGTCATTTATAAAGAGCAATGTTGACATAACAAAACATTTGGAATTTCAACATTTTTTTTTATCCAACACAAAAAATATCCTAACCAGTGTACTGTGCACATCTGTTTAGCATTTCTGCAATATAAAAAATGTATAGGTTATTACAAAAATAAAGTTTCCAATAACATGGTTTAAACAGGTACAATATAGAAAGGTCATCTTGTTTAAAGGTAACATATTTCAATTAGATTATCTATCTAAGCCATTATTAAACATACTTATCATCAAAATTATTCAAAGAAATGCCATCTATCTGGAGGCCTTTGATTTCCTAGAAAATGGTTGGTATTTAAGCTTGTACTTCCATACTTAGCTGAACCTGTCAAAGATATTTAAACAGAAAATGCAATACAGTGTTCAGATAAAGTCTTGACTTTCTAGTCATTGTAAGTCAGAGCAGAGCCTAAAAAGGATTAGTATTGTTAGGAGCAGTCGATGGAGGCGGCAGCGGAGGTGGCGGCGGTGGCGGTAGTGATAACAATGACAACAGTGGGTCATACATATTCCGAATACAATTTTGAGGCCACCCCCAAGTTGGAGGTGGAAGTGGAAAGGGATTTGCCTCATTACCAGCTGTTCCAAATGATGGAGGAGGAAAAGAATACTGCTGCCTTTGGGGGCTTCCCTTCCTCTGATGCTGAAAGAAAGCAGAAGGCTCCTGAAATTCTGTAAAATCAGAACTGTAATGTTGTCGAGGTTTTACTTGCTGTCTGTAGGAATGCAGAGGAACTGGTGAATGAGGAAATCTGCCCCTTGAAAAGGAGGGATTAAATTCTCCCCTATGAGATCCACGTGAATAGTTTGAAGAATAATGTCTTCTGGGCTGATAATGAATTCCATTCTCATCTACCAAAGAAAAGAAATTCAATTACTAGGATGTTTGATGGTTCACACCTGTGCAGAAGAAGTGTTCTATCTCCAATAAATCCTCATTTACTGCTACCTACAATGGCAAATTTGGTGTTTTAAATCAA
Organism: Sphaerodactylus townsendi; assembly: GCF_021028975.2. Lineage (NCBI taxonomy): Eukaryota > Metazoa > Chordata > Lepidosauria > Squamata > Sphaerodactylidae > Sphaerodactylus > Sphaerodactylus townsendi. The sequence continues at coordinate 41,286,007 of NC_059434.1, read as the reverse complement.
AACCCCTCCACTCATCCTCAATAAGTCAACTCACTGATTCCACAGTGGCCATTATTTCAAAAGCACAATGTGCGGAGCTTAATTAACTCTCAAACTGTCCCAGTTTCCTCCTCAACATTTGAAATTCTATTGAGGGAACAAACCATCTGCCAGGACAACCCCATAGACATCAGTGAAGCCTTGTGAACAGATGAAATAATTGTATGGCAATGATGGCAAATCATTTAGGACTCTGCTCCAGAAAAATCAAGGTGAGAGAAATCTATGAGTAGTCCAAGTGTACTGCTACCATATGAAATCCGAAGTCCTCATTATCACTTTAGTCAGCAATAACCTTCATCTATTCAACCAGCACATGGCATGCAACTCTGACAAAAATCACTTTTGGCTTCAATAAAGCACAAGTCATCACTATCCACTTATTTTTATTTATAAAATTTAAATCCTGCCTTTGTCTTCACAAGGGCCAGCAAGATCACTAACAATTTAAATGCCCAACTAAACCAACATTTTCCACCCAGTGACAAAACATGGAAACAGGTGACAGATGAATCTCTCTGGGGACAGAATTCCAGAACTTTGGTGCCATGACCCAGAAAACCCTCTGCCAGATTGTCAGCCACCTCAGAAAACAGGGACATCCAAACGTGAACTTCTGAATATGGCTGTAGTGGTCAGGAAGGTTCATAGGGGAGGAGACTGTTCTTCAGATATGCTGGTTCCAAACCATATTAGGCTTTGAAGATCAAGACCAGCACCATCAGTTGTGTCCAGAAACAAATTTGGAACCAGTGTAGATGAGCCAAGACTGGAGTGATATGATTCTTACAAACCACTCCAGTCAACATCTTGGCTGAAACATTCTGTATCAACTGAAGTTTCCAAAAACTTTTCAAGGGCAGTCCCGCTTAGAACCCACTGCAATCATCTGATTTAGATGCGATCATGACATGTACCACAGTGGCCAGATCTTTTCTGCCTCTTCCCCCAGCCCCACAAATGCCATGGCTGGCTAACGAGCTGATGGTTGTAAAAGGCACTCATGACCACAGTTGCCACCCGCTTGCAACGCTATGCCTGCATCCAAGAGCGCTCCCAGACTACAGATCTGTTCCTTCCCATTCAATTGTAGCTCTTCTAACGCGCCGGGAATAAGCATAAAAATAGAAAGGAGTGGATATCTCAGCATGGTCCCAAATTCATGGACATCACATATTCATTTTAATTACTACTTTTTCCTAGTCACATGCCACTTCCTCACCTTTATTTTTTGTATCTTGCAATCTCTTGCATGCCATCACTTTTCTATTCCATTGTTATGTCCAGGATGTAGGTGCCTTCAGAACAGTATAATTCAACAACTGTTTATGACTTTATGTCAATCTTCCTTAGTTAGAGAGAAGGGACTTTCTTCCTCCACCAATACCAATCTTTCCATTTCATAGTCAAACAATATTGTCTGAAAAGTCACCATATAAAAGCAGCCTTACCTGCTAATATGAATTATACTGATTTAGAGCATTCACCTTATACTCCAATTTTGTTTAAAAGTTAAGTAATAAACTTCACTAATAGCATGTACTTACTAGATTCATCTTGTGATCTAAACTTCTTTCTTCTTAGATTCTGAGATTTCTTCTGTTGTTTCGCCACTTTCTCTTTCTCATCGTCACTAAAATCTAACGCCTAGATCAAAATACTCAAATCAAAACATAATTCTGAACAAATAATTTCAATGGCAATCAATAAGAAATACTAATCATTCACCTGGTACTTGGGAATAATGCAAAACTGCCTCCACTAGCCAGAGAAGATGATCTTACCCATTCCCCCTCATATTGCAGCATATTTGCTGCAATACATTTTGTTTGCAAGGATTTCCCAACTTTCTAGGAGGATTTTCAAAGCAAACAGCAAGCTGCTAGGGAACCGTGGGGAAAGAGTCACTTTATCAATTCCTCTTCTGAGCTTTAACCACTAGACTCATTGTGCTTATATGCAGAGAATAACTTAATGGGCTAGAACCAGCCAACATTTTCAATCCATTTAACAGAATTCCAATGCTTATTAAACCCTCTGTTTCTCACAGTTTCTAAAATGCAGGTCCCATGATCCTGGCATAGCCCTTTTTTGTTGTCAGATGGAACCCCGTCTTCCTTTTTCACCAGCAGAAGAGTGGACTGGTTCCATTCTATAGATTTTTATTCTAAGTGTACCTCTTAAATTGGAAATCAGACATTCAAATAGGAAATCAATTACAGAAAGTATGTACTTGCCTCAGGTGGAGGTTCTTCATCATTTTTCCATGATGCATCAGATCCTTTATCCCTAGAAGATTATGCAGAGACAGACATCATAACACAGTCACCTCAGGGATTAATTGCCTCTATGAATTGCTATTGCTCAACAGTCTCAGCAAAGACTGACAATTTACAGAACAGTTGCATCCAGGGCAGACCAACACCATGTTACATAAGACAGTCTCCTACAATGGTTACCACACACATGAACTGCATACTACTCACATGTTACTTATCCATACTTGCAAAACTGACAAAAAATGTGCATAAAAAAGAGACAAAGCAGACATGAGTTTTTCAAAGTCCTATGAAGGGATTCTCTTATAGATGTAGAAAAACTATTATGCTAATTTCTACATGATCATTATCTATGAGACTTTCTCATTTCTGAGAAAAGATCCATGAGAAACACAGAGGTTAAGAACATGAACCAGAAGCCAATGACTTAAATTTAATTTCAGTCATGGTTGCCGCCATTTTGGGATAGTAACACTGCCTAGCCTTACAGAGCTGTCATAGTATATGAAGCATTTTGAATACTATAGAGACCGTAATTGTAATTAGTTATGAGTCTCTCCACAGCAATAAAGTGGTATGTTCAAATCATCATGTCTAAAACCTTTTAATACCTTTGTACAGGTAAAAACAGCCCATATGAAAGAGTAAAGAACAACCAATAGAATGACATGGAGCTCCAAATGAACAAGAAGTTTAGTTACTTCTAAAAATATGTCAACATGAAGAATAGAACAGACTGCTCCCAAAAACTCAAGTGATGGTATCAGATGGCATTTATCCTCCATCTGAAAAATATGAAGCTTTCTATAAGTGTGAAAAATAAATATGTTTGCCAAAGCAAAGTTTTTTGAAGGAACTACATTTATCAAAGTGAAGCATGGTGCTGCATGTTCAATTTGAAGAACACAACAGCTGCTGAGGGGAAATAAAATTCAATCTGATCCTTCCATTATAAGCCTTATTTCTTTTTTTAAAAAATCTATTTCTTTTAAGGTTCTAACAGATCGAAACATGTGTCCATATCCTGGAAATGGTTGAAGCTAAGGCAAAACCACTGGCCACTACAAAGAGTCAGGAGGTCATTCATCCCAATTGAGAAATCCATCAACGCATGTCACTTGAAGTAGAAAAGAACAGCCACTGAAGAAACTGGAGTTCTAAATCTATTCAGAGAAACAAACATCTGAAGAATCAAGACTTACTGTTTTATTTTTTCTGGAAATATATACTGAGTGAAGCTTTCAACCGATGGAGCAAAATACACATCTTCATGTACTTTAATATCTTTTGCATCAATGTGCTCAGGACTGTTAAACTGTATCACATAAAAAGGGTGTGACACAGGGCCAAACACCTCAAACACCTAAAAGACAAAGTTAAGCATTTCAATTTATCTTGAAAGACAATTTTACCTACTGTATTACATGTAGTATAAGCAAAATTCCATCCAAAGCTCAAGGCAGCCACCTCCAGAGGTGGAACAGGGAGGCAATAAAAATAAAATGCCTCCCAAAAGCCACCCATGGGGCTAAATAGACTTTAGCCAAGAAAGCCAGGGTGGGAGACGACTATAGGAGCTGATATCACTTGATGATGTAACAACCATAGAATATAATTTCTTTCATCTTTGACTATTTATCAGGGTTTTATTTTTTCTAGATCATCCATAAATCACAGTAAATGTCAACTGGATATTTGCATGTCACCCCTCCCCCTCCCTCTGCTAGGGTGGGTGGGCCAGGTCCAAATGCCGGGCCCCTCCCCTTCCCTTGCATGCCACCCCTCACTCACTCCTCTCCCTTGCACGCCACCCTCCCCCAGGGACGTAATGCTCATTGGGTAAGGTGGGCAGCTGCCCAGGGCACCACCTTGTAGGGGGCATCAAAATGCAGGGTTCGTTTTTGGGTATTTTTAGTGGTTTTTCATTTTTGGCCTACAGGGGGCGCAGTTTTTAGGCTGGCAGCACCAAAATTTCAGCGTATCATCAGGAGACTGTCCTTATGCTACCCCCCAAGTTTGGTGAGGTTTGGTTCAAGCAGTCCAAAGTTATGGACTTCCAAAGGGGGTGCCCCATCCCCCATGGTTTCCAATGGGAGCTAATAGGAGATGGGAGCTACAGTTTTGAGGGTCCATAACTTTGGCCCCCCTGAACCAAACTGCACCAAACCTGGGTGGTATCATTAGGAGAGTCTCCTAAAGATACCCTAAAAGTTTGGTGCTGCTAGCTTAACAATTGCACCCCTGACAGCAGGCACCCCCCCAAATTAGGGCAGTCTCCTTATGAGACCCTGAAAGTTTTGAGACTGTGCCTTCATAAATGTGCCCCCCGCCCCAGCCTGCAACCCCCATTGACAGCAATGAAGAAAATTCAATGCAGAACAAAGATTCTTGGGCAAATTTTGGGATGTTCCTGCAGGGGGTGCATTTTTTGATGTTTCAGCACCAAAATTTCAGGGTATCATCCGGAGACTGTCATGATGGCACCCCCCAAGTTTGGTGCAGTTTGGTTCAGGGGGTCCAAAGTTATGGACCCTCAAAATGGTAGCCCCCATCTCCTTAGCAAAGAATGGGGGATGGGGCACCCCCTTTGAGGGCCCTTAACTTTGGACCCCCTAAACCAAACTGCACCAAACTTGGGGGGTCCCATACGGACAGTTTCCAGATGATACCCTGAAATTTTGGTGCTGATACATCCAAAAATGTGCCCCCTGCAGGAACATCCCAGAAATTTGCCCAAGAATCTTTGTTCTGCATTGAGTTTTCTTGATTGCTGTCAATGGGGGTTGCAGGCTGGAGGGAGGGCACATTTCTGAAGGCACAGTCTCAAAGCTTTCAGGGTCTCATCAGGAGACTGCCCTGATTATACCCCCCAGGTTTGGTGCAGTTTGGTTCAGGGGGGCCAAAGTTATGGACCCTCAAAACTGTAGCCCCCCATCTCCTATTAGCTCCCATTGGAAACAATGGGGGATGGGGGCACCCCCTTTGGGAGTCCACAACTTTGGACTCCTTGAATCAAACCTCACCAAACTTGTTGAGCTTGTTGTGTTGGTTCTTCCACAGGAGGCATGGTTTGATCAGTGATGCTGCTTTTGCCTGTAAGCAGTTTGGAGGGTTTTTCTTTTTTTTATTCCCCCTTTGATAGGAAATAATGGAGAATGGCTGGGTGACATCCTGTTCAGGGACTTTCTTCCTTCATGGCTGGCTTACAAATAAGTAAGACATACATGTACTTTCTCACACAATTCCTAGGAATAATCCTATTAAAACAGTGAAACAGTCAAGCTTGCCCAATACTGAATCAGCCATGGCATCCATTCATTATTATCAAACCAGATGACCAACATTAATAAATTGAACATTTTCTACATATAAATAAAGCACTGGAAAACTTTGCGTTCAACACCTCTAATTTCATGAGAGTTAAGAGCATAACGTGCCACAATTGGTGGGCTGCCATAGACTGTGGTGCAACTGCTAAGACTCTGCACCTCTGTTTTCCCCCTGCTGAGCAGGCACAGGATAACGACTAGCAATGCCAGCATCTTAGACTTGAGATGCCTAACAACTAAGCTTTTGTTATACATTTGAGGAACAACATTCTTCCCTCCAATACACCATGGCAAGTCACTTTCACAGGTTACACACATGGATTATCTTCTACAAGAACCTGCATAACACATCGAGATAAAATCTTTACACTATTAACATTTGCATCTCTTTAGTTAGCTTCTTCTTTTTAAAAACCTATCCAGACAGCAAGAAGGCAAATTGTTGTTGCAAACTACAACACAGAATATTAGGAGAAAGATGGACTACTAATAATTCAAAAATAGAAATAATTCTCACCTTTCCTATTGAATGACGATCTTGTTTGAAAATCACACTGTTCTCATTCACTGGAGGGAGCCCTTTCAGTGATTCAACTATAACTAAAAAAAATTATAAAGCTGAATTATTATTTTTTTTTGCCAAATACTTTAAAAGAGAACTCTAATTACATACTAGGGGGCATTATTTAAAAGACGGCTTTAACTATGATATAGATTTACAGTTATAGTAATAAATCTAGCATGAAATTAGAGCTTATTTTCAATGATGAAACACTTAAACTCCAATATCTCTACTTACAAAATTGAAAGCAGCTTTATGTTAAGCTGTTTTTCTTTATTTCCACCTGAGCTGTGGAGCTATAGCACAGAACCCTTCCCCAATTTTTCTTAATTATACCCAGGCCAAAGAATGCTACAATGAACCAGCTTTACAGTATACAGTATAATATCCAAATATTCCAAGTCACATGTCCATTTACAAACCTCAGAAGGCAGAAGGATCAGCTCTATTACAGTAACATAAGCTGAGGCAAAAATAATGGTTAACTTCGCCTATGGCTCCCCACAAGTGCTGAAAAGGCTACACTGATGATGGATACCAAAGACCAAGTGACGATCCCCTCCCCCCACACTTTCAAAAAAGGCTGCAGCAATAAAGCAGAACACAGGATCAGGCTATGTTTTGAGTTTCCAGGAAGCCTACTTCTTGCTACCTGTTCATGCCTACATTCATTCAAATATCCTTTTCCTTTATTGCAGAATCTATATTTTATGCTATCAATTAAAAAATACACAACACTAACACTGAGCAGGACTAACACATACCATATTTTAAATTAACATAAGACTGTAGAACTGAAATGCATTTTAAAAGAAAAGGTATGAAATTTTCTTTGTTTTCCCCTAGCCTAGAATGTTTAAATTTACATGCATCTAATAAGGCATTTGATTTGTCTATATCCGTGTTACGTTTCAACTTGCATGTCTTCCTGCTTTTAATCAAGATTACATAGCAATCAGATCATGTAACTTAATGAAGTAATTTGCACTTAGTGGATGAAAAATTGGATTAATGTTTTATGAAAAAATTCCCTGAAATACCCAAACAGAGTGAGTACATTATAGGCTGTGGCTGGAATCCAATAGTTTCTTTCTACTTGTGCAGCATGGTGTTTTGTTCTGGAGGCTGTCATAGATATGGCTAGAAATACAAGGGAACGGTTGCTGGACTTGACCAAAAAATAACAGAAAATGTCTCTGTACAAAGAAACAGAGCTATCCTGGCTTCTCAGTGAAGTATGCTAAAAGGAAGTTTAGTGATCTGGAATAGAATAGCCTTGGAGACAAACAAGAAGCAACAAAGTAGTAACATGATGATATGGCCTTGTTTAGATTATAAGACACCGAGTCTATATCAATAGATATAATTTGTTATGGCTCAGGTGCAGAGAGTATCTAAGAATGGCAAGAACATCCAACTTCCCACAAGTGGAGCTACAATTAGCAGAAAGCCAAGACAGTCATAGATGTAAGAAATCTGTAGTTACTATTCTCAATAGACTTTGTTATGATAAAAATTATCAAGAATAAACAAAATTTTAAATATGTTTTAAGATATTTTAAGTTGGGATAACAATATATGGGGCTTCAGGGGCGTAACGAGGCAGTCCTGGGCAAACTGTAGCCCTGGGCAAAACCTGAGTTGGATGCCCCCCGCCCCCATGGGCGGCCACTCCACCACGACCAAATTTTTTTTTGCACCAGGACATTGGTGCCTGCAGGGGGTGCATTTTTGGATGTATCGGCACCAAAATTTCAGGGTATCATCTGGAAACTGCCCTTATGGTACCCCCAAAGTTTGGTGCAGTTTGGTTTAGGGGGTCCAAAGTTATGTACTCTCAAAGGAGTGCTAAGGAGATGGGGACTACCCTTTTGAGGGTCCATAACTTTGGACCCCCTGAACCAAACTGCACCAAACATTGGGGGTGCCATCATGACAGTCTCCAGATGATACCCTGAAATTTTGGTGCTGATACATCCAAGAATGCCCTCCCTGCAAGAACATCCCGAAATTTGCCCAAGAATCTTTGTTCTGCATTGAATTTTCTTCATTGCTGTCAATGGGGGTTGCAGGCTGGGGGAGCACATTTCTGAAGGCACAGTCTCAAAACTTTCAGGGTCTCATAAGGAGACTTCCCTAATGATACCCCCCAGGTTTGGTGCAGTTTGGTTCAGGCAGGGGGGCCAAAATTATGGACCCTCAAAACTGTAGCCCCCATCTCCTATTAACTCCCATTGGAAACAATGGGGGATAGGGGCACCCCCTTTGGGAGTCCATAACTTTGGACTCCCTGAACCAAACCTCACCAAACTTGGGGGGTATCATAAAAACAGTCTCCTGATGATACGCTGAAATTTTGGTGCTGCTAGCCTAAAAACTGCGCCCCCTGCAGGCCAAAAATGGAAAACCACTAAAAATACCCAAAAACGAACCCAGCATTTTGATGCCCCCTACAAGGTGATGCCCTGGGCAGCTGCCCACCCTGCCCAATGGGCATTACGCCAGTGGAGATAGCCAAGAATGTGAGTCCTTATCAAGACGGACAGTTAGCACTTTTAGGAGATGTTAAAAACCTATAAATAGGATCAGCTGATCAAGAGCTGCTTCTGAGAAGGGGCTCCTTATTTGTGACCTGATTACTTTGTGGTAAAGTCATATAACTGCTCTTCTTTAATTACTTATGCAGCAATGAAGGATAATACAATATTTTGCTGATTTAGACAGTTTGGCTAATCTAGTTTTGTTGGGTTGGTTTTGGTTAGTATTTGAATGGGAGACCACCAAAGAGTACCAGAATCACTGAAGAGAGGCAGGCAGTGGCAAACCACCTTTAATTGTTTTTTGCCATGAAAACTCTACAGGGTCACCGTAAGTTAGCTGCTTTAGGGAAACGAAAGTCAGCACTGTGGCTATCAAACTCCCACAGTTAACATAAGTATTACCTGGAATCAACTGCTAATTTGATTAACATTCACCATCTGAAGAATTATTTCTGATCTGTCCCAGTACGCAAGCAGAGCTGCCAGCAGAGATATGCCATGATTTTCATGATGTATCTCTATTCTCCCCTATGGGGGAGTTGAAAGGGTTTTTTAAAAAAAAATTAAAAGGAACCTTTTTAGGCTCCCTGCGCTGTAGGAAAGCCCAGTGGAGCAGGTAGGGTAGCGCTCAGGCAGCACCATCCCCATCCGGCTCAGCTCAGGATAGCTCTGTTAATTGCATGTGATATAATTCTCATGGAGGTTGAGCACAAAACAGAAGAAACTTATTTTTTGAGGGGCAATGGCATAAAACAGTGATTTTACAGGAGACGGAACTGAGGATATTCAACAGAAGAGACAAAAAATGTTAGGACAGACATTTGGGGCCCTTTCCGCATGGGCCAAAAACAGTGCCCTAGGGATGGCAAAAACGCCGTCCCTAGGGAGCTGTTCGCATGGGGGGCTCTTGTTCCCCCCCAGCGGTGCGAAGCCGCTGTTTCCCAACCTCGCTCCCTGAGTGAGGTTTTTGGGAAACAGCGGCTTCCAACCGCTGCCGTGCAAATGGCAGCGGCTGGAAGGGGCCATCCCCCCCCCCCGTCCCAAACGCCTTACCATGTCCTCCGGCCTCTGGTGCGTCGCATAGGCCAGGGGACACATACACCCCCCGCCCTGCGACTTCCGAGCTGTCGCACAGGTCAGGGGGGCATGTCCCCTGGCCTGTGCGACGCGCCGGAGGCCGGAGGACACGGTAAGGTGTTTGGGGGACAGTGCAGCTTCTGCGCAGGCTGCGCTGTCTTCCCCACCGCAACGGGATCGTTCGTGCGAAGTCAGTAGAACCTCTGCAAGGCCATTTCCACACGGCCACGCTGGGGGGTGGGTCGGCGTACATAACGTACATAACGCTGACCCACCCCCCAGCGTGGCCGTGTCGAAACAGCCTTGCAGAGGTTCTAATGACTTCATTACAGTGAACTACACTTCCAGTGTCCATAGCATTATCCATATGGTATTACTCTCATCCCAATATTCAGTAACTAACTTCCAGCCAGACAAATGCAAGTGAGGCGAGAAAACTAATAACACATACACCTTTCGCTTACCTAAGTTTTCAATGATGCTGGAAACTTTTCCAAATGGCATCAATTCAACAGATTCTGGTAGAAAGATTTTCAAATCTTCAACAGGAAGTGACTTCTGCAAGATAAAAGGCAAAATTTATTTTCATACTGAAGCACTGCTACTGCTGCTCATCCCAAATAGTATTTATAGTTGCTTGTGCATACAATCTCAGCACCACAATTTACAGTGTGCTGTTGACTGCTCACATCACTCCCAATATTAGTTAAATGAAAAGCCTGTGGGTGGACACACTGTGCCAAACTGATGCAGATTCCGAATGAGCCACACGCCCCCATGGCCATGACAACACCTCCAAGGTTGGAGGCCAGGAGGCGTGTCCCCTGGCCTTTGCAGAGCGATGGCAGCCAACAGGAGGTAAGAGGGGAACTATACCAGCATGGTGAAAACGCTGCCTTCCACCCGGTGCCGTTAGCTCGGCAACAGGTGGATTCCAGCGTTTTTCAAAAATGCCATGGGGGGGGGGGGGAACTGCTGCTGCTGAACTCCAGCAACAGCAGCGGTGCGAAGTCCTCCCCCACAACGGCGTTTTTACCAGCCCCAGAAAAGTAGAACAGTTACCACTGAATGTGAATAACATGTTGTTTAGGATGTACCAGTGCAGCAGAAAAGTATTATACAAGCTTAATGCTCCCCCCCCCCACTTGTGATGGGTTAGCTAACAATTTCCATCTTTTAAAACCGTTTATCATCACCCCACTTTTTCATATTTTTTTTTCTTTTTTGGGGTGAATAAACATAGTGTTTATTGCTGAAAACAGTAACAAACAATAACACTGGGACCAGCTTCAGAGCCAGTGGACCAATGTCGCACCAGAAAGCTGTCCAAAGAGGTCTGTTTCTGACACCTCTTTAAGATTTGTCTGAAATGGGGCAAGACATTGTCATTAAACAAGTTGCAGACACGGCCTGCAACAGCTTTGTCCGGGTGATTTTTCTCCGCAAACCCCTGCACCTTACTGCCAATCGATGAAAACCGAGGCAAATCGATGAAAAAGTTGGAAAGTGGAAAGTTGCCACTTTTTCATATGAGGCCATTTGGAAATGGTGTGTGTGTGTGAAATTCCACTAAGAAAAAATAATAGAGGTTGGAGCAAATAATAGTTAAATGCTATTTACAGTTTCTAACCATTCCTTTCTCAAGTGGCATGCACATGCATGCACGGCCACACATCTTTAGGCAGCTGTTACACATATATTTGTACGATGAGAAAACAAACAAGAAAGGGAGAAAAATTTCAACCCAGAAAAGATTAGGTAACCAACAGGGTGGGGAAAAAAGGTGGGAGGAACATTATATGGAAATATAAATGTCAATTGCAAAATAAAAAGCTAAAATGATACTCCAAAAACTGTAATGTACTTTAATGTCTAGTGAAAAAAACGTTAATGGTAAAATTACACTCATATGTATGGAGATGTCACATTCTTATAATCATCTTCCCTATGACAATTATAAATATCATAGAATTCATGTCAATCAAACCAAATGTGTTTCAGCCATGAAGTCTTCCTAACTGGTTTAAATCTGTATATTTGGTTTCCTGTACATGTATAATGGACAATTATTTTTGTTTCCTGTATGTGGCTATAGATAACATTGGACATTGGTTTATTCTGACCTGGCTTAAAGAAAAATTTGGTAACCATCTGGAAAGTTATCTCCAATGGTTCTAATTACAACACAGAGAGACACCCAGTGCTAGTCTTATTTATTTATTTATTTATTTATTTCGATTTATTATACCGCCCCATCCCCGTAGGGCTCTGGGCGGTGTACAATACAATGCACATATACAGATAAAAATGCACGTATACAAGTAAAATAACTAAAACCATTAAAAGCAGCAGTAAAATAAAAACTAGTAGAAAGATTAAAACTAACACGCAATGGCGTCCGACATTATGTTTTGCTTTTAAAATCAAAATCAATTGTTTTGCTTTTCCTTCTTCCCTTTTATGAAGTTCAGTATTGTGGTCAGACATGTTGTAATTTTAATGAAATGTAAACTACTGAGAAAGTCCTCATAGTCACAACTCATCTGGGTTACACATCTTCTGTTATTGAATCATTGTACCTGATGACTTTTTCTTCAAACTCTTCTATGCAACATTATTTAAATTGTCCTTTTTTCCCCCAGCTGAACTCAAACTGAAAGTAAGATTCTAGCAGGGAGGAGAAACAGTTTAGGAGATAAGTACCTATAGGGAAAATTATATATCTTTCACTTTCCTGTAAATGCTCCTTTACCCAGATATTCCAAATATGCTTGGGAAGCTAGCATTTAATCTGGCTCTATGGTAATCATGTAAAGAAGGTTCTCACGCATACTTACTTCAGATGCATCATCTTTTTTTCCAATACTGTGAGAGTTTTCATCATTCTTAAATTGCCGACCATCTTCCTCAGATAGCACTGGAGAACAGGATGATGTGGAGGAGACAGAAGAGCTGTCTGTATCAGAGTCACTGCATAAAAAAAGGGAAAAATTACCAATTTTCAGTCTCATTTAATGCATCAGGCAGAAACTATGGTTCCTCCAATGGGAAAAAATGTAGTTGGGTAATAACTGGGGCCTACAAATTTTGGCTGGCCTTAGCAGACCAACAAAAGTTGGTACTTAATACTAATCATGCCCTTCAACAGACAGAAGTTGCATTCTGATTGAAATAAATACTGAGCTTAACAGATGCTCTTTCCCTGCCTCTTCCCCAGCAGAAACAAGGGTGAGGCAGAACAGAAACGTAAGATTTCTCCCCCACCCCGCATCATATCAAGCTCATATGCTCTGAAGAAGCACAGAAGAATTTCACCAGTATAAAATATGTAACCATGAGTGGCAAGTGCGTTTTGTGGACCACTTATAATAATTCCTTCTTACAAGAACAATAAAAAGGAACAGCACTCATGGCAGGTTTAGGACTGTGTTTGTCCTAAAACAAAAGATGCACAAAAAGTAAAACTGTACATTGACAAATTAATTTCCAGTATGTTCAATATTAACTCTTCAGGTGTCTATGTAAGACGACAACATACCAAGTCAAGTGCTGCCAAAGCAAAGTTTTATTTCATTTTGGCAACCCCAGATTATGCTGGCAAACAGTGAGATGTCAAACAGGAGATGTTTGGTTCACATACCACTGCAAATTGAAGCAGCCCTCACTAACTGGCCAGCATTTATACATTGTAATGGAAGTTCAGGGATAGGAACTACCACACGAACAAGTATCTGCAAGGCACAGATCCAAACTGCAGAGGTCACGATTCTGAAAAAATGACTGAATGAGATTTCCAGTGGTGCCCTTTGCTTTTTCTATCCTAACAGTATACATACCTAGCTTTGTGACTTATTTAACTCTCAGTATAAGATTGCTGCTAGAGAGCCAGTGTGGTGTAGTAGTTAAGACACCTGGAAAACCAGGTTCAAATGCTATTGTTGGGTGTCCTTTGGCAAATCACACACTCTCACCCTGACCCTGGCTAGTATTTGGATGGGAGATCTCCACGGATTTCCAGTGTCATGATGCAGAGGAAGGCAATGCCAAACCGCCACCCAACATCTCTTGCCTTGAAGGTCTTACGGGGCTGCCATAAGTCAGTTGTGACCAGATGGCCTCCCAAAAAGCCCACACCAGTGGTCTGTATGAGAAACAACAGCAGCCTTTTATAAAGCTGGTAATAAAGTATCAGACTTTGCCAAATGGCTTAAGTGAAACACAGATTTATTTCTACATTCTTTAAAGCCAATCTACACACAACAGGTTTAGGAGAACTGGGACCCAAGAATTGCCGTCCGCTGAATTTAGAGTCTGCTACAACAAAGCAGCAACCTCCTGCCTTAAGACTTCCAAAATAAAATAATCTGGGTAACTGGTTGCAAAGTTTTAAGGACAGACTGCTTTTTACTAGAGTCATGTTAGCTGGGAGGAGCAACTAACTGGTTGTGGCTTGCCTCCCTGCAATAGCAATAAGGGTTCCTTCTCAGTGGTCCAGAGGGTCACATGTGACTTTGATGTCCTCGGCCGACAGCCACAAGCACATCAAACTTCCCAGCAAAATTGAGCACCAACTTGATTAGCATATTCCCAAATAACATCAAAGGGATGCAAAGTGGCCCCTGCTCAGGGACATAGGTATAGATTTTTTATGGGGGGGTTCGGTGGTGGGGCCACACCCCCACCCACCCCTAGGGCATGGCCATGCCTCCCCAAGTCCCGCCCCCAGCCTAGTGCTCATAAAAGCAGCTCTCCAAGGCTGGGGATGGCAGACTCCCCTGCCCTGCCCTCCCCTGCCCCCACCAGCTGGACTCCCAGCCGTCAGCTGGCAGTTCCTTCTGTTCTCCCCTCTGGGCAGAGGCATAGAGGGAAAATGGAGCCCAGTACAAAATCTGAGTTTTGCCCACCCCCACCCCCGGCAGCCGCTGTGATGCTGGAATCCACCCCCAAACAGCATCACTTTCAATGGTGTTTAAACTAGAGAGCCCAAATTCTCCTTTTAAATTCACCTTAAAGGGAGAATCTGGGGTCCCCAGTTAAACAACATTGAAAGTGATGCTGTTTTGGGGTGGATTATCCCCCACCCTGAAACAGCATCACTTTCAATGTGGCGTAGTGGTTAAGAGCAGGTGCATTCTAATCTGGAGGAACCGGGTTTGATTCCCTGCTCTGCCGCTTGAGCTGTGGAGGCTTATCTGGGGAATTCACAGGCCGGCTGGGTGACCTTGAGCTAGTCACAGCTTTTCAGAGCTCTCTCAGCCCCACCCACCTCACAGGGTGTTTGTTGTGAGGGGGGAAGGTCAAGGAGATTGCAAGCTCCTTTGAGTCTCCTACAGGAGAGAAAGTGCGTATATAAATCCCAACTCTTCTTCTAAACTGAGGACCTCATATTCTCCCTTTCAATCCATGACGAAAGGAGTGGATTTAAAAAAAGAATCTGGGGAAATTTGGGGGGTGCCTGCTGTCAGGGGTGCAATGGTTAAGCTAGCAGCACCAAACTTTTAGGGTATATTTAGGAGACTCTCCTAATGATACCACTCAGGTTTGGTGACGTTTGATTCAGGGGGTCCAAAGTTATGGACCCTCAAAGGTGTAGTCCCATCTTCTATTAGCTCCCATTGGAAACAATGGAGGATGGGGACGCCCCCTTTGGGAGTCCATAACTTTGGACCCCCTGAACCAAACCTCACAAAACCTGGGTGGTATCAGTAAGAGACTCTCCTGATGATACCTCCCAGGTTTGGTGAAGTTTGGTTCAGGGTGTCCCAAGTTATGGACCCTCAAAGATGAAGCCCCCCATCTTCTATTAGCTCCCATTGGAAACAATGGAGGATGGGGTCACCCCCTTTGGGAGTCCATAACTTTGGACCCCCTGAACCAAACCTCACAAAACCTGGGTAATATCATCAGGAGATTCCCCTAAACAATCCCTGAAAGTTTGGTGCTGCTTGCCTAAACAATGCGCCTCCTGCAGGCAAAAAACCAAAAAGCAAATGTTTTTAAAACCCACAAACGGGTGGGCAGAGCTTCGGACATGAATGGGGGGGGCTGAACCTGAGAAACCCCCCCCCCTTACCTACGTCCTTACCCCTGCTCTCTGAAGAAGTGTCAAAAAAAGTTAAGGGAGGGGAAAGGAAGGTACCCACCTCTCGGATCCAACGGAAGAGATGCCCCCTTCCCCTTCGTCTATCAACTGCTCCTTCTCAACAGGAAAAACATCACAGAAGCTTTGGACTCTGAGATCTTGCTCCTGCGTGCCCGGGGAGATGAACTGATGACTCAGAGCCCCCGGGCGGCCAAAATCGAGAGGCGGAGGTGGCCCTTCCTCATGACATGGTCCCAGGCCTGGCAGGCGCTCTCCTGGCGCTGGTGCTTGAGGGTGCTGGCACTGCTCCTCGCTTCGTCCAGCGTCCGACTCTTCTCCCGCAGCAGAAACCGCTCCTGGGTTATCACTCGGCCACGTGCAATTTCTAGAGAAGGCAGATCCGCTAGTGTGACTTGGATCTGTGGCGGAGAGCTGTAAGGAGCTCGAACTTGGGCCATCAATGGCAGCTCCATCGGGGACAGGCATTTTCCCTGCCTCGAAAAGCCCCCCAGGTCCAGCTCCGCTCAGCCCCTCGGAGGCCGTCTCTGGGAAGTCTTCCGAGGAAAGCGAAAGGCGTCCCTCCACCCCGCTGCAGCTCCCCTCATCTCCTGCCACACTTAGCGTTTCCAGCTGCTCCGACACTTCCATCTCCACCAAGCCGGCTCACCATGAACGGCTCCTAACCACGTGGGCGACCACCACAACAGCAATGCACGCTACTTCCGGTTTTGCTGGCTTCCAATCAGAACACAGCAAAGCACTTAGGCACAGAGAGACAGTTACTCTTTCCAATCAGGGCTGGGTTCTCATGGTGGGTTAGGACTGGGCGGCCTTTCCTTCTGCTTCTCTGTATCACGCCTTCGGATGCTACTGGCGGGAATTATTAGCAGCAATAGTAATGTAGTAATCAGCAGCCAGCCAAAGTGCAAATACATTTGGAATTATTTTAGTGCTTCTAAAGCATTAATCTCTAGCAGCGAGTCAGCAGGATGACGTGCAGCAGGGATGTCAAACTCAATCCGCACAGAGGGCCAAAACTCTAAACACACTTTAGGTTGCCGGCCGAACAGGATAAACGTTTATTGCCAGGCATGAAAAAAACCCTCTGCCCCATGGAGGAGGCAGCCGCCTGCTCAGTTGAGCAGAGAGGGGCCGGTGATGGTGGCCTGCCTGGTGCTGCCAGCTCACCGGGCATGAAAACCCCCTTTGCCCCATGAAGAAGGCCCCGTGGAGAAGGCAGCCGCCTGCTCATTTGGGCAGAGAGGGGATGGCAGCAGCGGCAGCTTGCCTAATACTACCAGGCATGCAAACCCCCTCTGCCTGATGGAGAAGATAGCCACCTGCTCGTTGGGCAGAGAGGGGGCAGCGGCCTGCCTGGTGCTGCCAGCTCTCCTCTCGTGCCGTGCAAGCCAGCAGCGCCAGGCATGCAAAACCCCACTGCCTCACAGAGAAGGCAGCCACCTGTTCCATTGGGCAGAGAGGAGATGGCGGCGGCGGCAGTCTGCCTAGTGTTGCCAGCTCTCGCACTGTGCGAGCCAGCAGCACCGGGCATACAAACCCCCTCTGCCCAACGGAGAAGGTAGCCGCCTGCTCCGTTGGGCAGAGAGGGGGCGGCGGCCTACCTGATGCTGCCGGCTCTCCTGCCATGCCAGCCAGCAGCGCCAGGCATGCAAAAACCCACTGCCCCACAGAGAAGGCATCTGCCTGTTCCATTGGGTAGAGAGGAGATGGCGACAGCGGCAATCTGCCTAGTGTTGCCAGCTCTCGCACTGCGCGAGCCAGCAGCACCGGGCATACAAAACCCCACTACCTCACAGAGAAGGTAGCCGCCTGCTCCGTTGGGCAGAGAGGACACAGCAGCGGCAGCAGCCTGCCTTGTGCTGCCGGCTCTCACATTGCGCGAGCCAGCAGCACCAGGCATACAAACCCACTCTGCCCAACAGAGAAGGCAGCCGCCTGCTCCGTTGGGCAGAGAGGGGGAAGCGGCCTGCCTGGTGCTGCCAGCTCTCGTGCCATGCCAGCCAGCAGCGCCAGGCATGCAAAACCCCACTGCCCCACAGAGAAGGCAGCCGCCTGTTCCATTGGGTAGAGAGGAGATGGCGGCGGCAGCAGTCTGCCTAGTGTTGCCAGCTCTCACACTGCACGAGCCAGCAGCACCGGGCATACAAACCCCCTCTGCCCCACAGAGAAGGTAGCCACCTGCTCCATTGGGCAGAAAGGGGGCGGCGGCAGCGGCTTGCCTGGTGCTGCCGACTCTCATGCCGTGCGACCTGGCAGTGCCAGGCTTGCAAACCCCCTCTGCCCTGCGAAGAAGGCAGCCGCTTGCTCCATTGGCAGAGAGGAGATGGTGGCGGCGGCAGCCTGCCTAGTGCTGACCACAGGGCATACAAAACCCTTCTTTCCCATGGAGAAGGCAGCCGCCTGTTGCTCCTTTGGGCAGAGAGGGGGTGGCAGTTGTGCTCTGCAAACCTCCTCTGCCAGACAGAGAAGGCAGCCGCCTGCTGCTCCATGGGGCAGAGCGGGCATGGTGGCCTCCTCCCCTGTGGGTCCCATGCGACAGCCACCCCCACGCACCATCATACTTGCAGGATAAGGTAAGTGGTGATGCAGGGGGTGCAGGGTGCAACACGGGAATCCATGGGGGGGCTGAAAATGTGGATGCCACCCTGGGTGCAGCTTTGCCTAGCTTCACCTCTGCTTCAGGCCAACCTCCAGGTGAGGCCAGGAGATCTCCCAGAATTACAACTCCCAGAATTACAGCTGGCAACCACAGATGCAGGCGAAACGTCAGGAGAGAATGCTGCTAGAACACGGCCATACAGCCCGGAAACCACACAGCACCCAAGTGATTCCGGCTGTGAAAGCCTTCTACAATATAGAAAGGAAATGCTTGGGTCATAAAATTAGCAGGTAGTAGATGATGTGAAAGACCTGAGACGCTGGAGATACATTGCCAAAGTATAGACAGAATTGAGCATGAGAGACCAGTGGTCTTACTGAAAGGCAACTTCATGTGATGTAGGTATAAGGAGGCAGAAGAACAGGAATGATGGCTCCTTTGATGAATCTCCTTTTTGTTTTATTTGTCCTCACTAACTACCACTATCACTGCTGAGACTTTTGAACTGTCTCATGCCTTTCTGTCTTACACTTTTGAATGATTGTGAATCTGCCACAATAACATTCTTTATATTAAAGTCAGAAATATATGGCACAAGTGAGGCTTATTGAAATAATAATTCAGAACGGTTTTGTTGGCTGTTGTGGGTTTGCTAGGCTGTGTGGCTGTGGTCTGGTTGTTTTTGCTTCTAACATTTTGCCCGCATCTATGGTTGGCATCTTCAGAGCAACTTGGAGGAGTTTTGAGTATAAAGCATTTTATTTTCGAAGAGATGAATTATTCATTACATACATGTTTGTTTGTTTGTTTGTTTGTTTGTTTGTTTGTTTGTTTATTCATTCCATTTGGTAAACCGCCCTACCCCCAAAGGGGGTACATTTATAACATTTTATAATTAAGGAAAACATTTTATAATTAAGGAAAAGCAAAGGGCATCTTGACGCAATATATTCTGGAGTATTGTGGGTTGTCCTCTGAAGATGCCAGCCACAGATGCAGGCGAAACTTCGGGAGAAAATGCTACTGGAACACGGCCATACAGCCCAGAAAGACCACAACACTCCAGTGATTCCGGTTGTGAAAGCCTTCGACAACGTAATATATTCTTGACTAATTTATGATTGATCAGATCTATTGTTGTGTGGTATTGTACTTTATACAAATAAGTACTTTATACAAATACGCCATGTTTTCAGAAGTTAAATTAAGAACTAATACTGGCAACAGCAGTTATTCATCTATTGGGCAAAAATATAGCTGAAGGTTGTTTATCCTCGAGCTATTTCAGTCTCTAATTTCCTCCACTGATATTAATAATTTTATCATTTGTAAGTTTCTTTTTGCTTAATTGATTTCTTATGTAAATATTTACCATGTTTCATGATTTATTTAAACAGCAGGTGACTTATAATCAGACATGTCCTTATTGTTTGTACTTTGTACAAATATGACTAGACCATTGGACAAATGTATTCAGAAAGATAAGCTATATTGGAAATATGTAATTTAATGAAAGTACTGAAAGTTTTCAGTCTTGTTTGTGACTGGTCCTATTTTGTCACCTTTCCTATATGTTACCCATTAAATTATATTCTTGACTATAAAGTTATACTTTTTTTCAAAATTATTCATGATTGGTTTTAAGTATTTCAAAAGCTTTATTTTTATAACAATTACAAGCTAGGACTCAAAAGGAATTTCAGGAGAAGGACACAATTTGAACCTCTCTGGCCCTTTCTGCACATGCAGAATAATGCACTTTTAATCCACTTTCACAATTGTTTGAAAGTGGCCTTTGCTATTCTGCACAGCTTCAAAGTGCACTGAAGTAAATTAAAAGTGTATTATTCTGCATGTATGGAAGGGGCCTCTGTCTTTACAGTTTCTGTTTTTTAGTAACATTTTATTCTCTCTGGAGAATTTTCAGCTCATATATTTTTCTCTATACCTTAGGCATCCATCTATTCGACAGAAACCCCATCAATGTCAATTAATATTACAGTTTTGCTGTTTATATCACCCACTATTTCTGTTTTCCATTTCCAGGCAGTTCCAGACCTCTCCCCTTTTCCTCCTACCTTTCCTCCTTCTTACCTAGCAACTAAATATTAGCTACAAGAATAAGACAAGACAAAAACATTAATGGAATTAAAAATATAAAGAAGAATATAAACTGAAAAGTTATGCGATGATGTGGTAATCTCAGCTACCAAGCCTAACAGTACACTGAAATTTGTAATAGAGCAAAATCACAAATTTGGAATGTATTTGGGTTATAGATTGAGCAACAATGAGGCTAATGACATTAAATATGATGAAAAGGGAACAAGGAGAATTAGAGATGATAGAAAACTGCACTGTTAACTAAAAAGACAATCAAGTATTTTGGACTAAATATTTGACCCCATGTCCCTATAGGCCATACGCCTCTGCTGGCCAAACATAAGGGGTGTCCACCAATGGCTCATCTTCATCCTGAGGAAAAGTGACTAGTGGGGTGCCACAGGGTTCTGTACTGGGCCCAGTGCTATTCAATATTTTTAACCAATGACTGATGATGGAATAGAGGGTATCCTAATCAAATTTGCAGATGGTGCCAAATTAGGAAAGGTAGCTAATACCCCAGAAGACAGGGTCAGAAATAATTCAAAATGACCCAGACAGATTAGACAGCTGGGCCGAAACTAACAAAATATATTTTGACAGAGATACAAGTAGGCAGAAAAAAATAAATGCACAGATATCAGATGGGTGACACCTGGCTTGACAACAGTACATGTGAAAGGGATCTGAGAGTCTTAGTAGACCACAAACTGAAAGTCAGTCAGTGGTGTGGTAGGGCGCAGTCCAAGAATAGCGCTATGGTCAGTTTTAGGTTTGGGGGGTTTGTTACAATTTTGGGAACAATTTATGATTGATTAAACTAAATAAAAATAACAGGGTTAGGACTAAGGCAAGGGCAAGTGTTAAGGCAAAACCCCGAAACCTGAACCTGACCATAGCCCGATTCTGGGACTGCGCCCTAGATCTCAATGTAACACTAAGGCAAGGCCGAGCCCCTGCCCCTGCCCTTGCCTTAACCCTAACTTAATGTGGTGCCCCCATCCCCCATTGTTTCCAATGGGAGCTAATAGGAGATGTGGGCTGTACTTTGAGGGTCCATAACCATAACCCTGAACCAAGCTTCACCATACCTGGATGGTATCATCAGGATAGTCTCCTGCTGATACCACCCAGGTTTTGTGAAGTTTGGTTGAGGGGATCCAAAGATATGGACCCCAAAGGGGGACCCCATCCCCCTTTGTTTCCAATGAGAACTAATAGGAGATGGGGGCTACACCATTGAGGGTCCATAACTTTGGACCCACTGAACCAAACTTTACCAAACCTGGGTGGTATCATCAAGAGAGTCGACTAAAGATACCGTGAAATTTTGGTGCTGCTAGCTTAACAATTGCACCCCTGACAGCAGGCACCCTCCAAATTTCCCCAGATTCTCCTTTTAAATCCACCTGCTTTTGCATGGACTTAAAGGGAGAATGTGAGGGAGAATCCACCCAAAACATCATCACTTTCAATGTTGTTTTAACTGGGGACCCCAGATTGTCCCTTTAAGGTGGATTTAAAAGAGGAATCTGGGCTCCCTAGTTTAAACACCATTGAAAGTGATGCTTTTGGGGGGTGAATTCCACTGGAGGTGTTTTATGAGAGATGATGTTGACATTTGTTTGGTAAATGTTTTGCTTGGGGTGATTTGTGAGAGATTTACATGCTTAATACCCACTTGCACTGGCTTGGAGCTGTTTCTCAGGCTAACAACCTACCTCATAGGATTGGTGTGAGGACAAAGGTAGGAAAGAGAGTTGGTGGAGAGAGAGAAATGTATGTTTTTCTGGGGGTGGGAGGTATTTTGTGAGCTGGTGCAAAAATTATTGTTTGGTAGTGATGGGGGAGAGTGGCTGCCCATACGGGGCGGGGGGGGGGGGCGCCTAACTCAGGTATTGTTCCCAGGCTCCAGTTTGCCTAGATACGCTTCTGGGTGTGGCAGCCAAGAAAGCCAATGCAATTCAGGGCTGCATCAATAAGAGTATTGTGTCTAGATCGAGGGATGTATTAGTACTACTCTATTCTTCACTGGTCAGAATTCACTTGCAATACTTTGTGTAGTTCTGGGCACCAAAATTGAAGAAGGATATTGACAAGCTAGAACTGGTTCAGAGGAGGGCAAAATGATTAAAAAAAAACTGGATTCCAAGCAGATTCCAGCAGTGGTGTAGGAGGTTAAGAGCTCGTGTATCTAATCTGGAGGAACCGGGTTTGATTCCCAGTTCTGCCGCCTGAACTGTGGAGACTTATCTGGGGAATTCAGATTAGCCTGTACACTCCCACACACACCAGCTGGGTGACCTTGGGTTAGTCACAGCTTCTCTCGAAGCTCTCTCAGCCCCACCTACCTCACAGGGTGTTTATTGTGAGGGGGGAAGGGCAAGGAGATTGTAAGCCCCTTAACTTGTAACTTGTAATTGGGATAGCGGTTTCTGCAAGTTCTTTGCGGGTTGCCACATGTCTATGTATAATTTTCTTAACATTTTGGTAAAAAACTTAGCCAGTAGTCTAAGCAGAAAATCTGGCAGAGTATTTGTGTTTCCTTTGATATTAATGGAGAGAAGCAGGAGATCATTTGATTGAGTGAATCACTGATCTCTTCAGTATTATGAACTTTGCTTTTAGTTCATTCATGATATGGTTTTAATTTGTCATTTAATTCTAGTTCATTCATGATATGGGTTTTTAATTAATTTGTTATTTAATTCTACATGTAATAAACAGCACTTTTAATGGAAAATTATATTCTTTATGATGCCCACACATATTCCATCTCAGGAGAGTGTAAGGTTTTGGCATTTACCATATGATATACAGGCCCTGATAGAATTCTAGGGGCATACCGCAAAACTGTTCAATAAAAAAAAATAGATTGCCCACTCAGTATCAACTGTAGTTGCAGAAGACTGCCTAACTGCAGTAGCATGTCAGTTTCTCATGATCTGGTGGTGGTAGAAGACTGCCTGGCATCAGTGGCAGCATGCAAAGTTCTGCCCAAGGTCAGTTTCTCCTTCTCTGACAGCAACACTGCTGTCATAAGTATTGATGCTGCCAGGACCACTGTGGCTCCCAGCCTTCCCCACCCACCAATTGTGATGTGGCTGGGACTAATGATGGCTCCTAGCCTGCCTCTCACTGCCCATGCGCAGATAATGCTTTTTCTAACCCTCTCAATGTATTTGTATATATTTTCAGATTTATTTATTTATTTGAAACTTGGAAAGTCACTCAGATTTGCAGAGCTATCTGCTCTCTTCCTGTGTAGCCCCAATCTGCAGATTTATATATCCACAGATGGGACTCATGCTTGGAAAACAGATGTAAACTTAAAGGTAATCTAGAAAAGCTGGGGTGGGGGGGACAGCTCACTTATTCTTCCAAATAGCCCTTCTTTACTCTCGAGTAACCTACATTGTATCTCTTCTCCCAACCAGTGTAATTTTATTTTCTGTTTTTCTAAATCTGTATAAAGGTTAAATTGTTAAATTACTCCCCACTGTTCTTGGTAGATAGAAGAACAAGTAAATAATCACAGCTGTGTCAAGAAGGGTGACAGAGAGAATCTGCAGGGAGATATTACTTCTGATATTTGTAGGCAGCATCTGAACCAAATAAAACCTGCTTTTCTGCTACCGTGTAACCTTCTTGAAAGGCCAAGATGGTTTACGACTTCAGCAACATTCTTATCAGTTAAATTGTGGGGTTGAAGTGCCTGGTCACAGAAGCTAATGCTTCGTTTCCTAAATTTATGAGAAGGGAGCAGGGAAAATAGAACAAATCCAAGCAACACAATAGTGAATATATTCTTTCAAGCTGGAATGCAGATATATGAAGAAATCACAATTTAAATTGGCCTTATTGGATTTCAGAGCAAATAAGCAGCTTTTCAGCTCTGATATATATATATTTTAAAAAATATCATTCTTAATATGGTTCTATAGGGAAAAATGAGCAAAGGACTATGAATCCATTTTAGACTGAAGTTTACAGACTGTCGAGATGGTTGTATGCTATTCTACATTGTCAGGAAGGCTGAAATAATTTACAAGGTTGCAAAAATAATATGGAAAATAATTTTTAAATCCATTTTTGAACCCATTACAAACTTGATACAAGTAAATTTAAAACTAATTTTCACACATATGCTGCAATAGTGAGAAATCAGCTCAAATATGCTTGTAGTAAAAATATGTGGGTTACTCTCAGTAAGTTTTAGGATTTTAATTTTGCCTTTTTTGTTCTTTCTTTCATTTTTTCACAGTCTTTCAGTCTTTCAATACTGTCTGTAAATTCTATCGATTTTAATATGCATAGTTTCATTTTATTTGACATTAAAAACAGCACAAGCTGTTTGTTTTTTTTAAAGCTACCTTCTGTAGGCAGGGGCTCAGCAATTAGGGTAAACTACAATAATCATGTTCATAAAAATGGAAACTTTTCAAATCATTGTGCACTGCTATCCTAAAAAAAGAAGGGAGTCTTTACTGACCCATGGGAAGTCACATCACAATGTTTACCAGGCAGACAATGTTTACAGGGTGGTTTTCAATTGTCATCCCCTGTCATCTACACTTTACCCTCAGCAAGTTGGGTACTCCTTTCACTGACCTCAGAAGCATGAAAGGCAGAGTCAACCTTGAGCCAGCTACTTGAAACCAACTTCAAATAGGATTGAACTCAAGTCACGAGCACAGCTTTGACTGAAGTGCTGCAGTTTGCCACTCTGCACCACAGGTCCTAGTCAATGTAAATTTGAGATTGTCAGGCCATCCTGCAAAATTGTTGAGGTTATTAGTATGGCTTGGGAAGTCCAAGAGTAGTTCAGACAGTAAATAGGTCAGTGTCAGATATTTTATGATAGTAGATAGTATCATGACAAAGTAATGTTGAATGCCCTTGGGAAACAAATAAAAGTGTGTTTACAACTCCTCAGTGTCAGATAATGGGAATTGAGCAATAACAGCCTTTTGCAGCTCCAGGAGTAGAGGAGGGAGCAATGGCCAATAGTAGAATCATGAAGTAAACAGTTTGACTGGAAAAGGCCACAGCTTTTATCAAACAAAATCACTGTAACATGGGTGCAGCATAGGGCATGAATCCAGAATCAGGAGACGTGCCTATCAACTGATGACACCAACCATGCCTCCAACTCACCTGTAGGGGGAGCAACATGGAATGGCAAGTCCTGGGTTCCACATGAGTGGAAGCCACTGATTGATTCCCTTGCCATCTGAGAGTGAGAGCCAGATAACTGTCCCTAAGCTGGACATATCGCTGAATGCACCCAGCCCCATGACTCCTGATCTCCAAAGTTTCTATAACCATATCCAAGAAAGCAGGCTGTTGTGAACGCTGTGAAGCCAAACATCCTGACCCCTTTCAAAGAAGTTGCACATTGTCTACCTGAAAGAGAG
Source organism: Sphaerodactylus townsendi (assembly GCF_021028975.2). Classification (NCBI taxonomy): domain Eukaryota; kingdom Metazoa; phylum Chordata; class Lepidosauria; order Squamata; family Sphaerodactylidae; genus Sphaerodactylus; species Sphaerodactylus townsendi. The sequence goes on along the minus strand of NC_059434.1, from coordinate 41,259,959 downwards.
CCACCTGTCAGAAAGAAATCCAGATGCCATATGATGGAGCCATCTAGTGCCTCTAGGAGCTGCAGGGCCACCTTGCTTGTTTTCCTCTTCTCAATGTTGACCTGATCTGGGGAAATGGTCCCATACCAACTGTGTCAATTCAGCAGTTCAGACCAGAAGAGCCATGAAATAATGGCCTGCAGGTCTGCATCTGTGGCCAAAGAGAGATCCATCCCTTCCCTGCCAGTGAGGTCATTTTTGCCTGGCTGGATAATCATTTGGAAAACCATGATGGGTGAGGTGACAAGTGATGGTTGACAGAAAAGCCACAAGTGACGATTGACACAAAAGTTGATAAAAGTATTGGGAGTACGCCCCCTGTATCCAGTTCAGGAGGTTGCGAGTGAGTCATCCAGCCCCAGGGCTGTTTCCCATCTGGATGAGGATGCATAGATCCTCATCCAGTGTATAGTGCTGTGTAGGAATATGCAAAAACATTTGACAAAATTCAGATTTGGGTCTAATGCACCTGGGATTTTTCAAACCTTGATATTCCAAAAGCTCCATATCAGAAACATCCAGGATCCCTCCCAAATGGGTTCATTAGACCAAATTCAATTTTACCACTCTCTCCTTTCCCCTCACCTCCACCTTCACCCACTTTCCTCAAATCAGGAGTCTAACAGCAGCAGTGGCTGCCACGTTGAGCCTGGAGGCAGTAGCAGTGCAGCTCTGTGTTGACCTTTCTGGCTATCAGATAAGGGAGAGGGAGAGGAAAGGGGAGAGGGAATTCCCTCCCAGTCTTTTTGGTACCAACACGGGGCTACCTGTTTTAATCCATAAGTGCTCTTTTGCAGTTTGCACATGAGAGGCTTGCCCTTGTGTTGTTCAAATCCTGGTGGTTGTTCCATGTAAACATCTTCTTTTATTTCTCCATGTAGAAAGGAAAGTCTTTATGTCTAGGTGCTCAACTTGCATCCTTCTTGCAGCTGCAATACTCAGGAGCAGTCTCACAGAAGTGTGCCTGACCATGGTAAAAAAGTTTCATCATAGTCTTCTCCAAATTTTTGAGAGTAGCCTTTTGCAACCAGTCTTACCTCGTCTTTTTATACATCCCCTTCTGCATCATGCTTGGACTTGAAGACCACTTGCGTCCTACTGCCTTCTTTCCAGGTGGTAATTCTGTAAATGGCCATGTTTTGTTTTGAGTTAATGCTCCAAGCTCTTCTTCTGCTACTTCCCTATATCTCTCTGCTTCTCTAGCAGGCATCCTTGCACTATTCTCCCATGTAGAAAGCTCTGGAACCATTACTGCTTTTGCAAGGTAAGCAGGTGGTACGCCCATGTTTGTTCTGCTGGAACACCTGAGACTTGCAGCCCTTTCTGGCTGAACAGGTTCTGCAGATGCTCCATGTGCACTGTCCATGGTGTTGTCATCCTCAAGTGTAATGTCCATGGTATTCAGAGAGACTGTGTCTGGCTGCTGCACTTGATATTTTTGCTCTGCTGAGATGAAATCAGTGTAATCTACTTTCTCCTTTTTTTAGTTTTGATAATTTATTTTACTTTTGTGAATTTACTGCCACCTCTGATTAAAGGTTTCTGGTTAAATTGTAAATAATTAATGCCTAATAAAAGTTATTGTATTGTATACTTTTTCCTTTTCATCAACATAAACTGCACCACAAATCCTTAATTCACCAGTCTGAGAGCTTGTGAGGGGGTGGAGCTCAGGGACAGGGCTGCCTGCTGCCAAGCCCTGCCCCCTGGCCTCTGTGCAGGCCAACTCCTAGCATCTCCATGGCCTGGGGACACCAGGAGCTGGCCTGCACAGAAGCCAGGGGGTGGGGTTGGCCAGGGGCAGGTGGCCCTGGCAGGCACTGTGGCTGCCCACCACCGAGCCTGAGCCAGCCTGCAGGGAAGCGGGGGGCTCAGTGGTGTGCAGCGGGGACCCCCCACATGACTAAAAGGCATGCGCCCAGGCGTCATGGGTGATCTTATGTCCCTATTGGCCATACGCCTCTGCTTAGACAAAATATCAGGTTGGATCCAGGCAACTTTTTCACTCAATCTTCTCACATTGCCTTCTTTATTCCTTTCCTCTTAAAACATGGCAGGTTCCCAGGATCACCAGCCCTTTATTTTCAGTGGTCAGTGGGAATCCCCCTGTCTTTTTCAGGAGCAGAAAAGCTGCTTGGAACTAATCCATAGTGCTAGACTTTTTAGTAAGTGTATCCAAGGATTACTTTTAAAAAAAACTTTTTGAATCACTGCCTCGTGACTCTCATGAGTAAAAGATGACTCTCATGAGTAAAAGAATAGGACCATCCATGAAGTATCTGTCATTTTTTGTCACACTTTGCCTCATTCTAGCCACAAAAAGTTTTTTTCATCAGTATTTTGCAGTTAGTTCACATACAGTTCAACTTGAACACCACTTGAACACCACTTCATACAATACAGTCATAAAATCAGTCTATGTATTATAATGAAGAGATATCAACAGATACTCTGTTGCTGTATGCATGCATGCATTAATCAGCTCTTATTTGCTTTTCAAATAAAGACAGAATAGCATCCTATACAGTCATATTAAAATGAATATATTTTGGGGATAACATTTGCAATATTTAAAATGCAAAGTATGTTTCCTCTATGTTCTAGTTGTCTTCTTAATCATAGCATAGTATTCAGACTACTTTCTAGCAAATACGTTGGGAAAATGCCTAGCATATGTACTAAAAAGAGCCTAGTAGGAGAGGTTTCAATCTTGCTTGTGCAGTAAGAATTCCATGTGTGATGTGAAATAAGATATGGAGCTGATAAAGGGGCCAAATTAACAAAAAACTGAAAGGACTGAGGATCTAAAAACACTTATCTTGTTTCAGAGAATATGCTTTTCCATGTAGAAGGTCACTTTGAACACAGACTGATTGTTGGTTACTATTTCCACCTGAACAAAACAGAATCCCTCTAGTAATTAATTCTTTTGTTGTCTACTTGCTTACCATATACAGTGAAAGAAATGATACCATAGTGTGAAGGATGCTCCTGTTCCCCAGAATAAATCATGAATCATCAAGATGTGCTCTGGAGATCACTTATATACAGCTAACAAAATGACTACCTGTGATGAGGGTGCGCGTGTGTGAAGACTGACAAGCAGCTTCTATTACAAATAAAGAACATTATTCTTCGCAGTGCTAGAAGGCAGCTAATAATGTAGCCACCATGTCCCCAACAATAGCTGCATCACACTGGCTTCCCTCATCCTGTCTTTGCCAGCAAAAAGCAACAAAATGTTTCTCTATGAATGTTTTATCTTGGGGACTAAGGAGACTGCTAAGGGAACTCAGAGATCAAACCCTAGATTGGACAAGCAATTGAACAGCAATAGTGTATTTTTCTATTTAACATATTTTTCTGGAAAGTTACATTTGAATTTTATATATTGTACTGACATTGAATTTTGGGGGTTACATTGGAGGCTTTTCTAAATCTTCAGCAATAGGACTGCCATCTCTCAGCTCATTCTGTCTTGTAAGCCTGCTAAAATAATCACAGAACACACCACTTGCTTCTTTTCCCTTGAACTTTTAAACAATAGTTTCGATTAAGATGACCTACTCTGACCCAGGCCAGGCTAGGGCATCTAAGCAGTATCAGTCCTGATTAGTACTTGGATAGGAGACCACCAACTCTTTGGGGGTCACCATATGTTGACTGATTTGTTGTTTGGAGTTCAGGAGATGACCTAGCTTCAAAATGGAATGCACAAAGGCCTGCCTGCCTTCATAACCCTAAAACCTTCTCTATTCACTTGCCTAAGTATGCAGGAAAATTGTAGCTTCCTAGTAAAAGCATTTTTTTGAAGTCTAATGTACCTTTGTGAAAACACACACAGGTCAAAGGCCTCATGCTTTCAGGAAAAATGAGTCATTTCACTGATGTTGAAACTGTTATTCCTGGCTACCTGGCACAAGGAAAATGGGTTCTGTCCACTGAGATATGGAGACTACAAGAATGTGTGAGCTTTCGTCACTTATTCTCTCTAGCATTTTTTCTATTGGAATTTGCTCATTATAAAAATTCATGCACAGCAGGTGCTAAAATGAGTACACTTTTAAACCTAAGTTCAAAGCACTCCAGTGAACAAATATTTCCTACAGGTCACAGTAGGGGGGGAAATCAATGCTGAGAGATCTGCCTCAAAGTTGTCGTGCATGTCTGTAGGCAATTGCCAGTAAGTGGGAAATGAACCTTTTTGGTATAGTGTTATACTTTCACAAAAAGCTGTTGAAGCCAAAATTGCATGTGTCAAATTTATATTCAGCCACTGTTTTCTGACAATGGAATGATTGTGTTAATAGTATGCAATTTTTTAATTATATGTGGCTGTGTAAAAGAAGTTCTGTCCAACAATGTTTCTAGTATTGTACTGTGAAAAAAGTCTAATACCATTATTCTGTAAGAAAGCAATATATGCAAGGCAATAAGAGGACTAAAGATGGAACAAAAATGTAGGAAGTGTAAGCAGAGATAAATGAGAGTAAAAAATGAGAGTAAAATGTAAAAAAAAATCAAAGCAGCATATTTAGATTGTAAATACAAAGGGCAATTAGAGAATTCTCATCCAACACCCTCTGGATTCTCTTGTCAATATGTTTAAAATATGAAATGAATAGATCCATCTGTGCTTGTAAATCAGATTAAGCATATAGAAGTGACAAAATAAATTAATTGGTTCCCTCGAGGCTCACATCAATTCTATGCAAGCCAGAAACAAGGAGAAAACCTTCAGGCACTGTATGCTCATAGAGTTGCTGAAATGATACTTTGCGGGATGGTGTGGGAAAGAGCTAAAAATAGCAAAGAATTGCATGCTTAAGCTGTTCCAATGTCAGCCTACACTGAATCAGTGTTTGGAATAATGTTTCAAGCTATTTTATTTTATACTTGAAAGAACAAATATGTACTTGGAACTGGGCGGTCCAACCAGATTGAATTGACTTCTAAAACAGAATTACTAGAGACCTTTAGCCAGTGCTTTGGTTGAAAAAGACCTCCACTCACACTGTGCCACCATTAGCGGAGTTACACCCTTTTAAGTCCATTGAAGTCAGTAGTATGATATTGCTTACAATGGCACTGAGCATGGCAGAAGATGTGCATAAAAAGCAGAGACTCTTCCCCATCTTACATGCTGTGACGAATGCATTTATCCTGCATTCAGGTTACAGGGTGGAGCCGCCCCTGAAAGAGTTAAGCCCTGGCCAGCCCTGATTGGCCAGAGAAAAATATGAGATACTATAAATACTGTCAGTGAGAGTGCTGAAGGTTCTTGAATCTTGCTTCTTTCTTTGAGTCTTTTGACTTTTTGGCTCTGTGTGAGCTTGTGTGCCCTCGGGTGCTTTTTGTAGCAGCGTGAGGAGAATCCACCAGATCTCTCACGGCTATTGTGGAGTAATAGCCGAGGAAGCTATTAAGCCAGCTAAAACCCTGAGATTTGGAGGAGAGTGTCCGCCCTCAGGTGTTTTGTTTTGTGTTTGTGAGGGAAATCTCTAACAGTCTATAGGTCTGTCCTCCAATAAAGTGAACACCTGCGAGTGTTCATTCTTGTAACTTAAGTGAAGTGCCTGCAACCGTTAAGCTTTCAGAAACAAACTTACTCTGCAACCGTTAAGCTTAAACAAACTTTCTCTGCAACCAATATGCTTATTTCCTCTCCAGTTTACCTGAGAAGCCTTTGTGAAGCCAGCAATAAACATGTTAAGTTGTTGTTCCATTTAAACCCAGTCTCAGTCTTTATTTTTCTGTCTGTGTCTGTGAGTTCCCCAAACAAAAAGGTGGTGTCCGTTTAAAATCAGTTTTGGGGGGCTTTAATTTATAGTGGTGGCAGCGAAAAGAATATATAAAGCCCCTTCGTCTACACATGCTATCTCCCTTTTTAAACTGTTTTTCCTGCTGCATCCCTGACTGATTTATACTTTGGTAGCAGTGGCCTTTGTACAGTGGGGGAGGGAGTTTGTGACTTTGCTCATTTTCACGCAACTTAATGTGTGAGTTGTGATGTCCCAAACAATGTTCAGTCAAATTTTTTTCCACTCCCTTCCCATCTCAAGAGAGATGCCTGGAGCAGGAGTCCTGCCATGTAGGGATCAATGGGCAAGATCTCACAGCTGCTCCTATTACTTTGTCGGGTTTTAACCTCCCCCCCATATATTTTATTTTAGATTTCATATTTTTCTGTCTCTTGAAAGCTCCAGTCAGAATTCAAGTATCCACAGATTTGATCATGCAGATAATTTAAAAGCTACAACAACTTCATGTAATCTATTAATCAGAAAGTTTGGATTCAGGAGGGAGAGGAAAATAATGAAAGTCTTCATATTGGAATTCAGTATTCAATCAGAAACATGAGAACAGCAGGAAAGCTAAATCCACTTCGTCCTCCAGTCAAAAACATTTAAGGAAATCACTCTGTTGCTAAATGAAAAGCATCAGGTATTTAACCTGTTAGTCCCAAATAACCTACCCTCTTTGGTACATGAAAAGTAACTTCCATTGAATGGAGACATCTCCAACTGAGTCAGATCGAACAGCCTTTTAAGTTACCAGCTTTACTTCAACAGGATCAAAAAGGAATTCTTACAGTAAAAATGCCTTGTTCCTTCTGCTAAAAGTTGGGTTGGAAAGACAAAAATCAAATGTACTGAACACTCCTGATCAGATTCTGTCAAGTACTTTGGAAATCAAAGAAATAAAAGGTAAAGGTGTACATATCTCCAACTGTCAAATTCCAGAATAATTGTCAGCACTTGGGTTTTCTCTAGCCTATTAACAAAAGACATACTGGGAACAAAACTTGGTGAGACCTGGTATGTGGAATTCTCTGTTTATTTAAAATATTTGTTGTATAATTTCACCAAATGATGCTGAAGGTCATTACAACATCATTAAAAATAACAAAACATGGAATTATGATAGCTAAAAATTTTTTAAAAATAAAAGCAGTAAATAAAAGCAAATCAAAACAGTACATGAAAACAATAAAAAGCACCAGGTAAATTACAAGCAGGTATGAGAGTGGAATATAGTGGAATATAGTGTGGAATATAGTGGCTGTCATTCAGTAGATAAAACATTGGCTTGGGAACTAAGCGTCTTAGAAAGAAATCTTTGTTCAATCAGGCAGCATAACATGATTCTAAATCCAGGAACATTCTGAAAAAAACATATTATTTTGTGCTGCTATTTGGCCATGGTCCTTCTCTACCCAATATGCAAAAATGTGTGTGTGAAGTCATAGCTGTCTTATAATGTCCCCAGCAAGGGGCTTTCAATGCAAGTGAGAAGCAGAGGTGGTTTGCCATTGCTTTGCTCTGGAGGATCTGTTTTGGTGACCTTTCTTCCAAGTACCAACCTTGATTAGCATCTGATGAGATTGGGCTGTACTCTGCTGCCTTTACTCAAAGCAAAATTACCAGAAGCTATTTTCAATACCTTATACACTGGCAATAATCAAGCACTTCTTAACATAATAAATGCCATCAATTTGCCTGAGTGTTTAGTATTGTTTAAAATGTTTTGGAATAATCAGGTAAGAGAGAAAGTGTTTTCGTATGCATTTTATGAGTTACTATAATGCCTGCTTGCTTTTTTCCCTAATTAGCAATATAATGAATTAGAAAATTACCTGTTTCTATAAAAGTCAGTTCCCAGTGTTCTGACACGTTAATGTAGCATGATCTATCATTGTATAGGAATACGCAGATGTTGGCACATGGTTATGAAGATAGGAACAGGTTTGATCCTTATTGTCAAAGGTCACCTAGAGCAGCCCCTAGCTGCCAAGCAGTCAATTATATGTGTATGCCAGAGCTAATTTGAATGCCTTTGCAACATTCAGTCACCTTGGAGAGAACTGAGATAACATTGAGGGAAGAGCTGGTGCTGTGCAGTTCATCTTCTGAGTCTTAATGAAAGCAGATGTGCTAACTTGGAAGAGAGAGAGAGCAATCAAAATATAGAGTGTCTGGATCCAGAGGTGGAGTACAGGCCTAACAGAAGTCTAACAAAAGCAGGTCTAACAGAAGTCAAAGTCGTCCAAAACGGTGTGAAATTGACCGTGGAGTAATTATTATTATATTCTTGAATATATTTGAGAGTCTCTCAGTTTTTAATTTGTATACACAATTCTCTGCCAGCCTGAGCTGAAATGTTACTTTCTTTGTGACCTGTTCATTGTGCTTCTGACACCTTAACATTCAGATTATTCTGAGAATAATAAATCTATTCAGTTCTTTTTAATCTTGCCTCGAGGCCCTCAGTGTCCTGACAGGAATAAAAATAAGCATTTTTCCTAACATTCAGGAACTCTTTGTTCTGTGGCCCTTGAAATTAAACTTAACAGACACTACTATAGAATATCACCTCTGAGGAGGCAAAAAGAAAAGGTATAACAGTACATGCATATCTATCCTGAAATTATAGGAGATGATCACAGTCTAATTGTGTTCTAAAAGTCACACCTTCCTGCCATAGAAATGAAGGTGAAAGTAATTTAAATCTCTCACTGGTTCTTTCTTGGGTGGGGAGCAGAGTCAAAGCAGAAGACAGGAGGTACTTCTATAACTTCTTACTGATACTCTGTTCCAGCCCATACTTGCCTACTTTCACACCTACATATAAAAGCATGGTCAGAGCTCATTTCTTTTAGGAAAATTAAATGCTGCATTTGAGACTCCCTTCTATCCTTGACACTGGATGGCCAGCCAGCATTGGGGATACAGTGTGTCTCTGTACAGATGATTAGCCAAGATATGCTGCTTTCCATTGGAGTGTATGCAGTATGCAAGCTTTCTCTTCACATATACCCTACCTGTTATAATTGCTGGCACTTTGCAACTTCATAATAAAATGTGAATGATTTGTTTTGTAACAGTTGTGTCTTCTAGTTTTTTAAGTGTTCATCCACATGATATACAGGAGACAAGAGATGACTTCTTTTTAGGTAGAAATTGAATGGATGGGCAAAGCTCAACCTTAGGCTGACGCACCAAACCACATTCCTATCTATGAAAGCCTCAGAGTCAGGGACGTAGGTATAGATTTTTTATGGGGGGATTCGGGGGGCACACCCCCACCCGCCCCAGGGCATGGCCACGCCTCCCCAAGCCCCGTCCCTGGCCTAGCGCTTATAAAAGCAGCTCTCCGAGGTCGGGGATAGCAGACTCCCCTGCCCTGCCCTCCCCTGCCCCTCCCCTCTGGGCTGAGGCACAGAGGGAAAATGGAGCCTGGTGCAAAATCTGAGTTTTGCGCCCCCCCCCCCTCTGGGCAGCCACTGTGATGCTGGAATCCACCCCAAAACAGCATCACTTTCAATGGTGTTTAAACTAGATCCAATCTTTAAAGTGAGAATCATAGGATTAACTTGTTAGAACAACATTGAGAGAAGTTTACTGTTTGGGATCACTGTCCCACCACCCTGAAACAGCATCATCACTTTCAATGTATGCTTACTTTTTCAGGTTTACATAGGTGCATTCCTAATCTGGAGGAACCAGGGTTTGATTCCCTGCTCCTTGCCACTTGAAGGCTGTGGGAGGCTTATCTGGGAAGATTTCAGAGTTAGCCTGTGCACCCACACATGCCAGCTTCAAGTTTGTTGACCTTGGGGCTAGTCACAGCTTTCGGAGCTTTCCTCAGCTCCCACCCACTCCTCACAGGGTGTTTGTTGTGAGGGGAGCAAGGGCAAGGAGATTTGTGGGGCCTTTTGAAGTCTCCTACAGGAGATAAAGGGGGATGGCATAAATCCCAACTCTTCTTCTTCTTCTAAATTGAGGGACCTTAGATTCTCCTTTCAATCCATGCCCTGAGAGGGAGGTGGATTTAAAAAGGAGAATCTGGGGAAATTTGGGGGGTGCCTGCTGTCAGGGGTGCAATGGTTAAGTTAAAAAGCATACCCAAACTTTCTCAGAAGGGTAATGCTTTAGGGAGTCTCTCCCAATGATACCACTCAGGTTTGAGTGAAGTTTGGTCTAGGGGGTCCGTGTTATGGGACCCCTCAAAGGTGTTATAGCCCCATCTCCTAAGCTCCTATTTGGAAACAATGGGGGGATGGGGGCACCCCCTTTGGGGAGTTTATAGCTTTGGACTCCCTGGGACCAAACTTCACAAAAGGAAACCTAGGTGGTATCAATAATAAGAGACTTCTCCTGATGATCCCCTCCCAGGTTTGGTGAAGTTTGGTTCAGGATGTCCAAAGTTATGGACCCCTCAAAGATGTAGCCTTCATCTTCTATTAGCTCCCATTAAGAAAACAATATGGAGGGATGGGGCACCTCCCTTTGGAAGTCCATATGGCTTTGGACCCCCCCTGGACCAAACTTCACAAAGGAAACCTTGGTGGTATCAGTAAGAGACTCTCCTGTGTTAATACATCCTAGGTTTGGTGAAGCCAGGAGAGCTAATCCCAAAGTTATGGACCCTCAAAGGTGTAGTCCCCATGTCTTCTATTAGTTCCCATTGGAGAATAATGGGGAGGATGGGGAGGCACTTCCTTGGGAGTCCATAACCTTTGGGACCCCTGAACCAAACCTCACCAAACTTTCCGGGTAGTAATTACAAAGGAGATTCCCCCAAACAATCCCTGAAAGTTTGGTGCTGCTAGCCCAAACAATGCGCCCCCTGCAGGCCAAAAACCGAAAAAGCACTAAAACGTTTAAAAAACCCACAAACGGGTGGGCGGAGCTTCGGACATGAATGGGGGGGGTTCAAACCCGAAAACCCCCCCTTACCTACGTGCATGCTCAGAGTACTTCTCCCCTCCCCACAAAAATAATTTCTATGCAACACTCCAGCAGAATGTTCTTCCCCAAGCACCATAGAAGTGAACAGAAGCTATTTTTTAAAAAGCTATACTGAGGGTCATTTCACTGGTGCTTATGCAAGAGGGCTAGTTTTCAGTGGATTATGAGTCCTAGGTGTTGTGAGAGATTATGAGCAAAAGCTCACAATATGCTAATATGGTAATAATGTTGGGAAAGTTTATATAGTCCTTTGTGGGATTATTACATCGATTGTTTTCTGGACTGTGGGATTGCAATCTTGCATTCAGATGTACTTTTGCAAATAATTGTTCTTCCCAGGTAATAAACTTCTCCCCACTACACAGTTGCATTTACACAGAATGCCTATTTCTTAAATATTTTCAAAGGCAATCTGTTTACTTTATCCATTGATAACTATGAGAATGGATGCCACTGCCATTAAAAGAGTGCTGCAGTACAGCAGTTATCATTTTATCTTTAATAAGCTATTCCCAGAAAATAACCTAGAGACTCTTGGAAACAGAGGTTGATTTGTTGACTTAATGGCTGCTGATCACATCTGTAGAATTGCTGATGTTCTTGCAAACTAGGAGGAGATGGCAAGAGATAACATGCAAGCATTTTCTGAAATTAAGGAAAGGTCACTCTGTGTCTGGGTTATGTTGATTGACAGTCAATAGGCAACAGTCTTGGAGACTATCAGAAGCATAATGATTATAGCTTAAGGAAATTACATTCCTCATTAACATTTGCATAAATTAGCCAGCTGACTGGAAGAGATGTCTGCAGTCAATTATATAAGCATGTTCTAATTTTTTTAATAGCTAATCAGACTATGAAAAGACAGGGAACTCTCAATAGATTTTGCATAAAGCAGATTTTCCAAATCTGAAGTCTCTGAGTTAGAATCTCAGATGCAAGTTTAATCTTCCATGGATCAATTCAGTCAGATAACAGTGTTTATCAAAGGGGAAGTAAGACAAAGGTTGCTTCCATACTTGCTGTTTTGCCTGTAATTGTTCATGGCGTGATTTCAAGGATCCAGATAATGTAATTGCACAACCATTTGCAATATGGGATAGTCCATGTTGTTCTCTTGTCTTTTTTCCAGAATTGCCTTGTGATGATATTTGAGAACCCTAAACAGAATTTCACACGCCTATTAAGTATAATACAACTGACAAGTGGAATGGGTAGACTGTTAAAGTCCACCCTTGGCTTCCTTGTTCTAGCAGATTTTTGCCCTACTCTTTACTGCAGAGGAAAGAATATTAGAAAATGTTTAATTGTAAGTCCACAAATAATAAAGGCAGAGCATAAGTTCATGAGTTTACATGTTTTGCTGACTAGTATAGTATAACAACAACAACAACAAATCCAAATGGACAAAGTGTTGAAACACAACACACCAGAGATCACCCTGATCGAGGACAGGAAAGTGACCATCATCGACATAGCAGTCCCCGGTGACAGCAGGGTCATTGAAAAAGAACACGAGAAGGTCACTAGATACCACGATTTGAAAATCGAGCTTCAGCGTCTATGGCACAAACCAGCTGAGGACGTCCCAGTGGTAATCAGCACATTGGGCGCCATCCCAAAAACACTAGGGCAACACTTGAAACATTTTCGAATTGATAAAATAATAGTTGTTGACATTATTATTTTTTATTTTACAAAATTTATGATGTGCTTTTCTGCTTTCACAAGGGCTACCAAGGTAGCTAACAAATTTAAATAATATTTAAAATTATTAAAATCAACAAAAACACACCATTAAAACGAATCTAGATTACATTAAAAGCTTAATTGCAACTAAAAACAATGACAGCTTGTGGGTTCTGTGAGACACAACTTGGAATGAATCTTGCAAACAATTTAAAACACTTTTCACTTAACAAATCATATATCAACATTGAATTTAGTAATACAACAAAACCATGATCTTATTCAAGTTTAACTTTCACAGCTTGCCAACCCCAAGTTCGCTTCTTTCCTCTTATAGGTGGCCAGGTGAACTCTTGGTCCTCGGGCCTCAAAAGAGAATGTCCCAAGAGAACTCCCACCAAATAAACACAGCCCTGAAACAATACATTGTAAAATATACAATTCAGAACAAAAGTCTGCCTCCCTTACTAGTTTCCATGCAAATATCATGGTTACCTTTGTTGGAAGAGAAGGACTTTATTATGCTGTTTCACTGCTTCCTGCCTCATCCTACAGAGGGGGTGTTTTACTATAGATAGCCAGTGGCTAGATAGGGACCTAGGAATTTGTCACCTTTACTCTATCATGCTGGCACTATCCCTTTGATGTTAGACTGATACTCTCAGGGACTTCCTTCCTTCCGGCTCCTTCCTTGAGATCTCCATTTCTTTTCACCTACCATGCCTAGGGAGAAGATGTGCCTCCTGCGCATCCATCCCCATCCAGCTAGATTAGGATAGAATAGTGAACCTATCTATCTACCTTTCTATCCAGAATGGAGTTCACTAATAAATACTCTTTTTATTAGATTAGAAACTACAACTGACTCCGACTTTCTTTTGTGTATGTCTGCCGCACATTGGGATCTATCATGCGCACGCACACGAGGTAAGGCTTCTGCTGTGTTCTAGCCACCTGTGCCACTCTGCTAACTATGAATAGAGATAATCTCCGACTACTAGGAGCTCTTATCCCAATAACCTTAAGCAAGGTGTTAAGACCCTATAATTAAATTTTAAACTCAAAGCTGAGCAGCCTTGCTTCCTTCTACTTTCCATACAGTCTGTACCCTTTTGCCTTTAGAGGCTCCACTCCTTCCTGCCTCATTGCATTCTTATGTAGGGGTTACATACTAGTGTGGGGCCAGGACCGCGTCTCTGGTCCTACACAGCTGAATTAGTTTAAGACTAAGTTAGAAAAACAACCAAGAAGCAATTTTGAAACAGAAAATAAGTTTACTGGACAGCATAAGTATCTGACCAGGGTGTCCTCTTAAGGGTAAGAGGCACACCCTTGATACAAAAGGACCCAGTTTTATAGACACAAAAATACAGAAGGTTACAGGAGGTTAACCCTCCCGGATGGCTCTCGAAAGAGGCACGCCCAGTAGAGGAAGAACCTTAATTTTTATAGATGCAAAGATGTCACACAATCCATACCTCTTTCACGTGCTACAAGCATGTATGTTCAAACCCCATTGGACAGAATCTGTCTCCTGGTCACAGTAAGACAGCCTCTTATCCTACGTCAAACGCTGCATGCTGTTAGTGCATGTCCTCTACCCATATACAAAGGGCAGCCATAAAACTAGCTTGCTGTCTCCAAGAAAAACCTGTTTTGCTAAGTTTTCTCCCAGAGAGAGATATCCCCTTCAAGCAATGCAGCATTCTGACTCTACATACTTTTAGATCATAAAACTTTCCTTCGATTCCAATACAATGATTTTACCTGTTAACAAATATTTATTCTAACACAATAGAATTATAGTGAAATACTAATACATGTGAATCTCTCATTATCATTTCTGTGTTCATTTAACTATATAGAAAAACACTTATTAATTTAACTAATCACATTCATTTCTAACCCAAAAACCAAAGTTATAAATTGCATATTTTTGCTGTCACGTTGGTCCTCAGTGCCAAGATCCTAAAGATGTTATCTTGCTTGCCTGCATACTCTCTGACAAGCTGGTAACATTCCTTTGACCTACTGCAAAAATGCAGGCTTTGGGTCACTTTACAGAAGCTCCCATTTTGATTCTTCAAATCCTTGGTTCTGTGATTTCCATGTTTCTTGATTAAATACAAATTTTATACATTCTGGCCCGTCCCCACACTAGGATGTTTTGAGAATATTTTCTGACTTTGGTATACAAAAGAATGAACCAGAGAGAGAACACAGAAAGTCAAAGAATGATGCCTTTTAAGAGAGCGCTTTACTTCATCCCTGCTTGTTCCTTATCCTGCTATCCCTTTTTAAATAAAATGTACAGAAAGGGTGTACTGAAAGGATGTACTGATTCAAGTCCACTTTTACTTTCTTCACATGACAATCCTCTTTTCCAGGTGGAAACAGACTGCATTGATCTGACTGCATTGAGGAAACATGAAAATTAAAACATCAATTGCAATAGTGCAGCTAGTTGGCAGGAAACAGTTCAGCCCCATTGGTTAACTTGAGAATAAAGAAATGCAGCATCTCATTGTCAATAGGTATCTTGAGGACACAAGTGTGTGGTGTATTCGATGTATAGTTCCAATTCTCAGCAATAGTTTTACTTCCATGTAGGACTCTCATACAGAAGCAACCAAAATGGAGCAGCGGCACAAAACTAAATAGCTTTGCTATTTTCATTGAGGGCTTTTTTCTGGTCTGAGCACTTGCTTGAGCCTTGTTCTCCATAATTCTGTTTAAACATTCCATAATTTATTCTACATGGTCTAATTTGCACATATTTCTTGTATCACCACCTGCTTGAGGAAAAGCATTGTGCTGTGGAGAACAAGTTGTGTTATCTGGAGATATACATCTCCACCGAAATGAAATAGTGTGTGCACAGAACAGCAACACATTATCATTTCCTATCCCATTACCAACAAGATCTTATTGCAGTTGTTAAAGGTATAATTATCTACTTGGAAAACCATAGACTACTTAATCCTCCCACTCTTGTAAAATTTGCTTTACTGATCTATATTAAAATTTGCTTTACTAATTAGTAAAAACAATTATAATGGTTCCAATTTGCTGTAAAAAGTATGAAACTAGAAGGTGGATTTATTTACCATACAGAGGTGTAGCTAAATATAGTAGGCATCAGGGATCTGTCATGATTCCATTGTTAATTTTTATGCACTGTCATAGATCCCTGATTCCTTACTAATGCAGCTTTTCTTTCAAATAAATGATGGTATGAAGATAAGATACTCAGTGGCTAAACCTTTCTTTTTAATTGCTAACTTAACACTAAGTAGCTACCATACTGTTAAATGGGTTTTTTTAAATCTCCCTAGAGTAATTTAAACACATCCTTCACTGCCTTGGAACATCCAGTGTTTCATTTTCTCCTGTTCACTTTGAATGGGGTCTAAGTGTTCCCAATGCTGTGTAATGATGCCTTCAGCCCGTTGCTTATTAAAGGATTGCCAGAGGAGGGTGACTGGATGATGCAAAACAACCAGTCCTTTTACATAGATTATTAAAGGGCACTGTGGCGCCTCCCCTGGCTGCCCGTCCACTGGGGCGAGTGTGCCGTCCCACCTTCCCTGACCTGGGGGTTGTCTTCCCCAGCCGATGTTTTAAACAGTCTCGCCCACAGTGTGCCGTTGGTTTGGGCGTGCCCTCACACCTTTCCCACACCCATCCCATGCTCTGTTACTGCACTGAGCGAGGGTTGGTCCTCCTACTAGGCTTCCCCATTCCTCCCCTTTCCCCTGACTTGTACCCCTCACACCGGGGAATGGCTTTGCATGGGTTCCCAGCTGTTTCTTTGCAGCCAGCTATCTCGCCCAACCCTTGTATAAAAAAAAAACCTGGCCATCTCACAGCTCCCCCTTCCACCCACCCACCCACACCCATCCCATGCTCTGTTACTGCACTGAGCGAGGGTTGGTCCTCCTACTAGGCTTCCCCACCTCTCCCCCTTTCCCTGTTGTACCCTCACATGAATGGGCCTTTGCATGGGTTCCTCAGTGTAAGGAATTCCATAGACGCAGAAATAAAAGGCTTTGGGAGTAAAAGTCCATTTATTAAGACATCTTAGAAAGCTCAAGTACACGCAGTGGCAGGAATGACACTTCCCGCCAGAAGCACAGGTTATAATACCAGTCACCCCATCCCTTCCTAAGCCTCTTGAAGGGGAACAGAGGCTTCATCTCCCAAGAAGATAGTCTCACGATGCATCTGGCTCCATCGCCCGGCTGTGGAATGCACCCCAAGGTTACTTCACCATCAACATCATTGAATCCTTTACACTCTGCCTCCCCTAAAGAAGACCCCTTCCCCAGGTGGTTTATGCGAGCATGGTGGAAAGCAGCAATAGTGGGGCTTCAATGTTTTCGAATAAACCCATTGATTATACCTGAGGAATATCCCACCCAAGAAACTAACATTGCAAGTGCATTAAAGCAGAGTCCAGGATAGCTACACTCTCAGAAGTGCTTGTGGCCATCATCATTAGTCGGTGGGGCCCCTCCGGGCGGTCGTGCCAGGCATCGGAAGCGAGCCTTGAGCAAGTTGGAATGGAAGACAGGAGGATATTACTAAGAGAGTTAGGGCAAATCAAGCTGGCAGTACATCATTAATCACTTTAGTAATCTGCAAAGGACTCACAAATCTCTCTTGCCAAGTTTGGAATATTTATGCACGCCTCTGAGATTTTTGTAGATAAATACACCCAGGAGCCCACACTAGAGGGAACCGAAGCGTGCTTATCCGCTTACAGTTTTGGGAGTCCTGCTTGTTGTAAGGTGTCTGACCCACTTCCATCCCTCGGCTAGGGATGAAATCCATTGTTGAAATTCTGGGGGTCCAAAGTTATGTAGTTGTGGCAACGGGCGGGAAGGAGCCACCAGACACAATTTCAGTATTTTCTTTGTACCTACTATGAACCGCATTGTTGTATGCATTCTGCGAACGAATAAGCTCGCACCAATTGCCTTGGTGGTAGTTGGTGTAACAACGTAAATACTCGCTCTTAGGGTTCTGTTCGCTCTCTCCGCCTTCGGCCACTTTGAACGGTAGGCGGCAGTCATGCCCCCCAACAACCCCAAAACGCTTCCAGAATTTTGAGATGAATTGGGGTCAAGGTCGGAGACCACCTTAACGGGGCGAATGGAGACGGTAAACATGTTGGAATAAACAGCCGCGCTAACTTTTAGGAGCGAGGGGATGGAAGCACATGGAATAAAATGGGCTTGTTGGTGAATAAGTCTACCACCACCCACAAAAAAACTGTATTGCCATGACTTCGCAAATTCCGTAATGAAATCCATGGAGATGACTTCAAGGGGGCGGGAAGCTACCGGGAGAGGTTTCAACAGTCCAAGGGCTTCCGGATGAGTTTTGGCTTTGCACAAACTGGTGCAGCCTTTAATATGCTCTCAATGTCTTTATAGTATTGTCCCAGTAGAACGGGTATCGCGGGTAAGCTTCAAGAACTTGTTTATGGGAGGCATCGCATCAACATTCCCTCCGGCCAAACTCCATTCTCCAAACGCACTGGGAGTCTCCTTCGCCGCTGGAGGTTTCATGCAGCCCCGCCTCCACCCCCGCAGGAAAGAGAGACGAGACTGGGAACGGGGTGGAGGAGAAGCTAATTTGAGATCGGTGACAGCCAACCCCAACTGGGAGGGGGGGTAAGAACAGTGCGCGAATGTCTCAAGGCAGCCCCACCCTCCTCGGTAGGCGCGTAGAGCTGCCACAAATAGTTTGTTGGTTTTTCCAGGGGAAAAATGAACTGTAAAAAAGAGAAACGAGAAAGAAATCGGCCCAATGAAGCTGTTTCTATGGACATCTCTTGAGTAAGTGGAAAGAGCTGCCAGGTTTTTTAAGGATCTGACCAAACTTGAAAGGGGTGTTTAGCCCCTCCAGCCAATGGTGGCCAAGTGGAGAGTGCTGCTTGATGGTCGCAGTCTCCTTGTCTCCCACAGTCCAGTTCAGTTCGGCACCAGAGAATTTTTTTTTAGACAACAAGCACACGGAACCAGTCTATCTTATTTTTCTGCAAACAGGGTTGCCCCAAGCTTTTGTCCGGTATGCCCACGTGAACCACAAACGGGAGATCCGGTCAGGGTGTTTTAGGATAGGTTCGTGGTAAACGCAGATTTTATTAGTTGAAAGGTTGTTTGGACATTTTCAGACCAGAAAGGGGCCCCGGGCTTAGCGACAGTGGATCTTTACCCTTAGTGTAAGAGGTCTGTGAAAGGGAGAGTCAGTTCAGCAAATTGGGGTATAAAATCACGATAGAAATTAGCAAACCAAGCAGCACTGGAGTTCTTTATGGTTTGTGGGGCAGGCCATTGAGGACCGTTTCACCTTAGCAGGATCCATTGTTAAGCCCCTCGGGTGAGATCCGTAACCCAAATAGTCAATGGAGGTCTGATGAAAACAGCATTTGGAGAGTTTGGCAAAGAGAGAGTTGTCAAGCAAGCCGCTTGTAATAATTCCTCAACCAATATTTCATGCTCTTCTATAGTTTATAGTAAATTAAACGCCATCTAAGTATACAAACTACACCCTTGTACAGTAAATCATGGAGAACTTCGATAAGGGCCAAGAAAGCTCCGGGGCCCCAATTCTAACCCGGTAATGGCATTATTAAATATTCAAATTGTCCAAACTTTGTGTTAAATCCAGGGTCAGGTGTTCATATCCTTCAGCAATTTGACTCTGTAATGTTTCCTCGTCCAATTTAGTAAAATGCGGCCCCTTTGCCGAAAGTGCATCTAAAAGGTCCTTGATCAAAGGTGCAAAGGATATTTATTGGACAGGGAGACCGCATTGAGACCTCGGATAATCTGTGCAAAGCCAGAAGACCCATCTTTCTTTTGACAAAACAAAAAACGGGAGAGGCAGCGTAGGTGGTGTTTGGTAGTTCACCAGATGAACCCGCGAGCAGAGTTCTTATCTAAGAAGGCACGGGTTCCTTCTCCTCATGGGGCCCCATGGCGTAGATTCTACCCTTGGGTGGTTGCGCCCCTGGTGGTATGACACTACAGTCAGTGTCTCTGTGAGGTGGCAACTGATCGTGACATTCCTGCTTCCTGAAAACTTCTGGCTAGATCCCCCCGATATGCAGGTGGAGTCAATAGAATCGGGAGCAATCACTGAGGAAGCGCCAGAGAGGGGTGTGTGTCAGGAGACGCTGGTTTTCCCAATTCATGTTCACCACAGGAGTGGCCGCGAATTCTAGGATCCTTTTCTTTCCAAACGAATTTTGGTTCATGTAACAATAACCAAGGCATGCCCAAACCATGGAGTGCTTCCATTACCGGCTTCAAATGAAACTAATTTTCTCCCAATGGTCGGGCGAACGGAGGAGAACCGCTGTGTTTTGTGTACCGGGCCGGTCCTTCGCTTCTCCGGTGGGGCTGCCGTCCATCTGGGTGAATGGTAATGGGCTTCTAGCCAGGGGAATTCGATCTAGACCCAGTCTCTGCCACCCAATGATTAAGCAGGGAGCAGCCGGAATCCACAAGGCTGGAGGCTATAATGCGTAGTGTGTTTAGCTGGGTTGGCCAGGAATGCTTGAACAGTAATGGAGCGTTGCCTTCACTCGCCATTAGAGTCGGGCCCATGTCCATGGTGGCTGCAGAAAGGCAAACAGCTGCTTTCCCTCCTCTGGGCTCTCGTCACCGCTTTGTATTTGTGCCAGTGGGAGTATGCCCTGACCCGCGGTGGTTTGGCCGATGGAGCGCGCCGGAGTTGGAGCGTTGGTTTTTGCTTCTGGGACAGTTGGCGCTAGATTTAATCTGGCCCTCCGCAGTAAAGACACAACCCAAGTCGGCGAACACGGCGCTCAGAGGTGGTTTCCGGTAGGAGCCGGGCTGGCCCGACGGTGGAAACAGTAGTGTTTTAGGGCGAGCGTCTTCCATGAAGCCGCATTCCAAACGAGACGCCACCTGGAGACCCCAACTGGATCCAATCTGTAATGGTGCCAGAATCAATTAAAACACCGCTTTCAATGAGTTTGCTGTCCACAGCATCCGAAGTATTCGTGATTTGGCGCGCTCAGGCCACCAGGGAGGAAGTTCCATACCGCCGCATCTAAATTCAATGGACAATTCCCTGCAAACGGGCGGTTGCCTTGCTGGATGGTTTTGATGGTGCTAATAGCTTCGCTTCGCTTCTGATCTTGAAAGGCCTAAAGTTGGAGGAATGCGGGTACCGTACAGAGTCCCCATCCTGCAAATCCAAAACAGTCAATGAACTGAAGTCGGGTTGCTGCCCCATCCAGGACTGGAGCCGATGTCCCGTGATTTTTTCGCTAGCTCAGACCGGGTATAGATCATAGTCTTCCAAGTGGGCATTGAGTTGCAAGATGAAGTAGGGAAGTTTGGAAGCCGGTCCCATCAAAACGGGTTGTCGGGGCTTATAGTAGCCCCCGCTCGACGGCTCTAGGCTTCGCTGGGGAGTGGTTGCGCTTGGTTGAGCAGGTTGGCAGGCAACCGTTGTACCGGGGCCGAATCGGCGCTGGCGGTGACATGCTTTAAGTGGTGGTGCGTGGACCCAGGTAACGCAATTCCCCTGGCACCGCATGATCACTGTAACAGCATAGACTCCAACTTGGGACCCCCCCCTGGTCTGCCTCCTAGTTCCCTCTCCAACGCAGCCAGCCCTCTCCTTGGCGAAGTCAATGCATCTTGGTGCGCATGCAAAGCAGCTTTTTTCCCGCTCTAACTTAACCAGTTCGTCCCGCTTAAGGGCTTCAGTGAGTTCACTTTGCGGCGCAGAGCCTGAACGCCAAGGCTGCCGCTGTAAATCCAGTCTGGACTGTTCCAGGACTTTATCATGGACTGGACCGCATTCTGGGCATATTGTCGCGGATGCTGCCTTTGGCACGGTCCAACCGAGCTGGACTTCTTTGGCGCTGTTGCTCTCGGTCCTCTGCAGGTTTTCGCGCCTTTGCTGCAACTGTGCCCGCTCCTCCTCCCATAGCTGGACATGCCACGGTTCCATGCCGCTGGGCCTCTCGCATGCCCCACTTCAACCCCAGTCCTCTCGATGGGAGAGGAAACCGTCCGGGCTGGGAAGGCAGGCTTTTCGACTCTTCGTCGTCTGGAAGCGAGGCCTCGAGGCACCAGAAGCCGCCAGAGCCACCGGTGGTTCCCCTCGAGGCATTCCCAGGTGCGGTCGCTGACCCGATTAGGGGGGTCCGGGATTGGAAGCGTACGGGATACCTCCCCAATGCCAGGTTTAGTCCCGTGTCCTTTGGATCGGCCCCAGGCAGCACGGGTGGTTCTTGGGAGCATCACCAAAATACGAAGTCCAGGGAATCGCTCAATGACTCTGGGCTGTCGCGATGAAAGGTGGTCAAGCCCGGGCTCTCCATGACAGGGTTGCATCTGAGAGGTTTTGTAACCACACGAAAAACGGGTAGAGATCCGGATCCACAGGCCGATCCATGGATTAGCGCCTCCCAAACGTAATTTCCATGGAAGTCCCCATCGCCGCTGCCATCGGCCCCTGCTCCAACGTGGAGTAAAGGAAGCACCTAAGGATAATGGTGGACGGAAAGAGCCACCAGCGTCTGCTCTCCCGCCGGTTCCTCCAGATCCAGAAGGGAAAGGTCGGAGCCCTCTTGGGCTACCGCACCTCCGCAGTAAAATTCAACCTCTCCACGCAAGACAAGAGGTCCACTGCACAAGAATATAGATGAATTAAGATTCCTCTGCCACAACAAGGAATTCCAGATGGAAATAAAAGACTTTGGGAGTAAAAGTCCATTTATTAAGACATCTTAGAAAGTTCGTTAGTTAATGAAAGTGGCAGGAATGACACTTCCTCTGTGGTTATACTACCCAGTCACCCCATCCCCCCTTCCTGCTTCCCCATGGAACAGAGGCTTCATCTCCAAGAAGATAAAGCTCACATGCATCTGGCCCATCAAATTGCGCGAAATTGCTTAAGGAATGACGCCTTCCTTAGAGCACAGGTTATAATACCAGTCCACCCATCCACCTTCCGCAAAGCTACATGAGACAGAGGCTTTATCTCCCGGCAAGATAAGAGTCTCCGCTGATGCATCTGGCCCATACATACGGGCTGTGGAATGCACTCAGAGTTACTTCACCATCAACATCGGTGAGATCCTTTACACTCTGCCTCCCCCTCAAGAAGACTACTTCCCAGGTTTATCTTGGAAAGTAGCGATTGGAAGCAGCTTAATAATAGGGTAGGGGAGGGCTTCAATGTTTACCGGAATAAACCCATTTCTGATTATACCCAGGAGATATCCACTTAAAATTTAATAATACATTGCAAGATTTCGGTTAAAGCTTGAGTCCGGGATAAGCGTCAGATTTTGTGAGTAGCGTATGGCCAAATGGTAAATAGTGGGGTGGGGACTCTCCATTGAATTGGTATAGGCCAGGCATCAAGGCGGGGAGCCTCGACGGCAAACAGCTGGAATGGAAGATAAAGGGATGGATATTACTAAGAAGTTAGAGGACAAAAGTCTAAAAGCTGGGCAGTGACATCATTAATCACTTTGAAATGTGCAATCTGAAGAGGTTACACAAATCCTCTTGCCCCAAGTTTGGAATGGCGTACGCCGTCACCGGGATTGCGCCAGATAAATACGCCCAGGAGCCCACTGCAGAGGAAATCCGAAGTAGGTGTTTATCGGCTTGCGGTTTAGGGAGTCCTTTAGCGTGCTGTAAAAGGGCGATCTAGGATGACTTGCATCCATCCTAAAGCTGGGGATGAAATCCATTGTTGAAATTACAGGGTCCCAAAGCGGCTCGCGCGGGTAGTTATACGTAACCTTGTGGGAAGAGGCGACCAGACACTGTAATTTCAAAGGTTTCATATTACTACTATGAACCGCATTGTTGTAGCGTACTCCGCAAAACCGGAATGCTTCAGCTAACAAGTGTCTTGGTGGTAGTTGAGGTGTAACAGCGTAAAGAATGCTGTCCACAAAGTTCTGTTGGATTCTCTCCGTCTACCAAAAATGCCCGTCACTTTGAGCGTGTTGAAGGCAGTGGTAGGCGAAATGACCCCAACAACCCCAAAAAGCGCTTTTTTCCAGGGTGCAGAGATGAATTGGGGGGCGGGTGGAATACTATAACTGATGAATGGGGCGATAGCGGTAAACATGTTGAATAAACAACCCGGGTGCCAACAGGAAGCGGAGGGATGGAGAGCACATGGCGGAATGAAATGGGCTTGCTTAAGAGAATGAAGTCTACCACCACCACAAAGACGTAGGCCATGACTTTCGGGCCGAATCTATATTAAAATCAAAGCGGAATTGACTTCCCAAAAGAGCGGGAAGCTACGGAAGATTTCAGCAACATTCCAGGAGAGCTTTCCGGGATGGTTTTGAAGCTTCTGCAGAGCGAAGAGCGAAACGCCTGAAAGTAGCAGCCACCAATAATATCAGCATTCGCAGCGCCCACTAAAAAAACTTGCCGTAGGGCTGAAGTTGCAGAGTTTTCAAAAAAAAAAAAGAAGCCAGAAATATCCAACTAAGAGCGGAGCATGGTGGCGGCTTCAAGAACTTTACTTACGCGGAGGCAACGTGCCAACATTCCCCCCTCCATACCCAAAATATTTCTCCAGCGCGGGTGGGAGTCTCGCCCGGCGGCTGCAGGCTCATTGCGGCCCGCCTCCACTCCCAGATTCCACTTGAGGAAAGGAGAGCGGAGACTGGGAGCGAACAGGGTGGGAGGAAAGCGGGCGTTTGAAGAGATCGGGTGACTAAATGACCCCAACTTCTAGGAGGGTAAGAACAGTCGCGTGGAATGTCTAAATAAAATTTAGCCCCACCCTCCGGAATTGGCCCCAGCGGGCCAGCGTCAACCAGTTATTGGTTTTCCAGGAAAAAAAATGAACTGTAAAGAAAGCGAGAAAGCCATTTGCCCAAGAAGTTGCTGGAACCATCTTGAGGGGAGGTGAAAAGAGCTGCCAGGTTTTGCTGAATCTGACCAAACTTGAAGAGGTGTTTCCAGCCCCTCCAGCCAATAGCTTCCATTCAGGAGAAGTGCTGCTTTGATAGCGCAGTCGCGATTCGCACAGTCCAGTTCAGTTAGGCACCGAAGAATTTTTGAAGACAAATAAGCACTACAGAACCAATTCTGCACCATCTTTATTTTCTACCAACAGAGGGCTGCCTTTGGCGCTTTATCCGGCGTCCGAAGTCAGACCCACAGCTTTGGGAGATCCGGGTCAAGGGTGCTTTGGGATGGGTTAGTTTGAGTAGCCATGAGTTTTTTAATAGTTGAAGGCTGTTTGACATTTTCTCAGACTGAAAGGGGCCGGGATAGCGGACAGTGGATCTTTACCTTTAGTGCGTGAAGTGCCATGAAGGGAGAGTCAGTTCAAACAGAATTAGGGTATAAGTCCACGATTGAAATTAGCAAAACCAAGAATAGGCTGGAGTTCTTCGCGGTTTGTGAGGCTAGACCGATGGAGGACTGCGCTTCCAGTTTATGAGGACCATTGTTAAATTGCGGCCTTTCGGGTGGGATCCGGTAAACTGGACCAAAGAGTCAATGGAGGTCTGATGAAAGAAACATTTACGAGAGTTTGGCGTAAAGAGAGTTTATTAAAGCAAGCGTTTTTATGCCTCCTGAGCCAGCTGTCATGCTCTTCTATAGTTTCTTGAGGTAAATTAAAGCGTCATCTAAATTATACAACCACTCCCTTGTGCGGTAATCCTTGGAGACTTTGGGTGATAAAGGGCCATAGCTCGGGGGCCCCATGGCAGAATGGCATTGTTAAATATTCAAATTGTCCAAACTTTGTGTTAAAAGCAGTCAAGGTGTTCATATCCTTCAACCTGAGTTCTCACAATCCATGACAAGCTTCTCTCAAGTCCAATTTGTTAAAAGAAATAAGTCGCTTTGCCAGGGTGCATCTAAAGGTCCTTGATCAAAGCCAAAGAGACAAACTATTGAACAGGAGCCGCGTGCGAGACCTGCGATAATGAAAATCTGTACCAAAGCAGTAGGGACCCATAACTAACACGACTAAACAAAAGCGGGAGCAAGCGTGTGTATGTTTGGTAGCCCGCCCGTGTGTGAACCGCGAAGAACAAGGTTCTTATCTAGAAGAGCCGCGAACCTGTTTCCTTTACTCCTCCATTTAGGACTCATGCGGTAGATTCTGCCTTAGTGTAGTTGTGCGCCTGGATTGTGTATACGACAATTTTGATTAAAATTGATATGTGAGGTGGCGGCTATTCCAGCATTCCTGCTCACCGAAGAAACTCTGGCTAGTCCTGATATGCAGGTGGGGGATGTCAATGGGATCGTGAGGAACGACTGCTGAAGCAGAGAGAGGTGTGTCAGGAAGATTTTGGGGTTTCTTCCCAATTCATGTGTTCACCACAGGGAGGGTCAGTAGAATTCTGGGATCTTTCATACCAAATAACCAGTTTTTGGTTCATCGCGGCAATAACCAAAGGCATGCCCAAAACTGTATGGAGTGTTTGTACTGGCCACTTTCAGTAAAATCGTACTAATTTTCTCCCCGTGAATTGAGTATAGCGGAGGAGCAAAACATGTTTTGTACTGGGCGGTCAACCGTTTCGAGGGCTGCCGTCCATCTGGAGTGAAGATAATTATATGGAAGCTTAGCCAGGGGAATTCGATCTAGACCTAGCTCCTCCTGCCACCTGGGGCGCATTAAGCAATTAAAGAGC
Organism: Sphaerodactylus townsendi; assembly: GCF_021028975.2. Taxonomy (NCBI): domain Eukaryota; kingdom Metazoa; phylum Chordata; class Lepidosauria; order Squamata; family Sphaerodactylidae; genus Sphaerodactylus; species Sphaerodactylus townsendi. The sequence goes on along the minus strand of NC_059434.1, from coordinate 41,233,790 downwards.
GGCAGGAGTCACAGGGGCTGAGGGCTATAATGCGAGTGTGTTTGGCCGGGGTTGGCCAGGAATCGCCGAACAGTAATGGGAGGCGCTGCAGCTTCACTCAGCAGCGTCAGAATTAGGGCCCCATGTCCATGAAATTGGCTGCAGAAAGGCAAACCGCTGCTTTCCTCTCCTCACCGTTAGCGCCGGTCACCGCTTTAGAGCGAGCCAGTGGGGGGCCCGACCCTGACCTGCGTGGTTTTGAGAACATACGATGGAGTCTTGTGAGGTTAAGGCGGTTGGTTTTGCTTCTTGGGACAGTTGGCATTTCAGATGACCTGGCCCTCCGCGGTAAAGACACAACCCAAATTCGTGACGGTTCAGAGGTGGTTTAGTGCAGAATGACTGGGCTCGATTTGGGTGAAACCAGTAGTGGTTTAGAATTAGGCGGCCTCCTTGAAACGTATTCCCAAGCGAGGGCCACTTGAGACTAACTGGATCAATCTGCAATGATGCGAGGAATCGAATTAAAGAACTACCGTTTCAAGTAGTTTGCTACATCACAGCATCCGAGAATATGTCGCATTTCATGCATTCAAACCACTCAAGGAGGAGAAGTCGAGAACAGCCGCCGCTTTGCGAAATTCGCGGACAAAATTCTGCAAGCGAGTTGCCTTGCTGGATAGTTTTATTAGTGCGAATAGCCGTTCACGGTAGCCCTGGATCTTAGCGGCATCTTAAAGCTTGGAGGAATCACGGGCGCACCAATGCCGAGAGTCCTCATCCTGCATACCGTCAAGTGAGTCCGCGAACCAGTCGACTGCTGCCCCATCAGGGACTAAGGCGATGTCCCGTATTTTAACCGGCGTTCAGAACCGGTATAGATCATCATAGTGTTTGAAGTGGGCATTGGGTTGCAAGATGAAGTAGGGAAGTTTGGAAGCGGTCCGCATCAAAAGCGGGCTGGTATTCGAGGCGTCATAGTAGCCGTTCGTGACTCCTATAGCGCCTGCTGGGGAAGTGGTTCAAGCTGGTTGAGCAAGGTTGGGCAGACGGCAACTGTTTATGCGGGGGGGGGGCAGAATGAAGCTGGCCCCGGTGCAGCTACGGCGTTTGGAGTGGCAGGACCCGTCACCGTATTAGCTTTTAGAACCCGGCATGATCAGTAACAGCATAGACTCCAACTTGGAAGGACCCCCTGGTCTGCTGCCTCCTTGCGTTTCCCTCTCCAAGCGCCAGCCAGCTCCACTACCTTGCAGAGTCAATGGTATCTTGAATTAGCATGCAAAGCAACTTTCCCGTTCTAACTTAACCAGTTGCGTCCCGTTGGGGCTTCAGTGAGTTCACTTTAGTCGCGCCAGAACCTGAAGCAGCTGGCGTTTACCGTTGCCGTTATAAAATCCAGTCTGGACTGTTCCAGGACTTTATAAGCGGACTGACCGATTCTGGAGCATATTAGCCGTTGGAGAAGTAGCGTCTTTAGCTTACGGTCCAACTTCGAGGCTGGACTTCTTTGCGTTTGCTGTTCTGCGTCCCTCTGCAGGTTTTAAGCTCTTGCTGCAACTGTGCCCGTTCCTCCTCCCATAGCTGGCGTTCACGGTTCCATGCCGCTTAGGCCTCTCCAGCGGTCGTCCACTTCCTCATCCCCAGTCCTCTCTCGATGGGAGAAACCGATCCGGCTGGGAAGAGCAGAACGCTTTCGGACTCTTCGTGGAAGTCTAGGAAAGACACCGAGAGGCACCGTTAGCCGTAGCGCACGGTGAAACAGGAGGCACCTGGAGTCGCGATTAAGCTGACCGGGATTAGGGGGGGGTCGATTAGGAAGCCCGATACGGATACCCCTCCCAATGCCAGGTTTTGAATCCCGGTGTCCTTTGGGCAGACTGCCCCAGTGCTGCTGCCACGGTGGTTCTTTAGGAGCATCACCAAAATCTGACGAGTCCGGGAATACGTTCAATAGATTCCTATAGGTTACCGCTATGAAAAGATGGTCAAACCCGTCTCCCTCGCATGACAAGTTACATCTAAGGTTTGTAATCCTACAGCGGGTAGAGATCCGATCCACAGGCGAAAAACGATCCATGGACAGCGCCCCAAGCGACTTCATGAAAATTTACCCATAAATTAGAGTAAAATCCCGTCCCTCGTTCCAGCAACCGGAGTAAAAGGAAGACTACGTGCTGATCACTGAGGGCGGGGAAAAGAGCCACCTGTGAGGAGCCACGTTCTCCTGTGCTGGTTCCTCCAGATCAGAAGGGAAGGTGTGAACCCTCTTCAGGGGCTACGCGCCTTCGCCAGTAAAATTCGCCTCTCCCATCGCGAAACAAAAGGAGTCCGCTGCACAAAGAATATAATTGGTTAAGTTTCCTGCCACAATGTAGAGGGAATTCCATAGGCAGCAGGAAAATAAAAAGACTTTGGGAGTAAAGAGATCCATTTGTGAATACATCTTGAAAGGCTCAAATTACTGCGCAGTGGCAGGAATGACACTTCCCGCCAGAAGCACAGGTTATAATACCAGTCACCCCATCCCCCCTTCCTGCTTCCCATGGGAACAGAGGCTTCATCTCCCGCGCAAAGATAAAGTCTCCGCCGATGCATCTGGCCCATCGCCCGGGCTGTGGAATGCACTCAAGGTTACTTCACCATCAACATCATTGAATCCTTTACACTCAGCTTGTTTTGCAGCACAGCTGGTCTGCCCGACCCTTGTATAAACCCCCTCCTCTCCTGGCCGTCTCACAGCTCCCCCTTCCACCCTCTTCCCCCAGCCAACGTGCCCCGGTCTTCCCTTGCCCACGCCCTTATATCCTCTTTCCCCCTCTCATTTCCCTCCCGCGTCCCAGCTGTTGCCCCTCCTGACCACCTCTATTGCCTCCAGCTGGGGCCAGGCAAGCCCGGCTGGGCTCAGAGCCCTGCCCCTTCACTCCCCCGACATGGCATGCCGGCGGATCGACCGATTGACCGATCGAAGGATCAACGGGCCAGTGGATCAGCAGCCCATCTGGTCGTGGACACAGTGGGTCGTCGGGGCAGGGAGGTGGGGTCTCGCCGGGGTGAAGAGGCGGTGGATCAATGCGGCCACTCGCCTCGGCCGGCTGGCGCAGCACCATCTCCTCTTTGGGAGCGGGTATTGCCGCAGCCCCCCACAGCTCCGCAACAAGTCCGGGCGCCATGCTGGGGCTCGTGCCCGGACAGGCACAGGCAGAGGTGGGATTCAGCCAGTTCGCAACGGTTTGATGGAACCATTTGTTACATTTTCTTCAGTTCGGGGGGAACCAGTTGTTAAAGATTAACTTCAACTTCTTTGATAAATTTTCCTCAGTTCTGCAAACTGTTAATGATTAACTTCAACTTCAACTGACCCGGCATATCTGTTAATGATTAATCCCCCATCTCCATGGGAGTTAGTGGTGTGAGGCACTGTTTTAAAAGTATCCAATGAAATCCCTCGGAGGAGGGGCATACAAAGCCTCAGTTGCGAGAGGAGTGGCTCAGAGGCAAGAACACCAGGAGATTATTGAGCTGGTTCCTCCAGGCTATTAAAGTAAGTAACTGCGTTTTGTTAAACTTTCTACCCTGGTGCCATGGGGATGGGGAGGGCAGAGTTTGCCCAGTGTTTGGGTTCTATTGGCAAAACTTCGTATCGTGGTGCCATTGGGATGGGGAGGGCAGAGTTTGCCCAGTGCTTTGTTTCTGCTGGCAAAACTTTCTGCCACAGGGATGGGGAGTGGAGAGTTTGCCCAGTGCTTGGGTTCTGTTGGCAAAACTTTCTACCCTGGTGCAATGGGGATGGGGAGGGGACAGTTTGCCCAGTGCTTGGGTTCTGCTGGCAAAACTTCCTATCTTGGTGCCATGGGGATGGGGAGGGCAGAGTTTGCCCAGTGCTTGGTTTCTGCTGGCAAAACTGTCTACCCTGGTGCCATGGGGATGGGGAGGGGACAGTTTGCCCAGTGCTTGGGTTCTGTTGGCAAAACTTCTTATCCTGGTGCCATGGGGATGGGAGAGTTTGCCCAGTGCTTGGTTTCTGCTGGCAAAACTTTCTACCCTGGTGCCATGGGGATGGGGAGGGCAGAGTTTGCCCAGTGCTTGGGCTCTGCTGGCAAAACTTTCTACCCTGGTGCCATGGGGATGGGGAGGGGAGAGTTTGCCCAGTGCTTGGCTTCTGCTGGCAAAACTTCCTATCCTGGTGCTATAGGGATGGGGAGGGAAGAGTTTGCCTAGTGTTTGGTTTCTGTTGGCAAAACTTTCTACCCTAGTGCCATGGGGATGGGGAGGGGACAGTTTGCCCAGTGCTTGGTTCCATTTTGCAAAACTGTCTACCCAGGAGGCATCAGGGCGGAGAGGGGAGATTTTGCCCAGTGCCTCTGCTGCAGTACCACCCACCCTGGTCTGGAAATCCCCGCACCCTGAACGCCCAGACCACGCCCCCACCATGTTGTGCCCCACCCTGCTCCGTTGGCACTACGCGACTGCTTGAATCCCACCACCATCTGAACCTGTTGTTAAAATTTTTGAATCCCACCACTGGGTACAGGTAACAAAAAAGGTGTTTCTATACTTGACACATTTTAGTAAGTTGGTTATGACCCTAAACCCTAAGAGAGCTAATTTGTAGCAGCCTCAAGAAAAACTTCAAAAACTATTTTCAAACGACCTCCCCGCAGCCATTTTTTAATGAATGCAACTTGGGGGTATGCTGGTATTAGCAGGAAACAAAGTCTGCATTCTGAAATGTTAAGAGTTCCCAGTTGGTTGCTTTGACAAGTTACACAGTTATTCTGATATTCTTACCTAAGCGCTCAAGTGGGAAATGTACTCTCCTTCTTTCATAGAATGACACTGCATGCAACACTATCACATTAACATGCCTCATGAATATAGTGCCACCTCCCAGAAGATTTCATAAATCCCAGCACAGACATGATAAATGTAAGTGAGGAATGAAAGGATGAACTGCAGGATCATAATTTAATAGCTTTATAAAAGAATTATCTTGAGAGGGCAAGGCCAAGTGAGATTGATGCCTGCAAATTCATCTAGAAAGAACTTTATCTTAGATAGCTGTAAGAATAGGAAAATAAGTCGTACAGTGCAATTTTTTTTGCTAAATTCAAATTCTTTGTAATGCAATTTGGAATGAAGGTTTAATTTCATTTGTATTTATGTTTGTCTCCACCCCCTTTCTTCCTTTATAGTGGCATATCATAAAGTTCTCATCTAGTCTTCCATCCAGATATCGAAGGGCTTTTTAGCTTCAACAGGGCTGCTGTATCATAACTCTTTTCCAGAGCCTTGGATACCCCCCTCCCCCATTGCTTTCAGGTCTATGGTACAGTCAGGAACAAGTTCTATTGGAAATTATTGAGTAGGATTTACTCTGCAGTCCTGAGCAGACAAAGGGATGAAGGGTATCTGAGAAGGGACGTTTGAGGTTCAAAAGCTCTTTGTTCTCTGAGCTGCCAGTGGAATCTAGCTGTTCTAGTGCAGACCAATATGGCTATCTTCTGAAACTATACTAAGTAGAGTTATCCCATTCTAAGGCCATTGAAGCCAGTGGGCTTTATAAGAGTGTTAACTGACTCTTTTAAAATGGCAGTCGCACCTACCTTGATTTCAGGGGTCTCCTTAGCCATGAGGATTTGCTAGACTGTGTCCCAGCTGAAAGCCTGGCATTCAATAGGCAATACTGCTGTAGGGCGGGCTTAGAGATTGAGCCACAAATTAGGAAGTCTCTAACTGAATCTCATTCTGTCTTAAACTCACTCACTAGGCAGAGTCAACCAAACAATGCTGTCTTTCAGCCTTACAGCCTCATCCAAAGGGGTGGAGGCTGAACACCACTGGGAGCAGCTGGGCAGCCACACTGGTGGATTCACTCTCTCTCAGGCACTCACCCCAGTGGAAGGGTGAAACCGCCCCAATGCAGCTTCCACCGCCCTCCCCTGGCAATGGGATGCAGTCAGTGGTGGAATTCAAATAATTTAACAATCAGTTGTTCACAAGCACCATTTTAACAACCGGTTCTGCCAAAGTAGTGCGAACCTGCTGAATCCCTATCCCACAACTGGATTCGGTATAGGATGCTGCAGCAGCATCCCTGCACCTCTGCTGGCGTAGCGGGAGCAGGCCAGAAGCGAGACCAGGGAAGGAGCTCACATTGGTCAGCTCCCTTCCGGTCTTTGCTAGCATTACACAGCCTGCACTGAAGATAGCCTTCTGGCTGACATAAGTGCAGTGTGGCCCAATGAGGCTTCTTGGAGGTGGGGAGGCTTTTTGCTTTCCCCATGCATGTGGATGGAGCTGCCCATTCCTAATCTGTAATGTGGGGATAACTCATGTACATATCTAATAAAGTTTTCATAAAGGTTACAAGTTGATAATGTTATTTTGCCACCAATCATTTGAATTATGTATATTCCTTCTATATATACAATCATAGGCGGGTTCCGCATGGGCCAAAACCAGCGGTGTGAAAATGGTGTAAAGTGGTTTAAAATGGTGTAACACCTCTGTTTTTGGCCCATGCAGAATCTGCCATACCCCGCCCAGCTAACCAAGGCGATAGACTCTAGATCATCTTGAAGCATCATGGCTAAGTAGAGACTTGAATCCAGGCTATCTGATTTTTTTTACCACTACACAGGTACTCAGAGTATGCAGGATCTCTCCCATCCCATCTCTTATGCAGGCTCTGTGGGTAAACTGATGCTAAGTTGAAGAAGTGAGAAATCCATCTTCATGGATTCTTTGTATAGCTTTGGGCAAGCCACAGAATGGGAATAATAATACCCTGTTTCTCCAAAAATAAGACATCCTCTGAGAATAAGACATAGTAGAGGTTTTGCTGAAGTGCTAAATATAAAACATCCCCCAAAAGTAAGATGTAGCAAAGTTTTTGTTTGGAAGCATGCCCGTCGAACAGAACACCAGAGCATGCAGCTGTGGAGCGGAAAAATAAGACATCCCCTGAAAATAAAATATAGCGCATCTTTGGGAGCAAAAATTAATATAAGACACTGTCTTATTTTCAGAGAAACACGGTAGCTTGACTCACAGTAGTGACTGCCATGATGAGAACTCTAATTCCTGGTTCTACAACTGACAAGGAAATCCCATGGACTGCCTACTGTTGGCTCAGAAGAGAAAGACTCGGCTCCCAAAGTTAAGGCATTATTTATACATAAGATAAAGCATGACAATTATGATATGAGATGATATTTAATTTATTGTCGAAGGCTTTCACGGCCGGAATCACTTGGGTGCTGTGTGGTTTCCGGGCTGTATGGCCGTGTTCTAGCAGCATTCTCTCCTGACATTTCGCCTGCATCTGTGGCTGGCATCTTCAGAGGATCTGAAGATGATCCTCTGAAGATGCCAGCCACAGATGCAGGCGAAACGTCAGGAGAGAATGCTGCTAGAACACGGCCATACAGCCCGGAAACCACACAGCACCCAAGATATTTAATGGGTATGCGCTAGCCACCACTCCCGAGGAGGCTCAGGGACCAGTGAACAACATTTAGCAAAAAAACAATAACATAGGAATTCAAAACTATACCATATCTCCATCTTGTGAAGATCACTACTTACAAAATAAGGGCTGCAAATCTATTATTTCATACTGCTTTTTTTCATTGCTTGAGTAGGTCAAGATCTCCTATAGCCTCTTCTAAAGTGTTGACTGTTCCCAGCAGGAATATGGAAATAGTTGTACCGCAAATTGCTAGAGAACTGGAGGGGAGGAGAGGGAATAGCTAGTACACGTTGGGGAGGTTATTTCCCCGCCCCTGTATTTCAGTTACCAGCACATTATTTTATATCAGAGGGGAATACAGTGATTGCAGAAAAGTCTGAAATACAAACAAACTCTAATGCATCTTTTCCAAGATACAAACAGTTAGAGATTTCTGAGAACTCTGCTAATCTTAATTTGAGACATCATTTTGAAGGAAACATCAGTCACCCAGAAATTCTACATATGCAATTAGCACAGAAGGATTTAGGTCAAAATCAAGAACTCTGCTTACTATTTTTTTTAAATTTCCCATGAAGGTTAAGTTCCAGCTGTTGAGAGAAATCAAGCAAATAATAATAATACCCTTATATTTTAATAAACCATATGGAATCCTGGATGCACCCAGTGGTTTGGGGCTTATTTATGAACAAAGCAGCACATCTTTAAGGGATTTTAGGATGTTATTCCTTTCGAACACAGAAAAACAGCAGCACAGAAACTAATGAAGACAAGATGGCATAAACAATCTTTTTACTTCTCTCATAAATGACTACATTTACTTACACTGCCCTTTCCTTGATTAAATTTAATGCATGAGATAATTGTTAATTTAAATCATTTCCTGCTTAAGCATTGCTTTTTTCATATCAGCAAGCCGAGGTGACAGGTACAGATCTTACCAAGACTCCTAATTATCTCCATTGTGGAGGATGCTGCCAAGGAAAAAAGAAATCTGCTTGCCTGAAATCCAGATAGATTCATCCAGAAAGAAGCATCTTGACAAGACAAACTTCAGCTTGCAGTCAAGGTCAGAGAAGCTGGCACACTGAGTGCTTTCAAAATTCTCTAATAGTATTTTCCCATTTTGAACTGAAGTACATTGGCATAGAGGATAAGTATCTAATGGTGCTGGAGTGTACAACACACTTTCCAGTGGAAACTGGCCTTCCTGGGTGAAGTTCTAATGCATTGATAAAATTATAGAGTTGGAACGGGCCATAGAAGCCATAGAGACCCTAGCTTAATGCAGGGTCAACCTAAAGCATCTGTGATGTGTTCATCCAGATGCTGCTTACAACTGCCAGTGAACAGAGGCATACCAGGGGTAAACGGCGCCCAGAGACATATTGCCTCCAGGACGCCCCCAGGCTCTGCCCCCCCACCATCCTGGCTCCACCCCCCCACTGCCCTGACCCCGCTCATGTCACCATGGACATGGGCAAGGTCTAGGGTACCCACCTTCCCCCCCCAAACTCCCCTTGTCTGCTGGGCTGCCAGACGGCAGCCTGCAGTCTCTTCTGACCTCCCCTCCAGGCGGGCCCGAAGAGACTGCAGTCCCAGCCTCGGAGACCTTCTTTTATAAGCACTGAGGCCAGGGGGTGGGGCTTGGGGAGCAAGAAAGGGTAGGACCCCTGGCCTCAGTGCTTATAAAAGAAGGTCTCTGAGGCCGGGACTGCAGTCTCTTCTGGCCAGAGGGGAGGTCAGAAGAGGCTGCAGGCTGCCAGCTGGGAGCCCAGCTGGCAGGGAGGGAGGGGGAAGTCCAGGGTGGGGTTGAGGGTGCTTGGCGGCAGCAGGAAGTCCTGCTGCCTCATTTTTGCATGCCTTGGACGGGGTCGAGGAATAGACAGCAGGACTTCCTGGTCATGTGGGGGGCCAATTTTGCGCCCCCGATCAGTGGCGCCCAGGGACAAAGAGTACCCCTTGTCCCTAGACAGATACGCCACTGCCAGTGAACCATATCCCTCAGCAGTTCATTCCACTGCTGAACTACTCTTACTCTTGATTGCACTGCTGAACTACTTACTATTTTAAAAAATCCTTTTATCCAGCCAGTACCTTTCTGTCTGTAATTTATACGTATTATTGTGCATCCTATCCTCTGCTGCCAGCAGGAACAGCTCCCTGTCCTCATCTAAGTAACCATCCTTCAAATACTTAAAGAGAGCAATCATGTTCAACCTCCTCTTCTCCAGGCTGAACATTCATTAGTCCCTCATTCTTTCCTCATAGGGCTTGGTCTCCAGGCCCCTGATCACCCTTGTCACTCTCCTCTGGATCCCCTCCACTCTGTCCACATCCTTTTTGAAGTGATGCCCCCAGAACTGCACACCGTACTCCAGGTGTGACCTGACCAATGAAGTATACAACTGGGCTATGGCATCTTGCAATTTGGATGTTATGCCTCTGTTGATACGCCCCAGGATAGCATTAGCCTTTATCTTAAAGTGACTACTCTTATTTAACTTACAGCCCACTTGTTCCCAAAGATCTTGCTTGCATACTACTACTGTTACCCAGAAGTGTATCCCACATCCAGCATATGCCATTATCATTTTTGTCACAGCAGACTCTACCTTCAAGTATCAGTGCTGGTGTTCCCACAACTGTATAATTTCAATTAGTATTGTCAGAGGTTTTCAGGTTGTAGATTCAAGTTTAAAAGGTGCAGTGCTTAAGACCTGATCAACACATGCAGCAGAATGGAATGGCAGAATTCTGAGGTGATAGCCCTTACCGTGTCAAATTGCAGGTGAGAAACTCATATTCTTCATGCTTTCTTGAATAACACCACCTTGCAGCTAAAACTAGGCACATCAAAGTTTCCAGATAGGCCTTCATGTGCAATGCTAATTTTCTACTTACAGGAAATTACAAATGTAGAGAAACCCTTCCCTTGCAGACTGAAGTGGTAAAGCTCATTCTGCCCCTTAATACCCTTCCATCTCACCACTACCTTATTCTGCTACATGTGTAGACCAGATGTGTAGATGTGAATCTTTCAGTCTGGGGAGCTGGTTATAATGTCACTCAGCAGCTTTATGGAACAACAGAACTGAATTTTTTGGACTGTCTTAAAGGATATGTTTTCTGAGTATCTAAGTTGTCTCTCTCAAGCATCTCTCTCTGTTAGGGACATAATTATTCACAGCTAATTTTAAAACCACCTCGTGATATAACAGTCCCTGCAGTGACATCTGCTCTTACAGAATGATCATGTATTTTCTGGGCTGGTAGGAGTATGTTTAGACTTCTCTTTTGCTTTGTGCTACTATTACTAGAGAAGCACGATGAGACATCTGATCACTAAGTATTCTCTTGCCAATTTCTCTGCAAAGGTTTACAGTACTTGCTATAATAAAGCACTCACTCACTCACTCACTCACTCACTCACTGCCTTTGACCTGAGACTTCCCCTTTGCACCTGATGGAGTCTCTGCCTAGTCCAGTGGGTCTTCCTGAGGCATCCACGGGCTGGGTATGGCTTTATTCATGAACTCTTCCTCGTCCAAGGAGGCATTGGCAGGTAGACCCACATCAAAAGCTGAAGGTGGTCCTTTTAATAGAAAAGGAGGATGTGGGTGCAAAGATGGTTCACAACTCTCCAGCCTGAAGAACTTGTTTTATATAGTGGTTTAAAAAAAATAAAAAGCGAGAGGTCTAGATTAGGGGTTGAGACAGTATTATTTGACTGTTTCCCTTCATATTAATGCTGGGCAAAAAACAAACAAGTACTTACACATGGTGCCCAGCAGGGATAAAAACAGCTTGGGGAGGTAATTTTTAGCAGGAAAACTGAATGCTGGCCAACCAGGACACTTAGCACATATTTGCACCAAGCTGCATCATCCCTGATTACCAGTTCTGTATATTGCATTTCCTCCAATCACAAATTAGAACTGCAGTAATGCATGACGGTTCATTCCTTTCTAACTGTAGACACAGTGTATCTTTGCCTTAGCTGTGGCAGTGCTCATTCAGGATGTAATGGACAAAGCTGATACAATCAACCAGGCTTAGGTCTGTGCCCTTATGTTATGTTGCTGATTAAAAAATAAAAATAAATCCTTGTAAAATGGAGAGCAAGGGGGAGGAGAAAATGGCTGAAGAAGAAGTTGGTGACTACACAAGATGTGGATAAGGGCCAGGTGTTTGGTGAGGTGGGAAAATAAAGACCATTGTTACATGATCACTCCCTCAAGAGAGACTGGCTCAGAAAGAGTTGAAAAAAAATATTGTGATAAAAGTGCTGGGGAAAACAGTGGAGAAAAATCGAAGGGGAAACTGCTCTGGAACCTAACTGAGAAAAAAAGTGGAATTAAAAGAAAACACTTGGTGGAAAGATACATTGTAAGCTGCTTGTGCAGAAAAGGCCCCTATCTATGTCAGTGAAACTTGAATTGATGCAAGGCTCTTAAGTGCTTTGTGGAAATTCGCCATTTTTTTTACTGCACAAAAAAAGTAAAGCTTCAGTATTTCCACAGCTGCAAAACATTTATTTGAAAAGTGGAAAGGACATTTTTGTGCCTTTTGGTTTAGCAATTAGTGTTCTGGACAAGAACCTGGGTCCAAATCTCATTGGGTGTCATTGGGTGTCATTGGGCCAATCACCATCTCTCACAGAAATGTTGTCAAGGAGGAAATAGGTGAGAGACATGTATATCCCTCTGAGCTGCTTGGAGAAGAGTGGGGTAGGTATTGGTAGATTACTATAAAGCCTCCAAGCACCCCATTAGTATCTATTCCAAGTGCTCAAAAAAATTCAATTGTAATACAGTTTCATTAACAGAATTAGGATGTCAGTTGCTTAGTCAGAGAAATTGAATAATAATGCTTTTACTTACACCATTATTTTAAAGCTTAATTAACCGGTGTTTGTGTAGCCCTTTGAAACAGAGAGTGTTACATATATCACTAATCGTATTATTCATCTAATGGCTGGCAAATGAAAGGGAGCAACACAGTATAATGGGAGTCGTGAGTATAATGATAGTTTAATAGGCTAAAGTGAGATCAGAATACAAAAGAACAAATTTAATTCCAGAAACTGGAGAAGAACATCTGAATCGACACAGGTGGCATATTATACTGTAAGGTAGAGACATTATCTCTGTATATTTCATAAACAATCTCTTGTGCCTTGCATTGCAAGAAATATAGAAAATCCTTTCAGGTTGCAGGACCTAGAAAACAATAAAGCTTATTGATGTATATTTGAGAGTGTTCAGAGTTGCACTATCTTGATAATTCTTACAACAACTATATGAGGTTAGGAAATAAGGGCTGCTGCAATCTTATGCACGCTTACTTGAAAGTAACTTCCATTTAATTAGGTTGAACCTACTTTGGGATAAATATGTAGGATTAGGCTGTAGGTATCTGCATCTATACAGTGAAGTTGAGGGCACATGGGAGGCTGAAATAATTCCTCAGTTTAAAATCTTCTAGTTAATTCATCAGAGTCAAGATTTGAACTAGGAATTTCCTAATCTCCAGTCTAGTTTCTCAGCCATTATGCTCCTGGATATAGTAAAGTATATATTCACACACAAACATGGACAAGAAGAATTATGTTTTAAAGGAGAAAGCTTTCAGTGTACACTGACGGACAATTTGTCAGTTATTTCTGTACAACCCAGAGATTTCCAAGAGACAAAAGACTGGATACTTATAGAGGAGTAGTTAATAGATACTTATTCTGACAAAATTGGCATAGTGACCTCTTTTTTACTTTGTGAAATATGTATCTCCAGATCTTGCCTGTGCCTTTCCTGCTGACTCAGATTCATTCTTATGATTATTCATGCATTTATTCTGAAGGCAAACAAGACCCAGTAAATCAATAGTTTGTCCAGGGTCAGAGCTTCCAACCCTAGTGCTTACTTCCAAGGAAATGGACCCTGCCTCCAGACCATACCAAGGAGTCAGGAATGACAGCAGAAGCCCAGCGTGATGCCACAGGAGCAACTTCCCAGCTCACCACAATACCAGGAAGGTCATGGGCTGGCCTATAGCAGAGACATGAGACAAGAATCGCCGAGGAGCAGCAGAATCCAATACAGGCAATGGCTAATTCCTCACCTGTTGCAGGGGACAGGAAGGATTCTTTGGAAAGGCTAAAGTGACCCCTGAGGGTAGCAAAAGCCATAGGAGAAGCCCTCTAAGGCTTTCCAGGGGGAGGAGGAATGAGATCTCAGGCAGGCAGCTGCCCAAGGGCAGAGGTGTACGGCCTATAGGAACTTGGTGTCACTCATGTCACATGGGAGGTGCCGGGTTCTCCCCCCATGACAAAAGACGTGCCCGGGTTCTCCCCCCGTGACAAAAGATGAATGCCACCGAGCCCCCTGCCTCCCTGCAGGCTGGTTCAGGATGGCAGCGCCCCTGGCCTACGTGCAAGCCGGCAGGGCAGGGATTGGCGCCCCTGAGCCACGCTCCCAAGCATGGTGGTGCAGGGGGTGTCCGGAGAAGGGGATGTCTCTGGGTGCCATCCCCCCACCCGATACACCTCTGCCCAAGGGATCTAGGACTTCCCATTCCCATAGGACTATTTCCTAGGATAAAAGGAGTGGGTGAGACCAGAGTTGCCCCAGGCAGCCCTTAAAAAGGTGTACCTTGGGAGAACTACGGAGAAAGAGCAAAATCTCACCTTAGGCAAGTAGGGAGAGGTTATTGGCAGGAGTGGAGAAAAGGGTGCTATTTTTTAAAAAATCCTCCTTGCTGTTTTCTGAGGTTCTTCCCCCAGGAAAGAACCCTAGAGAAGGAGACAGCCCAGACTCCAGCCCAATGCCAGGGTCTGACAAGTTCTCAATATCCTGATAGTCATCCCCTGAAACCTCCACTAGGATTTTCAGCTGGCCCCAAAAAGGGCTGGCCAGCTGCTGGCTGTTTACCAGAGATGTGAATAGCAGCAGCTAAAGCAGGGATCTGCAACCTGCGGCTCTCCATGGCCAATTGGCTATGCTGGCAGGGGCTGATGGGAATTGTAGTTCATGAACATCTGGAGAGCCGCAAGTTGCAAACCCCGGAGCTAAAGTTTTTCCTGGTGTTATCTGCTGACTGTTGACAATCTTAATCACAAAGGACCTCCTTGAATAGAACATTAATGAAGGACAAGTTGAATATAACTTGAATATAAGGACGTTGAATATGATATCACTTGTCTCCATTTATCTGGATCCTGGTTGCTTTGTTCCCCAGGGCTTGTTTTGCCACTGATTTATTTACATTATTTACAGTCTGCCTTTCTCACTGAGACTCAAGGCAGATTACACAGTGTAAGTCAATGCAGTAAGTAGGACATGACAGCCAATAAGCAATACAATCAGATTAGGATGTGGGAATTATAATAAAAGAAAAGGTGTGGAACAAAGCTGAAACATTCATAAATCTTAACATGGTATATTAAACAATTCATATATTACATAGGATACTATATACAGAATAATACAGCATAAATTACTTATGATGACACTATTCAATATGTATGATACTTTTTAAAGCAACAGATGTGTGTGTTAAGTGCCGTCTGATTTATGGCGACCTTGTGAATCAATGTCCTCTTGAACATCCTATCAGGTCTTGCTTATGTCTTGTAAACTGAAGGCCCCCTTCTGAGCTAGACTGAGTTGGTAGAAAGTGTTTTTATTTTTACAGATTTATTAACTTGTCTCTTCAGCAATAATGCTGGGTCCAGTATAACCCCTAGGCTCTTGACCAAGTCCACAAGGGTCAGCTGATCCCCAGCAAATGAGAAAAGTCCCAAGCAACTGTTCAGGGCAATGCAGTGAGGAGATTGCTGATGCAACACAGGTACGTGGCTACCCTTGTGGCCACTGACAGTGCTGCAGGCAATGAGCATCCCTTTTCTCATAAAACCTTAGTAAAATGAGGTAGCTGCCTCCTCATGCTGGCAGGGCTCCTGTACGGAACTGTATAGTAGCTGATGCTTTTTCAACTATAGTATTTGCCTGGAGAAGCTTCATTTATTACAGCAGACAAATGGTGAAGTCTCAGATATCACCTCTGGACTACTTTGAGGGCAAAATGATGCGTGGGGGATATGTTTTGATTATATTACTTTAAATTATCCTCACTAGTGGTTTTAAAGAAATGACCATTGCTTTTTAATAATGTATTTACCATTCTGTTTTTATGAAAAGAAAGTTTGAAAATACACAGTAAAAGTTGGCTGCATCTATTGTTAACTTTCACTGACTTCTCAAATGTCAGCACAAAACATAATTCACAGACCCAGTTGATGTTTATTTTTTTAAAATATAGAAACAAACACAATGTAATAAAGAAATGACTCACACACCATGGAGCCATCCCTTGTTATTTTGATCTAGATCAGGGATAAAAAAGAACTTTCAGTGTAATTTATCTTTATGACTATAATTTAGCATCCCTTCCTTATCAATCCCTTGCATCCAACCAAATTCTTTTTAGCTGCAGGAATAATCTCCATTGTAGGAGAACATTATCATACTAAGACACATGCTGTGAAATCAGCAACACTATCCAATTGCCTTCATTCCTTTGGGGATGATTCCAAGTAACTGAAAGAGAAAAACTGTTGGAATGGATAATACATGCATCTCTCCCCTACTCATTCATAAATTGCTAAAAAGCTATGCAATTAGGGAGGAAGGGAGGCTTTGCCAGCTGAAACCAGGGCCCTGCGGGATGTGGCTCAATTCTGCAGGGCCTAAAAGGCGGATATGTTCCACCAGGGGTATTGTTGAGGCAGTGACTGTTAGATCTTTGCTGGCCTGCCTACCTTTATTTTATTTACCTTATTTTATTGATTTCTTAGATTTCTGATCCCCCCCTTTGTTCCTCCCTTCTTGACTGATCATCTGGGTGACCAAATAACTCTGAGGAAACAAAATTGGAACAATGGGGATTTTAATTGTGTGGTTTTCACTGGATTATATACTAATATACTGATCTGTTTGTTCAAACTTTAAGCTGTTACCTACCCTTGGTTGGGAAAGGGGTAGGAGACAAATCCAATAAATAAATAAACAAATTACAGTGTTTTCCCGAAAATAAGCCCTAGCATGATTTTTCAGGATTTTTGGAAGATGCTTGAAATATAAGCCTTACTCCAAAAATAAGCCCGGTTACAGATTCCCCGGTGCAGCTAATGTGGTCACGTGGGGGGCACAAAATCATGGAAAAAAATAAGACATCCTTTGAAAATAAGCCCCAACACATATTTTGGAGCAAAAATTAATATAAGACCCTGTATTATTTTCAGGGAAACACGGGTATGTTATTCTGTAAATAATTATCCATATCTTGTTTTTCCCTGACTTGATGGTCCGCTTGTTTTTTAAATCCCTAGAACAGGGGTCTGCAACCTGTGGCTCTCCAGATGTTCATGGACTACAATTCCCATCAGCCCCAGCCAGCATGGCGATTGGCCATGCTGGCAGGGGCTGATGGGAATTGTAGTCCATGAACATCTGGAGAGCCACAGGTTGCAGACCCCTGCCCTAGAAAATATTAAGTAATCAGAAAAGTATGCTGTGCGTATGTTCTATTCACTATAAAAGTATGCTCTATTCACTATAAATGGGTTGTCTCTCAGAAAACAAGCTAGCAACTGTGTTTGCGGCTGTGTAGGGATGGGTGGAGGAAGGGGAAAGTGAGAATGGGATATGAGTCTGCTACTGTGTGTATCGAGGAATGCTGCTGTAAATTTCGTTGTGCATGCACAATGACAATAAAAATGCTTATGCTTAAACAGGAATACAAGGTTGTTCATGCCAGAGTCTAAACTTCTGTGTCTGAGGTCAAACTGAACATTTGAGTTTTTAAAGAGTTGGCTCCAAGTTCCCTATAGCTACACAGCAACTATAGAGAATTGTTTTTAGAAAATAAAGGCAAGCCCAAATGGGCTCAGAATGCTGCCACCATGGGAGGGAGGCTCCTGCCTTCCCTTCCTATACCATTTATCTACAGTGAAACAGTGCTGGGTGGAGTTACTGCACAAATGGAGCAGCAAAAATGGGGAAATAACTCCCCCAGCATTGTTTCAGCACAAAAAACAGCTTGGGGAGAAAAAATAGAAGGAGTACCTCCCCTGGCAGTGGCATTCTGAGCCTGTTTGAGCTCTTCTTTAGTTTTTAAAAGCCATTCCATGCAAGTCCTCTGTAATTACAGGGAACCCAGACACATTTCTTTTTAAAAAAAAATATCTGAAAATGCAGTTTGACCTTCAGGTTACTTAGAGAGCTCTTAGAAGTTATATCCTCCTGCAAGGGCTAAGGAGTGATCATATTAACTCTTAAGACTATATCTCGACAGCATCTTCAGTTGAGAAGGTAATTACTTAAAATGGTAACTGGTCAGTGTGTTGGAGTATGTGTCTACCAAACCGCTACAGGGTGAGGGTAAAGGTCCATGTAAAGTGCGTGAACTATTGCTGCTACACTGATTTGCTGATTTGACACTGTATTTCTCATAACCTCTATTGTAGCCATGTTTCTTCCAATTGAGTGTACACTCTCTGGCCTGGTCAAGAGGAACACAGTTGGGATGATGCTGGCTCAAGCTTTCTTGAATGAATTAAAACATTTCTGAGCCAGGCCACCTATCACCCACATCTTGTTGCACACTAAAAGAGTCAATTGCATCAGCAAGAGTTGACTTTGATCCTTTGCACTTGATCCTACCATCTGCAGATTTGGCAAAGCGGGATTTTCGGCATCCCCTTCACATTTGTGGTCCATTGAACCCCCCCCCCCCCAATCCCTGTTATTCCCACTGGCGAAGCTCCCAGGGGCTGGGGGGCGTGATGCACCAGGCGCACAGATTTGGGTCACGTGGGGGG
Source organism: Sphaerodactylus townsendi (assembly GCF_021028975.2). Lineage (NCBI taxonomy): Eukaryota > Metazoa > Chordata > Lepidosauria > Squamata > Sphaerodactylidae > Sphaerodactylus > Sphaerodactylus townsendi. Next base: position 41,215,458 of record NC_059434.1, on the reverse strand, counting down.
TGCAAAATCCCCACGCCCCCCTTCCCCCCCCGCGGTGCCCCCTCCCACACTTACTTTAGGAAACTGAGCAGGCTGGAGAACAGGCCTGCCTATTCCTGAGTAAAGGAACTACCCGTTTCCCAGGGAGACCCTGAAATGTCCGTTCCCCACCAAATTCAGAAACCTGTTCTCCCGGACTCGGTTTCCCAAAGTAAGGTGTGAAACAATGTGTGAAAGGGGCACTGCCGATGAAGTGGCGTGATTTCTCCCCTTACGATGCCCCCCCACACACATTTACTTTAGGAAACCGAGCAGGCTAGAGAACAGGCCTTCCTGTTCTGGTGCAAACTACATTTCCCAGGATACCCTGGGAAATGTAGTTCCCACCAGAACAGGCCTCCAGCCTGCTCGGTTTCCTAAAGTAAGTGGGGGAAGGGCACCACCTCGGGAGGGGGCGCGCGAAAAAGCCAGAGTGCACACCGGGCGCACTCTGGCCCAGCTACACCTCTGGTTATTCCTGGGGGTCAGTGGACACTCAGAAAAAAAGTACTGTAGCCTAGTGGGAGTCTGAAGTGGGAGGGGAATATCGGTGGAAATTACATCCTGCTCTTTTGAAGGCCGAAGTGCATAGAACTGGATACCTGCCAGTTCATGTTAGAATCATTCTCCTTTGTAACTTTCGGATCAGAAGACTTGTCACCACATATGCTAGGTTGACAGAAATATCGCCCAACTAACTTTATGTTTAATTTAGCTGTCTCTGTCTGCATCCTTCAAGTGTAAGCAGTGGCTTTCCTCTTTCAAGCCATAAAACAGGCTTCTGGGATTTTCCTAGTTTGGCTAAGCTTGGCTGAAATGCAGGGAGACAAAAAGAAAACCATGGGAAAGATTTAGCACCCATCTGCCATATCGTCCTTTTAAATTTCATTCCCTGCCCTGTTTTACAAGAATATGACAGACTTGTTCTAACACACACATCTGCTGCCATAATGTCTTTGCTACAGTCAAAAAATGGTTGCTAATTTTCCATGAAAAGTACTAAAACTAGCTCCTGTTCTTTTGAAAGTTTTACCAACACCATTTTGAACTGCGCAATTCAAAGATTTTTGCTGAGAACATACACTGCTTCTGGGGAAAAAAAACTACGACAAGATTGGATCTGAAGCTAGACCTGTGACCCTAAGGTAGCTTTAGATATGTTTTTCTTTCTATTAGTATTTCTACACACATTCACACTCCGTGACAAAGTACTCTTGAAACAGAGTATGTCAAAAACAATTTGTGTTGTGGTGGTGGGTAGGGATGGGGGGATGAACTGTTTTCACAAAGTTAAATGTTCCATTGGCCACAGCAAGTCTCTGACCATGACTGTAAATTGCTCATTGGATCCATCCAAGCTATACAGTGAAATACCTCGACACAGGCATAAGGCGTAAACTTCTTCTATGAGGTAAAATAAGGTTACTGGTACTTCAGCACAAATCAGTTTCACGGGCTACTCTATCTCTTCCACAGCATCTGTGGCTCTCCCTGGGATACTAACATAGCAATTCTCATGACAATAAAATTGCTGTGCCTCCTACAACAGTTCTGTACAGACAAGAGGAAAAAAAAGAATTGCTAAAGTTATTTCATGCCTTTGTACTGAAAGTGCTGCCATCATTTATTAGTAATATAGCAACTGCAACTGTTTCAAAGTAGTGTAACAGTTCAAAATTGTACCAATGTGAACATGTCACACAATTTAGCCCACACTGAGCATTGATTGGCATGCTTGATCTGAAAATACTGTTGCCCATTTCAGTAATAGTAGACTTTGTCCAAGGCATGCCTCTGTAAATTCCATTCATCACAACAGGACAAACTGACAATGCAATCCTCAGTAGGCTTATATCACCGGGCTTATAAGGGTGGAATTCTGTTTAGGATTCCACTGTGAATGAACACAACTGAAATGATTTTGATACTGCAGTCTTATGCAGACTTGCTTCGAAGAACTAGTTGGTCTTGCTTCTGAATAGAATGGCCAAGGGTCAGCTTCACATAAGACTGGCTCACGCTCAAACTTTTCTTTGGACTTCAGAATTGTGTAAGTGAAGTGTCACTCACTTGTTGTTCAGAATAAATGCCTTTGGTACATTGGGCAGGATGCAGGACTGAAAGCAAATGTACATGAGCATTCAGGTTCTTAACATTATTAGGTTGCCATGAAACTGAAAGTTTTAAGCAAGGAGGGTTGAAACCAGCATGCATGGCCGTACACAACAGTGTTTGTTGTGATACCTTCAAAAATAAGTTTTAAAAGATGCAATTTAGTTTTCTAAACCCTTTAAAAGGCTAAATGTTTCCATGTTTGTAGCACTCGTTATTGGAAAATCTACAGTATATAAAATTCATTACCGATACAAAGGCTGGTTGTTACTTAAACTGAGCTCCTTTGACACCCCATGGTTAATAAGAACAAAGGCAATTAATGTAAACAAATCTCAGGACTGCTCCACGGATCCTAAATGTTTATTTTACTGATAGGCATTAAATTATATGGAAGATTTCTTAATGGCATTGATATGATACCTAACACTGTACAAGAGCAGAGCATCTCTGGTTGCTTCAGCAAATTAATCTTTATACAGGGTTTAGTGTGAGATACCAAATGCTGGAAAACCTTTTAATATAATAGATACAAGTCTGTTATATACAAAACTGCACAGTAGATTTCTACAATGCAATTAAAACTTCTTCAGGAGCCCTAGTGTACAGTGAGTATTCTGTGAGAAGGGGTAGGTACCATGTTCATTTCAGTATTTAAGAAATACTCCATGTAGGTCTTTCCATTGCATGCATAGAACAGTGAGGACAGCTCACACTCACTCAGATTGCTGGCACAGACTCCTGGGCACACAACAGAACCTCTGTGCATAAACCAGATTTTCTGGAACAAGGAGCCATAAACAATTTAACTAGGCCTCGAAAATTCTTAATGAATGCACTAGAAGCTATATGATAGGTTTTGCTGTCTTATTATATGGGGGTTATATACCATGAAATCTGAACATAGTCCATGACCTGATGATGTAGTTATGCTAGTGAATGAATATGAACAGTAACAGGTATTCAAGAACATATTTAATTAAAAACCCTGTTACTGGTTTTTTAACTACCTGAACAAGACTGCCCAACCTGTTTACTGCATCTAGGGATGGACTGAAAATTTAACTTCCCAAAACACTCATGGTGGCCTTCTGCTCTGCACAGTGAAGTCAGTCCATGCTTGACAGGCCCACTAGGTTTCAGTATGACCCTAGCTGACAGTGCGGCAGGAGGAATCTGTGATGAACCTGTTGTAGCTGTGTCTGATTAGGAGGATCAAGTCTGAGGAGAGCAGAGAACAGCTGCTGTACTCAGACGTCTCTTTACAATGAATATGCCTCTGTTTCCTCACAAGGATGGTCCAGACCCAAGCACAGGAGCTACCATAAACTCTACATAAGGGATAATGGCTGGCAAGGAGGAAGTGGTTGCCTGTGACGAGAAGTGGCAATCAAGGGTTCAGAAACTGCTGTTCTTCCTTGCCTTCTTAATCTGTCACTATGGGTGGCCAGGGTTACAAAATTGGACTGAAATGATGTATCACATGATGCAGACCTGCCATGTGTTATATCAGTCATGTGATACAGGTTCTCGGGCCATTTTTTGAGCTCTCACATGAGTGAAATGCCCCCAACTGGAGTCACTGGGTTGGATCTCAGAAATTAAGACTTTTGAAGTGAATAATTTTTGGAGCCAGTCAAAGAGTTCTCTCAAAAGAGCAATTCCTCCAGAAAGCCCACACCCTGGGCAGGAGCAAGCTAAGCAAACCACCTCTGACCTCTCTTGCCACATGACCCTGTAGGGTTGCCATGTCAGCTATGATTTGACGGCACTTTCCATCACCACTTGCCAATCAAATAATATTTTGGTTTTATTTCATTCAACTTTAGTGTTGTGATATGATCACTGCAGTTGAGTTTTACTTAGTTTCTATCCTAAAAGCCAATTGGACATGTTTGCAGATAACCTCAGTCAGTACAGTTGCTGTAACATAACTAGTTTCAAAGGGTATGTCAGACAAAGTTACACACTAGCAATGCTAAAATACACCCTTCCAAGTCCAAAAATACACCCTTCCAAGTCCACTGAAGTCCACTGCCCTAGAAGGCAATTTAAGACAACTCTCATTAAATGGGAAACATTAAGCATATGCTTAACAATGTCACTAAAATCCATATTGCATGCAGTGTGATCCCAACCATGCTGATTTCAGAAATTAGTTCCACTGAATTTAGTGCAATTTACCTCTTTATACGTGTTCCTAGGCATCCAGCTTTAGTGCTGAAAATCAGCTGGACTATGTCCAGAATTTTTCATTTGTTTTATTTTTATCCCAATGTTCTATGTCCTATATTATTTATACCTTTAAATAATGTATATCTACATGGCCATTTGTTTTTGTTTAATCTGTACGCTTCTCAGTAATGCTTTCTACACAATCTGTTGCTTCTAGCACATAGCATTTTTTCAACACAAAAACAGCTGGCCAGATCACGACGACCTAATTCCGTACAGGAAAAGACTTCATATTGCAGGATTTGGTGAAGCATTAAGGAATCTTTTTTTCCTCCCTAGGTTCCAACGACAGAGCATCCTTTGAAATAAATACAGAATAGATCTTAGTGCAGAAATGTATCAAAGTGCAAGCCAGCAGACTGAAAATCACTTGATGGAAACTTCAAGTAGAAGGTAATCCAACATTCTTTATGTTATAAATTAAATTGTTCTGGTTTTTACCAGCAGCAAAAGAAAGAAAGAAAGAAAGAAAAACAACTATATGACAGTTGATTTTATAGTTCTTTCCAGGGGGAAAAAGCAAGAAAGAAATTTGTTTCTTTATAAGATTGTCAATGTCTTTTGAACTCACCCATGTCAGGGATTTGGGCAGTTTAATTCTATTTTTTCATCGTCATTGTCACTTACTTTTTTAAAGGCAATGGGGCTGGATTGCTTCAACGAGGTTTTTGAAATGTCTGTGTGCATTGTGGACATTGCTATCGTCTCATAATCATCATCCCTAATGTTAAAATCGCAGAAACGAAATAAAACCTGCAAGTCCCTTTGGAAGTTTTTGTTGAGGAACCCGTAAAAAATTGGGTTCACACAGGTTGAGATCATTGCTGTGAGGTGACAGATTAAAAACAACAAGTTATGGCTGCACGTTGCACCAGGTAGAATTTCATGATTCCAATCAAAGACTGTGTTAAAAATGGTCAGAGGCAGCCAGCAGACTGCAAAAGCAACCACAATAGACATAAGCATGATATTGATCCTTTTAGTTTCAGTGGATCGGTATTTATTGTCTCTCATCTTGTCCATCATATTGTTCCTTCTTTTTAGGCGTATGTATATCTGTGGGGAAACAAAAAAAAATTTGAATAACAGTATGCCTTCGCACTGTGTCACCTCCCGATACTTCCTTTGGAAAGAAAAAAAGACAAATCAGAGAAGGCAAAAAATCACAAACTAATTCTCACTTACCTTTAAGTAGCAAATAAATATAAAACAAAGAGGTCCTAAGTACTGTATGATCAGGAGAGCTGTGGTATATGACAGCCGGATTGTCTCTGAAGGAAATGAATCCATGCACACATATTTGCCCTTGTATAGGGTAATATTGTTGAACGGTTCATCAGTTAGTTCGTAATATAGCAAGAAAGGCAAAGATGAAGCCAGTGCAGTAATCCAGATGGCAGCAATCCCTATGTATGCATGTCTGTTGTTTGGTCTCCAGCCACGGGGGTTGATAATCAGTTGATGGCGCTCAACAGCGATGAGGACCAAAGAGAAAACAGAGACTGTGATGGATGCGCACTGCACATAAGAGTTCAGCTTGCACATAGCCTGCCCAAAAACCCAGTGGTCCATTAAAGTGTATACAAATGTGAAGGGAAGACACATGATGGTAATGAGCAGGTCCGAAAAGGACAGGTTGACTATAAGGATGTTAGTGACATTGCGCATCTCCTTCTGTTTTAAGATGATTATGATCAAGGCCAGGTTTCCAGAAATGCCAAGGAGGATAACAGCTCCATAAGCCAGGGCCAAGGTGAACACCATTGCCAATGGTACATGACAGTCTTCATCCACAAAGTGTGAGAGTCTGGAAGTCCCTTCTGAGGCATTCTGAATGGAATAGTTTCCAGTCAAAAAGAGAAATGATTTATTCATGGTGGGTTATTTTCACTCACGGACCACGCTGAGCTATAGTTTGAAACTGCAATGGATTTCTCAGAAGCGCATTCAAGAGGTCAGATTTTTCTCATTACACAAACAACAGGCTCCCAGCCAAAGCTACTACAGAAACATTCATGCCGTTGGTAGGCTTCAACAGTCTGCAAAGGCAAAAAAAAAAAGGCACACATTCATTTCTTTGTCTGTTAAGCCATGGCAGAAGGCATTTTCTGGTGTTAAACTCAGGGGACTTTCTTAATCATAGCCTTCAGAGTTTTGCTTCCTTTTGTTATGCCATTCTCAACTATGGAAGGATTTCTGTGACACAGATTCCTATCAATGCATTAAAATGTATGGCAGATACAAGAACCAAAAATACTAGGGATACTCAGGGCATCAGATCTCACCTCCTAGCTCTTACACAGAGGGAGTATTGATGAGATTTAAACTATTCTCATGACACATTTTGTTTTTTATAAAGCCTCCAGAGAAAAGTTTTACATCTGTACACTATTTAAATATAACACACTATACACAAAGCTAGCAAGAGGTTTTAGACTGGGCCGCAGGCATATAAGCAAACTCACTTCTTATAAAGTCCAAGAACTTGAGAACAATCTTCTACATATATAAAAAACTAACAGTGACTTTGTTAGTCACGCCCTAACGCCGAAACGGCTGGACGGATCGCCCCCAAATTTTCACATGACGTTCCTCCTGTTGTGGGCAGGTAATCAGACCTTCAAATCGCCGAAAGTCCATACCTGAGACAGGTAAAAAGTATTTTTCCTGGCGCATCAGGCCATGAAGCTGGCTGTGTTTAACTGTCACCCTTAGAATGTTTGTGCAGCCTGTCTGTGGCCTGAGGGGTTGGTCTGAGGGCTTAGAATGTTCGTGCAGATGGGCAGAGATGAGCATTGCAAACAGTAAATAGGTAACACTGTTAGGTAATACAAGTGGAAGTGAAACACGTACACACTTTGCCATGTGAAATGTCAGGTGGGGTTCCCCCCTCACACGCAGATAACTTTCACTCTCTGTGCCTCATCCACTGCTACCACACAACACACATCCAGCTCATCCTCACACACCTCACTCTGCCCTCCCTCACATCCAAACACCACTTACCCACTTCCTCACCCATATTCGCCATAGCTCTCTTTTACTAAAAGCAAGCTGGAGTTTGCCTTTTTTTTCTAAGAAAATCTGTGTGGTGGGGGTGAACCAACACTACTGGCTCCGCTTCTTTTGCACATGGCTCTTTAAGAACCCAGGGAGCTGGCCTTGATCTGAGCACCTCACCACCCTGCCTCTGCTGCCTGACTGGGAGAGCCTCCTTGCCCCAGTTCTGCCTTCCCCAAGCCAGGACTGTGTGTGTCAACCAGCCTCATGGACAGTGGGATTCGCACTCTGGACAGTTCCATTGTGGAATGGAAAGGGTTACCTTATACTAAATAAACAACACACCACCATATAACAATGTGCATTGAAAAGGGAAAGAGGGATTCCATTTGACCACCCCAAAAGGCTATGCTGCGGATCATTGGACATGCATGGACATCTGTGTGGGTGCGGACTGCGATGAGAAGGACAATTGCCACAGCAACGCATGGCTGGGCCCTGCTAGTTACTTAGATAAGACCCTAAGCAGTGAAGTAGGTATAGATTTTTTATGGGGTGGGTTCGGTGACTGAGGGCTTTCCAGCTGTTCCATTCCATGCATTGTTTCAAGCAAGCTTGACATATAATGGGAGGGGTTTGAACCAAAGAGCAGCAGTGGCGTAGGAGGTTGAGAGCTCATGTATCTAATCTGGAGGAACCGGGTTTGATTCCCAGCTCTGCCGCCTGAGCTGTGGAGGCTTATCTGGGGAATTCAGATTAGCCTGTACACTCCCACACACACCAGCTGGGTGACCTTGGGCTAGTCACAGCTTCTCGGAGCTCTCTCAGCCCCACCTACCTCACAGGGTGTTTGTTGTGAGGGGGGGAAGGGCAAGGAGATTGTAAACCCCTTTGAGTCTCCTGCAGGAGAGAAAGGGGGGATATAAATCCAAACTCTTCTTCTTCTTCTTCCCCCTTCCCTACATCCCTGGTTTAGCCCAAGAAAGGACACAGGATTAGATCTTTAGTACAGTTTAGCATGGCAGATGGGATCTGGCATTGCAAATGAAACAGAGTTGCACATGAGCTGGGAATGAAATACAGAGTTTTCTTATGCTGTTCTAACAATACTCACATAAGTCCTTATGACACAATCTGGAAATCAGACATCAGCATGATATAAAATAAACGGAGCATATACAAGATCGTATGTGTGGTTAAAGTGTTATCAAGCCACAGCAACTTAGGGTGACCCCAGCAAGGGACTTCCGAAGCTAGCCACCACCTTCCTCTGCAGAGTCTTCTTTGGTGTTCTCCCTTGCAAGTACTGACACTGTGCTACACCATGCTGTCTTCGCTCCCATACAAAAACCTAATAGCAGACAGATTCTAATGATCTAACCAAATATTTTGCTAAAATCAACAAAACAGTACAAGTGCCACTTTCCTGGCAAATTGAAAACACAGTGCTATCCTTAGCAGAATTACAATCTCCTAAATCAATTGGAGCTAGAAGGCTGTTATTCATTCAGAAACAGCACAGTGCAGACAATAGTAAAAGCATCCCTGCCACTCACTGTTGAAATGGTGAGGCAATTTGGCTTAAGAGGACCAGGTGTCAAAGAAATCAAATGGAGAATCAGTCCATAAAGAAACAGCCACTTACCAAACAGGCAGACAAGAGCTCTGTGAGAGGTCTGCCCAATTGTTGGCAAAGTGTTTTGTGCTCATGTTACAGAATTCAAAAAACATGATCAAGATGTCATCTTATGATTCTGCAATCAGATCACAGAAAGCTTTGTTGTGGTATGACTGATCTAGTAGTATCTTGAGTGCCACACCATACATAAAAACATTTAGATTGCAATCTTGTGCAAAATTCCTTGGGAGTAAACCCTGCTAATCTCAGTTGTAGTTAATTATTTAACACACAGGATAAAGCTGTCAGTTTCTAGGCTTCGGGGGAACCAAATAGGTTTGAATGTTTTTAACTAGTTGTTAGGTATATTGCTGCTTTAAATTAACGTAGTTGCCCATCTGGAATTATGTTTTTGTGTGTGTTTTGTTCATTGAAAAGGTACAAACAAGAAACTGTGTTGCTTATTGCTTATAAAAATTCTTTTCCATGAAGACACAGAATACTAGTTAATAGTTAATAACATACATTTTTCAGATCTCAATTTACTGCTGCTTCTTACTTTTATCTCATTAAAAATAAACAAAAAATTTTAAATTATGTACAACAGCTGCCTAGCTTCTGTCCTTACATCATGACATTCTTCACCGTAGGATCAAATACGAAAAGAGACTTGCCACATGTAATCATAAACACGTCAAAATTCAGCAGTTCTCTTGAACTGGCTTATCAACACAATAATTAGGTTACAGGAATACCCCCAAAGTAATGTAATGCATTTTGTTGAACTCGCTCAGAAGGATGTAAAGTCGGCAAACATTTATGTTTCACAGAATTCTTCATCAAGTAGGACAGGAGTCAGCAACCTTTACCACCCAAAGAGCCAATTGGACCTGTTTTCCACAGCCCCGAAGATCTACCGAGCCAGAGAGGCGGCTCCGCACAGATCCGCCTCCAGTTTGGCCCCTCCACTCACCTTTCCTGGAGGGACATGCCCATGCTACCCTCTGACCTCCAGGCTACACAGAGTCGCAGTATAAGGCTGAAAGAGCCGCATGCGGCTCCGGAGCCACAGGTTGCAGACCCCTAGGAAGAAGGAGGAGGAGGAGTAGTTTGGATTTATATCCCCCCTTTCTCTCCTGTAGGAGACTCAAAGGAGCTTACAATCTCTTTTCCCTTCCCCCCTCACCGGAGAGAGTTCAGAAGAACTGTGACTAGCCCAAGGTCACCCACCTGGCATGTGTTGGAGTACACAGGCTAATCTGAATTCCCCAGATAAGCCTCCACAGCTCAAGCGGCAGAGCAGGGAATTAAACCCAGTTCCTCCAGATTAAAATACACCTCCTCTTAACCACTACGTCACTGCTGCTCTTACATAGCAAGCTTAGTGACCAAAATTTTTTGCATTGCTGATGAGTTATTTATTCAGGCCTTAATAATTCTGCCATTTTGTCTTTCCTACAATGGGCGAGTGCACTGGTGAGCTTGGGATGGCGTAACTCTGTTTAGGATTTACTTGCTAGTCATCTGTTCCTGAAGGAGAAGGAACAAGAAGGTTGGTGTTTATACCCTGCTTTTCTCTACATTTTAAGGAGTCTCAAGAAGTTTTCAATCCTCTCCCCACAATGTACACCAGAGAGAGTTGTGAGAGAACTGTGACTGGTTCAAGGTCACACAGCAGGCTTCATGTGGAAGAGCTAGATTCACCATATTAGAGACTGCCACTTATGTGGAGGAGTGAAGAATCAAACCTGGTTCTCCAAATTAGAATCCACCACTCTTAATCACTACACCATACTGGAAAACTAGAGAAATGTGTCTGAGATAGTACCGCCTAATAAGACCCACTCAAGGAACCTGGATGTAACATACATGCCCAGTGCCATTTTGGAGGTGATTTCCCTCAGCACCTGAGGGGAAGACTTGCTAGAGAAAATGCAGGATCATTTCAGAAAAGATAGCAAAAAAATTTTCTGGAAATATGCACAGTTGTGCCATCTTTGAGGCCATTTTCTCAGTCACTGCCTCTGCTGTAACAACTCAGAGGTGGCATATTTGGGGCAAAAAGTGTTGCTTAACTTGCACTCTGCTTTCAGTCCCTGAGTTAGACTCATGTCTAGTCCAATGCTTGATGTAGCCGGGGGAGGCTACTTTGGACCTGCCAAGTTGAATTTTAAAAAACCAGCTACGAATGTTGCCCTACAAGGACATTGTTAAATCTCTGGAAGATGAGGAAGTAGTGGCAAAACTTAGCTGATAAAACAACTTTTGGCCAGTGTTTGTTAATTCATATGTTATGGAGTACGCAGGCTAGGGTCCCTACCATGACAGTCGGATAGGATTTCAGAGTCCCCTTCATGTCCCATACATACATTGCCTAATTTGGATTGGAATCATGAAACAGGGACCTTCACGGGGAATTCACATTAACATATGAGTTTCCCAAATTGACAAAATAGCATGTCCCTGGACCATTTCAGCTCAGGAAAACAGCATGCATGGGAGGGGGAGGCTGAAGCTCTTTTTCTGAGCATGCCACAGTTGTGATCTGAATTTGGCGCCGTGCATATGGGAACTGAGGAGAACCTGCAACTATTTACACACACTAGGTGAGGACCCCAGATTCAAGCTGAGCATTCTATAACATGTACACAGGTGACTGTGCAGGCCTGTATTAAGAAAATTAACTGATTTGTGGAGATACAACTGCAACTAAAGACTGAATTAAACTTCTGTTTTTATTGCAACTGGTGATTCCCTCTCACTACTTCTTTTAAAACCTCCTTATCCCTTTTCTGCCATGGATTCTCTTTTGGGCAAAACTTTTTAACGATCTAAAAGCCAAGCAAAGACACATCAGAGCGAAGTTTTTCCGAAGGTTGCTTCCTGCAAGCAAACTCTTTCCTAATTAATATGAAGGGACAGTACTGTTGCTAAAGTCAAATGAGGACTCTCGATAGCATTAGCTTCAGTCAGGATTGACGTCTAGCAGAGAAAGGGCAACCTTACTGAAAGAGGCACGAAAAGGAAAGAAGGGAAAATTAAAAGGATTTTTTAAAGAGAGCCATCAGTATATCCACAGACTTCAAAAAAACCACAATTTCTTTTTATGCTAAATACAGTTTATGATGAGGCTGAACGGGGCGGGGGGGTGGAGAGCCAATGCAAAACAATTCAGCCATAATGGGGCCCGCATTTGCTTCAACCTGCCAGAGGTAAAGTAGTGTCTGGAATTTTCCTGCTTCCGTTAGTTTATTAGCACCAGAGGTGTTCCTTTTCCACAGGAGTACTTGCTTCTAACCAGCACACACCTGAAACTTGTTCCCGTGGTTTTTGCAGCTGGATAGCTGCCCTAGAAATAGCTCTGGGCTCTGATGCACACACTTCACTCCAACAGAAAAACAAAATTCTTTAGGGGTTGACTTGCATTTCTTGCAGGGTGAGTCTATGGCTGGGAGAGTATGGGTTGTTTAGTAAGGAATACAAAGATAATAAACTAGGCTCCTTCTCCCTCTCCTACACAGTAGAAGACTTTCCTTGCACAGTATGTTCTTAGAACCAAGGACTACCCTGGTTTTGTCCTGGAAGAGAAAAGAGGGTGTCTGAGCATGTGTGACTTTTCAATCAATAAATGCCTCCTCTGTGGCTCAGGAGTTCAGGAAGGTGTTCTTTGAGAGATGGCCAGCCTCCACAGCCTCTCATTTTGCAGGGATATAAAGTGCAATCCTCAATCCACTTTGCTGGGACCAAGCCCCTGTGAATAAGCTTCAGGAGGATAGGCTTGCTTGGCATGGCACTTTATGGCTGCTTAACCAAAGAGTAACAGGGCTTGTCTGTCTATATTGCAGACGTGTGTTCCCATTCTGTCCTTCTGCCTACTGGACCACATTTATGAATTCCCCTCACCCAACCCCCCAAGGCCCTCCAGCCAGGCCCAGATGACCAGGCTTAGGAAACCCACAGGGGACAGCGCCATTTCTGGAAGGGACTAGTCTTGACCACGAGCGCTGGTTACAACCACCGCTTTTCCATTCCAGTCTCAAACGCAGCAGCCTGGGCAGATCACGATTCGGCTTGGTTTGAAGGCGCAAGGAGGTGTGGGGGCGTCAAGCCCCGATTCCTAAAGCTGTCAAGCTAGCACGCCTGCAATGGCGGCCAAGGCTACAGTCCTAGGCACACATAAGCCCCTCGGGGCTCCTTGACTTCCGAGCAAGCAAGTGCAAGCTTGGACTGCGCAGCTACCAAACGACATACCGTTCCTTAGAAGCAGGCACCTCCAGGGCTTCCTTTTCTTTCATTGCATTACAACAGGAGGTCTTTGTCAAGGAGATACCATGGCCTACAGGTAAGATCGGTGCCCACTCAAGCCAGAGGAAGCGCCCCGAACGCGGTGGGAACAAACCGTCAAATGGACGGCGCTTACCTAGCGGTGTAGTTCTCTGGGGTGGGGTGTGAAATCTCGAGCTGCTAAGGCCCATTTACCTGCAAGGAAGCCCATTGAATAAAGCGGGACTTGCTTCCGAACGCACGTGCATACGCTGGCTTTGCCAGATTCAGCAACTTGCGGCCACGTTGCAGGGCAGCTGGTAGCCGAATAGGCGGATTTGACCTCCTGCGGAGCGCCGTCGTTGGTGGCTCGCAGTTCACCTGGTGCCGTCTGCTCTGGCCGGTCTTCCCCCTACAATCCCTCATCCCCACTCCGTGCAACACAAGCGCGCCCGACCTGGCCGGTGTCAGGCTGACTGCCGGAGCCTAAAGCTGCCGAGCAAATACCCCAGCGGGTGGGACGGGCCTCCCTTCCCCATTGCGCCAGGGCCCCACTCCTCCCCTTTCCCTGCAAGTCCCACCTCTTCTGCACATCCGCGCGGGGGACTCGCCAGGTCGGGGGCCACGTGGGAACCTCCCTTGGGGACGGAGACCTCGAGGAAACACGCTGCTCCCAAAGCGGGGAACACACCTTAACCCCGGGGACGAGGTGGTCCTCGCCGCCCAAAGCCTTTGGTTCAGGGTCAGCGGGAGGGAGCGGAGGCGGCTCCCGAAGGAAAGTGCCGGATTTGTGGGCTTCCTTCCAGCGGACAAAAAAACAAAACAAAACGGGACCCGACCTGTCCCTTCGCCAGCGCGGGTATCGACGGTGGACCTGACCTCTTTTCTCTCCGCACCAGCCTCTTCCGCACGGCTCCGTTGCTCTCAGATGGGAGAAGCGGATCGTACGGACGAGCCATCCCACCAAACTCCGTCGGCCTTGGTTGCGGTGGGTCTCCGAAGAAGAGCCGCGAAACCGCGCCGGGTCAGAAAGGGAGAGGCACGTTCAAGGCCATGCACGCCTGCTCCCATTCCCCCGAGGGTTTGTTCAAAAGTTTCAGTCTATTCAAAGGTGTGAAACTGCCGCGACCGCCGCTGGCTAAAACCCCCTCGAAAAACTGCTGTCGAGGCTTCTTCTCCCCGGACTTACGAAACCCGGGGCTGCACGTGCTAGATTTCGGGCATGCTCCTCGCTAGCAATTTGGCAGCCTTTACCATGCAATGAACGTGCAGAGATCTTTTCTCCAAATTAAGCGGAAAACAAGCGCCACAGATTCTCACCTGGATATCGCTTTGTTGCTGTTCTTGAAAGCATAATCGAGGCTGAAGCGGGCGGGCAGGTCGCTGAAGGGGGGAAGCAGGCAGATCGGTTGGCATTTGCCCACCACAGCCCTGGGAGACTGAGAGAGAGGCGTCCCCCTGAAAGCTGAACTCCACCTCATGCAATATCACATGATGTGCTGTGCAGAATATGAAGAGCCAGGCGGGCGCGCATCACCTTTAAACTGCACATCTGGGGGTGGGTTGCCTGGTAATTCGGAAATAAATGTAATTAAGTACTAGAACTGCCGGAGAGAGGGAAACGCGCCGAGTTAATCTCTCCGGAGTGGGAGACGGGTCCCCTAATGCTTCTTGCCAGCTGGGTTTTGTGGCGTGGTGACTTGCACAGCATGCCACCTCGTGGCCAAAAGGCATCGCTGCCGTGCCATCCTGGTGACATGGGGTTATGTAAAACGGTCGTTACGGGGGTGCTTACAAGAGGTTGGCAATAATCCCCTTAGTTACTACTGGGAGGGATGAGTAAGGGTTCGGTTTTTGAGACTGGCAGGCAGGCAGGTTTCCCGCTCCCTGACCTAAAAATAAAAGGAAAGTTGACTACCTTAAAGGCAATGAGAAATACCAAGAAAAAAAGAGAGCTAGGATTCAGGATTTTCTTGGTGTAAGCTTTACTTCAGCCATGGACTCACTAGATAGCCTTCAGCCTCAGCTCTCTTTGTAACACAAACATAATAAAGGTGTGATAAAAAAAAAAAGCTAGGCTAGCCCCTGCTGATTCCCTAGAAAGAAGGGCTGGCAGCCATTTAAAGCTCAGCTTGAAAGTGGAAAGAGAAGCTATCCCCGCTCTGCACTTTTCTGCCACAAGCCATTTTTAAAAGCTGCTTTTCTTTTCACTGGGATTACTTCCAGTATTGGAGCCCCATCTGGAGACAAAATAGCTTTTCAAAATCATTTAGTTGACAGCATTTATGCTCCACCTTTTTCAACATGGGGAGGGGGCTTAGCTATGCGTCTCTTTTACCCTGACTGCACTTTTTGTTACTTCCATTCAGTGATTTCAAAGGATTCAGTAGCGCTTCTGCAAATCTAATAACCGTCTACCTTATAGGGTTGTTGTAAGGTAATGTATAATTACTTAAAACTCTGTAAAGCTCTAAATAAATGCTGTGACAAGTATTTCTTATGGCTGAATCTTTAATTATCTATAAATCCTTTTATATTTTTTTCTCCTTCATATATGCACATTGTGCTGCACTGCATGGCATTCAGTTGTCCTGATTTTAAAAATAATATTTATTGACTGCTTTTTTACCCATAGGGACAGTGAGCAGTTTGCAACAGTATTTTTTAAAATCTAAGTACTACAGAAGAGATACACTTGTACTAAAAAAAACCCGTTTAAAAATATCAGCAGTGGTGTAGTGGTTAAGAGCAGATGTATTCTAATCTGGAGAAACTGGGTTTGATTCCCAGCTCTGTTTCTTGAGCTTTGGGGGCTTATCTGGGGAATTCAGATTAGCCTGTGTACTTCCACACACACCAGATGGGTGACCTTGGACAAGTCACAGTTCTTCTGAGCTCTCTCAGCCCCACCTACCTCACAAGGTGTTTGTTGTGAGGGGGGAAAGGAAAGGAGATTGTTAGCCCCTTTGAGTCTCCTACAGGACAGAAAGTGGGATATAAATCCAAACTCCTCCTCCTTCTCCTCCCCTTCTTCAGTTCTACTGAATCCAGCTTGCCAGTTGGTGCAAGACAAATGCTAAGAGTTCTTTGGCTCATAGCTCTGGTCTCATTCTGACTTTAAATACCTGTGATCAGAGGAGAACTGAGCCCAAATGGATCTCAGCCACTCAGCTTGTTGTCAGCAAAATATTCTTTACCCCTCAGCCCTTCCAGAAGTGCCGTATTGTAGGACTAGCCATTTCAATTATGCTTTTAATTTTTGCCATCAAGTCACACACACTGACTTACAGCAATGCCATATGTTTTTCAAGGCAAGAGATGTTCAGAGGTGGTTTGCCATTACTTGCCTCTGCGCCAAACCACTGGTATTCCTTAGAGGTCTCCCATCCAAATACTAGGCAGGATCAGAAATGAGGGTGTATGGCGGATTCCACATGGGCCAAAAACAGCAGTGTGACAATGGTTTTAAAGGGTTTATACCGTTTTCACACTGCTGTTTTTGGCCCATGCAGAATCTGCCTATGACTGGCTCAGGATCACCCAGCAAGCTTCTATAGTGCAAGTGGGGTTCTGGTTCCTTATTCACAAGACCACACTGGCTTTTGGTGACCTTACACACTTCCAAAATAAATTCTTTGATTGTACAAAAAACATGGAAGCTTTATATAATAACAACAACAACAACAATAATAATAATAATAATAGAGAAGAAGAAGAGTTTGGATTTATATTCCCCCTTTCTCTCCTGTAGGAGACTCAAAGGGGCCTACAATCTCCTTGCCCTTCCCACCTCACAACAAACACCCTGTGAGATGGGTAGGGCTGAAAGAGCTATGAAAAGCTGTGACTAGCCCAAGGTCACCCAGCTGGTGTGTGTGGGAGTGTACAGGCTAATCTGAATTCCCCAGATAAGCCTCCACAACTCAAGCGGCAGAGCCGGGTATCAAACCCAGTTCCTCCAGATCAGAGTGCACCTGCTCTTAGCCACTACGCCACTGCTGCTCCTATAATAATAAATAACAACAACAACTTGATAAACCGTCCACCCCCGAAGGCTACAGGCTCTTATAATATCAAGGCTTTTCAGTACAAGATCTGTAGTTCTTAAGCAGTACATTCATCTAAAAGACGAGAACAACTGTCTAGAAGGAGCAACTTCTGACTTTGATCGTAAACTTATTCTGGTAGACATTGGCCTGTTCACAGCCCCAGCCAATCAGACAGATGTTATAGAACTCCATCCAGATTGTGTAAGACCTCAGTTTTGAAAGTTCATCTCATTATACTGTGAATGTGGAGAGAGCTGTGCTCATTTTCATTGGCTGTTTTTTCAGTTTTTGGCCTGCAGGGAGTGCAGTTTTTAGGCTAGTGGCACCAGAATTTCAGGGATTTGTTGAGAGACTCTCCTGATGATACCATCCAAGTTTGGTGAGGTTTGGTTCAGGGGGTCCAAAGTTATGGACTCCCAAAGGGGGTGCCCCATCCCCCATTGTTTCTAATGGGAGCTAATAGGAGATGGGGCTACACTTTTGAAGGTCCATAACTTTGGACCCCCTAAACCAAACTTCACCAAACCTGGGTGGTATCATTAGGGGAGCCTCCTAAAGATACCCTGAAATTTTGGTGCTACTAGCTTAACAATTGCACCCCTGAAAGCAGGCAACCCCAAATTTCCCCAGATTCTCCTTTTAAATCCATGATTTTCGGCATGGATTTAAAGGGAGAATCTGAGGTCCACAGTTTAAACATTGAAAGTGATGCTGTTTCAGGGTGGGGGAGAATCCACCCCCAAACAGCATCACTTTCAATGTTGTTTTAACTTGGGACCCCAGATTCTCCCTTTAAGGTGGATTTAAAAGGAGAATCTGGGCTCCCTAGTTTAAAACGCCATTGAAAGTGATGCTGTTTGGGGGAGGATTTCAGCATCACAGCAGCCGCCCGGGGGGGGGGGCACAACACTCAGATTTTGCACTGGGCTCCATTTTCCCTAGCTATTCTTCTGCCTGGAGGGGAGGGCAGAAGGGACTGCCGGCTGGGAGCCCAGCCGGTGGGGGGGGGGGGCAGGGGAGTCTGCTGTCCCTGACCTTGGAGAGCTGCTTTTATAAGCACTGAGGCTGGGGGTGGGGCTTATGGAGGCATGGCCACACCCCCAGGGGTGTGTGGGGGCGTGACCCCTTCCCCTGAACCCACCCCATAAAATATCTATACTTATGTCCCTGCTGGATGACCTTAGGCTAGTCACAGTTCTCTCTGTACTCTCTTAGCCCCACCTCCCTCACAAGGTGCCTTTTGTGGGAAGACAAAGGGAAAGCAGTTTGTAAGCCACTTTGAGACTCCTTACATAGAGAAAGGTAGACTTTAAATCCAAATTCCTCTTAACTGGCAGCAATTTTTCAAAGCTTCAGGCAGCTCTGTCTCAAGATCCCCTTTTAACTGCAGTTGCTGGAGAACATTGCTGCCATTGAGTTTTTCCTTCTTCTTTACTTGGGTTTGCACCACTAAGATTCTACACTTGGTGGAGTGCATATTGCCGCATGGAAGAAAATTAGCATAAACTGAGGTGTAGACTGGGAACAAATGGCCCTTTTCTGTTATGTTGGTTGCTAGGAAAAGTACAGCCATGATAACTGCCAGCTCACCACTTGCTCAGCCTCATTCATGCTACATTTTCAAACAATGTTATGTGCTGGGGTGATGGGATTATATGAAGAATTCTAGCAGCTGAGTGAACCAGTTCTAGATCTGGAGGCAAAACAAAAAGGAACCTCCCAAGGAACCCAGTGAAGTGACTATGTGAGCAGGATGGACTTGGTTACTTAAGGTTGTTGTTGCTGTTGTAGTTTTGGCCATCAAGTCACATCTGACTTATGGCAACCCTTGGTGGGGTTTTCAAGGCAAGAGATGTTTAGATGGTCTCTGCCATTGCCTGTCCCCATGTCCTAACCCTTGTACTCCTTGGAGGACACCCATCCAAATTCTTGCCAAGGTTGACCCTCCTTAGCTTCTGAGATCTGACAGGATGCAAATACAGATACAAAAACTCAGTTATGATGCATGCAGCAAAAACCTCATTATGGGAGGCTCCTGTTTCAGAGCGACAAGAATGAAGCAACATTAAATTATTATTTTTAATCTAACAAGAACACACCTTGCTTTGCACCTGCTGTAGTAGACTTGAGCCAAGGGCTAGCTTGTCATAAGAAATTGCTCACTGAATGCTATTAATAATTATCAGTCGTAGCTATAACAGATCTCGGAGACTACTAAACTGATAGATAGAGATTCAGGACCTCTGGGGGAAGAGTATTGATAGAACAGTTCCCCGGGCAAGGGAAGAAAATGTTGACTGCAGTGTTAATCCAAGCAGCACACTGGGAATATTTAAGTACATCCCCTGTGTTTCCAGCAGATTGATACAAAGGCTGATATTTCAGAAGATGTGAACAGGAATATCCCCATAGCTTTCAGCCCTTTTCACTTCTTTCACCCCTGCATGAGAAGCTGCATGTACCAAAATTCTCTCTGTGGTGCAACTGTCAGAGTCTTCTGAGTGCTTCACGTAAATTTCCAAGCTACCTGTTCAATTGTTCCCATTTCAAAATCTCATGTATTGGCATTTGGCATCTTAACATTCACCTAAACTGATTCGTGTGTGAAACAATATTATCTTTTTTTCCATTTCCAAGTATGACTTGCTGATGTTCTCCCCATTCCATTATCCTCCCAAGCAATGAGGTTGCAGCCTAATTTTATGTCTGTTTACTACAAAGTAAATTTTGCTGACTTCCACAGAACCCACTGCAAGAAAGGGTGCATGAAATAGTATTCTTAATTAAACTGGGCTTTGAAATCCCTGTTTAAACATGTCAGGTAAGTGATAAAATAACCACACAGGAATATATTAATAGAAAGAACAAACAGGTCAAGAAAGTATTGCTCTTCCCTAAGCATTAAGGGACATTTAGTTAGCACTGCAATGATTGTCTTTCATGATTAAAGCAAAATCCCTTAGCAAAGTCTTTTGTACAACTAAAACTCCCCAGTTCTACTTTATCAGATCTCAGTCTACTGATTTGTAAGTTTCAGCAGCAAAACTGTCCTTGGCATTTTACTGAGCAAGTGTTCCTAAATTCTCTGAAACAGACAAATTGTGAGGCTTAACAAACTTAACCCACTCAAAACTTAAGTCATAAAGCTTTCATTTCTCAAAGAGTTTGTTGATACTATGAACAATGTGCTCCACAGCCTGCATAAGGAAGATGTATATTGCAGCATAGGAGGGAAGAATGTGGACATAGCAGCAAGTATTCAAAACTGCACAGAAGACTAATCTCCCTTCTATCCAGCCCCTTTTCACCGTGTGATGCTCCTTAGGCGCAGTGCTGGTCTTCAACATCACATTTCTTGAAACAGTCACTGAATTGATTCAGCAGCAGTGGGGCTGGAACTCTTTGTCTGGGGAAGACTTAAGCAGGCATAGTCTGGGGTAGGCAGAGAGGCAAACTGCTTCCACTGGTTAAGGCCTGTATTTTTGTAATACTGCACTGTTGGGACAGTTGCTGCAACTGGATAGTCTCTTGTGTGATCCTTACACCATATCAATATGACATGACTGTGTGTGAAACCCCAGCCTGCGCTGTCCAGCATTCATGGTTAATCCAAGCCATGGAATTCTCTGTGTTGCCTTTTGATAAACAGAGCCACGGTATCAAAAGATACTTGGCAATTTAAGAATGCTTCTATTAGAATATTTACTCAAATGCAATACTATTTTCTAGGTATGCCATCCAAAAAAAAGAGTGGGTTATAGTTGTTGTTGTTATTAATTCAATTTAATAGACCGCCCTAGCCCTGGAGGGCTCAGTTACGAGTTATGGTTACATCTAACAACAAATAAACTTTGTGTACAATTTTTTTTAATGAGAAGTTATCTTACATTCAGGGACATCCTTTCAAGGACTTATGGCCAATAAAGGTCCCTTTCAGGGACATTCTTTCAAGGACTTATGGCCAATAAAGATTTATTTTGTTTGAGAATAACTATAAGTTATCCTATTATTTTTAGGGCTTTATCAAAATACTTCATATTTGAAAAAGGATTGTGAGCCTTAGTGTCAATCTAATACATTGTGCACACAAAGGTATCCCAGCAAGCCCAGAGTCATCTTTTTGCTATTTCAGTATATGCTCATGGACACTCAGCATCCTGGGCTCATAAGTGACATGCTTATACTCTCCTCCCACAACTTTATCAAATACTTCCACCTTTGTTTCTTGGTCAGACAGAGGGGAAGGACTGAATGGGCATCCAGGAGGGCAGATAGCCTCCCATTGTCTTTGGTGGACTGATGTAGTTTTTATCATTTCATGGAGATGGAGCAGCATGGAGATCTGTGCATGGAGAGACGCAGTGCTCCATTGTGCATTAAAAACATACCTCCACATGTGGCTGCTATGTGTGAAATAATTGATAACCCAACTTATTCTGAATGATTTTGTTATAAAATACTGAATAGTTTTTTATTGTATTTTATCCCACATTTTTAATTGTAATTTGGGATGCATTTTTAGATTGCATAACCCACCCTAGAATGTATTTGAAATTTACTAAATAAATCAATAAATATCCAAGAAAGCAAACTCTTAAGAATGATGTAGGAATTACAACACTGTGCCTTCTTCTTGGAGACATTCTGCTCAGAAGCTGTAAAACTGAAATGATCTTCACCTCATTCATTGCCTAGTCAGAATAATCTGACACAGATCAACTGCCAGGGACATGACTAGGAACACGGCACAAAGTAGTTCATTAGGAGTGCATGTTACTGGTGCTCCCCTATTATCTTCCGGGCACAATTAAAGATGTGGATGTTGATTTAATGGCTTCAACCTACGTTCATTCCCCCCCATTTCTTCCATTACGATCTATAAATGTTCTTTTCAGTTCACCATGTTCTAGCAACTAGATGAAAGAGAGACATTATCTGTGGCTGTCACTTCCCTGAAATGAATACATTCTGTGAACTTTGCCACTTTTGCTACTTTCCAGATTTTCATTATCTGTGATGTCAAAGTTGGAGGTATTTGATTATGCTTTTTTTGGCTGTGATTAAAAGTTTTACTGCAGTTAGCAGATTCCATAGTAGGTCTCCAGGTTTTGCAAGGCCATCCAAGAATCCTAGTAAACTGTTAAATATATTATAAAATAAGTTTTGCTTTACCAGCCTATTATTCCCATACAAGATATTTTCCAACAAATTCAGTAAACTGTTCAACTAAATATACAGCAGAACTGATACAGCTTAATAGTTACCTCTAGAGTTAACATGTTTTTGTTTGGTTGGGAGAGTGGGATTAAACTGCCAATCCATTTTTTTGTATACAGTCTGAGGACTCAACCACATATTACAACATCCTTGTGTCCCTCACATGTTTGCCCTGTGTCCTGTTGACTAGACCTGCTAAACCAAGTGATAGGAGCTTCATTCCCAGTGTGTGAAGAAGAAGAGTTTTGATTTAAACCCCAGCTTTATCTCCTGTAAGGAGACCCAAAGGGGCTTACAAACTCCTTTCCTTCCTCTTTCCACAACAGACACCTTGTGAGATAGGTGTGACTGAGACAGTTCTGAACAACCTGTGACTAGCCCATGATCACCCAGCAGGAATGTAGGAGTAGGGAAACAAACCTGGTTCACCAGATAAGACTCCGTTGCTCCTATGGAGGAGTGTGGAAACAAACCTGGTTCTCCAGATTTGAGTTCAACCGTTCTTAACCACTACTTGGCTCTCAGTGTTATGACTAGAACCATGGCACGGGGGGGGGGGGGGGGGGGGGGTTAAACCTTTCCTTTCATGCCATTTTCCTCACTAGAATTGACCTGGGAAGTTAGTATTTGAACATTTGGGTAGGCCATCAGTACATGTAGGTTTCCGCAACAGGATACACTGCAGCTCCCTGTGGCCATTTCAGGACAGGAAAGTGGTGTGGGAGAGAAAGCTTAAGTCCCTTTTCCCTGCACACCACAGTCCTGATCTAAATTGGGTCACTTTTGGGAATTAAGATCTGAGCACAGAATTCTCTGAGCTCATCATGAAGATGTTGTAGTTGGATTTTCAGTTCTGGGCCAGGGAAATGTATTCAGATCCCTGTTCTGCCATTTACCTGATCGCATCCTTGGGTCAGTTGCTCTCTAACCCTCTGCACATGGCTATTCTCAAAATGGGGAGAAGTCACCCAATCTCTTGGACAAAGAATGGTATACAAGTGTAATTAAAAATAAATTTAACAACGCTAAAGTTTAGCCAGCTAATTTTAGTTGGTTTCAATATTATGGTCTACATTTAAATGTGTGTCCTTCTTTAAATTAGAAGATTAACGAAGTTACTTGCTCCAAGTCTTTCAGGTGGGGTGTTAGAAACCTAGCAAATAAAAATATTATGCCTTTAATGTATGTTCCCTAAAATGCAGTTCATGTACATTCAGCTCTGGTTAAATCCTTTGTACACAGTGGTTTCTCAAATGGGCTAAAATAGTATTTTTTAAAAAAGAAAAAAGCTTCCCTCTTTTTTAAAAACAAAACAAAAAACCTTCCTACTTGTACTCTTCTGGCTGGGGAGTAAAATGTGCAGTCATGAATTTTCTGCCTTGGCAGAAATTGTATAACTGTCACGCAATATATAATCTGAAGTTCAGACTCAGTTCAGGATGAAATATTCAGAAATCCCACAAGTGGCCATTTGATAGGCATGTGTAAGCAAACATTTTTGTACTACTAACTACTTTCTGGAGAGATGCCCTTTGGAAAAAGATTTTTTCATGCTGCTGCTTGGATGGTACCTGTGGTGATGTCACGATTTTTTTGTTTCAGAAGAACTTAGATGGTTTACACAGATAGGGACCAGTTGAGTAAAGCCCATTGTACAATCATGGCGGTCCCCAGGATTTGCTTCTGCTAAAAGGACTTTTTTTTCTTGCATCTTTACGGCTACCAGAAAACATCCCATGATGA
This sequence comes from Sphaerodactylus townsendi, assembly GCF_021028975.2. Taxonomy (NCBI): domain Eukaryota; kingdom Metazoa; phylum Chordata; class Lepidosauria; order Squamata; family Sphaerodactylidae; genus Sphaerodactylus; species Sphaerodactylus townsendi. Next base: position 41,191,203 of record NC_059434.1, on the reverse strand, counting down.
TTGGCTACAAAACATTCTCGTAGGCTTCAGTTAAAAGCCTGGTCACCACATTTTATACCTACTGAAATTTCTCACCAGTCTTTAAGAGTGATCAAGTACTGATGATGTTGAATCTGTAAAACGTTTTCAAGTCACAACTAACTCGCGGGGACCACAGAAGGCGGTTTCAAGGCAAGTGAGAAGCAGAAGTGTTTTGCCATTGCCTTCCTCTGCACAGCATTTCCTAGAGGCCTCCCTTCCAAGTACTGACCCTGCTTAGCTTCCAAGATTGGACCAGGTCAAGCTACAGCATGCCACCTTTCCTCTCCATTGATCGTGTCAGTCATCTAAATTGAAAGTTGTGAATAGTAGCCAGCTCTGACCCACTCTGAATTACTTATCAATTCGAATTTCTGGACTGGTTGAGCACAGCCATAGCAAGATAGTGAGAATTTCATTCTACAATTTAATCCTGGAATTAATCTAGCGGCAGAGCTGAAGAAGTTTTCCCCGGAAAATGATGCTCACCATTGGTACCCTTCTGTGGTATTCGCATATCTAGCATATTCATATCAATTTCAACAGGAGGACAGTGAAGGTCCCAGGAAAGTGGGAGGCTGTAATGCAGTCGCGGAGCTACAAGGGGGAAAGGGGGGTGCGCCATGCACCGGGTGCATGCCTGGGGACCATGGAAAATTGCCCGCAGGCCCGTCCCCCTTTTCCCGCCCCCTCATGGTGCCCCCCCTGCGGTGCCCCGCAACCCCCTTCCCACACTTACCTTAGTTCCTTTCCATTTCAGAACTTTTTCAGACTGCAAAAGACCTGTTTGCAGTAAAAACGGCCTGAGGAACTACAGTTCCCAGGAGACCTTGGGGCTCACAAGATCTCCTGGGAAGTATAGTTCCCATCAGGCCGTTTTTACTGCAATCACTTCTGAAAAAATTCTGAAAAAGGAAGTTTTTGTTCTGAAAAGTTCTGAAAAAGGAAAGGAACTAAGGTAAGTGTGGGAAGGAGGGAAGCGGGGAAGGCCATGGGGGGCGGAAAATTAGAATGCGCACCGGGCACAGTTTGGCCCAGCTATGCCTCTGCTGTAATGGAAGGACCCTTACAAGTTTACTTGAGAGGAAATTGCAGAGCATGCATGTTTTTGGAATACCACCAGTGACTTTTGGCTTATTTATATCTTTGTGCTACAGTAAAAATTATACTAAAACATTAAGGACAATTTGCATGGGGTCCTTTAGCTGATTGTGTGTGAATATCTCTCTCTGTTATAGTATTATGATATGAACTTAGAATGACATTGATGGTTTGAAATATTGTTTATATAGGACATATGGGATATACAGTTTTTGTACTTATTTGTACTTTAGCACTTCCACACTTTATGAAAAATGGTAGATTAGGGTGTTTTGTTCTAATCCTTGGCAGCTAGGGTACAGTGATCTTGTTCTTCTTTTCAAAGTCTGCACACTGTACCCATTCCAGTTGTATTTAGGATAAGTAGCCAGGTCTGATCCACTCTGAGTCACTTATCAATTCTAATTTGTTTCTGGACTAATTGATCTCTCTTATCTATGCAGATATTTTAATGCATATTATTTTATATTATGAATGTGTATTGTAGTACTTCCTGTAAAATGTCTAAATTTTAAAATTATTTTATTGTAAAATTGTACTTTGGTGGAATTTTTACTTTATTTTGTATTGTTATTATGGCTTCCTTTTTTTGCTAATGTAATAAATGCCTATACCCCATCACCACTGGCTTTCATCACACATGATGGGCATGAATCCAAGCAACAAGTGGTAGACGTCACAGCTGTGAGGATCCTGTCAACACTGGCTTGGAAGAATCAACTGATCCAACTTGGGACCCAAAGGTGCCCAAGGGGCCTCCAGTTCACTCACTGTATCAACATTGGTGGGTAAGTTCTAGTGGAGCCACAAGGTTTTATCCTCAAGAAAGCTCACAAAGGCCTCACAGCTAATTTCTGAATAACCCTTACTTTGAGATCTCCCCAAAAGGAAGTTAAAGACCAGAAACAATTGTGCTGGGGAAGAGCTAGTGGGTGCAATGCATAATAAACCCTTTTAGGGGCCTTCACCTCCATCTCATAGGATCTCAAAAATGTCCTATAAGATGCTCTTGCTGCTTTGTCATGAGTATGCCACCAAATTCATTCTAGTAATCTAAGCTCCTGTTTTCCCCTCCATAGCTCCACAGTATACCAAAGGGTTAATTTGGAATGCAAGTGAAAAAAACATCGGGGAGTGATCACATCGATGGCTTCAGAAAGATGGCTATGCCAATCTTCTGTTAGCACATCTAATAAGCGGTCAGGAGGCATCAGATCCTGCAGAGTGTTTGGAAAGCCAATCAGACCCATCAGTTTTTACAGGCAAGCCTATACAGGGAGGAGCTGGGATATCCAAACAGGTCTTCAGGATAAAGTGGTCTGACCATGGCATTCTACTAGTAGAGATCAGACTCACCTCTACCCTCTTGGCAAAGATCAAATCCAGTGTGTAGCCTGCTAAATGAGTGGTACTTGAAACAAATTGAGAGAGTCCTAGTGCTGCCATGGAAGACATCAGGTCCATAGTCTCTGTGGAGACAGCAGTCTCAGCATGGATGCTGACTTGGTCCTAGACTAAGTCTTGAGAACTCCAAGGGCCCACCTGCCACAGTCTCCAGGAGACTTGGCAGGGCGTCAGCTGGTCCATGAAGCAGCCGATACACTAGCCACAGCCAAACTCTCTTCAGAGTTCACCCCAGGCCAACACAATGAATGCCAGAGATATTTGAGATGAGAGCACCTTGAAAAATGAAAATGAAGATTATCAGGTGAGTATTCAGTGAGTGCCCCCCTTCCCAAACCTTTGTCTGGGAATGATGAAAGACCGAGAAACCTACACATACATACATCAAGATAATGTGGAAATGAGATAGCAGAGTCAGGAGCTGGTTGAACAAATCATATAGTTTTCAACTGCAGCTGAGGGAATTCACCTTTAAAGTGTTTCTCTGTGTAAAAGCCAACTCTTGGTAAGCAGACAAGGGCTACAGCAGGAAAATGTGGGTGTCAGACTCTGCCTCCTCCTTTTTCACTTGCAAGGAGATAATTTTACTTTTAAAAATCCTGCAATAAGATATTGACAATCACATTCCTTGTTCCATCCTGACATGATACACCCGACTGCACCCGCTCTCTTTTCTGTACACTACTCTAATACATAACAACACACCCTCATGTTTAATGGGTGATTTTAACTATCCATATAAACTGGAAAAATGCATGTTCAGGTCATAGTAAGGAGAGAGCATTCCTGGATATGCTAAATGACTGTGGCTTAGAGCAGATGGTTGTGGAACCAACCAGGGGAGAGGTGATCCTAGATCTAATTCTATGTGGGACCCAGGACCTGGTGCAGGAAGTCAGTGTTGTTGAGCCGATAGGGAACAGCGACCACAATGCTGTCAGATTCAGTATCTCAGCATGCGAACAAGTGGCAACTACTAATGTAGTTACATTCGCCTTCAGAAAGGGAAATTTTTCAAGGATGAGGGGGATAGTGCACAGGAAGCTGAAAGGGAGAATCAAGAGAGTCAAAACTGTCCAGGATGCTTGGAGGTTATTTAAAAACACAGTAATAAAAGCTCAGCTGGAATGTGTTCCACAGGTTAGAAAAGGCAGCACCCAGTCCAAAAGAAAGCCACCATGGTTAACAAGAGAGGTTGAGGAAATTATCAGAAAAAAGAAAATGTCTTTTAGAAAATGGAAGTCCAGTTTGACTGATGAAGAATATGAGAGGGAACACAAATGGTGGCAAAAGAGAAGCAAGTTAGCTGTAAGGGAGGCAAAAAAGGATTATGAGGAACGCATGGCTGCGAACATCAAGACCAGCAACAAACAGTTCTTCAAGTACATCAAAAGCAGGAAGCCAGCAAGGGAAGCGGGAGGCCCGGTAGATGACAAAGGAACAAAGGGTGTGCTAAAAGATGGCAGGGAGATTGCAGAGAAGCTGAATGAATTCTTTGCATCTGTCTTCACCCAAGAGGAGGTGAGGAACATTCCTGCACCTGAACCAAGCTTCTTAGGAGGCGAATCCGAGGAACTAGCGAAGATAGTGGTAGACAAGGAAGAAGTTCTGGCAGCCATTGATAAACTAAATGCTACCAAATCCCCTGGCCCAGATTGCATTCACCCAAGAGTTCTTAAAGAGCTCAAGCATGAAATTGCTGATCTTCTCACTTTAATATGCAACTTATCCCTGAAGACTGGAAGATGGCCAATGTCACACCAATCTTTAAGAAAGGATCTAGGGGGGACCCGGGAAATTACAGGCCAGTCAGTTTGACATCTGTTCCTGGTAAATTAGTAGAATCTATCATTAAAGATAAAATTATAAAACATGTAGAAAAGCAAGACCTGCTGAGAAAGAGTCAGCATGTGGATTTGCAGAGGCAAATCCTGTCTTACAAACTTACTAGAGTTCTTTGAGGGTGTAAACAGGCATGTGGACAGGGGTGAACCGGTGGACATTGTCTACTTGGATTTCCAAAAGGCTTTGACAAAGTTCCTCACCAGAGACTGTTGAGAAAACTCAGCAATGAAGGAATAAGAGGGGAAGTCCTCCTATGGATTAAAAAACTGGTTGAGAAACAGGAAACAAAGAGTGGGTGTAAATGGGAAGTTCTCACAATGGAGAGATGTAGGGAGTGGTGTCCCCCAAGGATCCGTTTTGGGACCAGTGCTCTTTAACCTATTCATAAATGACCTGGAAGTAGGGGTGGGTAGCGTGGTGGCCAAGTTTGCAGATGATACCAAATTATGTAGGGTGGTGAGAACCACAAAGGATTGCGAAGAGCTCCAAGCGGACCTTGATAAATTAGGTGAGTGGGCTCAGAAATGGCAAATGCAGTTCAATGTAGCAAAATGTAAAGTGATGCACATAGGGGCAAAAAATCCAAACTTCACATACACGCTACAGGGGTCAGTGCTCTCAGTCACAGACCAGGAAAGGGATTTAGTTGATAGTTCCATGGGAATGTCAACTCAATGCATGGCAGCTGTAAAAAAGGCAAACTCTATGCTGGGGATCATTAGAAAAGGAATTGAGAATAAAACTGCAAAGATTGTCATGCCCTTATATAAAGCAGTGGTGCGACCGCACTTGGAGTACTGTGTCCAGTTCTGGTCGCCGCATCTCAAAAAGGATATTGAGGAGATAGAAAAAGTGCAGAGAAGGGCAACAAGGATGATTGAGGGACTGGAGCACCGTCCCTATGAGGAGAGGCTGCAGCGTTTGGGACTCTTTAGTTTGGAGAGGAGGCGGCTGAGGGGGGATATGATTGAAGTCTACAAAATTATGCATGGGGTAGAAAATGTTGACAGAGAGAAATTTCTCTCTCTTTCTCACAATACTAGAACCAGGGGGCATACATTGAAAATGCTGGGGGGAAGAATTAGAACTAATAAAAGGAAACACTTCTTCACGCAACGTGTGATTGGTGTTTGGAATATGCTGCCACAGGAGGTGGTGATGGCCACTAACCTGGATAGCTTTAAAAGGGGCTTGGACAGATTTATGGAGGAGAAGTCGATTTATGGCTACCAATCTTGATCCTCCTTGATCTCAGATTGCAAATGCCTTAACAGACCAGGTGCTCAGGAGGAGCAGCAGCAGAAGGCCATTGCTTTCACATCCTGCATGTGAGCTCCCAAAGGCACCTGGTGGGCCACTGCGAGTAGCAGAGAGCTGGACTAGATGGACTCTGGTCTGATCCAGCTGGCTTGTTCTTATGTTCTTATGAAGGAGCATGTTCCCATGTAAAGTATCTTCAGGTTGCCAGTTGGGGATCTCTGGGAAATACAACTGGTCTCCCTGGAATGTCCCTTTTGGGAGGTGGCTGTATGGCAGTGATGGGGAACCTTTTCGAGACCGAGTGCCCAAACTGCAACCCAAAACCCACTTATTTATCACAAAGTGCCAACACAGCAATTTAACCTGAATACTGAGGTTTTTGTTTAGAAAAAATGGTTGGCTCCAAGGCGTGAATTACTGGGGTGGTAGTTAGTGGCTTGGTGGTAGTTTGGTGGTAGTTAGTGGCTTTGCTTTGAAGCAACCGTGCAACTCTTCCAACGGATAAATCACGATCCTAGGAGGGTTTACTCAGAAGCAAGCCCCATTGCCAGCAACCAAGCTTACTCCCGCTTTAGTTCTTCGCATGAAAATCAGTGGGGTTTAACAGTGCTTAAAAGGGTTACTTACACTGCTTCCCCAAAACTAGATCTTAAGTTTAATGCTAATAATCGAGCCCAGTGGCCCAGGCCAGCCTAGATGTGTGTGGAGAGGGACTCTGTGCGTGCCAACAGAGAGGGCTCTGAGTGCCACCTCTGGTGTCATACCCCACTGTGGTCTTTTCCCAAGCCCCACTCCCCCACCTCCAAAATCTCCAGGAATGTCCCAATCCAGAGCTGGCCACCCTCACTGTTTGTGGAAGATCAGTCGTAGGGAGTCAGGGAGGTCCTTGATGTGTTCACTGTTCATTGCCACACGCCTCCTCTTGGGAGATGTCCGTTTTCAACCCCACCCCTTCGGAAACGATGGCCGGAGAGTGCAGTTGGCTGGGTGGAAGAAGGCCAACCCCCACCCGCCACCCCCAATGAATTCTCCACGTGTCTCGGCTCTGGGGTGAGGGAATAGGCAGCCTGGCAACCCAGTGGCATCCCTTCAGGGGCCCTGGGCCCTGCCCACCTTACCAGGAGGAGGACGGCCAAGAAGAAAAGCGCAGCGGCGGAGCGGCGGGACAGTGAGCCAAGAGTAGCTGCGGGTCCGGGACGGGGCAGGCGAGCTCCGAATCGCGCCGGCGCCCCGGGTCAGTCTCAGTTCCTCGCCTGGCGGGCGGAGCCTCCCGGACTCGCCCTGGAGATCAGCCCACTTCTCTCGCCCGCGGGCCCGCCGGGGCCAGCAGGTACAGCACCGCGGGGTGTGTGTGTGTGTGGGGGGGGGGAGACCGCCATCCCAAAAAGGCGCGGCGCCGGGGGAAGGGGGCTCCACTTGCGGGATCACGAGTGGGAACTCAGGGGAGGCTCGGGAGGGTGGGGGATCAAGAAGTTGAGCTCCGCAGGGTGAATGGGGGAGAGGCAACGAAACTGGCTTTTGTGATAAGCCACTCGCGGTTAAAAAACCCCAAGCTCCTTCGGCTTAACCGTTTGCGATCCGCGAACAGAGGCGCGCTTGCCCGGCGCTGGTGGTTGTCTGGCGCCCTTTGCAGGACCTGCCTCCGCCGAGCGGCTTCCGCGGGCTTCTCTCTCCGCTGAATTTACCCGAAAGCAAGGCCCGCTAGTTTCAACGGCACTTCTTTCTGGGTAAGTGTGCCGGCTAGATCGCCTACCCTTTCCTCAGACTGATACCCTCTCGCTGTGGCCAGTCTGCGGAGAAGCAGTTTTCCTATCTCCTAATGCACTTGTGCCGGATCCACTCCGTGGGAAATGCTTTCCTGCGCCAGCATCATGCACTGAAAGACTTCTTTTCCCTTCCCACGTATGAACATTATTGTGCTTGAAATGGAAGAGAGGCATTGTCAAAAAGGTGCCCAAAGCGGTGAATGCTTGAAGCATCAAACCTTGGCAGTCATGACCTGGCTTTTAGATCCGGAACATTCAGATTCGTTGTTAATTCTGGATTTGTAAATTGTACTTAAAGCCAGTTGAAAGTTTTGTTCATTGGTATGATTTCAGCGAAGCTGGCTATGGAAAATGCAATTTAGAATGAATCACACTAAAAGCATCATCCACAATTCATTCATGTAGTCTTAAGGTGCCACAAGTGATAATTCTAGGAAATCTGCCTTTGGTCCTGGAGGAAAAATGTCAATGCTTAACATGATTTGTTGGGGCTAATAAGGCTGATTATTATAAGTATGATCAATGTATGTATTCTGTACAGTTAAATTAGACTTTTCTCATCTATGGGATTGCATTTCCCCAAATACCAAATGTTTTGGAGTCAGAAAGTGGAGTCGTATAGGTACATATATACATATCATGTGTGTGTGTGTGTGTGTGTGTGTGTGTGTGTGTGTGTGTGTGTGTGTGTGTGTGTGAATGAATGATGCATTACACCAAAGTGCTCAGTCAGGACCACATACTGGGAGAAGGAGCTCTTTTTGTGTGTTGGAATAAATGAGTGGGCTTTCAAGGGCTTCTCAGAGCCAACTCTGGTGTCATTCTCCATCTCGGAAGCAGAGTCTGCTCCAAATATCCTCCTTGCAGGCATTTCACCATTGTGCCTCTTCAGGGGATCTTGCAGCAGATCATGAGGTCCTTCCATAGGATGTGGAGGGGGTTTGTGCCAGTGCTGACCCTTCCACTGCACGAATGCTCTTCAAAGGAGACTTGCAGATCCAGCAGGCACACAGCTGTTTTTCAGCAATCTCTGATCTCTACCGTGTTCTTTTTTCATAGCTAAACAAAAAAAATGAAATCCCACATGCTTAAATACATGTAGATTAGGTGAGTCAATTAATACTCACATAAGATGGCAAGATAACAAGGAAATCCCCAGTGGGAGAGAAAAAGAGTCAGTTCAGTTTCAGCTCAGCTTGTGATGAGAAAGAGAAATATTTTTCGAGCAATTAGTTGCTTCGATTTGGTAGAGATAAAAAGCCCTGCTGTATGGAACGCTTCCCTTTTTCTTGTTTAATTTAAAATTCACAGAGCTCATGTTCACCCAGTTTCTGCCATCAGCTGTCATTCTAAGAAACTTTCAAAACACTCTAACATAGTTCTAGTAGTTTAGCATGGGTGCTAATGGTCTCCTAATGGTCTGTGATAAGCACAGTGATTTGCTCAGACTGCAGGAAAACTGTGGGGGGAGGGTGGCCCTGAGTCCTGATTAAAGGAGTGCCTCTGTGTCCATTTTTCCATTTTACACCTGGGGTGAAAACAATGTAACTTCCTCATGGTGGGTGACTGGATCCAAGATGTAACGTACAAACTATCTGGCAGAAAGGGTGTTACCATAGAGGGAAAAAAATCCTATGAAGTGAACTAAATGGAGAATTGGCCAAGAATGAATGAATCTGATTCTTAGCAGAATGACACTCTTCTGAGCCCAGTGACTTAATGGAGGAAGTGACTCTTGAGAATTGCAGTCTGCGTGTGTGTTTTTAATGCATACCTCTCCAGTTTTTCATCATTGGGGTCACACTGAACAGGATTGGCAGCATTAGCATTGAAACTCTTGCTGAAAAATCATTAGCTCATCCAGTTTCTAGCTTGTTCTGGGATCCAGAAAGCAGAGCTATGTTGCCTTTGTTAACACTGACTGACTTCCCTTTCACGAAGCAGGTAAGTATAAGAGGCATCAGGCTAGTTATAAGTTATATTCTGGCCATAGTGGAAGATGCAGTCACTTCTCTGGGCCAGAAGAGCAAAGCAGACCCCAACTGGCAAAGTAGGTCTGTGTAACTAAAGTCCTCTTATATAGGTACAGGCTACACAAAGTGTCCATATGGGCACATAAGACCAATTGTGGCTGTGTAAAGTGACAGCAGAAAGTATCAGAGATATCAATTGGTATGAAGGCTGCCTACTAAATCACTGTTACTCATCACAAGGAATAACTAATTGGGCGAGTGTTGCACTTCAAAAGAGGAACTCACAGGAATGTGTAACAAAAACCCATGATTCATTCATATGCAGTTGCTGGCAAAAACCAGTAGCGTGATGGGAAACCATTTCCCCCCCTCAAATTAGTTGCTTTATGAGGGAGGAAAAAATGGCAAAGGACGCCTAGCAACTTTTATGCTCTGCATCGTCTAAGTCCAGTGCACCTGATTATATGGAACTGGTGTCACAATGGCTGCAGTGGCGCATGCCGCTGTTGGAGTTGTAATATCCAAAGAGAGAGGCAAAGCCATTTAACAGGGCCCAAACAATGGGAAGCCTATTCCTTTCATGTCCATAGGCTTCCTGGAGACCTGTGGATTGCCTTTGTTGGAAGCAGGATGCTGGAATGGATGGTTCTTTGAGTCTGATTCAGCAAGACTTTTCTTAACTTCTGTCCAGAAAATCCTTGCTACTTGCCCCCAAAAACCTTTTTTTCTAAATAGTTGTTTTAATTTACAGTCTGCTACAGGTGTCATAAACCTCCACTGCTCAGATAAACCTGAAGGGAGCTATGTAAATAGACCATTGGTTGTCCTGTTTTCTCCTTGTCATGACAGTACTAAACTTGGTGGCGAACCTATGGCACTCCAGATGTTCATGGACTACAAATCCCATCAGCCCCTGCCAGCATGGCCAATTGCGAATTGTAGTCCATGAACTGATGGGAATTGTAGTCCATGAACATCTGGAGTGCCATAGGTTTGCCACCACACCTATTTTCAGCATGCTAGCTGTGGGAAGGAACTGTTGGCTTCCAGCTACTTCAAACCAGCCTATGGTAAACTGGCCACGTGCAACTGTTACCTTTCGTAAAAAGTGCGGTAAACCCAATAGATGGAGGTAGAAGGCACACAGTGGCATGCCAATTACTAGGAGCTGGCATAGGTCGTCTGTTCAAGTTGCCACCATGGGGCAAAAAAGGCCCCCTAGTCTTTTCAGCAAAGATATTTCTGTATGTAATGGCTGTTACTTAAATCACTTGGCAAGAAAGCAAAAGCTACATTCCCAATCATTGTACAGTATAAATACTGGCTCAGCATGAGATCTAGAATGACCAGGTTTTCTGCACTGTGGTAAGTATTAGATGTCGATTGAATGGCACAGTGGAAGTGTGCCTGCCTTTTTGTGTCTTTGTAAGTACAGACAAGAAAAGAGTGAGGTATATGGGTCAAATACAGGTTTGCCTAAAGTTTGTGCAGCTGTCAATACTACTGGTTTGCCTCAGTAGTTTTCAAAGAATGCAGTCTTCCGAAGGTGTTTACAGTTTATTTTTAAGACACAAAGAAGTCCAATAAACTATGTAGGTAATCTGGGTTGTTCACAGTGGGCAGAAAACTAATACACTCTATAATTTAGGCAACCAATAGTTGCTCTCACATCACAAAAATAAAACCTTCTGCTAAGAATTAAGCTATTAGGACATAAGCTAATGTATGTCTACATTTGTGTTTCAAGAGTGCTATGGAACATTATTATCAAATATAGAATGATAATCTTAGTGGAGTCCTTTAAAAACAAAACAAAAATGGTATTTTAAGGCCAATCACATTTTGGGAGAACATTGGGCACTCTATGAATGACAAACTCAGCATGATAATTGCACACAAAATCACTCAGGTCACCTAATTAGAAAAGTGAGGACCAAACTACACATTATATTGGAGATATATGATCTTCAGAACTTCACACATGTATTGTCGAAGCCTGTAAAACCCACCACAACCAGTTCACACATGTAGTTTAGCCTTAAAGAAGATCACAACAAACTCCCACAACGGAGCTGGCCATGGTACTTGGTTCTAAACAGCTGGACAGGTTCAAATCATCAATCTGCCATTCACTAGGTGACTTTGGGCCTATCACTTTCCTTTGTATCCCTCTCCCCACACTATTTCCTCTTTCCCTCCTCCTAGCAATCTCCACAGCCTCTCCCCTTTCCCTACCTCACTCTCTCAGCCATTCACCAACCCATCTTTTATTTGCCTCCCATATCGACTATATTTATTATTTATTAACTTCATTTATATCCCACCTTTCTCCACAGTTGGGACCAAAGTAGCTTATGTCATTCTCTCCCCTCCATCTTCAGAACCAGTTTCGAGTGATATCACAGTAATTTAATTTGGATATTATTGTGTTTATCTGGCAGTAGCCATGTCGACGTTTTCCAGGAACAGCTGTGGCTGGTGTACCAACTTAACCTTGTAAAGGGTTTCTCAGTAACGTTTGTAGTCTACCCATCCAGAGAAAATGTGACATTGAGGAGACTGTGAAACTATTCCTTGTAGGTTGTATTTCCTTTCAGAACCATTCTAAACCTATCCTTGCAGGTCTCGTTTCATTTTCAGTTTGTTCTCCCACAACTAATAGTTTTGCTGTGTCTTTTGCCCATTCAACACAGGCCAGGATACATGGGTGTAGGTTGCTATACAACCCATTGGAAGGGGGACTTCGCACAGGTCCTGCTCCCAAAATAAGTCTGCCCAGTTATATTTCCCCCAACCCAGGTTTTTTGAAAAATCCTGGTTTGGAGCCACTCCTGAGAGAATGGCAAGGCAGGAGATACTTTATTTCCCTCTCTTCAACACCATCCTCCACATTGAGGGAGAAGCTGCTTGCCATTGGCTGGACATTTCCTGTTTAAAAATTTTGTGACTTGCAGCTGCATATCTATGCAGGTGCAGCCAGTCATCTTGTGGGACATTGGTATCACTATAGAGGCTCATTTCAGCCTGCCTAAGTAGCTACACAGGTGTTGCAGGATAATAAAAAAAGAGAAACATCTTCATGCAAAGGCACGACAGCAACCTGGATTGTTTCCATGGCCTCTACTTGCTGCCTGCATGGAACGCATGTGAATGGAAACCAGGAAAATGGGTTCCTTTATCATGATTGTTATATATTTGCTGTGTGGAAGGGGCCTCTCTGTTCATCCTACAACCATTTTCCAACCCCTTTTCATTTCAAATTTATCATAGTAGCATTAAAGACTAATGGGGAGAAACTAGTGATCTAATTTCATTGAATTTCATGGTTATGACCACAACAAATGTGATTTTTCAAACGACTCTACTTTTCTCAGCAAAACTCAGCAAAAAAAAGAAAAATGATTAGTACCAGTCACTTATGTGATAATCAGCTTGAAGTGGTAATCAATAATGTTATCTGATGTAGCTTTTAACACTTGCTTGTGGTTTGCTCTATTGTACTGTCTGAGAAACTGGACATGTGACTGAAAGGGTTTCATAAGCATCTATTGGGAATGACTTGTGTCAACAAGAAAGTGTTCCTTTTTCATTCAAGTATGACTAGAACAGAATCCCAGGAAAGGAGATGGAGAAAAAAAACTAATCATTTCTCAAAGATGACTTAAAAGCATGGGAAAACAGATCTGATGGAATTGTTTTGGTCAAAATACCCTTTAAGAGCCAATTTGCTTTTTTCCCCTATGAGCAAACCACAATTACAAGTAGCAACCTATCCAAAAAGAACTTTAAGAGGCTAATTTACAGCATGGCCATTATTGCTGCAGTTAATAATTACTCTGTTTCTGACTCTGTACAGGACTTCATTATGGAAATAGATCTCAAAGCCTACAACAACAGGACCCTTGCCAAAGAGAACAGCTCTACCTTTCCAGTGGACTCTAGTTTCCCTACCTGGGAAGACTATAAGAACAGTGTAGATGACATACAGTACTTTCTGATTGGTGTTTACACCCTGATAAGTCTTGCTGGCTTTATGGGAAACCTGCTGATTCTTGTAGCATTAATGAAATGCAAGCAAAAAACTGTAATAAATTTCCTCATTGGAAACTTAGCCTTTTCGGACATTTTGGTGGTTGTCTTTTGCTCTCCTTTCACTTTGACATCTATTCTGCTTGATCAGTGGATGTTTGGAAAGGTCATGTGTCATGTCATACCCTTCCTGCAGTGTGTGTCTGTCCTAGTTTCCACTTGGATGTTAATTTCAATTGCTGTGGTCAGATGCTTAATGATACGACACCCTCTTTCAAGCAATCTGACGCCAAAACATGGCTGTTATCTTATTTGGACCATCTGGTTTCTTGGTCTAGTCATTTGCTCCCCTCTGCTTGTTTTCCACAAGATTGTCAATCTTCACGAAACCCTTAATCTGAAAACCCTGCTAAGCAAGCACTTGTGTATCGAGTCATGGCCATCTGCTTTGTACAGAATTGCTTTTACTATCTCCTTATTACTCATGCAGTACATTTTGCCTTTGGTTTGTTTAACCGTAAGCCACACCAGAGTCTGTAGGTCTGTAAGTTCCAGATTGTCAAGAAAAGAAAACAAACTGGAAGAGAATGAGATGATCAACTTAACCCTCAGTGCACCCAAGAACTGTGGGCACCCACTGCAGCTCTCTGTCTCGGAGAGATGGAGTTATACTTTTGTCAAAAAACAGCGTAGGAGGTACAGTAAGAAAACTGCTAGTGTGATGCCAGTGATTTTAAGGCCCCGTCAAGATAATATTTGTCGTGATTTCCCAGAAACATCAGGAACAGAAAGGAGTCAGCTTTCTTCATCTACCAAATTCATACCAGGAGCACCCATCTGCTTTGAAGTAAAGCCAGAGGAGACTTCAGAAGCACAGGATGGGATTATAGCAGCTCGGCCTACCACTCAGGTTATGAAGAGGTCTCGGAAGGTTTTCTGCCGATTGACAGTGCTGATCTTAGTATTTGCAGTCAGTTGGATGCCCCTTCACATTTTCCATGTTGTAACAGATTTTAATGGCAACCTCATCTCAAATAGGCATTTTAAATTGGTGTACTGTATTTGTCATTTGCTCGGTATAATGTCCTGTTGTTTAAATCCCATATTATATGGGTTCCTTAACAATGGCATAAAAGCTGACTTGATGGCTCTTATTCCATGTCTGCAGATATCGTGAAATAACACTAAGGTATATATTTAAAAAATGTCCACATTTCTACCAGAACTGTGAAATATCTCATCTGGCTGTTCGTGTGAATGCACTGCACTTCATAATAATAATTGACCATTTAATGTAGAATGGTTAACTCCAGGCCTAACCAATTTCCTGCATTTGTTTTCTTGTTCAGGCGTGCCTGATGTCAAAGTCTGACTTGTTAATATTGATTCCTCTAATCTTTTCCACCAGGAAGGTTTACAAGTCAGTCACCCAAGTCAAGTTTTAGGTTAATGTTGCAATTTAGTTTCATGATTTCTTTGTCTCATAAAAATATATCTCTGTAGTCTCACTATGTGCAGGAATGCAAGATCATAGCATACCTCTATATGTTCTGGCCAAAGTTGCTTCAGCAGTATTTCAAGAGTTTCAGATAGCAAACCTTGCTAGCAAGTATTAAATTGATACATTGCCATTAGGCAATAGATGAATTATTAAATGTTTTGCTAATAAGTATTGTTTAAAATGAATCCTTTTAAATAAAATGTTGGCTTCTTTGTAACCAGGGCATTCTTTTCAGTTTAATACAAAGAATTTGCATCTTAATAAGGTTTAAGCTGTAGGCAAACTGTACTGAAAAGCCTACATGTAAACAACAACCAGTTCCATATTTATTTATTACAATATTAACAACACAGAATGATACATGTACTTTGCACTTTACAAAATCACACAGTATCAAAGGCAACTCTCTTCCCACACACTTTTAAATTTCACCAGTGAAGGAGACCATAGGGAGAAGGTTCAAAGGGTGCCAGACAACAAATAATACATTTGTAGCATGTGCCCACATTGTAGAATGCTACAAATTGGATCCAGCCAAATTTTCTGCTGGTGAAAAAGGAAGGTGGGAATTACCCAAACAGGCTATGCTGCGGATCATGGAACCTGTATGTAAAAATACTGTGTGGAATTAAGATTCTAGCAAGCAGTGGAATTGAGTGAAACTGGCTGAGAAAAGGATGGCTTGCTCCAAACTTAAATCATAACATCTGATTTTCCAGTATTATATTTTCAAACAAGTGTCATTGATGCAAATGCTGCATGGGCCTCTAAGAACTGTCATGACTGTAGCATGCATTTCTAAGGGGAAAATGTGTATATCAGCATAATATTTAAAAACACAGTAGGTTGGATACCACTGAAGATTTCCATGAGCCAACAGCCCTTGAGCAAGTTGAAGTGCTAAAAGTATCTGTTGCTATCTACTTGCGCAAAGTGAAAGTAATTGTAACTCTGTTATGTTCTTTGTGTGTGCAATGTATTCCTTTTGCTACAGTTTCAAAAGCAGCTAAAATAAAATGCCAATCATCCATTGTTCTGTATGCATATTGTAATTTTGTTGAAACATTGAAGTGCTGTATGTTGCTGCAGTCCTTGCACTATTACTTGCAAAAGCAGAACTGTGCTAAGTACATTTTCCATTCTGTTCACAGAAAGTAGCTTCTATTTTTAAGGTTGATATTACTTGACTGGTGATTATCCTCTACTCAGGTATGAAGTTATGAATCCAGTTCAGACATACTTCACCACAGTATATGCTAGCCCTGGAAACTTTAATGGAGAAGTCATCAGGCATGCTGGTGATTGTCCCTCCATAATATCTACTTTACCCATGTGTACATAGGTCTGACGATCTGTTACCTTGGGCAGTGCAATCCTATGCACCACCTCCACAACGGCAGCCAGACACTGGTGTACTCATGTAGCTGCTAATCTCTTTAAAGGCTTTCAGCAGAGACAAGAATGCAGAAAGAAACAGACAAGTGGAGATGTGCAGCCTGAAGTCATGACAGCATCCCCAGTAACTGTGTTTCCACGTCCTGCACATGTAACAAGCTGTGACGGCAGGGCTGTGATGGATGGAGCTGACAGAACCAATCACAGGGCTGCGGGACCAAGGATCAAGGTCTGTTCATGTCACAGTAAAGGCCATGGAGCCTTGTATGTGGCACCCCCTAAAGAAACAGAGCCCTGCCTAGTAGTAGTAGGACAGCTGCCAGAGTTAGAAAAAACACAGCAATTGCTCACCAGCAGTGACCCCAAACAGGTCCATGGCCCATATTGTTCAAAGGCTTCTGCGACAGACCCTCTTTCCTTTCTAACTTTCTGAGACAAGCCAAATTCTCTCTGACTAAACTTGTCAGCTTTCCCACCCTTTTTTCAGGGACTGAGCAGCTTGATATGGCAGCATGTGGTGGTTTAAAAGCACCATTGCTCAGTTCTATTACTTTCCCAGAAGGTAAAAGGAGCCCATTATTTTACTTCTCTCCCCCTTCTCAAGGCACCAAATAATACTGAGACAGGTTCAATAAATTGAATTAAAATTGAAAGAGGAGATAGGATGGGAGAAATTTAGATGGAAGGTAAATAAGTAGGTGATAAACATATACACAAGCTTTGGGTTAGAATTCAGTTTTTGGTTTCAGTCCCAGGCACATATCAGTTTCAGAAGCTCAGATGTTGCTTAAATTGTACAGTTTCAGATGTTTCTGGCTTAAGGCTATACATAGACTCCTAACAGGCTGGTACTAATTCCTAGTACTCTCTTGCACAGGCTTGTCTTGGTTAGAAATCCAAAACTTAAACATGTTGGTTGTGACCTATTGGTACTTTCTACTACCACCATCTAGGAAGCACTGTATAGACCCTTGTTCAACAAAACAGTACCTACTTGGGGGAAAAGGGGTAAGGGATGGCATGCAAGGGAGGGGGCCTGGCAACTGGACGTGGCCCACCACCCTAGCGAAGAGAGGGGGAAGGGTGTCATGCAAGGGAAGGGGAGGGAGGGGATGGGAGTGAATGAGGGGTGGCATTCAAGGGAGGGAGAAGGGGCCCGGCATCTGGACATGGTGGCCTATCCACCCTAGCAGAGGGAGGGGTGGCATGCAAGGGAAGGGGAGGGAGTAAGGGGTGGCATGCAAAGGTGGGGGAGGGAGTAAGAGGTGGCATGCAAGGGAGGAGGAGATCTTGTTCCTACGATATTCCTATCACAGGAACAAGATCTACCAGACCATGGCCACACGACCCAGAAAACCCACCACAACCAGTTGAATCCGGCTGTGAAAGCCTTCCTCAGTACATTATTCCTATCATGTATATATGTGACCCCCTGTGAAAAGATTCTACTCTTGCACCTCAGTTTGGCCCCTCACTAAACAACCAGTTCTCTCTGCCTGGCTATAATTTTGCTCTGCCAGCTCAGACTGATATCGTATAACCAGTCAGATTCTTCACACTGACTGAAAAAACCCTCAGAGCAGATATGTTTTGCAGATGTGTTTAGATAAAGCAATTAGATGTTCACACAAAGGAATCAGAATCCAAAAGCATCTTAAACTTTCCCTGTCTCTGATAGATTCTCCTCCCTCTCCAAGTCATCCAGTTGCTAAACCAATCAGAGTGCAGGTTAGCACATCCAATCATATTGCTTTCTGTGTTCCTAGGGAACCTATTCCCCACTCTAAAATTTAAACAATAATTCTTGAGACTGACCTGCACTTTCAGACTCATTTTTACTGTGCAGTCTATCACAGCTGCAATCACCAAAAAAGGGGCAGCAGGAGATGACAAGGAGAGTGCTACTAGTTGGACTCCACTGCTAACAGATGGGTACTCCTTCTGACATCCCAGCCACACTACTGAAGGCACTTTGGAGCCATCCCCAGGTCTATTCTGCCAGCAGCAAAGCAGGAATCGGTGGGCCTCTGGGGTGCTCATGTCACAGCAGCCTACCCACTTTGCTCATGCAACTGTGCAGCTCTTAAAAAGTGAGTCATCACCAATATACCTTACCTTTATATAGACATAAACACACACACACATACACACACACACACATAGAGAGAGATGGGAGCTGTCATTCCAATCCCAAAGAAATCTGTTTGTGTCCAGAGACTAATTAAACCAAAGAATCCCTACTACATCCAAACTACTGGCTTGTGGAAAAAAACAACTATAATGAGATAAAAGTGCTTAGTTTAATTAATGCTGGTGTTGCAGCCATATATCAAGAAACAACAAACAAATAAGATGACAGAAAACTGTATGTACATGCACATATATCTGCTAACCAACTGGCAAGCACTATAAATGTCCCAACAGGGGAAAAATCAGAATGCAAAAATTAGCAGTCAGTCATCAAAACATACACTGTCAAGACCGTGACAAATATATTTCAGGTAAGTGCCAGGTAAAGTAGAAGAGTCACAATAATCAATATTAGGTAACAATGTGGATGGGTTTCTGGATGACTGTGGACCATACACCTCACTATTAAATATACTCACAGCTTGCACAAAAGTGCCCAACAACCAAGCTAAGTGCAAATAGGTGTCTTCTTTAAATTACGTAATGATGCAGTGTCTATCTAATCACTGAATCTATATATATAAAAAGCAAACCGTCCGTTTGTGAGTCGTGCTCGAACTCTGAAACCACTGGACAGATTGCTTTCAAATTTTCACTCAACGTGCCTTTCCAATGCGGGCAGATTTGTGGATATTCACATTGCTGAAATTCAATACCTGAGCCAGGTAAAACGTCTTTTTCCTGGCACACCAGGCCATGAAGCTGGCTGTGTTTAACTGTCACCCTTAGAATGTGCGTGCTGCTTGTCTGTGGCCTGAGGGGTTGGTATGCCCTTACATTGTTTGCGCAGATGGCCAGAGATTAGCATTGAAAACAGTAAATCGGTAATACTGTTAGGTAATACGAATGGAAGTGAAACACATACACACTTTGCTGTGTGAGACATCAGGTGGGGTTCTCCCCCCCTCACACGCAGGTAACTTTCATTCTCTGTGCCTCACCCACTGCTACCACTCAACACACATACTCTCATACGCATCCAGCTCATCCTCACATACTTCACTCTGCCCTCTCTCACATCCAACCACCACTTACCCACTTCCTCACCCATATTTGCCACAGCTCTCTTTTACTAAAAGCGAGATGGAGTTTGCCTTTTTCTTCTAAGAAAATCCGCGGGGTGGGGGCGAACCAACACTACTGGCTCCGCTTGTTTTGCACGTGGCCCTTTAAGAACCCAGAGAGCTGGCCTCGATCTGAGCACCTCACCACCCTGCCTCTGCTGCCTGACTGGGAGAGCCTCCTTGCCCCAGTTCTGCCTTACCCGAGCCAGGACTGTGCGTGTCAACCAGCCTCATGGACAGCAGGATTTGCACTCTGAACAGTTCTGTTGTGGAATGAAAAGGGTTACCTTATACTAAAAAAAACAAGACAGCACCATATAACAATGTGAATTGAAAACGGAAAGAGGGATTCCATTTGACCACCCCAAAAGGCTATGCTGGGGATCATTGGACCTGCATGGACGTCTGTGTGGGTTGCAGTTTCTTCCCTAATTGCTTTTTGGTGGTGCTACTGATGGCTCTTGATACTCCAGAAAAAGCTTTGAGCCCCCCTGACAGAACCTGCACAGAGATATGCTACCCTCCTCCCCAACCTCCATCCATCTCTGGAGTTCAACAAGTCTGCTGCCATTGCACAGCAGAGAAGAAAACCAGACTGCCAGCCACATGCCAGACAGAGTCTGATGAACTTGTGCATAAGAGCAGATCAATGCACCAGCTTCCCTTAAGTGCGCAATGGGGGCTTAATTTTCTGAACAATCTTCAATACAGAGTTAATCTTGGCAAATAAGAAATATCAGCACAGAAACCAGCAGTTGGTCCCAGGTTTTACTAAAAAATGAAATTGACCTTTGAGAGCAGCCAAATGAAAAAGCTATGAGCAGAGTGTAAATGTCCTGATAGATTCATTAAATTAAACCTTTTTTTGGTAACGTCTAGCCTTTCAAATGAGTTTCACCACATGACATTATTTATGAAAGCCCATCTAGGTGAAAATTACCATTATTTTACCATTTGCATTCATATTTTTAATAGCATATGTGCATAGCAACAGAGAAACACAGATCTGTAGCACTGAGAAACTAAAATAAAGTACTGATTTCTACTAGCCCCATCCAGCTCTAGTAAGTGTCTGAATGAGTGATACAGCAGAAGAACCTATGAACTGTGGTTCAAATCCCTGGCACAAATTCACTGGTTATCCATAAGCAGGATATTTTCTTTCAGAAAACAGAGTTCTAAAGTTTTGGCTTCACAAAGGAGAAGACCCTTTCTTGGTTTGCCGCCAATCTAGCTTCAGATGGTGGGCATGTTGCCCCAGTGGTAAGATTCAGATAGTACGTGCATATAATAATTAGTCTCTGTATTGTCGAAGGCTTTCACGGCCGGAATCACTTGGGTGCTGTGTGGTTTCCGGGCTGTATGGCCGTGTTCTAGTAGCATTCTCTCCTGACGTTTCACCTGCATCTGTGGCTGGCATCTTCAGAGGATTAATTCAGAGGATTCATTAGTCTCTCTTTAAGGGCATTGCATGTAGAGTAATGAAGTCTGTTATAGCAGTAGATCATGTGGTCTTATCTTTCCTTCTTTCCTTCCTTCCGGTTCTCATCACCAAAGTTTATAATTCTCCTTTGTTACAAGATGCAAGCAGCTGATAGAATGGGGAAAACCTTTTTACTGGCTCATAGGCTTTGCACCTTGCAATCATTTCTAGATGGACTATAAGTTATATGGGTCTAATGTGATATATGTTGAAGAAAGTTGTCATTTTTATACAACTGCATTTAACTGTCCTGCAATTGCAGTAAATTCATAATCCCTGTCTTGAGGCCAGGAATTGCAAGGACACCCAATGAAGGGCGGACAGGTAGCTTCATAATTATAGGAAAAGGCAGGGTATGGAGATTATCCTGAATAGGGTCATACTGTGGAGTAAATTTATGTTGATTGACTGAGGAGTTGTATTTGAAATATGGCTTATCTGGATGGCCCAGGCTAAGCAGGACAACCCTGGTTTCGTATTTGGATGGGAGACCACAAAGGAAGTCCAGTGTCATGATGGTGAGGCAGACAATGGCAAACCACCTCTGAATGTCTCCTGCTTTGAAAACCCTACAGGATCACCATAGGTCAGCTGTGCCTTGACACTTTCCATGCCCACCATTTCAAATGTGAATATGATATGAGACATTAGCCTTAGAAAGGTACTAAGGGTTTTTTCCCACAAAAATCTACTGTGTCAGTTCTGCTTTGGTTTACAGCCTGATTTCCACACATTTTCTCCAGTCTTTAGTTTTCATCCTGCATTTCCCCCAGGTTTTTTTTTCCTGTTTCTTTTGGGATCACTTTTACTGTGATCTTTTTCAGAAACCAATTTTGAATTGCACTTGTTCCTTATATGTACTGTTCCCTTTGGTTTTGCTTGTTTCACCCATTTCCATCAATTTCCAGTCCACTTTTCAACAACTAGACTGTCCTCAAACCGTACTCTGGGCTCTCCTACCTCCTTTTGCATCTTGGAAATGTGTGGTTTCTATTACACTTCTTTTTTAAAAAATCTTTTTGAAAAAAATACCCTCCTCACTTTGCAGAGTTATATCGATATATCATATATATTTTGCTGTAAAGGGATGGTACAGGCACAGTCATTGTTGTTTCAGGTTACTAACTACAATTCTCTCTCCCTATGAACACAGATTGTTTTAATAGGCATTGCTGAGTTTTTGTTTTGAAATGAACATTTGCTTCTGACTATGAGTAATATATTGATTAGAGATGTTTCTGAGGGTCTGTTAATAACCCTCCCTACCATCTCAAAATATGCTTATTATTATGGTTATTATGGCTTATCGGGAATTTTTTTCACTTTTTTTTGTCAAGTGGTGATTTTTATGCATCCACAGTTGTTGCTTTGGATCGCTTTCTGTTTTCAGTGGGAGACAAATGGCAGCCCTCGCACATGAACCTTGTTTGATTCTACAACTGATCCGAAAGTCACCATGTCACTCTGTCAGCCAATCACTAGCAAGCATGAACTTTACTAGCCAACCGAAACACTGAATATAGAAAAACTACTGAATATAGAAAAACTACTTATATCAAGAATCCCTAGTTATCGTTCGATTGAGTAGTTGAAAAATATTAGTTCCAATTAATGGGTGTTCAGTGTGTTCTGGTGCCAACAAATCAGCAGTTTATGTTTTTTTTAAAAAAAAATCCTAGCCAATTTCTTTTTCAGTACATTCCAAATTGACATAGCAGAGACCACTGTCTATTCAGCAAATTACAAGAGAGGAAGAAGGCAGGACATAACTCTCCTCTAGTGGTAAACCATATGTTAATATAGCTTACACACAAAAACAGGAGTTAGAATTGTTTTGCTACCAATTACAATACCTTTGCCCCCCAAATCCTAATTTTGAAGTCATGTTTGTAAGAAAGTAAACCAACTCAACAACTGGAAAAATACAGATGGTCAGAATTGCTAAAAAATCAGGATTAAGTTGAGCATGTGGAAAATCACTAAGAAAACTGTTGAGAATGGTCTGGATATCCTTCTTGATTGCATTTTACATAATCTCTTCTACCCTGAACTTCGTTCATTTCATGTCTGTTTGCTCCTGCTTCTTCATAACCTTGTGTATATTTTTCTGCCACTTCTTGAATCTCCCAAAGTGGGCTGTAGCTAACATAAAATTATGCTACAATAAAAGTGTGGTACAGTGCTATCTGAAACAGTTACAGCCTTCTCGGTCCACTGGAGTCAACAGGATTAGAAGAGTGTAATTCTGTTTAGGTGAAATTGATGCCTACTGATTTTAGAAAGGTTTGGTTTACAAATACTTTATGTCATAATCTCAAATTATGATATATTTCTTAAATATCTGTTAGCAATTCCTCAATAATTTTTGTGTCATTGACAACACTGACTACAAATGGTTTTACAAACTTGACTACTTATTCCAGTGAACTCTTTGGGAGATTTGACTGAGTTTCCCAACTGTAAAGATGGAAATTCATCCATGCAGGAAACAGAATGAAGATCAATGCAACTCCTTTGATAAGGAACTCCCCACCGAAGTGTAAAATTATTCAACTGTGGAAGTGTTATGATAAGACCCTGCTGTAGTATGCCAGGCAGGTGACAAATGAGTAAACACAGCTTGAAAAGCCTATCACATCCTAGAGGATAGCCTCCCAAGATTCCAAAAATCACAGTACACCAAAAGAAATGATGTCTGAGTCTGCTATTATGTTTTGTTCATTCATATAAACAGACAGAATATAAATAAAATATTTTCCTCATGGCTCTCATCTCTGCTGGTTTTTGTTAAAGTAACTGTTTGATGTTATCTATGCAGCAATAAAGAAGTTCAATAGCATGGCATAATGAATATTGATTCTTTCTACCTACCTTCCCCATGACTCGGTGAACTATCAGTCATGCCCCATCTATGGAATAACCAATTTGTTTTCCCTTCATCTCAACCCAGCAGCAAATTATTACACCAAAATCTTTAACAGCAAGATGTCGTCTAGGATTCCATTTTTCTCTTTACCCCATACACTGATGTTCCATCTCAAAATTTTTTAAAAAAACCCAAGCAAGACAGAACTAGATCACTCTGTAGGAATACAACACATGAATTAAACAAGCACAGTCTGAATTCAGCAACAGATACTAACAAGCAAGCCAGAGGTGAAATAATGTGTCCAGTGGGATTTCAAAGGACTTGGTTCCCTTTGCAAAAGTTAAATTTCTTTGAAGCAGATCACTATACCCCATCTTCTGTGTCCTTTGAGGTGCGATGCTGGGGTATAAAAAGGAAAGGAAAATGGGAAGAAGGCAGGCTATAGCATTGTGGCTCTTCTCCCATGTTTCCCAGCGTAACCCAGAGATGGGTGAAACTAAGACAGCTTCAGGTGCCTGGATTGATGAATAAAGCAACCTATGACTGGGCTGATGATTTCAAGATTCCGAGATGTTCCCATGGACCCAGGGGGCAGTTCAGCGTGTAGCAATCCTCTTGAAAAAAAGAAAATGCTGCAAGTACTCCTCACTGTCTGCCTGTGCTAAAAGAAAGCAATTGTATTACTATCTTTTCCACATGCGCATGACACAGAACAAGGAGTTTCTCCTGGTACAATTTCAAAGCTACCTATGTACTTGAAAGGAAGATGAATCTTTTCCATATGTGTGTCATTAAGAAAAAAAGAGGACTGTCTCAGATTCACAAACAAATTATGGGTGTTTGCAGTAATTAAAAAAACTTTGTGTATAATTTTTTTAGGTTGGTTGTATTAATTCAAAGTTTTCTTCTTTTCAGGTAATAAGATAAATGAAACAGTGGTAAATATCTGATTTCCATTTCATTACATTGCATACACATTGTTGCTTCTTTATCAATCATATTTGCCGGCTTGTGCAAGTATATCTTCCATTCTATTCACACATCTCCAGATCCACCAATTCCTGTAAGTTACAATCAAAGGAGACCAAATAGGATATATAAGACTAAGGAGCACTGTGGATTAGAACCAGTTCATGCCCCAAATCAGCAGATTTTGAGAAGTGGAGAGTGGCTAAAGCCCCCCCCCCCCCCAAAAAAACCCCCAAAAACAAAGAGCCAGCAAAGTTCATTCATACCTAAGCAACATTCTGTTAATTCAAGAATCACCGTACAAGAAGTTGCACTGGACATGGCACAACCAAATCTTTACTGCCATTAATCTTCATTGCCAAAGCTAGGTGGATGAATGAATACATAAGTCTAAGCTTTAGGAGCTCTGGATTTGTGGAAGAATAGGCTGGCTTGCCTCATGTTATTGAAGGACACATAACAAGAATAATGTTCTAATCAACAAAAGATTATGTTCTGTTGTTTAATCCCCAGTTATAATTGATAATGAAAGGGGTTTTTTTTAAGTGTTGACTTCTTTCATTTTCCCCTGTGATGATAGCTTCTTAAATTATCTAGTGGCATGGCAATGAGGATTAAATGTTGATAAACTTATTTCATAGACTAAATGAAGCAATTTATAAACATAATAAGGTGGATTAGGAAGTAAAAGAACAAATGATAATAGATTTGGATCACCTATAATATTTCATTCTACACCCAAGCAGCAAGTCCAAAGCACTTTTATTATTACTCCTACTAACAACAATTTATGTATCATTTTAAGTTGGCAAAGTGATTTTCTGTCTTTATTGGGATAATTCCACTAAACCAGATGGGACTGTTGTAGAATAAGTGAATTGTAAATGGGAACTTTTTATTTTTTAAATGAGAAAATGTACCAAGACTTTCAGGGTAACAAGCACATACAACTGATCGAATTCATGTTACAACCTACCAATTTGTAGGTTACATTTGCAGACAATGCTATGGGGAAGAAACATAATTGGATTAAGACTGGGAGCACCCAAATTTTTATGAGGTTTGGGCTGCATTGTTGAAATTAAGACCAGAGGCATTCCATGACTGGATGAGTTTGGAATGTTGAAAAAAAGAAACTCTGGAAAATTGATGGCTCTCTAATGGTTGAACAGGATGTTAAAGATTAAATTAACATTTGGGAGAGAAGATTCAGGTGGTCTAGCCATTCTGCTGATTGAATCAGGGTGTGGGCATTTTTGTAAGTTCTTTGTGAGGTAGAAGGCAGGTGTGCCCTCTCAAATCAGTGTTGTTCTTATCTAGATTCAAGTGGCTAAGCCTTCTGGAAAGGCAGTGTTTGCTGTGCTGTGCATACTTGAGTTGGGAGGAGGAAAGCATGTGTCAGGCAGACCCTCTTGATATCAAAGCTCTTGAATTAAAATTGGCGTCCATCTTACCCTTACTCTGTTTCATGAGTCTAAATATGACATCAAAAAATGACTGGTAGAGCCTTAGAAATGCCCCCCCCCCTCCTTGTCTGGCTATAGACTTGCATGACAACATATACTGAGTCAACTCACTACTCTCTCTCAAACTCAGTATTGAGTGTGAGTGCCACAAGCTATCCTTGGTTTCACAAAGAAATTGTTCACATGACTTACTACCTGACAACTGGCAGGGAATGGGAGTGCCTGGGCTGGCTGCTGAGAGCACCTCCATATCTCTCTCTTCCCCTTCCCCACACACCCTCCCTCCTTCCTTCTGGCACATGAAAGAGTGATGGTATCTCCTTATGATTTTCACCTCTTCTCTGTTCCTCTTAAAATGTTTTAAATACATAAATATATAAAGGGAGGGGAATAAAAACATATCTTTCTAACAATGGAGTTTACTCTTTGCACTCTGTGTAGATGTTTAGCTGACCATTAGCACAGGCTGCAGCTAACTGGTTTCAGATTGTGTCTTGAGATTCAAGGAAGAAGCAATAATGGAAGCTACCCAATTGAAAACATAACAACCATTAATTGAGGAAATGTCTGTCAGGCACCAAACAGAATACACATCCTTTAAAAGGCAAAGCACAATAATCAAAGGAAAAGCACAATAGTTCTTTTATCAGAATACTGGAGAATGATTTTAGTAGTGCACTATCAAGAATCAATATAAGGCAAACTGTAGTAGTATTATTTTGGAATGTTTTCCGTAATCTTTTTTTCTTTCAGTTGAAATACTTCAGCAAATCAGTATCTCAATTTTAAAAAACTGAATTGAAAATGTACCTATCAGTCAAGCCATCTACAATCTCAGTATATAAATGTGTGTGTGTGTGTGGGGGGGGGGGTGGTTGTGGAAAAAGATACTGTAAATACATTTATAACTACAGTAAATTTGACAGGATATCATGACCAGCACCTGGAGTTACTTTAATGACAACTAAATCAAAAGCAATCTCCTCTTACTATGAAATCCTACTTACTATCATCTTATTTTCTGCCATTTACAAAATGACTCTTAAAAAGCTTTGACATTGTGGGAAGATTTATATAAAGTCTCTCATACTTTTCCAAATATACCTTGTTGCCAGTAATCTGTCTGTAGCTAGAACTCATAAAACCTAATAGGTGTCCTGAGAAAGATTCTGAACTCCAAAGAAGATGAGGTCACAGACCAACAGCTCTTTAATGGTTCCACTGCAACTCCTCAACTGCGGGGTGCCACCAATTACAATCGTCCCCCACTATAAACACTACAGAAACTCATAACTGCTATATAGCCAGGGTAGCTGCTAATTCTAGGTTGAAAATTCCTGGATATTTGGACTTGGAACATAGGAAGTGTGGGGTTTTGGAAGGACTTCATTAGGGTATGATGCTATAGATTCCATAGAGTCCAAAGCAGCAATTCTCTCAAGGGCACTGATCTTTGTAGTCCAGAAATCTACAGCTGTAATTCTGTGAGATTTCCAGGCCCTCCTGGAAGCTGGCAACCCTAAGGATGGCCTAAGAATAATCCATCTACCCACTTCAGATAATACATGCAACAGTTTTTTTGTATAAGCAATACTTAATCAATGGTTCTCTGGAACTTATTTAAAGCAACCAGTATTTCTGAAGGCTCATTCCAATGTTTTCATTATAGAAGTGATTTTAGAATGGCTTGATTTAAGTTTTGTAATGTATATTCCTACATATTTGAAGAGTACTTCTGGGAAAAGCCTGTGTTTCATAGAATAATAGAGTTAAAAGGGGCCACACAGGTCACCTAGTCCAACCCCCTGCTCAATTCTTCAAATAAAATACCTTAGGATATAAAACGAGGACTGTATATAAAAGTTATAAAAGTACTGAAAGTGAAATTCAGGCTGGGATCTTCTGACCATAAGCTTTAGGAACATTCATCAAAGGAACGCATTAAAATCTGCTAATTGGTGATTATTAACTTGTGCATCAGCAAAACTTAATTTCCATTACTGTTAGTAATTGTTCCATTTTTGATAAGGCTAAAAGTTTAACCTGATACTGACATTATTTTATCTTTGCTTATTTGCACAGCTTTCCACACAGGATGCTTACAAAGAGGTCTTAAAATCATGGCTTGAAACGTTTTCCCTCTCTTCCCTTTTTGTTTTTAAAAAGATGTAGCGTAGGAAAAGTTCAGGAGAACTTGAAAAGTTTGCACACTCACATTATTATGTATTCAGGGCTGTTAGGAAAACTTGTTCACCTCTACATCTCTCAATTTATTTACATCAAAATAGGATGGCTGTATCTGTATCTTTTAACTAATCCTAATCAGAGAAGAGCCTTCACACTTGCTCGCTTTAATGTCTTCCCCACTGCTTTATTACCTGGTAGATTTAACAACTTAGAAATGAGAAAAAGGGTGTGCTCTTGTAATGAACAACGAATTGAAACATTGATACATCAATTGTTCTACTGCCCTAAGTCTGCAAATATTAGATTATAATATTCTAATATGTTTTCTCTGATACCTAATGAAATGGATGCTTCACGCAGACTCCTTTTCTAGCTGGACAATTCTGATCTCACAACTTGTGAAAAGGTAGCAATTTTTTTGTTGGAAGTGATGTATAACCAATATACATTTATGCTATATATTTTGTATTTGTATACTGCTTTTATTATAATTTTTGTATCTTTGATATGATTTTATTATTTTTGTTTTATGCCAAATAAAGGCTAAAGAAATAAAATTATTATGTGTTGTTTTAGTTAGTCCTAATGAAATGATATGATGTTTGCTTTGAAAAACCTCTTCTATTTGGGGAGGCTCTCCTTAAATATTTTGCTGTGATCAATTTCATGGTAAGGTTAATCAAAAACATCTAAACATCTAAAATTTTAAAATATTTGTATTTATAGTGGAGGGGAAGGCTGTAAATAAAGTAAAATATAAATAAATGTTTTAAAAAGCCATTCTTTCTTACTACAGTTCAGATCTACTTAGGAACAACCTATATTCTGTCTCACCAAATGAAAAAAACAACATCTGTACCTTCATTTGCCACATGTTGGAACGTCTTTGTTTTAGAATGCTCCGTTTGGGTCCTAGTGCTATAACAGAACTATAACTGCAATGGTCAACAAAATTACAAGGATGATGCTGTAAAATACAAAAATATTCGGCAGAATTTTCCAAAAAGCACTTGGAGTTATTTTTTTTTCTGAATAGTTGTTTATAGACAGAATCATTCCAGGGTGCATGTTCATGCAGCTACTGGCAGTAGGCTTGCCAATAATGAGCTGGATAAATGCCTGGAGATTTTTAGGGGTTGAATATGGAATTTGGGAGGCAGCTCAGCCGGTATACCATAGAGTTCACCTTTCAAAGCTAGCATTTTCTCCAGGGCAACTGATCTCTGTTGCCTGGAGATCAGCTGTAATATCCGAAGCTCGCCAGGTTCCACCTAGAGGTTGGCAACCCTCCTGAAGCCACATATAATGTGAACCGCATCCAGCCGCACCTTTTGGGATATGTTTTTGCCTTTTCCTAAATGGAAAAAGAATTCATTTATAACACTTGCAACTCGTTATAAATATTCTGTGCGGCATCCACAAAAGCTATATCAATGAATATATAATAGGAAATATAATGTGAATAGGGTATCATTGGGGTATTCTAACACAGTTTGTATACATCCCTTTACAAATTAAAAGGGTTGCGTGCATCACTACTGCTTTTTATAACAATGCAGTGGCGAAGCGCGAACGGGGAAATCCGGGGCGGTTTGTCCCGGGTGCACCCCTGCCAGGTCACGTGCCCCCCCCCAAATGCCCCCCACGCACAGGCAGGGAAATCCCTCTGCCCCAGGCTCCATAGGGCAGAGGGGGAAAGGAACTGGCGCCCTGCTTGGTGCCACAGGATCTCAGGCGATGGGAGCCCGGGGCACGGAACAGGGAAACCCCACTGCACCACAGGGAAGGCGGCCTCCTCCTCCATAGGGCAGAGGGGGAAGTGGAAATGGCGCCCCGCTTGGTGCCGCTGCTGGTGCCAAGTGGAAAACTCCCTCTGCCCCACAGAGGAGGCGGCTGCCTCCTCTATAGGGCAGAGGGGGGAATGGAAATGATGCCCCGCTTGGTGCCGCCGACGGCGCCAAACGGGAACCCCGATCTGCCCCACGGAGGCGGCCGACTCCTCCGTAGGGCAGAGGGGGGAAAGGAAATGGCGCACCGCCTGGTGCCGCCGACGGCGCCAAGCGGGAACCCCGCTCTGCCCCATGGAGGCGGCCGCCTCCTTCGTAGGGCAGAGAGGGGAATGGAAATGGCGCCCCGCTTGGTGGCGCGGATGGCGCCCAGCGGGAACCCTCCTCTGTCCCGGGCGCAGCTTTGCCCAGGTACGCCTCTGTAACAATGCAATAAAACAAGGCGACAGCTTAAACCAAAAAGTTTCCTCCGTATTATCCTCTACTGGAAAAGTAAAATTCGATGTATTTTCGGAATGGATCTTCTTGAACTTTGATGCGCCGTAGGAACCAGCGCCGAATTCAGCCGGCTCAACGCACATGGACTTCACTTTCTGAATCCAGCCTGGTGGCTGTGATAAATGATTCCTTTTCAATACTTCCTATTGGCTGGAGGAGGCGGAACTGAGTATTCGCCAGTTGCGGTGTCTAGTCGGGCGGTGTTCGGTGACGGACCGCTTCCCTTTTTTTTTTTGCTTTGGGGCTCGGAGACGCGTGTCACGAGTCACATGTGAGGATCGTTCGGCGGTTTTCACTTCAGTGACCATGGTGCGTTTGAGGACGAGGAGTAGTGGGACGGAGGGAGGGAGGGAGGCGATCCACTCACTAGGAAGAGCACGGCGCCAAGCGGGAACCCCCCTCTGTTTTGAAGGTGTCAGGTTCGTGGAGAGAGGCTGGGGTTGAAACTGCACCTGAACTGGAAAGAGGTATCACTGCTTTAGATTCAGACGTGCAGGAAATAAAAGGGAACAGCGTGTACATCTTGGAATGGTAGCTATAGCAGAGGGGTTTTGCTTTCCTTCCCCCACAACAAAACTTACACTTTCCTTGGGCACTTTGATGATCTCACCATCTTGATTGAACTGCTGTGCCTTATGCCGAGTTGAATGGGAAGGTAGAGAGTAAAGCCCTTCCCTTCACTCCCCCTACACAAGGGTTGTTTGAGGTTCAACGTTGTGGGGAGATACAACCATACATGTGGCGCGGTATTCTGGAAATTAAAAATGTTATAGTTACATATCATAGCTATATCTTATATTAATAGTTATATCTTATTTGTATCAGTGTGTTTGATGGGTGGTGTAGAGTGCATAAATAGTATGTGGCTTTTTTGATTGATAGTAATTATAGCTCCAGGCTTGCCTGAATTCATCAGATCTCAAAAGCTAAGCGTTTGAATGGGTTGATGTTGTGGCCAGCAATGGCAAGCTATGTCCCAATGTCTCTTGCCTTGAGCACCCTACAGAGTGGTCATGAGTCAGCTGTGACTTGACAGCACAAAAAACTCCAAACAAACATGGTGCCATGGAGTATGTATTGGTTTAGATTATGCACTTACTCCATTTCTTCTTAAGTGATTTTTGGTCTGCTTAGTCTGTCCAGGATAAAGATGACTGGAGATTTGAATTCATCTACCATTTCCTGGACTGTCTTTGTTCTTGAATGCTCTGCTTGGGCCTAGTGCCTTGGGGACAGAACTAGGTAAGCAGTGGGATCCAGAAGAGTATTCTAGAACAAAGACAATCCAAGAAATGGCAGATGAATTCACAGATCTTCTGTCATCTTTATCCTGAACATATGATGATGATTTGTGTTTATTCTGTGCTATAGTAGTCCAGATTCTACAGAAATGGAAGATGCGTGTATTCTGCCTACTGTACTTTGCATAACAGTCTTGCTATAAATAGGGAAAGTAAGGAACACCAGAACTTCACTTTCTTAATGCTGGAAATCTTTACAATGGCACAAATTCTCAAGCTTTGAGGTTTCAGTGTGCTCAATCCACAATCAGACATATCTTTGAAACCTTGAAACCTCTTTACTTCTTTTAAGTTCTATGTATAAATGCTATGCAGAATTCAGTTAGGCCGTTTCCGCACGGGCAATGAATGGCGACCTGGAGACTGTAAAAACGGTGTCTCCAGGCCGCCATTCGCACGGGGGGCAACTGCAGCGCGCTCGCCTTCAGCGCCGCTCCCTCCGGCCACAAACCAGCTTCCCCAGAGCGCTTCCCAGCGCTCTTTTTGGGGAAACGCCGCCGTGAAGCCGCTGCCGAGCGAATGGCAGCGGCTTCACGCCGCCTCCCCCACCCGGCACTTACCTTGTCCCCAGGCCTCCGGCGCGTCGCCGAGGCTTGGGGACACGCCTTCCTGCCCTGCGCCGCTGGAGCAGGCGCGCAGGGCCAGGGGGGCGTGTCCCCAGGCCTCGGCGACGCGCCGGAGGCCCGGGGACATGCCGGGTCGGCTGGGCGCCGGCGCTCTGTGGTGCCGGCTGCCCGGCTGTTCCCAGGACCGTCCATGCGGACGGTCCTAGCGTCGTCGGGTCGGCGTCATAAACGCCGACCCGGCCGTTTCCGCCTTCGTGCGGAAATGGCCTTACAGAACAGAATAATACATGTTACCAATAAGAGGTAATTGGTCACAAAGTAGTTCAAGCTGTTGGGGAATGGGATAGCATCTAAAAGTTTAAATGGTGTTAGATTATTCTAGCACACAGTGGGGATATAAACTGTCTTGATGTATAAGCATGCCGGACCTCATTTACCATGATAGATTTGGTCCCCTATTCTAGTATGTGAATGGGGTCAAAAAATCTGTGTCTAGCGGTTTTTAGGGTTCTATTGTTTTTCTACTATAGAGAACAAAAGGTGATGTTAGTTGTCAGAACTGATATTTGGTGACAGAATTTACTTCCCCATGAAGGTTTGTGGCCTCCCCAGATAATCTCAATGTACAAGCAGACAATTCTTGACTCTCAGTTATAAACAATGTAAGAGTCATCACCAACCTTTTCAGTTACACCTGGAAACCAGTAAGAGGCTAGTGTAGTTGTAATAGGTATAATGTATTCAAACTGACCAACCTCTGTTAAAAACTGGGATGCTACATTTTGTTTATTCAAACATATTCAGAGTTCATTACAGAAATACCTCTGGACTTCATCAGTGCATGAATAAATTATCGCTATACCTTTCCAGGAAACTGTGTGGTTTAATATATCAGCTTAAGTTGGTAAAAGTCATGTCTCGTATACATGCTACCAACCTTAGAGGAGCAAAGTCAAGTCCAAAAGGACCTTCAAATTGCATATGTTGGTCTTCAAAGGGAGTTCATCTCTATAATTTCCAGTCTATCAGTTCACCTTTTATTTTTGAATTCTCTAAGAAATTCTAGAACAATGTTGAGACCGAACTTACCTTGCAGAAGTCATACTGATTGTTCTGCAGATCCCAGGAAAAGTTCTTCTACATGTGTAATAATTCTGTCTTTATTTAATCAATCTATTATAGAATCAACCTATTATAACCAACCTGCTTTAGAATCAGGTTAATAGGCCTATAACTTCCTAGATATCCTCTGGATCCTTTGTTAAAAATCAGTGGTACAATCTTTGTTTTCCAGTCATTTGGAAGGGCAATCTATTCTAGCAATGGTACATATTTTGCCTTGGAAATACACTGTTTTGTGAGTTGGAATTCCTTAAGAGCTTTTGGTTGTAAGCTATAAGGTCCAGGCAATTTGTTAAGTCTTTAATTTGTCTATTAGTCTTAGGACTTTATTTTTCATAATTGCTATTTGATTCAGTTTTTTCCAATATCTTTCATGCAAACAGCAACATCAGCACAACAGGCCCATATTTTTTAAATGAAAACATTGTAAGAATTCATGTTATTTCTGTTGGGAAAAAGCTTCAGTTAGCATGAAAACTTTTTCACATGATTTGTTGACAGAGAAGGACCAGGCTGCCCGCTGTATTGACATTACTACATATCTCCCCCCTCCCCCCTGTTTTGTAGTTGATGTCTTCTGGCAGTTTCACATAAAATCCCCATGTGCAAGGCAGCAGGGAGAAGGGAAAAATACCTGAGCACTACCTTTCAGACCCTGTCCTCGAGAAGAAAAGAGATACTTCTTTGAATGTTACTGAGAAATCCAGAAGAGTTAGTTCCCCTTGCCCATTATGCAGTAAAAACATAAGAAAAGTCCTGCTGGATCAGACCTGTGGTTCATCTAGTCCAGCATTTAGTCCAGCATAGAGGCCAAAGCCTCCCCCAGATGTTGCCTCCTGGCAATGTTACTCAGAGGTTTACTGCCCCTGAATGTGGAGGTCTCCTTTAGTCACTATAGCTAGTAGCCACTGGCCTCTATGAATCAATCTAATCCTCTTTTAAGACTGTCTGACTGGGGCTATCATTGCAACATTTGGCTGTTAATTCCACATTTTAATCATTGAGCAAATAAATATTTCCTTTTGGCCATCCTGAATCTACTCCCTATCAACTTCAGTGGATGCCCCCTCCGTACTTTGGGAGAGGGAGAGAAAGTTTTTGCTTTCCACCCTCGGTACTGTGCATAACTGTATAAACCTCTACCATGTCCCCGCTTAGTCATCTCTTTTCTAAACTGAAATGTCTCTTCAGCCATGCACATGAGGAAAGTTCTGTACTTTTCCAATATCTGCTGTATCCTTTTTGAGATACAGTGATCAGAACTGTGCCAAGTATTCCAAATGTGTCTGCACCATTGATCTATACAAAGGCCTTATAATATTGGCTGTCTTATTTTTGTTCCCTTTCCTAACAATTCCTAGCACAGAATCCTCCAGCATGGTGCATTTTGAGGAGGTCAGCATAGTAATACCTTCCTATATTGAGAGTCTCATGCTATTTTAAAAGCCCTGCAGAAAATATGTCTTTCAGCCAAAGTGATGAAAGTATTTCACAATATTGCTTTGAGATTTAATAGTTATAAAAAGGCTTCATTAATGAAGCGGCTGATGTTGGATGTATAAGTTTTGCCTTTGGCTGACTCTTCCCCTCAAACTGTTTTCTCCTCCTTTTTTCTAATTAAAACTTTTGCATATTATCCAGATAGCTACTGGGCGAAAAAGGATTATTTTATCATAATTCCAGGAATAATACGCTTTCACTGTTTCCAGATTCCCTTTTTGTACCATAGCCACTGTTTAGTATTATGTTTTTTTGTGGGTGGCAATTTTAATATTCGTATCTCTTTTCAGTAGAATAATTTTCCAACATTGAAATGAAAACTTGTCTATGCAATGTGGGGGGCCTTGCACCTGTAGCTTAATTTTTGGCCATGAACATCCAGATAAAATAAACAACTGCGTTACACTTCTTTGAAAAAGTTGTCACTTTTGTTGACCCCTCAGAGAGAGGGGGAAAAACCCCTCTCTTCTTAGTGACAGCTACTCTGATAATCTCCCCCTTCTCTTGTCCCAACTTGCTGCTTAGACACGAACATTTTAGGACAACTGTGCTCCCTTGAGTTAGAAATGCCATTTCTCAGATATTTTGACCACTGTGGATCATTGAAGTCATTTTTGGAAATTTTGCTAGTGTAGATAGATGCTGGGAGTCTTTTTGACTTCTTGCCAGGATTGAGTTAGGATAACTCTTGTAGACCCCATGAAGGTAATGTAGCCTTGGGTTTATAGCAATAGAATTATAGTAGCTAGGTTTTATTTATTTTTAATATACTAGGTTTTTCTTACATGAGGACTTGAGGCAGTTCACAAAAAATATAACAGTATAAAAGCAATAAATTATCAACAAGTTTCGCACAATCAGAAAACATGTTTACAGCAGCAGCAGAATAAAATCCATTTAGGGCCCAAACAAAATTTTGTCTCTGTGCTAAGCAGGAAGTCCGTTAATCTAGTCTGTTTTGCAAGTATATCCAGGTTTTAAAGTGACATTTCTTGTACATTTTAACCCAGAGTTCTGAAGGTGGATGATGAGGTATGGTACTTCTGGTGGCCATGGAGCATTGTGGTTGATTGTTGAAAATTTGTGCTTAGCGACTGAACAAGATAGACTGAGTTAATATGTCTCACACAATTTTGCTTGTTTAACCTACTAAACCGCCAAAAGGCAGGAGTTTTGCTGATTATGAATCTGTGAATGTGTGCATAGAAAAAGACTGTAAAATGTATGAACACCTGAATGGAATGAATCCCAACAGCCCTTCGGTCACTTATTATATTAGCCTGTTATTTGATTTCATTGATGATTTGGCTGATTTCAGCTGTCTTGTTTATTGCTCAGACATACCAGCCTTCCAATAAAGACTTGATAAAGGAGAAAATCTATGTCCTCTTCCATGGACAAGCTCAGCAAGCAAGCAAATAATAATACCACAGTGAAGTGTTGTGGGGTGGGTGGGTGGACACAGGTATATACAGTGTGCTGCAGTGAAAGTTTTGTGTAAGAGTTCTCCTATTCATTCTTGTTTGTCTGTATCTGAGGCTGTTTCCGCAAGGGCGGATAACAGCGCCCCAGGGACGCTAAAAACGCCGTCCCTGGGTGGCGTTCGCACAGCAGTGCCGTGCTGAGAAAGCTCAAGCAGCGTGAAGACGCCACTGTTGAACAGTGTTTTTCAACAGTGGCGTCTTCCACCCACTGCCGTGCAAACAGCAGCGGGTGGAAGGCGCCATCCCCCCCCCCCCGCCTTCCCTGAATGCCTTACCTTCTTCTCCTGACTTCCGGCGCGTTTGG
This sequence comes from Sphaerodactylus townsendi, assembly GCF_021028975.2. Lineage (NCBI taxonomy): Eukaryota > Metazoa > Chordata > Lepidosauria > Squamata > Sphaerodactylidae > Sphaerodactylus > Sphaerodactylus townsendi. The sequence goes on along the minus strand of NC_059434.1, from coordinate 41,154,121 downwards.
AGAGGCCAGGGGACACCCACCGTGGCCTTCAACTCCAGAGCCATTGCTCAGGCCAGGGTTATGTGTCCCCTGGGCTCTGCGACGCGCTGGCAGCCAGGGGAAGAAGGGAAGGCATTCGGGGATGGCGCAGCATGTGTGAAGGCTGCGCTGTCGCCTATGCCTCTGCTGGGACTGTCTGTGTGAATGGTCCCGGGGGGCAGAATCGGCATTGTTTCTGCCGATGCTGCCCCGCTCAGCGCCTGTGCGGAAAGGGCCTGAGATTGAGTCCATTAGAAGTGCAAAAGACTTGGTCAATTTGAATTTTTTAAGTAAGAAAGGAATTTTTTTTGCAGACATTTAATTTTTTCTCTTTGGTTATGTAACAGTTTTGTTCAAGCCACAGTATTGTTCACATCTGCTTCATCACATTTGCTTTCCAGTGTCATCAGTTGGAGACAGTAAGTTGTAGAGAACAAAATAAATGATCTTTAGTTAAAAAAATAAAGACAGTCGGAGACCATTGGAATGAATAGACTTAGCCCCTTTCTGCACAGGCCAAATATCCCAGCAAGCAGCTGGGATACATGGCCTTGAAACTGTTGGCATGGCCCAGAGGCCCGCGGGACCAAAGTAGGTTGCCGCCACGGCTCCTCACAGGGCTGTGGCTGCCTCCCGCGCCTCACCTCCCTGGGGCCTGAGGACGCTCCCCCCCAGCCTGGCCAGCGTCGCAACTGTAGGGTTGGGGCAGCAAAGGAGATGGTGCAGCCGACATCAGCCTGGCTCCCCACTGGGGCTGTTTGCTCATCCTCGCCTCCATTCCAGGTTTTACAAAAAGAATTGCGGAAAGTGTGAGTCACGTAAAACCCAGCATGGGGGTTTTTCCCCAGGATTCACCCAGTTTAGGGGCAGGAACTGCGCAAAGTTCCCACCCAAACCGGTTACATCCCGTCCCCACCACGGGATATTTGGCCCATGTGGAAGGGGCCTTAGATTGGAGTAACTCTCTTTAGCATTGCACTGAAAGTCTTGGAATGTGGACCTTTCCAAAATTAGATTTCTCCCATCCTTCTTAATGATGGAAAAAGACATGCTCATGTGTATCAGTACATGGTCTTAAACGTCTTACGAACTATGCTTGCAGAATTGGTCATTAGCATGGGTTAGTAATTGCTGGACTTGTTTGGTAACATGGCCTAAGCATGATTACACTGCTGGGCTTGTTTGGTACAGTCCTAAGCATGGTTACACTATTCTAAGCCCATTGTTTTCAGCAGACAAAGAAGAGTGTAACTCTCCTCAGGACTGTCCTATGTGTACACTGAGTTTATATGCATTCTGTACCAGAAACCTCTGTTTAACCCAGGTATTACATTTATTAGTATTTGCGTTCTATCAGGGACATAACCAGTGACTTTTGAGGAATTAACAAGATCTGTCTTCACTTTAGTTTCTTTCAAGTCCTGCTTACAGTCTTCTGAGCTGTCTGAATCATGCAGCTTGGATGAAGGATAGTCTTTGAAAATGCCTACTTTTCTTTTCTTTTCCATTGTTTCAGCCAAAAGCAGCAAAGAGCCGAGGAGGGGGACAGGAGAAAAAAGTCATCCACCCTTACAGCAGAAAAGCTGCTCAGCTCACAAAAGAAGCACACAAACAAGAGAAAAAGGAAAAGTGAGTTCCTTTATACTTCAATGTTTTTGCAGCATGGGAAGAGGAAATACTTACCTGCTGTGCTTTTAAGAGACTTTTCTTGACCTAGAAATGTCAGGAAACGCTGACTTTGCCAAGCTGTTTCCCTAAGTAGGTTAGATTTACAGGTAGGTATCTTGCTGACAACAATTGCCATTAAAACCCTGAACCCTCTTACTTGCGATCTCACATAACAAGGCCGTGTTAGGAAACCTCATATGGACGGAAGATATTCTTTTAAACCTGTTAACATTTTAATGGTCTCCTGCTGCACAAATGTTCACCAGTATAGTAGCTTTCCCGTACCATCATCAGTGAAAACTATCTTGTTCTTTCTTTCACACTCTATGTTTTTTTCCAGATTTGATATGGTATTTCTGCAGTGTCATAATTAATTCATTGATTGCTTCTAATTTTTCTTTGTAATAAAATGATAGTGATCTTTTTTTTTTAAAGTGGTATAGTAGTGGACTAAAATGCAAAATTTATGTCTTTCCTTCTAGCATCATATACCTGTGCTGTCTGGAAACCGGTACAATATAGATTGGTCTTTAGTTGTCCTTTGCTTATTTAATATAAATCATGGAAAATAGACATTGTGGGGGCATTCCAGTAATGATTGATCTTAGTACTAGATGCTGTACTAGCATTTTTTTTGTACAAAAACATGAATCTAGTTACAAGGATCCATCTGAAATTGCAAGGGAATACAACTGCAAGTCTTGGAGGCATCTACTTTGTAAATTTCTTAAGGGCCAGAGAGTAAGATAGGAACTGGCATAATATTCTATTTGCTCGTATGTAGAAAATTCATTTCTGTTGTATGTGTTTAATTTAAGCACATAAATACAGTGCTATATTTATAGCCTTATAACTGTCAAAGGTGTCTCCTATTGCCCACTTTCTTTATCCTGTTTACTCCTTTTGCTTGCTATTCCGTGTATTTGGGTTCAGTCATCATGTTTGGTAATCTGTTCCCTAGAGGCAGCTATTGCAGCACAGAAACCATATCTTTCAGTACTGAACATTCTAATTCTTAGGGAATTTCTGTAGCCAAATAGTTCCCCCAAGCTTCCTCTAGATTAAAGATTACTTGCTGAAAATGCGTGTTTTATCATTTTAATCTGTTGGAGAGTGAGGAGATAATTTGGATAAAAATCGATGCCTTGATGAAGTAATGGAGATCTGTGGAGGCCGAAACTGTCACAAAGGTTTTTATTCTCCATAGGTGGTCAACTCACAGAATATGTATGAGAGAGGTGGTGTTTTGTTTGGGGAGGGAGGGCAGAAGACAATAGACAAACAGCCTGTCTGCAACTTTTGTAAATTCTCTTTATTTAAAAGTGTGTGATCTTGAGCAATAATTTTAATCAGTAGGCTCTTAAAATAGCCTCAGATGTTGCCAGTAAATAACTGGTTTTCACATACTTTAGTGGGTTGAGACATTACTGTAATTCTTAAGTAGCAGTATTTCAAATTCATCCCCCAGCTGTGGTTATGTCCTTGAAATATTTTCATTCCCAGTGATGTGTAGCCTTCCAAATCAGGTAGTTGTTTCAGAGCTTAAATCCTATCATTCAGAGTCATTGGTTCCATTTCCTGTCATGTAAGAAAGTATTTATGGCATTTGCAATGTTTTTTATGCATTTGCTTATGTTGTAAACATGCCTTTTTCTTGTGTTGGCAAAATAAGGAAAGCTAAAAAACATAAGACCTTGAACTAATGGAAAAGGACCCTGAGGGAATCTATCAATTTGTGCAAAATCACTTTGTGAAATTGATTTGTTGCCAGAAGACAGCTGCGTATGTATAAGAGCCTAGAGCCAACATGTTGGCTGATCGACTAACTTAGTGGAATGGGGTTTCCTAGCAGTTGCATGGAAGATAGCCAAAACTCAGAAGAAATATAGAGAAGAACCTGCTTGCTGAGTAAAGTAACAAGAAATATTAAATTTTCTGGCCACCAGTTTCTACTTTTGTGTGTTGAAGGTTCTGGGGGATGTCAGGTAGCAGTTTGTTGTGGATTATAAACAAACTAGCAGAAAAGCCTATTGCAGAGGAGATGCAATGGGCCCCAGCAAAGGGTCAAAGATGAAGAATCCCCCCCTGCAATGGGCTTTGGTGAGATTGCAGTGTCCCATGCACCACCACCCGCTGCGTGACACTTACATGTTTCTGGGTCTGCGACTTGGGGGGTGGGAGAGGCTGGAATGGTGTGGGTTGGGGTACATTGGAAGATGAGGATGGGTGAGGGTGGAGAGGAGTGACTTGGGGTGTGGGTGGGCAGCAAGGCGAGGGTTTGGCTGGAAGATGATGGAACCAAGTGGCTTGGGATGGCAGGAGGGTTGAAAAGGGAGGCTTGGGTGGGGGAGGGTGGAAAAGTGAGGATTTTAGTAGGGCAGGGTGGCAAGGTGAGGCCTGGGTTGGGGGGAGGGTTGGAAGGTAAGGCTTGGGTGGGTGGAGGGTTGAAAGGTGTGGCTATGGGTGGGGTAGCAAGGGGTGGGTCGGGGAGGGTGGGAATGGGTGGCTAGGGGTAGGGAATGGTGGCAGTGGGTGGGGGGAAGGGAGGGTGGGAATGGGTGGAAAGGGGCTGGCCTTGTAGGCCTGGCTGGCCTTTTGGGGACACAGGGGGAGCAATGGGCCCAGCAATGGCCAACAGGGCTACAGGACACACAGGGCTTAGGTCCCTGTGTGTCCTGCAGGATAATTGGCTAAGGGTTCATTGTCAGATGTTCGAATCCTTAGCCAATTGTTTATTGTTAGATTTCTGGGCTAATATTCCTAGATCTTCTGTTGATCCAACAATGGCGCCGATTTGGTAAAAGATCTTAACAATGTGAAAAGTAATTGCATTTCAACAACTTGACTAACTTCAAGAATATTTGATTAAAATTGCCTCTTATGCCTACCTTATCAATTTTTATAATAGACAAGAGAAGCTATTTCTTCATTCAGAGCTGGTAGAATATTAGAACGTATGCATCTTGATAAACCATGGCATAGGTTGGCTTTAAGTTTGCATTCCACATTTTCAAAGCACCTTTACATTTGGTTAGAATACTTTCCATGTATTAAGAAGCAAATTCTTTTACGCATAACAACATTTACCTGTCACACATTAAAATTTAATTGAGCAGAGAGAGCTAAATTGCATGGTACTAGTGATACTTGATGTCTTGTGCCTTTAAAATATACCTTACATTGAGCTTGTGTATTATAACCATGTTTTCTCACTTTATCTTCTATTATGTTTAGCTAATAAGGATGGAGTTTTTAATTTCCTGACATTATTTGCTCACTTTTAGAATTAGCCTGGTTCCAAGCTAATATTTTTAGGCCATCTGTTGATGTAGTGATGTCACTGATTTGGTGAACGACTGGCCAACAGTTCTATTAACATTTTAGTCATTTTGGATTTGCTAATCCAGCAAATTATATAACTTGCTCTGCTTTAGTTTTTGGCATTTTTAAAGTATTTAAAACTGAATTTGTGCCTCAAGTTTGTTCAAATAAGCAATCAATCTAAATTTTCTCTTTTTAATTTTTAAAATTTTTTTCACATAACAATACATTGATAAGAGAAAGACATGTAGAAAAAGAAAGAAAATGACATTGATGTGAAATAACCAATATACTGGGAAAAAAACTTATGCAGACAAAATTGATATAAACTTGAACTTTAGCATCCTGATCTCAACACATATGCTTAAATATAATTTTACAACATATAATACTTCAAATAAGACTCCCATTTTTCTTTATATTCATTCTCTGGTTTTTTATTAACAAGGTTTGTCAGTTTAACCATAATAAAGTACTCTCTCATTTTATCTTCCCAATTTTCTTGGAGATAATATCCTTCTGTTTTCTATCTAGACCAGTGATGGCGAACCTTCTTGAGACCGAGTGCCCAAACTGCAACTCAAAACCCACTTATTTATCGCAAAGTGCCAAAACAGCAATTTAACCTGAATACTGAGGTTTTACAGGTTCTGGTGGGTTTTCCGGGCTGTGTGACCGTGGTCTGGTGGATCTTACTCCTAACGTTTCACCTGCATCTGTGTCTGGCATCTTCAGAGGTGTATCACAGAGGGAAGTCTGTTACACACTGTGATACACTCTGTGACTTCCCTCTGTGATACACCTCTGAAGATGCCAGACCCAGATGCAGGTGAAACGTTAGAAGTAAGATCCACCAGACTATGGCCACACAGCCCGGAAAACCCACCAGAGTAACCCCCTCATTCTTCTAAAGCAGGGGTGTCCAGCTCTTGTGCCCCAGATGTTCATGCCGCCGCTGCCTCCCCCTCTGCCCGAGGAGAAGGCAAGCACCTTCTCCCTTGGGCAGAGGGGGTTTTCTGCTCAGCACCGCCTGCTCCCGTGACGGGAGAGCAGGTGGCCCCGAGCAGGCTGGTGCTGCCGCTGCCTCCCCCTCTGCCCAAGGGAGAAGGCAAGCACCTTCTCCCTTGGGCAGAGGGGGCTCTCTGCTCAGTGCCGCCTCTCCCGCGACGGGAGAGCAGGCGGCCCTGAGCAGGCCGTTGCTGCCGCTGCCTCCCCCTCTGCCCAAGGGTGAAGGCAAGCACCTCTGCCCAAGGGAGAAGGCAAGCACCTTCTCCCTTGGGCAGAGGGGGCTCTCTGCTCAGCGCCGCCTGCTCCCGCGATGGGAGAGCAGGTGGCCCAGAGCAGGCCGGTGGCCCAGAGCAGGCCGGTGCTGCCGCTGCCTCCCCCTCTGCCCAAGGGAGAAGGCAAGCACCTTCTCCCTTGGGCAGAGGGGGCTCTCTGCTCAGCGCCGCCTGCTCTCGCGCTGTGAGAGCAGGCGGCCCCGAGCAGGTTGCCACCGCCATCCCCCCCCCTGCCCAAGGGAGAAAGTGGCTGCCTCCTCCCTTGGGCAGAGGAGGAATGGCGGGGGCGACCTGCACGGGGGAGGGTGAGAGGCCTCCGCGTGCCACGTGTGGCATGTGTGCCACAGGTTCGCCATCACGGATCTAGACTCTTTCTACGGTTAATAAATATAGAAATAATTTGTTTTTGTTTCCCTATAATGTAATTTTTGATTCCATTTGAAATTTAATTTTTAGTATTTTTTGCATTTTTGTGTGGATTATTATCCAGATTTTTTTTGCTATTCAGTCCTTTTTCTTGAAAGTACACTCAGTAGCTCTTGAAAAACTGAAACCCCAGACTCTTCTATGAGTGGCCCAGATCATCACCTTCTTAGGATGGAGTCTCTAATTTTCCCATGTGCAAACCTCACCACTCTCTTTCTTGGTGTTTTATTTCCCACAGTAAACCCCATATCAATTCTGCAGACCCATTCTACACTAAAAGAGTCCCTGCCAATCGATACACATACTTGGAAGGTTTTGCCAACCTTGTCTTCAAGGTCCCTCATGCACACTGTTTGAGATGCTTCCAAACTGCAGGTCATTGTCTCCATCTTGCACCGTCAAAATTCCAATTCTTTCCTTGATGTTCAATAGCCCTTCATCCTGGCTGGCTGCCAGTTATTATTGCACTATTTTTACTATCTCTTGTGCATTGTCCTGAACTCTTTCTTTAGCATCAGTCAAACCCGATTCTAATTCCTGTTTGATATTCTGTAGCTCTCCACCTCTTTTATTGTGTTAAGTTCAGATTGTTTAATTTCCCATCTCAAACTTTTAATTTCTTGTTTCATATTATTACTACTGGTCAGAAATCTATAAATATTCCCCGAATACAGATAATTGGGAACACTGCCTGAAACTCTTCGATAGGAACTGCTTCACACCATTAACCTTATCGAAAATCAATAAATCATACTTACCATTGTGTTTGAAATGTGGTCTTGAAATGGGATCTTTTATTCACCTGTGGTGGACCTGTCCAAAAATACAAAAATGCTGGTCCTTAATAAATCAAGAAATAGAGAAAATAATGAATTTAAAATTCAGTAAATCACTCTTAACTTACCTCCTAGGTCCATGCATGGCAGAGAAGAGTTTCAAAAAACCACAAGCGCACTTATTGTTTCATTTAATTATAGCAGCACAGCTGAACCTGGCAAAGCTGTGGAGGACAGATATAATACCTTCCCTTGAAGTCTGGAAAGCTGAAGTCCAGCAATTTTTCATTCTAGATAAAGGAGTACACCAAACAAGATTACTACCAGCAGAAGTGTTTATAGAAAACTGGCAGCCATGGATTACTTACTTAAAAGGAAATATGGATGCAGATTTCTTTCCAATTGATTATTAATTGAAAAAATTGATATTGATAAAATATTACTTTCTAAGATAACAAGTTGTGAATAGAAGTCATTCTATGGATTATAAGAATTACTGAATTTATTGTACCGATGTGTTCAGGGCATATATTTGGCTAGTAGTGCCTATATCTGTGGTGGCGAACCTTTGGCACTCCAGATGTTATGGACTACAATTCACGTTGGCCATGAATTGGCCATCCTGGCAGGGGCTGATGGGAATTGTAGTCCATAACATCTGGAGTGCCAAAGGTTCGCCACCACTGGTATATCATAAGCCTTTTCCTTTTGATAATTTGTACGTTTGTTGTTTGGCATGTGTTTATTGTATTTTACTTAGGTCAAAACTCCTTGGAATCAGCCGCTTGGCTGAGGACCTTTAGATTCTGGCTGCGAATTCATTTTCTCTCGGACTGTAATTCCCTGGTCCACCGTCTGCTCTCTGACACTCATTCCAACCCCTGGTTTTCCATAATTGAAGAAATAATTGCCTCTATTGGACTGTCAGTGGATTCACTTTGCCCCTTGTCCTATTCAGAAGCTTATAGGAAATTAAAAGGTCAACTATTGGATAGAGAGTTCTGTACCCTAATCACCGCAGCCAAGAAAACGTGTTCCCCCCTGTATTTTTCTCTCCCATTTGAACAGGGCCACTTGACACACTACCTGTATTGCTTAATAAACCCCGTTCAAAGGAGAGCCATAATCCTTGCCAGGTTTGATTTTATGCCTTCTGCCTTGTTGCATGGCAGATTTAATAAGCAAGAAAATGCTAAAATATTGTGCCCATGTAATGATGGCTCAGTTGAATCTCTGGCCCACCAATTACTACACTGTCTCAGATTCAAGGAAATCAGATCCAAGTATGTGAATCTTACTCCTTTACATTTACCCCATTTCCCCGATTTAATTAGATTACACTACTTGTTGGACAACCCTGATCCTTCTCTCTGTATGATAGTGGCAGACTTTATCCTGGAAATTACCAAACGCCAGTAGATTTCCTTCGACCTAACATTTATTTCCTGTATTGTATATGCTTTTTAATCCATTTTTTATTATTGTTGTACTGTTGTCTATGCCAATAAAGGCTTGCTTCTCGTATTTTACTCAATAAAATAAATGACTTTGAAAAAAAATAAAAATACTGGATAAAGACACTAGAAAAGATATAGAGGGATGACAATTTTTAAAGCAGCAAGTTGATATATTAGTCCTAATAAGTACATTAAGCAGACCAGGTTTATTATAATTTTACCATATTAGATCAGACTAAAAATTAAATTGTCCAAATTTTTATTAAAATTATCAGAAGGGAGAAAGAAAAAAAAAGAAAAAATCAGGAAAAACGAATTTCTCTTTTTCTGATGGCAGGAGTAATATGGTTAACAGTTCAAGACCACTTATATTTCACTGCTGTTCTGTAAATTCAGATATCTGCTGTAATTTCAGATGATCCACAAGGTGGCATCAATGTTTTAAAATGAACTTGGTAATTTCCAAAAAGCTGAATAGGTTAGCTGTTTACATTAGGAAGTAGACTTCCTGATAAGAGGAAGTCTACTTCCTCTTTTGGTTCCCATGGGGCTCTAACTCAAGAAAAAAGAATCTTGTAATGATATGAAGCTAAAAATATGTAAGCAGATTTAAATTCTAGCTTTACTCTGTCTCCAACAAACTTCAGCTTCTGCACAAGAGTCCCTAAATACTGGTAGATACTCAAAAAGCCTCTTATCCTGGATCATTATCAACCACATACTCTTATCTGAGGAGTGAGCACAGTTGTTTATTGCCTGTTGGGTGGTCAGATCCTTTTAAGTCGTAAAATCTTGTAGTCCAACTTGTAGTCCCATCTCTGTCTTCAAGCTGTGTAAATAAAGTCTGGTAAGAAAAAAGCGTATTCTCCTTTTAAAAAAAAGTATTTATAAATGTTCAGTAGATTAAAAATCATGCCGGAGATCCAGTAAAAGAGAAAAATAAAAGAAGAAGAAAAAAAGAAGAAACTTGCAAAAAGTGCAAAAGTAAACTTACCACCTGGAGAAATTGAAAGTAGGAAACTGCACAGAGGGGGGCGAGAAGACAGAGAGGCTGCTTCTCTGAATGACTAGCTCACGCTTATTGATCCTGGATTTTATCAGAGCAAATGGGTCAAAGGGAACTAAAACTAGTCCACCTGTTGAATTAAAATGTCCCCAGAGCTTACTGGGAAGGTCTGCTCTTATGCTGGCGTTTGCTCCTTTCATTAACGTGTGGCAGAGAGCTCCAAGAAGCTTAATCTGTTCAAAGAGCAATCTTCGCCAGAAGCCAGTCTGAATTTTTCTCCAGCTCCATTCTTAGAACTATTTTTGAATGCAAATGATGTACATGTTAAGCTGGTATGTTAGGCAAGGAGAATCTGAGAACTGCAATCGAATTGAGGCTGTGTTTAATGTGACACTTTGATCTGCTCCACAGCAGTACTCTGCAGCTATTCTCTGCTTTGTCTGTGCTGTCAAAAAACATTCAAGGTGAATAATAGTAATTTTTACCAGAGAATGAATAAATGGGAACAGTTTGCTTCCCACACAATAATAGCAACTTTTACCAGAAAATGAATAAATGGGAACAGTTTGCTTCCTACACAATAAATATTTAAAATAATTATTTTACTTTGAGGGCAAAACGGTAAATGTTTTAAATGTGTCACACTTTCAGATTGTAAAGTATTTATAGTGTTGTCTGTTCCTATTGTTATCTCTCTTTCCGATGTTTCCTGGTCCAAAGTTGACATTCAGTCACGCCTTTTTGGTTCCTTTTGCTATACTGTCTCCAATTCATAGAAAGAAGTCTGTGAAGAAGAGTTCTGTGAAGAAGAAATTTAACACAGTGACTGGTAGCCCAACCCAGAGGGGGAGATGAATTCTGCTCTGGAGCCAATGCAGTGCTGCGCCAGTGTGGGTCCCTATACACTGGTGCAATGGGCAAATGCACTGGTGGGGAATTACTTACTCAGGTGGCATGTGGCTCCATGGCTCCTGACTCAGAAGCCTTTGCTTGTCCCCAGACCCACCAGTGCAAAATGCTGTGCTGGCATGACCAGGGTTGATTCCAGGTGTGGAACCAACATTAGTCGGCTTCCACTCCCTGCCCAGCCTCGTGCACTGGCAAAGCCTACGACTGAAATGCACCTCATTTTTGTTGGTCTACCACACTTATCCCCTACAGAGGATTCTCAAAGGATGGATTAAAAAGAAAACACTTTTTTGGGCTTCCTGCACCGAGGGAAAGCTCTTTGGGGAGGGTGGGGCCGCACTGTCCTTGCCCGCCAGCCCTCTCTAGATTGGGCTGTTAGCCTCACAGATGAGAACTAGCTTACTAGAATTGAATGAAAAAATTTAAAACATTTTGTATTCACATATTTTTTTACCTCTTCCTACGTATGTGCTTATCCTTTCAAATTGGGAACATTTAATTTGTTTTAATTTATGAGATCTGTTATTATTTATTTATTAATCCCTATATTGTTGCCCCTCATGCAGAGGATCTTGTAGCAGTTTCCAAAACTGACTTTTGAGGAATGGTCCTCGGTTCCTACTTTTGGTGGTTGTGTGAGGAACCCAGGCAATGGCTTGTTTCTGCCATTGGAAGTGCTTGCTACTGATTTTTGTTTCATTTCATGTGAAGCAGGTTTAAATTCTAAGTTGTTTTTTTTTAAAATTTACAGTCAGCAAAAACTATAAACTAAATCTAAAATAACTACTTATTGGTTGACAGTACTAACCTGTTGTAACAAAATGCCAGCTTCTGAATGATCTATTTCTATAAATGAAGTCTGAAAAAAAGATCTAAGTTTAATGCTGGAAATCTTTATAATCACAGTGAAACTAGGAAGTCTTCATTTCCATCAGTTTTCTCTTTCATGTGTTTTTCTTTCTGTTCTGCTGGTTTAAAAATGCAGGAATTAAGTTGCCTTTACCTTTTTACAGGTTGAAAAATGAAAAGGCCTTTCGTCTTAGTGTTGTGGGTAAGTATAACTTTTTAAACATCCCAAATTCTTCTGAAATAAATTTCATAGCATTGTCTTCAGCTATTAAGGAAACAGACTGTCTTTCTAATGCAACAGTCTCTATAATATTACAACAGCATTCTCAACCAGTGCCAGTGGTGTTACTTTGATGTCTCTCTCTTTTGAACTGCTTACAGATTTTGGGATTAGTGCTTTCTTTAGGGAAAATACATTTTAGCATCTTTTTAAAGCTGCCCTTGCAGAGGAAATTTGGTTGCAGACAGGTAACTAAAAGTATTATCTTTTAAGCTTTTAAAGCACTGCATTGGAAGGAATTTGCGGATGTGTGCAGGAGAGAAAGTGAATCTTGGAATTATGTAGACAAAAGCTTTAGGTTCTCTTGTGCAGTCTTCTTTTCCCTCCTCATGTACCACAGACAATTATTACTTGTTGATTTTTAACAAGACATTGTTTTCTGTTACATCTGAACTGTCAAGCTGTGGCTTGTGCTTTCCTTGCTAGTCAGGTTTGCAAGTCACATTTGTTTTTCTGGTTTGCAGCCCTGGTTTGTTTTGCTGTCTATTCTTAAGCACATAATTGTATTGTGGGATTTCTCATTGTCTGAATGCAAGCACATTTATTGGCATTGGAGATCAAGAGCCCCATCCAACTTCAACTGGCATTTGAACCTCGAGCAAAAGTGTTCATGTTCTAGATGTTTTGCTGAAAACAATCGATTTTCTTCTTTCTTTACTAGACAACTAATATCAAAATGGGTTTTTCAAGAATTTTAAATATACACCTAAGGCTAAGAGTAAGATTTTGAAGCCCATACAGTATCTGCGGTATACTTAACAAGGACTAAGTATAGACTGTACGAGACAAGATTGAAAAATATTTTAGCTAAGTACTCAATCTTGACATCAGAACATAATTCAGCATTTTATCCTTCAAGTCCTGGGAAGAGTCTGCAAAAGGTCTGCTCTAGGTTTTTTGAAAAAATATTCCATGAGATTTTTCTTTGTGCTGTTTAATCTGATTCATTTCTATTGGTCTTTCTAGTCTGTGTTCTGTTTCTAGGATGAAACAATATTTGGCAGCATGAGTCGGGGAGGAGCAGCTTGGGACATTTTTTCATGTTGGCTGTAATTCAAGAAACAGTTGGTGCTCCCAGCACCACTGCAGTATTCAAAGATGACATTGCTCATCCACAAGCCCTTCATCTACATAAACTTATGCTATGGAATAAGGTTTAGCTGTGTCTTCAATAGAAATATAAAATGATTTATTTGCTTTATAGTCTGATTTTCTCACCAAGACTCAAGGAGGATTACAAAATTTAGCAATGCAATAGGAACTGCACAAGACATAGACTAACCATGGTAAAAATTGGATTACAAATTAAAAACAGTGCAATGGGAACAGTTTAAAATATGACACAATTCGGAAAAATTGAATTACAGAAATTAGGAAAAAAGTAATAAAAACAAGAAATGCAACTTAACAGTGCCATAAACCATATTCCCTGTCCCTTTATTAAAGCATCCTCCTGAATGACTAGTGATCTTTGAAAAGTGTACCTCTGCGTATTTGCCAGGCCTAGCAAAAGTCTACCTTTAGTAGAAAAAGCTACAAGCAAAAGCAATAAAATTCTCAAGGGCAAGCTGGAAGAAAACAAATGCTAAACTGGATGATGAAGGAGAAAGAGTCTGAGGCACACACTGCAAAGCAGATCCAGAAATGCAGAAGACCTCCTGAGAGGGCCATGTAGAGAAATCTAATGGCCCGAGAGCAAGATAGCAAGCACCAGAATTCTTTAGTTGACCACTACTGCACTGCCCATGCCCTCTTCACATCTGTGTCCATGAATCTAGTGACCCCTTAGTCAACATTTACTTCAGCATACATTTTTAAGTGACTCCAAAGCAACTGGTGAAATGAGTTCTGACTCAAGAAAGTTCCTGCTGGTATAAAAGATGTCAGCCTGTAAGCTACCACTAGACCCCTGTTCATTTTTCACTACAACAGACCAAATGGGATACCCATCTGGAGTTACCAGCTAAACAACAATCTTCTTGGTTAAAAAATATAGCTAAATATCCGCTGACAACTAAACATCATTACTTATGGCCAGATTATTTTGAAAGATGCAAGTAAATTCAGATTTCTATAATACAGCACCTGATCATGACAGTCGTGGTACTGAATTACACTTATTTCTATAGCCTCCGCTTGGAAAAGGAAAAGGTGTGCAGACAGTCAAAATCACCCTAGTGTGTGAAGAGGCTGTCACACAGAGCTGAAACTGCGTGGCTTCAGTGTACTGGCTGCATTTCTGAATTTGGTCTGATTTAGATCAGACACCTCTAATTTACAAAGGCAAGTAAAAAAACCGTGAGCAGAAAAGCAAAACAGTGGGAAGACAAGGAAGGAGACTTATTTCTTTGACTGTGCCGTAATTTGGAGATGCCAGCTGTCTAGCGAATCAAAGCTGTTACCACTAATCAGAACTGTCATTTTGCAGCAAGACTTTGGGTGAAATTTTGTCCCTCCTTCCTGACTTATCCCTGCAGCAAAACAAGGACTACCTGGAAGATGCCTTGTGAAATCAATGGGATACCTTGTAGCTGTTCTTCAGTACAGGGCTGGAAGAAAGGAGACAAATGATGATGGGAGAGAAAAGGGATGGTAATGGAACAAAACTGAAAAAGAAATCAAAGAGAAGAAATGGGGAGAGGCAACAGAGCAAATGCTTGCCGTTTTTCTTCTTACATGATTTCTTTAAACTACTGAAAAGTAGCTTTCCTTTTGTCAAAATTTCATTTAAGATGGAGTATGACTGTTGAGATCTAGGCTGCTGTTAGACAAAGATAACAGTAAATTACCGAACTACCTTAGACAATCAAGAATAAAACGTTTCTCAACAACTAAGAGGGTTTTCATACAGAAAAGGCAGAGTGGAATGACCGCCTTTTTCTAAACTATTTCTTCATCTGCCAAGGACAGCCTTTAACTGTTCTTGAAATGTATCTCGTAGAAGGTATCCTGTGTAGAACGTCACAGATGAATGCACCTCATGTATTACTGAAAAAGACAAATGTGAGTTTAATACCATGAACTGAATCTGACTTTCTGGGGAGTTATCACTTATCTCGGTGATGTCAATCAGGAAGATTATTCAGGGGAGTCATAGCTGAAGCCAGCAACTTACTTTGAGGAACAACAATAGGATTGGGGACCAGGACCCTAGACTTTTAGTTGGAATCAAGAGCTCCCCTCTTTCATGAGCAGAAGCACCACTTGTTCAAGGTGGCGGAAGGTCTGTGGATTCCCACTTCAACTGCAGCCCCCCCCCCCTCTCCATTTGACATCTTTGAGTGTTCCTTACCCTTAGGATCCTACATCAGCAGGAAGGGGAAAATGGGAACCATTCCTGGAAGAGAACTATATTCACAGTTTTCTGGATCAGACCTGCTGTTTTGAATCTCATGCAGTGGTGCAGTGATGTTTTTGTGGTTTAGTAGTTTGTGCAGTGTTTCTTATTTGATTTGTTGTAGGGACAACTGGCTGACTGTTAACTCCCTGTGTCCTTGGGGAACAGTTACAGCCCATTGGTAGAGAATCTGCTTTGCATGTCTCGTGCCCCACATTGAATCTCCAGTTTAAAGGGTTGAGTAGCAGGTGATGCAAGTGACCTGAGTGCCCCCTCCCTCCCTCTCCATTTGTGAAGCTGGAGAACAACTGCCAGTCAAGTAGACAGTGTTGATTTTGATGGACCAATGATCTGATTCAATGCAAAGCAGCTTCATGCATTCAGCAATTGTAGCAAAAAAATAAAAAATAAATCCCTGCATTTGTTTTAATCCTTTTGTAGGTGAAAAACTCCTTTGGTTTCAGAGTCACCTGGATGCTAGCAAGTTGGAATACACAAAAACAGAAGCCTGTGATCTAGTAGAAAAGTAAGTCTGTGGCAGATGAAAATCTTAGCATGCTGGAAGAGTGGTGAGTTAAATATTCCCAATGCCCTTGATTATTATGTAATGCACAGTGTTATGTGCATGAGGGCAGAGTGTATAGATTTCATTTTTAATGTTGCTGGATTGGATTTAGCGAGTCAGCTGTATGATTAGAGTGTTGGACTGGAATCTGGGATGCAAGGTTCAAGTCTGCCATGCAGTGGCGTATCTACCTAGGGACAAGAGGTACCCCTTATCCCCAGGTGCCACTCTTCTGGTCACGTGGGGGGGGGGGTGCAAAATCCCCCCGAGTGGATTTAAAGGGAGAATCAGGGCTTACAGAGCTAGTTACTGTTTTTCTTTGAAATATTCAAAAACATTTAACCTACTGAAGGCTCAATTAATGTAATTTTATTGGTATCTATTTTTATTTTTGAAATTTGCCAGTAGGTGTTGCATTTCCCACCCTCGACTTATTCGCGAGTCAATAAAAATTCCCAGTTTTTTGTGGTAAAATTAAATGCCTCGACTTATAAGCGGGTCGACTTATACACGAGTATATATGGTAAATCATAGTCCTGATATTTGAAATAATTAAATTTTATGTGATAATGACCAGTATTACTGAACTAGAGGAAGTTTATTCCCATTGTGCAGAATACCTTAGTTCTGGTTACAAAGAGCTATGCAAAATTTTTCCCAGAATACCTCTGAATGTTCCCTATTGATTTTTGCACTTATATGTAACTTTATTTTCTTTGAATTCTATTTAACATAGTGCAAGGGATAATCAGAAACAACATAAACAATTTAATTGTTTAAAGTGCATGACTCTTTTAATTAGTCTGGAAGGTGAAAATATGTTGTTCTTGGCTTCCTTTTATTTCCTTCACACCTTTCTCACATTCTTTCCGGAGGAATTGATTTATGAGTTTGTTACTGAACATGGTGTACAGACAGCCATTTTTAACACAGCTGCAGTGCTGGTCCAAGCTACCTAAATACAATTTCAACTTCAGAGGGCTTTTTTCCCTCCCAAGTTGTCATTGACACTTCTCTGAAGTTGTGATGGGAATGTAAAGCAAATGCAAAGCTGTAAATGTTGACAATGACATGTTGTTGTGCCTTTAGCTATTTGCATCGATTCAGCGATGAGTTGGAACAGATCGAACTGCACAACAGTATTAAGGGCAGACAGGCAAGGCAGCACAGTGCCCGAGAAACTGTCATCAACCAGACCATGGAACGTGAAAGACAGCTGTACGATGGATATGGGCTAGGTAGGTCTGGGCTATTGCTCCTCTACACAAAAAAATTGCACAAGTTCACAGGAATCACTGGGCAAAATGAGAACCTTACCTACACTGAGTTTCGCATGGTAACAGTGAAAAGTAAAAGTAGAGAGGTCCTTTTAAAAAACAACTTCCTTATCTAAGTGTTTAAAAGCATTTCTGCTTCACTCGAACATTGTGTTTCCACCTCGTCAATGAAGTGGCTATTTTGAGTCATAAGTATGTGTTGAGTAGGTAACTGGTACATTGACCTCTTTAATTACAGCCTGTGTGTTGTAACAGCTAAGTCCCAGAAATGGAAGCTCCCTTCTAAAACATCCAAGCTCAGTTTTTCCATACCTCCAGCCTGCTAATAGCTATCTTGGCACATTGTTGCACTCAGTTTAGAAAATGCACTGTGTGAAAGATCATCTGAATAATCATCTGCTAATTGCTGCTCTGTAATTTTTAGAAAAATAGTTATTAATTTGTGAGGCATTTAAATGTTCTCTGGTTCTGGTGGGTTTTCCGGGCTGTGTGGCTGTGGTCTGGTGGATCTTGTTCCTAACATTTCGCCTGCATCTGTGGCTGGCATCTTCAGAGGTGTATCACAGAGGGAAGTCTGTTACACAGATGCCAGCCACAGATGCAGGCAAAACGTTAGAAACAAGATCCACCAGACCACGGCCACACAGCCCGGAAAACCCATCAGAACCAGTTGAATCCGACAGTTCGTTGAATGTTCTGTTTCTTGAATGGGAAAAAATACAGATAAACCTTTTATATACCACTGTCCTACATTGTCAAAGGTAGTCCAGGGAGTCTTCCCCTTCTTCAAAAATTACGACATTCTTTGTATAGCTTTGAGGCTCAAGTTATGCACAGGGTTTTCAAAACTCTCAAAAATTCAGGCTCTGTGATTCTGATCAGCAGCCCTTTTCTTGTGAAAGGCAACCTCCAATCATTTGTTTTTGTTCATGCAAAAATCCTGTAGCATTATCTGTCAACTGAATTTCAAATTAAGGAAAATTGTTGCTTCTAGATGGTATAATTAGAGATGGCGATTTAAAATACAGACGTCTGCTCGGTTGTGTCATTACAAGGGCTTAAAATGGCCAGTCACCAGAAGTTTCTTCCCCTTCTCTGATCAAAAATGATTGCAGGCATGATTTAATTCTTTTGTTGCTGAAAGTAAAGTTTTGCTTTTGCTTTAGAATGAGAAAAATAGACTTCCAATCTGCATGGAGGGAAAATAGCTACATTTTTATGCCCTTTTGTGGTCCCTCGTTTTTTCCTTCATGATTGCCATTTCACTCTGATTTTATTCTTGAGCATATTCTTTAAAATATTTCAGTTGCAAATGAAGTATTCAAATAAAAACAGAAAATATTGCCCACAGCAGCTTGAGATCTAAAACATTCAGTGAATGTGAGGAACCTACTTAGCTTGTTAGGAAAGCTAGATAATCCAATATCTTCAACAATTTTTCAGACTTTCTTGCCTTGTACCATCCAGAAGTTTATTGATCTATGCAACTATATATAATCCTTTCCCCTCAGCTTTTGTGTTGATGATTTCTAAGCAGCCATGAAGAAAAGTGGGTTATGAATATGTTAATAAATGTTAAAAAATAAAACCTGCCCTCCTCATGGCCTCCAGAAGCAGGCTGCTAATGGGATAACTGTGGGTTGAACTATGATGGTCCGTAGTAAAGTAACTGCAAGGCCCCTTCAGTAGTAGAAACTTAATCCATGCCTTCAGATAGATATTTATGTGAATTAACCATTGGATTATTTAGTCCTGAACAACAGTACAACAATAATAACCATTGGATAATTTAGTCCATAGACAGCAGTACAACAATAATAAAAGACGGATTAAAAAGCATATGCAATACAGGAAATAAATGTTAGGTCGAAGGAAATCTACTGGCATTTAGTAATTTCCAGGAGAAAGTCTGCTACTATCATACAGAGAGAAGGATCAGGGTTGTCCAACAAGTAGTGTAATCTAATTAAATCGGGGAGATGGGGTAAATGTAAAGGTGTAAGATTCACATACTTGGATCTGATTTCCTTGAATCTGAGACAGTGTAGTAATTGGTGGGCCAGAGATTCAACTGAGCCATCGTTATATGGGCACAATCTTTTAGCCTTTTCTTGCTTATTAAATCTGCCATGTAACAAGGCAGAAGGCATAACATTAAACCTGGCAAGCATTATGGTTCTGCTTTGAACGGGGTTTATTAAGCAATACAGGTAGTGTGCCAGGTGACCCCGTTCAAATGGGAGAGAAAAAGTCCTGAACTGTATTTTTACTGTTGAGGGCTAATGTATATGTTCTGAAAAATCAATCCACTGGTGCTATTAGAGGTGGAGCAATTGCTTAATTGTTTCCTCATGTTTATATATGTAGAAAACTGGTATTCCTGGGAGAACACTTCAGCCACAGTTTTGACTTGTTAACATTTTGATTCAGTCTTGTTTGGACTGTATTTTAATTATCTTCTTTGGTTCTGATTGAAAAAATAAACAATAAAAAGTAGTTTTGGTAACCAGTTCATATTAAGGGTCTGCTGGTCAAGCTCTGAGTTGTCACAGATGCAGTGCTGAACGACTAAGGAACGCACAAACTCAGCAGCTTAGCTGAAACAAATGTCACCGTTTTTTAGAATTAAAGGAAAACAGAATAAGAATAAACAAAAAGAAACTTTCAAGACTTGCATCAGAACAGGAAGTACTTAATATATGGTGGCAAAATGAACTGGTAAACATAGTAATTGAAATATTTTTAAATTAACTCCAGTAACTGCAGCAGATGGTTACATTGTAATATGCCATTAAGCGTATAATGTTTTAGCCTTCAGTTCTTATAATAATCCCTTTCTATTTTCTCAACAGAATAGTTCTCACATTCTAAATGTGAAGCGGCTTTCATAATTACGTCTCAAAGGATCTAAAAAACTGTCTACTCTTACATAAATAAAAGAAATTCCGATCACTTATTCCTCCAGCCCCCAATCCTAGCCTGATCTATTACTATACTTTGTTTGTCAGGATAGTTTGTCGGTCTGCTGCCTGCGCTTCCCACTTTTAAAATTTTGTCATACTTAGTATACACTGGTGGATTCTTGGACTTTGAGGTGCATGCTCCTATCTAGGAGCTCTGCACCCTAGTTATGCATGTTCAGTTCTGGGGTGCCGCTGTGTGAACAGCTAGATTTAAGACCAGCAGCACCATAGATACCAACAAAATTTTGGATTATGAGCTTCCCCTCCCCCTCTGACAAAGGGAGCTGAGTTTATCAAAAGCTCATACCTTGAAAATCGTTGGTCTCTGGTGCTACTACCCTGTTTCTCCTAAAATAAGACACCCCCTGAGAATAAGACATAGAAGAGGTTTTGCTGAAGTGCTAAATATAAAGCATCCCCCGAAAGTAAGACGTAGCAAAGTTGTTGTTTGGAAGCATGCCCGTCAAACAGAACACCAGAGCATGCAGCTGTGGAGCGGAAAAAGACATCCCCTGAAAATAAGACATAGCACATATTTGGGAGCAAAAATTAATATAATACACTGACTTATTTTCGGAGAAACACGGTAGACTCTAATCTAGTGTAGACTGACACAATTACTCTCTGAAACTGTAGGTATGAAACTTTGTCCTGGTTAGCTTAGGTTTCTGAGACATCAGAATTGTACAGGGATGTATATTTTGTTTAATAAAACAGCCATTTAATCTATCATTGTATTATTTAAACATTAACACGCTCAGTCTGTTTATCCTACAGACATGTAACTGATTTTTGTTAAGAAAAGTTAACGCGTTAATGGGCTGTGGTGCCAGTCTGGTGTGCAGATGATTAAAGCAAAACCAGCATTTGAAAACACATGTTCTTCAGGCACAGATGATTTTGCAATTCCCAAGTCACCCTATGGCAGGTTTCCAAGCCTTGGAAACCATTTAAATATTTACTGTAATATACAAATAGTAAACAAATCTTTGGCTCATTCCGCACATGCAGAATAATACACTTTCAAACTGCTTTCAGTGCTCTTTGAAGCTGTGCGGAACAGCAAAATCCACTTGCAAACAGTTGCGAAAGTGGTTTGAAAACGCATTATTTTGCGTGTTTGGAAGGAGCCTCTGTCTTTTAATTGTTGAACATTTTACAACCCTGCTGCAGACCCCTCGGTGGACTCATTAGCTTAGTCATGTGTTTGACAGTTGGCTCACCTAACTCCCCTCATCTCATTACCATGACTCTTCTTTTCAGTCGGCCTCTGAACTTCCTCTGCTGCACTCATAGCTTCTGCTTTTCAGAAAGACTTACAAAAGTGTCTTAGAATTGAATAATGGAATGTCTCTTCATTACATTATCTTGTGAGGAGAAATTCTCTGGGGCTCTTTTGGGAGGTGTCTCAGTATAAAATCCATTTTGAAAAGGCCTATCTCCGGGCAGAAATTCTGTCTCAATATTAAGAGACAGTCAAAGCTGTTGACCGACAAATGTTCTCTGGAACAGCGACAACAGTCTTATCTGTGCAGTTTTTTTCAATTCTGCCCTTCTCAATAGGACTGCCACAGAATAATGTCAATATTCAACAAAATGGTTGTCCGGAAGAATGAAGTTAGGGTTTTCCTGCTGATATAAGGGGTAGGATTGCCCTGACCTGGATAGCTTGTTCAATCTCAGAAACTAAGCAGGATCAGCCCTGGTTAGTATTTCGATGGGTGACCGCTAAGGAATTCTAAGGTTGTGATCCAGAGGCAGGCAATGGCAAACCATCTTAAAATGTCTCTTGCGTTTAAAATCCTATGGGGTATCTGTATGTCAGTTGTGACTAGATGGCACATGCACATACACAAAAAAGGATTTTGGTGGGTGAGTTTTTCTGGATCCTTCTTTCATGCTATTGGAAGTCCCTCATACTCCAGGAGCAGCATCTGGGGCTACAGTTGGAGCAGAGGAGGAGGAAATCTGATTTGTGGTCAGAAAACCTTCTCTTAATGGAGAACTTCCATGGGATTCAAGCTTTTAGGTACTTTTGGCTTCTCATTTAACAAGGTTGCATTAACATGGCGGAGCAGTTCATCAGTAAGATGATGCATGAATAAGAAGTTGCCACCCCTTTCCACCCATTAAACTTGCTTTGCAGTAGGCTGAGAACTGACAAAATACATACTTTGTCATGCATAATTGATCCATGGAATTCTAACATGAATGGCAGCTACTGGTTTAGATAGCTTTTAGAAAGCGTTAAAAAAGTAATGGAGGCTAGGTCTGTATTAACCTTGAAAGATCAATGGAACCTTCATATGCTGTCTCTAAGTACCAGTTCCTGGGGGGAAATGAAGGATGGCTATCATAGTATTTTCCTGTTTACAAGCTCCAAGCTGATGGAAGCTGAAAGCTAAACTTGACAGATTTTTAAGAAATAGGGCAATTATGTTCTATTTTCACTGCTATGGATATGATACTCTTTCATCAAGAATTCAGGTAGGGGCTAAAAACCTGTTTATTTCTTTGCCAAAGAATATTTCTTGCCTTCTGGAGCTATGAGCATTGAAGAATAGTCAAAGGTCCTATTTGGATTTTAGCTCTTGACTGTAATAAACCTGGCCTGGACCCATGTATTCTTGAATGCATGTTGCATGCTTGTGTAAAGCATGTTCTTCCATTGTTCCTCCACCCCATATTAAAGTCTAGCCTCCCATGTTACCAGTGACTTGGAGAACCTGCTGAAGGCTGCCTCTGAGCAAGTACAAAGGGCAGAGTTTTCAATTACTTCATCCTGTCCAGTGTGCAAGCATATGAGTGTGAGCACGTGACCTAGGTGCATGTGGGGAGGAGCTGAATCACAATCTACTCTCTTAAATAGGAAACATCTTTATAACTACAGATTAAGCAGGAACACAGACAGGGAAAATAGCTTTCAGGTTATGGATCTGAGGAAAGGAACAGAAACATAACACAAAGCTAAACTTACCTCTGACATCTCTACCTTGATGTCTGTAAAACAAATGCATATCCAGACCCCTTTCTGCTCCCCGCAGGGGAAGCTGACTCCCAACATTTAAAGAAATTATTTGGCCCATACCAGTCATTTAAATTCTTCCTGCCTTTTGTTGGTGGGGACATTCTCCCAATCCAGATTTTGGCAACTTGCCCTATGTGGGACCTGCACCCCAGACAATCAAGAGCACATGGTCCCCATGACTCGCTTACGTAGAGCATGTTTTACAACATCTGTCCATCTGGCCTTCCCTGGCAGGTAAACAAATGGTTACGTCTCCATGGAAATCCATCTTCTTTCCTCTTTGATAGCTTTGTGCATTATATGATTCTCTTCCCTGGACAAATAAATGCGTGTTAAGATCCCAGGAAGTCCTGATTCACTTCAGATCACCTTGCATCTTTGAATCTATGAATGAATGGTGAATGAATGGAATTGATCATCTAATTTGGCTGAGTTTGAATAGCTGATTTAGATTTATCTTGATCTCAGAGAAACTGTCTATTCAAGTTCAAATAAAGACTAAAGAGCTATCAAATCCTAAAGCCCTTCATACAACATTCTCTAGTGTCATCTTCTCAGTGGTTATCCTTCTTGCTTATCTCACTAAAGTCAGAGAGAAGAAAAAGAGAAGGAATTATTTTCATTCCACCTGTGCGCTTCTGGATCCAATCCAGTCTGTTTTCATTTGATGCCAAATATAGTTAATTAAACTGCCCTGCCAGTCTCTAGTTCTGTCACATTCCACTTGATTCCCAGAGCATGCTAGAAATTAGTTTAAGGGTAGGGGTTGGGTTCTGGGCCTGAGCTTGCCAGCTGGGAGGGAAGCAATGCATTCTGATTTATTGCCCTGGACCTTAAGTGGCTGTTTCCTGGAAAAGTAATACTTAAACAATACTAAAGTAGTCTTGATTCTGGTGTAGGTGCCTGATGAAGTGGTAGCAATCAGCAGTGACATTCCTTATTTTTAGGAATCAGAAGTACTGGATTGTAATGGGATTAAAAAATCCAGATTGTTCTTGGAAGTTAAACTCATATGCATTTCTTTTTGTATGTAGAGTTTTATTGTGTCATTCTAATGAGTGTTATTAAAACCCTGCAAATCAAGCAATATAGTGAGTGTTTTAGGATTAATATTACTCCTTTGAAACAATGATCAGGCTGGATCCATCTGGATTTGCAGCAGTGGGAACAAGGATTTCTCTTGCATTTGTAGTTTCTTCCCAGAAACATTTTCATGTTGTTTGAAGACTGTATAGTAAAAATTTGTCTGCTTGGCATAGATTTCTCCATTGCATTTGGAAATATTAGTGGTTTTGTGATTAAACAATGACACCGTTGCTTGTGTTTAATTATCTAAATTATAATGTGCTTGTGAACTCTGGGCCCTGTGTGATAGTGATTGGCAGTTTTCACACAGAAAACTATTTTAGGTTTACAAATAATTCCAACCTTCTCTGAAACTAAATTCTTTGAGTGTGAAAATTCACATATTAGTAATGAAAACAATGCTAGAGTATGTCGCAGTAATGGTGACTAGTTGCCTTTTTGAAACAGGTGTAAGGAATTGTATGAAGTGTGATGACCATTTTCAGGGGTCTGCAATCTGCGGCTCTCCAGATGTTCATGGACTACAATTGGCCATGCTGGCAGGGGCTGATGGGATTTGTAGTTCAGGAACATCTGGAGAGCCCAGGTTGCAGACCCCTGCTCTACATGATCTCTCCAGGATTCTCTAAACTCTCTGCAGGAAGACTGTATCTTGCCTCCCCCCTGTTTTCTTTAGCTGATACTGGGTTGCTATTTATACAGGATTACCTCTGCAGCCTTTTCAGCTCACATCAAGCTATTTTTGTAGTTCCTCCTTTCTTGTGGCAGATTTGCAAAGTCAGATTTTTTTTCTGTTGCTGTCATTTTTATCTTGGATCAGCCTTGTTTAGATTATAGTTATTGTCGGTATAATATAAGCTCAAAATACAGTTTTTTGTTTATTTCAGAGTTTATACATGAGTGGATGTGAAACAGTTCTACAGCTTTCATTAGTTTACCTTCTGTTTAGTTTTTTTCAGTGTTAATGGGGGTAGAGACATTTTAGCTTTGCGTTAGCAGAAAAATTGTTTAAATCTAGCTGGCTGAAGTTCTCTGTCCTCAGTTCAGTGTTATGCTCATATTACTAGCAAACAAGTGCATAGAATCTGTATGGACAGTGGAGTCTACTAAAGACCCTCTTAAAAACCGATTGATTGAGAGGACTCTGTTTCCCGCATTGCTTGGTTATCGTATCGTATGGTACATAAGGTATATAGAGCGGAACATAGAGTGGTACACAAGCTTTTTGTGAGTCAAGAGACTGCAAACTAGATTTAATTTGGTGTAGCTTGTTTATATGCTAAATTTGTTTTGTGCTGCCATTACTGTTTCAGTACAGTTAGAAAAAAACTTCAAAAATGTGATTGCTATAATGCAGCTGAAAATTACTGTAATCAGTGATGGTATGCCACTTGAGGAGCCTGTAAGATGTCATAAGTAACCAACTATACAGCCATAGCTGTCAATAATTACTATACTGGACATTCAAATGTAACATGAAGTTTTTAGACATTATTATGCTCAAGACTGATACATGCCCAAAGATCATAAGGTCTGATTCATGTATATACATTCCAAAGCTCTCAGATGCTTTTCGGAAGTTCTCAAAAACATTTTGATATTTTGCAGATGTGTTCCAAAAATATATAAAAAAATAACTTTTGTGCTTTCCTTAATGTTTCTTTCAAAAGTAGGACTGGAATTCCTTAACAGAGTTCCCTTCCTTAACAGAGTTCCCTTCCTTAACAGAGTTCCCTTCCAAAAAGAAAATTGGTATCTTCCTTCTGTGTATGGAAAGTTTTGAAGTTGTGCTTTCATTCCTCCAAGATACCAACTTCCAGACTAAATAGGTCACACTCAGTGGTGCTAATGATACCAGAAGTAGATAATCTGAAATAGCTATGATTTCTAATGTGACAGTGTGATTGCCTTTCTTGACAAGCTTCTGGGGGCTCGGCCATCCACAAAATAGATAGTAGGGAAGGGGTGGTTAATTCTCACCCCATTTTCTCAGTCAAAAATGACTGCATTGTACTGTCTGTCATCCCAAAAGGGGCAGAGACTGTGCCCAGAATATGGGTACCCTTCTCTTGAGATTATAGTGGACAGGGTGGAGTTTAGCGAGGCAACTGGTCTTTACAGCTACAATATGTGTTTTGGATCCCGTCGTGAATTTCTGCATCATAGTCATTTAGAGGAGTCTGATATAAAATTAATAACTTTTATTTGCCTAATCTAGTTGAATTTCATTGTATCTCCAATAGATATTCCTGATATTGTGAACAGCAAACATTTAAAAACTTTCAGGTGAGTTACTGCCCATTGTTAATTACTTGGATATTGTGTGTCTCAAAAACAGTGGTTTTTAAAAAAAAATAAGGAATGTGCCTATTACATCTGTCTCAAATAGATTAATAAACTCTTGTGTCAGTGAGAGAATGCCCAAAAACCTTGATGCTTATTAGTATTGCTCATCCTGGTTCAAAGCTTAAGGTTTGTAATTTGAATATATGAATTTGTTCTGAGGACCCAAACTATTGTATCAGTAACAGACTATCATACCAGTAACATAAAATTATTTCATCTTCTCCTCCCTTGTTCCTTTGTAATTTAGTGCTAAAAGAAACACACAGACTCTTGAGTTTAAGGAGCATTTATTCCCTGCATTCACACAACCTCAGACAGAAGTAGCAAAGGTCGGTGTTTGCAGAAAGTTAACCATAGAATGGGGCCCATTTTTCTGCTTCAGATGGTATGTGGTTGAGTGTGCAGAGACTAGCAAATAGCAATTTCCTGCGTGAAGCGACAGACATCTGGCTATGGTTTGTACTTTTGCCCTGTGATTATAGTCTCTGTTGTAAAGCCATTTCCAGATGGACAGATCTTATATAACGAAGATTGGGTAGGCCAT
Source organism: Sphaerodactylus townsendi (assembly GCF_021028975.2). Classification (NCBI taxonomy): domain Eukaryota; kingdom Metazoa; phylum Chordata; class Lepidosauria; order Squamata; family Sphaerodactylidae; genus Sphaerodactylus; species Sphaerodactylus townsendi. Next base: position 41,126,985 of record NC_059434.1, on the reverse strand, counting down.
ACAGAAAAGCTGGGGCAGTAACACAGAAAGACCATGGTGTGGTAATTCTCCAGATAGAAGAGATCAGTTTTTCTCTAGAAAAATGGCTGCCTTGGAGGATGGACTCAGTGGCATTGTACTCTTCTGAGGTTGGTTCCCTCCCCAAATCTCGCACTCTCAAATTTCCAGGAATTTCCTAACCTGGAGTGAAAAAGGGGGCTTTCAGAAAAAGGACATAGTGTGGGAGGGGGACATGCAACACTTCCTGCAAGTTCTTGTTGATTCCCTTTTGAATTCTACTTTGTGTGTGTCACACACACACATGTAGTTAAATTCTACTTTGTGTGTGTCACACACACACATGTAGTTAAATTCTATAACTATGTCTAACAGTATAACTTGTATGTTTATTAAGTTTTATATGATGACCTAGATGTTGTTAAAGTAGTAAAAATTAGTTTTGATGGGAAAATAAACATTGCATATATTTCACTTGTTCCCAAAATTTGATTTTTTATTCTAGAAAAAAGATTTTTTCCCTCATGGCTTTAAAATTTCTAGAAATGTTTCATGTCTACATGTAGGGCCAATCAATAGTTTTCCATGGGCTGTGTCTGATTCCCTGACTTTCAGACAGTCACACATCAGCTGCATAGATTTCTGGGAGCTCTGTTCTCAAGTGATGTGGCTGGCCTCCACACGGGCCAGGGCCTTCACGGCTCTGGCCCCGGCCTGGTGGAACGCTCTTCCTCCAACTGTCCGGGCCCTGCGGGACCTTGGTGAGTTCCGCAGGGCCTGTAAGACGGAGCTGTTCCGCCGGGCCTTTGGAGGAACCGGCCGCTGATAGTGCCCCCCCCCCCTTTCATGGCCCTCTGCCTCATGGCCCTCTACATCTGGGACCTGCCATTCCTCCCTCTTGGGGAGAGGATTTTGAATACCGAGCTGCTGGACGCCATTTATATTTATTATTGTATTTTTATTGTATTTTATTGTATTTATAAGATTTAGCTTTTACTGTTTTATCGCTGTTTTTAAAGATTTAGCCATTTTATGTTATATTATGTTTATTGTTGTACACTGCCCGGAGCCCCTCGGGGATAGGGCGGTATAAAAATCTAATAAATAAATAAATAATAAATAAATAAGTGCACAGGGCCCTGATTTATCTTCAGACCAAATTAGTGCACCCCTGGAGCTATTTTAGGTTGGAGAAGCAGCATGGTCGAGGGAGGCTGATGGCCCTTCTCTTTGCACTCTGGGGCTCATTCCGCACATGCAGAATAATGCACTTTCAAACTGCTTTCAGTGCTCTTTGAAGCTGTGCGGAACAGCAAAATCCACTTGCAAACAGTTGTGAAAGTGGTTTGAAAACGCATTATTTTGCATGTGTGGAAGGGTCCAGGGTTCCTGATCCAAATAGTAGCCTTATTTGGGAACTGAGCTCACAGCTGAAGTGGCTGACTGAAAGTTGGTTTGTAGAATCCAGAGCCAATCTGTGGTTAGCTGTGACATTTAGACTGACCCAGAATAGCAGCTTTAAAGCCCTCAAAAACCTTCTGGTTATATCATATACATGTGTGCTACCTCCTTAAAATGAGATTTCTTCATTTTGGGAAAATGATCAGAATTAAAGTTCTGTAGCAATAAGGATCTTACTCCCTCCTTCCCTGTCAAAACACTGAAAAGCTAATGATGGTGTAGGTTGGCAAATTTGATATACCGTGATCTATAGGATTATTTTTTAGGAAGCATCTGTTTTGATTATTAGACATTTGAGTAATCTAGGCCTGTTCAAAGGATATGATTGAAGGATATGATTGAAGTCTATAAAATTATGCATGGGGTAGAAAATGTTGTCAGACATTTTTCTCTCTTTCTCACAATACTAGAACCAGGGGACATACATTGAAAATGCTGGGGGGAAGAATAAGGACTAATAAAATGAAACACTTCTTCACACAATGTGTGATTGGTGTTTGGAATATGCTGCCACAGGAGGTGGTGATGGCTGCTAACCTGGTTAGCTTTAAAAAGGGCTTGGACATATTTATGGAGGAGAAGTCGATCTATGGCAGGGATCTGCAACCTTTAACACCCAAAGAGCCATTTGGATCCGTTTTCCCCAAAAAAGAAAACACTTGGAGCCGCAAATATTTTTTGACATTTAAAATGAAGATAACACTGTATATATTGTTTTTTACCTTTATGCTTTGTATAAACAATTATAGTGTGTTGCTTATGAAATCCATGAAGTACTACAGAGAAAACTATATTTTATTTATGTAAAGAACACATTTTGAACATTTTTAACTCTTAAAAAATAATAACAGACCTTCATGTCTGCCATGGAGGATGGACTCAACAGCCATATTCTTCACTGAGCATGGCCCCTGCCCTGGTCCCAAAAGCCACAGCTTCTGAGAATCTCCCCCCAAATGTCCTGGGATTTGCCCGCTGGGAGTTGGCAACCCGCGACAACCATGGCTGAGAATTATCCCGGCCTCCTCCTTTCCACGATCTTCAAGCTTACCTTCCACTGGTTTACTGTGAAGTAAACCTTCTAAGATCCACGTGGAAGGCTTTCCCCATGCATTCCTGCCCTCCTTGGCAATGCAGAAGCAAACAATTCCCACCCACCCCTGCCTCCCATCAAACAGCCCCAACAAGTGCAACCTTGCAGGGCTGCAGATAAATAACTCCTTTAAAACCTGACATTGTCTTTCTTACCTGGACTCAGTCAGGCTGCCATCTGCCAGGAAAACCCCTGGAGCTCAGCGGGGCTGCTGAGGGGTCTGCAACCCAAAGTTGGGGTGCTGCTGGGGTCCCGCATGATGTCCCACCCCTCAAGAAGGACCTGGGGGAGGGGGGAATGAGGTCACCCAAAGCCAGGCAGCTGGGACAGGGAAGCCAGAAGTGGCTTGGGATAGCCGTCTCGGGCTATGTCTCTCTAGGAACAGGGACTCTTTCCCATTATCCTTTAGGGTGACTCTCCAAAGGAAGCTGAGAGGACCCAAACCACGCAGAGCCGCAGTACAAGGATGAAAGAGCCGCATGCGGCTCCGCAGCCACAGGTTGCAGACCCCTGATCTATGGCTTCCAATCTTGATTCTCCTTGATCTGAGATTGCAAATGCTTTAGCAGACCAGGTTCTCAGGAGCAGCAGCAGCAGCAGGCCATTGCTTTCACCTCCTGCATGTGAGCTCCCTAAGGCACCTCGTGGGTCACTGCGAGTAGCAGAGTGCTGGACTAGATGGACTCTGGTCTGATCCAGCAGGCTTGTTCTTATGTTCTTAAAGTAAAATTTTGCCTCTGGAAGTTCTTCCTAATATTGAATCAGCCTTTTTATTAGTCATCTTAACATTTATCCTTTCCATAGTCTAAACTGTTGTTGGCTGTCTTTCTTTCTCTCTCAAGAAATTGGGATGGTGATCTGAAGAAGCTGCCAAACATTAAAATGAGAAAGCTATCCAGTAAAGATGCCCTTACTACTAGGATGGAGAAAACATCTGTTGAAGATGAAAAGGAACTTTGTACAGCAGAGGATGTACACTAATGAACAGCTGCTGACATGAAGATGAAAGCTGAGGCATGTTGTTGAGTGTTTTAATGATCAGCGGGCGCAAGACTAAGGCCTGTTTTCAGCCAATTCCAGACCCAGCTCTTTTGCCTATTCTAATTGCATCCTGTCTTGGCCTTCAGTTGTGGCATGAAACATTGACATGTTATGTCCCTGTATTTCAGTTTTTAATATATTTGAGATTTGTAAAGGGAATAGAGAAGACTCTCAAAGGCAAGTTAGATGTTATCGGGACTAATCTAAATTTCCAGATTTATGCATGCTTAGTGCGCAGGAAAAAAGGAAACTGAATTCTTCTCTTGCATCTCCCTTTTCTCCTCCTCTTTTGGGGCAGTGGGAAGGATACTTCCACTGTTTGACTTTCAATGAGATTGGCAATTATGGAAAAAGCAGTTTCAAGGGGAATATATGGCTGAAGGATAGGTTAGCTACGATTCGTACCCTGTCCCTTTATAGTCCCATTCTAATATTTTTTCTCATTTAATCAGTGTTTTTGAGATAGCCCCCTTATATTATGAAGGTATATCAGAGCTGTAACTTGTATGATGTGGTGGCATGTGTGCATTCTAGTGATCTCCAAAACTATTATTCTTTTCTTCATGTTGCCTGTTCTTTCTTTTGTAAAGTTTCCCTGGTATTTTTTCCCAGTCAGTTTTCATAAGCCAGCAGCAAAAATGTGTTGCAGGTTAGGATGGTGGTAGGCAGTTGTGGCTAGAGCACTTATATCATCTTTCTAATTGCCCTCACACTTCTCTCTGTGTCAGACTACACAGGACATTGGTGTGTTGTGTGTATAGAGTGCCCAGATGTTTATGTTCCATGTTAAGTGGTTTTTTTAACCCAGAACATCCTATGTTGCATCTGAGTAGCCCCCAAATACCCCTGAAATGCTAGGCTAGTTTTTGTGTCAACTATGTTTTGCTGTGCTTCATGTATCTGGCTTTCCCCCATCCTGAATGACGAAGAAGATTATGCAAGAAATTAACCTTGAATAACGGGATCAAGAATGTGTGGAAGCAAGTCTGAAAGGAGCCTGGAATTGTTATAAGACTTCTCAGTTCTTCTACAATGCAGAATCTGTTTAGTACCTGCATAAATGTTAATTTTCATTATAAATTAATTGTTTTCTGATTTTTGAATGAGTTTCACCAGCAAGCAAGCAAAGTTTTTTTAAAAAATGTAGTGTCACTTTGTAAGATAAATACTTCTACAGTCTGAGTTAATACAACTAAGACCAAATTGGTGACATTAACCAATGTAGAATAGGGGACGTTTTCTAAGAATTTAGAGAGAGTGAACACATATTGGCAAGAGCAAAAGTTAATGTCAGGTTACTGCCTATTAAGGAGAGAAAAAGTACAGTGTGACTTTTGCTTCTCTTGTATAAAATGAATGACATTATAGTCATGGAAACCATGTCAGAAAAGCTTTTTTGCAGAGTTATATTGACTATTCCTTAAAACAAGTCTACTAAAACAAAATAAATTATATATTTATGTATGCTCCAAATTAAACTTTGACAGTTCAGTTGTTTTTGTTAATTGTTCTGTTAATTCTTTTATGTAGTTTAGAATTAAATGCTATCGCCTGGTAGCCAAAATCTCCTTTTTAGGGTTGGTCCTGGAGTGGGTGGTGGCAGTGCAGGTGTAGGCATACTTGGATGAAACTGATTTTTAGATCCATGTCAGTCAGGGTTCAGGCAGGGATTTGGGGCAGAGACAGCTTTGGTTGCCCTGATGGATAACCTTCAAGAGAAAGGGACAGAGATCCATTGTCCCTGTTTGTACTTCTAGATCTTTCAGCAACCTTTGATATCATTGACACAGTATCCTTCTGGGGCTGTTGCAAGAGTTAGGCCTGGGGTCCACTGTAATGCAGTGCTTCTTGTCCAGAAGCATTGTTCAGTGCAGGCTCCAGAAAGTAGAGATGGGGAGCAAGTGCTTGGGAGCGCTCTTGTGGAGTTCCTCGGGGCTCAGTCCTGTCTCCTATATTATTTAATATCTATATGAAGCCACTGAGGGAGGTCATTAGAAGATACAGTGTGGGGTGTCACCAATATGTTGCCATGTGTTCTATACGACTGTCCAGAAACTACAACTGGTCCAGAATGCTGTGGCCAGAATGTTCACTGGAGCGGGTCATAGGAACTGTATCACTCCAGCCTTGTTCCATCTACACTTCCTCCCAGTTAACTTCCAGGCCTAAATCAAGGTGCTTATTTTGACTTTGAAGTTTCTATATAGCTTAGGAGCAGCATCCTTTCAAGACTGCCTTTTCCCAAATGAACATACACATCCACTCATGTAGTTTTTGCCATCTCTGGAACGCTGTATTCCGCCCGTGCGGAAACAACCTTTGATTTTATCTGGGGATCTTTCAATTATTATCATAAGTTACCTTGACCCAAGAGGAAAAACAGGATATAAAAGTCATTCAACTTTTTTTTTTAAAATTGACTTTCTCTTGGACTGCACTTTATAGCTCTCAAAAGGGTTTAGAATTGTTGGGCTGATTACCAAACACAAGAACCTGGCTTGTACTATGTCTGATAATTACTACAGTTTTCACTTATATCCTTAATATGTCGTATTGGCAGCAACACTTAGCATGTTCTTTGAGATGTACAAGCTTGCATATGCAAATTGTAAAATTGTTCAGTGTACAGCTGAGATGATCTCTAAACAAGCAGCTAAAGTCCCATTACAGGATTGCATTCAACTTGTAAGTTGACATAAGTTACTATTCACCACCTATTGACAGTTTTCAATTTGGTCAGCATTTGCTACATTGCAAAGCAAATAAATTACTGCAATCTTTGTGGCATCTGTTTAATACAAATACATTTTTCCACAACAATTAGTAGTTTATATTACGTTTCCTTCCCACCCCAAATATCTTTTAATACATAAGCCACCCACAAAAGCATCTAAGCTTTTTTTTGCGAAAGAACCAGTTAAAACAAGTAACAAAACTCGTAGGTCCAACAATCATACACAGAAAAATATTTTGCATCATAGATTGCCTTGCTGTGCAAGGATCCGAATTTGACAGCTAATTTGGTGATGGGGATGTGTGTGGACATGTGCTTTGAAGCTCTGTAGAGCATTTCTTAGAAATAATTTTGCCTTAACACTGTCTTTTTATACTTTTTATACTGTGAAATTGTATACTTTCAACACCTGTGCCAGTTGTAGCTTCTGATATGTCTAATGGTAGATCTCCATAACTGGGGCTACAAAAGATGTAGTTTTGCAATTGGTTTAACAACTGGTATCTTTATTTCTTTTAAGTGTTTGCAATTTGTTCAAAGATGCTTTAGCTACACCTGTGTTGAGTTTCAGAAGCAGCAAACTGAATAATGTATTATTTTTAAAAAACCAAAGCAGCAAAGGGAAGCTAACTTCTCATGGAGATTGTAGGTTGGCATACTGATTCTCAAAGTCCCCTCTGATTCCTTTTTGGACAATTTTTGCAGTACCTGGTGATATGCAGCA